>NC_083605.1:37418658-38848658 GCF_029168945.1 Cannabis sativa | reverse complement strand
AAGCCATATGTTTGGATAAACTCAAACCTATAATACTAGGAAAATGAAGTTTTGTTAAGTCAATTGAATAGGCTCATTTTCAAAATTTCCTTTCTTGTCAATGTAATAAAAAACTTTTGGTTATTCCATATGAAAGGTTTTAACCATAGTTCTCTTGGCTTTACTTAGTTTCTTATTCTGATTATCCATTACTTGTTTAAACTAACAATGGATTTTATCACAAGTGTCCTCCAAGTCATAACAGCGTGAGTTCCTTGAAACCCTCCCTCTACGACGATGTACTGTGACTTTCTGTCTAAGAACATAACTGAAATTATCCTCTTCTGTTGTGTTAAGACAACAGAGGAAGTGGGGCCATCTTATTTCGAATAAGCTGATAGAACACTTTTGGAATCAAGAAAAAAAATTATCTCCTCTACTTTGCTACTTTGTTTTTTAGACTTAGTCATTTTCTTAGAAAAGTAGTATTTGTTGAAACAAACACTTTCTTATCTAATGACTATAGGATGGTCAACCCCTAATCACTTGGAATAGTTATCAAACATGCAAACCTTGGTTAACAGTTCTGGCTGTTCTTAAGGTCACAATCAGGACATCCATGATTCTAGTAATGGTTTACACTAAGTACATAACCATTTCATCATTCTAAAATTTTCCTATCACTAGTGTATTTCCCTAGAAGGACTTAGGCAATAACTAGTAACTAATCATAAACCTTATACTATCATCAATATGCAAATCGAATTTCTCGGGAGGTAAGTTTGAATACTATTCAAAATTTAACTTAATGATCTTTGAACTGCATATCCACCAAATATTTTTCAACCCCTATGAGCTGGAAAGATCGTCAACCACTTACCTTAGTGTTTTCACCATTGCTAAAAAGTCATGAAATTTCTCAAACATTTCAAATTTCTGTGCATAAGCTAAAATCTACAGTGATTATCTTAAGAACATTACGAAAACTAATATCCACCCCTGAATGTACATCCATATTTGAATATAGATGATCTTCAAGTGGATACAAACATATTACTCTTTACAGAGAATGATCTTGTCAAAACCACTATGAACAAGATATTAATGCCATAGATATATAAGAATGTGGTTGTTGTCTTTTGATGACTTAGGTCTAGTTACAACAAAGAGTTCTTAGAATGCTCCAAGTGGATCCTGGTCACAGAATACTAAACTCATATTCCATAAATAAACATACAGTTTGAATCCATTGATAGAAAATAGATATTAAACCATGACTCCAAGAGCATCACGAAGATTCTGGATCTCGGTGTCATCTCCAACGGTTGTTTGGAAATTTGTTGCTAGCGAACCCCATTATTGGGAATACCTAGATTAGCTGCTAAACTGGTATTTCCAGTTTCCTGCACACCAGGTGTGATTCTAGGCAAAGGGGATGTCACACCATGACCAACAGTTGGTGGTTGCGTGATTAGTTTTTCAAGATTTGTGGCTGGTGGCACCCTTGCATTTCTAGAATTCTGCAGTGCGGGACCCACTACTGGTGGATCTACCTGATCGACCACGCCTCTACGAGTTTGTAACACCATCGTGTTTATGATCAAATTTGAAGTAAAGAGCAAATTTATGACTCTTGCTCTCAATGAAAGCACCAAAATGTTGACCTCGCTTTTAGCCAACGATAGTGACTCTTAATAATAAGCGATAAAGGATACAATTCAAATATAATATGAAAAGACAAATATAGAACATAAGCTTTTTTAAAGAAGTTCAACCCCGAGCAGTTCGGTAATAGCCTACTCCCCTTGATTTGTATTGACTTAAGAACAAAGAATATATTGATTCCTCTCTTAAAGCTCTTACAGTGAAATCTCTGAGTATGCTTTCTTAGATCTCTCTCAAGTAATTCTCTCGACCCCTTTTCCACTAAGAATGGATCAATATTTATAGGGCTATATGCTTGAGGGAAGGTTTCCCTTTTTCTTACAATATCTATAATTGGTAAGAATACATATTACATATTTAGAATACAATGATTATGGGATTTGGACAGCTAGCCATATCCCAGTGATACGATCCCAGATTTATAGGGATTGTTCTTATGCTTCACGATGCAAATGCTGAAATTGCTAAGCGTTGATATGCTGTTCGGATTAACCACGGCTCGGCTGGGAGGACCTTGTCCGTGCAGGTATACGTGATGTTCTGCTCGAAACATCTCTTTTGGCCAGGTATGGAGAATCAAATTCACGTGTCACCAGCATATCATGCCACGTCAGAGTGCAAAATTTGGGATGACAATACTGACCAGGTTTGACTGACAATTTTAAATACCAACAGTTCAAAACTTTGAATTGAAATCTAATTTTCACTAAAACCCTAATGGACGAGTTGAAATGAACATTGTAAGGTTAAATTTGAAGCGGAGTCAGACAATAAGATGTTATGGTTAAACATAAATGTGATTTTCAAGTCCTAAACCTAGAATAGTTCAAGAACAGGCAAGATTCATATCAAAAAATCTAAAAATTAGGCATGCATCTCATTGAAAATATGTAAAAGAAAGAAATGAAGAGCTTACTCACATATTTGAAGCTTTCTTGCTCTGCTCGGATGGAATCGTCAGAAGTTTTCCTGTGAATTCCTTGAACGATTTGGGAGGAAATTTTGCTAAAAGTATATTTCTCTAGTGTTTAAGAGTTGAAATGCCTAAAAGGATTGCTAGAGATCCTTAATCCTATTTATAAGCAATTTGAAAAGAGAATTAATCATTTCAAATTTGAATTTCTCGAATTTCCCCTAAAAGTGTACGCTACGTACTCATTAGAAGGGGTGTAATTGTTAATCATGTGCAAGCATCGAACCGTGATTATAGGTAAAACTATCAATTAGCATTAAATGGATCGAAATTGAAGAGCCCCTAGGCGGAGGAAAATATCCCTAGCAGTGTTGGAATTTTATTTTACCAGGATCTTAGATCTACTCACAAGTATGTTGTTTAAACAGCCTAAATATGAACTTTCTAAAAAGATAAATTAGACACATATAAAGTTAAGAAAACCTTACATTGATGCAGCGGAATTAATGTCTCCTTCCACTCAGATCTCTAACCCTTGTACCCTTTCTGTAGCAGAGTATAATCAAGATCTGAGCCCGAATGTCCTTCTTCTTCAAGTTTGATCCTTCACAATCTTCAAATCTATGATTGAGTTACTGCTTGCTATGTGTGGGCACTTACTCTTTCACTAGGGTCGAAATTGATCAAGGAGAAAAGAAGAGAGAGGGTTTCGGCCAAGTATAGAAAGTGGGGAAGGCTCAGGTTTTCTGAAGAGAGAAATTTCTGTCAGATTACTAATGAAAGCATATATGTGACTGAGCCATCACTTTCTATTTATAGGCAATTACTAGGTTTAGGTTAGGAATTATTTGGCATTAAAATAATGAAAATATTAATTTGAAATCCCATAATAAGTGGCCGGCCATGGTGTTATAATGGGCCTCACTTGATTTTGCAGTTTTATCAAATTTTATCTCTATTTTCTCAAAAACGCCAATTTTCCAATTCTAACCTTTTAAATGCCAAAACTAATTATTTAATAACTAAAATAGATTATTAAATAATATTGTCACTTAATTTAATTATTAATTAGACATATAAAGTCCATTAATAAATAAATAAACCTTGAATCTCTTTTCTTTACAATTTCACCCCTGCTTAGTGAAAATTCATAAAATTAGACATAGTCTAACTTTAGAATTATAATTGATCAATCACGAATCAATTAATGAGTCTTACAAGCAGAATGTTCTCAACTAGAATGGGGACCATGGATCTATATGCTAAGCTTCCAATAAGTGAACCAAATTTACCAAGTACATTCCTACTTATTAATTCTTCGTTGAATCCACTCTTAGAACTTAGAATTGCACTCTCAGACTTATATAGAGCATATTGTATGTTCCACGATATCAATATGCTATCTCATTTAACCATTGTTATAATCTTATTGTGATTTAAAGATCCTCTTTATAGATGATCTACATCGAGATGGGATTTCTTTACCGTTCTCACCCCTCAATGTATTTTGCCCCTTAAAACACTTAGCTACCTGTAAATGGTGTTTAGTGATCTAATAATTAGTCAGTTAAACAAGAGCTCATCCATTTACTTCTATTTGCTAAGCTCGAAGGGAATCATCACTTGACTTCTATACACCAGTAGAAGCTATAGATTCCATATTTATGTTCAGCACTCCCACTCAATCATACTATCATGTTCCCAAAATATACGTATCACCCTGACCCAAAAGTAGGCTTAACTAATAAATTAAAGAACATGAATAGCACTCCTGAGTTGAGCCTAAGCATATCAGGATTTAGATTCTCTTAATCTTAAGATCAACTACTGATATTGAATTGGAAAGATATGTATAACGGTAAGTTTGTAATATCTTAACTTAGTTGCAATATCGGTCCAGTCCAATGTGTACTCCATACATTCGAAACTAGTATACTTTACTAATGTTCTGGAAAGAACATAACACTTACTCCAAGTGTAAGTATACATCATCGCTGATTATCACATTAGTGTAAACCCAATAACACTGATGAAACAGGGACCAAGTCTTTTGATACATATGAACACAATCACATTCCACTGTGTTGACAATACTGTAATTGTGAATAAACATATGATCTGGATTTAACTAATTCTGTGTGTATGAATGTAATAAACATATTAAACCATTAGCATGTAGAATTCATGCAAACATCAATCACTTCAAATTTCTTATATTGATAACTAATCAGATTGTAAAGAGTTTTATTTAGGGCATAAAACCCAACAAACTCCCACTTGCACTAATATAAAACAAACTGTGCAAATAGGTCAATCTGATGTCTTGATCTTCAGATCAAGTGTAGTATATTTGAATCCACCCAAACTTCTAGAACTAGTTCATAAATACTCTTATGAAACATCCTTTACTATATGCTTTACTTATCAAGGGATACTGAAATCTTTACTGTTTTAAAAGTACATCTGAATTAACAGAAAACATATCTCTCATATTTTAAAATATGTAATTGAGATAATACAGTGTAGACTATTCTTCAGCAATATAACTTTCTGGTATTTTTGAATAGACAAAGTTATAATTCTTCTCTGGTAGAGCTTGAATTATTATACAATAATTCCTCCACCCCCAAAGTAAGCACCATCTCATAGAATCTAGAAATTAGATGGTGAGATACAAGGATAACTGATACACAGTTCCTTAATATCTGACATATAGATCACTTTCATAAATCTTTCTTGAATATCTTCTAATGTTCCCTATTTGATTACATCTCAGTTAGCTCCCACTCAATAGCAGATGTCTGGTTAAATAATACTTTTAACCTCTGATTGTTTGGAGAGTTACCTAGTTGTGACTTTTGTATTAGTCTAAAACTTTAAGTTAAGACTAAGTCATCAACCTAGCAGACTAGTATTTGAAGTGAAAAATACATGCCAGAGATAAAGTAATCAAAATTAAGATACCATCAGATTATATGAGGATTCAGAATTCTTGGTTCAAGTCATTCGAATGGACTGAACTAGAGTTCTTTATCTTATTCTCATAATTCTGATAAGCTATTCCTATCCATGTGAATGGTTAGATTTGCTTTTCAGTAGTGTTCTTAAGTACCTATCACAAGTATCAACCTAATGAAGATGGGTATAGAATTTTAAAATTCTCCCACTCAATTAAGGTAGTGTGAAACTTTAACAAAGAACTTTCAAAGGTATCAAACTTTTACTTACAACAGTAAAACGAAATGGAGCATACAATCAAGAGCAGTTAATCACGTTTAATTATGAAATTATTTATAGTTATTTAAATAATTTATTATACTGTTATTATTGAATTCAGAGATGCATTTTTATGTCTTGTAGTAGTTTGCATAATTTTACATTCCGGTGCCCGATATTTTGGAACTCGGTGTTTGGCTCAGTAGAAATCACAACTTAGTATGTTAGTAGTTTGGGACGGTTTATTAGACATTGGGAATGTCGGGAATGGCCGGGAATTTAGAATTTCCCAAAAATACCCCTTTAGTGTTAATTATGTAGTTTTAGTGTGGAGGGGCAAAATGGTCTTTTTGCCCCAATGATATTTTGTCTTTTTGTGAGTTATTATTTGAAAAATAAATGTTAATTGTTTATTAATTGGCTGAAATGAAATGATATAGGTGTCTTTTAATTTCATTTTTCACTTTACAAAAAAAAATTACAAGTTTAAGAAATTAGAAAATTTTCAAAAACTCTCTCAAGCTCTCTCTCTCTTTTCGGCCAAGGCTTGGAGCTGTTAGGGCTAGATTTTCCTTGGTGATTCAAGCTTTGTTTGCAAACTCTAGTGATCTCTTGTTGTGGTATGTGTTCCCTAACTTTTTTTCCTTTGTTTTCTTGGAAAAAAATGATGAAAATAGTTGATGCATGCATGAATTTTTGATATTGTTGCTGCTGTGATCTTGTTGTTGTTTCTGAGATTTAAGCATGTTAATTTGAAGTTATTTAGGTTGTTAGTAATGCATGTTAATTGCTTTGCTTCAAGTTTTAAATTTTTAGCTCAAAAATATGGTTTTCAAAGAGAAATGATTTGAATTTGTTGCTGTGATGATGTTGATGTTTGTTATTGTTTTCAGAGGTTATTCTAAGCTTGATTAAGTACAATTGAGCTAGTTTGGTTCCATGTTAGCAAGGTTTGCTCAAGTTTGAGTTTAGAACTCAAAGCTTGAGCTTTAATGGTGTTTTTCATTTCTTTGCATTCTGGGTAGATTTAATGCCTTAGAAATGTTATTTGGGTTATATGGAATAGGTCTGCAAGGTTTGAAGTGATTTGGGTTAGATTTGAGCAAGATATGAATTTTTAATTGTTGCTGCCTGGGAGGAACCGGAATTCCGGCTGGGCATCCAGAATTCCGGATGGGGTTCTGAATTTTCCCAGAACCGGAATTCCGGTTGGGCCACCGGTCTACCGGTTGGGGAAAATTCTGAAACCCTAGATTTCCTGGATTTTATGTTTTTGGGGGTATTGCCATGCTTTTTAGCGATAGGGAAACTTTTAGTTCCTAGTTTAAGTCCCCGGGAAGTGATTTAGCGTATCACTTATAGTGTTGTGATTTTTATGGTTTAGGAGCCAGTAATCCGCCGCGCAGTTAAAGTTCCAGTCAGGTTGACCGGCACACCTGAATTCGGAATCCAGGTAAGATTAGTATAACAGTATGCATATGTAGATTACATGTTTAGAGTGCATGTAGGAAGCCTGTTAGATTACATTAGTTATGTATGTTGGCTTCAAACCATCCAACCCTGTCACGTCGGTACAGGCTGGAGTATGACCAGCAGCCGGAGTATGACCGGTTCGACCGATCAGGCTGACACTTGGTTGGTGGTTCCGTACTATTGACGTATCCCGTCGGTACAGGCTGGAGTATGACCAGCAGCCGGAGTATGACCGGTTCGACCGATCAGGCTGTTACTTGTCAATAGTACCGTCCCTATGAAGGTTCAGAACTCAGTACCGTGTTGGACACGGCAGTAGTGACTCAGTACCGTGTTGGACACGGCAGTAGTGGGACTCAGTATCGTGTTGGACACGGCAGTTAGGGTTATGATCAGGGGTATGGGCGTCTGATCATGAACCGGTTTTATGTATGAATATTATTATGCTTTTCTTACTGAGTCTGTCGACTCACAGTTCTATGTTTATGTGTAGGTAAAGCCAAGGCTAAAGCTGATGGACCGTGAGCGAGCTTATGAAGGTTGTACATGTCGGGGCGGTTAGGCCTGGAGCGTACGATCCTCGGGACAGCAAGGCTAATTTTGTAACTAGTCGCTAGGAGACAATTATTTTGTATAAACGGTTAGCTCTTTTTGTAAATGATTTTGTAATCGGGATCCCGAGTCTTTTGTAATATTATTTTATAAGTTTAATTAAAAAGCAAAATTTTTAATTAATCACGTTTTCCATAAACCTCGTTGATTAGCAACGAGCTTCACAGCATGTTTAAAAATCACGTAATACGCCTATGTTAGTTAGGGTGTTACATAACAATTATTAATAAACATAGAAATAATTTCTAGTGTTTATTTAATATAACTCTATGAAGAGTTGTAAATATTATAGAATTTGCATCAATAATAAAAACACTTACACATACAAACATATAAATATAATGTGGTAATAATTGATGAAGATAAAATAAATGAAGGTCAATCTCATAAATTGCAATGGTGATTTCGAAAAATAAAACTTTATTAATAATAAATAAAAAAAATATTGCAACAATATGAGAAAAACAGGGATAAATATCCCTAACTAAAATTTGAAATCCAAATTGTCTTTAAACTAAAACAATTAATTCAAAAATAAATTGAAGAGCTTCATCTTCATCCGAACGATTTCACCCTTTGGTCCAGCTTTCTGATCCAACTCATCTGAGTTCAAGTAGCTTGGCCTATAAGAAGAAGAAAACAAATAAACAAAGTTAGTCCTGAATCATAAATCCAATTGGATAACAATTCACTAAACTCTTAAAGTTTATGAATGGAAATACCTTGTTTCTTTGCAAGAAGTTTAGGACATTGGGGTTTCCAATGACCTTTTTCATTGCAGTAGAAACACTTTCCTTTAAGTGTAGCATCACCAGAAGGAACAGCCTTTTATTCTTCATGGCTTTTGTTCGCTTCTTGGTGTTGTTCCACTTCCTCTTCGATTTGGGCTTTGAAGCAGAGGCAACATTTGCTTCAGGTTTTATCGTCCCATTACCATTCCCAAGACTGTGAGGTTTACTCCATTGATTCTTGGGTCCTCCAATCAAATTTTCATAAGTTTGAAGGTCATTGACTAATTCATGAAAGTAAATTTCCTTCTTACTCATGACATAATTTGATGTTTATGGTAGAAATGCTGCAGTCAGGCTATTCAAGATAAGACTTACTTGAGTAGCACTGTCCATTTCAGCACCATGATCCTGGGCTTCTTGGAAATAACTTGACATTAGGAGAACATGGTCACACACGTTTTGATGAGGTTCCATCCGTGCATTAATGTACTTCTTAGTCGCGTCAAAGCGTGACTGAAGTGATGCCTTACCGAATAGCTCATTTAACTTCGTCATAACTTCAGCAGCCTTCTCAGTTTTAGAAAACCGAGTTTTGAGGGTGTCAACCATGCTAGAAAGCATAAAGTGTAGAGCTTTGTCATTTGCCTTCTGCCAACGCTCATACTTTTCTTCCACAGCTTTGGAAGCATTGTCCCCAGGCACTTCAGGTGACGGCTCAGTTAAAACAAACAAGGCACTTTCTCCTATGAGAGAAATATTAATGTTCTCATTCCACTTATTAAAGTTACATCCATTCAGCTTGTTTTCAGTCAACAGTGATAACATGGGATTCATTTTGATAATACAGGATACTACAAAATAATAGAAATCAACAAATAGAAATTAATAAAGGTTTAACCCAAAATCAATTCAGAAATTATAAGCACATAGCAAGTAGGAATGATACGAGAAAATACTTAAAAAATTCAATCCTAAATAATTTCCAAGGTTTTTCAACAAACTGATATCAGTGTCCCGTTTAGGCGAGAGTCAAAGCTACCATCCATTGAATAGAGTTGTCAGCTCATCTAAAATGTTAAACATTCTAGCAACCTTTTATTCGATCAAGATTGGAATCCATCGTTGTCCCGTTTAGGCGAGAGTCAAGGCTATTCTATCTTATGAGCTTCTACCATTGTTTCGCAATTTGCAAGTCAAATATGGTCGCCACCATTAGGGTGATCCATACCATATAAAACACTTACAAACTACTTATCATGCGAGATTAAACGGTGCGAAATTTCTAATGAACGTTCCTCCATTAGGGAGGATTACTCACTAAAACAAACGCGATGTAAAACCCACAATGGAGATCGAATATGTTAATAATAATAAAGCTCATTCTTTAAAATGTATTTTCTTTATTATTCTAATAAATAAATTCGAAATTAAGAATCGAAATTCAAAAAAAATAAAAATTTAATATAATATTTATAAAATTATACTTAGATGGTGATTGAAATAAAATTAATTATTTCCATCTTAGTAATAATCTTAAATATAAATATTAAGGAAATTAGTTTAAGTTGAATTAAATTAAATAATTAGCAACTTAAAAATTTCCTTTGAGAATATATTTATTGAGTTCGAAAATATAAAGTATAAAAACTATACAATTTTCGAAAATAATAAAAATAGAAAAGAAATACTTCAAGCAAAAATATCACCTATCTAGATTTTCTTTTGACTAGTTAATTCAATTTCTAATAATATATATATATTTTAAATTCATTTATTTTAAATAAATCAATTAAATGAAAAAATTATTGATTGTAGTTGGTCCAAGAATTAATTAAAATAAATAATTAATTTACAACTCAATCTATTTTTCAAAAAAAAAAAATCAAAAATATTGCATAATTAAAATGCAAATTTCGAAATTGATTAATAAAATAAAGAAAAATATATATTTTGAAAATTATTTAAATTTAAGTTGAAAAATTAAATTTCAACCTAAAAATAATTTTCTATTTAATTAAGTGTCATGAAAAATCAATAAATATTTAAGTATCATGATGAAAATCAACTTAGATATTTAGGCCTGGAGCGTACGATCCTCGGGACAGCAAGGCTAATTTTGTAACTAGTCGCTAGGCGACAATTATTTTGTATAAACGGTTAGCTCTTTTTGTAAATGATTTTGTAATCGGGATCACGAGTCTTTTGTAATATTATTTTATAAGTTTAATTAAAAAGCAAAAATTTTAATTAATCACGTTTTCCATAAACCTCGTTGATTAGCATAGAGCTGCACAGCATGTTTAAAAATCACGTAATACGCCTATGTTAGTTAGGGTGTTACAATTTGGTATCAAAGCCGCCAGGTTGTCTTCCGAAGATCGTCACGACATATACAATCATCATCAGCAGTTAGCTCGTTTCACGGTTCAGTAAGCCTTTATTGCTTTAGTAGTTTATTTATTCAGTTATGAGTAAGAAAAGGCTGTTAGGAAGCATGTTAGTAGCCTGATAGTATAATAGGCGCATGTTTCGTTTTTAATTTCCAAATGAAGCGGCATTAGTAAGCTCTCCTTGAATATGACCTGATATGCCAACTCTTGGTTTCGCAGGCGGTTCTAACTAGATGGACGCCAGGCGGACTACCAGGAGTCAGGGCAACTCAGTGGGGTCGAATCAAGGTCAGGGAGCTCAGTTTCCCCCGCCAGTTAGGGGTCGAGGTAGAGGTCCCCGAGGCAGGGCTCGTGGTCGGGGTGATGAGAACCCGCCACAGGCTGCCCAGGCTCCCCCAGCCGATCAGGGAGCCCAGAATTGGGAGGTTCGGTTTGCTGAGATGCAAGCCCGGATAGAAGAACAAGACCTCGAGATTCAGAGGTTGAGACAGCAGGGTGCTCCTGCAGTTCCAGTGCCCGTAGTTCCAGTGGCACCTGCCCCTGCTGCCCAGGCCGAGATAGTGGTGGCGGCCAATAGATTGGAACCTCTGTATGAACGGTTCCGGAAGCAAGCACCTCCGGTTTTCTTGGGAGGTCCAGACGTGATGAAGGCCGAATAGTGGCTGACAGTGATCACCAAGATTCTGAACTTCATGGGTGTCACCGGTAATGATAGAGTGGTGTGTGCCACTTTCCAGTTCCAGGAGGACGCTCTGGTCTGGTAGGATATGGTGTCTCAGATTCATGACGTCACCACCATGACCTGGGAAAGGTTTCAGGAACTCTTCAACGCCAAGTACTATAATGAGGCGGTCAGAAGCGCCAAGAGGAAAGAGTTCGCTCACCTGACCCAGCGTGAGAATATGAGCATCACTGAGTATACTACTCAGTTTGACCGGTTGGCGAGGTTAGCCTCGGGAATTGTGCCGACCGATTTCAGCAAGAAAGGGAAGAACCTAGACGGTTTAAATGCGAGGATCAAACACGATTTGATGATTACCACGGACGACAGCACCACCTATGCTCAGATGGTGGAGAAGGCACTGCGAGCTGAGGGCGTAGTTGGGTGTATGTCGGAGTCAGCTAGTACTCCGGCGAGTGGCGGGTCTCCTACCCCTCCTGCATCAGGTTTTAGCAGGGGGAGTAGTGGTTCGGCCATTGATCAGAGGAAGAGAGCACCCACTGCTTCCGGTGGCTCGAGTCAGAACAAGAGGTTCCGGGGGAACCAGAATAGAGGAAGTCGTTCTAGTGGTACTGATACCCGATTCTCCTATCCCGAGTGCCCTAGCTGCAAAAGGAACCATCGGGGTGAGTGCAAAGATCAGGGCTGCTTTCACTGTGGCATGCCCAGACACTTCAAGAGGGACTGTCCCCAGCTCCGATTAGAGGCACCGAGAGCTCCGGCGATACCCACTCCAGCTAGGGTGTTCGCCATCACTCAGACTGATGCAGATGTCAGCCCATCAGTTGTCACAGGTCAGCTTTCTGTTAATAACTCGCTTTACTCAGTGCTGTTTGATTCTGGGGCTACACATTCTTATGTGGCGGCCAGAGTCTTTAGTAAATTGGATAGACCGTACGATAGATATGAATCAGGGTTTGGAACCCTATTACCTGGCGGAGAGTTGGTTATCTCCAACAGGTGGATTAGGTCTATGCCGATCAGGATAGATGGTAGGGAGTTAAGTGCTGATTTGATAGAGATGAGTTTAGTAGAGTTCGACATTATTTTAGGAATGGATTTCCTATCTAAATATTCGGCGAGCATTGATTGTAAAAGGAAGATGGTAATCTTCCAACCGAAAAGTGAAGAACCATTTGTGTTTGTTGGTTCAGTTCAGCGATCCCAGATCCCGGTGATTTCGGCCATGTCAGCTAGAGATTTATTGCATGGCAGTTGTTTAGGGTTTCTGGCCGTGGTGGTGGACACCACTCGGCCAGATACCATTCGGGCAGAGGACATCAAAGTGGTTCAGGAATTTTTGGATGTTTTTCTCGAAGAACGTCCAGGGTTACCACCTCAGCGGGAGATTGACTTTGTGATAGACTTGGCACAAGGGGTGGAACCGCTTTCCAAAGCCCCATATAGAATGGCTCCAGTTGAACTTAAGGAATTAAAGATTCAGCTCCAAGGGTTGCTTGACATAGGATTTATTCGGCCCAGTGTGTCACCCTGGGGAGCCCCGGTTTTATTCGTCAAGAAGAAGGATGGATCTATGAGGATGTGCATCGACTATAGAGAATTGAACAAGCTGACGGTGAAGACGGTCTTTTCTAAGATTGATCTCCGTTCGGGTTATCATCAGTTGAGAATCCGAGAGGAGGACATTCCGAAGACGGCTTTCCGCACTAGGTATGGACATTACGAATTCCTGGTTATGTCATTCGGACTAACCAATGCTCCTGCGGCATTCATGGACTTGATGAATAGAGTATTCAAGGATTTCCTCGATATCTGTGTGATTGTGTTTATCGACGACATCCTCGTGTACTCTCAATCAGAAGAGGAGCATGAATTACATCTTCAGATGGTACTGCAACGGCTTCGAGAACATAAGCTTTATGCCAAGTTCAAGAAATGTGAGTTCTGGGTATCTCAGGTGTCCTTCCTAGGGCACATTGTGAGCAAAGATGGGATCAAGGTGGATCCCGAGAAGATCGAATCCGTCAGGGATTGGCCGAGACCGAAGACAGTGACAGAGATCAGAAGCTTCTTGGGTTTAGTTGGGTACTACCGTAGGTTCGTGGAAGGGTTTTCAAAAATTTTAATGCCCCTAACCGAGCTTACAAAGAAGAATCAGCGATTTATTTGGTCAGACAAGTGCGAAGCTAGTTTTCAGACAAGTGTGACGCATCCAAACAGGGTTTGGGGTGTGTATTGATGCAAGCCGATCGGGTTATTGCTTATGCCTCCCGACAATTTAAGGATTATGAACAGCGATACCCAACTCATGACCTAGAGTTGGCCGCGGTAGTTTTCGCATTGAAGATTTGGCGGTATTACCTTTACGGGGAAAAGTGTGAAATCTATACCGACCATAAAAGTCTCAAGTATTTCTTTACTCAGAAGGATTTGAATATGAGACAAAGGCGTTGGTTGGAATTAGTGAAAGATTACGACTGTGAGATCCTATATCACCCCGGAAAGGCCAATGTAGTGGCCGATGCTCTGAGCAGAAAGTGTCCCGGGCAAGTAGCTAGTATGGTTCAGATCTCACCTCAGCTAGCATAGGATATGGTTAGATCCAGCATTGAGTTTGTGGTAGGTCAGCTTCACAACTTAACGCTGCAATTTGACCTGTTGGAAAGAATAAAAGTCGCTCAGATGACTGATCCAGAGTTAGTGAAGATCAGAGATGAGGTGTTGGCTGGTCAAGCCAAGGACTTTTCAGTGTCAGACAGCGGGATGCTTTTGTATAAAGCTAGGGTTTGTGTTCAGAATAGTGTGGAACTCAGGAATGAGATCCTTGAGGAGGCTCATTCTACCCCGTATTCTCTACATCCCGGCACCACTAAGATGTACCAAGATCTTAAACCGTACTTCTGGTGGAGCGGTATGAAGAAGAATTTGGTAGAATTCGTATCGAGATGCCTCACTTGTCAGCAGATTAAGGCTGCACATCAGAGACCAGCAGGGTTGTTGCTGTTGGAATTTATTTTACCAGGATCTTAGATCTACTCACAAGTATGTTTATTAACATCCTAAATAAGAACTTTCTAAAACGATAAATTAAACACATATAAAGTTTAAGAAACCTTACATTGGGTGCAGCGGAATAATATGACTCCTTCCATTCAGATATCTAGCCCTTGTTTCCTTTCTGTAGCAGAGCATTATCAATATCTGAACCTGGATCTCTTTCTCTGAATCTTTTATGCTGAAACTCCTTTGCTGATGATCTTTCTTCACGATCTTCCTCACTATGATTGAGGTATCACTTGCTGTGTGTGGGCACTACTCATACACTAAGAAATTTCAAAATTTCAAGAGGGAAGAGAAAGAAGAAGTGGCAGCTAAAGATAGGGAGAGAGAAAGGCTCAGGTTTTTCTCTGAAGGAAAAATAGAAAATTTTAGTGTAATTTTTCTGAAGCCTTCACTATCTATTTATAGCATTCCACTAGGGTTAGGTTTGAATTATTTGGCATTAAAATAATGAAAATATCAGTTTAAATTTCCTACAAAAGTGGCAGGCCATACACTTAGTGGATTGGGCCTTGCTTTTTGCAATTTTGCAATTTTAACACCTTTTGTATCTGATTTTCTCAAAAATGCCAATTTCTTAATTCAACCATTTAAATGCCAATTCTAACTATTTAATAACTATAAATAATTATTAAATAATATTGTCATTTATCATATTCATTAATTGAACCATACAAAGTATCATAATTAACAAATATGCCCCTATAAACTCTTTCTTTACAATTTCGCCCTTACTTAGTGAAAAATTCACAAATAGACATAGTCTAATTTGAGAATTATAATTGATTAATCAAAACCAATTACATGAGTCTTACAAGCAATATTATCTCAACTAGTGGGGGGACCATGGGTCTATATAACCGAGCTTCCAATAAGTAGATCAAGAATTTAGCACTAAAATTCACTAACTTATTAATTCTTCGTTGAATCCACGCATAGAACTTAGAATTGCACTCTCAGTATATAGAATGCTCTATATGTTCCACCATATAGACACATCATTAGTTATCCATTGTTATAATCCTAATGTGATCAATGATCCTCTATATGAATGATCTACACTGTAAAGGGATTAAATTACCGTTACACCCTACAATGTATTTATTCCTTAAAACACTTGACCCCGTATAAATGATATTTCAGCTTATGTGAAATGAGTACTCCACCATTTATGTTCGTTTGGTCAAGCTCGAAGGAGATCATCCTTT
This sequence comes from Cannabis sativa, assembly GCF_029168945.1. Classification (NCBI taxonomy): domain Eukaryota; kingdom Viridiplantae; phylum Streptophyta; class Magnoliopsida; order Rosales; family Cannabaceae; genus Cannabis; species Cannabis sativa. The sequence continues at coordinate 38,832,729 of NC_083605.1, read as the reverse complement.
GCTTACTATTTGCCAGATAGAAGCTATAGATTCCATGTTTATGCTAGCGCTCCCACTCAATTGCACTACCGTGTTCCCAAAATGTACGTATCACCCTGACCTAAAAGTAGGCTTAACTAACAAATCAAAGAACACGAATAGCCTCTCGAGATTGAGCCTAATCATATCAGGATTAAGATCATTTGATCTAGGATCAACTAGGCGATATTGACTTGAATAGATTTTACGGTAAGTTTAATTAAATCTAAGTCAAAGTTCAATATCGGTCCCTTCCGATGCATACTCCATGCATCCAACCTGAGCTTTACTTTAACCAATGCTCTGGAAAGAACATAGCACTTCTCCAAATGCAAGTAAACTCTGTTGTAGATTATCATATCAGTAAAACCCTATGTCTGATAAATCTAGGAAACTTTATTCACATAGTCATTTTTACTTTCCAATGTGTTGACGGCACAATAAACAGGATCAAGTATGTGAAAAGGGTTTCAGATGAATTCATACATTATGTACATATAATCATGAAATAAATCATGTGAACCATGCAACATTAAATGTTATTTCTGATCTATATTAATAAGCAAATCTGATTATATTGAAATGAGTTTTATTTAGGGCATAAAACCCAACAGTTGCAGCCTCTAACCCTACCAGAATGGAAGTGGGAAGATATAACGATGGATTTTGTGGTCAGATTGCCTAGGACCACGGGTTTGTTTGATTCCATCTGGGTAGTGGTGGATCGATTCACGAAATCTGCTCATTTTCTGCCGGTTAGAACAACATTTACAGTGGATTAGTTGGCAGAGTTGTATGTCAGAGAGATAGTAAGACTTCACGGGGTACCGAAGTCTATAGTTTCGGATAGGGATCCGAAGTTCACCTCTAAATTTTGGAAGAGTTTGCAACGAGCAATGGGTACAAAGCTGAAATTTAGTACAACATTCCATCCTTAGACAGATGGTCAGTCCGAAAGGACAATTCAGATATTGGAGGACATGTTGCGAGCCTGTGTTATGGATTTCGAAGGCTCATGGAATAAGTATCTACCGTTGATAGAATTTTCTTACAACAACAGTTACCACAGTACGATAGGGATGGCTCCCTATGAACTGTTATACGGTAGGAAATGTAGATCTCCCATCCACTGGGATGAGACTGGGGAGAGGAAATACCTCGGTCTAGAGTCAGTGCAGCGGACCAATGAGGCAATAGAGAAGATAAAAGCTAGAATGCTTGCCTCACAGAGTAGACAAAAGAGTTACGCAGATCCGAAACGCAGAGATGTTGAGTTCCAAGTAGGGGACCATGTGTTTTTACGGGTATCTCCGATGAAGGGGATCAAACGTTTCGGGAAAAGAGGCAAGTTATGCCCTAGATTTACAGGACCTTTCGAGATTCTCGAGAAGATAGGTCAAGTGGCATACCGGTTAGCATTGCCTACAGCTTTATCAGCAGTTCACAACGTATTCCATGTCTCGATGTTGAGAAAATACGTTTCAGATCCCTCTCATATACTCAGTTATGAGAGCCTTGAGCTGCAGCCAGACATGACTTACGAAGAACAGCCAGTGCAGATCCTGGATAGAAAGGATAAAGTCCTTCAGAATAAGACCATAGCATTGGTCAAAGTTCTCTGGAGAAACAGCAAGGCGGAGGAAGCCACCTGGGAGCTTGATTCAGATATGAGAGCTCAATATCCAGAGTTATTCAGGTTAGATTTCGGGGACGAAATCCTTTTAAGGGGGGGATAGTTGTAAAGACCGCTTAGTTTAATTTGGAAATTAGCAGTTAATCACGTTTAATTATGAAATTATTTATAGTTATTTAAATAATTTATTATACTTTTATTATTGAATTCAGAGATGCATTTTTATGTCTTGTAGTAGTTTGCATAATTTTGCATTCCGGTGCCCGGTATTTTGGAACTCGGTGTTTGGCTCAGTAGAAATCACAACTTAGTATGTTAGTAGTTTGGGACGGTTTATTAGACATTGGGAATGTCAGGAATGGCCGAGAATTTAGAATTTCCCAAAAATACCCCTTTAGTGTTAATTATGTAGTTTTAGTGTGGAGGGGCAAAATGGTCTTGTTGCCCCAATGATATTTTGTCTTTTTGTGAGTTATTATTTGAAAAATAAATGTTAATTGTTTATTAATTGGCTGAAATGAAATGATATAGGTGTCTTTTAATTTCATTTTTCACTTTACAAAAAAAAATTACAAGTTTAAGAAATTAGAAAATTTTCAAAAACTCTCTCTCTTTTCTGCCAAGGCTTGGAGCTGCTAGGCCTAGATTTTCCTTGGTGATTCAAGCTTTGTTTGCAAACTCTAGTGATCTCTTGTTGTGGTATGTGTTCCCTAACTTTTTTTCCTTTGTTTTCTTGGAAAATAATGATGAAAATAGTTGATGCATGCATGAATTTTTGTTATTGTTGCTGCTGTGATCTTATTGTTGTTTCTGAGATTTAAGCATGTTAATTTGAAGTTATTTAGGTTGTTAGTAATGCATGTTAATTGCTTTTCTTCAAGTTTGAAATTTTTAGCTCAAAAATATGGTTTTCAAAGAGAAATGATTTGAATCTATTGCTGTGATGTTGTTGATGTTTGTTATTGTTTTTAGAGGTTATTCTAAGCTTGATTAAGTAGAATTGAGCTAGTTTGGTTGCATGTTAGCAAGGTTTGCTCAAGTTTGAGTTTAGAACTCAAAGCTTGAGCTTTAATGGTGTTTTTCATTTCTGTGCATTCTGGGTAGATTTAATGCCTTAGAAATGTTATTTGGGTTATATTGAATAGGTCTGGAAGGTTTGAAGTGATTTGGGTTAGATTTGAGCAAGATATGAATTTTTGATTGTTGCTGCCTGCGAGGAACCGGAATTCCGGTTGTGCATCCGGAATTCCGGATGGGGTTCTGAATTTTCCCAGAACTGGAATTCCGGTTGGGCAACCGGTCTACCGGTTGGGGAAAATTCTGAAACCCTAGATTTCCTCGATTTTATGTTTTTGGGGGTATTGCCATGCTTTTTAGCGATAGGGAAACTTTTAGTTCCTAGTTTAAGTCCCCGGGAAGTGATTTAGCGTATCACTTATAGTGTTGTAATTTTTATGGTTTAGGAGCCTGTAATCCGCCGCGCAGTTAAAGTTCCAGTCAGGTTGACCGGCACACCTGAATTCGGAATCCAGGTAAGATTAGTATAACAGTATGCATATGTAGATTATATGTTTAGCATGCATGTAGGAAGCCTGTTAGATTATATGAGTTATGTATGTTGGCTTCGAACCATCCAACCCTGTCACGTCGGTACAGGCCGGAGTATGACCAGCAGTCGGAGTATGACCGGTTCGACCGATCAGGCTGACACTTGGTTGGTGGTTCCGTACTATTGACGTATCCCGTCGGTACAGGCTGGACTATGACCAGCAGCCGGAGTATGACCGGTTCGACCGATCAGTAGGATACTATAACACGTCGGTACAGGCTGGAGTATGACCAGCAGCCGGAGTATGACCGGTTCAACCGATCAGGCTGTTACTTGTCAATAGTACCGTCCCTATGAACGTTCAGAACTCAGTACCGTGTTGGACACGGCAGTAGTGACTCAGTACCGTGTTGGACACGGCAGTAGTGGGACTCAGTATCGTGTTGGACACGGCAGTTAGGGTTATGATCAGGGGTATGGGCGTCTGATCATGACCGGGTTTTATGTATGAATATTATTATGCTTTTCTTACTGAGTCTGTCGACTCACAGTTCTACGTTTATGTGTAGGTAAAGCCAAGGCTAAAGCTGATGGACCGTGAGCGAGCTTATCAAGGTTGTACATGTCGGGGCGGTTAGGCCTGGAGCGTACGATCCTCGGGACAGCAAGGCTGATTTTGTAACTAGTCGCTAGGAGACAATTATTTTGTATAAACGGTTAGCTCTTTTTGTAAATGATTTTGTAATCGGGATCCCGAGTCTTTTGTAATATTATTTTATAAATTTAATTAAAAAGCAAAAATTTTAATTAATCACGTTTTCCATAAACCTCGTTGATTAGCAACGAGCTGCACAACATGTTTAAAAATCACGTAATACGCCTATGTTAGTTAGGGTGTTACATAACAATTATTAATAAACATAGAAATAATTTCTAGTGTTTATTTAATATAACTCTATGAAGAGTTGTAAATATTATAGAATTTGCATCAATAATAAAAACACTTACACATACAAACATATAAATATAATGTGGTAATAATTGATGAAGATAAAATAAATGAAGCTCAATCTCATAAATTGCAATGGTGATTTCAAAAAATAAAACTTTATTAATAATAAATATAAAAAATATTGCAACAATATGAGAAAAACAGGGATAAATATCCCTAACTAAAATTTGAAATCCAAATTGTCTTTAAACTAAAACAATTAATTCAAAAATAAATTGAAGAACTTCATCTTCATCTAGACGATTTCACCCTTTTGTTCCAGCTTTCTGATCCAACTCATCTGAGTTCAAGTAGCTAGGCCTATAAGAAGAAGAAAACAAATAAACAAAGTTAGTCCAGAATCATAAATCCAATTGGATAACAATTCACTAAACTCTTAAAGTTTATGAATAGAAATACCTTGTTTCTTTGCAAGAAGTTTAGGACATTGGTGTAAAGCCCGCTTAGTTTAATTTGGAAATCAGCAGTTAATTTTGATTAATTATGAAAATTATTTATAGCTATTTAAATAATTTATTATACTATTATTTATGGAATTCAGAAATGCATGGTTATGTCATTCAGTAGTTTTCATATTTTGCATTTCCGGTGCCCGGTATTTTGGAACTCGGTGTTTGGCTCAGTAGAAATCACAACTTAGCATGTTATTAGTTTGGGGCGGTTTATTAGACATTGGGAATGTCGCGAATGGCCGGGAATTTAGAATTTCCCAATAATAGCCCTTTAGTGATTATTATGTGGTTTTAGTGTGGAGGGGCAAAATGGTCTTTTTGCCCCATTAGTATTTTGTCTTTTAGTGAATTTGTTATTTGAAAAATAAATGTTTATTTTATTAAATATTGGCTGAAATGAAATGTTATAAGTGGCTTTTATTTCATTCCCTTCATTTTACAAAAAAATACAAAGTTTAAAAAAGAGAAAATTTTCAAAAACTCTCTCAAGCTCTCTCTCCTTTTTCGGCCCTTCTTGAGCAGCAAGGAGGTGAGGTTTTCCTTGGTGATTCAAGCTCATTTTGAGTAGATTTTGTGATCTCTAGTTGCTAGTAAGTCTTCTTCATCCTTTCTTAATGTTCTTGAAGTTTTTAAGTTGAAAATGGTAGGTTGCATGTTAGTTTTGTATGGCTGATTGTTGCTGTGATTATTTGTTGTTTTCAGAAGCTTAATTAGGTTTAAAATGAATGGATTATCTAGGTTTTAATGCATGCTTTCTATCTTGTTTAAAGTTATGATTTTTCTAAGCTAAATATATGATTTTTGAAAGAAATTGTATAATCTGTTGCTGGATGTTTTTAGTTGTTTTCAGAGGTTTAGATATGCTTGTTTAAGTAGATTCAAGCTAGTTTGAATGCATGTTAGGTGGTTTTGCTCAAGTTTTAGTTTAGAACTCAAAGCTTGAGCTCCAATGGCATTTTTCGTATCTGTGGTTTCTGGGTTGTTTTAATGACTTGGAAATGTTCTAGGGGAGGTATAGAACAAGTCTGGAAGGTTTCATGTGATTTGGGGTTGATTTATGCAAGTTATGAAAATTTGGGTTTGCTTCCTGTGAGGAACCGGAATTCCGGTTGTGCATCCGGAATTCTGGATGAGGGTTCTGAATTTTCCAGAACTGGAATTCCGGTTGGGCAACCGGTCTACCGGTTGGGGAAAATTCAGGGACCCTAGTTTTCCTCGTTTGTATGTTTTAGGGGGTATTGCCATGCTTTTTATCGATAGGGAAACTTTTAGTTCCTAGTTTTAGTCCCCGGGAAGTGATTTAGCGTGTCACTTACAGCGTTGTGATTTTTATGGTTTAGGAGCCTGTAATCCGCCGCTCAGCTAAAGTTCCAGTCAGGTTGACCGGCACACCTGAATTCGGAATCCAGGTAAGATTAGTATAACAGTATGCATATGTAGATTACATGTTTAGCGTGCATGTAGGAAGCCTGTTAGATTACATTAGTTATGTATGTTGGCTTCGAACCATCCAACCCTGTCACGTCGGTACAGGCTGGAGTATGACCAGCAGCCGGAGTATGACCGGTTCGACTGATCAGGTGGATATAGTAACACGTCGGTACAGGCTGGAGTATGACCAGCAGCCAGAGTATGACCGGTTCGACCGATCAGGCTATTACGTGTCAATAGTACCGTCCCTATGAACGTTCAGAACTCATTACAATGTTGGACATGGCAGTAGTGGCTCAGTACCATGTTGGACACGGCAGTAGCGGGACTCAGTATCGTGTTGGACACGACAGTTAGGGTTACGATCAGGGGTATGGGCGTCTGATCATAACCGGGATTATGTATGAGTATTATTATGCTTTTCTTACTGAGTCTGTCGACTCACAGTTCTACGTTTATGTGTAGGTAAAGGCAAGGCTACAGCTGATGGACCGTGAGCGAGCTTGTGAAGATTGTACATGTCGGGGCGGTTAGGCCTGGAGTGTACGATCCTCGGGACAGCGAGGCTGATTTTGTAACTAGTCGCTAGGCGACATTATTTTGTATAAACAGTTAAATCTTTTTGTAAATGATTTTGTAATCGGGATCCCGAGTCTTTTGTAATATTATTTTATAAGTTTAATTAAAAAGCAAAAATTTTAATTAATCACGTTTTCCATAAACCTCGTTGATTAGCAACGAGCTGCACAACATGTTTAAAAATCACGTAATACGCCTATGTTAGTTAGGGTGTTACAATTGGGGTTTCCAATGACCTTTTTCATTGCAGTAGAAACACTTTCCTTTAAGTGTAGCATCACCAGAAGGAACAGCCTTTTTATTCTTCATGGCTTTTGTTCGCTTCTTGGTGTTGTTCCACTTCCTCATCGATTTGGGCTTTGAAGCAGAGGCAACATTTGCTTCAGGTTTTATTGTCCCATTACCATTCCCAGGATTGTGAGGTTTACTCCCTTTATTCTTGGGTCCTCCAATCAAATTTTCATAAGTTTGAAGGTCATTGACTAATTCATGAAAGTCAATTTCCTTCTTATTCATGACATAATTTGATGTGTATGGTAGAAATCCTGGAGTCAGGCTATTCAAGATAAGACTTACTTGAGTAGCACTGTCCATTTCAGCACCATGATCCTGGGCTTCTTGGAAATAACTTGACATTAGGAGAACATGGTCACGCACGTTTTGATGAGGTTCCATCCGTGCATTAATGTACTTCTTAGTCGCGTCAAAGCGTGACTGAAGTGATGCCTTACCGAATAGCTCATTTAACTTCGTCATAACTTCAGCAGCCTTCTCAGTTTTAGAAAACCGAGTTTTGAGGGTGTCAACCATGCTAGAAAGCATAAAGTATAGAGCTTTGTCATTTGCTTTCTGCCAACGCTCATACTTTTCTTTCACAGCTTTGGAAGCATTGTCCCCAGGCACTTCAGGTGACAGCTCAGTTAAAACAAACAAGGCACTTTCTCCTATGAGAGCAATATTAATGTTCTCATTCCACTTATTAAAGTTAGATCCATTCAGCTTGTTTTCAGTCAACAGTGATAACATGGGATTCATTTTGATAATACAAGATACTACAAAATAATAGAAATCAACAAATAGAAATTAATAAAGGTTTAACACAAAATCAATTCAGAAATTATAAGCACATAGCAAGTAGGAATGATATGAGAAAATACTTAAAAAATTCAATCCTAAATAATTTCCAAGGTTTTTCAACAAACTGATATCAGTGTCCCGTTTAGGCGAGAGTCAAAGCTACCATCCATTGAATAGAGTTGTCAGCTCATCTAAAATGTTAAACATTCTAGCAACCTTTTATTCGATCAAGATTGGAATCCAGCGTTGTCCCGTTTAGGCGAGAGTCAAAGCTATTCTATCTTATGAGCTTCTACCATTGTTTCGCAATTTGCAAGTCAAATATGGTCGCCACCATTAGGGTGATCCATACCATATAAAAGACTTAGAAACTACTTATCATGGGAGATTAAACGGTGCGAAATTGCTAATGAACGTTCCTCCATTAGGGAGGATTACTCACTAAAACAAACGCGATGTAAAACCCACAATGGAGATCGAATATCTTAATAATAATAAAGCTCATTCTTTAAAATGTATTTTCTTTATTATTCTAATCAATAAATTCTCATTAAATTCCAAATTATGAATTGAAATTCAAAAAAAAAATAAGAATTTAATATAATATTTATAAAATTATACTTAGATGGTGAATGAAATAAAATTAATTATTTCCATCTTAGTAATAATCTTAAATATAAATAATAAGGAAATTAATTTAAGTTGAATTAAATTAAATAATTAGCAACTTAAAAATTTCCTTTGAGAATATATTTATTGAGTTCGAAAATATAAAGTATAAAAACTATAAAATTTTCGAAAATAATAAAAATAGAAAAGAAATACTTCAAGCAAAAATATCACCTATCTAGATTTTCTTTTGATTAGTTAATTCAATTTCTAATAATATATATATATTTTAAATTCATTTATTTTAAATAAATCAATTAAATGAAAAAATTATTGATTGTAGTTGGTCCAAGAATTATTTAAAATAATTAATTAATTTACAACTCAATCTATTTTTCAAAAAAAAAATTCGAAAAATATTGCATAATTAAAATACAAATTTCGAAATTGATTAATAAAATAAAGAAAAATATATATTTTGAAAATTATTTAAATTTAAGTTGAAAAATTAAATTTCAACCTAAAAATAATTTTCTATTTAATTAAGTGTCATGAAAAATCAATAAATATTTAAGTATCATGATGAAAATCAACTTAGATATTTAGATTTTTCAAGTTAATTAAATGTATTAAATTCAAGAAATAATAATTAAGTGTAGAGAAGGCTTAATTATTTATTTCTAGTTTAATACTAGGAAAAATATACTTAATAAAATTGTACCAAAATTAATTATTTAAATAATTAATTTCACAAAGTATAATATTTTCCTATTTAAATATTAGAAATAATAAGTAGTCTAAAAATTACTATCTAGAAAATATCTTATTTGACTAAGTATCTTTTCAAAAATTTGAAAAATATTTAATTTAAGTTATATAGAAAAAATCTAAAACTTAAATAATTTCAAATTTAGATTTAATTAAATGTCAAAAATTAAGTTGTAACCACTTCATTTGAAGATATCTTTTTAAGTTAATATTCGAAAAGATATTAACCTAAAAAATATCTAAAATATTCCATTTTAAGTTAATATTCAAAAAGATATTAACTTAAAAAATATCTAAAGAATCTTTAGTAACTAATGCCTAGGATTACTCAACTTAATTCAAAATTTAAATAAAATATTCAAATTTAAGTTAGATATGAAAAATCAGTTGATACAACTAATTTATAACTTAAATAGGAATATTTAATTAAATAAGCTCCAGAAAGAATCTTAGTTAGTTAAAATTCTATATTTAATTAAATACAAGAAAAATACAAATAGTTTGTCTAGAAATAATATCTAAACTAAAAGTGTTTTTCTTAAAATTAACTTTAAAATATTAAAATGAAAATAAATTTCATATATTAAAAAGTTAATTATGTTGCTAATTCAATTTTATTAGGTCAAACTAATATAATTAACCTAATACAGTTACTTAAATCAGGCAAATGGGCCTTCACAATTGGGGTAGTTCATGTGAGGGGGTGCTGGGTTCAGTATGTCGTACCCACTTCTATGGCTCCCAACTCTCACACAAGGCCCAAAAGAGACTAATTTAACCTTAAGATAAATAACTGTTATTAATTGAATAGGTCCAATAACTAAATGGACCTAAATAAAATCTATCATGGTGTGGCATTTTATTTAGCAACAACCTATATGCATCTATATTAAAACAAAATAAACATATAGGCTCACACAGGCACACTTTGGATGGGTCCTATCATGTTGCTAGGTCATACACAGATGAAAGAAGATTGTAAAATTTACCTGTTACAAATTATTATCTTGACCAAGGGAGCCATCAGATCATTAGATCTGGCAAAAAGTAACCATGGCTATTTGCAATCAAGTAATAATAGGTTTTGAAAAACTGACAAACAAGTTAAAACCATATACTCCTGCAACAAGGTTAGTTGGATAGTTGGAAGTAGGATTTATTTGATTTTAAATAAATAATTTCGAAAAATAAATAATTAAATAAATAAAAAAATAAAATTTAATTTAATTTTCGAAAAAATAAAATTTAAAAAAAATATATATTTTTAATTTCGAAAATAAAAAAAATTTAAATTTCGAAATTATTTAAAAAATAAATATTTAAAATTAAACCTACTATTTTGAAAAATTAGGTTTCAACCAACCTAAATATCATTCTAAAAATTTGCTAATTACTTTTAAAAAATTAAATGTTATTTTATAAATAAATATTAGAAAGAATAAATTAAATATCTTTTTCAGATTTTAAATTTAATTTGAATAAATAAAATAACAAAATTTAAAAGTTAGCAAAATATCTTACATCTATTTAAAATTACATGATTATAGTTATCTTATTTTAAATTTAAATAAGGTCAAATTATTAAAAAAAATTTAATTTAAAAATAGTTAAAATATGACCTTAAATTTAAAAATAAGATAAGATATAATCAAATTTACAAATAAGATAGATAATTAAGCAATAAGATAGATATTTACTATTTTAAAATTCATATTACACTAATATCTTGAATTAAATTTAAAAAATATTAAATTAATTCATAATGATAATTAGAATTGAATTAGGAATAGTAAATCTATAAATACAAAACTACACAAAAAATCGGAAGTTAATTCCATGAAAAAGCATGAAAAAACGAAGAAAAACGAAAAAATTATGAGTTGTACGGACAGTTTTCGCGATCGCAGGAAAATTTCAGCACAACTCCAATTTTTTCGAATCTTCAAAAAATCATAACTAATTCAAATTAAATCGAAATTGAGTTCTGTAAAAAGGTAACTTGCTTAATTTTTTCCATACTATCCAATAAAAATAATTTCAGAAACAGAATCGCAATTATTTTTCACGAAAATTCACAAACATCAATCAATCATCAAATAACACTCAATACAACATGATACCATCCAAAAACAAACAAACAATCGTTTTAAAGTCCAAATTTCTTGCAAGTAAATCAATTACCATGGCTCTGATACCAGTTGTTGGAATTTTATTTTACCAGGATCTTAGATCTACTCACAAGTATGTTGTTTACACACCCTAACTATGAACTTTCTAAAACGATAAATTAAACACATATAAAGTTAAGAAAACCTTACATTGATGCAGCGGAATTAATGTCTCCTTCCACTCAGATCTCTAAGCCTTGTATCCTTTCTGTAGCAGAGTATAATCAAGATCTGAGCCCGAATGTCCTTCTTCTTCAAGTTTGATCCTTCACAGTCTTCGAATCTATGATTGAGTTACTGCGTGTTGTGTGTGGGCACTTACCCTTTCACTAGGGTCGAAATTGAACAAGGAGAAAAGAAGAGAGAGGGTTTCGGTCAGGTATAGAAAGTGGGGAAGGCTCAATTTTTCTGGAGAGAGAAATTTCTGTCAGATTACTAATGAAAGCATATATGTGACTGAGCCATCACTTTCTATTTATAGGCAATTAGTAGGTTTAGGTTAGGAATTATTTGGCATTAAAATAATGAAAATATTAATTTGAAATCCCACAATTAGTGGCCGGCCAAGGTGTTATAATGGGCCTCACTTGATTTTGCAGTTTTATCAAATTTTATCTCTATTTTCTCAAAAACGCCAATTTTCCAATTCTAACTTTTTAAATGCCAAAACTAATTATTTAATAACTAAAATAGATTATTAAATAATATTCTCATTTAATTTAATTATTAATTAGACATATAAAGTCCATTAATAAATAAATAAACCTAGAATCTCTTTTCTTTACAATTTCACCCCTGCTTAGTGAAAATTCATAAAATTAGACATAGTCTAACTTTAGAATTATAATTGATCAATCACGAATCAATTAATGAGTCTTACAAGCAGAATGTTCTCAACTAGAATGGGGACCATGGATCTATATGCTGAGCTTCCAATAAGTGAACCAAATTTACCAAGTAAATTCCTACTTATTAATTCTTCGTTGAATCCACTCTTAGAACTTAGAATTGCACTCTCAGACTTATATAGAGCATATTGTATGTTCCACGATATCAATATGCTATCTCATTTAACCATTGTTATAATCTTATTGTGATTTAAAGATCCTCTATATAGATGATCTACATCGAGATGGGATTTCTTTACCGTTCTCACCCCTCAATGTATTTTGCCCCTTAAAACACTTAGCTACCTGTAAATGGTGTTTAGTGATCTAATAATTAGTCAGTTAAACAAGAGCTCATCCATTTACTTCTATTTGCTAAGCTCGAAGGGACTCATCACTTGACTTCTATACACCAGTAGAAGCTATAGATTCCATATTTATGTTCAGCACTCCCACTCAATCATACTATCATGTTCCCAAAATATACGTATCACCCTGATCCAAAAGTAGGCTTAACTAATAAATCAAAGAACATGAATAGCACTCCTGAGTTGAGCCTAAGCATATTAGGATTTAGATTCTTTTAATCTGAAGATCAACTACTGATAGTGACTTGGAAAGATATGTATAACAGTAAGTTTGTAATATCTTAACTTAGTTGCAATATCGGTCCAGTCCAATGTATACTCCATACATTCAAAACTAGTATACTTTACTAATGTCCTGGAAAGAACATACCACTTACTCCAATTGTAAGTATACATCATCGCTGATTATCACATTAGTGTAAACCCAATAACACTGATGAAACAGGGACCAAGTCTTTTGATACATATGAACACAATCACATTCCACTCTGTTGACGATACTGTAATTGTGAATAAACATATGATCTTGATTTAACTGATTCTGTGTGTATGAATGTAATAAACATATTAAACCATTAGCATGTAGAATTCATGCAAACATCAATCACTTCAAATTTCTTATATTGATAAGTAATCAGATTGTAAAGAGTTTTATTTAGGGCATAAAACCCAACAAGCAGTTCATATATGACTACTCAACATCTGTAACATTCAAACATTCGAGCAGAATGATTGAGAATATGTCCGACCAAGGTCTAGACATGTATATGCCAAGCGAAGCATGAGAGATAAAGATTCCAAAAATTAATCTCATTGCGCCCAAATGCGATGACAATCCCTATAATTACGGGTTTGTGTCAGAGAATAACGGTAACACAACCTAGTGTCCTATTTCTCATGTTATAACTATAGAATTAATGTAGTTTCCTATTTAAAACATTATAAGCAAAAGGGAAACCATCAATTATGTATTAAGTCCCTATAAATAATGGTCTAACCTCCCTATGAAGGGGATAAAGAGAATTGCTTCAGAAATATATTATAGAGAGAAAAGAGTGATATAACAGAGAAAGTTACTCAAAGATCAATTGTGAGAGCCTTCGAGAGGAAGATCACTTTGTTTCCTTCTCTCATGTCAATAAAAATACAAGGGGAGTAGGCTATTTCCATACTTACGGGGTCGAGCCTCTTTAAAACTTGGTGTTCACTTTATTTTACTGTTTTTGCTTTCTTTTATTAAACTTATCTAATCGCTTTATTTTTGACTCACTATCGTTGGCTAGAAGCAAGGTCAACAACTTCCATGTTTTGTCCAATCTGGCCTTTGAACATCTTGTTGACTAACCTTTGTGAGGTAGCTCCAACATTCTTGAGACCAAACAGTATGACTTTATATCAGTATAGATTGATGTCTGTTTTGAAGCTTGCGTGTTCTTTGTCAGGTAGATGCATTCGTATCCTGTTGTACCTGGAATAAGCATCCATAAAGCTTAAGATTTCATGTCTGGTTATTGCATCCGCGAGTTGATCGATTCTTGGGAGTTGAATATAGCCTTTTGGACATGCCTTATTGAGGTCAGTGAAGTCAATACATACTAGACATTTCTTGTTTGGCTTGGGCACCATTACTGGGTTGTCCACTCAAGCTGGGTAGAAAGTTTCAGTAATAAATCTATTTATCCGGAGCCTTTCTACCTCTTCTTTTAGTGCATGTGCACATTCTTTATCTAGGAATCTCCTTTTCTACTAACAGGACAAAAGTCTAGATCAATATAAAGGACATGAGATATGACGGTGGGATCAATTCCAACCATGTCCTCATGCGACCAAGAAAAAATGTCTAGGTTTGCTCTTAGAAATTTTATTAAGGCTAATTTTATTTCAAGAAACAAAACTTTACCAATTTTGAGTTTCCTAGTCAGCATGGCTAGATCAATCTCCACTTCTTCTAGCTCTTCTACTGGCCCAACGTTTGTGTTTGTTTCCCCACGTCAGAGATCCATGTCTTCGTTCCCGCCTTGGACGAATTCCTATTGGTCAATGCCTTTTCCCTTCTCTAAACTCTAGCTAGAAGTATCTTCTTTCTTGGTGTTAGATAAAGCAAGGTTGTAGCATTCCCATGCAGTTTGATGCATTCCTTTTAGATAGCATACTCCACTCCATGTTGGAAACTTAACGCACATGTGAAAGACTGATGTGACAGCTCTTAGTCATATAGGGCTTGTTGGCCCAACATGACATTAAAAGGTGAAGGGATGTCAATCACTAAGAACAGTGCCATTGTTGTTGTAATCGTCAGAGCATGTCCTACTGTGAATGGTAAGTGAATCTGTCCAAGTGGTGCTACACTTTGGCCGGAGAATCCGTAGACCAGCTGAGTGCATGAAACCAAACCTTTAAGCTGGAGTCCCATTTTCCCATATGTTTTCTTGAATAAAAAATTTTTAGAAGCTCTATTATCTACCATTGTCCGAGCCACCATTTTGTTTGCGATTTTCACTTCAACGACCAAAGGGACATTGTGCAAAAAAATGAAGTGGCTAGAGTTCACTTCACTGAATGTTACAATTGGTTCTCAAACACGTGGTAGTTTAGGCTTTCTTTCTTCTATAGCCAAGACTGCATCCTTTAGTTCATATTGTAAGGCTTAGAGATACTTTCTCTATGTTTTCTTGAGTCTCTAACAAGGTGGGGGACCACAATGATAACTTGAAGATGTCCATCCACTGGTGGAGGCATCAATTGGTTCTGGTTAGCATATGTTTTTGCAGCCCTTTGTGCTTTGTTAGCTTTCACATATTTGGCAAGTGCAGGTTGTTTTTTTTATGAGAAATTCAATTTCCCGCTTTAAGTTGTTGCATTTTTTTGTTTTATGGTGGTAGTCTACCTGAAAATGACAAAACATGGCGGTATCCCATTTATGCATATCCTTTTCATGGGACAGGGTTTCTTATATGGCTCCATAGACTGGGTAGTTGCATATATTGTATCGATGTCTTCTATTAGGATAGTGAATGCAGTGAACTTTGAGGTATTCTCCCGAGGATGTTGTTTGGAGTTGTCATTGAACTTGTATTTCTTCTCACTACCCTGTCTGTTGCCACTGTGTGACCGTTTTCCACCTTAATTAGAACTACAACGATTTTGGGAATTCTAATCTTGTTGGACGGATGTATTGGCCACAGTGGTGTGCTATTGAGTTTTCTTTTATCTAACTATGTCTACACGCCATACTACTGTTGGAAATTATTTTACCAGGATCTAGATTTACTAACAAGTATGTTGGATTAACAACCTAATATGAATTCTAAAACAATGAAAATAAACACATATAAAGTTAGAAAACCTTACAGTGGGTGCAGCGGAATAATATGACTCCTTCCGTTCAGATCTCCAGCCCTTGATTTCTTTCTCTAGCAGAGCATCACCAAGATTTGAACCTGGATCTTCTTTTCTCCTCCTTTGGTGTAGAATTTCCATAGTCTTCCATACTATGATTGAGATACCACTTGATGTGTGTGGGCACTACTCATCACTCAAGAGAATTCGAAAAACAGAGAAGAAAGAAAGAGAAAGAGTGGCGGTTTCATAGTGTTTGAGAGAATAAACTGTAAAGTGTATCTCAAAACTGAAGCCTTTACCTTCTATTTATAGAATACCACATAGGGTTAAAGTTGAATTATTTGGCATTTAAAAAATGAAAAATAAAATGAGAAATAGGGGTAAAGGTGGCCGGCCATGTGTTGAGGAAACACAAAACCTTCCACTTTTCCAACTTTCCTATTTCATCATTTCTAGTTTCCCATTTTCTCAAAATCGCC
The DNA here is from genome assembly GCF_029168945.1 of Cannabis sativa. NCBI lineage: Eukaryota > Viridiplantae > Streptophyta > Magnoliopsida > Rosales > Cannabaceae > Cannabis > Cannabis sativa. The sequence continues at coordinate 38,816,357 of NC_083605.1, read as the reverse complement.
AATTCTCTCTTGAACCTTCATAAATGTCAAATCTAATTATTTAATAACTATAATTAATTATTAAATAATATATTGTGATTTATTTTATTTATTAATAAAAACTAATCAAAGTTTCCTAAATAATAAATATACCCTTTAAACTCTCTATTTACTGTTTTACCCTTGCTTAGTGAAAATTCATAAAGTAGACATAGTCTAACTTTTAGAATTATAATTGATTAATTAAAATAAATTAACTGAGTCTTACAAGCAGTATGGCCTCAACTAGTATGGGGACCATGGGTCTATATAACTGAGCTTCCAATAAGTCGAACCGAATTTACCAAGTAAATTCCCTAACTTATTAATTCCTCATTGAATCCACACTTAGAACTTGGAATTGCACTATCAGTCATATAGAAACGCTCTATATGTTCCACGATATAGACACGTCATTAGTTATCCATTGTTATAACCCTAATGTGATCAATGATCCTCTATATAGATGATTTACACAATACAGGGATTAAATTACCGTCACACCCTACAATGTATTTTATCCTTAAAACACTTAACCCTGTATAAATGATATTTCACCTAAGTGAAATGAGATCTCAACCATTTATCTTCGTTTGGTTAAGCTCGAAGGAAATCATCCTTTACTTCTATTTGCCAAATAGAAGCTATAGATTCCATATTTATGTTAGCGCTCCCACTCAATTGCACTACCGTGTTCCCAAAATGTATGTATTGCCCTGACCATAAATTAGGCTTAACTAACAAATCAAATAACACGAATAACACTCTTGAGATTGAGCCTAACCATATCAGGATTTCGATCATGTGATCTAGGATCAACAGGTGATATTGAATTGAATAGATATTACGGTAAATTTTAACATATCTAATCAAAGTTCAATATCGGTCCCTTCCGATGTATACTCCATACATCCGATACTGGTAAACTTTGCCAATGTCCTGGAAAGGACATAACACTTTTTCAAGCTGTAAGAATACCTATCGCTAATTATACCATGTCAGTCTAAATCCAGTGTTCTGACAAATCAGGGAATAAACTTTTGAACATATAATAAAGATTATATTCCACTGTGCTGACAACACTATAATCTTTAACCAACTTATATGTTCTGGACTTAAAAAGAATTCATACATTATATACATATAATCATGAAATAAATCATGTGAACCATGCAACATAAAATGTTATTTCTGATCTTTATTAATAAGTAAATCTGATTATATGAAATGAGTTTTATTTAGGACATAAAACCCAACAAACTCCCACTTGCACTAATATAAAACAAAAAGTGCATTTCAAATAATCATTAACACCTTGATATACCAATCAAGTGTAATAGTAGTAAACTCCTCGTAATGGGATCTGACAGGGTGAATTAAACACAACCTCTTCTCCACCATTACTCTTCCTTAATCATAAAATCGTTGATAATGTGAAATTCCTCTCTATATGTCTACTCTTTTGGGATACTGGATTCTATACTTTTGGGCAACTACTCTTTCGTTATTCAGGAATTAACCCTAGTAGTTAAGGCAAGTTGGAACACTGCCACAAATGTATAGAACTTTCCTTAGACTGAATAAGTATCTTTCCTGCAACTTTTAACATTCAGTCTCTCTCTGGTAGACCAAGAGATTTCAGATAGGTTTTTACACTTCTCACAAATCGCTACTCCACCCCCAAAGTAATCACCATCTCATCAGCAGACTTTCTAGCACAAAGGCAAGTCTTGAAATCTGATGTGGTGTAGTCTAAGAGTTTTAAACAAACACCCTTATTGACTAACATATAGTTACTCTTCTTAATCTTAAGATTTACTTGATTGTTTTCCAATGTTCCTCTCCTGGATTAATTTGATACCTACTCATTACTCCCACTCAACAGCAGGTGTCTGGTCTAAGGCATACTAAAGCATATCTGAGACCTTTCACTGTTGATTTAAGAAATTCTTTCATGGCTTTATCTTCTCTGGAATAGTTGAGACTTTTCCTTAGATAAATAAAATCTATGTCTAAGAAGTTGTGAAGCTTCTATAGATTTCCATTGGAAAGAAAATGCATCAGCATCTCATGCTTGCATTAGAGTAAGTAATTACCAGGTATACCACAAGCCATAGGTTTAGATAAACTCATACCTATAATACTAGGAATAGGAATTTTTGTTAAGTCCATTGAATAGACTTATGAACGAAAATTTCCTTTCATGTCCTTGTAATAGAAAACTTTAGGTTACTCCATGTGAATGGATCAAACCATAGTTCTCTTGGCTTTCTTCTTAGTTTCTTATCTTGACAATCCATTACTTTTTTAAACTCACAATGGATTTTAATCACTAGTGTCTTCCAAGTCATAAGAAGAGTGAGTTCCTAGAAACTCTCCCACTACAACAAGGTACCGTGAACTATGTCAAAGAAAACTAAACGGTATAGACCTCTTCAGTTGTGTTAAGACAACAGAGGCAGTGGGATCATCTTGTAAAATAAGATGATAGAACACTTTTGGGATCAAGAAAAAAATATCTCCTTTATCTGCTACTTTATTTTCAGACTTAGTCATTTTCTTAGAAAAGTAGTATTTGTTTAAACAAACACTTTCTTATCTAATGACTATGGGATGCTCCACCCCTAATCACTTAGAATAGCTAACAAACATGCAAACCAGGGTTAGCGGTTCTAGCTTTTCTTAAGATTTCAGTTAGGTCATCCATGAATCTAGTAATGATTTACATTAAGTATACAACCATTACATCATTCTAAAATTACCATATAAGGATTTAGGCAACGACTAGTAACTAATCATCAATATGCAACTTGAATTTCTGGGGAGGTAAGTTTGGATATAATTCAAAATCAAATTAATGATCTTTGAACTGCATATCTACTAACTTTTTCTCCACCCCTATCAGTTCGCAAGATCTTTAACCACTTACCATTGCTAGAAATTCATGAAATTTTTCAAACATTTCAAATTTCTTTTGCGTAAGGTAAAATCTAGAGTGATCGTTTTAAGAATACAACGAAAACTCATATCCACCCTTGAATGTACATCCATCTGCGAATGAGATGAACTTACTTTCAGTGGATATAGGCATATTAACTCTTTACAGAGAATGATCTTGTCAAAACCACTATGAACAAGATACAAATGCCATAGATTTATAAAATATGTGGTTGTATCTTTTGATGACTTAGGTTACATCAAAGAGTTCTTAGAATAGTGCAAGTGGATTCTGGTCACAGAATACTAAACTCATACAGTTTAAATCCATTGAAAGAAAATGGTTATGAAACACTTGTGAAAGTGTAACTGTATAATTAGTAACTCTTTCTTGGACCACCACTACTAATCTAACTCTATGATTTGCCTATACAAGTAGGAGATATCTAAGATTGAGGATTTATATCATTTTGGGATAGAATTCCGGGAATATAATCATATGCGTTATCTAATTTCTTAAGAGAAAATAAGACTTTATATGATTTATAGACCATTCATCCAATGATATGTCATTAAGCTAATTCAAAATGAATAAGCTAAGAGGAATTAGGATAATTTCGTTTTAAATAAGAATCCAACAATGCTCCGATTAGCGAGAGTCAAAGTAATCTTATTTATCCAATCGTCTTATTTCATATTGTAAAACACTAGTCTAGGGTGTCATCAATTGATGAACAACTAGATGTTGCATTTACAATATTTATCTTTCGAGATCTAACACTATTATGTTAGTCTAATGGTGAAAATCCATTAGGGATTTATCTCATTAGAAAAACAAATCAAGTTAGACCAACAATGAAGATTCGAAATTAAACTACAATTTAATAACAGAAAATAACATGGTTCAATACAAATTCATACACAATTCAGAAATTATGAAGCACATAGCAAGTAGGAATGACAAGTGAAAATACTAAAACATAGAATCCTAAATAATTTCCAAGGTTTTCAACAAACTGATATCAGTGTCCCGTTTAGGCGAGAGTCAAAGCTATCATCCATTGAATAGAGTTGTCAGCTCATCTAAAATGTCAAACATTCTAGCAACCTTTTATTCGATCAAGATGTGAATCGGCGTTGTCTCGTTTAGGCGAGAGTCAAGGCTATTCTATCTTATGAGCTTCCACCATTGTTTCATATTCTTGCAAGTCTTATATAGTCGCCACCATTAGGGTGATCATAAACTATATAAAAAAAACTTACAAGATTACTTATCTTTCGAGATTAAACGGTGCTAACTTGCTAATGAACGTTCCTCCATTAGGGAGGATTACTCACTAAAACAATAGCTATGTAAAACCAACAATGGAGATCGAATATCCTTATAATAAAGCTCATTATTTAATGAAGGGTTGTATTTTCTTCTAATATTTATTTTAATCAATTTATTTTAAATATATATTTATTTAATTAAAATTTCCAATTTAGAATGAAAAATTCTAAATATAAATTTTAATTTAATATTTATAAATTATACTTAGATGGATATTAAAATAACGTGAATTATTTCCATCATAGTAATAATTTCCATAAATATTTAGAAAATTATTCAATTTAAGTTGTTTCAAAATTAATTTAAATTAATTTACAACTCAAATTTAATTTTCTATAAATATATGTTGCATTTCGAAAAATGAACTGTATAAGAATACTACTTTCGAAAGTGCTTTAAAATAAAATAAAATAAATCTTGGAAAATTACTCTAATTTTATGTTGGCCCAAAATTAATAAAAATTAATTTTCAACAAAAAATATAATTTTTCTATTTAATTAAATATCTAAGAAAATTTTCAAATATTTAAGTATCATGATTAAAAATCAACTTAAATATTAATTTTCTATTTAATTAAATACACTAGAAAAATACTTCAAGCAAAACAGATAATATCTATCTAGACTTTCATAGACTAATTAATCCAATTTCTAATTATAATATATTTTAGTTCATTTATTTTAATTAATCATTAAATGAAAAATTCACTGATTTAAGTTGGTCCAAAATTAAATAAATAATTTTCAACTTTAATCCATTTTTCAAATAAAATTTGAAATTTCTACATTAAAGAAATGTAATTTCGAAATTTTTTGAAATGATTAATAAAATAAAATAAAATATATTCTGAAAATTATTCAAACTTAAGTTATTCTGAAATAAGCTTCCAAACTTAAAATAATTTTCAACTTTACTTAAATAACATGAAAATAACAATATTAAAGTATCATGATGAAAATCAACTTAGATATTAAAATTTTCAATTTAATTAAATGTATTAAATTCAAGAAATAAATAATTAAGTAAAGAGGAAACTTAATTATTAATTCTAGTTTAATACTAGGAAAATATTCTAAACTTAGATTGTACCAAAATTAATTATGAGACAATTAATTTCACAATCAATGATATTTTCCTATTTAATATTAGAAATAATAACAAGTACTAGAAATAACTATCTAGAATATATCATTGACTAAGTCTTTTTCTAAAATTAACTTTAAAATATTACAATGAAAAATAAATTTCATATATTTTAAAAGTTAATTATGTTGCTAATTCAATTTTAATTAGGTTAGACTAATATAATTAACCTAATACAATTATTTAAATACAGCAAATGGGTCTTCACAATTGGGGTAGTTCATGTGAGGGGGAGCTGGGTTCAGTATGTCGTACCCACTTCTATGGCCCCCAATTCTCACACAAGGCCCAAAAGAGAGGAATTTAACCTTAAAATAAACAATTGTTATTCATTGAATAAGCCAAAATCTAATTGGACCTAAATAAATTTCCTTATGTCAAAATTTATTTTAGCAACCTAGTCCATTTACTTAGTAAAAACTTAAATGGACTCCCTATATGTATCTAAGCCCAAAAACAAACATATAGGCTCACACAGGTCAAATGATTTGGATGAGCCATATCATGTTACTAGGTTTACACAGATGAAAGAAGTACAAAATTTACCTGCTACAAATTATTTATAAGATCTATCGTCAATTGGACTATGATTAAAATCAGATCATTGGATCATGATCTGTCAACAAGTTAATCATAGCAATTTAGATCAAATAAATAATAGGTTTGTTAAAAAGTTTTTAATAAACAATATAAATAAACAAACATTGTCCATGTAACAGATGTGAAACAAGATATTAATATAATTAAATTATTATTCTTAAACTAACCAAATAAAGGAAACTAATTTTAAAATATCTAGGTTTATTTGAATCAAATTAAATATCTAATAAGATCAATGATTTGAAAGGAAAGAATCTCCAATATCACTTTCAGATCTTATAATTTAATAAAATAAACTAATTCTAAAATAGATTTGGTTAGATAATTATTATTTTAGGAATAAAATAATAAATGCATAATAATTACCATAATTATATGTCAAAATATCTCAAATTAAGCAATATTCAAATTTCTACAAAAATATCTATGTTATTTAAATATTTAAGATATGATTTATAAATTTCTAATAAGAAAAAAAAATGATATATATAGAAAAAAAATATCATTTTTAAACTTATAATTTATAAATAATTAAATATTTAACAAAATAACAAATTTTTGAATTTGAAAAACATTATGGTAAGTATATCTATAAAAATATCTATGTTAATTTCAAATTTATTAATTATTTAATTTGTCATATAAGATAATTTTAATATAATATTTTAAATAAAAAGACAAAGTTATCTTTTAATTTAAAATATCTTAAATATCAAAATATCTAATCTTATAATTAAATAATAAATAAATATTAAAGAACTTAACAAATTTTTAAATCTGACCATAATAGGAAATATTTAAAAATTGGAAACAATCCAAAATAGAAATATTTAAAATTGGAAAAATGAAATTTTGGGAAACAATCCCATGAAAAAATTGGATTTTTGGGGAAAAACCCCAAAAATCGAAATTTTTGGGAAACTGCCCAAAATTGGGCGTGCAACACGCTGCACGCAGCCTTCATGCGCGCGCGGATGGGGGGGAACAGCCGAGAAATCTCGGTGCCTGCAGGATGCCTGACCGAGAAACCTCGGTCAGCTGCAGGGTGATGGGCGCGCGCGTGCCTGGCTCGTCCGAGTGCCTGGTGCACTCGATGCACCCACTCGACAGCCATGGCATCCAAAATTCAAAAATTCATAACTTTCTCAATTTTTATCGGAATCGAGTTTCGTGAAAAACAAAATTGCTTAATTTTTCACAAGGAATCCAAATAAAATATTTTCAAAAATTGAAAAAATATATTGCATGGAAAAATTTCGTACAACATCAACATTCATCAAACAACACATAAACCAACATGAAACCATCCAAATCAACACAGAAACATGCAAATAATCGTTTTAATTCATATTACATGAAAATAAATCATTACCATGGCTCTGGTGCCAGTTGTTGGAAATTATTTTACCAGGATCAAGATTTACTAACAAGTATGTTGGATTAACAACCTAATATGAATTCTAAAACAATGAAAATAAACACATATAAATTTAGAAAACCTTACAGTGCGTGCAGCGGAATAATATGACTCCTTCCGTTCAGATCTCTAGCCCTTGATTCCTTTTTGTAGAAGAGCATCACCAAGATCTGAACCTGGATCTTCTTTTCTCCTCCTTTGGTGTAGAATTTCCATAGTCTTCCATACTATGATTGAGATACCACTTGATGTGTGTGGGCACTACTGATCACTCAAGAGAATTCGAAAAACAGAGAAGAAAGAAAGAGAAAGAGTGGCGGTTTCATACTGTTTGAGAGAATAAACTGTAAAGTGTATCTCAAAACTGAAGCCTTTACCTTCTATTTATAGAATACCACATAGGGTTAAAGTTGAATTATTTGGCATTTAAAAAATAAAAAATAAAATGAGAAATAGGGGTAAAGGTGGCCGGCCATGTGTTGAGGAAACACAAAACCTTCCACTTTTCCAACTTTCCTATTTCATCATTTCTAGTTTCCCATTTTCTCAAAATTGCCAATTCTCTCTTTCAACTTCATAAATGTCAAATCTAATTATTTAATAACTATAATTAATTATTAAATAATATATTGTCATTTATTTTATTATTAATAAAAACTAATCAAAGTTTCCTAATTAATAAATATACCCTTTAAACTCTCTATTTACTGTTTTACCCTTGCTTAGTGAAAATTTATAAAGTAGACATAGTCTAACTTTTAGAATTATAATTGATTAATTAAAATCAATTAACTGAGTCTTACAAGCAGTATGGCCTCAACTAGTATGGGGACCATGGGTCTATATAACCGAGCTTCCAATAAGTCGAACCGAATTTACCAAGTAAATTCCCTAACTTATTAATTCCTCATTGAATCCACACTTAGAACTTGGAATTGCACTCTCAGTCATATAGAAACGCTCTATATGTTCCACGATATAGACACGTCATTAGTTATCCATTGTTATAACCCTAATGTGATCAATGATCCTCTATATAGATGATTTACACTGTACAGGGATTAAAGTACCGTCACACCCTACAATGTATTTTATCCTTAAAACACTTAACCCTGTATAAATGATATTTCACCTAAGTGAAATGAGATCTCAACCATTTATCTTCGTTTGGTTAAGCTCGAAGGAAATCATCCTTTACTTCTATTTGCCAAATAGAAGCTATAGATTCCATATTTATGTTAGCGCTCCCACTCAATTGCACTACCGTGTTCCCAAAATGTATGTATTGCCCTGACCATAAATTAGGCTTAACTAACAAATCAAATAACACGAATAACACTCTTGAGATTGAGCCTAACCATATCAGGATTTCGATCATGTGATCTAGGATCAACAGGTGATATTGAATTGAATAGATATTACGGTAAATTTTAACATATCTAATCAAAGTTCAATATCGGTCCCTTCCGATGTATACTCTATACATCCGATACTGGTAAACTTTGCCAATGTCCTGGAAAGGACATAACACTTTTCCAAGGTGTAAGAATACCTATCGCTGATTATACCATGTCAGTCTAAATCCAGTGTTCTGACAAATCAGGGAATAAACTTTTGAATATATAATAAAGATTATATTCCACTGTGCTGACAACACTATAATCTTTAACCAACTTATATGTTCTGGACTTAAAAAGAATTCATACATTATATACATATAATCATGAAATAAATCATGTGAACCATGCAACATAAAATGTTATTTCTGATATTTATTAATAAGTAAATCTGATTATATGAAATGAGTTTTATTTAGGGCATAAAACCCAACAACTACTTCATTGAGCTTGATAAATCCATCCACTCGATCCAGGAATTCTTCCATTGATCCCATAGTTAATCTTTTTATTTCCTTCCATAGCTCTCCTAGAGGTTCGATTCCTCCTAGTATTGTGGCTAGCCTTCAATCTTCGATCATCCCCTTTACCTTTAATGCTTCAGTCATGAACTTACTAATGTAATCTCTTCAAGGTTCTCCTAGTATTTGCTTCACTTCTACCATGTCTTCAAAATGAGAAGGAAGGTAACGAGAAGAGGAAAATTATGTTGGAATATATTTTACCAGAATCTAGATTTACTAAAAAGTATGTTTTTAACATCCTAATATGAATTTCTAAAACGATTAAAATAAACACATAAAAGGTATGAGAAACCTTACAGTGGTTGCAGCAGAATTAAATGACTTCTCCCACTCAGATCTCTAACCCTTGTATCCTTTCTGTAGCAGAGTATCACCAAGATCTGAGTCCAATTCTCCTTCTTGTTGATTGAATTCTTCACAGTCTTACATACTATGATTGAGGACCATCTTGTTATGTGTGCACATGTACTCAATCACTCATGGCTGAATTTATTTTGTGAAGAATGGCCTCATCATAAAGCTAGTTTTTAGCTTTGGAGGCATTAGTTGGATGATGAGACCTTAGCTATCCTTTTATACTAATTTCCATAGGGTTAGGGTTGATTTATTTGGAATAAAAAATTGATAAAAAAATGGAGCATAAAACCCTTAAGTGGCCGGCCATGATATGGCCCCCACACAAGTTTGGTTTTTGCCATTTTTCTCAACTATTTTTTCTATTTTTCAGAAAAACCACTTTTGCAACTTCAACCATATAAATGTCAAAACTATTTATTTAATAATTAAAATAATTATCAAATAAAATTTTCATTTATAATATTTATTAATTAGACTCCACAAAGTCTGTTAATTAATAAATTAACCCTAAAATACCAATTCTTCACAATTAAGCCATAACATAGTGAAAAATTCATAAACTAGACATAGTCTAATTTTAGAATTAAAATTGATTAATTAAAATCAATTAACTGAGTCTTACAAGCAGTTTGTCTCAACTAGTATGGGGACCATGGGTCTATATAACCGAGCTTCGAATAAGCAGACCTAGAATTTACCAAGTAAATTCACTAACTTATTAATTTCTCGTTGAACCAATACAGAACTTGGAATTGCACTCTCAGTTACACAGACTGCTCTATATTTTCCACGATATAGATACGCTATTAATTATCCATTGTTATAATCCCAATAATCAATGATCCTCTATAGGTGATTCACATTGAGTAGGGACAAAATTACCGTTACACCGTTTCAATGTATTTTATCCTTAAAACATTTAGCCACCTATAAATGATATTTTAGTGAACTAATATAATCACTGAAATGAGCGCTCTATCATTTATCTCTATTTAGTCAAGCTCGAAGGAAATCATCGTTTCACTTCTATGTCCGGATAGAAGCTATAGATTCCATATCTATGATTAGCGCTCCCACTCAATTGTACTACCATGTTCCCAAAATGTACGTATCACCCGAACCAAAAGGTAGGCTTAACTAACAAATCAAGGAACATGAATAATACTCTTGAGATCAAACCTAACCATCTCATTTGATCTAGGATCAACTAGGTGATATTGAATTGAATAGATATTACAGTAAGATTATCATATCTACTTCAAGTTCAATATCGGTCCCTTCCGATGCATACTACATACATCCAACCCAAGCTTTCTTTAACCAATTCCCTGGAAAGGACGTAGCACTTATCCAAGGTGCAAGTAAACTACGTTGTAGATTATCATATCAGTTAAACCCTGTGTACTGATAAATCTAGGAATACATTTAATCACACAATCTTGATTACTTTCCACTGTGTTGACAATACAATAAACAAGAATATCAATGTGATAAGGGTTGGATGAATTTATTAATCAAATAAGTAAATAGATGATCACATGAACCAAATAACACATTAAACAAGTAATGAAATTAAATCTATTTCTTTATTGATATTTGAATAGAAAAGATTACATTGAAATAGAGTTTTATTTAGGGCACAAAGCCCAACAAACTCCCACTTGCACTAACATAAAACTATCAGTACATTTTGTGCTTTTCAAATGTAGTTGCAGTCAATACTTTGGTGAATGGATCAGCTAAGTTATCTTCAGTGTCCACTTTTTGCACCAGTACGTCCCCTCTTGCCACATATTCTCGGATGATGTGGTATTTCCTCTCTATGTGTTTGCTTCTCTTATGGCTTCAAGGCTCTTTACTATTGGCTATAGCACCAGTGTTATCACAAAGTAAAACCAGTGGTTTCTCCATTCCAAGAACAACACCAACTCCTGTGAAGAACTTTCTAAGCCAGACAAGTTCCTTAGCAGCCTCTGCGGCAGCTATGTATTCGATCTCCATGGTAGAGTCTAAAATTGCGATTTGTTTAGCACTTCTCCAAATCACTGCTCCACCCCCAAGAGTAAACACCATCCCAGATGTAGACTTTCTATCATCAAGACAAGCCTGAAAATCTGAGTCGGTATAGCCTACGGGATTTAAAGCATCACCCTTGTAGAATAACACATAATGCCTAGTACTTTTCAAATATTTCAGAATATGCTTAACTGCAATCCAATGTTCCTCTCTTGGGTTTGTCTGATAAATGTTCACAATTCCTACTGCATAGCATATGTCAGGTCTAGTGCATAACATTGCATACGTTAGACTCCCAACTGCTGAAGCATAAGGAACCCTTCTCATGTCCTCTATCTCTTGAGGATCAGTGGGACACTGTCCCTTAGATAAACGGATACAAAATCTAGAGGGCATTTGTGCCCCTTTGGCATTGGTCATTGAGAATCTCTCAAAAACCTTATCAATGTAAGATGTTTGAGAGAGAGAAAGGGATCTGTCTTTCCAGTTTCTGATGATCTAGATACCAAGAACATAAGCAACTTCACCCAAATCTTTCATTTCGAATTGAGTGTCAATCCATTCCTTGATGTCAGTCATTTTCTTGATATTGTTACCAATAATAAAAATGTCATCAACGTTAAGGACCAGAAATACAACCACTTGGTTATCCTTGAGTTGGTAAACACAAGGTTCATCTTCATTTTGAAGAAAGTTGTAGGTCTTGATGATTTCATCAAACCTTTTGTTCCAAGAGCGAGAAGTTTGCTTAAGTCTATAAATGGACCTATTAAGTTTGCAAACTTTCTTTTCCTGCCCTGGAAGAAAATAGCCTTCTGGTTGCTCCATATAGATGGTTTCTTCAAGAATTCCGTTCAGGAAAGCTGTCTTGACATCCAATTGCCAAATTTCATAATCAAAAGCGGCAACTATGGAGAGAAGTATTCAGATGGATTTGAGCATAGCGATTGGGCTAAAAGTTTCCTCATAGTCCACACCTTCTCGTTGGGTATAACCCTTAGCGACAAGTCTAGCTTTGAAAGTTTTGACTTCGCGTCCAACACCTCTTTTCTTCTTGTAGATCTATTTACATCAAATTGGACGATAATCATCAGGTGCGTCTACATATTCCCAGACTTTGTTCTTTTTGAAGGAATCCATTTCAGAATCCATGCCGGCTGACAATTGTTTCTATTCAGGACTTGCCATTGCCTGTTTATAGGTTAACGGATCATCATCAATACCGTCACCAACGACCATATTGACTTCACCATCCAAGCCATAACGAGATGGTTTTGTGGAAACCCTCCCACTACGATGAGGAGCCGTGATCAATAGAACAGGAACATTAGTGGTAGATTTTTTGGTTTTATCAACTTGCAAAGGTTCAACCGAGGAAGTGGGATTATCCTCTACTTGAGTAAGAGATGGTGGAACATTAGAAGGAGTTATATCTGAAAGCATTTCCTCCAATACTACTTTGCTTTGTGTCTTGCAATTCCTAATATAGTCATCTTCAAGGAAAGTGGCGTTTGTGGAAACGAACACTTTATCATCCTTGCGACTATAAAATAGTCCACCCCTAGTCTCCTTAGAATTTCCAACAAACAGGCAAACCTCAGTTCGCTTTTCAAGTTTGCCATCTTTCTTTCTTAAGAAATGAGCAGGGCACCCCCAGATTCTGTAATGGCGTAAATGATCTTTGAACTGCATATCCATATATTCTCCACCCCTATCATATCGCAAGATCTTTAAGGTTTTACGCAATTTGTTTTGAGCCAATGCTAGAAATTCCTGAAACTTTTCAAATGTTTAAGATTTCTTATGCATAAGGTAAATGTGACCATACCTAGAGTAATCGTCAATGGAAGTGACAAAGTACTTATAACCACCTCTAGCTTTGACATCCAGTGGTCCACAAAGATCTGAATGTACTATGCCTAGTGGTTCCTTGGCACGCTCTCCCTTTGAAGAGAAAGAACGTTTTATCATTTTGCCTTCTAAGCAAGATTCACAAACTGGTAATTCACCTAAGGTGACATTTTTCAATGGACCACCTTTGGTTAACCTGTGAAGTCTACCATAGTTTATATGACCAAGACGTAAGTGCCATAGATATGTTTCGTCTTCATTATCAATCTTTTGCTTTTTGTGATTTCTAGGTTTAGCTACTTTAGACAGTTCGTTATGAATGGCAAATGGTTCTTCTGGTCTTAGAACATAAAGCCCATGTTCCATAGATGCAACACAAATTTTAATGTCATTTCGAGAAATGGTAGAACCAGAATACGAAAAATCTAATTTGTATTATTGCAACTGGAAGCATGAAATAGAAATCAAGTTTCTACTGAAATTTGTAATGAATAAGACATTGTCTAATTCCAAAATTCTATTCTGAAACTTGAGTTTGGCTTTTCCTCGAGCTCTAACCAATACCCTTTCGCCATTACCAACTTTAAGCTTCAACTCTCCAGACTTCAAATAATTCCAGTTTTCAAGCAATTGCAATGAACAACTGACATGGTTTGTAGATCCAAAATCAAGAATCCAGATGGATTTATCATTCTCCAAAACACATGATTCAAAAACTAAAGCATCATTGCTTAACTGTTTTTGGATTGTTCTAATTGCTGGTTCAATCTATTGTGAAGGATAATTTGAGGAAGTGGAATCACTTTCTCTATTCTTCTCAATTGAGCTTGAAGTAGTAAGATTGTCGGAGCAATGAACTCTCTGCTCTTCAGATAGAACAATTCCCAGCTTAGCTGCTTTCTGGAAGTTCATGTTCATCATGAGAAAGTGTGAAGTGTTACTCTGACCAGGAGGCATCTTCACACTTTGAAGTTCATTCCTAGAGGCATATTCTAGATGAGGATTGGGGTGTGGGTTGTACATTTTGACACTACAAAAATCAATAAACAGAAATAAATTATTGGTTCAATAAATTCATACACAAGTTCAAAAAATAACAAGTAAAGAAATATGTTTGCGAAAATACCAAAAACTAACCATATGTATTATTTTCTAAGGTTTCCAACATAATGAAATACAGTGTCCTGGTAGGCGAGAGTCAAAGATAACATTAGTTGAATAGAGTAGTCAGCTCATCTAAAATGGACACCATTTTAGCAACCTTTTATTCGATCAAAATGAGAATCCAACGTTGTTCCGGTAGGCGAGAGTCAAGGTTATTCTCATTTTATGAGCTTCCACCATTGTTTCATGTTCTATAAATTTATCTCGAAGTAGTCACCGTAGGGAAGAGTCTAATAGAGACGAAAACTTACAGAACACTTATCATATGAGATCTTACGGTGTTAAATGCTTTCAACGAATAACCATCCATAAGGGGGACGAAGTCTAGCGTCTCAAGGTTATATTGAAAACATTTAACTTTTGTAAGACCAACAATGGAGATCGAATATCTCTTGATTATAGCTCATTATTTAAAATAATGTATTTTTAATTAATCATTTATTTTAATCCATAAATTTTAATAATAAAAATTACTTAATTTAAAGTTGGTCCAAAATTAATTAAAAATTAATTTTTAACTTTAATTTTAATTTTTAATATTTAATTTTCAAAAATTATATATAAATATATATAAAATTTGAAAAATAAGTAAATAAATTAAAATAAAATAAAATAAATATTTGAAAAATTATCTAATTTAATTCGTTCTAAAATAACAAAATTTCCAACTTAAAAAAATTTAATTAAATAGCAAATTAAGTTACTAACCACTTAGTTTGAAAAAAATATTCCATTTTAAGTTGATCTAAAATTAACGAACTTTCAACTTAAAAACAATATTTTAAAGAATCTTCCAATAACTAATTTCCTAGAATCTCTCAGCTTAATTATGAATTTCAACAATATTCAAATTCAAGTTGATCCAAAATTAGTTATAAATAACTAATTTTCAACTTAAATATTTTTTAATGAAATATTAAATAATTAAGTATCTAGAGGAATCAAATTAGTTATTAATTCTTTATTTAATTAAATACAGAAAAATACATTTAGTTTATCTTAAATTTGAATTTCATTAAACTAAATGTGTTTTTCTAAATTAATTTCAAAATAATCAAATGAAAAATTAATTTTATATATTTCGAAATTAATTATGTTGCTAATCAATTTGATTAGGTTAAACTAGTTCAATTAACCTGGTACAGTTATTCAAATCAGGTAAATGGGCCTTCACAGTTGGGGTTGTTCATGTAAGGGAGGGATGGGTTCAGTATGTCGTACCCACTGCTATGGCCCCCTAACTCTCACACAAGGCCCAAAAGAGAGGAATTTAACATTAAAATGAACAACTGTATTAATTGAATAGGCCCAAATACTAATTGAGCCTAAATAAAATCTATCAAGATGTGACAATTTTATTTAGCAACCTAGTCCATTTTAATTACAATAATTAAATGGGCTACATATATGCATCTAAGCCCAAAGCAAAAATTTTAAAACACACACATGTAACACATTGGATAGTTGGATATATGATTTATTTAACTTTAAATTAATTTCAAAAATATTTAAAAAAAATAAAATATTATTTTTCGAAAATTTCAAATTAAATTGAATAATCAATTTCAAAAATTAAACCTATAAATTTGAAAAATTAGGTTTTCAACTAACCTAAATATCTATTTAAAAAAAATGCTAACAACTTTTCAAATTTCATGTTATTAAAATTAAATAAATATCATTTTTCAAATTTTATAATTTAATTTAAATAAAATAACAAAATTTAAAAATTAGCAAAAATATCTTATTTCAATTTAAAATTTCATGATTAAAATAATCTTATTTTAAATTTCAAATAAGGTCATTTTATTGAAAAAAAAATTAAATAATTTAAAATATTAAATATCTAACCTTAAATTTAAAAATAAGATAAAATAATCAAATTTAAAAAATAAGATAACAAACTAAGCAAAAAGATAGATTTTTACGTATTTTTTAACTTCAAATTTCACTAATATCTTAAATTAATTTTTAAAAAATTAATTAATTTAATTCTGATAATTAGATTTGAAATATGAAAAATAAAAAGAAAAATACAAAATTACGTGAAAAATTCGAAATTAATTCCATGAAAAAAGCAAGAAAAAATGAAAAAATTAGAAAAAAAAAAATGCATTTGCATACCATCCAGGCGCATGAACATGGACAGATGGGCTAATTTCACGCACATGAATGCTACCAGCAGCATTTCCGCGTGTGCACACACCTTCTTCAGACAAGATCACGCCTACAGGCTGAGAAATCTCGAACATAAGCATGTCTGAGGTGCGTGCATCCAAGGAAAACAAGACATCCGTGCGCGCACATGGGGTGAATTGCTTAATTTTTTCCATACTATTCAATAAAAATAATTCCAGAACGAAAATCCAATTATTTTTCATAAAAATTTCGCAAACACCAATTAATCACCAATAAACACATAGATCAACATGAATCACATCCAAATAACACATACATCGTTTTAAATCCATATTACTTGAAAGTAAATCAATTACAGTGGCTCTAAGGCCAGTTGTTGGAATATACTGTTGGGTTTTATGCCCTAAATAAAACTCATTTCAATATAATCAGATTTACTTATTAATATAGATCAGAAATAACATTTAATGTTGCATGGTTCACATGATTTATTTCATGATTATATGTACATAATGTATAAATTCATCTGAAATCCTTTTCACATACTTGATCCTGTTTATTGTGTCGTCAACACATTGGAAAGTAAACATGACTATGTGAATAAAGTTTCCTAGATTTATCAGACACAGGGTTTTACTGATATGATAATCTACAACAAGAGTTTACTTGTATTTGGAGAAATACTATGTTCTTTCCAGAACATTGGTTAAAGTAAAGCTCAGGTTGGATGCATGGAGTATGCATCGGAAGGGACCGATATTGAACTTTGACTTAGATTTATTAAACTTACCGTAATATCTATTCAAGTCAATATCGCCTAGTTGATCCTAGATCAAATGATCTTAATCCTGATATGATTAGGCTCAATCTTGAAAGGCTATTCGTGTTCTTTGATTTGTTAGTTAAGCCTACTTTTAGGTCAGGGTGATACGTACATTTTGGGAACACGGTAGTGCAATTGAGTGGGAGCGCTATCATAAACATGGAATCTATAGCTTCTATCTGGCGAATAGTAAGCAAAGGATGATCTCCTTCGAGCTTGACCAAACGAACATAAATGGTGGAGTACTCATTTCACATTAGCTGAAATATCATTTATACGGGGTCAAGTGTTTTAAGGAATAAATACATTGTAGGGTGTAACGGTAATTTAATCCCTTTACAGTGTAGATCATTCATATAGAGGATCATTGATCAAATTAGGATTATAACAATGGATAACTAATGATGTGTCTATATGGTGGAACATATAGAGCATTCTATATACTGAGAGTGCAATTCTAAGTTCTATGCGTGGATTCAACGAAGAATTAATAAGTTAGTGAATTTTAGTGTTAAATTCTTGATCTACTTATTGGAAGCTCGGTTATATAGACCCATGGTCCCCCCACTAGTTGAGATAATATTGCTTGTAAGACTCATGTAATTGGTTTTGATTAATCAATTATAATTCTCAAATTAGACTATGTCTATTTGTGAATTTTTCACTAAGTAAGGGCGAAATTGTAAAGAAAGAGTTTATAGGGGCATATTTGTTAATTATGATACTTTGTATGGTTCAATTAATAAATATGATAAATGACAATATTATTTAATAATTATTTATAGTTATTAAATAGTTAGAATTGGCATTTAAATGGTTGAATTAGGAAATTGGCATTTTTGAGAAAATCGGATACAAAAGGTGTTAAAATTGCAAAATTGCAAAAAGCAAGGCCCAATCCACTAAGTGTAGGGCCTGCCACTTTTGTAGGAAATTTAAACTGATATTTTCATTATTTTAATGCCAAATAATTCAAACCTAACCCTAGTGGAATGCTATAAATAGATAGTGAAGGCTTCGGGAAATTTACACTTAAATTTTCTATTTTTCCTTCAGAGAAAAACCTGAGCCTTCTCTCTCCCTATCTTTACCGTCACTTCTTCTCTTCCCTCTTGAGAATTTCGAAATCCTTAGTGATTTGAGTAGTGCCCACACACATCAAGTGATACCTCAATCATAGTGAGGAAGATCGTGAAGAAAGATCATCAGCAAAGGAGCTTCAGCATCAAAGATTCAGAGAAAGAGATCCAGGTTCAGATATTGATAATGCTCGCTACGTAAAGGAATCAAGGGCTAGATATCCGAACGGAAGGAGTCATTATATTCCGCTGCACCCAATGTAAGGTTTCTTAAACTTTATATGTGTTTATTTCATCGTTTTAGAAAGTTCATATTTAGGATGTTAATAAACATACTTGTGAGTAGATCTAAGATCCTGGTAAAATAATTTCCAACAAGCTGGTATCGCAGCCAAGGTAATTGATTTACTTGCAAGAAATTTGGACTTTAAAACGATTGTTTGTATGTTCTTTGGATGGTATCATGTTGTATTGAGTGTTATTTGATGATTGATTGATGTTTGTGAAATTTTCGTGAAAAATAATTGTGATTTCGTTTCTGGAATTATTTTTATTGGATAGTATGGAAAAAATTAAGCAAGTTAGCCTTTTACGAACTCAATTTGGATTTTATTTGAATTAGTTATGATTTTTTGAAGATTTGACAAAATCGGCCGTGTCTTGATAGTTTCCTGCGATCGCAGAACTGTCCGTACAGTTTCGGATTTTTTCCTTTTTCTTCAATTTTTCATACTTTTTCATGGAATTAACTTCCAATTTTTTGTATGGTTTTGTATATATACTATTACTATTCCTAATTCAATTCTAATTATCATTTTGAATTAATTTAATTTTTTTTAAATTAATTCAAGATATTAGTGTAATTTGAATTCGAATAGAATTAGTATTTATCTTTTTGCTTAAAAATCTATCTTATTTTAAAATTTGATTATATCTTATCTTATTTTAAATTTAAAAATAAGATATTTATAATTATGTAATTTTTAAATGATATAAGATATTTTGCTAATTTTTTTTAAATTTTGTTATTTTATTTATTTAAATTAAATTTAAAATTTGAAAAAGATATTTATTTATCTTTTCTAATTTTTTATTTAATTTTTATTTATAAAATAACATTTAAAATTTAAAAGTAGTTAGCAAATTTTTTTTGAAATGATATTTAGGTTGGTTGAAACCTAATTTTTCAAAAATTGTAGGTTTAATTTTAAATTTTTTTTAAATTTCGAATTTTTTTTATTTTTTTTAAAATTTTCGAAATTTTTTATTTTTTTTTATTTATTTAATTAATTATTTTCGAAATTAAATATTTATTTAAAATTAAATAAATCCTACATCCAACTATCCAGCTAACCTTGTTGCAGGAGTATGTGTTTTAGCTTATGTGTAAGTTTTTAAAACCTATTATTACTTGATTGCAAATAGCCATGGTTACCTTTTGCCAGATCTAATGATCTGATGGCTCCCTTGGTCAAGATAATAATTTGTAACAGGTATAATTTACAATCTTCTTTCATCTGTGTATGACCTAGCAACATGATAGGACCCATCCAAAGTGTGCCTGTGTGAGCCTATGTGTTTAATTTTATTATAGATGCATATAGGTTAATGTTGCTAAAATAAATTATCATAATTATTGATAGGATTTATTTAGGCCCATTTAGCTTTTGGGCCTATTCAATTAATAACAGTTATTCTTATTAAGGTTAAATTCCTCTCTTTTGGGCCTTGTGTGAGAGTTGGGAGCCATAGAAGTGGGTACGACATACTGAACCCAGCACCCCCTCACACAAACTACCCCAATTGTGAAGGCCCATTTGCCTGATTTGAATGACTGTACTAGGTTAATTAAACTAGTTTAACCTAATAAAATTGATTAGCAACATAATTAATTTCATTTATTTTGAAATTAATTTAAGAAAAATATAGTTTAAGGAATTTTATATTCTAAGCTAAACTATATGTATTTTCTTGTATTTAATTAAATATAGAATTATAACCATCTAGATTCTTTCTGGAACTTAATTTAAATTTTTCATTAAATATTCCTATTTAAGTTGATATTTAGTTATCTTCAACTAACCAACTTAAATCTGAATATCTTTTGAATTCAAAATTTCAAAATTAAGTTGAGGAATTTTAGGCATTGGTTATTAAGATTCTTTAGATATTTTTTTAAGTTAATATCTTTTCAAATATTAACTTAAAATGGAATATTTTCAAATTAAGTGGTTACAACTTAATTTTTGATATTTAATTAAATTTAAATTTGAAAATATTTAAGTTCTAGATTTTTCTAGTACAACTTAAATTAGATATTTTTTCAAATTTTGTGGAAAAGATACTTAGTCAAATAAGATATTTTCTAGATAGTTATTTATAGACTACTTATTATTTCTAATATTAAATAGGAAAATATTATAAATTGTGAAATTAATTATTTATTAATTAATTTTGGTACAATTTATTTTAAATATATTTTTTCCTAGTATTAAACTAGAGATTAATAATTAAGCCTTCTACACTTAATTATTTATTTCTTGAATTTAATACATTTAATTAATTTGAAAATTAAATATCTAAGTTGATTTTTATCATCATACTTAAATATTTCTTTTTCATGACATTTAATTAAATAGAAAATTATTTTTAGTTGAAATTTATTTTTTTCAACTAAATTTAAATAATTTTCAAAATATATTTTTTCTTTATTTTATTAATCAATTTTCGAAATTGTATTTCTTAAATGCTAGAATTTCGAATTTTATCTTGAAAAATAGATTAAGTTGTAAATTAATTATTTTAATTAATTCTTGGATCAACTTAAATCAATGATTTTTTCATTTATTGATTAATTTAAAATAAATTGAATTAAAGTATATTATTAGAAATAGAATTAATTAGTCAAAGGAAAATCTAGATAGGTGATATTTTTGCTTGAAGTATTTTTCTAGTGTATTTAATTAAATAGAAAATTAATATTTGAGTTGATTTTCATCATCATACTTAAATATTTGTAATTTTTCTTATATATTTAATTAAATAGGAAAATTATATTTTTTGTTGTAAATTAATTTTATTAATTAATTTTGGGCCAACATTAAATTAGAATAATTTTTCCAGGATTTATTTTTTATTTTAATATGCATTTTTCGAAAATTGTATTCTTATATACTTTAATTTTTTGAAATGCAATATATATTTATAGAAAATTAAATTTGAGTTGTAAATTAATTTAAATTAATTTTGTAACAACTTAAATATTTTTTCTAAATATTTATTGGAAATTATTACTAAGATGGAAATAATTCATATTATTTTCATATCCATCTAAGTAAAATTTATAAATATTAAATTAAAATTTATATTTAGAATTTTTCATTCTAAATTGGAAATTTTAAATAAATAAATATATATTTAAAATAAATAGAATAAATAAAGAGAATAAAAGAAAATACAACTCCTTTTAAATAATGAGCTTTATTATCAAGACACATTCGATCTCCATTGTGGGTTTTACACCGCGTTTGTTTTAGTGAGTAATCCTCCCTAATGGAGGAACGTTCATTAGCAATTTCGCACCGTTTAACCTCGCATGATAAGTAGTTTGTAAGTGTTTTGTATGGTATGGATCACCCTAATGGTGGCGACCATACTTGACTTGCAAATTATGAAACAATGGTGGAAGCTCATAAGATAGAATTGCCTTGACTCTCGCCTAAACGGGACAACGCTGAATTCCAATCTTGATCGAATAAAAGGTTGCTAGAATGTTTAACATTTTAGACGAGCTGACAACTCTATTCAATGAATGGTAGCTTTGACTCTCGCCTAAACGGGACACTGATATCAGTTTGTTGAAAACCTTGGAAATTATTTAGGATTGTATGTTTTTGTATTTTCACTTGTCATTCCTACTTGCTATATGCTTATAATTTCTGAATTGTGTATGAATTTATATTGAACCATGTTATTTTCTGTTATTAAGTTGTAGTTTAATTTCGAATCTTCATTGTTGGTCTAACTTGGCTTGTTTATCTAATGAGATAAATCCCTAGTGGATTTTCACCATTAGACATTCATAATAGTGTTAGATCTCGAAAGATAAATATTGTATATGCGACATCTAGCTGTTCATCAATTGATGACACCTTAGACTAGTATTTTTACAATATGAAACAAGAAGATTACATGAATAAGATTACTTTGTCTTTCGCTAATCGAAGCATCGTTGGATTCTTATTTATAAACGAAATTATCCTAATTCCTCTTAGCTTATTCATTTCGAATTAGCTCCATGATATATCATTGGATGAATGGTCTATAAATCATTTCATGTCATTATATTTTCTCTTAAGAAATTAAATGACGCATATGATTATAATCCCGAAATTCTATTCCCAATTGATAAAAATCCTCAATCTTAGAAATCTCCTACTTGTATGGGCAAATCTGACTTAGAGTTTGTATTAGTAGTGGTGGTCCAAGAAAGAATTACTCATTAAATTTGGTTGAATTTAAGTCTTTGACTTTAATTTTAGATTCCAAATAGAAATTTTCTTAAATTTCTAATTCCAGAATACAATACAGTTACACTTTCTCAAGTGTTTAATATCCATCTTTTATTAATGGATTAAAACTGTATGGAATGTGAGTTAGGTATTCTGTGACCAGGATCCACTTGAAGTATTCTAAGAACTCTTTGATGTAACTAAACCTATGTCATCATAGACACTACCACATTTTCTTAATCTATGGCATTTGTATCTTCTTCATAGTGGATTTGACAAGATCAATCTCTGCAAAGAGTTAATATGCCTATATCCACTGAAAGTAGTTCATCTCATTCGAAGATGAATGTACATTCAGGGGTGGATATGAGTTTTTCGTTGTATTCTTAAAACGATAACTCTAGATTATACCTTATGCAAAGAAATTTGAAATGTTTGAAAAATTTCATTAATTTCTAGCAATGGTTAAACACCATTAAGGTAAGTGGTTAAAGATCTTGCGAACTGATAGGGGTGGAGAAATAGTTAGTAGATATGCAGTTCAAAGATCATTAAATTGATTTTTGAATTATATCCAACCTTACCTCCCCAGAAATTTCGAGTTGCATATTGATGATTAGTTACTAGTCGTTGCCTAAATCCTTCTATGGTAATACAATTTCAGAATGATGTAATGGTTGTATACTTAATGTAAATCATTACTAGATTCATGGATGACCTAATCAAAATCTTAAGAAAAGCTAGAACTGTTAACCATGGTTTCTTAGCTATTCTAAGTGATTAGGGGTGGACCATCCCATTGTCAATAGATAAGAAAGTGTTTGTTCAAACAGATACTACTTTTCTAAGAAAATGACTAAGTCTGGAAAACAAGTAGCAAACAAAGGAGATATTTAATTCTTGATTCCAAAAGTGTTCTATCATTTTATATGACATATGATGATCCCACTGCCTCTGTTGTCTTGTCACAACCAAAGAGGTTAATACCATTTAGTTTTCTTCGACATAATTCGCGGTACCTTGTCGTAGTGGGAGAGTTTCTAGGAACTCACCTTCTTATGACTTGGGAGACACTAGTGATTAAAATCCATTGTGAGTTTAAACAAGTAATGGATTGTCAAGATAAGAAACTAAGAAGAAAGCCAATAGAACTATGGTTTAATCCATTCACATGGAATGACCTAAAGTTTTCTATTACAAGGACATAAAAGGAAATTTTCGTTAATAAGTCTATTCTATGGACTTAACAAAACTTCATGTTCCTAGTATTATAGGTTTGAGTTTATCTAAACCTATGGCTTGTGGTATACCTGGTAATTACTTACTCTAATGCAAGCAACTTACTTTAGTAAGATGCTGAAGCATTTTCTTTCTAATGGCAATCTATAGAAGCTTCACAACTTCTTAGGTATAGATTTTATTTATCTAAGGAAAAGTTTCAACTATTCCAGAAAAGATAAAGCCATGAAAGAATTTCTTATATCAACAGTGAGAGGTCTTAGATATGCTTTAGACCAGACACCTGCTGTTGAGTGGGAGTAATGAGTAGGTATCAGATTAAACCAGGAGAAGAACATTGGAAGACAATCAAGTAAATCTTAAGATAAAGAAGAGGAACTATATGTTAGTCTATAAGGGTGTGTTTAAAACTCTTAGACTACACCATATCAGATTTCGAAATTTGCCTATGTGCTAGTAAATCTTTCTGATAAGATGGTGGTTACTCTGGGGGTGGAATAGTGATTTTGGAGAAGTGTAAAAACCTATCTGAAGTCTCTAGGTCTACCAGAAGGGACCGAATGTTAAAGTCAGCAGGAAAGTTACTTATTCAGTCTAAGGAAAGTTCTATACATCTTTGGCACCATTCCAAATTGCCTTAAACTACTAGTGTTAATTTTCTGATTAACCAAAAGTAGTTGCCAAAGGTATAGAATCCAGTATCCCAAGAGAGTAAACATATAGAGAGGAATTTCACATTATCAATGATTTTGTGATTAAAGGAAGAGTAATGGTGGAGAAAAGGTTGTGGTTAATTCAACCTTTCAGATCCTATTACGAGGAGTTTACTACTACTACACTTGATTTGTATATCAAGGTGTTGAGATTATTTGAAACGCACTTTTTGTTTTATATTAGTGCAAGTGGGAGTTTGTTGGGTTTTATGCCCTAAATAAAACTCATTTCAATATAATCAGATTTACTTATTAATATAGATCAGAAATAACATTTAATGTTGCATGGTTCACATGATTTATTTCATGATTATATGTACATAATGTATAAATTCATCTGAAATCCTTTTCACATACTTGATCCTGTTTATTGTGTCGTCAACACATTGGAAAGTAAACATGACTATGTGAATAAAGTTTCCTAGATTTATCAGACACAGGGTTTTACTGATATGATAATCTACAACAAGAGTTTACTTGTATTTGGAGAAATACTATGTTCTTTCCGAACATTGGTTAAAGTAAAGCTCAGGTTGGATGCATGGAGTATGCATCGGAAGGGACCGATATTGAACTTTGACTTAGAGTTATTAAACTTACCGTAATATCTATTCAAGTCAATATCGCCTAGTTGATCCTAGATCAAATGATCTTAATCCAGATATGATTAGGCTCAATCTTGAAAGGCTATTCGTGTTCTTTGATTTGTTAGTTAAGCCTACTTTTAGGTCAGGGTGATACGTACATTTTGGGAACACGGTAGGGCAATTGAGTGGGAGCGCTAACATAAACATGGAATCTATAGCCTCTATCCGGCGAATAGTAAGCAAAGGATGATCTCCTTCGAGCTTGACCAAACGAACATAAATGGTGGAGTACTCATTTCACATTAGCCGAAATATCATTTATACGGGGTCAAGTGTTTTAAGGAATAAATACATTGTAGGGTGTAACGGTAATTTAATCCCTTTACAGTGTAGATCATTCATATAGAGGATCATTGATCAAATTAGGATTATAACAATGGATAACTAATGATGTGTCTATATGGTGGAACATATAGAGCATTCTATATACTGAGAGTGCAATTCTAAGTTCTATGCGTGGATTCAACGAAGAATTAATAAGTTAGTGAATTTTAGTGTTAAATTCTTGATCTACTTATTGGAAGCTCGGTTATATAGACCCATGGTCCCCCCACTAGTTGAGATAATATTGCTTGTAAGACTCATGTAATTGGTTTTGATTAATCAATTATAATTCTCAAATTAGACTATGTCTATTTGTGAATTTTTCACTAAGTAAGGGCGAAATTGTAAAGAAAGAGTTTATAGGGGCATATTTGTTAATTATGATACTTTGTATGGTTCAATTAATAAATATGATAAATGACAATATTATTTAATAATTATTTATAGTTATTAAATAGTTAGAATTGGCATTTAAATGGTTGAATTAGGAAATTGGCATTTTTGAGAAAATCAGATACAAAAGGTGTTAAAATTGCAAAATTGCAAAAAGCAAGGCCCAATCCACTAAGTGTAGGGCCAGCCACTTTTGTAGGAAATTTAAACTGATTTTTTCATTATTTTAATGCCAAATAATTCAAACCTAACCCTAGTGGAATGCTATAAATAGATAGTGAAGGCTTCAGGAAATTTACACTTAAATTTTCTATTTTTCCTTCAGAGAAAAACCTGAGCCTTCTCTCTCCCTATCTTTAGCTGTCACTTCTTCTCTTCCCTCTTGAGAATTTCGAAATCCTTAGTGATTTGAGTAGTGCCCACACACATCAAGTGATACCTCAATCATAGTGAGGAAGATCGTGAAGAAAGATCATCAGCAAAGGAGCTTCAGCATCAAAGATTCAGAGAAAGAGATCCAGGTTCAGATATTGATAATGCTCTGCTACAGAAAGGAATCAAGGGCTAGATATCTGAACGGAAGGAGTCATTATATTCCGCTGCACCCAATGTAAGGTTTCTTAAACTTTATATGTGTTTATTTCATCGTTTTAGAAAGTTCATATTTAGGATGTTAATAAACATACTTGTGAGTAGATCTAAGATCCTGGTAAAATAATTTCCAACATATACTTTACTAGGATCTAGATTTACTAACAAGTATGTTTTTAACATCCTAATATGAATTTCTAAAACGATTAAAATAAACACATAAAAGGTATGAGAAACCTTACAGTGGTTGCAGCAGAATTAAATGACTCCTCCCACTCAGATCTCTAACCCTTGTATCCTTTCTATAGCATAGTATCACCAAGATCTGAGCCCGATTCTCCTTCTTGTTGATTGGATTCTTCACAGTCTTACATATTATGATTGAGGACAAACTTGTTATGTGTGGGCATATACTCAATCACTAATGACTGAATTTATTTTGTGAAGAATGGTTTTCGTATTTCAAAAATTCAAGAGGAAAAGGAAGAAGGAATAGGTCTCACTAGAAAGCTAGGTTTTTAGCTTTGGAAGTATTAGTTGGATAATGAGACCTTAGCTATCCTTTATACTAATTTCCATAGGGTTAAGGTTGATTTATTTAGAAAAAAAAATTTGATAAAAAATGGAGCATAAAACCCTTAAGTGGCCGGCCATGATATGGGCCCCACACAAGTTTGGTTTTTGCCATTTTTCTCAACTATTTTATCTATTCTTCACAAATACCACTTTTTCAACTTCAACCATATAAATGGAAAAATTATTTATTTAATAATTAAAATAATTATCAAATAAAATTGTCATTTATAATATTTATTAATTAGACTCCACAAAGTCTCTTAATTAATAAATTAACCCTAAAATACCAATTCTTCACAATTAAGACATAACATAGTGAAAAATTCATAAACTAAATATAGTCTAATTTTAGAATTAAAATTGATTAATTAAAATCAATTAATTGAGTCTTACAAATAGTTTGTCTCAACTAGTATGGGGACCATGGGCCTATATAACCGAGCTTCCAATAAGAAGATCTAGAATTTACCAAGTAAATTCACTAACTTATTAATTTCCCGTTGAACCACAATAGAACTTGGAATTGCATTCTCAGTTACATAGAACGCTCTATATTTTCCACGATAGAGATACGCTATTAATTATCCATTGTGATAATCCCAATAATCAATGATCCTCTATAGGTGATTTACATTGCATAGGGACAAAATTACCGTTACACCCTTTCAATGTATTTTATCCTTAAAACACTTAGCCACCTAGAAATGATATTTTAGTGAACTAATATAATCACTAAAATGAGTGCTCTATCATTTATCTCTATTTACCCAAGCTCAAAGGAAATCATTGTTTCACTTCTATGTCCGGATAGAAGTTATAGATTTTATATCTATGATTAGCGCTCCCACTCAACTGTACTACCATGTTCCCAAAATGTATGTATCACCCGGACCAAAAGGTAGGCTTAACTAACAAATCAAAGAACATGAATAATACTCTTGAGATCGAACCTAACCATCTCAAGATTGAGATCATTTGATCTAGGATCAACTAGGTGATATTGAATTGAATAGATTTTACGGTAAGATTATCATATCTAGTTCAAGTTCAATATCGGTCCCATTCGATGCATACTACATACATCCAACCCAAGCTTACTTTTACCAATGTCCTAGAAAGGACATAACACTTATCCAAGGTGCAAGTAAACTACGTTGTAGATTATCATATCAATTAAACCCTGTGTACTGATAAATCTAGGAATACATTTAATCACACAATCTTGATTACTTTCCACTGTGTTGACAACACAATAAACAAGAATATCATTGTGATAAGGGTTTGGATGAATTTATTAATCAAATAAGTAAATAGATGATCACATGAACCAAATAACACATTAAACAAGTAATGAAATTAAATCTGTTTCTTTATTGATATTTGAATAGAGAAGATTACATTGAAATAGAGTTTTATTTAGGGCACAAAGCCCAACAAATTATGCATGGAATTTAGATGAGAAAGAAATTCATGAACTGGATTTCCCTATGGCTAATTTGATATACCATTGCTAGGTGGCTTTTGCTAATATTGTTGGGAAGATTCTACATCGTAAATTACATCTCACCCCGTGTAAGCCCATTTTCATTTCAAAGTATTTTAAGTGAGATAAAAGATCTTCCTTGCCTGTATACATCTTCCATACTCTCATTTTGAACTTGGGCGGTAGATCGAGAGCATTGATTTCTAGTGAGAATGGTGAACCTCTTGCCTAGTCAACTTCAAGATCTGTGACTTTATGGCCGGTCAGGCCTTGTACAAGGCTTTTAAGCTGATCTATTTATGCTTGCACAAGTGGATGAACTAGGCCAGCCTGTTGACTAACTTGTATTACACTAGTATCTCTTAGGACTAGACTTGGGATATAGTTGTTTGCATTGTTTGGCTGGACGGTAAGTAGTACCATTTTGCCCGTCTAGTCCTCTTCTGTGGTTCAAATTGTTTCTGAGGTCGTGTACGGTACCTAGTTAGTCGAAAACCGATGTGCCAAGGGGTCTTTGTGTCTGACCAACTTGGTTGAGAGGTTGGCCTGATACCTTCGTTTGAGTATGATTGTTTAGCTGACTATTTACTCTTAAGGGGTAGTCTAGTAAGATCTTCCTATCTACCATTTGGCCCACAGTTTAAACCTGTGGCCTTAGATTGGACAGTTGGCCGATATAAGTCTGTAGAGTATGATCAGCGACATACTCTTCTAACCCATTCTAAGATCTGAAGCGAATACTGGAATCAGTCATTGGTTGCTAACTAGTAACATGATAGGCCCTTTTGATCAGTACGGTGGCCTGCCTAGAGTGGTTGTCAATGGCTGCCTGCTGGGCTCTCATGAATTCCATCTCTTAATCCCTCCACTATATCAACCGTGTAACACCCTAACTAGCATAGGTGTATTACGTTATTTTTAAACATACTGTGCAGCTCGTTGCTAATCAACGAGGTTTATGGAAATCGTGATTAATTAAAATTTTTGCTTTTTAATTAAACTTATAAAATGTTTATACAAAAATACTCGGGATCCCGATTACAAAACATTTTACAATAGTTCACTGACTATACAAATACTTGTCGCCTAGCGGCTAATTACAAAAATAGCCTTGCTGTCCCGAGGATCGTACGCTCCATGCCTAACCGCCCCGACATGTACAATCTTCACCGGCTCGATCTCACAGTCCTTCAGCCTTAGCCTTGCCCTTACCTACACATAAACATAGCACTATGAGTCGACAGACTCAGTAAGAAAAGCATAAATCATAAAAATACATAATCCCGGGTTATGATCAGACGCCCATACCCCTGACCATAACCCTAACTGCTGTGTCCCACACGATACTGAGTCCCGAACGTTCATAAGACGCTAATATTGACAAGTAACAGCCTATACTCGGTACAGTGGTCATACTCCAGCTGCTAGTCCTACTCTAGCATGTACCGATGTGTTACAGTATCAGCCTATACTCGGCACACTGGTCATACTCCGGTAGTCATAGTCATGCTAGCACTTTGTGCCGATGTGATACGTCAAATAGTACAGAACCACCAACCCTAGTATCAGCCTATACTCGGTACACTGGTCATACTCCAGATGCTAGTCCTATTCTAGCTTGTACCGATGTGATACAGTGTCAGCCTATACTCGGTACATTGGTCATACTCCAGCTACTAGTCATACTCTAGCCTGTACCGATGTGACACGGTCGGATGGTTAGAAGCCAACATACATATCTAATGTAATCTAACAGGCTTCCTACATGCACGCTAAACATGTAATACATATGCATACTGTTATACTAATCTTACCTCAATTCCGAATTCAGGTGTGCCGGTCAACCTGACTAGAACGAACTGCACGGCGGTTTACAGGCTCCTAAACCATAACAATCACAACACTATAAGTGATACGCTAAATCACTTTCCGGGGACTTAAACTAGGAACTAAAAGTTTCCCTATCGATAAAAAGCATGGCAATACCCCAAATAACATAAAAACGAGAAAATCTAGGGTTCCTGAAAATCACCCAACCGGCAGACCGGTTGCACAACTGGAATTCCGGTTCTGGAAATTTCAGAACCCCATCCGGAATTCCGGATGCACAACCGGAATTCCGGCTCCTCGCAGGAAACTTTCAAAAATTCACACATTGCTCAAATCAAATCCAATTCACCCCAAACCTTCTAGACCTGTTCTAAATACCCCAAAGAACAAATCCAAAGCACTAAAACAGCCCAGAACACACAGATAATAAAAATGCCATGTGAGCTCCAAGCTTTGAGTTTTAAACTCAAATTTGGCTAAAGCTCACCTACAAGCATCTAAACTTGAATCAAACTACATAATCATGCATTTAGAAACTGCAGAAAACATACACAAACTCAACCAAACTTAACAGCAACTATTTTCAACTTTTCTCTTTGAAAAACCAAAGCTTTTGAACCAAAAATTCTCAAACTAGAACAAGGATAACTAGCATGCATTTCAACCTATCTAATCACATTTAATTCAGCACTTTAAACACAAAAACAACAACAACAACTAACAGCAGCAACAGCATCAAAAACTAGCATGCAACCTATCCACTTTTCTTCAAAAACTTTAAGAACAAAAGCAAGAGACTTACCAAGAGTTGAGACCACAAGAAATTGATAAATCCAGCAAGAAAACACACAAAGAAATCCCCCAATCCCAGATGCTCAAAACCAAAAAGAGAAGAAGGAGAGATAAAGAGATTTTTGCTTTTCTTTTCTAATCTTTCTAACTTTTGAAATAAGAGACAAAATGAAAATTAAACTCTTTCATTCAGCCAACACTTGTCATTTTAAACCATATAATTGACCATTTAAAGTCCACTAAAGGAAAAACTAACATCGGGGCAAAATGATCATTTTGCCCCTTCACACTAAAATAACATAAAGGGCACTAAAGGGGTATTTTGGGAAATTCTAAATTCCCGGCCAATCCCGACATTCGCAATGTCTAATAAACCGTCCCACAATACTAACATACTAAGTTGTGATTTTACTGAGCCAAACACCGCGTTCCATGTTACCGGGCACCGGAAATGCAAAATTATGAAAATCACTAAATGACATAAAATGCATTTTAGAATTCAACAATAATAGTATAAATAATTATTTAAATATCTATAAATAATTTTCCATAATTAAACATAATTAACTGCTAATTTCTAAATTAAACGAAGCGGTCTTTACAACTATTCCCCCCTTAAAAGGATTTCGTTCCCGAAATCTAACCTGAATAACTCTCGATATTAAGCTCTCATATCTGACTCTAGCTCCCAGGTGGCTTCCTCCACCTTGCAGTTCCTCCAGAGTACTTTGACCAATGCTATGGTCTTATTCCGAAGGACTTTATCCTTTCTATCCAGGATCTGCACTGGCTGTTCTTCGTAAGACATATCTGGCTGCAGTTCAAGGCTCTCATAACTGAGTATATGAGAGGGATTTGAAACGTATTTTCTCAGCATAGAGACATGGAATACGTTGTGAACTGCTGATAAAGCTGGAGGCCATGCTAACCGGTATGCCACTTGACCTATCTTCTCGAGAATCTCGAAAGGTCTGGTAAATCTAGGGCATAACTTGCCTCTTTTCCCGAAACGTTTGATCCCCTTCATTGGAGATACTCGTAAAAATACATGGTCCCCTACTCGGAACTCAACATCTCTGCGTTTCGGATCTGCATAACTTTTTTGTCTACTCTGTGAGGCAAGCATTGTAGCTTTTATTTTCTCTATTGCCTCATTAGTCCGCTGCACTGACTCCAGACCTAAGTATTTTCTCTCCCCTGTCTCATCCCAGTGGATGGGAGATCTACACTTCCTACCGTATAACGGTTCATAGGGAGCCATCCCTATCGTATTCTGATAACTGTTGTTGTAAGAAAATTCTATCAACGGTAGATATTTATTCCAAGAGCCTTCAAAATCCATAACACAGGCTCGTAACATGTCCTCCAATATCGGAATTGTCCTTTCGGACTGACCATCTGTCTGAGGATGGAATGCTGTACTAAATTTCAGTTTTGTACCCATTGCTCGTTGCAAACTCTGCCAAAACTTGGAATGCTGTACTAAGCGGTCTTTACAAACCGGCATCTTTGTTCATCAAAGGAAAGATTGATAGCTACTCAGGTATCTTGCTTGTCACGGTGAAGGATGTTATTGTGGCATTGCATTAATCCTAACGCAACTCGCAAGTGCTGAAGTTCAGTATCATCTCCAACTAGCCTTTGAGTGTTTGTGATGGACGGGACTTCAGTGCCAGGAGTGGTCTACTTGGCTGCCATACTAGTATTTCTAGTTTCTTGTACACCTGGAGTGACCGCAGCCAGAGGGGAAGTCACTCCATGGCCTACTGTTGGTGGTTATGTATTAACTTGTTCAGGAGTTATCCCTAGTGGATCTCTTGCGTTTCCAGATGTCTACAAGCTTGGATCTGTCACCATTAGGTTAACTGGATCAGTTTGATCTCCCCTTCAAGTATGTATTTCCATCTTGTATCCTATAAAATGACTTAAGACAAAAAGTTGTTTCATTTCTCTAAATGAAAGCTCCAAAATATTGACCTCTTTTCTAGCCAACGACAATGAGTCTTAATTAAAGCGATTAGATAAAATAAATAGAAGCAAAGAACTGTATGTAAAGAAAACACCAGAGTTTTTAGAGGTTCGGCCCCATGATAGTGGTAATAGTCTACTACTCTTTTGGTTATATTGACTTATAAGAACAAAAAATTCTCTCGCAAAAGCTATTACAAAAGATCTATGAGTAATTCTCTTTTATATCGCTATTTCTCTCTGAATAAATTCGCGTCCCCCAATAAAGAGATGAAGCGACTATTTTATAGGGGCTCATTACATAGGAATGGTTTCCCTTAATCAATAAGAAATAAAAATAAGAAATTAATATGTTTCAAAAATTACAATGAAGGAATTCTGGAAGTATAGGCTGATTGCTTGTATTCTTTGAAGGTATGAACAATCCTACAAAAGTAGGGATTACTTCATGTCATGCAAGCTAGGAGATATCAATGATCACTACTAAAATTGCCAACTCACATTTCCTGGCTGGTGCATGCGAGTTGATCACAGAATCGAGCTGGTCAGATGTCCCTTGATGACTTTGTCCGAACATCCTGCTATGTATGTACAACTTGGACCTTCATATCATTCCTTGTGGGCTGCTAGGTGTAAAACTATCCACCCAGATTGAGGAATGCAAGACACGTGTCATCAAGCTAGATGACACGTTATTGTGCAAAAAATAAGATAACATATTGTATTGTATATGTAAAAATAAAAATATTATAATTATATTGTATATTTTTTATGTATTGTATATATATTCAATATTTTGAACTAATAGTTCTGTTCAATATTGTGAATAAGAATTAGATAGGAGAGTCATTACAAGAAAATTACCCTATCTCGGCGGATAAGAACTCATGAGATAGACCTATCTCAACAATTATCAACCGTTGAGGATTTGACCGTCGACATAGAGATGATGACCTATATCTACGATTGGTAATTGCTGAGATAGGGTACCCTATCTTGGCAGTTCAAAATATAACCAGTGAGATAGGTGTGCCAAATGCTCAAATATATGTGCAATGTCAACGTTGGAACCCCCAAGATAGCGTAGCAATCTTGGCGATTCCTTTTGAACCGTCGAGATTGCTACACTATCTTTGTGGTTAAGAACCCATAAGATAGGTTAATGATTGCAGTTTCTTAACAACTGCCGTAATTGATTTTAGAAGGAAAAAAGTATTTTCTTTTTCTAAAAAATTTTCCCAACATTAGTATTCATGATATATACAATATATTTCATAAAATTCATAATATATGAATTTACATAAGTTTTGTTAATGGTTATAAGTATGACAACTATATGCTCTCACTATAAATTTAGGTAAAGATTATACTTGGTGGTAAAAAAAAAAAACAAAAGTAAAACTATACTAGAAAATACTTTGTATAGTAGTTGACCCATTCTTCAATATAAGAGTAAATTAATAAGTTTCTTGATAATTAAAATTAATCAAATTTAAAAGAATATGTTAATTACTTACGTGTTTCGAAAGATATTCTTTTAGATCTTTTGTCATAGTTAAATCTCTCATAAACTGCATAACATAAAAACAACACACAATGTCATTAGGTTGCCTAAGACCTACATATAATATATTGTGTCAATATTTGATTTATACATAAAAAAAAATGATCAAATGAAATACTTGTCAATTTCAGCGTCATATTTTCTTACTCTTTTCTCTTGAATGGCCTTAACAATGAATAAAATTTCAATTTGATAATATAATGATTTATTAACATCGTAAGATTTACCCAATCTGGAAACTAACATAGTTTATGCCTCCATAATTAAAGCATAGGAATAATTAAATAAGTAAAAGGTAGAACTATGCAAATGCATTTGTATAATATTGGCAATTAAATCTAGTATATATGTTTTATTTATAAAAACTTACAAAATATGGAATTATACCTTAGTTCCCTATGAACCTTGAACCACGGTGGATGCTGCACTACTTTCAAGACCTTCAATTGTATCAATCATAGAAGAATTACTCGAATCTCTTTGACTATCATTAACATAAGCAATATTCCTTCCTGATATCGGTATGCTCTCTACAAGCAGGGCACTTTACCCACTAATCGTGAACTTTGTTATCTCAAAGTATTCTCTGTTCAGTCGGTGCAAATAAACATATTGAAATGATATAAAAAAAAATAATCAAATCAAATTTAGCTTAGCATGGGCAGTAGATTCTGTAAAATGAATACAGAAATTTTTACACTTGGTCAACTGTCTAACATTTAATATCTTTCACTATAAAAATATTTCACTGCTATTGCAAACGAGAAAAATTAAAGGATCGAAAGAACATTCATTTACGGCATGTAATATGCTCACATTGGAAAACTATCTTTTTAGTGCTCAAAGTCTCTTAACAAATTGAGCACGATTCATCAACTTTAAGGTATGCTTTCACTTTTCTGTTCAGTGTTAGCTGAAGAAGAAGCTGCTGCTGCCTCTTCAGTTAGCGGTGACCTCATTGGATTTTCTAATGGAGAGTTTAGTTTAGCTTACACAAAACCTTGGTTTGTTTTGAAGCCAATTAGGAATTAGCCTAGCCAATTTGAAGAAAATTTTGTATATAGAAAAGTAAATTAGAATAAGGGACTTAGCCTATTATTGTTTACTATTGCAATTTGCTAGAGGTAGATTAATGAAAAATATTAGGACATGAGCACTGATTATATGGAAGCACAAGAAATGTAAAAATTAGGCACCCACAAATCTATCAACCTTTGAGCCTGACATTAATTATTAAAATACCCAATACTTCATAATGGTAACAAGTGCAAGGCCATAAACTTGTCACTAGAGTACTGAACGCTAGCCGAAGGTAACTCTTCTTTAGTTAAGGCATAAAAGGATTTATCATTTTCATCCACTTCTAAGTGCAACCTTGTAGTAGTCATCTTGATCTCATCGTGAGCATGCAGAGCTTGTGCTTGAGAAATAGCCAAAGCCCTCGCATGAGCGAACTCCTTTCTCATGCCCTTAACCAGGTACAAGAATAAAAACAATTAGATATGAATAGTTGAATACAATAATATAACTTGAGCATCCTGTAAAATCTGAGATAGAGCTGTTAAGTTGTTAGAATCTGTTTAGGTTAGTTATTAGTTAGTTGTAGGATTGGGAGTTGGTTATGACAGCTATAACCAACATCAGCTACTATAAGTAGCATAAATGTATCAGTATTTTTCTTTGAGCATTGAATAATAGAGTCAGTTCTTCTCCTCCGTTTTCTCTTTCTTCTTTCTGTTATGGATTTGTGAAATGGTATCAGAGCCGCCATTGTTGGTTGGGCTTCATCTTCATCTTCTTTCCTGTTCATTGATTTCTTGTTTCTTCTTCAATGGCACGTGGTGGAGGAGCTCAAACTCGAACTAATCGTCATGCTGCTAATGCATCAAACGATTCGAACAGATACTCTGTTCTTGGAGAGAACTCAAGATCCAGCACTGCCAATGACACATCGAATCCTTTCTTCCTTTCGAATGGTGATAATCCAGCTGCAGTTCTTCTGCCAAAGATCTTGACAAGGAGCGAAAATTACAGTACTTGGAGAAGGTCTATGATGATTGCTCTTGTTGCTAGAAACAAAATGAAGTTCGTCAATGGCAAGCTTCCACAGCCAGATGAGGAACATGAAGATTTTGATGCTTGGTGCAGATGTAACAGTATTGTAATTTCGTGGATACTTCATGCGATTTCTGGAGAGATAGCTGATAGCATTATGTATCTTGATAATGCAGCTGAGATTTGGTCTGAGTTACATAAGAGATTCAATGAAAAGAATGCTCCGAGAATTTTTGAGGCAAAGAAGACTATGCAGAACCTTGTGCAGGGTTCAAGCAGTTTGACTAGCTATTTTACTAGATTGAAATCGTTGTGGGATCAGATTCGTGAGCTTAGACCACAACCTATTTGTAGTTGTGGTGCTATGAAGGTCATACTCGAACAACAGGAGGAGGATCGACTTCTTGAGTTCTTGGTTGGTTTGAACGATTCTTTCAGCAATGTGAGATCACAGATATTGATGAGAGATCCTCTTCCTACTGTGAACAAAGCTTATGCTTCGGTTGTTCTAGAAGAAAGGCAAAGGAATTTCACTTCTGGACCTGTTTGATCCACTGCTTCGAGTGATACTGAAAATTCCTCAAATGCTACTGGTGCTAGACAATTTGCTGGTGCAGTTCAACCATTTCGATCAAAGTTCAATTGCACACATTGTGGAATGAATGGACACACTATAGATCGTTGTTTTAGATTGATTGGATATCCACCTGGGCATAAACTTCATGGAAAATTTCCAAACCGAAATGCCAAAGGAAATCCAAATAAGTCTGGTTCAGCATCTGCTAATTTCACTGGTGTAGATGATGAGAAGACAGAAAATAATACAGGAGAAAAGGATCTGGTGTCCAGCTTATCTAATGTTCAGTGTCAAAAACTCATGGCCCTCCTTGCTGAGAAAACTGCAGAGAAGACAACCACTTCTGTTCCTGATGAGCAGCCAGTTGTGTCACATTTCGTTGGTAAGAATTTTCGTGCTCATAATTCCAAATGGATCATTGATACAGGTGCTACACACCATGTGTGCCCTGATATCAACTTATTCTCTAAAACTTACAAGGATTCTAATCTTAAAACTGTTTTGTTACCAACTGGTTTGCATGTCAAAATTCCTTGTGTTGGAACTGTTGTTTTATCTAATAACCTTGTCCTTGAAAATGTCTTATATGTGCCTAACTTCTAATGCAATCTGTTATCTGTTGATTCATTGACAGCTACAGCTAATTGCTTTTTTATTTTCACTCATGACAATTGTGTTATTCAGGACAATGTCAAGAACAAGATGATTGGGATGGGTGAAAAATGTGGCAGCCTCTATTACTTGAATTCTAATCATTTTCATGATTCTATTTCTGTGTTTTATTCATTTTCTAATACTACAATAACAAATGATACCATTTGGCACTATAGAATGGGTCATCCTTCTTGTGTAAAAGCTCATTCATCGAATAAAGATTTGAGTTTTCATTTCAATTCCAATTCTAATTCTCATTTTCATTGTTCCATATGCCACTATGCCAAACAAAGGAAATTACCATTCATTCCAATCATAACATTGCCAAGAATTGCTTTGATCTTATCCATGTTGATATATGGGGTTCCTATAGCACTCTAACTGTTGAAGGGTATAGATATTTTATTACAATTGTTGATGATTGTTCTAGGTTTACTTGGATCAATCTCATCAAACATATGTCTGATGCCCAATCTATTATTCCCCATTTCATTCAACTTGTTAAGACTCAATTTGGTAAAGTCATTAAAGGTTTTAGATCGGATAATGCTAAGGAATTACAATTCAATGATTTGTTTTCCAAATTAGGGATTATACACTATCATTCATGTGTCCAAAGGCCACAACAAAATTCTGTGGTTGAAAGGAAACATCAACATCTTCTCAATGTTGCTAGAGCCCTCTTGTTTCAATCTCATGTTCCTTTATGTTATTGGGGAGATTGTATAACCACAGTTGCTTATTTGATTAATAGGACACCTACTCCTAATTTGAAAAACAAATCCTCCTTTGCTATCATTCACTCTAAACCAGCAGCATATGCTCATTTAAAAACATTTGGTTTTCTTGCTTATGCATCTACTTTGAGTCAATCAAGATCAAAATTTCATCCTAGAGCTATTTCTTGTGTTTTTCTTGACTATCCACCAGGCATGAAAGCTTATAAGCTCCTGGATTTGAACACAAACCAGATTTTTTACTCAAGAGATGTTCAGCTCTATGAACATATTTTTCCTTTTATTAAAACTGAACATTTACCTGCTGCCTATGATCAGTTTTTCTCTGAAATGCCAACTCATACTCAGTTAGTTTCTACTTGTCCTGAGCCTAGTTGTGAACCTAATATTACACATGCACAGAGCTTTCCTGAGCCTGTTATGCATCCTGAACAGGTTCTCACTTCTGATATAAACACTGAGCAGGTCCTTAATTCCATTCTGCATAATGAACAGTTTTTCTCTACTCCTGAATCTGATTCAAACCAGGTTCACATCCCTTCTATTGTTACTAGAACAGGAAGACAAACACATAAGCCATCATATTTGAATGAATATCATTGTTATCTTGCTACTAATGCTTTTGCTTCCTCTTTTCATGGCAAATCAAAGACACCTTACCCCTTATCTGTTGTGTTATCTATCACAGGTTGTCTCCTGCCTTTCGAGCAACTGTTATGGCCATTTCGAGTTACTTTGAGCGTGAATTTTTTAGTCAAGCACATGGCATACCCGAATGGGATAATGTCATGGACAATGAGATAGATGCTCTTGAAAGGAATGACACTTGGATTGTGGTTTCTTTACCTGAAGGGCAACATGTTATTGGTTGCAAATGGGTTTACAAAATCAAACACAATGCTGATGGGATTGTTGAGAGATTGAAGGCTCGGTTGGTTGCCAAGGGGTACAACCAACAGGAGGGGATTGATTACACTGATACATTTGCTCCTGTTACTAAGCTTGTGACTGTTAAATGTGTCATTGCTCTTGCTGCAATTAAGGGTTGGCACTTGCATCAGTTGGATGTAAACAATGCTTTTTTGCATGGTGATCTCAAGGAGGATGTTAATATGACTCTTCCTCAAGGTTACAAACCTAAGGGGGAGCTTCCTCACAATCCTGTATGCAAGCTAAAGAAATCACTATATGGTTTAAAGCAGGCTTCAAGGCAATGGTTTGCTAAATTCTCCACTGCCTTGTTTGATGAGGGATTTAATCACTCGGCTACAGACCATTCATTGTTCATTAACCATTTTGGTAGCCATTTCATATTCTTGTTGGTCTATGTTGATGATGTAATACTTGTTAGCAATGATCTTCAAGAATTGGAAGCTCTAAAAATCAAATTAAATGCCCGATTCAAACTGAAAGATTTAAGAAATCTTAAGTACTTCTTGGGGCTTGAAATAGCTAGATCACACAAGGGCATATTTGTGTCACAAAGACCATATGCATTACAGCTTCTTGAAGACTTGGGACACCTTGGATGCAAGCCTATGAACATACCTATGGAAGCCAATCTCAAGCATGGACAAAATGACAAAGAGAAGTTGGCAGACCCGACTCTATACAGAAGGATAGTTGGAAAACTACAATATTTGACTATTACAAGGCCAGATATCTCATACTCAGTAAATAAGCTGAGTCAATTTCTTGATGTGCCAAGACTTAGTCACATGAATGTTGCTTTTAGGGTCCTACATTTTGTGAAAGCCACATTTATTTTCCTGCTGAATCTGAAGTTCAGTTGAAAGCTTACACGGATTCGGACTGGGCTGCTTGCCCTGACACGAGGAGATTAACAACTAGTTTCTGCATTTTCTTAGGGGACTCTATCATTTCATGGAGAAGCAAAAAGCAGCATACGGTTTCGAGATCCTCAGCAGAAGCTGAGTACAGAGCAATGGCCAATACGACATGTGAGGTGGTTTGGTTGCTATCGATCTTAAAGGAGCTCAATGTTGATCATGAAGGACCAACATTGTTGTTTTGTGATAATAAATCAGCTAAACACATTGCAGCAAACCCTGTTTTCCATGAGAGAACAAAGCATATAGAGATAGATTGTCACTTGATAAGAGAGAAGGTCCAAGCTGGAGTTATCAAGACAGTTCATGTGGCTTCCAAAGAGCAGCTAGCTGATATACTAACCAAACCTTTGTTCCCTAATCAGTTCAATTACATTAAAGGCAAGATGGGATTGAAAAACATATATTGTCCATCTTGAGGGGGAGTGTTAAGTTGTTAGAATCTGTTTTGGATAGTTATTAGTTAGTTGTAGGATTGGGAGTTGGTGATGACAGCTATAACCAACATCAGCTACTCTAAGTAGCATAACTGTATCTGTATTTTTCTTTGAGCATTGAATAATAGATTCAGCTCTTCTCCTCTGTTTTCTCTTTCTTCTTTCTGTTATGGATTCGTGAAAAGAGCAAGCAACCAAACAAAATGATCGTATAAAAAATGTTACAATAAAATAGAAAAAATCTAGTAGAATTAGTCAACCAAAGATGAGACTTTGTCATAAGTAG
This sequence comes from Cannabis sativa, assembly GCF_029168945.1. Classification (NCBI taxonomy): domain Eukaryota; kingdom Viridiplantae; phylum Streptophyta; class Magnoliopsida; order Rosales; family Cannabaceae; genus Cannabis; species Cannabis sativa. The sequence goes on along the minus strand of NC_083605.1, from coordinate 38,774,331 downwards.
CTTCCACTAACAAAAGGATTGGTAATGCAATACCTCAAGAATGTGTAGGTGTTTACTTGCTGCTGACATACCATCTCTTCCCAAGTGAGTCTTGCAATAACTCTTTATAACTCCAAGAACAACCTCTAATTCAGACAGAGATTTTGAAACTTATCAATTCAAATCCAAAAACAACAATGCAGAGAAGATAAGTTTTAAATAATTGGCACAATTTTGTCCATTAAAATGTCAGGTTTAATCAGTAGCTGGCAGAGTTAGCAAAAGAAACTGATAATATATATATAATTTATAAAATATAATAGATAATATACTATATAGGAAAATAGTAATCGTTCCACTTCACATTTTCCTTCAAATCATCAGGAACAACTTATTTCATAAGTGAAGAAGAAGAAGAAAAAAGTACCTGAGCTTCCAGAGCTTTGCCAAAATGATCGAAGGCATCCTCAAGCTGATGCTCTATAACATTCCACGATAAACCTCCCACGAATATTCTGTAATCCTGCTTCGCAACCATTATTAACACTTCTGCTCCCTCTAAATTTCCTTGTGATACACAAACCCACATTATGAATTAGTGAAACCCACCATAGAATAAAAGAGAGAAGAAATTTTAAGAAACGCAAAATAAATATAGATACAGCTAGCCCCAAAAGCTTGGTTCACAGTACCACTAAACAAAAAACAAATTCAAGCCAAAAAAAATTACCAATTTTTGTGGAAGGATAGGTGCTAGGGATTTCAATACTTATAAGAGGAGCTCCGCGATGGACGATCACCCATTCTCATGCGGTGGACGGAGGGATTCGGTGGTCCATGGTGATGGAGGTGGAGGAGCGGCTGGGAGAAGAGCGTGCGGCTCGGATCGTATGGCTGGGGAAGGAGAAGAAGAAAGGTGGGGCGTGGGTTCGTGTGGCTGGGTAAGAACAAGAAGAAAGGTCGGGAAATATGGGTTCGTGTGTTGCTAGATAGGTTTTAAGTTTTGAGTTTTTTTTTTCTTAAAAAAAATGGAGACCCAATGTCGGTGGTTCCTTACCTATCTCGACGGTTCGTAAGCTAGATAGTACTGTATCTCAACGGTTCGTAAGGGAAATTTGGATCTCAAAATAAATTTTTGTCTTAAATAAAAATACTAATCTCGGCAGTTCCATGTGTAACTGTCGAGATTAAAATCAATATCGGCAGTTACATAAGGAACAGTCGAAATTAGAGTGATGAGATAAACCAATTTTCTAGTAGTGAGTATTAAAATAAATGTTTGGAAATTAATTTCTGAAAAATTACTTTATAAATAAAAATTTAGAAATTCATTCCATTTTTTATCATTTTTTATTTTTAATTTATTCATTTATTTTTATTTTTTTAGTAGCTAGTAAATAATTAGTTAAAACTACTTAACATGTTACTAATTTTTATTCCTAATCCTATTTTTATTAGGCTAATTAGGATTTTTATCTCTTAAACTTTAACATGTACCAAATCATACCCCTGAACTTTTCTGAGCATTAAAAATTTTCCCTGAACTATTGAGATTGTTAGATTTAAGGACTTTTATTTAATTTCATTTAATTTTACTATTTAAGTTAATTTTTTATGTACTAAACCATGCTCCCTAGACTTTGATGTCTACCAAATTATACCCCTCGAACTTTGACATATACTAAATTATGCTCCCTGAACTTTCATCCATCTTAGATTTTTTTTTTTACTAAAATTAGACAAAAGTCCTTAAATCCAACAATCTCAATAGTTCAGGGGACATTTTGAACGACCTTAAAAATTTAGGGGGCATGATTTAGTACATGTCAAAGTTCGGGGGTAAAAATCCTAATTAGCATTTTTATTACTGTTATCCAAGTTATCATTAATAGGACACGTAGCATGATCGGAGAAAAGGATATACCTACAACAAGAATTATTCGAGGTAACCAAGAAAGGGAATGTCTCGTGGACTTGGAAGGTAATGAAAGGCGATGGCCTCTGGTAGTATCTTCTCTTTATTAAGAACCCGAAAGGCGATAAAGGTTTTAAAGACGTCGGCCACGTAAGCGCCTTACAAATATCACTCCATAGACGATTACACCTTTTTCTGACATAGGATCAAATTCTGTCCCCCACGCCAGATCATGGTAATGCGAAATCGCACCCTCAAATATACTTTTTGCCCAACGGCCTAGTTAGAGTGTATTTTGCAAAGGAGAGACCTTTGCGCAACACGTGTCCAGAATTGTACAGAACTCCTTGCAAACAGCTGTACACCACACGATGAAGAAGGTTCTTACCAACCGATAGTCAAATCGTCCTTTTTCAATAATGACTTTAGTAGCGTATGGAGTACAAAGTCCAAGAGGGGTAAAAGGGAATGCCCTTTACCCCATGACTGCCTATAAATAGTCCCATTTTTCTTGACGCAAGGGGTGAACAATAATTTCACTTACAGTCACTCTGCAAAAATTCCAACAAAGTTCTCTCAAGAGAAGCAAAGTAGTCTTTTTAGTAGCTATTTCGTAATCTCATAAACATTTGCCCAATGAGGCCAATGCTATGGACTCGTAGACTAAGGATAGCTAACGCTTGAACCACGTAAAAATATGTACATTTATCATTTGTTATTTCCTATTTTCTTTATGCTTTAAATACATTTGGTTTCTCGAAAAACTCTATAAACATTTTGGTGCTTTCATTGAGAGTTGAAAGAAGCTTGGTAGTGTTCATTGTCCTTTGATCATGGTAAAGACGCGAAAGGCAGCTGGCAAAGGAACTCTATTAAACACGGTCATGGAGGAGGTACCTCTCGTGCAACCAACACACAGGTGGACAATGATGGAGAAGGCGTAGCTGCTACGTAAAACTATGAGAGGGACACCACTATTTAGAATCATGAAAAGAATATCGAGAATGTCGTAGAGAGACATGGTGATGGCCACAATATAGAGGATTATGATGAGGACGATGACGATGACTACTATAAAGATGGATATTATAAAGATGGTAAGTATTATGAACAGGACCCTAGTCTGGTGCAAGTAACAGCAGAGTTGGAGGCTACACAAGCAGCCCTAGAAAAGCAACAAAGGCTTATTGCCAAGATGAAAGCAACCATGGAGCAACTTTAGAGCATGTTTGATGGTTTGACTAGGACGGATGGAGAACAATCTGTAGAAGTAGTGACTGAAGAGCGAGTTCGTGAGCAAACTAACACTCGAACTTCAGACCCTCGCATAGACAAGGGTAAGGGCAAAGTGGGTGAACCCTCACAAAAAACTATTGGGTTTTGTGCCCTAAATAAAACCCATTTCAATATAATCAGATTTACAAATTAATAAAGATTAGAACTCATTTTATGTTGCATGGTTCACATGATTTATTTCATGATTATATTTAATATATAAATTCTATTAAGTCCAGAACATATGTATTTTTTCGTGATTATAGTGTTGTCAGCATAGTGGAATATAATCATGACTAAATCTTCAAAAGTTTAATTCCCTGATTTGTCAGTTCACTGGATTTAGACTGGTATCATAATCAGTGATAGGTATACTTACAACTTGGATTAGTGTTATGTCCTTTCCAAGGTATTGGCAAAGTTTACCAGTATCAGATTTATGGAGTATACATTAGAAGGGACCAATATTGAACTTGGATTAGATATGATAAATTTACCGTAATATATATTCAATTCAATATCACCTAGTTGATCCTAGATCAAATGATCTTAATTCTGACATGATTAGGTTTGATCTCAAGAGTTTTATTTGTGTTCTTTGATTTGTTAGTTAAGCCTACTTTTTGGTCTGGGTGATACGTACATTTTGGGAACATGGGAGCACAATTGAGTGGGAGCGCTAATCATAGATGTGGAATCTATAACTTCTATCCGGACATAGAAGTAAAACGATGATTTCCTTCGAGCTAGGCTAAATAGAAATAAATGATAGAGCGCTCATTTTAGTCATTATATTAGTTCACTAAAATATCATTTATAGGTGACCAAGTGTTTTAAAGATAAAATACATTGAAAGGGTGTAATCGTAATTTTATCCCTATGCAATGTAGATCATTTATAGAGGATCATTCATTATTGGGATTATAACAATGGATAATTAATAGCGTATCTATATCGTAGAATGTTGGAAATATTTTATCAGGATCTAGATTTACTAACAAGTATGTTTCATTAACATCCTAATATGAATTCTAAAACAATGAAATAAACACATATAAAGTTTAGGAAACCTTACATTGGGTGCAGCGTAATATAATGACTCCTTCCGTTCAGATCTCTAGCCCTTGATTCCTTTTGGTAGCAGAGCATCACCAAGATCTGAACCTGGATATCTTTCTCTCCTTCCTTTAGTCTGATTCTCCTTCTTGTTGATTGGATTCTTCACAATCTTCCACACTATGATTGAGATACCACTTGATGGGTGTGGGCACTCACTCTATCACTCAAGGCTGAATAATTGAAGAAGAAAAGAGAGGTAGAGAGTGGCGGCTAGGGTATAGGTAGAAGGCTTAGAATTTTTTTTTTCTGAAGGAATGAGATCCATCATCTTTTTCCTAAAGCCATCACTACCTATTTATAGGTAACCACCTAGGTTTAGGCTAGAATTATTTGGTATTAAAATAATAGAAAAATAAATGGCAAAATACACTAAGTGTGGCCGGCCATGGATTGTGGACTGGGCCCACTTTGCAATTTTACCATTTTGTCATTTTTTCATCCCATTTTCTCAAAAACGCCAATTTTCCAATTTAACCACTTAAATGCAAATTCCAATTATTTAATAACTAAAAATTAATTATTAAATAATATTGTCATTTAATATATTTATTAATTAGACATATAAAGTCTCTTAATTAAAAAATAAAACCTAGAATCTCTTTTCTTCACAATTTCGCCCTTGCTTAGTGAAAATTCATAAACTAGACATAGTCTAATTTTAGAATTATAATGATTAATTAAAATCAATTATCTGAGTCTTACAAGCAGTATGGTCTCAACTAGTATGAGGACCATGGGCCTATATAACCGAGCTTCCAATAAGCAGATCAAGAATTTACCAAGTAAATCCACTAACTTATTAATTCCTTGTTGAATCCACACATAGAACATAGAATTCCACTCTCAGTCATATAGAACGCTCTATATGTTCCACGATATAGATACGCTATAAATTATCCATTGTCATAATCCTAATTTGATCAATGATCCTCTACTAGATGATCTACATTGTATAGGGACTAAATTACCGTTACACCCTTCAATGTATTCTATCCTTAAAACACTTAGCTCCGTATAAATGATATTTCAGCGAAGTGAAATGAGTACTCAACCATTTATCTTTGTTTAGCTAAGCTTGAAGCAAATCATCTTTTCACTTCTAAATACATATCAAAGTTATAGATTCCATATCTATGTTTAGCGCTCCCACTCAATTATACTATCATGTTTCCAAAATGTACGTATCACCCTGACCCAAAATTAGGCTTAACTAACAAATCAAAGAACATGTATAATACTCTTGAGATCGAACCTAATCATATCAGGATTAAGATCATTTGATCTAGGATCAACTAGGTGATATTGAATTGAATAGATATTACGGTAAATTTAACATATCTAATCAAAGTTTAATATCGGTCCCTTCCGATGTATACTCCATACATCCGATACTAGTAAACTTTGCCAATGCCCTGGAAAGGACATAACACTTATCCAAGGTGTAAGCATACCTATCGCTGATTATCATGCTAGTCTAAATCCAGCGAACTGATAAATCAGGGAATTAAACTTTCAAACATATAATCAAGATTATATTCTACTGTGCTGACAACACTATAATCATTAACAAATACATATGTTCTTGACTGAATAGAATTTATACATTATATATAATCATGAAATAAATCATGTGAACCATGCAACATAAAATGTTATTTTTGATCTTTATTAACCAGTAAATCTGATTATATTTAAATGGGTTTTATTTAGGGCACAAAACCCAACAAACTCCCACTTGCACTAATTAATATAACACAAAAAGTGTATTTCAAATAATCTCAACACCTTGATATACAAATTAAGTGTAGTGTGTAGTATATTTTCCGTAACATGATCTGACAGGTTGTATTCAACACAACCTTTCCTCCACCATTACATTTCCTTAATTACAAAATCCTTGATATTGTGAAATTTCTCTCTATATGTCCACTCTCTTGGGATACTGGATTCTTTACTATTGGCAACTACTTTTGTGTTAATCAAGAAGTAACACTAGTAATTAAGAAATGTTGGAACAATGCCAAAAATGTATAGAACTTTCCCTAGACTGAATAAGTACCTTTCCTGCAACTTTAACATTCAGTCTCTCTGTGGTAGACTTAGAGACTTTAGATAAGTTTTTAAACTTCTCCAAAATCACTAGTCCACCCCAAGAGTAATCACCATCTCATCAACAGACTTTCTAGCACTAAGGCAAGTCTAGAAATCTGATTTTGTGTAGTCTAAGAGTATTAAATTCACCCTTATCGACTAACATATAGCTCCTCTTCTTAATCTTAAGATTTACTTGATTGTCTTCCAATGTTCCTTTCCTGGATTAATCTGATACCTACTCATTACTCCCACTCAACAGCAGGTGTCTGGTCTAAGGCATACTAAAGCATATATGAGACCTCTCACTGTTGATTTAAGAAATTCTTTCATGGCTTTATCTTTTTCTGGAATAGTTGAGACTTTTCCTTAGATAAATAAAATCTATGTCTAGAAGTCGAGAAGCTTCTATAGAGTGCAATTAGAAAAGAAAATGCTTCAACATCTTACTAAAGTAAGTTGCTTGCACTAGAGTAAGTAAATTACCAGGTATACCACAAACCATAGGTTTAGATAAACTCAAACCTATAATACTAGGAACAGAAAGTTTTGTTAAGTCCATTGAATAGACTTATTAGCGAAAATTTCCTTTCTTGTCCTTGTAATAGAAAACTTTTTGTTGTTCCATATGAATGGTTTAAACCATAGTTTTCTTTGGCTTTTCTTCTTAGTTTCTTATTTTGACAATCCATTACTTGTTTAAACTCACAATGGATTTTAATCACTAGTGTCTTCCGAGTCTTAATAGGGTGAGTTCCTTGAAACCCTCCCACTACGACAAACTACCGTGACTTTTGTCTAAGAATCTAAATGGTATTAACATCTTCGGCTGTGTTAAGACAACAGATGCAGTGGGATCATCTTATAAGAATAAGATGATAGAACACTTATGGAATCAAAAAAAAAATATCTCCTTTATTTGCTACTTTATTTTCAGACTTAGTCATTTTCTTAGAAAAGTAGTATATGTTTAAACAAACACTTTCTTATCTAATGACTATGGGATGGTCCACCCCTAATCACTTGGAATAGCTAACAAACATGCAAACCATAGTTAACAGTTCTAGCTTTTCTTACGATTTCGATTAGGCCATCCATGAATCTAGTAATGGTATATACTAAGTACACAACCATTTCATCATTTGAAATTTTCTTATCACTTGGGTATATCCCTAGAAGGACTTAGGCAACAACTAGTAAATAATCATCAATATGCAAGTCAAATTTCTGGGGAGGTAAGTTTGGATATAATTCAAAAATTAACTTAATGATCTTTGAACTGCATATCTATTAACTATTTCGCCACCCCTATCAATTCGCAACATCTTTAACCACTTACCTTAATGGTTTTCACCATTGCTAGAAATTCATGAAATTTTTCAAACATTTGAAATTTCTGTGCTTAAGGTAAAATCTAGAGTGATCGTCTTAAGAATATAACGAAAACATTATGAACAAGATACAAATGCCATAGACTTATAAAATATGTGGTTGTGGTCTTATCATAACTTAGGTTTAGTTACATTAAAGAATTCTTAGAATAGTGTAAGTGGATCGTGATCACAAAATACTAAACTCATATTCCATACTAACATACAGTTTGAATCCATTGACAGAATAATGGTTATTAAACACATGTGAAAGTGTAACTATATTGTATTCTGGAAATATAAAATCTTTATTTGGAATCTAAAATTTAAAGTCAAAGACTTAAATTTATACCAAATATACATGAGTATTCTTCTATCTTGGACCACCACTACTAATCTAACTCTAAGTCTGATTTGCCTAAAATAAGCATATACGAGTAGGAGATTTCTAAGATTGAGGATTTAAGCTAATTCGAAATGAATAAGCTAAGAGGAATAAGGATAATTTCGAATTTAAAATAAGAATCCAACGATGTCCCGATTAGCGAGAGTCAAAGTTATTCTTATTTATATAATCTTCTTATTTCATATTGTAAATACTAGTCTAAGGTGTCATCAATTGATGAGCAGCTAGATATTGCATTTACAATATTTATCTATCGAGATCTAACACTATTATGTTTGTTTAATGGGTGACAATCCATTAGGGATTTGTCCCATTAAAACAACAAGCCAAGTTAGACCAACAATGAAGATTCGAAATTAAACTACAATTAATAACAGAAAATAAAATGGTTCAATATAAATTCACACACAATTGAGAAATTATTAAACATATAGCAAATAGGAATGACAAGGAAAAATACTAAAACATACAATCCTAAATAATTTCCAAGGTCTCTAACAAACTGATATCAGCGTCCCGTTTAGGGTAAAGTATATGAAACCATCCATTGAATAGAGTTGCCAGCTCATCTAAAATGATAAACATTCTAGCAACCTTTTATTCGATCAAGATGTGAATCCAGCGTTTTCCCGTTTAGGCGAGAGTCAAGGCTATTCTATCTTATGAGCTTCCACCATTGTTTCATACTTTTGTAAGCCTTATTTAAGTCGCCACCATTAGGGTGATCCATACTAAAATAAAGCGCTTACAAAAGGTACTTATCTTTCGAGATTCTGCGGTGCTAACTTCCTAATGAACGTTCCTCAATTAGGGAGGATTACTCACTAAAACAATAGCTATGTAAAATCAACAATGGAGATCGAATATCCTAATAATAATAAAGCTCATTATTTAAAATGTATTATCTTCTAATAATTATTTTAATCAATTTATTTTAAATATATATTTATTTAATTAAAATTTCCAATTTTGAATGAAAAATTCTAAATATGAATTTTAATTTAATATTTATAAAATTATACTTAGATGAATATAAAAATAAAATGAATTATTTCCATCTTAGTAATAATTTCCAATAAATATTTAGAAAATTATTCAATTTAAGTTGTTTCAAAACTAATGTAAATTAATTTACAACTCAAATTTAATTTTCTATAAATATATATTGCATTTCAAAAAATTGAAGTATTTAAGAATACAATTTTTCAAAAAAGCTTTAAAATAAAATAAAATAAATCCTGGAAAAATTATTCTAGTTTTATGTTGGCCCAAAAATTAATTAATAAAAATTAATTTTCAACAAAAAAAATAATTTTCCTATTTAGTTAAATATTAAAGAAATTTTTTAAATATTTAAGTATCATGATGAAAATCAACTTAAATATTAATTTTTTTTATTTAAATAAATACACTAGAAAAATACTTCAAGCAAAACTGATAATATCTATCTAGACTTTCATTGACTAATTAATTCATTTTCTATTAATAATATATTTTATTTCATTTATTTTAATTAATCATTAAATGAAAAAATTATTGATTTAAGTTGGTCTAAAATTAAAATAATAATTTTCAACTTTAATTTATTTTTCAAATAAAATTCGAAATTTTTTTGCATTTAAGAAATGCAATTTCGAAATATAAAAAAAAATGATTAATAAAATAAAATAAAATATATTTTGAAAATTATTCAAATTTAAGTTATTCTGAAATAAGATTTCAAACTTAAAATTATTTTTCTATTTAATTAAATATCATGAAAATAATAATATTTAAGTATCATGATGAAAATCAACTTAGATATTTAATTTTCAATTGAATTAAATGTATTAAATTCAACAAATAAATAATTAAATATAGAGGAGACTTAATTATTAATTCTAGTGTAATACTAGGAAAAGAATACTTTGTTGATAAAAAATTAATTATTAAACAATTAATTTTCAATCTAAAATATTTTCCTATTGTAATATTAGAAAAAATAACTAGTATTATAAATAACTATCTAGAATATATTTCAATTAACTAAGTGTTTTTCTAAAATTTGAGAAAAAAAAAACAATTTAAGTTGTTATAGAAAAAATCTAAAATATCCAACTTAAATATTTTTCAAATAAAATTTAATTAAATATCAAAATTAAGTTGTAACCACCTAATTTAAAAATATTCCATTTTAAGTTGTTTTTTTTAAAAAAAAAACTTAAAAAATATCTTAAGAATCTTCCATAACCAATTCCTAGAATTCCTCAACTTAATTTTAAATTCAAAAGATATTCGAATTTAAGTTGATAAATAAAATTAGTTAGAAATAACTAATTTACAACTTAAATAGGAAAATTTAATGAAATGATTAAAATAAGCTTCAGAAAGAATCTAGTTAGTTATAATTCTTTATTTAATTAAAAACAAGAAAAATATAGATATTTTATCTAGAAATAATTTCATTAAACTAAGAGTGTTTTTCTTCAAATTAACTTTAAAATATTAAAATGAAAAATAAATTTCATATATTTTAAAATTTAATTATGTTGCTAATCAATTTTATTAGGTTAAACTAATTTAATTAATCTAGTACAGTTATCCAAATCAGGCAAATGGGCCTTCACAGTTTGGGTTGTTCATGTGAGGGAGAGCTGGGTTCAGTATGTTGTACCCACTTCTATTGGCCCCCTAACTCTCACACAAGGCCCAAAAGAGAGGAATTTAACCTTAAAATGAACAATTGTTATTAATTGAATAGGCCCAAAAACTTAATGGGCCTAAATAAAATCTATCATGGTGTGACATTTTATTTTCATCTAATTAAAAAATTAAATGAACAACCTATATGCATCTAAACATAAAGTAAACATATAGGCTCACACAGGCACACAGATTTGGATGGATCTTATCATGTTACTAGGTCATACACAGATGAAAGAAGAATGTAAAATTTACATGTTACAAATTATTTACTTGACCTATTGACAATTGAACCATGAGTTAAAATCAGATCATTGGATCTGTCGACACGTTAACCATGGCAATTTAGATCAAGCAATAATAGGTTTTATAAAACTTGCACACAAGCTAAAACACATACTCCTGCAACAAGTTGAATTGGATAGTTGGATGTAGGATTTATTTAATTTTAAATTAATTAATTTATTAAATAAAATTTCGAAAATAAATAAATAATAAAAAATATATTTTCGGTTTTTAAAAAATAAATTTAAATAAATAAATAAAATTTAAAATTAAACCTACAATTTTTGAAAAATTAGGTTTCAACTAGCCTAAATATCATTTCAAAATAAATGGCTAACCCTCTTTTAAATTTCATGTTATTTTATAAATTAAATATTCAATAAAATAAAATGATAATTAAATATCCTTTTCTGATTTTATAATTTAGTTTAATAAAAAATAACAAAATTTAAAAGTTAGCAAAATATCTTATTTCTATTCAAAATATCATGATTATAGCAATCTTATTTTAAATTTACATAAAGTCAAATAATTTTTTTAAAAAAAATAATTAAAAAAAAATAATAATATATGACCTTAAATTTAAAAATAAGATAAAATAAACAAATTTAAAAATAAGTTCAAATTACACTAATATCTCCAATTAATTTATTTCCTATAATTAGATTTGAAATATGAAAAGTAAAAATCAAAATACAAAACTACACAAAAAATCGGAAGTTAATTCCATGAAATAACATGAAAAATCGAAGAAAAACGAAAAAAAAAAATTATAAGTGGTATGGACAGTATGCAATGCATACTGTCCACACGCACATTCTGGGCATTCTGACCGAGAGAGCACGATGCAGGAGGCTGCATGCAGCCTCTCCGCGCGCGCCCAAGGTGGTGTTCAGACAGTGTCGCCCTGTCCTGACCGAGAGAACTCGGACAACAGCGTGTCTGAATGCGCACGCGTCCGAGGAAATAAGAAGATCCGCGCGCGTGTGGGGGGTGCTGACACCTTGATATTTTCCCGTTTTCAAAAATTCATAACTAATTCAAATAAAATCGAAATTAAGTTCTGTAAAAAAGTGAATTGCTTAATTTTTTCTAAACGATCCACTAAATATAATTTTGGAAACGAAAATTTAATTATTTTTCATAAAATTACACAAGCATCAATCAATCATCATATAACACAGAGATCAACATGAAACCATCAAAATCAACACATATCATCGTTTTAATTCATATTTCATGAAAGTAAAGCATTACCATGGCTTTGATACCAGTTGTTAGAAATATTTTACCAGGACCTAGATTTACTAACAAGTATGTTTCATTCACATCCTAATATGAATTCTAAAATAATGAAATAAACACATATAAAGTTTAGGAAACCTTACGTTGGGTGCAGCGGAATATAATGACTCCTTCCGTTTAGATCTCTAGCTCTTGATTCCTTTGGTAGCAGAGCATCACTAAGATCTGAACCTGGATATCTTTCTCTCCTTCCTTTAGTCTGATCCTCCTTCTTATTGATTGGATTCTTCACAATCTTCCACATTATGATTGAGATACCACTTGATATGTGTGGGCACTCACTCTATCACTCAAGGCTGAATAATTGAAGAAGAAAAGAGAGGTAGAGAGTGGCGGCTAGGGTATAGGTAGAAGGCTTAGAATTTTTTTTTCTGAAGGAATGAGATGCCTCATCTTTTTCCTGAAGCCATCACTACCTATTTATAGGTAACCACCTAGGTTTAGGCTAGAATTATTTGGCATTAAAATAATAGAAAAATAAATGGTAAAATACACTAAGTGTGGCCGGCCATGGATTGTGGATTGGGCCCACTTTACAATTTTGCCATTTTGTAATTTTTCCATCCCATTTTCTCAAAAACGCCAATTTTCTAATTTAACCACTTAAATTCCAATTTTAATTATTTAATAACTAAAAATTAATTATTAAATAATATTGTCATTTAATATATTTATTAATTAGACATATAAAGTGTAAAGACCGCTTAGTTTAATTTGGAAATTAGCAGTTAATCATGATTAATTATGAAAATTATTTATAGCTATTTAAATAATTATTATACTATTATTATTGAATTCAGAGATGCATTTTTATGTCATGTAGTAGTTTTCATAATTTTGCATTCCGGTGCCCGGTATTTTGGAACTCGGTGTTTGGCTCAGTAAAATCACAACTTTGTATGTTAGTAGTTTGGGACGGTTTATTAGATATTGGGAATGTCGGGAATGGCCGGGAATTTAGAATTTCCCAAAAATAGCCCTTTAGTGTAATTTATGTGATTTTAGTGTGAAGGGGCAAAATGGTCATTTTGCCCCATTGTTAGTTTGTCTTTTGTGACTTAATAATTGAAAAATAAATGTTTATTTTATTATGTTTTGGCTGAAGTAAAATAGGAGTAAGTGGCATTTCATTTTTCATTTTCATTTCAAAAGTTTCAAAACTTAGAAAAATAGAAAAAATTTCAAAAAAGGCTCTCTCTTTTCTTCTCTTTCTCTCTCGGCTGCATAGGGATTCTAGGGCTGAGTTTTCTTTGATTTTCAAGCTCTCTCTAGTCAAATTTGTGAACTCTTGTTGTGGTATGTTCTCTCTAGCTTTTCTTCCTTTGTTTTCATGAAAAAAATGATGAAAAATATGAGTTATGCATGGATTAATTGATGTTGTTGCTGCTGTAAATTATTGTTGTTGTTTCTATGTTGAAAATGTTGGTTTAAGTATGTTTAATTATGTTGAATTGCATGCTAGTGTTTCTTGCTCTAGTTGAATAGGTTTCTTGTTAAAAAGCTTGAGTTTTCAAAGAAAAATTGAGGTTTTGGTGGCTGTAGTGTTTGCATGAGTTAGGTTTTAGTTTCTGTAGTTGTTATATGCTTGTTTATGAGTTTGAATCATGGATTGGATGCATGTTAGTTGATTTTAACCAAGTTTGAGTTTAGAACTCAAAGCTTGGGCTTTAATGGTGATTTTCATCTCTGTATATTCTGGGTGGATTTGATGCTTTAGAAATGCTCTAGGGGATGTAAAGAACAGGTCTGGAAGTTTTGGTTTGGTTTGGAGTTGATTTGAGCATTGTGTGAATTTTTGAAGTTCTGCCTGCGAGGAACCGGAATTCCGGTTGTGCATCCGGAATTCCGGATGGGGTTCTGAAATTTCCCGAACCGAGTGCAGTTGGGCAACCGGTCTACCGGTTGGGGAAAATTCAGGAACCCTAGTTTTCCTCGATTTTATGTTTTTGGGGGTATTGCCATGTTTTTTATCGATAGGGAAACTTTTAGTTCCTAGTTTAAGTCCCCAGGAAGTGATTTAGCGTATCACTTATAGTGTTGTGATTTTTATGGTTTAGGAGCACATGTCCGTAGCGCGTATAGTTCCAGTCAGGTTGACCGGCACACCTGAATTCGGAATCCAGGTAAGATTAGTATAACAGTATGCATATGTAGATTACATGTTTAGCGTGCATGTAGGAAGCCTATTAGATTACATTAGTTATGTATGTTGGCTTCGAACCATCCAACTGTGTCACGTCGGTACAGGCTGGAGTATGACCAGCAGCCGGAGTATGACCGGTTCGACCGATCATGCTGATTCTTAGGTTGGTGGTTCCGTACTATTTGACGTATCACGTCGGTACAGGCTGGAGTATGACCAGCAGCCGGAGTATGACCGGTTCGACCGATCAAGCTGATACTGTAACACGTCGGTACAGGCTGGAGTATGACCAGCAGCCGGAGTATGACCGGTTCGACCGATCAGGCTATTACTTGTAAATAGTACTGTCCCTATGAACGTTCAGAACTCAGTACCGTGTTGGACACGGCAGTTAGGGGGACTCAGTATCGTGTTGGACACGGCAGTTAGGGTTATGATCAGGGGTATGGGCGTCTGATCATGACCGGGATTTATGTATGAGTATTATTATGCTTTTCATACTGAGTCTGTCGACTCACAGTGCTACTTTTATGTGTAGGTAAAGGCAAGGCTAGAGCTGATGGACCGTGAGCGAGCTGGTGAAGATTGTACATGTCGGGGCGGTTAGGCTTGGAGCGTACAATCCTCGGGACAGCAAGGCTATTTTTGTAACTAGTCGCTAGGCGACAGTTATTTTGTATGAACAGTAAACTTTTGTAAATGATTTTGTAATCGGGATCCCGAGTCTTTTGTATAAATATTTTATAAGTTTAATTAAAAAGCAAAAATTTTAATTAATCACGTTTTTAATAAACCTCGTTGATTAGCAACGAGCTGCACAACATGTTTAAAAATCACGTAATACGCCTATGTTAGTTAGGGTGTTACATAAAGTCTCTTAATTAACAAATAAAACCTACAATCTCTTTTCTTCACAATTTTGCCCTTGCTTAGTGAAAGTTCATAAACTAGACATAGTCTAATTTTAGAATTATAATTGATTAATTAAAATCAATTATCTGAGTCTTAGTAGCAGTATGGTCTCAAATAGTATGGGGACCATGGGCCTATATAACCGAGCTTCCAATAAGCAGATCAAAAATTTACCAAGTAAATCCACAAACTTATTAATTCCTTGTTGAATCCACACATAGAACATAGAATTCCACTCTCAGTCATATAGAACGCTCTATATGTTCCACGATATAGATACACTATAAATTATCCATTGTTATAATCCTAATTTGATCAATGATCCTTTACTAGATGATCTACATTGTATAGGGACTAAATTACAGTTACACCCTTAAATGTATTTATCCTTAAAACACTTAGCTCCGTATAAATGATATTTCAGCAAAGTGAAATGAGTACTCAACCATTTATCTCTACTTAGCCAAGCTCAAAGGAAATCATCGTTTCACTTCTAAATACCTATAGAAGTTATAGATTCCATATCTATGTTTAGCGCTCCCACTCAATTATACTATCATGTTTCCAAAATGTACGTATCACCCTGACCCAAAATTAGGCTTAACTAACAAATCAAAGAACATGTATAATACTCTTGAGATTGAACCTAATCATATCAGGATTAAGATCATTTGATCTAGGATCAACTAGGTGATATTGAATTGAATAGATATTACGGTAAATTTAACATATCTAATCAAAGTTCAATATCGGTCCCTTACGATGTATACTCCATACATTTGATACTGGTAAACATTGCCAATACCGTGGAAAGGACATAACACTTATCCAAGGTGTAAGCATACCTATCGCTAATTATCATGCCAGTCTAAATCCAGTAAACTGAAAAATCAGGGAATTAAACTTTCGAACATATAATCAAGATTATATTCCATTGTGCTGACAACACTATAATCATTAACAAATACATATATTCTGGACTTAATAGAATTTATACATTATATATAATCATGAAATAAATCACGTGAACCATGCAACATAAAATGTTATATCTGATCTTTATTAACTAGTAAATCTGATTATATTGAAATGATTGAGAGTGCAATTCTAAGTTCTATGCGTGGATTCAACAAGGAATTAATAAGTTAGTGGATTTACTTGGTAAATTCTTGATCAGCTTATTGAAAGCTCGGTTATATAGGCCCATGGTCCCCATACTAGTTGAGACAATACTGCTTGTTAGACTCAGTTAACTGATTTTAGTTAATCAATTATAATTCTAAAATTAGACTATGTCTAGTTTATGAATTTTCACTAAGTTGTGGCTTAATTGTGAAGAAAAAAGATTCTAGGGTTTATTTGTTAATTAAGAGACTTTATTAAGTCTAATTAATGAATATATTAAATGGTAATTTTATTTAATAATTAATTTTAATTATTAAATAATTAATTTTGGCATCTAAGTGGTTGAATTGGAAAAATGGCATTTTTGAGAAAATAAGATTAATAGTAAAAAAATATGGTAAAATTGCAAAGTGGGGCCCATATCCATGGCCGGCCAGTTAATGGACAATTTACCATTTATTTTTTTCATTATTTTAATGCCAAATAATTCTAACCTAACCCTAGGTGGATTCCTATAAATAGGTAGTGATGGCCTCAAAGGAAAAGATGATACAAACACTTTCCTTTAGTAAAAAACTTGAGCCATCTTCTCTACCAATTTCGAATCCTTCGATCTCTCTTTCTCTCTTCAATTTCAAACCCTATAGTGATAGAGTAAGTGCCCACACACATCAAGTGGTACTCAATCATAGTGTGTAAGACTGTGAAGAATCTAAATTCAAGAGAAGGAGAATCGGGCTCAGATCTTGGTGATACTCTGCTACAGAAAGGATACAAGGGTTAGAGATCTGAGCAGAAGGAGTCATTTAATTCCGCTGCGACCACTGTAAGGTTTCTAAAACTTTATATGTGTTTAAATTACATTATTTTAGAAATTCATATTTAGGATGTTAAATAACATACATGGTAGTAAATTTAGATCCTGATAAAATATACTCCAACAACTAGCCTAAGAGCCATGGTAATGATTTACTTTCATGAAATATGGATTTAAAACGATGTTTGTGTTGATTTGGATGGTTTCGTGATGGTTTATGTGCTTATTTGATGATTGTATGGAAATCGCAATGTATGTTGTAAAATATTTTTTGTTTTATTCTATAAATATTTTTACTGAAAAGTAGACAAAAAATTAATGAATTTAGGCTTTTACAGAACCCAATTTGGATTTTTATGAATTAGTTATGATTTTTTAAAGTTTGAAAAATAAAATATCTGAGGGTTGCACATCCATGCGCGCAAGGGGGACACGATGTGCGGCTCGCTCAAACAAAACCCCTTCAGACAGGGGCATGTCCGAAGTTTGCTCCCCACTGACCGTGTCTCGTCGCCCATGGAGGCTGCATGGAGCCTCCTGTCTCGGCCAATCTTCTCATTCTGCGCGCATAGGGGTATGCAATGCATACCCTTGTGCACCAATTTTGTTTTTGTGATAACGTTTGATTCAAAAATTGCTTTTCATTGAAAGAAAATTCAAATTTTAGTTGAATTTTGTGTAGAATCTAAATTTACAATTAAAAATCTAATTATTAGAATAAAATTAAATTTTTAATTAATTAAAATTAGTTTTAGATATTAGTAGCCTTTGAATTTGAAAATTTGATTTTTCCACAAAAATAGCCTTATGGTTAATTTTGAAATTTTGATTATTTTATTTATTTTAATTATAAGATTAGATATTACTTATTTTATTATTAAAATTTGAAATAATCTTATTTTGATACTAAAATATTAATAAAATTTAGAATAATCTAGTTTAAATTTCAAAATTTGCTAACCATATTAGTTTTTCAAAATTTGTTATTTTTGAAATATATTTTATTAAATTAAATTATAAGATTTGAAAAATGTTAGTTTTGACATTTTACCTTATTAGATATTTTTTTATTAAAATTATTTTTTGGAAAAATAACATGAAATTTTGAAAATTTGTTAATTTAGGTTTGAATAGAAATTTTAGGGTTTCTAACAATAAAATTTTCAAACTTAGGATATTTTTTTTATTTTTTTTAATAAAATTGATAATATCCTAACCATAAAATATCTTATTTTTCAAATTATTTATTTTTGTAATATTTAAATTATTAAATTATAAGATTAAGAATATAATATTATCTTACTGGAGCCAAATGAGGATATTACCAAGAAAGGTTCTGAGATCCATAGAAGCCATTTGTAGGGCTTTTCTTTGGAAAGGACAGGCTGTTTTTCATGGGGTAGGATCCATTGCTTGGAGCAACATATGTCAACCTAAATCTGCTGGAGGTTTGGGAATCAAGAACCTAAAGCAGTGGAACAAAGCGGCCATGGGCAAGTACATATGGGCCATCTCCAACAAGCAAGAAAGTTTGTGGCTATGGTGGGTTCTGTTGGGTTTTATGCCCTAAATAAAACTCAAATTCAATGTAATCCGTATTATTCAATATCAATAAAGAAACAGATATATTTTTTCATTCATTTGTGTATGTTTTGGTTAACCTTATCAATTATTTGTCTATTTGATTTATAAATTCACCCAAACCCTTTTCACATACTTGTTCTTGTTTATTGTGTTATCAGCACAGTGGAAAATAAACATGACTATGTGATTAAAGATTCCTAGATTTATCAGAACACTGGGGTTTTACTGATATGACAATCTACAACAGAGTTTACTTGCATTTGGAGAAATGCTATGTTCTTTCCAGAGCATTGGTTAAAGTAAAGCTTGGGTTGGATGCATGGAGTATGCATCCGAAGGGACCGATATTGAACTTTGACATAGATTTATTAAACTTACCGTAACATCTATTCAATTAAATATCACCTATTCTATCCTAGATCAAATGATCTTTATCCTGATATGATTAGGCTCAATCTCGAGAGTGTTATTCGTGTTCTTTGATTTGTTAGTTAGGCCTACTTTTGGGTCAGGGTGATACTTACATTTTGAAAACACGGTAGTGCAATTCAGTGGGAGCGCTAACATAAATATGGAATCTATAGCTTCTATCTGGCGAATAGAAAGTAAAAGATAGTTTCCTTCGAGATCTTGACCAAACGAAAATAAATGGTGGAGTACTCATTTCACTTAGCTAAAATATCGTTTATACGGGGTTAATTGTTTTAAGGATAAAATACATTGTAGGGTGTTACGGTAATTTGATCCCTTTACGGTGTAGATCATCTATATAGAGGATCATTGATCAAATTAGGATTATAACAATGGATAATTAATAGTGTGTCTATATGGTGGAACATATAGAGCGTTCTATATAGCTGAGAGTGCAATTCTAAGTTCTATGCGTGGATTCAACGAAGACTTAATAAGTCAGTGAATTTAAGAGGTAAATTCTTGATCTGCTTATTGGAAGCTCGGATATATAGGCCCATGCTCCCCACACTAGTTGAGACAATACTACTTGTAAGACTTATTGAATTGGTTTTGATTAATCAATTATAATTCTCAAATTAGAGTATGTCTATTTGTGAATTTATCACTAAGCAAAGGCGAAACTGTATAGAAGAGTTTCTAGGGTATATTTGTTAATTAAGAGACCTTGGTTGGTCTAATTAATAAATATCATAAATGACAATATTATTTACTAATTAATTATAGTTATTAAATTGTTGAAATTGACATTTAAATGGTTGAATTTGAAAATTGGCGTTTTTGAGAAAATGGGATGCAGAAATGATAAAACAGCAAAATTGCAAAAGTGAGGCCCATATCCACAAGCCATGGCCGGCCACTTATATAGGTTTTATCATTTAAAATTTTCATTATTTTAATGCCAAATAATTCAAACCTAACCCTATGTGGCATACTATAAATAGATAGTGATGGCTTCAGGAAATTGTAACATGCATCTGTTGGAATTTTATTTTACCAGGATCTTAGATCTACTCACAAGTATGTTGTTTAAACACCCTAAATATGAACTTTATAAACGATAAATTAAACACATATAAAGTTAAGAAAACCTTACATTGATGCGGCGGAATTAATGTCTCCTTCCACTCAAATCTCTAACCCTTGCATCCTTTCTGTAGCAGAGTATAATCAAGATCTGAGCCCGAATGTCGTTCTTCTTCAAGTTTGATCCTTCACAGTCTTCCAATCTATGATTGAGTTACTGCTTGCTGTGTGTGGGCACTTACTCTTTCACTAGGGTCGAAATAGATGAAGGAGAAAAGAGGAGAGAGGGTTTCGGCTAGGTATAGAAAGTAAGGAAGGCTCAGTTTTTCTGAAGAGAGAAATTTCTGTCAGAAAAGGTTATTGAAAACTTGTATTTTGACTGAGTCATCACTTTCTATTTATAGGCAACTACTAGGTTTAGGTTAATAATTATTTGGCATTAAAATAATGAAAATATTAATTTGAAAAACCTATTTAAGTGGCCGGCCATGGTGTGTTAATTGGCCTCACTTGATTTTGCAGTTTTATCAAATTTTATCTCTATTTTCTCAAAAATGCCAATTTTTCCAATTCTAACCTTTTAAATGCCAAAACTAATTATTTAATAACTAAAATAGATTATTAAATAATATTGTCATTTAATTTAATTATTAATTAGACATATAAAGTCCATTAATAAATAAATAAACCTAGAAACTCTTTTCTTTACAATTTCACCCCTGCTCAGTGAAAATTAATAAAATTAGACGTAGTCTAACTTTAGAATTATAATTGATCAATCACGAATCAATTAATGAGTCTTACAAGCAGAATGTTCTCAACTAGAATGGGGACCATGGATCTATATGCTGAGCTTCCAATAAGTGAACCAAATTTACCAAGTAAATTCCTACTTATTAATTCTTCGTTGAATCCACTCTTACAACTTAGAATTGCACTCTCAGACTTATATAGAGCATATTGTATGTTCCACGATATCAATATACTATCTCATCTAACCATTGTTATAATCTTATTGTGATTTAAAGATCCTCTATATAGATGATCTACATCGAGATGGGATTTCTTTACCGTTCTCACCCCTCAATGTATTTTGCCCCTTAAAACACTTAGCTACCTGTAAATGGTGTTTAGTGATCTAATAATTAGTCAGTTAAACAAGAGCTCATCCATTTACTTCTATTTGCTAAGCTCGAAGGGAATCATAACTTGACTTCTATACACCAGTAGAAGCTATAGATTCCATATTTATGTTCAGCACTCCCACTCAATCATACTATCATGTTCCCAAAATATACGTATCACCCTGACCCAAAAGTAGGCTTAACTAATAAATCAAAGAACATGAATAGCACTCCTGAGTTGAGCCTAAGCATATCAGGATTTAGATTCTTTTAATCTTAAGATCAACTACTGATATTGACTTGGAAAGATATGTATAACGGTAAGTTTGTAATATCTTAACTTAGTTGCAATATCGGTCCAGTTCAATGTATACTCCATACATTCGAAACTAGTATACTTTACTAATGTCCTGGAAAGAACATAACACTTACTCCAAGTGTAAGTACACATCATCGCTGATTATCACATTAGTGTAAATCCAATAACACTGATGAAACAGGGACCAAAACTTTTGATACATATGATCACAATCACATTCCACTGTGTTGACGATACTGTAATTGTGAATAAACATATGATCTGGATTTAACTGATTTTGTGTGTATGAATGTAATAAACATATTAAACATATTAAACCATTAGCATGTAAAATTCATGCAAACATCAATCACTTCAAATTTCTTATGTTGATAACTAATCAGATTGTAAAGAGTTTTATTTAGGGCATAAAACCCAACAAACTCCCACTTGCACTAATATAAAACAAACTGTGCAAATAGGTCAATCTGATGTCTTGATCTTCAGATCAAGTGTAGTATATTCGAATCCACCCAAACTTCTGGAAACTAGTTCATAAAAACTCTTATGATACATCCTTTACTATATGTTTTACTCATCAAGGGATACTGAAATCTTTACTGTTTTAAAAGTACATCTGAATTAACAGAAGTCATATCTCTCATATTTTAAAATATGTAATTGAGATAATACAGTGTAGACTTATCTTCAGTGATATAACTTTCTTGGATTTCGAATACACAAAGTTATAATTCTTCTCTGGTAGAGCTTGAATTATTATACAATAATTCCTCCACCCCCAAAGTAAGCACCATCTCAAGAATTTCGAAATTAGATGGTGAGATACAAGGACAACTGATACAGAGTTCCTTAATATCTAACATATAGATCACTTTCATAAATCCTTCTTGAATATCTTCTATTGTTCCCTATTTGACTACATCTCAAATAGCTCCCACTCAATAGCAGATGTCTGGTTAAATAATACTTTTAACCTCTGATTGTTTAGAGAGTTACCTAGTTGTGACTTTTGTATTAGTCTGAAACTTTAAGTTAAGACTAAGTCATCAACATAGCAGACTAGTATTTTGAAGTGAAAAATACATGCCAGAGATAAAGTAATCAAAATTAAGATACCATCAAATTTTATGAGGATTGAGAATTCTTGGTTCAAGTCATTCGAATGGACTGAAGTAGAGTTCTTTATCTTATTCTCATAATTCTGATAAGCTATTCCTATCCATGTGAATGGTTAGATTCGCTTTTCAGTAGTGTTCTTAAGTACCTATCACAAGTATCAACCTAATAAAGATGGGTATAGAACTTTAAAATTCTCCCACTCAATTAAGGTAGTGTGAAACTTTAACAAAGAACTTTCAAAGGTATCAAACATTTACTTACAACAGTAAAATCGAAATGGAACATACAATCAAGATCAAGAATTTATATTGACAATAGCTGACTCATTATATTACTTCCATGTTTAAAGAAGATATGTGTTACATAGGGAATTGTGGAATATACTCCACCCCTAAGAATATACATATAGGGTACTATGGATAACCTCCACCCCTAAGTATATAGAGATTATGATCCACCCCTAAGGGTTGTAAAGATCATGATTCTCTTATTGTGATAGAGTTTATGTGGAGTTGAATAGTATCCAGAGTTCATTAGATATAAAAGATCGTTGAACTGCATAGTTTTCTTAACTTTTCTCCACCCCTATCAGATCAAAAGATCCTTTTATTAAACAAATTCTTAATAATTGTATGAGAATTAACAATTATTGATAAACATAGAAATAATTTCTAGTGTTTATTTAATATAACTCTATGAAGAGTTGTAAATATTATAGAATTTGCATCAATAATAAAAACACTTACACATACAAACATATAAATATAACGTGATAATTGTTGATGAAGATAAAATAAATGAAGCTCATTCTCATAAATTGCAATATTGATTTCGAAAATAAAAGAAACTTTATTAATAATAAAATAAAAAATGTATTGCAACAATATGAGAAAAACAGGGATAAATATCTATAACTAAAATTTGAAATCCAAATTGTCTTTAAACTAAAACAATTAATTCAAAAATTGAAGAGCTTCATCTTCATCTGGACGATTTCACCCTTTGGTCCAGCTTTCTGATCCAACTCAATTGAGTTCAAGTAGCTTGGCCTATAAGAAGAAGAAAACATATAAACAAAGTTAGTCCAGAATCATAAATCCAATTGGATAACAATTCACTAAACTCTTAAAGTTTATAAATGGAAATCCCTTGTTTCTTTGCAAGAAGTTTAGGACACTGGGGTTTCCAATGACCTTTCTCATTGCAGTAGAAACACTTTCCTTTAAGTGTAGCATCACCAGAAGGAACAACCTTTTTATTCTTCATGGCTTTTGTTCGCTCTTGGTGTTGTTCCACTTCTTCTTCGATTTGGGCTTCGAAGCAAAGGCAACATTTGCTTCAGGTTTCATCGTCCCATTACCATTTCTAGGATTGTGAGGTTTACTCCCTTTCTTCTTGGGTCCTCCAATCAAATTTTCATAAGTTTGAAGGTCATTGACTAATTCATGAAAGTCAATTTCCTTCTTATTCATGACATAATTTGATGTGTATGGTAGAAATGCTGGAGTTAGGCTATTCAAGATAAGACTTACTTGAGTAGCACTGTCCATTTAAGTACCATGATCCTGGGCTTCTTGGAAATAACTTGACATGAGGAGAACATGTTCACGCACGTTTTGATGAGGTTCCATCCGTGCATTAATGTACTTCTTAGTCGCGTCAAAGCGTGACTGAAGTGATGCCTTACCAAATAGCTCATTTAACTTCGTCATAACTTCAGCAGCCTTCTCGGTTTTAGAAAACCGAGTTTTGAGGGTGTCAACCATGCTAGAAAGCATAAAGTATAGAGCTTTGTCATTTGCTTTCTGCCAACGCTCATACTTTTCTTTCACAGCTTTGGATGCATTATCCCCAGGCACTTCAGGTGACGGCTCAGTTAAAACAAACAAGGCACTTTCTCCTATGAGAGCAATATTAATGTTCTTATTCCATTTATTGAAGTTAGATCCATTCAGCTTATTTTCAGTCAACAGTGATAACATGGGATTCATTTTGACAAAACAGGATACTACAAAATAATAGAATTCAACAAATAGAAATAAATAATGGTTTAACACAAAATCAATTCAGAAATTATAAGCACATAGCAAGTAGGAATGATATTAGAAAATAGTTAAAAATTCAATCCTAAATAATTTCCAAGGTTTTTCAACAAACTGATATCAGTGTCCCGTTTAGGCGAGAGTCAAAGCTACCATCCATTGAATAGAATTGTCAGCTCATCTAAAATGTTAAACATTCTAGCAACCTTTTATTCGATCAAGATTGGAATCCAGCGTTGTCCCGTTTAGGCGAGAGTCAAGGCTATTTTATCTCATGAGCTTCTACCATTGTTTCGCAATTTGCAAGTCAAATATGGTCCCCACCATTAGGGTGATCTATACCATATAAAACACTTACAAACCACTTATCATGCGAGATTAAACGGTGCAAAATTGCTAATGAACGTTCCTCCATTAGGGAGGATTACTCACTAAAACAAACGCGGTGTAAAACCCACAATGGAGATCGAATATCTTAATAATAATAAAGCTCATTCTTTAAAATGTATTTTCTTTATTATTCTAATAAATAAATTCTCATTAAATTCGAAATTAAGAATTGAAATTCAAAAAATAAGAATTTAATATAATATTTATCAAATTATACTTAGATGGTCATTGAAATAAAATTAATTATTTCCATCTTAGTAATAATCTTAAATATAAATATTAAGGAAATTAATTTAAGTTGAATTAAATTAAATAATTAGCAACTTAAAAATTTCCTTTGAGAATATATTTATTGAATTCGAAAATTTAAAGTATATAAAAAAAATATACAATTTTCGAAAATAATAAAAATGGAAAAGAAATACTTCAAGCAAAAATATCACCTATCTAGATTTTCTTTTGACTAGTTAATTCAATTTCTAATAATATATATATATTTTAAATTCATTTATTTTAAATTAATCAATTAAATGAAAAAATCATTGACTTGAGTTGGTCCAAGAATTAATTAAAATAAATAATTAATTTACAACTCAATCTATTTTTCAAGATAAAAAAAAATTCGAAAATATTGCATAATTAAAATGCAAATTTCGAAATTGATTAATAAAATAAAGAAATATATATATATATATATATATATTGAAAATTATTTAAATTTAAGTTAAAAAATTAAATTTCAACCTAAAAATAATTTTCTATTTAATTAAGTGTCATGAAAAATCAATAAATATTTAAGTATTATGATGAAAATCAACTTAGATATTTAGATTCTTCAAGTTAATTAAATGTATTAAATTCAAGAAATAATAATTAAGTGTAGGGAAGGCTTAATTATTAATTTCTAGTTTAATACTAGAAAAATATACTTAATTAAATTGTACAAAAATTAATTATTTAAATAATTAATTTCACAAAGTATATTAGTTTCCTATTTAAATATTAGAAATAATAAGTAGTCTAGAAATTACTATCTAGAAAATATCTTATTTGACTAAGTACCTTTTCAAAAATTTGAAAAATATCTAATTTAAGTCATATAAAAAAAAATCTAAAATTTAAATAATTTCAAATTTAGATTTAATTAAATATCAAAAATTAAGTTGTAACCACTTAATTTGAAGATATCTTTTTAAGTTAATATTTGAAAAGATATTAACCTAAAAAATATCTAAAATATTTCATTTTAAGTTAATATTCGAAAAGATATTAACTTAAAAAATATCTTAAGAATCTTTAATAACTAATGCCTAGGATTCCTCAACTTGATTTAAAATTTAAATAAAATATTCAAATTTAAGTTAGATAAGAAAAATCAGTTGATACAACTAATTTATAACTTAAATAGGAATATTTAATTAAATAAGCTCCAGAAAGAATCTTAGTTAGTTAAAATTCTATATTTAATTAAATACAAGAAAAATACAAATAGTTTGTCTAGAAATAATATCTAAAACTAAAATTGTTTTTCTTAAAATTAACTTTAAAATATTAAAATGAAAATAAATTTTCATATATTTTAAAAGTTAATTATGTTGCTAATTCAATTTTATTAGGTCAAACTAATATAATTAACCTAGTACCGTTATTTAAATCAGGCAAATGGGCCTTCACAATTGGGGTAGTTCATGTGAGGGGGTGCTGGGTTCAGTATGTCGTACCCACTTCTATGGCTCCCAACTCTCACACAAGGCCCAAAAGAGAGGAATTTAACCTTAAAATAAATAACTGTTATTAATTGAATAGGTCCAATAACTAAATGGACCTAAATAAAATCTATCATGGTGTGACATTTTATTTAGCAACAACCTATATGTATCTATATTAAAACAAAATAAACATATAGGCTCACATAGGCACACTTTGGATGGATCCTATCATGTTGCTAGGTCATACACAGATGAAAGAAGATTGTAAAATTTACCTGTTACAAATTATTAACTTGACCAAGGGAGCCATCAGATCATTAGATCTGGCAAAAAGTAATTATGGCTATTTGCAATCAAGTAATAATAGGTTTTGAAAACTTAGACACAAGCTAAAACCACATACTCCTACAACAAGTTTAGCTGGATAGTTGGAAGTAGGATTTATTTAATTTTAAATCAATAATTTCGAAAAATAAATAATTCAATAAAATAAAAAAAAATTAATTTTCGAAAAAATAAAATTTTAAAAAATATATATATTTAATTTCGAAAATAAAAAAAATTTAAATTTCGAAATTATTTAAAATAAATATTTAAAATTAAACCTACTATTTTGAAAAATTAGGTTTCAACCAACCTAAATATCATTTCAAAAATTTGCTAACTACTTTTAAAAAATTAAATGTTATTTTAAAAATAAAAATTAAATAAAAATTAGAAAAGATAAATGATATATATTTTCAGATTTTAAATTTAATTTAAATAAATAAAATAACAAAATTTAAAAGTTAGCAAAATATCTTACATCTATTTAAAATTACATGATTATAATTATCTTATTTTATATTTAAATAAGGTCAAAATATCTAAAAAAAGATTTAATTTAAAAAATATATATAAAATCTGACCTTAAATTTAAAAATAAGATAAGATATAATCAAATTTAAAAATAAGATAGATTTTTAAGCAAGAAGATAGATACTAATTCTATTCAAATTCAAATTACACTAATATCTTGAATTAAATTTAAAAAATATTAAATTAATTCAAAATGATAATTAGAATTGAATTAGGAATAGTAATAGTATATATACAAAACTATACAAAAAATCGGAAGTTAATTCCATGAAAAAGCATGAAAAATCGAAGAAAAACGAAAAAATTGTGAGCTGTACGGACAGTTTTCGCGATCGCAGGAAAATTTCAGCACAGCTCCGATTTTTTCGAATCTTCAAAAAATCATAACTAATTCAAATAAAATCGAAATTGAGTTCTGTAACAGGCTAACTTGCTTAATTTTATCCATACTATCCAATAAAAATAATTCCAGAAACAAAATCGCAATTATTTTTCACGAAAATTTACAAACATCAATCAATCATCAAATAACACTCAATACAACATGATACCATCCAAAAATAAACAAACAATCGTTTTAAAGTCCAAATTTCATGCAAGTAAATCAATTACCATGGCTCTGAGGCCAGTTGTTGGAATTTTATTTTACCAGGATCTTAGATCTACTCATAAGTATGTTGTTTAAACACCCTAAATATGAACTTTCTAAAACGATAAATTAAACACATATAAAGTTAAGAAAACCTTACATTGATGCAGCGGAATTAAAGTCTCCTTCCACTCAGATCTCTAACCCTTGCATCCTTTCTGTAGCAGAGTATAATCAAGATCTGAGCCCGAATGTCGTTCTTCTTCAAGTTTGATCCTTCACAGTCTTCAGATCTATGATTGAGTTACTGCTTGCTGTGTGTGGGCACTTACTCTTTCACTAGGGTCAAAATAGATGAAGGAGAAAAGAGGAGAGAGGGTTTTGGCCAGGTATAGAAAGTAAGGAAGGCTCAATTTTTCTGAAGAGAGAAATTTCTGTCAGAAAAGGTTATTGAAAACTTGTATTTTGACTGAGCCATCACTTTCTATTTATAGGCAACTACTAGGTTTAGGTTAGGAATTATTTGGCATTAAAATAGTGAAAATATTAATTTGAAAAACCTATTTAAGTGGCCGGCCATGGTGTGTTAATGGGCCTCACTTGATTTTGCAGTTTTATCAAATTTTATCTCTATTTTCTCAAAAACGCCAATTTTTCCAATTCTAACCTTTTAAATGCCAAAACTAATTATTTAATAACAAAAATAGTATATTAAATAATATTGTCATTTAATTTAATTATTAATTAGACATATAAAGTCCATTAATAAATAAATAAACCTAGAAACTCTTTTCTTTACAATTTCACCCCTGCTCAGTGAAAATTCATAAAATTAGATATAGTCTAACTTTAGAATTATAATTGATCAATCACAAATCAATTAATGAGTCTTACAAGCAGAATGTTCTCAACTAGAATGGGGACCATGGATCTATATGCTGAGCTTCCAATAAGTGAACCAAATTTACCAAGTAAATTCCTACTTATTAATTCTTCGTTGAATCCACTCTTAGAACTTAGAATTGCACTCTCAGACTTATATAGAGCATATTGTATGTTCCACGATATCAATATACTATCTCATTTAACCATTTTTATAATCTTATTGTGATTTAAAGATCCTCTATATAGATGATCTACATCGAGATGGGATTTCTTTACCGTTCTCACCTGTCAATGTATTTTGCCCCTTAAAACACTTAGCTACCTGTAAATGGTGTTTAGTGATCTAATAATTAGTCAGTTAAACAAGAACTCATCCATTTACTTCTATTTGCTAAGCTGGAAGGGAATCATCACTTGACTTCTATACACCAGTAGAAGCTATAGATTCCATATTTATGTTCAGCACTCCCACTCAATCATACTATCATGTTCCCAAAATATACGTATCACCCTAACCCAAAAGTAGGCTTAACTAATAAATCAAAGAACATGAAAAGCACTCCTGAGTTGAGCCTAAGCATATCAGGATTTAGATTCTTTTAATCTTAAGATCAACTACTGATATTGACTTGGAAAGATATGTATAACGGTAAGTTTGTAATATCTTAACTTAGTTGCAATATCGGTCCAGTCCAATGTATACTCGATACATTCGAAACTAGTATACTTTACTAATGTCTTGGAAAGAACATAACACTTACTCCAAGTGTAAGTACACATCATCGCTGATTATCACATTAGTGTAAATCCAATAACACTGATGAAACAGGGACCAAAACTTTTGATACATATGATCACAATCACATTCCACTGTGTTGACGATACTGTAATTGTGAATAAACATATGATGTGGATTTAACTGATTTTGTGTGTATGAATGTAATAAACATATTAAACATATTAAACCATTAGCATGTAAAATTCATGCAAACATCAATCACTTCAAATTTCTTATGTTGATAACTAATCAGATTGTAAAGAGTTTTATTTATGGCATAAAACCCAACAGCATCTTATTCCTTTCAGAGAAAAACCTAAGCCATCTTTCTATACCTAGCCGCCGCCTCTCTTTCCTTCTTCTTTTTTTGTTTGTTTCGAACCCCTTAGTGATAGAGTAGTGCCCACACACAACAAGTGGTATCTCAATCATAGTGTGGAAGATCGTGGAGAATCCAGATTCAACAAGAAGGACATTCGGGCTCAGATCTTGATAATACTCTGTTACAGAAAGGATACAAGGGTTAGAGATCTGAGTGGAAGGAGACATATTATTCTACTGCACCCAATGTAAGGTTTCTCATACTTTATATGTGTTTACTTATAATCGTTTTAGAAGTTCATATTTAGGATTTTAATCAACATACTTGTGAGTAGATTTAAGATCCTGGTAAAATAATTCTAACAGGTTCATAGTGTGTATATCAGGGATCAAGAGTGGTGGAGTTGCTCAGCTTCAATACATGCTAGTTGGTATTGGAAAAAGATAATAGCCCTCAAGGATCAAATCCGAATGTTAACTGATGCTGCAACTTTTCAGAGGCAAAAATATACCATAGCTGCTGGCTACAACATGTTCTCAACCTCAACCAACAGGGTAAAATGGAGTAGTGAAGTTTGGGCTAGACTAAATACCCCAAAACACAGTGTAATAATCTTGTTGGCCATGCTCAATAGGCTCAAAACTCAAGATAGGCTGCTCAGATTTGGCATTTAGGTTAATGGCATCTGCTGCCTGTGTGAAGAGCTACCCAAAACCTGCCAGCACCTCTTCTTTGTTTGTAAAATTACAGGTGTTTGTCTATAGGGAGTGAAAGATTGGCTAAAGATCCATGCTCAAGCATGTGACTTGCATAAGCTAGTTAGATGGATCGGGAAGAGCAGATTCTCAAAATTTCGAAAGCAGGTGTTGTCTGGTGCAATTGCAGCCTTGGTTTACCACTTGTGGAAGGCTAGAAATGCTTTGATATAGCAAAAGGGATTAGCAGAATGTAGCAGAATCATTGAAGAAGTAAAATGGACAACTAAAACCCAAGTGACTATGCTCATGCCTAGAAAAGTTAAAAGCACTGATAGAGATTAGTTCCTAACTTTGTAATGAAAATATAATTGTCTGTATGGATTTAGCCGAATACACACTGCTTGTATATAGATTTTGGCCCTCATTGGGGTGCATATAGGTTGTATAAAGATTGTTGGTGCAATACAATTCATCTGATTTATTAAAAAAAAAAAGAATATAATGTTATGAATATATACATTTTAAAATTCAAGATATTATATTATATTATCTTATTAGATATTTAATTAATTTGAATTATTTAAATAAACTTGAAAATTAGAAAATTGGTTAGATATTAAAATTTAAGTTAGAATTTAGTGTTGGTATTTTATGCCCTAAATAAAAGCCATTTCATTCTAATCTGATTTGTTATCAATGAAAGATTAAAAATCATTTATGTTTACATGTAGTTTTCATGCTTATGGTTTAATATATACAAAATCTGGTAAGTCCAGAACATATAGTCATTCACAATTACAGTGATGTCAACACAGTGGAATGTGATTGTGATTATATGCTTCAAAAGACAAAATCTCTGATTCATCAGTGCACTAGATTTACACTAATGTCATAATCAGCGATGAAGTGTACTTACACCTTGGATAAGTGTTATATTCTTTCCAGAATATTGGCAAAGTATGCTAGTTTTGGATGTATGGAGTATACATTGGACTGGGACCGATATTGATCTTGGTAAAGATATTATAATCTTACCGTTGTATCTTTCCAAGTCAATATCACTAGTTGATCTTAGATCAAAAGATCTTAATCCTGACATGCTTAGGTTCAATCTCAGAAGTGCTACTCATGTTCTTTGATTTGTTAGTTAAGCCTACTTTTTGGTCAGGGTGATACGTACATTTTGGGAACATGATAGTGTAATTGAGTGGGAGCGCTAAACATAGATATGGAATCTATAGCTTCTATCAGGATATAGAAGTTAAACGATGATTTCCTTCGAGCTTGGCTTAATAAAGGTAAATGGAAGAGCTCTTGTTTCATTGATTATATATTAGTTCACTAAAATATCATTTATAAGATGCTAAGTGTTTTAAGGATAAAATACATTGAGGGGTGAAACGGTAAATTTATCCCTACTCGGTGTAAATTGTCTATAGAGGATCTTTTATTATTGAGATTAGAACGATGGTTAAATGTTTATAGCGTATCTATATCGTGGAACATATAGAGCGTTCTGTATGACTGAGAGTGCAATTCCAAATTCTATGGTGGATGCAATAAGGAATTAATATGTTAGGGAATTTACTTGGTAAATTCTAGTTCTGCTTATTGGAAGCTCGGTTGTATAGGCCCATGGTCCCCATACTAGGTGAGACCATACTGCTTGTAAGACTCAAATAATTGATTTTAATTAATCAATTATAATTTTAAAATTAGACTATGTCTAGTTTGTGAATTTTTCACTAAGCAAGGGCTTAATTGTGAAGAAAAGAGATTCTAGGTTTTATTTATTAATTGAGAGATTTTATTATGTCTAATAATAAATTTATTAAATGGTAATTTATTTGATAATATATTTTAATTATTAAATAAATAGTATGGCATTTAAATGGTTAGAATTGGAAAAATGACATTTTTGAAAAAATAAGGGAAAATTTGTCAAGTGGAAAAATTCCAAAGTGGGGCCCATTACCATGGCCAGCCACTTATATGGGATTTTCCACTTAATTTTTCCATTATTTTAATACCTAATAAATCCTAACCTAAACCTAGGTGGTTGCCTATAAATAGATAGAGATGGCTCACACTTAAATGATGATGAAATTTCTTGCCTTCAGTAAAATTTTCCTAAGCCATCCTTCCTTCTATTTTCGAACCAACCCCTCTCTTCCTTCTTCATATTATTTTTATACCTTGAGTGATAGAGTGAGTGCCCACACACATCAAGTGGTATCTCAATCATAATGTGTAAGGCTCTGAAGAATCCATAATCAAGAGAAGGACATTCGGGGTCAGATCTTGGTGATACTCTGCTACAGACATGATACAAGGGTTAGAGATCTGAGTGGAAGGAGCCATTAATATTCCGCTGTACCCAATGTAAGGTTTTCTGAAACTTTATATGTGTTTATTTACATTATTTTAGATATTCATGTTTAGGATGTTAAATAACGTACATGGTAGTAAATCTAGATCCTTGTAAAACATATTCCACCAACTTGCCTCAGAGCCATGGTAATGATTTACTTTCATGAAATATGAATTAAAACGATGTCTTGTGTTGATTTGGATTGTTTCATGATGTTTTATATGCTTATTTGATGATAGTTTAGAAATCGCTGTATATGTTGTAAAAATATTTTTTTTTTCGATTTGAAAATATTTTTACTAGAAAGCTGACAAAAAATTTATAAATTTAGGCTTTTACAGAACCTAATTTGGATTTTTTATGAATTAGTTATGATTTTTTGAATTTGGATGAAAATATCTGAGCATGTTGCGCACTCACGCGCGCGCGCCTATGGACAGTCGGCATTTCCCACACGTCTTCGGACAGCCTGACCGAGGAAACTCGGACACGGGCTGTCTGAAGCCATGTCACGCCAAGCTCCCTCGGTCAAGTAGGCTGCATGCAGCCTTGTCACTTGGCCACTCCCTCATTTCCGCGCGCGGAGGGGTATGCATTGCATACCTCTGTGCACTAAACTTGTTTTCTTCATATCTTTGATTCAAAAATCATTTTTCATTGAAACAAAAGTCAAATTTTGGTAGATTTTTGTGTAGATTCTAAATTTTTAATTAAAAATCTGATTGTCAAAGTAAAATTAATTTTTATTAATTTTTTAATTAATTAAAATTAGTTTTAGATATTAGTAGGCTTTAAATTTTGAAATTTTGATTTCTCACAAAAATAGCGTTATGGTTAATTTTGAAATTTTAGATTATTTTATTTATTTTAATTATAAGATCAGATATTACATTTTTTTTTATTAAATTTGAATGATCTTATTTTGGTATTAAAATATTATTTTTTAAAATAATCTTGTTTAAATTTTAAAATTTGCTAACCATATCATATTTTTTTTTTTCAAATTTGTTATTTTTGAAATATATTTTATTAATTAAAATTATAAGTTAGAAATATGTTAGTTTTAACATTTTATATTATTAGACATTTTTTTATTAAAATTAATTTTGGCAAAAATAACATGAAATTTGAAAAATCGGTTACTTTAGGTTTGAATAGAAATTTTAGGGTTTATAACCATAAAATTTTTCAAACTTGTTTTATTTTTTTTTTAATAAAATTGAAAATATTCTAACCATAAAATATCTTATTTTTTAAATAGTTTATTTTGTAATATTTAATTTATTAAATTATAAGACTTAGAATATAATATTAGGAATATCTAAATTTTAAAATTCAAGATATTATATTATATTATCTTATTAGAAATTTAAATAATTTAAATTTTTGAATAAACTTGAAATTTGAAAAATTGGTTAGATATTTGAATTTAAGTTGGAATTTAGGAAATTTAAGGGTTAGTTAGTTTTTTTTTTTTTTTGAATTTTATCAAATATTCTCTAAGAACCTAAATTTAAATTCTAGTTAAGATATATATTTTTAAATTTTAGTTTTTTAAAATTTTAAAAATAGAGAAATTTTAGCCTACTTTCCAAATTATCTGTTACTTGCTTTGGTTTGTATTGTTTGATTATTTATTAATTATTCAAATTTTTTTTACAAACCTATTATTTATTTGATCTAAATTGTTATGATTAACTTGTTGACACATCCAATGATCTGATTTTAATCATAGTTCAATTGTGAATAGATCTTATAAATAATTTGTAACAGGTAAATTTTACAATTTCTTTCATCTGTGTAAACCTAGTAACATGATAGGGCCCATCCAAATCATTTGAGCCGTGTGAGCCTATATGTTTGCTTTTGGGCTTAGATGCATATAGGAAGCCCATTTAAGTTTTATTAATTAAATGGACTAGGTTTCTAAAATAAAATTTTAACTTAAGTAGTTTTATTTAGGCCCAATTAGAGTTGTGCTTATTCAATTAATAGCAATTATTTATTTAATGGTTAAATTCCTATCCTTTGGGCCTTGTGTGAGAGTTAGGGGACTTTTGTAGCCGGTACGACATACTGAACCCAGCCCTCCCTCACATGAACCACCATAATTGTGAAGGCCCATTTGCCTTATTTAAATAATTGTATTAGACTAATTATATTAGTCTAACCTAATTAAAATTGAATTAGCAACATAATTAACTTGTAAAATATATGAAATCTTTTTTCATTGAATATTTTCAAGTTAATTTTAGAAAACACTTAGTTAATTGAGATATATTCTAGATAGTAATTTCTAGTGACTAGTTATATTTTCTAATATTTAAATAAGAAAATATTTTAAATTCAAAATTAATTATTTATTAATTAATTTTGGATCAACTTAATTAAAAATATTTTTCCTAGTATTAAATTAGAATTAATAATTAAGTTTATTTAATACTTGATTATTTAATTCTTATACTTAATACATTTAATTAAATTGAAAATTAAATATTTAAGTTGATTTCATTCTTGATACTTCAATATTATTTTTTTTAGAATATTTAATTAAATAGAAAATTATTTTTAAGTTGGAAATTTTAATTTCAGAACAACTTAAATTTGAATAATTTTCAAAAGATATTTTGTTTTTATTTTATTAATCTTTTTTTATAGAATTCGAAATTGCATTTTATTTAAATGCAAAATTTTTTGATTTTCTTTAAAAAATAGATTAAAGTTGAAAATTAATTATTTTAATTAATTTTAGGCCAACTTAAATCAATAAATTTTTCATTTAAATGATTAATTAAAATAAATGAACTAAAATATATTATAATTAGAAAATAAATTAATTAGTCAATGAAAGTCTAGATAGTTATTGTCTGCTTGCTTGAAGTATTTTTCTTATTGATATTTAATTAAATAGAAAATTAGTATTTAAGTTGATTTTAATCATGATGCTTAAATATTTGATAATTTTTTTAAATATTTTATTAAATAGGATGTTGCCCTTGATTTTGCCCAAAATACGTGAACCAACCGGATGATGACACGTGGGTAGAAAGGATTTAGCATTTGGATAAAACAGCTAAGTCTTCTTTAGCACAGGATTACTTAAGACATGCCTCCCGGAGAAGGCATGTCAATCCCCAATGCTCCCGGAGAGCAAGATTGCAACAAAGCATCTCCGGTTGGTGTCAGATCTTATCTGAACAGTCATCTCGCATTTAATGCCGCATGGGAGGAGGCGTATTGAAACTGACATACGCAATAAAGTCTGACGGCACAACCCCCAATCTGTGCCCACTAGGCTATGATTAATAATGTCTAGTGACGGCTACTCTGTGAGGAATCACATCAGTCAAAAAGGATTAAGGACTGCCCTCATAAAATCCCTACAGAACCTAGGGATTAGACCATGCATTACCTATGATAAAATCATTGGGAATGTGTGGCTTTACTCATGTACCTTAATTCTAGGGCTCACCCCACAAAAACACTATAAGTCCCCCCCAAAGCTCATTAAAGAGGGGTCAAGAATTCTGGGTTTCATAAGAACTAAAAGAGTAAAAACTCACCAAGAACATTCTCTGTAATAAATACTATCATAAATACACAGACTTGTGGACTAAGGCTCATTAACGCCCCAACCACGTAAAAATCCCTCTCTTAATTTCTTATAGCTCTCTAAATTATTATTATTATATTGGTTGCTGAAAAACCTCGGTCAACATTTTGGTGCTTTCATTGAGAGCTGAAGAAAGCGTCTGTAACTACATTACAACAAAACAACAATGGTGGAGACTCGAAGCACACGTCAACCTCGCCCTCTTCAATATGCTCAGGATCCAAATGATGAGGACGTAGCCTCAACAGCAACTGTGGGTTTTGAGGAAGAAGAAGGAACCCCTGATGATGACTACCAAGGAAACTTCGATGAGTACGCCTACGACGAAAGCAGCTACTCAGAGTTGGTACTCCTAAGGCAAAAGGTTGTCGATTATGAACCTGAAATCGCAGCCCAAAAGGAGCAAAACCAAAAGATGCAAGAGGTAATGTTGGCCATGCAAAAAGCCATGGAGGCAGCAGGAATCAACGTGCATCCCAAAGCCATCCCTGCTGGACTTGGAAAGGAACCAAAAGAAAAACCCTACTTCCACTCCTAGGAAGAAGAAAAAGGTGCAGGATCCGCGAAAGGTGGGCTCAGATTTCCCGAAAGGGAAAGGTCCGCAGAGGGGAAAACTCCAAAAAGGGAGTCTTGGCCCTCAGGATCGAGAGGACCGAAAGAGCTTTTCCGTGCACCAAGAACCCAGAGGGAGAGGAAGAAGGGGCCAGAAATGTCCTCCCATTGATTTGCGAAATCAGATTAATGGGAAACAAGGTGACCTCCGGGATCATCTTGACCAAAAGAAATACGGACCTGCGGTCTCCATGGGGACGTTGAAGGAAGGAATCATGGCAGAACTTGCCATACTCCGAAAAGACATCGCCCGAGTCTCCCGAAGACAGAAAGGCGACGACTCCGACTCTGATTGTGAGGACCGGGAGCCATGTGCCAAACATATCCTGGAAGCAGAGTTGCCCAAAAATTTTAAGATGCCAGAGGTGGCAGCTTATACCGGGAACTTTGATCCAAGTGATCACCTGTCACGGTTCAACCGGGTCATGACAGTCATGAGGGTCAGCAATGACGCCAAGTGTTTGTGCTTCCCACTTACTCTAAGCGGATCTGCGAAGGAATGGTTTAAGAAACTGGAGCCAGGATCCATGGATTGCTGGAATAAGTTGCAAACCAGCTTCCAGAGACAGTTTGTCGCCGCAAGGAAAGTCAATCTGGAGGTCAGCGCCTTGACTAACATCAAGCAGCTTCATCAAGAGGTTCAGGGAAGAAGCCTCTAAAACAAAGAAAGTAGATGTCGGACAATAGCTTGCTCTCCTCCAAGCAGGCATCCGTACAGGGACTCCATTCTGGAACGAGTTACAACAAGAAGGAGCTTCAAACCTTTAAGACTTCCAGAAGAGAGTCCAGAAATACATTAACCTTGAAGAAGCCCAAATAGTTGCCTATGGAGGATGTTATCCCACCGGGGTAGCAGGATATGTGTCCGGAGCCCAGCTCTCAGGCACTGTGCCAGCAGCAGCTCCACCGATGAGCGGCATACAGTTTTCTGCTACTGCAGGATATAGCCAAGGCCAGGCCCTGGCCCCCGCATCTTCCCATTTTGGAAATCCCTCAGGGATAATTGGATAAGCCCCCTCACAGTCCGCTCCGACTGCAAGTTTAGCCGGTCCTTCCCAGGGCTCAAGGAGTAGAAGGTCCTCCTTGGGCAGCACCCGGACGGAGGATAAGCGGTAGAAAAGGGGGTATACTCCCCAATATACTTAGTACATGGAGTTAACGGACTCCCAAGAACGTGTATATTTTGTTACTAGGCAAAATACGTACTACCGAAGAGTGTCGCCTTTGTACAAAGACACCTCCCGGAGGGATCCCAATAAGAGATGCGAGTACCACAACGACATTGGGCACAACACCAATGAATGCAAAAATCTCAAAGATGAGATTGAAAATTTGATCCTATTAGGACACCTCTACGAGTGGATCAAGTAACCTTGTGCCCGGACACCCCCCAGAGCACCATCAAGTACTGCACGTTTGTGGTGGTGGACTGCCCAATAGCTTATAATGCAATCCTCGGCCGACCGGCCTTGGTGGACTTTGGTGCAGTCACGTCAATACGACACTTGTGCCTGAAATTCCCAACCCAGGAGGCTAGGATAGGGACTGTGAGGGGAAATCAAAGGGAGGCTAGGCAGTGCTATAACGTTGCTGCCCACCTACCCGTGCTGATGGTCTGAGAAATTATTGAGCCAGAAATGGATGAAGAAGATGAGTTAGATCCCCGTGTGGGATCCGAAAAAATTGTAGAACCAATGGAGGACGTCGAGGAAGTGTCGGTGTGCGACCTCGAATCCACCAAATTACTCCAGCTAGGAAAGAACCTAGAACCGGAGGAAAAAGAAAGAATAATAAAGACATTGAGGGAGGCCATTGACGTATTCGCATGGTGCCAAGAGGACATGACTGGCATAAGTCCCCATGTCATCACCCATGTCCTTAATGTCAACCCAGACATGCCACCGGTCCAGCAAAACTGACGTCCCCTCGACTAAGTGAAGGCCGAAGCCTTAGAAAAAGAGGTGGACAAACTATTAACGAGTGGCATGATTCGAGATGTCTACTACCCAGAATGGCTAGCCAATCCGGTCCTGTGCCAAAGCCTAACAGGACCTGGCGAGTTTGTATAGACTTCACTCATCTAGACAAAGCTTGTCCAAAGGATTGTTTCCCTCTGCCCAGGATCGACCAGATGGTAGACGCCACCTCTAGATTCAAACTACTGTCCTTCATGGACGCGTACGCCGGTTACAACCAAATAAAAATGCACGTGGCAGATCAAGAGTGCACTAGCTTCAGGACCGATAAGGGGGTATACTGTTACCTAGTCATGCCTTTTGGACTGAAAAATGCTAGTGCAACTTATCAAAGAATGGTGAACCGGATGTTCAAAGGCCTCCTGGGGCGAAATATGGAGGTATACGTGGATGACATGCTAGTCAAGTCAAAAGCATACACTAGCCATACAGACGACTTAGAAGAATGTTTTAAAGTGGTCCGGAGATACGGAATGAGACTCAACCCGAAGAAGTGTACTTTCGGGGTTAAGTCAGCTAAGTTTCTGGGCTTCATCGTTAGTCAGAGGGGGATTGAGGCAAATCTAGAAAAAATTCAAGCTCTCCTGAGCATGCCATCCCCAAAGAAACACAAAGATGTGCAGAGCCTAACCGGAAAGGTTGCTGCCCTGAGCCGTTTTATCTCCCGGTCCACAGAGAAGTGCATTCCATTCTTCAACATCTTGAAAAAGTGTCAGAAATTTGAATGGTCTGAAGAGTGTGAGGAGGCATTCAAAAAACTAAAAGAGCACATGGCCAAGCCTCCAATCCTGTCAAAGCCCATTCTCGGAGAGGACTTGTTTCTGTACTTGGCCGTCTCCGAGCATGCAGTCAGGGCAGCCTTAGTCCGGGAAGAGGAAAAAACTCAGCATCCCGTGTACTATGTCAGCAAGCGCATGATAGGAGCTAAGACGCGGTACCCAATCATTGAAAAACTAGTTTTTGCCTCCTAATGGCCTTGAGAAAGTTGAGACCCTACTTCCAAGCTCACCCAATCAAGGTATTGACCAACCACCCACTCCGGCAAGTCCTTCAAAAGCCAGAGGTGTCTGGAAGGCTCCTCAAATGGGCAATGGAGTTAAGCCAATTTTTCCACTACATTCCTCACATTTCCATAAAGGGACAAGCGTTGGCAGACTTCATCACGGAGTGCAATGAAGCTGAAGCTACCGCAAATATACCCACACCATCAGTCCCAGCATGGAAAGTATTTGTAGACGAAGCCTCCAACGAGAATGGATCCGGAGTGGGGGTCTCAATGATATCTTCGAGTGGACTTCAACTCCAGGAAGCCCTACGGTTCGACTTCTCAGCTTCAAACAACGAGGCTGAATATGAAGCCTTGATAGAAGGGCTGAGACTAGCAAAAACTGTGGGGGCCAAAAGAGTAGAGGTCTACAGCGACTCCCAGCTGGTAGTGAACCAAGTGTTGGGAGAGTATAAGACGCGCGGAGAAAGAATGGCCGCGTATATAGCGATAGTCCGGGAACTGCTCCACGAGTTTGCGGACTATAAAGTGGAAAGAATCCCCAAAGAAAAGAACGCTCACGCGGACTGTCTGGCTAAGCTAGCTTCGGACAGTGAAATTGAGAAACTGGGGGTAGTACTTGTGGAATGCTCGGCAGAGCCAAGCATAAAATTAAAAGAGGCCATAACAACGGTTGGGCAAGAACCCAGCTGGATGGTCCCCATCATAGAATACATAACAAAATGTGAGTTGCCCCAAGAAAGGGCACTGTCTAGAAAGATTCAGTATCAGGCTCACCGCTATGTGATGATGGACAAAATTCTCTACCGAAGAGGACTCAGCATGCCTTATTTAAGGTGTGTATCGGACCCTGAAGCTAAGCAAATTATGCTAGAGGTGTTGGAAATTATTTTACCAGGATCTTAGATCTACTCACAAGTATGTTGATTAACACCCTAAATATGAACTTTCTAAAACGATGAAATAAACACATATAAAGTTTAGTAAACCTTACATTAGGTGCAGCGGAATAATATGACTCCTTCCGTTCAGATATCTAGCCCTTGATTCCTTTCTGTAGCAGAGCATTATCAATATCTGAACATGGATCTCTTTCTCTGATTCTTTAGTGCTGAAACTCCTTCTTGCTGAAAGTCTTTCTTCACGATCTTCCTCACTATGATTGAGGTATCACTTGCTGTCTGTGGGCACTATTCTCACACTAAGAATTTCGAAATTGAAGAGGGAAGGAAGAGAGCAAGGTGGCGGCTAAAGATAGGGAGAGAGAGAGGCTCAGTTTTTTCTGAATGAAAAGTCAGAAGAAAAGTGTAATTTTCCTGAAGCCTTCACTATCTATTTATAGCATTCCACTAAGGTTAGGTTTGAATTATTTGGCATTAAAATAATGAAAATATCAGTTTAAATTCCCTACAGAAGTGGCCGGCCATGCATAGTGGATTTGGGCCTCATATTTTGCAATTTTGCAGTTTTATCTTTTCTGCATCTGATTTTCTCAAAAACGCCAATT
Source organism: Cannabis sativa (assembly GCF_029168945.1). Taxonomy (NCBI): domain Eukaryota; kingdom Viridiplantae; phylum Streptophyta; class Magnoliopsida; order Rosales; family Cannabaceae; genus Cannabis; species Cannabis sativa. The sequence continues at coordinate 38,731,908 of NC_083605.1, read as the reverse complement.
TTCTAATTCAACCATTTAAATGCCAATTCTAACTATTTAATAACTATAAATAATTATTAGATAATATTGTCATTTATCATATTTATTAATTGAACCATACAAAGTATCATAATTAACAAATATGCCGCTAAAACTCTTTCTTTACAATTTCGCCCTTACTTAGTGAAAAATTCACAAATAGACATAGTCTAAATTGAGAATTATAATTGATTAATCAAAACCAATTACATGAGTCGTACAAGCAATATTATCTCAACTAGTGCGGGGACCATGGGTCTATATAACCGAGCTTCAAATAAGTAGATCAAGAATTTATTACTAAAATTCACCAACTTATTAATTCTTCGTTGAATCCACGCATAGAACATAGAATTGCACTCTCAGTATATAGAATGCTCTATATGTTCCACCATATAGACACATCATTAGTTATCCATTATTATAATCCTAATTTGATCAATGATCCTCCATATGAATGATCTATACTGTAAAGGGATTAGATTACCGTTACACCCTACAATGTATTTAATCCTTAAAACACTTAAGCCCGTATAAATGATCTTTCAGCTTATGTGAAATTAGATCTCCACCATTTATTTTCGTTTGGTCAAGCTCGAAGGAGATCATCCTTTACTTACTATTCGCCAGATAGAAGCTATAGATTCCATGTTTATGTTAGCGCTCCCACTCAATTGCACTACCGTGTTCCCAAAATGTACGTATCACCCTGACCTAAAAGTAGGCTTAACTAACAAATCAAAGAACACGAATAGCCTCTTGAGATTGAACCTAATCAAAACAGGATTAAGATCATTTGATCTAGGATCAACTAGGCGATATTGACTTGAATATATATTTCGGTAAGTTTAATAAATCTAAGTCAATGTTCAATATCGGTCCCTTCCGATGCATACTCCATGCATCCAACCTGAGCTTTACTTTAACGAATGCTCTGGAAAGAGCATAGCATTTCTCCAAATGCAAGTAAACTCTGTTGTAGATTATCATATCAGTAAAACCCTATGTCTGATAAATCTAGGAAACTGTATTCACATAGTCATGTTTACTTTCCAATGTGTTGACAGCACAATAAACAGGATCAAGTATGTGAAAAGGGTTTCAGATGAATTCATACATTATATACATATAATCATGAAATAAATCATGTGAACCATGCAACATTAAATGTTATTTCTGATCTATATTAATAAGTAAATCTGATCATATTGAAATGAGTTTTATTTAGGGCATAAAACCCAACAAACTCCCACTTGCACTAATATAAAACAAAAAAGTGTGTTTCAAATAATCTCAACACTTTGATTTACAAATCAAGTGTAGTAGTAGTAAACTCCTCGTAATAGTATCTGACAGGCTGATTTAACCACAACCTTTTCTCCACCATTACTCTTCCTTAATCACAAAATCATTGATAATGTGAAATTCCTCTGTATATGTCTACTCTCTTGGGATACTGGATTCTATACCTTTGGCGACTACTTCTTGGTTATTCAGGAAGTAACACTAGTAGTTTAGGCAATTTGGAATGGTGCCAAAAATGTATAGAACTTTCCTTAGACTGAATAAGTACCTTTCCTGCAACTTTAACATATAGTCCCTTTCTGGTAGACCTAGAGACTTCAGATAGGTTTTTACACTTCTCCAAAATCACTATTCCACCCCCAGAGTAACCACCATCTTATCAGAAAGATTTTCTAGCACAAAGGCAAATTTCGAAATCTGATATGGTGTAGTCTAAGAGTTTTAAACACACCCTTATAGACTGACATATAGTTCCTCTTCTTAATCTTGAGATTTACTTGATTGTCTTCCAATGTTCCTCTCCTGGATTAATCTGATACCTACTCATTACTCCCACTCAACAGAAGGTGTCTGGTCTAAGGCATACAAAAGCATATCTAAGACCTCTCACTGTTGATATAAGAAATTCTTTCATGGCTTTATCTTTTCTAGAATAGTTGAGACCTTTCCTTAGATAAATAAAATCTATGCCTAAGAAGTCGTGAAGCTTCTATAGATTGCCATTAGAAAGAAAATGTTTTAGCATCTTACTAAAGTAAGTTGCTTGCATTAGAGTAAGTAATCACCAGGTATACCACAAGCCATAGGTTTAGATAAACTCAAACCTATAATACTAGGAACAGGAAGTTTTGTTAAGTCCATTGAATAGACTTATAAACGAAAAATTTCCTTTTTATGTCCTTGTAATAGAAAACTTTAGGTTATTCCATGTGAATGGATTAAACCATAGTTCTTTTGGCTTTCTTCTTAGTTTCTTATCTTGACAATCCATTACTTGTTTAAACTCACAATGGATTTTAATCACTAGTGTCTCCCAAGTCATGAGAAGGTGAGTTCCTAGAAACTTTCCCACTACGACAAGGTACCGTGAATTATGTCTAAGAAAACTAAATGGTATTGATCTCTTCAGTTGTGACAAGACAACAGAGGCAGTGGGATCATCATATGTCAAATAAGATGATAGAACACTTTTGGAATCAAGAAAAAATATCTCCTTTATTTGCTACTTTATTTTCAGACTTAGTCATTTTCTTAGGAAAGTAGTATTTGTTTAAACAAATACTTTCTTATCAATTGACTATGGGATGGTCCACCCCAAATCACTTAGAATAGCTAACAAACCATGGTTAACAGTTCTAGCTTTTCTTAAGATTTTGATTAGGTCATCCATGAATCTAGTAATGATTTACATGTAGTATACAGCCATTACATCATTCTGAAATTGTATTACCATAGAAGGAATTAGGCAACGACTAGTAACTAATCATCAATATGCAACTCGATTTGGGGAGGTAAGTTTGGATATCATTCAAAAATCAATTTAATGATCTTTGAACTGCATATCTACTAACTATTTCTCCACCCCTATCAGTTCGCAAGATCTTTAACCACTTACCTTAATGGTTTGAACCATTGCTAGAAATTAATGAAATTTGTCAAACATTACAAATTTCTTTGCAGAAGGTATAATCTAGAGTTACGTTTTAAGAATACAACGAAAAAGTCATATCCACCTCTGAATGTGCATCCATCTGCGAATGAGATGAACTATTTTCAGTGGATATAGGCATATTAACTCTTTCCAGAGATTGATCTTTTCAAAACCATTATGAACAAGATAAAATGCCATAGATTAATAAAAAATGTGGTTGAGTCTTTTGATGACTTAGGTATAGTTACATCAAAGAGTTCATAGAATAGTGCAAGTGGATCCTGGTCACTAAATGTTAAACTCAAATTCCATACAGTTTGAATCCATTGATAGAAGATGGATATTAAACACTTTTGAAAGTGTAACTGTATTGTATTCTAGAATTAGAAATATAAGAAAATTTCTGTTTGGAATCTAAAAGTAAAGTCAAAGACTTAAATTTATACCAAATATAATGAGTAATTCTATCTTGGACCACCACTACTAATTTAACTCTAAGTCTGATTTGCCTATACAAGTAGGAGATTTCTAAGATTGAGGATTTATAACATTGTGGAATAGAATTTCAGGATTATAATCATATGCGTCATTTAATTTCTTAAGAGAAAATAGAATGACATGAAATGATATATAGACCATTCATCCAATGATACGTTATTGAGCTAATTCGAAATGAATAAGCTAAGAGGAATTAGGATAATTTCGTTTATAAATAAGAATCCAACGATGTTTCGATTAGCGAGAGTCAAAATAATCTTATTTATATAATCTTCTTGTTTCATATTGTAAAAGTACTAGTCTAAGGTGTCATCTATTGTATGTCTAATGGTGAAAATCCACTAGGGATTTATCTCATTAGATAAACAAACCAAGTTAGACCAACAATGCAGATTCGAAATTAAACTACAACTTAATAACAGAAAATAACATGGTTCAATATAAATTCATACACAATTCAGAAATTATTAAACATATAGCAAGTAGGAATGACAAGTGAAAATACTAAAACATACAATCCTAAATAATTTCCTAGGTTTCCAACAAACTGATACAGTGTCCCGGTACCGAGAGTCAAAGTATCATTTATTGAATAGAGTTGTCAGCTCATCTAAAATGCAAACCATTCTAGCAACCTTTTATTCGATCAAAATAAGAATCCAACGTTGTCCCGGTAGGCGAGAGTCAAGGTTATTCTCATTTTATGAGCTTCCACCATTGTTTCATGTTTTATGAGTTTATCTCTAAGTAGTCACCGTAGGGGAGAGTCTAATAGAGACGAAAACTCACAAAACACTTATCAAATGAGATCTTATGGTGTTAAAAGTGTTCAACGAATAACCATCCATAGGGGGACAAAGTCCAGCGTCTCGAGGTTATATTGAAAAAATTTAACTTTTGTAAGACCAACAATGGAGATCGAATATCTTAATGATAATAAAGCTCATTATTTAAAAAAAATTGTATTTTCTTTGATATTTATTTTAATCTATTTATTTTAAATATATATTTATTTAATTAAAATTTCCAATTTAGAATGAAAAATTCTAAATATAAATTTTAATTTAATATTTATAAATTTCACTTAGATGGATATGAAAATAACATGAATTTCTTCCATCTTAGTAATAATTTCCAATAAATATTTAGAAAAATATTCAATTTAAGTTGTTACAAAATTAATTTAAATTAATTTAAAACTCAATTTAATTTTCTATAAATATACATTGCATTTCAAAAAATTAAAGTATTTAAGAATACAATTTTCGAAAATGCATGTTAAAATAAAAAATAAATCCTGGAAAAATTATTCTAATTTAATGTTGGCCCAAAATTAATTAATAAAATTAATTTACAATAAAAAAATATAATTTTCATATTTAATTAAATATATAAGAAAAATTTTAAATATTTAAGTATGATGATGAAAATCAACTTAAATATTAATTTTCTATTTAATTAAATACACTAGAAAAATACTTCAAGCAGACAAAGATAATATCTATCTAGATTTTCTTTTGACTAATTAATTCAATTTCTAATTAAATATATTTTACTTCATTTATTTTAATTAATCATTAAATAAAAATATCATTGATTTAAGTTGGTCCAAAATTAAAATAAATAATTTACAACTTTAATCTATTTTTCAAATAAAATTCGAAATTCCAGCATTTAAGAAATGCAATTTCGAAATTTGATTATTAAAATAAAGAAAAAATATATTTTGAAAATTATTTAAATTTAGTTGAAAAAATAAATTTCAACTAAAAATAAATTTCTATTTAATTAGGTGTCATGAAAAAGAAATATTTAAGTATCATGATGAAAATCAACTTAGATATTTAATTTTCAAATTAATTAAATGTATTAAATTCAAGAAATAAATAATTAAATGTAGAGAAGGCTTAATTATTAATCTCTAGTTTAATACTAGGAAAAATATACTTAAAATAAATTGTACCAAAATAAATTATTTAAATAATTAATTTCACAATGTATAATATTTTCCTATTTAATATTAGAAATAATAAGTAGTCTAGAAATAACTATCTAGAAAATATCTTATTTGACTAAGTATCTTTTTCACAAAATTTGAAAAAATATCTAATTTAAGTTGTATTAGAAAAATCCAGAACTTAAATATTTTTCAAATTTAAATTTAATTAAATATCCAAAATTAAGTTATAACCGCTTAATTTGAAAATATTCCATTTTAAGTTAATATTCGAAAAGATATCAGCTTAAAAAATATATAAAGAATCTTAATAACCAATTCCTAAAATTCCTCAACTTAATTTTGAAATTTTAAATCCAAAAGATATTCAGATTTAAGTTGGTTAGTTGTGGATAACTAAATATCAACTTAAATAGGAATATTTAATGAAAATTTTAAATTAAGCTTCAGAAAGAATCTAGATGGTTATAATTCTATATTTAATTAAATATAAGAAAATACATATAGTTTAGCTTAGAATATAAAATTCTTTAAACTATGACTTTCTTAAATTAATTTCAAAATAAATGAAATTAATTATGTTGCTAATCAATTTTATTAGGTTAAACTAGTTTAATTAACCTAGTACAGTTAATCAAATCAGGCAAATGGGCCTTCACAATTGGGGTAGTTCATGTGAGGGGGTGTTGGGTTCAGTATGTCCTACCCACTACTATGGCTCTCAACTCTCACACAAGGCCCAAAAAAGAGGAATTTAACCTTAAAATGAACAACTGTTATTAATTGAATAGGCCCAAAAACTAAATGGGCCTAAATAAAATCTATCAAAAACTATGATATTTTATTTAGCAACAACAACCTATATGCATCTATAATGAAATTAAACACATAGGCTCACACGGGCACACAATTTGGATGGATCCTATCATGTTGCTAGGTCATACACAGATGAAAGAAGATTGTAAATATACCTGTTACAAATTATTTACTTGACCAAGGGAGCCATGAGTTAAAATCAGATCACTGGATCTGTCAACAAGTTAACCATGGCTATTTGCAATCAAGCAATAATAGGTTTTAAAAACTTACAAACAAGCTAAAACACATACTCCTGCAACAAGGTTAGCTAGATAGTTGGATGTAGGATTTATTTAATTTTAAATAATTAAATTTCGAAAAAATTAATTAAATAAAAAATATTTAATTTTCGAAAAATTTAAACATATATATATTTTGAAATTAATTAAAATAATATTTAAAATTAAACCTACAATTTTGAAAAATTAAGATTCAACCAACCTAAATATCATTTTAAAATTTGCTAACTACTTTTAAAAATTTAATGTTATTTTATAAATTAAATATTCAATAAAAATAAAAAAAGATAAATAAATATCTTTTTCAGATTTTATGATTTAAGTTAAATAAATAAAATAATAAAATTTAAAAATTAACAAAATATCTTACATCTATTTAAAATTACATGATTATAGTTATCTAATTTTAAATTTAAATAAGGTCAAATTATTTTTTAAAAAAATTAATTTAAAAAATTTAATATCTGACCTTAAATTTTAAAATAAGGTAAGATATAATCAAATTTAAAAATAAGATAGATAATTAAGCAAAAAAGATAGATATTTACTATTTTCAAATTCAAATTACACTAATATCATGAATTAAATTTAAAAAATATTAATTAATTTAATTATGATAATTAGATTTAGATTAGGAATATTAAATCTATAAATACAGAACTACACAAAAAATCGGAAGTTAAATCCATGAAAAAGCATGAAAAATCGAAGAAAAACGAAAAAAATGCGAGTTGTACGGACGGTATACTGTACTCGTCCGCGCGCGCACAAGGGTTGTTTGGGCGTGGGTTCTCGGCGCAGGGGGAAATGTGCATGATTTTCGCGCGCGCAGGAGCCCTGCTGCTAACCCCGATTTTTTTGAAGCTTCAAAAAATCATAACTAATTCAAATTAAATCCAAATTGAGTTCTGTAAAAAAGTAACTTGCTTAATTTTTTCCATACTATCCAATAAAAAATAATTCCAGAAACAGATATTCAATTATTTTTCACGAAAATTCACAAACATCAATCAATCATCAAATAACACTCAATACAACATGATACCATCCAAAACATCAAACAATCGTTTTAAAGTCCAAATTTCTTGCAAGCAAATCAATTACCATGGCTCTGAGGCTAGTTGTTGGAAATTATTTTACCAGGATCTTAGATCTACTCACAAGTATGTTGATTAACACCCTAAATATGAACTTTCTAAAACGATGAAATAAACACATATAAAGTTTAGTAAACCTTACATTGGGTGCAGCGGAATAATATGACTCCTTCCGTTCAGATATCTAGCCCTTGATTCCTTTCTGTAGCAGAGCATTATCAATATCTGAACCTGGATCTCTTTCTCTGATTCTTTAGTGCTGAAACTCCTTCTTGCTGAAAGTCTTTCTTCACGATCTTCCTCACTATGATTGAGGTATCACTTGCTGTCTGTGGGCACTATTCTCACACTAAGAATTTCGAAATTGAAGAGGGAAGGAAGAGAGCAAGGTGGCGGCTAAAGATAGGGAGAGAGAGAGGCTCAGTTTTTTCTGAATGAAAAGTCAGAAGAAAAGTGTAATTTTCCTGAAGCCTTCACTATCTATTTATAGCATTCCACTAAGGTTAGGTTTGAATTATTTGGCATTAAAATAATGAAAATATCAGTTTAAATTCCCTACAGAAGTGGCCGGCCATGCATAGTGGATTTGGGCCTCATATTGTGACAGTCAGTAGTCCCGTGATCCGTTAGGGGAAACACCGGGTAAGCTGTGCAATCCCACACCGCCTGGGGAAGGTCAAGTGGGATGATTCTGAGACTGTGTAGGTATGGGACTACACAGTTGAAGAGAGCTTAAATGGATTGATTGGTACTACCTATGTCAACAAGGTGCATCTTGTTTTTCGGTAGCCCATCTCGAAAGAACTCCACAGTTAAGCGTGCTTGGCCTTGGAGCAATTTCAAGGATGGGTGACCTCCTGGGAAGTTTTCCCAGGATGCGTGTGAGTGAGGACAAAGCACGCTGAAAACACTCGTGTTGGTCTGTAGGGTCAGTCATCAATCCATGAAGCAGCCAGAGTGACGTACTCGTGTATAAGAGCCATTCATTCTGTGGGTGTAAGGACCCAATGGAGGCTTGAAGCGGGGACGTTACACATATTTTGCAATTTTGCAGTTTTATCTTTTCTGCATCTGATTTTCTCAAAAACGCCAATTTTCTAATTCAACCATTTAAATGCCAATTCTAACTATTTAATAACTATAAATAATTATTAAATAATATTGTCATTTATCATATTTATTAATTGAACCATACAAAGTATCATAATTAACAAATATGCCCCTAAAACTCTTTCTTTACAATTTCGCCCTTACTTAGTGAAAAATTCACAAATAGACATAGTCTAAATTGAGAATTATAATTGATTAATCAAAACCAATTACATGAGTCTTACAAGCAATATTATCTCAACTAGTGCGGGGACCATGGGTCCATATAACCGAGCTTCAAATAAGTAGATCAATAATTTATTACTAAAATTCACTAACTTATTAATTCTTCGTTGAATCCACGCATAGAACTTACAATTGCACTCTCAGTATATAGAATGCTCTATATGTTCCACCATATAGACACATCATTAGTTATCCATTATTATAATCCTAATTTGATCAATGATCCTCCATATGAATGATCTATACTGTAAAGGGATTAGATTACCGTTACACCCTACAATGTATTTAATCCTTAAAACACTTAAGCCCGTATAAATGATCTTTCAGCTTATGTGAAATGAGATCTCCACCATTTATTTTCGTTTGGTCAAGCTCGAAGGAGATCATCCTTTACTTACTATTCGCCAGATAGAAGCTATAGATTCCATGTTTATGTTAGCGCTCCCACTCAATTGCACTACCTTGTTCCCAAAATGTACGTATCACCCTGACCTAAAAGTAGGCTTAACTAACAAATCAAAGAACACGAATAGCCTCTTGAGATTGAACCTAATCAAAACAGGATTAAGATCATTTGATCTAGGATCAACTAGGCGATATTGACTTGAATATATATTACGGTAAGTTTAATAAATCTAAGTCAATGTTCAATATCGGTCCCTTCCGATGCATACTCCATGCATCCAACCTGAGCTTTACTTTAACGAATGCTCTGGAAAGAGCATAGCATTTCTCCAAATGCAAGTAAACTCTGTTGTAGATTATCATATCAGTAAAACCCTATGTCTGATAAATCTAGGAAACTTTATTCACATAGTAATGTTTACTTTCCAACGTGTTGACAACACAATAAACAGGATCAAGAATGTGAAAAGGGTTTCAGATGAATTCCTACATTATATACATATAATCATGAAATAAATCATGTGAACCATGCAACATTAAATGTTATTTCTGATCTATATTAATAAGTAAATCTGATTATATTGAAATGAGTTTTATTTAGGGCATAAAATGTTGGAATTTATTTTACCAGGATCTTAGATCTACTCACAAGTATGTTGTTTAAACACCCTAAATATGAACTTTCTAAAACGATAAATTAAACACATATAAAGTTAAGAAAACCTTACATTGATGCAGCAGAATTAATGTCTCCTTCCACTCAGATCTCTAACCCTTGTATCCTTTCTGTAGCAGAGTTTAATCAAGATCTGAGCCCAAATGTCCTTCTTCGTCAAGTTTGATCCTTCATAGTCTTCCAATCTATGATTGAGTTACTGCTTGCTGTGTGTGGGAACTTACTCTTTCACTAGGGTTCGAAATTGATGAAGGGAAAAGAGAAGAGGGATTTCGGCCAGGCATAGAAAGTAAGGAAGGCTCAGTTTTTCCAAAGAGAGAAATTTCTGTCAGAAAGGGTTATGAAAACTTATTAAAGCATGTTTTGTGACTGAGCCATCACTTTCTATTTATAGGCAACTACTAGGTTTAGGTTAGGAATTATTTGGCATTAAAATAATGAAAATATTAATTTGAAAAAACTCATTAAGTGGCCGGCCATGGTGTGATAGTGAGCCCCACTTGATTTTGCAGTTTTATCAAATTTTATCTCTATTTTCTCAAAAATGCCAATTTTCCAATTCTAACCTTTTAAATGCCAAAACTAATTATTTAATAGCTAAAATACATTATTAAATAATATTGTCATTTTATTTAATTATTAATTAGACATATAAAGTCCATTAATAAATAAATAAACCTAGAAACTCTTTTCTTTACAATTTCACCCCTGCTCAGTGAAAATTCATAAAATTAGACATAGTCTAACTTTAGAATTATAATTGATCAATCACGAATCAATTAATGAGTCTTACAAGCAGAATGTTCTCAACTAGAATGGGGACCATGGATCTATATGCTGAGCTTCCAATAAGTGAACCAAATTTACCAAGTAAATTCCTACTTATTAATTGTTCGTTGAATCCACTCTTAGAACTTAGAATTGCACTCTCAGACTTATATAGAGCATACTGTATGTTCCACGATATCAATATACTATCTCATTTAACCATTGTTATAATCTTATTGTGATTTAAAGATCCTCTATATAGATGATCTACATCGAGATGGGATTTCTTTACCGTTCTCACCCCTCAATGTATTTTGCCCCTTAAAACACTTAGCTACCTGTAAATGGTGTTTAGTGATCTAATAATTAGTCAGTTAAACAAGAGCTCATCCATTTACTTCTATTTGCTAAGCTCGAAGGGAATCATCACTTGACTTCTATACACCAGTAGAAGATATAGATTCCATATTTATGTTCAGCACTCCCACTCAATCATACTATCATGTTCCCAAAATATACGTATCATCCTGACCCAAAAGTAGGCTTAACTAATAAATCAAAGAACATGAATAGCACTCCTGAGTTGAGCCCAAGCATATAAGCCTTTAGATTCTTTTAATCTTAAGATCAACTACTGATATTGACTTGGAAAGATATATAACGGTAAGTTTGTAATATCTTAACTTAGTTGCAATATCGGTCCCGTCCAATGTATACTCCATACATTCGAAACTAGTATACTTTACTAATGTCCTGGAAAGAACATAACACTTACTCCAAGTGTAAGTATACATCATCACTGATTATCACATTAGTGTAAATCCAATAACACTGATGAAACAGGGACCAAGTCTTTTAACTCATATGATCACAATCACATTCCACTGTGTTGACGATACTGTAATTGTGAATAAACATATGATCTGGATTTAACTGATTTTGTGTGTGTGAATGTAATAAACATATTAAACCATTAGCATGTAAAATTCATGCAAACATCAATCACTTCAAATTTCTTATATTGATAACTAATCAGATTGTAAAGAGTTTTATTTAGGGCATAAAACCCAACAAACTCCCACTTGCACTAATATAAAACAAATTGTGCAAATAGGTCAATCTGATGTCTTGATCTTCAGATCAAGTGTAGTATATTTGAATCCACCCAAACTTCTGGAAACTAGTTCATAAAAACTCTTATGAAACATCCTTTACTATATGCTTTACTCATCAAGGGATACTGAAATCTTTACTGTTTTAAAAGTACATCTGAATAAACAGAAGACATATCTCTCATATTTTAAAATATGTAATTGAGATAATACAGTGTAGACTTTTCTTCAGTGATATAACTTTCTGGTATTTTCGAATAGACAAAGTTATAATTCTTCTCTGGTAGAGCTTGAATTATTATACAATAATTCCTCCACCCCCAAAGTAAACACCATCTCATAGAATCTCGAAATTAGATGGTGAGATACAAGGATAACTGATACACAGTTCCTTAATATCTGACATATAGATCACTTTCATAAATCTTTCTTGAATATCTTCTAATGTTCCCTATTTGATTACATCTCAGATAGCTCCCACTCAATAGTAGATGTCTGGTTAAATAATACTTTTAACCTCTGATTGTTTGGAGAGTTACCTAGTTGTGACTTTTGTATTAGTCTGAATCATTAAGTCAAGACTAAGTAATCAATATAGCAGACTAGTATTTGAAGTGAAAAATACATGCCAGAGATAAAGTAATCAAAAATTAAGATACCATAAAATTTCATGAGGATCAAGAATTCTAGGTTCAAGTCATTCGAATGGACTGAACTAGAGTTCTTTATCTTATTCTCATAATTCTTATAAGCTATACCTATCCATGTGAATGGTTAGATTTGCTTTTCAGTAGTGATCTTAAGTACCTATCACAAGTATCAACCTAATGACTAATTCATCCCTATCCACTTCTTCTTCGATTTGGGTTTTGAAGCAGAGGCAACATTTGCTTCAGGTTTCATCGTCCCATTACCATTCCCAGGATTGTGAGGTTTACTCCCTTTCTTCTTGGGTCCTCCAATCAAATTTTCATAAGTTTGAAGGTCATTGACTAATTCATGAAAGTCAATTTCCTTCTTATTCATGAGATAATTTGATGTATATGGTAGAAATGCTGGATTCAGGCTATTCAAGATAAGACTTACTTGAGTAGCACTATCAATTTCAGGACCATGATCCTGGGCTTCTTGGAAATAACTTGACATGAGGAGAACATGGTCAGACACGTTTTGATGAGGTTCCATCCGTGCATTAATGTACTTCTTAGTCGCGTCAAAGCGTGACTGAAGTGATGCCTTACCGAATAGCCCATTTAACTTCGTCATAACTTCAGCAGCCTTTTTGGTTTTAGAAAACCGAGTTTTAAGGGTGTCAACCATGCTAGAAAGCATAAAGTATAGAGCTTTGTCATTTGCTTTCTGCCAACGCTCATACTTTTCTTTCACAGCTTTGGATGCATTATCCCCAGGCACTTCAGGTGACGGCTCAGTTAAAACAAACAAGGCACTTGCTCCTATCAGAGCAATATTAATGTTCTCATTCCATTTATTAAAGTTAGATCCATTCAGCTTGTTTTCAGTCAACAGTGATAACATGGGATTCATTTTGATAATAGGGATACTACAAAATAAGAGGAATCAACAAATAGAAATTAATTATGGTTTAACACAAAATCAATTCAGAAATTATAAGCACATAGCAAGTAGGAATGATATGAGAAAATACTTAAAAAAAATTCAATCCTAAATAATTTCCAAGGTTTTAAACAAACTGATATCAGTGTCCCGTTTAGGCGAGAGTCAAAGTTACCATCCATTGAATAAAGTTGTCAGCTCATCTAAAATGTTAAACATTCTAGCGACCTTTTATTCGATCAAGATTGGAATCCAGCGTTGTCCCGTTTAGGCGAGAGTCAAGGCTATTCTATCTCATGAGCTTCTACCATTGTTTCGCAATTTGCAAGTCAAATATGGTCCCCACCATTAGGGTGATCTATACCATATAAAACACTTACAAACTACTTATCATTCGAGATTAAACGGTGCGAAATTGCTAATGAACGTTCCTTCATTAGGGAGGATTACTCACAAAAACAAACGCGGTGTAAAACCCACAATGGAGATCGAATATCTTAATAATAATAAAGCTCATTCTTTAAAATGTATTTTCTTTATTATTCTAATAAATATACTCTCATTGAATTCGAAATATAGAATTAAAATTCAAAAATAAGAATTTAATATAATATTTATAAAATTATACTTAGATGGTGATTGAAATAAAATTAATTATTTACATCTTAGTAATTATCTTAAATATAAATATTAAGGAAATTAATTTAAGTTGAATTAAATTAGATTAATTAGCAACTTAAAAATTTCCTTTGAGAATATATTTATTCCGTTCGAAAATTTAAAGTATATAAAAAAAATATATACAATTTTCGAAAATAATAATAAAAATTAGAAAAGAAATACTTCAAGCAAAAATATCACCTATCTAGATTTTCTTTTGACTAGTTAATTCAATTTCTAATAATATATATATTTTAAATTAATTTATTTTAAATTAATCAATTAAATGAAAAAATCATTGATTTGAGTTGGTCAAAGAATTAATTAAAATAAATAATTAATTTACAACTCAATCTATTTTTCAAAAAAAAAATTCGAAAATATTGCATAATTAAAATGCAATTTTCGAAATTAATTAAGAAAATAAAGAAAAAATATATATTGAAAATTATTTAAATTTAAGTTGAAAAATTAAATTTCAACCTAAAAATAATATTTCTATTTAATTAAGTGTCATGAAAAATAAATAAATAAGTATCTTGATGAAAATCAACTTAGATATTTAAATTTTCAAGTTAATTAAGTGTAGAGAAGGCTTAATTATTTAATTTCTAGTTTAATACTAGGGAAAAATATACGTAATAAAACTGTACCAAAATTAATTATTTAAATAATTAATTTCACAAAGTAAAATATTTTCCTATTAAATATTAGAAACAATAAGTAGTCTAGAAATTACTATCTAGAAAATATCTTATTTGACTAGGTATCTTTTCAACAAAATTTGAAAAATATCTAATTTAAGTTATATAGAAAAAATCTAAAACTTAAATAATTTCAAATTTAGATTTAATTAAATATAAAAAATTAAGTTATAACCACTTAATTTGAAGATATCTTTTTTTTTTTTTTTTAAGTTAATATTCGAAAAGATATTAACCTAAAAAATATCTAAATATTCCATTTTAAGTCAATATTTGAAAAGATATTAACTTAAAGAAATATCTTAAGAATCTTTAATAACTAATGCCTAGGATTCCTCAACTTGATTTAAAATTTTAATAAAATATTCAAATTTAAGTTAGATAAGAAAAATCAGTTGATACAACTAATTTATAACTTAAATAGGAATATTTAATTAAATAAGCTCCAGAAAGAATCTAGTTAGTTAAAATTCTATATTTAATTAAATACAAGAAAAATACAAATAGTTTGTGTAGAAATAATATCTAAAACCAAAAGTGTTTTTCTTAAAATTAACTTTAAAATATTAAAATGAAAAAAGATTTTCACATATTTTAAAAGTTAATTATGTTGCTAATTAAATTTTATTAGGTCAAACTAATATAATTAACCTAGTACAGTTATTTAAATCAGGCAAATGGGCCTTCACAATTGGGGTAGTTCATGTGAGGGGGTGCTGGGTTCAGTATGTCGTACCCCCTTCTATGGCTCCCAACTCTCACACAAGGCCCAAAAGAGAGGAATTTAACCTTAAAATGAATAGTTGTTATTAATTGAATAGGTCCATGATCTAAATGGACCTAAATAAAATCTATCATGGTTTGACATTTTATTTAGCAACAACCTATATGCATCTATATAATAAAATAAACACATAGGCTCACACATGTACACACTTGGATGGATCCTATCATGTTGCTAGTGTTGGGTTTTATGCCCTAAATAAAACTCTTTTCATATAATCAGATTTACTTATTCATAAAGATCAGCAATAACATTTTATGTTGCATGGTTCACATGATTTATTTCATGATTATAGGTATATAATGTATGAATTCTTTCTAAGTCCAGAACATATGAATTGGTTAAAGATTATAGTGTTGTCAGCACAGTGGAATATAATCTTTAATCATATGTTCAAAAGTTTATTCCCTGATTTGTCAGAACACTGGATTTAGACTGACATGGTATAATCAGCGATAGGTATTCTTACACCTTGGAAAAGTGTTATGTCCTTTCCAGAACATTGGCAAAGTTTACCAGTATCGGATGTATGGAGTATACATCGGAAGGGACCGATATTGAACTTTGATTAGATATGTTGAAATTTACCGTAATATCTATTCAATTCAATATCACCTGTTGATCCTAGATCACATGATCGAAATCCTGATATGGTTAGGCTCAATCTCAAGAGTGTTATTCGTGTTCTTTGATTTGTTAGTTAAGCCTAGTTTTGTATCAGGGTGATACGTACATTTTGGGAACACGGTAATGCAATTGAGTGGGGGAGCGCTAACATAAATATGGAATCTATAGCTTCTATTTGGCAAACAGAAGTAAAGGATGATTTCCTTCGAGCTTAACCAAACGAAGATAAATGGTGGAGATCTCATTTCACTTAGGTGAAATATCATTTATACAGGGTTAAGTGTTTTAAGGATAAAATACATTGTAGGGTGTTACGGTAATTTAATCCTGTACAGTGTAAATCATCTATATAGAGAATCATTGATCACATTAGGGTTATAACAATGGATAACTAATGACGTGTCTATATCGTGGAACATATAGAGCGTTTCTATATGACTGAGAGTGCAATTCCAAGTTCTAAGTGTGGATTCAATGAGGAATTAATAAGTTAGGGAATTTACTTGGTAAATTCGGTTCGACTTATTGGAAGCTCGGTTATATAGACCCATGGTCCCCATACTAGTTGAGACCATACTGCTTGTAAGACTCAGTTAATTGATTTTAATTAATCAATTATAATTCTAAAAGTTAGACTATGTCTACTTTATGAATTCTCACAGTTTAAGGATGAAATCGTAAAGAAAAGGGTTTCTAGGTTCAATTATTAATTAAGAGACTTTATATGTCTAATTAATAATTATTTTAAATGACAATATTATTTAATAATCTATTTTAGTTATTAAATAATTAGTTTTGGCATTTAAATGATTAGAATTGGAAAAATGGCATTTTTGGAGAAACTGAAATAAAATTGAGAAAACTGTAAAATCCAAGTGAGGCCCATATTCCCTCTATGGCCGAGCACTCCCTTTGTGTTTCCCAATGATTATTTTTATTTTTTAATTGTCATGTAATTGCTAATCAAAGCCTAGCTATAATAGGAAAGTGGTGAATTACACTAAATAAGGCAGTTAATCAATTACACAGTAAAAGAGGAAACTGTTTTATTTAGAAAGTTGTGCTCTCCCTTCTCCCTATATAAAGCAACCTTTGTGTCTCTTCTCTGGCATGCTATCAGCCACGAAATTAAGAGAGAAAAGAGAGAGAATTTTCGAAATCCTTGAGTGATGATGTAAAGCCCGCTTAGCTAATTTGGAAATTATCAGTTAATTGGGATTAAGTATGAAATTATTTATAGCTATTTAAATAATTTATGATACTGTTATTTATGTTATTCAGCAGTTTTTATATTTCGCAATTCCGGTGTCCTGTATTTTGGAACTCGGCGTTTGGCTCAGTAGAAATCACAACTTAGTATGTTAGTATTTGGGGACGGGTTTTAGACATTGGGAATGTCGGGAATGGCCGGGAATATAGAATGTCCCAAAAATACCCCTTTAGTATGATTTATGTGATTTTATGGTAAAGGGGCAAAATGGTCTTTTTGCCCCATTAGTGTTTTGTCTTTTATGGCTTTATGAGATGGAAAAATAAATGTTTATTTTTATTATACATGGCTGAAATAAATGATTAATGTGATTTATATTCCTCTTTTCTCAAGTATTCAACACTTAGTCAAAATTAAGAAATTTTCAAAAAAACACTCAAAGCTCTCTCTTTCTCCCTCTTTTCGGCCAAGGCTTGGGCTGCTAGGGCTGGGATTTTTCTGCCCAAAGCTTGTGATTTTCAACTCATTCTTGTGTAATTCAAGTCAAGGTTTGATCTCTTATAATTTCCCTTTGTGTTTTCTTGAATTTTAAGTGAAAATGGATGAAATGCATGTTTGATTAGTTGTTGTTGTTGCTGCTGAAATCTGGTTGTTATTTTGAGTTAAGCATGTTAGATTAGGGTTGTTTATGTGATGAAGAAAGCATGTTGGATTGATGGTTTAAAGTTTGAGTTTTATATGCAAAAATGTGGTTTTTGGAGGAAAATATTGTGAATCTATTTCTGTATAAATTGCTGTAGTTTCTGTTTGTTTTCAGAGATGATTATATGCTAGTTTAAGTAGAATTAAGCTAGTGGAATGCATGTTTAGGTGGATTTGCTCAAGCTTGAGTTTGGAACTCAAAGCTTGAGCTCCAATGGTGATTTTTGTGTATGTGCTTTCTGGGTGGTTTTGAGGCTTTGGATTTGTTCTAGGGATAGTTTAGAACAGGTCTGGAAAGTTTGGGACCAATTGGGAGTGAATTGGTCGAGTTATGAGAATTTTAGTTGGCTGCCTGCGAGGAACCGGAATTCCGGTTGTGCATCCGGAATTCCGGATGAGGGTTCAGAAATTCCCAGAACCGGAATTCCGGTTGGGCAACCGGTCTGCCGGTTGGGGAATTTTTCCGAACCCTAGTTTTCCTCGTTTTTAGGTTTTTAGGGGTATTGCCATGCTTTTTATCGATAGGGAAACTTTTAGTTCCTAGTTTTAGTCCCCGGGAAGTGATTTAGCGTGTCACTTATAGCGTTGTGATTTTTATGGTTTAGGAGCCAGTAATCCGCCGCTCAGCTTCAGTTCCAGTCAGGTTGACCGGCACACCTGAATTCGGAATCCAGGTAAGATTAGTATAACAGTATGCATATGTAGATTACATGTTTAGCGAGCATGTAGGAAGCCTATTAGATTACATTAGTTGTATGTTGGCTTCGAACCATCCAACCCTGTCACGTCGGTACAGGCTGGAGTATGACCAGCAGCCGGAGTATGACCGGTTTGACCGATCAGGCTGACACATGGTTGGTGGTTCCGTGCTATTGACGTATCCCGTCGGTACAGGCTGGAGTATGACCAGCAGCCGGAGTATGACCGGTTCGACCGATCAGGAGGATATAGTAACACGTCGGTACAGGCTGGAGTATGACCAGCGGCCGGAGTATGACCGGTTCGACCGATCAGGTTGTTACGTGTCAATAGTACCGTCCCTCTGAACGTTCAGAACTCAGTACCATGTTGGACATGGCGGAAGGGCTCGCACCATGTTGGACATGGCGTAGCGGGACTCGCATCGTGTTGGACACGGCAGTTAGTATTATGTATGAGTATTATTATGCTTTTCTTACTGAGTCTGTCGACTCACAGTTTATGTTCATGTGTAGGTAAAAGCAAGGCTATAGCTGATGGACCGTGAGCGAGCTTATGAGATTGTACATGTCGGGGCGGTTAGGCCTGGAGCGTACGATCATCGGGACAGCAAGGCTGATTTTTGTAACTGGTCGTTAGACGACTTTTATTTTTGTAACAGTTAATCAGTTGAATCTTTTTGTAAATGATTTTTATAATCGGGATCCCGAGTCTTTTGTAATATTGTTTATAAGTTTAATTAAAAAGCAAAATTTTAATTAATCACGTTTTTCCATAAACCTCGTTGATTAGCAACGAGCTGCACAGTATGTTTAAAACTCACGTAATACGCCTATGGTAGTTAGGGTGTTACAGATGAGTAGTGCCCACACAGATCAAGTGGTATGTCAATCATAGTATGGAAGACTATGGAATTTCTGCATCACAGAAGGAGAAAAGAAGATCCAGGTTCAGATCTTGGTGATGCTCTGCTACAGAAAGGAATCAAGGGCTAGAGATCTGAACGGAAGGAGTCATATTATTCCGCTGCACCCACTGTAAGGTTTTCTAACTTTATATGTGTTTATTTTCATTGTTTTAGAATTCATATTAGGTTGTTAATCATACATACTTGTTAGTAAATCTAGATCCTGGTAAAATAATTTCCAACAACTGGTATCAGAGCCATGGTAATGATTTACTTTCATGTAATATGAATTAAACGATGATTGCATGTTTCTGTGTTGATTTGGATGGTTTCATGTTGGTTTATGTGCTTATGTGATGAATGTTAATGTTGTACGAAATTTTTCCATGATATATATTTTTTCAATTTTTGAAAATATTTTATTTGGATTCCTTGTGAAAAATTAAGCAATTTTGTTTTTTACGGAACTCGATTCCGATAAAAATTGAGAAAGATATGAATTTTGGAAGATTGGAAATCATGGTTGCTGCATGCAGCCTATCCTGGCAGTTCCCCACAAATTGCGAATTTTTGAGGTTTTTTCCCCAAAAATCCAATTTTTTCATGGGATTGTTTCCCAAAATTTATTTTTCCAATTTTAAATATTTCTAAATTGAAATGTTTCCAATTTTAAATATTTTCAATTTGGAATTTTTTCCAATTTTTTAAATATTTCTTTTTTGGAATGTTTCCAATTTTAAATATTTCCTATTATGGTCAGATTTAAAAATTTGTTAACTTCTTTAATATTTATTTATTAGTTAATTATAAGATTAAATATTTTGATATTTAAGATATTTTAAATTAAAAGATAACTTTGTCTTTTTATTTGAAATATTATATTAAAATTATCTTATATGACAAATTAAATAATTAATAAATTTGAAATTAACATAGATATTTTTATAGATATACTTACCATAATGTTTTCAAATTCAAAATTTTGTTATTTTGTTAAATATTTAATTATTTATAAATTATAAGTTTAAAAATGATATTTTTTCTATATATATCATTTTTTTCTTATTAGAAATTTATAAATCATATCTTAAATATTTAAATAACATAGATATTTTTGTAGAGATTTGAATATTGCTTAATTTGAGATATTTTGACATATAATTATGGTAATTATTATTTAACCAAATCTATTTTAAAATTGCTTTATTTTATTAAATTATAAGATCTGAAAGTGATATTGAAGATTCTTTCCTTTCAAATCATTGATCTTATTAGATATTTAATTTAATTTGATTCAAATAAACCTAGATATTTTAAAATTAGTTTCCTTTATTTGGTTAGTTTAAGAATAATAATTTAATTATATTAATATCTTGTTTTCACATCTGTTACATGGACAATGTTTGTTTATATTGTTTATTCAAAAACTCTTTTTTAACAAACCTATTATTTATCTGATCTAAATTGCTATGATTAACTTGGTGACAGATCATGATCCAATGATCTGATTTTAATCATAGTCCAATTGACGATAGATCTTATATATAATTTGTAACAGGTAAATTTTGTACTTCTTTCATCTGTGTAAACCTAGTAACATGATAGAGCCCATCCAAATCATTTGACCTGTGTGAGCCTATATGTTTGCTTTTGGGCTTAGATGCATATAGGAAGCCCATTTAAGTTTTTACTAAGTAAATGGACTAGGTTGCTAAAATAAATTTTGTCATAAGGAAATTTATTTAGGTCCAATTAGATTTGGGCTTATTCAATGAATAACAATTGTTCATTTTAAGGTTAAATTCCTCTCTTTTGGGCCTTGTGTGAGAGTTGGGGGCCATAGAAGTGGGTACGACATACTGAACCCAACTCCCCCTCACATGAACTACCCCAATTGTGAAGGCCCATTTGCCTTATTTAAATAATTGTATTAGGTTAATTATATTAGTCTAACCTAATTAAAATTGAATTAGCAACATAATTAACTTTTAAAATATATGAAATTTATTTTTCATTGTAATATTTTAAAGTTAATTTTAGAAAAACACTTAGTCAATGATATATTCTAGACAGTTATTTCTAGTACTAGTTATTATTTCTAATATTAAATAGGAAAATATCATAGATTGTGAAATTAATTGTTTCCTAATTAATTTTGGTACAATCTAAGTTTAGTATATTTTCCTAGTATTAAACTAGAATTAATAATTAAGTTTCCTCTTTACTTAATTATTTATTTCTTAAATTTAATACATTTAATTAAATTGAAAATTCAATATCTAAGTTGATTTTCATCATGATACTTAAATATTTTTATTTTCATGTTATTTAATTAAAGTTGAAAATTATTTTAAGTTTGGAATCTTATTTCTGAATAACTTAAGTTTGAATAATTTTCAGAATATATTTTATTTTATTTTATTAATCATTTCCCAAAATTTCGAAATTACATTTCTTTAATGTAGAAATTTCGAATTTTATTTGAAAAATAGGTTAAAGTTGAAAATTATTTATTTAATTTTGGACCAACTTAAATCAATGACTTTTTCATTTAATGGTTAATTAAAATAAATGAACTAAAATATATTATACTTAGAAATTGGATTAATTAGTCCATGAAAGTCTAGATAGATATTATCTGTTTTGCTTGAAGTATTTTTCTAGTTTATTTAATTAAATAGAAAATTAATATTTAAGTTGATTCTTTATCATGATACTTAAATATTTGAAATTTTTCTTAGATATTTAATTAAATAGGAAAATTATATTTTTTGTTGAAAATTAATTTTTATTAATTTTGGGCCAACATAAAATTAGAGTAATTTTCTAGGATTTATTTTATTTTATTTTAAAGCATTTTCGAAAGTTGTGTTCTTATACACTTCATTTTTTCGAAATGCAATATATATTTATAGAAAATTAAATTTGAGTTGTAAATTAATTCAAATTAATTTTGAAACAACTTAAATTGAATAATTTTCTAAATATTTATGGAAATTATTACTAAGATGGAAATAATTCACGTTATTTTCGTATCCATCTAAGTATAATTTATAAATATTACATTAAAATTTATATTTAGAATTTTTCATTCTAAATTGGAAAGTTTAATTAAATAAATATATATTTAAAATAAATGGATTAAAATAAATATTAGAAGAAAATACAACCCTTCATTAAATAATGAGCTTTATTATAAGGATATTCGATCTCCATTGTTGGTTTTACATAGCTATTGTTTTAGTGAGTAATCCTCCCTAATGGAGGAACGTTCATTAGCAAGTTAGCACCGTTTAATCTCGAAAGATAAGTAATCTTGTAAGTTTTTTATATAGTTTATGACCACCCTAATGGTGGCGACTGTATAAGACTTGCAAGAATATGAAACAATGTGGAAGCTCATAAGATAGAATAGCCTTGACTCTCGCCTAAACGGGACAACGCGGATTCATGTCTTGATCGAATAAAAGGTTGCTAGAATGTTGATCATTTTAGATGAGCTGACAACTCTATTCAATGAATGGTAGCTTTGACTCTCGCCTAAACGGGACACTGATATCATTTTGTTGAAAACCTTGGAAATTATTTAGGATTTTATGTTTTAGTATTTTCACTTGTCATTCCTACTTGCTATATGCTTCATAATTTCTGAATTGTGTATGAATTTGTATTGAACCATGTTATTTATTGTTATTAAATTGTAGTTTAATTTCGAATCTTCATTGTTGGTCTAACTTAATTTGTTTTTCTAATGAGATAAATCCCTAATGAATTTTCACCATTAGACTAACATAATAGTGTTAGATCTCGAAAGATAAATATTGTATACGCAACGTCTAGTTGTTCATCAATTGATGACACCTTAGACTAGTATTTTACAATATGAAACAAGAAGATTGTATAAATAAGATTACTTTGACTCTCGCTAATCGGAGCATCGTTGGATTCTTATTTAAAACGAAATTATCCTAATTCCTCTTAGCTTATTCATTTCGAATTAGCTTAATGACATATCATTGGATGAATGGTCTATAAATCATATAAAGTCTTATTTTCTCTTAAGAAATTAGATGACGCATATGATTATATTCCCGGAATTCTATCCCTAAATGATATAAATCCTCAATCTTAGATATCTCCTACTTGTATAGGCAAATCATAGAGTTAGATTAGTAGTGGTGGTCCAAGAGAGAATTACTAATTATACAGTTACACTTTCACAAGTGTTTAATAACCATTTTCTTTCAATGGATTTAAACTGTATGAGTTTAGTATTCTGTGACCAGAATCCACTTGCACTATTCTAAGAACTCTTTGATGTAACTTAAGTCATCAAAAGATTCAACCACATATTTTATAAATCTATGGCATTTGTATCTTGTTCATAGTGGTTTTGACAAGATCATTCTCTGCAAAGAGTTAATATGCCTATATCCACTGAAAGTAATTTCATCTCATATGGATGTACATTCAGGGGTGGATATGAGTTTTCGTTGTATTCTTAAAACGATTACTCTAGATTTTACCTTATGCAAAAGAAATTTGAAATGTTTGAAAAATTTCATGAATTTCTAGCAATGGTGAAGGTAAGTGGTTAAAGATCTTGCAAACTGATAGGGGTGGAGAAAAAGGTAGTAGATATGCAGTTCAAAGATCATTAATTTGATTTTTGAATTATATCCAAACTTACCTCCCTAGAAATTCGAGTTGCATATTGATGATTAGTTACTAGTCGTTGCCTAAATCCTTCTATGGAAATAAAATTTCAGAATGATGCAATGGTTGTATACTTAATGTAAATCATTACTAGATTCATGGATGACCTAATCGAAATCTTAAGAAAAGCTAGAACTGCTATCCCTGGTTTGCATGTTTGTTAGCTATTCTAAGTGATTAGGGGTGGAGCATCCCATAGTCATTAGATAAGAAAGTGTTTGTTTAAACAAATACTACTTTTTCTAAGAAAATGACTAAGTCTGAAAGTAAAGTAGCAAATAAAGGAGATATTTTATTCTTGATTCCAAAAGTGTTCTATCATCTTATTTTACAAGATGATCCCACTGCCTCTGTTGTCTTAACACAACTGAGAGGTCTATACCATTTAGTTTTCTTTAACATAGTTCACAGTACCTTGTTGTAGTGGGAGAGTTTCTAGGAACTTTACCTTCTTATAACTTGGAAGACACTAGTGATTAAAATCCATTGTGAGTTTAAACAAGTAATGGATTGTCAAGATAAGAAACTAAGAAGAAAGCCAAGAGAACTATGGTTTGATCCATTCACATAGAGTAACCTTAAGTTTTCTATTACAAGGACATGAAAGGAAATTTTCGTTCATAAGTCTATTCAATGGACTTAACAAAATTTCCTGTTCCTAGTATTGTAGGTTTGAGTTTATCTAAACCTATGGCTTATGGTATACTTGGAAATTACTTACTCTAATGCAAGCAACTTGCTTTAGTAAGATGCTAGAGCATTTTCTTTCCAATGACAATCTATAGAAGCTTCACAACTTTTAAGCATAGATTATATTTATCTAAGGAAAAGTTTCAACTATTCCAGAGAAGATAAAGCCATGAAAGAATTTCTTAAATCAACAGTGAGAGGTCTCAGATATGCTTTTGTATGCCTTAGACCAGACACCTGCTGTTGAGTGGGAGTAATGAGTAGGTATCAGATTAATCCAGGAGAAGAACATTGGAAGACAATCAAGTAAATCTTAAGATTAAGAAGAGGAACTATATGTTAGTCAATAAGGGTGTTTGTTTGAAACTCTTAGACTACACCACATCAGATTTCGAGACTTGCCTGTGTGCTAGAAAGTCTGCTGATGAGATGGTGATTACTTTGGGGGTGGAGTAGCGATTTTGGAGAAGTGTAAAAACCTATCTGAAATCTCTTGGTCTACCAGAAAGAGACTGAATGTTAAAAGTTGCAGGAAAGATACTTATTCAGTCTAAGGAAAGTTCTATACATTTGTGGCAGTGTTCCAACTTGCCTTAACTACTAGGGTTACTTCCTGTATAACAAAAGAGTAGTTGCCCAAAAGTATAGAATCCAGTATCCCAAAAGAGTAGACATATAGAGAGGAATTTCACATTATCAAGGATTTTGTGATTAAGGAAGAGTAATGGTGGAGAAGAGGTTGTGTTTAATTCAACCTGTCAGATCCCATTACGAGGAGTTTACTACTATTACACTTGATTGGTATATCAAGGTGTTAATGATTATTTGAAATGCACTTTTTGTTTTATATTAGTGCAAGTGGGAGTTTGTTGGGTTTTATGCCCTAAATAAAACTCATTTCATATAATCAGATTTACTTATTCATAAAGATCAGAAATAACATTTTATGTTGCATGGTTCACATGATTTATTTCATGATTATAGGTATATAATGTATGAATTCTTTTTAAGTCCAGAACATATGAGTTGGTTAAAGATTATAGTGTTGTCAGCACAGTGGAATATAATCTTTAATCATATGTTCAAAAGTTTATTCCCTGATTTGTCAGAACACTGGATTTAGACTGACATGGTATAATCAGCGATAGGTATTCTTACACCTTGGAAAAGTGTTATGTCCTTTCCAGGACATTGGCAAAGTTTACCAGTATCGGATGTATGGAGTATACATCGGAAGGGACCGATATTGAACTTTTATTAGATATGTTGAAATTTACCGTAATATCTATTCAATTCAATATCACCTGTTGATCCTAGATCACATGATCGAAATCCTGATATGGTTAGGCTCAATCTCAAGAGTGTTATTCGTGTTCTTTGATTTGTTAGTTAAGCCTAGTTTTGTATCAGGGTGATACGTACATTTTGGGAACACGGTAATGCAATTGAGTGGGGGAGCCCTAACATAAATATGGAATCTATAGCTCCTATTTGGCAAACAGAAGTAAAGGATGATTTCCTTCGAGCTTAACCAAACGAAGATAAATGGTGGAGATCTCATTTCACTTAGGTGAAATATCATTTATACAGGGTTAAGTGTTTTAAGGATAAAATACATTGTAGGGTGTTACGGTAATTTAATCTTGTACAGTGTAAATCATCTATATAGAGGATCATTGATCACATTAGGGTTATAACAATGGATAACTAATGACGTGTCTATATCGTGGAAAATATAGAGCGTTTCTATATGACTGAGAGTGCAATTCCAAGTTCTAAGTGTGGATTCAATGAGGAATTAATAAGTTAGGGAATTTACTTGGTAAATTCGGTTCGACTTATTGGAAGCTCGGTTATATAGACCCATGGTCCCCATACTAGTTGAGACCATACTGCTTGTAAGACTTAGTTAATTGATTTTAATTAATCAATTATAATTCTAAAAGTTAGACTATGTCTACTTTATGAATTCTCACAGTTTAAGGATGAAATCGTAAAGAAAAGGGTTTCTAGGTTCAATTATTAATTAAGAGACTTTATATGTCTAATTAATAATTATTTTAAATGACAATATTATTTAATAATCTATTTTAGTTATTAAATAATTAGTTTTGGCATTTAAATGATTAGAATTGGAAAAATGGCATTTTTGGAGAAATTGAAATAAAATTGAGGAAACTGTAAAATCCAAGTGAGGCCCATATTCCCTCTATGGCCGAGCACTCCCTTTGTGTTTCCCAATTATTATTTTTATTTTTTAATTGTCATGTAATTGCTAATCAAAGCCTTGCTATAATAGGAAAGTGGTGAATCACACTAAATAAGGCAGTTAATCAATTACACAGTAAAAGAGGAAACTGTTTTATTTGGAAAGTTGTGCTCTCCCTTCTCCCTATATAAATCAACCTTTGTGTCTCTTCTCTGGCATGCTATCAGCCACGAAATTAAGAGAGAAAAGAGAGAGAATTTTTGAAATCCTTGAGTGATGAGTAGTGCCCACACACATCAAGTGGTATATCAATCATAGTATGGAAGACTATGGAATTTCTGCATCAAAGAAGGAGAAAAGAAGATCCAGGTTCAGATCTTGGTGATGCTCTGCTACAGAAAGGAATCAAGGGCTAGAGATCTGAACGGAAGGAGTCATATTATTCCGCTGCACCCACTGTAAGGTTTTCTAACTTTATATGTGTTTATTTTCATTGTTTTAGAATTCATATTAGGTTGTTAATCATACATACTTGTTAGTAAATCTAGATCGTGGTAAAATAATTTCCAACAGCTAGGTCATACACAGATGAAAAAAGATTGTAAAATTTACGTGTTACAAATTATTAACTTGACCAAGGGAGCCATCAAATCATTAGATCTGACAAAAAGTAACCATGGCTATTTGCAATCAAGTAATAATAGGTTTTGAAAACTTACACATAAGCTAAAACCACATACTCCTACAACAAGGTTAGCTGGATAGTTGGAAGTAGGATTTATTTAATTTTAAATAAATAGATTTTGAAAATAATTAAATTAAATTAAATAAATAAAATAAATATTTTATTTTGAAAAAATAAAATAAATAATAATATTAATTTATTTTTTTTGGAAAAATAAAAAAAATAAAATTAAAATTTAATTTTCGAAAATAAAAAAAATATTTAAATTTCGAAATTATAAAAAAATATTTAAAATTAAACCTACAATTTTCAAAAATTAGGTTTCAACCAACCTAAATATCATTTCAAACATTTGCTAACTACTTTTAAAAATTAAATGTTATTTCATAAATAAAAATTAGAAAAGATAAATTAAATATCTTTTTCAGATTTTAAATTTAATTTAAATAAATAAAATAACAAAATTTGAAAGTTAGCAAAATATCTTACATCTATTTAAAATTACATGATGATAGTTATCTTATTTTAAAGTTAAATAAGGTCAAATTATTTAAAAAAGATTTAATTTAAAAATATTTAAAATCTGACCTTAAATTTAAAAATAAGATAAGATATAATCAAATTTAAAAATAAGATAAGATATAATCAAATTTAAAAATAAGATAAATAATTAAGCAAAAAGATAGATAATTACTAATTTCAAATTCAAATTACACTAATATCTTGAATTAAATTTAAAAAATATTAAATTAATTCATTATGATAATTAGAGTTGAATTAGGAATAGTAAATCTATAATTACAAAACTATACAAAAAATCGGAAGTTAATTCCATGAAAAAGCATGAAAAAACGAAGAAAAACGAAAAAATTGTGAGCTGTACGGACAGTTTTCGCGATCGCAGGAAAATTTCAGCACAACTCCGATTTTTCCGAATCTTCAAAAAATCACAACTAATTCAAATTAAATCCAAATTGAGTTCTGTAAAAAAGTAATTTGCTTAATTTTTTCCATACTATCCAATAAAAATAATTCCAAAAACAGATATTCAATTAGGTTACACGAAAATTCACAAACATCAATCAATCATCAAATAACACTCAATACAACATGATACCATCCAAAAACAAACAAACAATCGTTTTAAAGTCCAAATTTCTCGTAAGTAAATCAATTACCATGGCTCTGATACCAGTTGTTAGAATTTATTTTACCAGGATCTTAAATCTACTCACAAATATGTTGTTTAAACACCCTAAATATGAACTTTCTAAAACGATAAATTAAACACATATAAAGTTAAGAAAACCTTACATTGATGCAGCGGAATTAATGTCTCCTTCCACTCAGATCTCTAACCCTTGTATCCTTTCTGTAGCAGAATATAATCAAGATCTGAGCCCGAATGTCCTTCTTCATCAAGTTTGATCCTTCACAGTCTTCCAATCTATGATTGAGTTACTGCTTGCTGTGTGTGGGCACTTACTCTTTCACTAGGGTTCGAAATTGATGAAGGGAAAAGAGAAGAGGGATTTCGGCCAGGTATAGAAAGTGAGGAAGGCTCAGTTTTTCTGAAGAGAGAAATTTCTGTCAGAAAGGCTTATGAAAACTTATTAAAGCATGTTTTGTGACTGAGCCATCACTTTCTATTTATAGGCAACTACTAGGTTTAGGTTAGGAATTATTTGGCATTAAAATAATGAAAATATTAATTTGAAAAAACTCATTAAGTGGCCGGCCATGGTGTTATAGTGTGCCCCACTTGATTTTGCAGTTTTATCAAATTTTATCTTTATTTTCTCAAAAACGCAAATTTTCCAATTCTAACCATTTAAAATGCCAAAAATAATTATTTAATAACTAAAATAAATTATTAAATAATATTGTCATTTAATTTAATTATTAATTAGACATATAAAGTCCATTAATAAATAAATAAACCTAGAAACTCTTTTCTTTACAATTTCACCCATGCTTAGTGAAAATTCATAAAATTAGACATAGTCTAGCTTTAGAATTATAATTGATTAATCACGAATCAATTAATGAGTCTTACAAGCAGAATGTTCTCAACTAGAATGGGGACCATGGATCTATATGCTGAGCTTCCAATAAGTGAACCAAATTTACCAAGTAAATTCCTACTTATTAATTCTTCGTTGAATCCACTCTTAGAACTTAGAATTGCACTCTCAGACTTATATAGAGCATATTGTATGTTCCACGATATCAATATGCTATCTCATTTAACCATTGTTATAATCTTATTGTGATTTAAAGAACCTCTATATAGATGATCTACATCGAGATGGGATTTCTTTAACGTTCTCACCCCTCAATGTATTTTGCCCCTTAAAACACTTAGCTACCTGTAAATGGTGTTTAGTGATCTAATAATTAGTTAGTTAAACAAGAGCTCATCCATTTACTTCTATTTGCTAAGCTCGAAGGGAATCATCACTTGACTTCTATACACCAGTAGAAGCTATAGATTCCATATTTATGTTCAGCACTCCCACTCAATCATACTATCATGTTCCCAAAATATACGTATCACCCTGACCCAAAAGTAGGCTTAACTAATAAATCAAAGAACATGAATAACAATCCTGAGTTGAGCCCAAGCATATCAGGATTTAGATTCTTTTAATCTTAAGATCAACTACTGATATTGACTTGGAAAGATATATAACGGTAAGTTTGTAATATTTTAACTTAGTTGCAATATCGCTCTAGTCGAATGTATACTCCATACATTCAAAACTAGTATACTTTACTAATGTCCTGGAAAGAACATAGCACTTACTCCAAGTGTAAGTATACATCATCGCTGATTATCACATTAGTGTAAATCCAATAACACTGATGAAACAGGGACCAAGTCTTTTGATTCATATGATCACACTCACATTCCACTGTGTTGACGATACTGTAATTGTGAATAAACATATGATCTGGATTTAACTGATTTTGTGTGTGTGAATGTAATAAACATATTAAACCGTTAGCATGTAAAATTCATGCAAACATCAATCACTTCAAATTTCTTATATTGATAACTAATTAGATTGTAAAGAGTTTTATTTAGGGCATAAAACCCAACAAGAGGTCCACGAAGGGTTCTTTGGAGATCATACAGGAGGACTGAGTCTCTTAAAGAAAATATTGAGACAAGGGTACTTCTGGCCAACAATGAAAAAAGATTGCATAGACTACGTCCAAAAATGTGATTCATGCCAAAGGTTCGCGAACATACCGAGAGCTCCTCCCAATGAGATTACCCTGATGACTAGTCCCTGGCCCTTCGCGGTCTGGGGGATAGATCTTATTGGGTCCCTGCCAACAGGAAAGGGAGGAGTAAAGTATGCAATAGTAGCAGTAGACTACTTCACCAAATGGACGGAGGCTGAGCTAATGAAGACTATAACTGCTAAAAAAGCACTAGACTTTGTTATTAAAAACATAGTGTGTCGATATGGCTTGCCTCACAAAATAGTCTTTGACAATGGAAAGCAATTTGATTGCGAAGAGTTCACTGACTTCTGCAACCAACACGGAGTCGTTAAAAGCTTCTCCGCGGTGGCAAGGCCGCAAACAAACGGACAAGCAGAGCAGTCAACAAAATCTTGAAGGTCACCCTAAAGCAAAAGCTCCTAGCCTGCAAAAATAACTGGCCTGAAGAATTGCCAAGAGTGTTATGGGCCTACCGGACGACCCCAAGAACTACGACCGGCCACTCGTCTTTCTCAATGGCGTATGGTTGTGAAGCAATGGTCCCGGTAGAAACGTTATTCTCGTCCCACAGGAGAACGACTTATGATCCAGCTACAAACCAAGCTTTGTTACAGGAAGCGCTGGATCAGGTTGAAGAGCTCCGGGACGAGTCTCAAACACGAATGGGAGCTTATCAAAAGAATGTGACTAAATATTTTAACTCCAAAGTTAAAAATAGAAAATTCACTATTGGGCATATGGTCTTAAGAAGAGTCTTCCCAGCCACTCAAGTACCCGGAGTGGGGGTACTTGGGCCAAATTGGGAAGGACCATATGAAATAGAGGATGAGATCGGCTCTGGAACCTACAAGCTAAAAAGGATGGACGGAACCATTGTGCCAAGGGCCTGGAACGCCGATCATCTCTGGAAGTATTACCAATAGTCCAAATATGTTAACTTAGGCTTTGTTTAAAGAATTTGTACCGTCAAAGTGTATGCAACCTCTAAATTTTAAATAAAACTGCGTACCTTAAAAACAAAGTTTTCATGCCACTCAGGGGGGTACTAAGGCATCCACACGGACATATGTAAATAGATGTAAAACAGGCCAAAAGTTAAAACAAAGTCAAAAAGAATATGCATCAATATGATCATATATATATAAAATATTCTGGCCCTAAGGGCAGGTAAAAAAGAATATATGTAATACAAAGATAGGCCATAAGTAATTGTCTCCCCTTAGAAAATAAAACAGCTACCTAGTTAAGATTGTGTTAAAGGAAAGAAAAATAGCTGTAAATAAAAGAAAGAAAAAGAGATATAATGAAATGAAATTGGCGGCCTAATCGGTACGAGGAGGAAGGCGAGGGCCTTGACGCGCTTCAAGCATAGCATCGAGCTTCTTCTTCTTCTCCAAGAATTTGGCAAGAGCCTCCTCAGGCTTGGGATAGAAGTCGAGCGTGATGCTTTGGCCATTTGACTGCCAGGCCATATAAACGCCATCGTCGAAGCGCTTGACGCAGTGCTTGCAGGAGACGGGGGTCAGGAGCTCATCTCTTTTAGCCTTCTTCAAGGCCTGGTCTCTAAAATCCTTCAGCTCCTTCAACTCCACAGCGAGATTGGCCTTGGTTTGCAAGTCCGCCTGGTGCAACTCCTCTAAGGACTTCACCTTGGCAGCCATTTCGTCCATGGCCTCCCTAGCCTCCCGAAGCTCACGCCTTGCGTGGGCAACGACCTCAACCTCCACCTTCAGCGCCTCCCGCTGCGTCGCCTCTAGCTCAGCCTGCCTCTGCCTGACCTCCTCTCAGAGCTTCGCCTCCGCCTGGGCTTCCCTCTACTTAGCCTCCTCCCTAAGCTTTGCCTTAGCGAGGGACTCTCTTCGATCAGCCTCCTCCTGGATCGCCCACCTTTCAGCAGACAAGTCCCGCAGGATCCTCGCGGCCTCGTCTATGCCCCCAAATTCGGACATGACGAAGCCATGATTGACTAAGGTCTTGGAAAGGCGGCTGGTCTCCGCAGTAATCTAAAAAAGAAGACAAGAGTGAGATCGAATGCCTTAGACAAAATATCGAGAAAAGAAATAAACCACAAGTACCTACCGCGGCCATGGCGTTGCTGATATCTTGAACCTGGTAGACGGAGTTCAAGGAGGCACAAGCGACATATCGTTTTGGCGGGAACTGAGTCAGGTGGGAGACAAAATCGCTGGTCATCTCCGAGGCAAAGGGACCCAAGGTGGGCCCAAGGAAATGATTGAACCAGTCCGTCAGCAGGTCCATGTTCAGGTCCCACGGATTCCGGAAGGCCTCCCCGTTGAGGGTATTTTGTTGCTCCTCCCGTAAGATTCTCTTCAAGGCCTCCACCTCAGCATGCCCCTGGCTGTACTCGTCGAGGGCGTAGTTGTATTTGGCTATCTGAAGATTCTGCCTCTCCTCGTCACCAGGGACCGGAGTCAACACTTTACCGTGAGGCACGGTGTATTCCTCCGCCTCGGAGGGAATCCCGGAGTCATGGCTTGGGGCCGGAGTGTCCACCCTCCGGGGGCGCTTAGAAGGCTCATCCTCCACCATCTTGCCCTTGCGCTTGCACTCGAGGGCGGCCGGCTGCTCTTCTTCACCTTCTTCAACTTCCTCAAGAACCTCCTCCTCGTCCACCAAGACAATAGTGCCCGAAGGGGCACTTGAGGAGGACCTCCCGAGAGTGACCAACTGAGAAGCAGCAGGAGGCGGGGAGGCATCAGGACTGTGGGCTCCAGCAAGAGTGGCCAAAAGATCATCCATGGGCCTGGCTGCTACAACAAGAAAATAGGTTGTGTTAGAACATCCGTGAGAGCAACATACACTTAACAAAAAGCAATCAAGCTAGTCCTACCCTAAGTCTCTAATTCGGCCCTAGCAAAGTCCCAGATCATAGAACTGGCTTCATCATCCCCGAGAAAGCTGTCCGAGGGACAGAACCAACTAGAGGACAAATGGGCTGAATGGTCCAAGGGAATGGGCGCCGGAGGTCCAAAACCCATCCGGGACCGACCTAAACAATGGCCTAAGTGGGAGAAATAATACTCCTTGGCATGATTCCCCCACCGGGTGGAAGGCATCCTAAACCAACGGAGACGTTCATCGAACCCTATAGGCCTAAGGCGGGTATACTCACGGACGGGAGGAACATAGTGTATTATTAAAGGGGACTTACCAGAACCTGAAGTGCTGGCATTGGGAGCCCCAGTATTTGGTACCGGGACCACAGCTTAGGTTTGGGGGTCATTCGTTCCAACAAAGCTCCAATACGAAGGGCCCTTCCGACGGTCGCCTGGGCCTTCTGGTACTTCTGGTACTTGTCCTCCGCCATGGCGATGATGTCGTCTCAGAACACTTTCTCCGCAGCCGGAGCCCTCACGTTGGGACAGATGACTTTGGAAAGATTGTAGTCATCCACTGCATGATGCCCCAGGATCAGCTTGGCCTTCCAGCAGTATTCCGTCGTGACCAACTCCCCGACATCAAGGGCCTTCTTGTCGTACGTGGCAAAGGTCTTGGACCGTTGAAGAAATATTTTAGTGGGTTCGGTCCGCATGTAAGGGGGAATCCTAACCCACTCCGTGAGAAGCTCCGGATGATCCACGGCCTGGAAACCAGAGGAGAAGAAGAAGCGGTGACGATACTCCTTCACGTGCTTCTGCTGGTTGTGAGGAACCGGGCCCTCATTCAAAGGGTGGGCCCAGAGACCGTAAAAGTCGTCCTTAAGTTTATCTCCCTTTTTAGGGATGGAAACAAGTTCATAAAAATATAAAATTTCTGCCGGACTGGGCGAGCCCCAGCTCCGGGCAGCATAAGAAATGAATAAGACTGAAAGTTGGCGGTAAGCTTGAGGAATAAGTTGATATGGCGCAAGGCCGACAAATACAAGGAAATTAATGAAATATTCTTGGAGAGGAAGCATGGCCCCGGCCATCGGGTGTGTCTGGCTCCAGGCTCCAAAGCCCCCGTAGTTATGGTTGGGCGTCTCTGCGTCCTGGGCCGGCCGGTGGAAGGTCTCGGAGGTGGTAGGCTTGATGCCTGCCACCACCACGATCTGTTCCAGCTGGTGAGGGAAGGTCAGGGTAGAGCGAAGCTCAGCCGCTTCATACCCGTTGGCACGAAACTTGTGTCCTTCTTGGGCCATGGGACCCTTCATGACCTCCTTCAGGGTGGCAAGACGCTTCTCTCCCTTCTTCGAAGATTTAGAACCGGATGCGGAAGAAGACATTGTTGGTTCTGAAAAAGATTGAAAAAATCCAGCAGTAAGGCCCCAAACCAAACCCTAATTCAAAAAGGTAATGGGGGTCCCCTAACCGCTGGAAAGAGGCCAGCCTCAAAAGGTTTTCCTTGACAAAAGTCGGGTGCAAGAATCCCACAGATAGTGACATTACAATAAAAAAAGTAAGGAGAGAAAAAGAAAAAGAAAGGGTAAAATCGAGAAGACGAAGTCTACTCTAAAACCCTTAAGTGTCATTACCAGGGACAAAGACTGGTCCTCGACCAAAAAACGGTGAAAAGAAGTATTCTAAGCGCAAAAGAAGAAGAATCTACCGCGTTGTGCAGAAACTCAAACAAAAATTCCTAGAAATTCAACATCCAACCCAGAAAAGTAAATGAGCAGTAAAGCATGTTATGTAAACAAACAATAAACTAGTGTACAAGATGCGATGAACTTACATAAAGCTTGGAAACTGGGTGTTGGTGTTGATTGCTGGTAAAAGGTTGATTGGCAATGACAAAGGAAAATGAGTAAGAAATTTATGAGTAAGAACTTACATAAACTTGAGAAAATTTGGTGAAATGCTGAAAGTAACCAAATGAAGTAAGAACGTTGGCTTTTATAGGGTAGAGCATGTGTGAGATAGCTGTGATCAACCACCATCGAACGGCTGGGAAGGCAATCGATTCGAATTCCATGGATCTAACAGTTGGATTAAATCGTCATCAAGGCGGTGGAAACGCTTGAGTACCCGTCTGACACCCATTAATGCGCCGTATCAATAAATGGACAAGAAACAAATCGATGCCTGGAAAAAGTGAATGACTGCAGTAATGATGGTCATTAAATACACTATCACGCGCCCAAAGCACGTGCCAGGAAGCCGATGAGGCAAGCACAGGCATCTAAGCAAGCCTTGTTCACTTCGTAACTAAATAAGGCTTGGGGGGTAAATGTTACCCCTAATTTTGCCCAAAATACGTGGACCAACCGGATGATGACACGTGGGTAGAAAGGATTTAGCATTTGGATAAAACTGCTAAGTCTTCTTTTGCGCAGGATTACCTTAGACATGCCTCCCGGAGAAGGCATGTCAATCCCCAATGCTCCCGGAGAGCAAGATTGCAACAAAGCATCTCCGGGTGGTGTCAGATCCTATCTGAACAGTCATCTCGCATTTAATGCCGCATGGGAGGAGGCGTATTGAAACTGCCATACGGAATAAAGTCTGACGGCACAACCCCCAATCTGTACCTACTAGGCTATGATCAATAAAGTCTAGTGATGGCTACTCTGTGAGGAATCACATCAGTAAAAAAGGATTAAGGACTGCCCTCATAAAATCCCTACAGAACCTAGGGATTAGACCATGCATTACCTATGATAAATTCATTGGGAATGTGTGGCTTTACTGATAGTTACAGAAATGCATGTACCTTAATTCTAGGGATCACCCCACAAAAACACTATCAATACCGCTCAAAGCTCATTAAAGAGGGGTCGGGAATTCTTGGTTTCATAAGAAGTAGAAGAGTAAAAACTCACCAAGAACATTCTCTGTGATAAATACTATCATATATACACAGACTCGTGGACTAAGGTTCATTAACGCCCCAACCACGTAAAAATCCCTCTCTTAATTTCTTATAGCTCTCTAAATTATTATTATTATATTGGTTGCCGAAAACCTCGATCAACATAGGAAAATTGTATTTGTGTTGAAAATTAATTTTTAATTAATTTTGGACCATCATAAAATTAGAATAATTTTTCAGGATTTATTTTATTTTATTTTAGAGCCTTTTCTAAAAATTGTATTTTTTTTTTTAAAATACAATAATTTTCGAAATGCAATATATATTTATAGAAAATTAAATTTGAGTTGTAAATTAATTATTAATTAATTTTGACACAACTTAAATTGAATAATTTTCGAAATATTTATTAAAAATTATTAATAAGATGGAAACTAATTTAATTTATTTTTATATACATCTAAGTATAATTTTATAAATATTAAATTTATATTTACAATTTTATTCTAAATTGGAAATTTTAATTAATTAAATATATATATTTAAAATAAATAGATTAAAATAAATATTAGAAAAAATACATTTTAAATAATGAGCTTTATTATTAGGATATTCGATCTCCATTGTTGGTTCTACATAGTTCTTGTTTTAGTGAGTAATCCTCCCTAATGGAAGAACGTTCATTAGCAATTTAATGCCGTAGAATCTCGAAAGATAAATATTATTTGTAAGTGTTTTATTTTTAGTATGGTACACCATAATGGTGGCCACTATTAGTAAGACTTACAAAAGTATGAAACAATGGTTGTAGCTCATAAGATAGAATAGCCTTGATTCTCGCCTAAACGGGACAACGCTGGATTCTGATCTTGATCGAATAAAAGGTTGCTTGAATGTTTATCATTTTAGATGAGCTAACAACTCTATTCAATGGATGGTATCTTTGACTCTCGCCTAAACGGGACGCTGATATCAGTTTGTTGAAGACATTGGAAATTATTTAGGATTGTATGTTTTAATATTTTCACTTTTCATTCCGACTTGCTATGTGCTAATAATTTCTCAATGAGATTTTGTGTTGAATCTTACTTGATTTCTATTTATTGTTATTTGTAGTATCCAACATGACAATGACCAACCCCATGGTGTCATTGTTGACTAATAATAAGCTGAATGGATCTAACTTTCCCAAATGGAAAGAGAACATTAACATTGCTCTCATTGGTAAAAATGCCTTGTTTGTGTTAACTGAAGCGGCTCCTGAGGAGCCGGGTGAGAATGCAACCAAAGCAGTAAAGGAGAAATTCGAGCGTTGGCAGAATGCCAACAACAAAGCTCGATACTTCTTGTTGTCTACCATGGTTGACACCTTGAAAACAAGGTTTGCTAACACTCTCACGGCTGCAGAAATCTTGAAACAGTTGACTGAACTATTCAGGATGACATCAATTCAAGCTCGCTTTGAGGGGACAAAGAATTTCATCAATGCCCGAATTAAACCTCATCAGAACGTGTGTGATCACCTTCGCCAAATGGCGAG
The DNA here is from genome assembly GCF_029168945.1 of Cannabis sativa. NCBI lineage: Eukaryota > Viridiplantae > Streptophyta > Magnoliopsida > Rosales > Cannabaceae > Cannabis > Cannabis sativa. Next base: position 38,693,296 of record NC_083605.1, on the reverse strand, counting down.
TTACTTCCAAGAAGCTCAGAATCATGGAGCTGTTATGGATCAAACAACTCAAGTGAGTCTGAGCTTGAACAGTTTGACTCCAACCTTTCTATCTTATACTTCAAATTATGTCATGAACAAGTTGGAACTTGACTTTCACGAGTTGGTAAACAACCTTCAGACATTTGAAAATTTTATTGGAGGACCACAGAAAGGAGGATCTAAAGCTCCTAATTCTGGGAATGCTAATGGGGCAGCTAAGGCTGAGGCAAACATTGCCTCTACTTCAAAACCCAACAACAAGAAGAAGTGGAAGAATAGCAAGAAGCCTGTTCAAGCTGTGAAAATAGTTAAAAAAAAGGCTGCTACTCCCGGTGATAAGCCAAAAGGAAAATGCCTCTATTGCAATGAAAAGGGCCACTAGAAACCCCAATGCCCTAAGTTTCTAGCAAAGAAACAAGGTATTTCTTTCTATGCTATAAACTCATGTGTTTTAGAGAATTATTATCCACTTGGTTTATTAATTCTGGACCTAGTAACCATGTTTGTTTTTCTTATTATTTCAGCTCCAGCTGCTTGAACTTGGATTGCAATCCTAGCGAATTGAGTCGGATGGTTGGACAGATGGGTGGAGATAGTCCAAGATTGAAGATGAAGCTCGGAATCATCTATTTATTATTTTTTGAATTAATTGTTTTAATTTTAGAACAATTTGGATTTCAATTATTATTTTGGGATTTTTATTCCCTATTTTTCATATTATTGCAGACAATTCATTTTTTGGGAATATGATTTTAATAAAATTTCTCTTTTGGTAATGAATTGCATTTATGAATTGAGCTTCATTTACTTTATCATGTGTATGCCACTACCAATTATATTTATATGTTTATAATGTTTGTATATGTGTTTTTGTTTTATTATTGATACAAATTTTATGGAATATTAAACTCTGCAAAGAATGAATGCCACATAAGCACTTAGAATTTCAATTCTATGTTTATGAATAATTGTTAATTCTCAAACAATTATTAAGAATTTTTTTAATAAATAGATCTTTTGATCTGATAGGGGTAGAACAAGTTAAGAATAATCTGCAGTTTAACGATCTTTTATATCTATTGAACTCTTGATTATATTCATAACTCCACATGATCTCTATATCACTTAGTGGTGGATTAAACTATTGAAATATGTAGTTCATTTCGAACTCTAGACTATGCTCAATACACCACAGTACTCTATGGCACACATATTTTGATTAAACATGGATGTAATATAATGAACAAAATTAGCAAATTATTGAACATTTTCTTGATCTTAATTTATGTTCCAATTAATATATTACTGTTGTAATAGAAATTGATACCAATAAAAGTTCTTGTACAAATAATCACAGTAGCTTAATTCAGTGGGAGAATTTTAAAATTCTAAACCCATCTTCATTGGGATGACACTTGTGATAGGAACTTTAAAATACAACTGAGAAAGTAAATTTAACCATTCATATGGATAGAAATAACTTGCCAGAACTTTCAGAATAAGATAGTAGAATTTTTGCATAGTCTATTCAAATGACTTAGGAAAAAATTCCTAATCCTCATGAAATGTTTTTTTTTTTGGTATCTCTAATGATTACTTAATCTTAAAGCAAGTATTTTACATTAATGTTAATACTAGATTGCTATGTTGATGACTTAGTCTAGAAGGAACTTACAGTTTCAGACTAAGATAATATGTCACAACAAGATATCCCTCAAAACAATAGTAAGAGGTTAAATGTACTTCTTGTTAGGTTTTATGCCCTAAATAAAACTCTTTACAATCTGATTAGTTGTCAATATAAGAAATTTGAAGTGATTGATGTTTGCATGAATTTTACATGCTAATGGTTTAATATGTTTAATATGTTTATTACATTCATACACACAAAATCAGTTAAATCCAGATCATATGTTTATTCACAATTGCAGTATCGTCAACACAGTGGAATGTGATTGTGATCATATGAATCAAAAGTTTTGGTCCCTGTTTCATCAGTGTTATTGGATTTACACTAATGTGATAATCAGCGATGATGTGTACTTACACTTGGAGTAAGTGTTATGTTCTTTCCAGGACATTAGCAAAGTATACTAGTTTCGAATGTATGGAGTATACATTGGACTGGACCGATATTGCAACTAAGTTAAGATATTACAAACTTACCGTTATACATATCTTTCCAAGTCAATATCAGTAGTTGATCTTAAGATTGAAAAGAATCTAAATCCTGATATGCTTGGGCTCAACTCAGGAGTGCTATTCATGTTCTTTGATTTATTAGTTAAGCCTACTTTTGGGTCAGGGTGATACGTATATTTTGGGAACATGATAGTATGATTGAGTGGGAGTGCTGAACATAAATATGGAATCTATAGCTTCTACTGGTGTATAGAAGTTAAGTGATGATTCCCTTCGAGCTTAGCAAATAGAAGTAAATGGATGAGCTCTTGTTTAACTGACTAATTATTAGATCATTAAACACCATTTACAGGTAGCTAAGTGTTTTAAGGGGCAAAATACATTGAGGGGTGAGAACGGTAAAGAAATCCCATCTCGATGTAAATCATCTATATAGAGGATCTTTAAATCACAATAAGATTATAACAATGGTTAAATGAGATAGTATATTGGTATCGTGAAACATACAATATGCTCTATATAAGTCTGAGAGTGCAATTCTAAGTTCTAAGAGTGGATTCAACGAAGAATTAATAAGTAGGAATTTACTTGGTAAATTTGGTTCACTTATTGGAAGCTCAGCATATAGATCCATGGTCCCCATTCTAGTTGAGAACATTCTGCTTATAAGACTCATTAATTGATTCGTGATTGATCAATTATAATTCTAAAGTTAGACTATGTCTGATTTTATGAATTTTCACTATTCAGGGGTGAAATTGTAAGGAAAAGAGTTTTCTAGGTTTATTTATTTATTAATGGACTTTATATGTCTAATTAATAATTAAATTAAATGACAATATTATTTAATAATGTATTTTAATTATTAAATAATTAGTTTTGGCATTTAAAAGGTTAGAATTGGAAAATTGGCATTTTTGAGAAAATAGAGATAAAATTTGATAAAATTGCAAAATTAAGTGGGGCCCATTACAACACCTATGGCCGGCCACTTAATATGATTTTTCAAATTAATATTTTCATTATTTTAATGCCAAATAAATCCTAACCTAAACCTAGTAAGTTGCCTATAAATAGAAAGTGATGGCTCATTCCATGAAAACAAGTTTTCAATAAGCTTTACGACGAAACTTCTCTCTTCAGAAAAACTGAGCCTTCCCTCACTCTCTACCTTGGCCGAAACCTCTCTCCCTCTTTTCCTTCATCTTTTCGTGACCCTAGTGAAAGAGTAAGTGCCCACACACAGTAAGCAGTAACTCAATCATAGATTGGAAGACTGTGAAGGATCAAAGCTTGAAGAAGAAGGAGATTCGGGCTCGCATCTTGATTATACTCGCTACAGAAAGGAATCAAGGGTTAGAGATCTGAGTGGAAGGAGACATTTATTCCGCTGCATCAATGTAAGGTTTTCTTAACTTTATATGTGTTTATTTTATCGTTTTAGAAAGTTCATATTTAGGATGTTAATAAACATACTTGTGAGTAGATCTAAGATCCTGGTAAAATAATTCCCAACAACTGGCCTCAGAGCCATGGTAATTGATTTACTTACATGTAATTTGGACTTTAAAACGATTGTTTGTATGTTCTTTGGATGGTATTATGTTGTATTGAGTGTTATTTGATGATTGATTGATGATTATGAAATTTTCGTGAAAAATAATTGTTATTTCGGTTCTGGAATTATTTTTATTGGATAGTATGGAAAAAATTAAGCAAGTTAGCCTTTTACAGAACTCAATTTGGATTTTATTTGAATTAGTTATGATTTTTGGAAGATTTGACAAAATCGGGGCTGTGCTGATAGTTTCCTGCGATCGCAGAGCTGTCCGTACAGTTTCGAATTTTTTTCAATTTTCTTCAATTTTTCATACCTTTTCATGGAATTAACTTCCAATTTTTTGTATGGTTTTATATATATACTATTACTATTCCTAATTCAATTCTAATTATCATTTTGAATTAATTTAATTTTTTTTTAATTTAATTCAAGATATTAGTGTAATTTGAATTTGAATAGAACTAGTATTTATCTTTTTGCTTAAAAATCTATCTTATTTTTAAATTTGATTATTTTTTTAAATTTAAGGTCAGATATTTTTTTGATATTTAAAATATCTTTTAAGATATTTATAATATTTTTTAAGATATTTAAAAATATCTTATCTTTTAAGATATTTATAATATCTTTTAAAGATATTTATAATATCTTTTAAAATATTTAAAAATATCTTATCTTTTAAGATATTTTAAAAATATCTTATCTATTAAGATTTTTTTAAATCTTTTTAGATATTTTGACCTTATTTAAATTTAAAATAAGATATTTATAATCATGTAATTTTAAATAGATATAAGATATTTTGCTAACTTTTAAATTTTGTTATTTTATTTATTTAAATTAAATTTAAAAATTTGAAAAGATATTTTATTTATCTTTTCTAATTTTTTATTTAATTTTTATTTTTAAAATAACATTTAATTTTTAAAAAGTAGTTAGCAAATTTTGAAATGATATTTAGGTTGGTTGAAACCTAATTTTTCAAATAGTAGGTTTATTTTTAAATTTTTTTTGAAAAATAATTTCGAAATTTTAAATATTTTTTTTATTTTTTTTCGAAATTAATTATTTTTTTTTATTTTTTCGAAATTAATTAAAATATTTTATTTAATTATTTATTTTTCGAAATTATTTATTTAAAATTAAATAAATCCTACTTCCAACTATCCAACTAACCTTGTTGCAGGAGTATGTGTTTTTAGCTTGTATATAAGTTTTAAAAACCTATTATTACTTGATTGCAAATAGCCATGGTTACTTTTTGCCAGATCTAATGATCTGATGGCTCCCTTGGTCAAGTAAATAATTTGTAACAGGTAAATTTTACAATCTTCTTTCATCTGTGTATGACCTAGCAACATGATAGGATCCATCCAAAGTGTGCCTGTGTGAGCCTATATGTTTATTTTATTATATAGATGCATATAGGTTGTTGCTAAATAAAATGTCACACCATGATAGATTTTATTTAGGTCCATTTAGTTATTGGACCTATTCAATTAATAACAGTTATTCATTTTAAGGTTAAATTCCTCTCTTTTGGGCCTTGTGTGAGAGTTGGGTGCCATAGAAGTGGGTACGACATACTGAACCCAGCACCCCCTCACATGAACTACCCCAATTGTGAAGGCCCATTTGCTGATTTGAATAATCGTACTAGGTTAATTATAATAGTTTGACCTAATAAAATTGAATTAGCAACATAATTAACTTTTAAAATATATGAAAATTTATTTTCATTTTAATATTTTAAAGTTAATTTTAAGAAAAACACTTTTAGTTTAGATATTATTTCTAGATAAACTATTTGTATTTTTCTTGTATTTAATTAAATATAGAATTTTAACTAACTAAGATTCTTTCTGGAGCTTATTTAATTAAATATTCCTATTTAAGTTATAAATTAGTTGTATCAACTGATTTTTCTTAACTAACTTAAATTTGAATATTTGATTTCAATTTTAAATCAAGTTGAGGAATCTTAGGCATTAGTTATTAAAGATTCTTAAGATATTTTTTAAGTTAATATCTTTTCAAATATTAACTTAAAATGGAATATTTTAGATATTTTTTGGTTGATATTTTTTTTTAAAATATTAACTTCAAAAGATATCTTCAAATTAAGTGGTTACAACTTAATTTGTGATATTTAATTAAATCTAGATTTGAAATTATTTAAGTTTTAGATTTTTTCTATATAACTTAAATTAGATATTTTTTCAAATTTTTGAAAAGATACTTAGTCAAATAAGATATTTTCTAGATAGTAATTTCTAGACTACTTATTATTTCTAATACTTATATAGGAAAATATTATACTTTTGTGAAATTAATTATTTAAATAATTAATTTTGGTACAATTTTATTAAGTATATTTTTCCTAGTATTAAATAGAAATTAATAATTAAGGCTTCTCTAAACTTAATTATTATTTCTTGAATTTAATATATTTAATTAACTTGAAAATCTAAATATCTAAGTTGATTTTCATCATGATACTTAAATATTTATTGATTTTTCATGACACTTAATTAAATAGAAAATTAATTTTAGGTTGAAATCTAATTTTTCAACTTAAATTTAAATAATTTTCAAAATATATATATTTCTTTATTTTATTAATCAATTTCGAAAATTGCATTTTAATTATGCAATATTTTCGAATTTTTTTTTGAAAAATAGATTGAGTTGTAAATTAATTATTTATTTTAATTAATTCTTGGACCAACTCAAGTCAATGATTTTTTCATTTAATTGATTAATTTAAAAATAAATGAATTTAAAATATATATATAAATATATTATTAGAAATTGAATTAACTAGTCAAAAGAAAATCTAGATAGGTGATATTTTTGCTTGAAGTATTTCTTTTCTATTTTTATTATTTTCAAAAATTGTATTTTTATATACTTTAATTTTTCGAAACCCAATAAATATATTCTCAAAGGAAATTTTTAAGTTGCTAATTATTTATTTAATTCAACTTAAATTAATTTCCTTAATATTTATATTTAAGATTATTACTAAGATGGAAATAATTAATTTTATTTCAATCACCATCTAGTATAATTTTATAAATATTATATTAAATTCTTAATTTTGAATTTTAATTCTTAAATTTTGAATTTAATGAGATTTATTTATTAGAATAATAAAGAAAATACATTTTAAATAATGAGCTTTATTATTATTAAGATATTCGATCTCCATTGTGGGTTTTACACCGCGTTTGTTTTAGTGAGTAATCCTCCCTAATGGAGGAACGTTCATTAGCAATTTCGCACCGTTTAATCTCGCATGATAAGTGGTTTGCAAGTGTTTTATATGGTATAGATCACCCTAATGGTGGCGACCATATTTGACTTGCAAATTGCGAAACAATGGTAGAAGCTCATGAGATAGAATAGCCTTGACTCTCGCCTAAACGGGACAACGCCGGGATTCGATCTTGATCGAATAAAAGGTTGCTAGAATGTTTAACATTTTAGATGAGCTGACAACTCTATTCAATGGATGGTAGCTTTGACTCTCGCCTAAACGGGACACTGATATCAGTTTGTTGAAAACCTTGGAAATTATTTAGGATTGAATTTTTAAGTATTTTCTCATATCATTCCTACTTGCTATGTGCTTATAATTTCTGAATTGATTTTGTGTGTTAAACCATTATTAATTTCTATTTGTTGATTTCTATTATTTTGTAGTATCCTGTTTGTCAAAATGAATCCCATGTTATCACTGTTAACTGAAAATAAGCTGAATGGATCTAACTTTAATAAATGGAATGAGAACATTAATATTGCTCTCATAGGAGAAAGTGCCTTGTTTGTTTTAACTGAGCCGTCACCTGAAGTGCACAGGGATAATGCATCCAAAGCTGTGAAAGAAAAGTATGAGCGTTGGCAGAAGGCAAATGACAAAGCTCTATACTTTATGCTTTCTAGCATGGTTGACACCCTCAAAACTCGGTTTTCTAAAACTGAGAAGGCTGCTGAAGTTATGACGAAGTTAAATGAGCTATTCGGTAAGGCATCACTTCAGTCACGCTTTGACGCGACTAAGAAGTACATTAACGCACGGATGGAACCTCATCAAAACGTGCGTGATCATGTTCTCCTCATGTCCAGTTATTTCCAAGAAGCCCAGGATCATGGTGCTGAAATGGACAGTGCTACTCAAGTAAGTCTTATCTTGAACAGCCTGACTCCAGCATTTCTACCATACACATCAAATTATGTCATGAATAAGAAGGAAATTGACTTTCATGAATTAGTCAATGACCTTCAAACTTATGAAAATTTGATTGGAGGACCCAAGAAGAAAGGGAGTAAACCTCATCCTGGTAATGGTAATGGGACGATGAAACCTGAAGCAAATGTCGCCTCTGCTTCAAAGCCCAAATCGAAGAAGAAGTGGAAGAACACCAAGAAGCGAACAAAAGTCATGAAAAAGGCTGTTCCTTCTGGTGATGCTACACTTAAAGGAAAGTGTTTCCACTGCAATGAAAAAGGCCATTGGAAACCCCAATGTCCTAAACTTCTTGCAAAGAAACAAGGTATTTCCTTTCATAAACTTTAAGAGTTTTAGTGAATTATTATCCAATTGGATTTATAATTCTGGACTAACTTTGTTTATTTGTTTTCTTCTTCTTATAGGCCAAGCTACTTGAACTCAATTGAGTTGGATCAGCAAGCTGGACCAAGGGTGAAATCGTCCAGATGAAGATGAAGCTCTTCAATTTATTTTTTGAATTAATTGTTTTAGTTTAAAGACAATTTGGATTTCAAATTTTAGTTAGGGATATTTATCCCTGTTTCTCTCATATTGTTGCAATATTTTTTTATTTTTAATAAAGTTTTATTTTTTTTCGAAATTCCCTATTGCAATTTATGAGATTGAGCTTCATTTAATTCTATCTTCATCAATTATTACCACATTATATTTATATGTTTGTATGTGTAAGTGTTTTTATTATTGATACAAATTCTATAATATTTACAACTCTTCATAGAGTTATATTATATAAACACTAGAAATTATTTCTATGTTTATCAATAATTGTTCATTCTCATACAATTATTAAGAATTTGTTTAATAAAAGGATCTTATGATCTGATAGGGGTGGAGAAAAGTTAAGAAAACTATGCAGTTCAACGATCTTTTATATCTAATGAACTCTGGATAGTATTCAACTCCACATAAACTCTATCACACTTAGAGAATCATGATCTTTACAACCTTTAGGGGTGGATCATAATCTCTATATACTTAGGGGTGGAGGTTATCCATAGTACCCTATATGTATATTCTTAGGGGTGGAGTCTATTCCACAATTCCCTATGAAACACATATCTTGTTTAAACATAGAAGTAATATAATGAGTCAGCTATTGTCAATATAAATTCTTGATCTTGATTGTATGTTCCATTTCAATTTTACTGTTGTAAGTAAGAGTTTGATACCTTTGAAAGTTCTTTGTTAAAGTTTCACACTACCTTAATTGAGTGGGAGAATTTTAAAGTTCTATACCCATCTTCATTAGGTTGATAATTGTGATAGGTACTTAAGAACACTACTGAAAAGCAAATCTAACCATTCACATGGATAGGTATAGCTTATCAGAATTATGAGAATAAGATAAAGAACTCTAGTTCAGTCCATTCAAATGACTTGAACATAGAATTCTTAATCCTCATAAAATTTGATGGTATCTTAATTTTGATTACTTTATCTCTGGCATGTATTTTTCACTTCAAATACTAGTCTGCTATGTTGATGACTTAGTCTTAACTTAAAGTTTCAGACTAATACAAAAGTCACAACTAGGTAACTCTCTAAACAATCAGAGGTTAAAAGTATTATTTAACCAGACATCTGCTATTGAGTGGGAGCTATCTGAGATGTAATCAAATAGGGAACATTAGAAGATATTCAAGAAAGATTTATGAAAGTGATCTATATGTCAGATATTAAGGAACTGTGTATCAGTTGTCTTTGTATCACACCATCTAATTTCGAAATTCTTAAGATGGTGTTTACTTTGGGGGTGGAGGAATTATTGTATAATAATTCAAGCTCTACCAGAGAAGAACTATAACTTGGTCTATTCGAAAATACCAGAAAGTTATATCACTGAAGAAAAGTCTACACTGTATTATCTCAATTACATATTTTTCAATATGAGAGATATGTCCCTCTGTTAATTCAGATGTACTTTTAAAACAGTAAAGATTTCAGTATCCCTTGATGAGTAAAGCATATAGTAAAGGATGTTTCATAAGAGTATTTATGAACTAGTTTCCAGAAGTTTGGGTGGATTAAAATACACTACACTTGATCTGAAGATCAAGACATCAGATTGACCAATTTGCGCAGTTTGTTTTATATTAGTGCAAGTGGGAGTTTGTTAGGTTTTATGCCCTAAATAAAACTCTTTACAATCTGATTAGTTATCAATATAAGAAATTTGAAGTGATTGATGTTTGCATGAATTTTACATGCTAATGGTTTAATATGTTTAATATGTTTATTACATTCATACACACAAAATCAGTTAAATCCAGATCATATGTTTATTCACAATTGCAGTATCGTCAACACAGTGGAATGTGATTGTGATCATATGAATCAAAAGTTTTGGTCCCTGTTTCATCAGTGTTATTGGATTTACACTAATGTGATAATCAGCGATGATGTGTACTTACACTTGGAGTAAGTGTTATGTTCTTTCCAGGACATTAGCAAAGTATACTAGTTTCGAATGTATGGAGTATACATTGGACTGGACCGATATTGCAACTAAGTTAAGATATTACAAACTTACCGTTATACATATCTTTCCAAGTCAATATCAGTAGTTGATCTTAAGATTGAAAAGAATCTAAATCCTGATATGCTTGGGCTCAACTCAGGAGTGCTATTCATGTTCTTTGATTTATTAGTTAAGCCTACTTTTGGGTCAGGGTGATACGTATATTTTGGGAACATGATAGTATGATTGAGTGGGAGTGTTGAACATAAATATGGAATCTATAGCTTCTACTGGTGTATAGAAGTTAAGTGATGATTCCCTTCGAGCTTAGCAAATAGAAGTAAATGGATGAGCTCTTGTTTAACTGACTAATTATTAGATCATTAAACACCATTTACGAGTAGCTAAGTGTTTTAAGGGGCAAAATACATTGAGGGGTGAGAACGGTAAAGAAATCCCATCTCGATGTAAATCATCTATATAGAGGATCTTTAAATCACAATAAGATTATAACAATGGTTAAATGAGATAGTATATTGGTATCGTGAAACATACAATATGCTCTATATAAGTCTGAGAGTGCAATTCTAAGTTCTAAGAGTGGATTCAACGAAGAATTAATAAGTAGGAATTTACTTGGTAAATTTGGTTCACTTATTGGAAGCTCAGCATATAGATCCATGGTCCCCATTCTAGTTGAGAACATTCTGCTTATAAGACTCATTAATTGATTCGTGATTGATCAATTATAATTCTAAAGTTAGACTATGTCTGATTTTATGAATTTTCACTATTCAGGGGTGAAATTGTAAGGAAAAGAGTTTTCTAGGTTTATTTATTTATTAATGGACTTTATATGTCTAATTAATAATTAAATTAAATGACAATATTATTTAATAATGTATTTTAATTATTAAATAATTAGTTTTGGCATTTAAAAGGTTAGAATTGGAAAATTGGCATTTTTGAGAAAATAGAGATAAAATTTGATAAAATTGCAAAATTAAGTGGGGCCCATTACAACACCTATGGCCGGCCACTTAATATGATTTTTCAAATTAATATTTTCATTATTTTAATGCCAAATAAATCCTAACCTAAACCTAGTAAGTTGCCTATAAATAGAAAGTGATGGCTCATTCACAAAACAAGTTTTCAATAAGCTTTCTGACAGAAACTTCTCTCTTCAGAAAAACTGAGCCTTCCCTCACTCTCTACCTTGGCCGAAACCTCTCTCCCTCTTTTCCTTCATCTTTTTCGTGACCCTAGTGAAAGAGTAAGTGCCCACACACAGTAAGCAGTAACTCAATCATAGATTGGAAGACTGTGAAGGATCAAAGCTTGAAGAAGAAGGAGATTCGGGCTCAGATCTTGATTATACTCGCTACGTAAAGGAATCAAGGGTTAGAGATCTGAGTGGAAGGAGACATTTATTCCGCTGCATCAATGTAAGGTTTTCTTAACTTTATATGTGTTTATTTTATCGTTTTAGAAAGTTCATATTTAGGATGTTAATAAACATACTTGTGAGTAGATCTAAGATCCTGGTAAAATAATTCCCAACACTTCTATGTATGATTTTAACCAGACTCCTACTGTTGAGTGGGAGCCATCTAAGATGTAATCAAACAAGGAACATTAAAAGACAATCAAGAAAGATTTCTGAAAGTGACCTATATGTTAGATGATAGGGATGTATGTATTAAAAGTCCTTATATCTACACAAACTCATAAAGGATCCGAGATGGTGGTTACTCTGGGGGTGGAGGAGTTATTCTAGAAGAGTGTAAAAACCCATCTATAATAATTTAAGCTCCATTAGTGAAGATACATAACTTTGTAATTTTGAAATTACTGGAAAGTCAATCAACTAAAGAAAATTCTACACTGTGTTATCTCTATTCCACTCAGGATAGAATTAGAGATACGTCTTCTGTTTACTCAGATGCACTTTATAAGTAGTAAAGAATTCAGTATTCCTAAATGAGTAATGCATATAGTAAATGATGCTGCATAATGTTTTATGAACACAAGGGAAGTAATGGTGGAGAAAGCAGTAGCTTACCACAGACTTACAGTTCTAGAAATTTGGATTGAGTCAAATATACTACACTTGATCTGAAGATCAAGACAATAGATTGATTGAAATGCACTACTTGTTTTATGTTAGTGCAAGTGGGAGTTTGTTGGGATTTTATGTCCTAAATAAAACCCATTTCAATCTAATCTGATTTGTTATCAATGAAAGATTAGAAATCATTTATGTTTACATATAGTTTTCATGTTTATAATTTAATATATACAAAATCTAGTAAGTCCAGAACATATAGTCATTCACAATTACAGTGATGTCAACACAATGGAATGTGATTGTGATTATATGCTTCAAAAGACAAAGTCCTTGATTCATCAGTGCACTAGACATTGGACTAGGACCGATATTGATCTTGGTAAAGATATTATAATCCTACCGTTGTATCTTTCTAAGTCAATATCACTAGTTTATTTTAGATCAAATGATCTTAATCCTGACATGCTTAGGTTCAATCTCAGGAGTGTTATTCATGTTCTTTGATTTCTTAGTTAAGCCAACTTTTTGGTCAGGGTGATACGTACATTTTGGGAACATGATAGTGTAATTGAGTTGGAGCGCTAAACATAGATACGGAAATCTATAGCTTCTATCAGGACATATAAGTGAAACGATGATTTCCTTCGAGCTTGGCTTAATAGAGGTAAATAGAAGAGCTCTTGTTTCAATGATTATATATTAGTTCACTGAAATATCATTTATAGGAAGCTAAGTGTTTTAAGGATAAAATATATTGAGGGGTGAAACGATAAATTTATCCCTACTCGGTGTAAATCGTCTATAGAGGATCTTTGATTATTGAGATGAGAACGATGATTAAATGTTTATAGCGTATCTATATCGTGGAATATATACAACGTTTTATATGACTGAGAGTGCAATTCCAAGTTCTATGGGGGATGCAATAAGGAATTAATATGTTAGGAAATTTACTTGGTAAATTCTAGTTCTACTTATTGGAAGCTCGGTTGTATAGGCCCAAGGTCCCCATACTGTTGGGTTTTGTGCCATAAATAAAACCCATTTTAACATAATCAGATTTACTAATTAATAAAGTTCAAAAATCACATTTTATGTTGCATGGTTCACATGATTTGCTTCATGATTATATTTAATGTATAAATTCTATTAAGTCCAGAACATATGTATTTGTTCATGATTATAGTGTTATAAGCACAGTGGAATATAATCAAGATTATATGTTCAAAAAGTTTAATTCCCTGATTTGTCAGTTCATTGGATTTAGACTGGCATGATAATCAGTGATAGGTATACTTACACCTTGGATAAGTGTTATGTCCTTTCCAGGGCATTAGCAATGTTTACCAGTATCGGATGTATGGAGTATACATTGGAAGGGACCGATATTGAACTTGGATTAGATTGTTGGATTTTTTTATCTAAATAAAACCCATTTCAAATAATCAGATTTACTAGTTAATAAAGAACAGATATAACATTTTATGTTGCGTGGTTCACATGATTTATTTCATGATTATATTTAATGTATAAATTTTATTAACTCCAGAACATATATATTTGTTAATGGTTATAGTGTTGTCTGCACAGTGGAATATAATCATGATTATATGTTCGAAAGTTTAATTTCCTAATTTGTCAGTTCACTCGATTTAGACTGGCATGATAATCAGCGATAGGTATGCTTACACCTTGGATACGTGTTATGTCCTTTCCAAGGCATTGGCAAAGTTTACCCGTATCGGATGTATGGAGTATACATTTGAAGGGACCGATATTAAACTTTGATTAGATATGATAAATTTACCGTAATATCTATTCAATTTAATATCACCTAGTTGATCTTAGATCAAATGATCTTAATCCTGATATGGTTATGTTCGATCTCAAGAGTATTATACATGTTCTTTGATTTGTTAGTTAAGCCTACTTTTCGGTCAGGGTGATACGTACATTTTGGGAACATGGTAGTGCAATTGAGTGGGAATGCTAATCATAGATATGGAATCTATAGCTTCTATAGGTATTTAGAAGTGAAGCGATGATTTATTTCAAGCTTGCTAAATAGAGATAAATGATAGAACGCTCATTTTAGTGACTATATTAATTCACTAAAATATCATTTATAGGTTGCAAGTGTTTTAAGGATAAAATACGTTGAAAGGGTGTAACGGTAGTTTTATCCATGGGCAATGTAGATCATCTATAGAGGATCATTGATTATTTGGATTATAACAATGGATAATTAATAGCGTATCTATATCGTGGAACATATAGAGCGATCTATATGACTGAGAGTGCAATTCCAAGTTCTATGCGTGGATGCAACAAGGAATTAATAAGTCAGTGAATTTACTTGGTAAATTCTTAAACCCTGGTAACGAAACATACATGTTAGTAAATCTAGATCCTGGTAAAATATTTCCAACATAGATATGATAAATTTAGCGTAATATCTATTCAATTCAATATCGCCGATCCTAGATCAAATGATCTTAATCCTGACATGGTTAGGTTCGATCTCAAGATTGTTATTCGTGTTCTTTGATTTGTTAGTTAAGCCTACTTTTTTGTCAGGGTGATACGTACATTTTGGGAACATGATAGTGCAATTGAGTGGGACCAATAATCATAGATATGGAATCTATAACTTCTATAGGTATTTAGAAGTGAAACGATGATTTCCTTCGAGCTTGGTAAATAGAGATAAATGATAGAGCGCTCATTTTAGTAATCATGTTAGTTCACTATAATATCATTTATAGGTGGCCAAGTGTTTTAAGGATAAAATACATTGAAAGGGTGTAACGGTAATTTTATCCCTATACAATGTAGATCATCTATAGAGGATCATTGATTTTTGGGATTATAACAATGGATAATTAATAGCGTATCTATATCGTGGAACATATAGAGCGTTCAATGTAACTGAGAGTGCAATTCCAAGTTCTACGGTGGATGCAATGAGGAATTAATAAGTTAGTGGATTTACTTTGTAAATTCTAGGTCTGCTTATTGGAAGCTCGATTATATAGGCCCATGGTCCCCCATACTAGTTGAGACAAACTTCTTGTAAGACTCAGTTAATTGATTTTAATTAATCAATTATAATTCTAAAATCAGACTATGTCTAGTTTATGAATTTTCACTAAGCAAGGGCTTAAATGTGAAGAAAAGAGATTCTAGGTCTTATTTATTAATTAAGAGATTTTATTAAGTCTAATTAATAAATATATTAAATGACAATTTTATTTGATAATTAATTTTAATTATTAAATTATTAGTTTTGGCATTGAAATGGTTAGAATTGGAAAAATGCCATTTTTGAGAAAATAAAGAAAGATTGTGATAAAATGGAAAATTCCAAGTGAGGCCCAATACATCCTATGGCCGGCCACTAGGGAAAGTATTTTCCATTTAATTTCTTCATTATTTTAATGCCTAATAAATCCTAACCTAAACCTAAGTGCTTTCCTATAAATAGGTAGTGATGGCTTAAGGGAAAAGATGATGATGCATCTCATTCCTACAGTAAAATTTTGAGCCTCCTTTCCTATAGCATAGCCGAAACCTATCTCTGTCTCTTTGTCTCTTCATATTATTCAGCCTTTAGTGATGGAGTGAGTGCCCACACACATCAAGTTGGTCCTCAATCATAGTATGTAAGATTGTGAAAAATCCAATCAACAAGAAGGAGAATCGGGCTAAGATCTTGGTATACTCTGCTACAGAAAGGATACAAGGATTAGAGATCTGAGCGGAAGGAGTCATTTAATTCCACTGCACCCACTGTAAGGTTTCTTAAACTTTATATGTGTTTATTTCATTGTTTTAGAAATTCATATTAGGATGTTAAATAACATACATGGTAGTAAATCTAGATCCTGATAAAAAAATTCCAAACATACTAGTTGAGACCATACTTCTTGTAAGACTCAGATAATTGATTTTAATTAATCAATTATAATTCTAAAATTAGACTATGTCTAGTTTGTGAATTTTTTACTAAGCAAGGGCTTAATTGTGAAGAAAAGAGATTCTAGGTCTTATTTATTAATTTAGAGATTTTATTATGTCTAATTAATAAATATATTAAATGGAAATTCATTTGATGATTAATTTTAATTATTAAATAAATAGTTGTGGCATTTAAGTGGTTAGAATTGGAAAAATGGTATTTTTGAGAAAATAAGGGAAAATTTTTCAAAAGTGGAAAAATTCCAAAGTGGGGCCCATTACCATGGCCGGGCACTTATATGGGAATTTCCACTTAATTTTTCCATTATTTTAATGCCTAATAAATCTTAACCTAAACCTTGGTGGTTGCCTATAAATAGATAGTGATGGCTCACACTTAAATGATGATGAAATTTCTTGCCTTCAGTAAAATTTTCCTAAGCCATCCTTCCTTCTATTTTCAAACCAGCCCCTCTCTTCCTTTTTCATATTATTTTCATACCTTGAGTGATAGAGTGAGTGCCCACACACATCAAGTGGTATCTCAATCATAATGTGTAAGACTGTGAAGAATCCAAAATCAACATAAGTAATTTTATTTAGACCCAATACTATTCCATGAATAACAATTATTTATTTAAAGGTTAAAATTCATCTCCTTTGGGCCTTGTGTGAGAGTTAGGGGGCCAATAGTAGTGGGTACGACATACAGAACCTAGCCCTCCCTCACATGAACCGCCATAATTGTGAAGGCCATTTGCCTTATTTAAATAATTGTATAAGGTTAATTATATTAGTTTAACAGAATTAAAATTGAATTAGCAACATAATTAACTTTAAAATATATGAAATTTATTTTTCATTGAATATTTTAAAGTTAATTTTAGAAAAATAATTAGTTAATGAGATATATTGTAGATAGTTATTTCTAGTAACTTATTATATAATCCAATATTTAATTAATTAGGAAAATATTTCTTAAGTTGAAAATTAATTATTTATTAATTAATTTTGGACCAACTTAAATTAGAATATTTTTCCTAGTATTAAATTAGAATTAATAATTAAGTTGATTTTATTCTTAATTATTAAATTCTTATATTTAATACATTTAATTAAATTCAAAATTAAATATTTAAGTTGATTTTATTCTTAATACTTAAATATTAGATATTTTCAGAATATTTAATTAAATAGTAAATTATTTTTAAGTTAGAAATTTTAATTTCAGAATAACTTAAATATGAATAATTTTCAAAATATAATGTAGCTTATTTTATTAATCATTTTTTCTAAAATTTCGAAATTGCGTTATTTAAATGTAGATAATTTTGATTTTTTTTTTTAAAAAATAGATTAAAGTGGAAAATTAATTTATAATTAATTTTAGATCAACTTAAATGAAATAAATTTTTTATTAATGATTAATTAAAATAAATAGACTAAAATAAATCACATTTTAATTAAAAAATAAAGTAATTAGATAGTGAAAATCTAGATAGTTATTTTATGTTTGCTTGAAGTATTTTTCTAGTTATATCTAATTAAATAGAAAATTAATATTTTAAGTTTATTTTATTCATGATACTTAATTATTTGATAATTTTCTTAATATTTAATTAAATAGGAAAATTAATTTATTAATTAATTTTGGACCAACATAAATTAGAATAATTTTTAAGGATTTATTATATTTTATTTTAAGAAATTTTGAAAGATGTATTTAATTTTAAATACATTGGATTTTCGAATTTTGCTATATATATTTATTGAAAATTAAATTTGAGTTGAAAATTAATTTTAATTAATTTTGGATCAACTTAAATTGATTAATTTTCGAAATATTTATTGAGAATTGTTACTAAGATGGAAAATAATTTTATTTATTTTCAGATCCATCTAAGTATGATTTTATAAATATTAAATTAAAGGCTAATTAGGATTTTTAACACCTGAATTTTGACATGTACCAAATCATGTCCCTGAACTTTTAAGGTCGTTAAAAATGCCCTCTGAACTATTGAGATTATTGGATTTAAGGACTTTTGTCTATGTTATCCCAAATTTGGCACTCTGACGTGGCATCACGAGAATGATGACACGTGGAGTCCACTTGGAGCATCTGCTCGGAATGATAGACCGAGCAGGACGCCTTGCTGGCACATCTAGAATGAAATATTCAACCAGTCGTGCAGGACGATCAACACTTAGCGAATTTAGCTTTCACATCATGAGTCATCAGCTGAATCCCTACAACTCAGGGATCAACTTACGTGGATATGGCATATACACGATCCAACTATTAGTGTACTCAACCTCAATCCCACAATCCTTGCATTCAGCATTCATCACACGATCTTTCGGTTTATGCGCATTGTAACGAGAGAGGAAACTCTTCCTCCTCAAGTATCCCAGCCCTATAAATAATGAGGAACGTTCACTGGGCAAGGGACCGAGAAATTATAAGCCGATATGCAGCTAAGCTAAGGCTATACTATTATCTAAGAATTATATATTTAGAGATACTGTTTTAAGAGCTATAAGAAAAGGAAACTTCTTCCTTGTTCTTAAGTCAATACAAATAACGAGGATTAGGCTATTATCGAAATGCTCGGGGCTGAACCTCTATAAAATTCCTATGTCTTATTATTGCTTTCTTATATATATTCTCATTACGACATATCGTTTATCGCTTATCAAAAAGACTCATTGTCGTTTGCTAAAAGCGAAGTCAACATTTTGGTGGTTTCATTGAGAGGAGAATCGCAGATCGCTCTTTTCGACATTCAACACGATGGTGCAAACTTGTAGAGGCCTGTCTGACCCAGCAAATTCACAGACGCTGGATCCGACATTGCAGGACTCAGGGAGTTCAAGGGTTCCCCCCGCTGTCAATCATGGACAGACGGGAAGCGCGGTGAATGGTGGGACAGTTCCTGTTACTGAAACTGCACTTGGTGTGCAAGAGACAGGGAATAACAGTTCTGCACACAGCCCGGGCGTTCATAACAAGACTATTCCACCAGGAATCAACGCCCAATCAACCATCAGAGACGCAACTCAATTGCCAAACCTCCGTGCTGCGCTCGGACTCATGCAGGGTCATAGCAACACTCTGCATCATGATCAGGAAGAACTGCGTGCTGTAGTAAATCTCGCGTTTGATGAACAGAGGCGTATGTTCGCTTAATGGAGAGACAAAGAGATGGAGGCATTAAGGGCTAACCATGCAAAGATCGAAGATCGTAGTCGGCAAGCTACCGTGCTGATACGAAGAGCCTACCAGACTGTAGGCCAGCAAACGCTGAACATCATTTTTCTTGTAGAAACGGAGGATGACCCGACGATAAATGCCTCCTTCACAACAAATGGTCAGCCGTCCAATCCCCGGTCACGAGTTCCACTCGTGGGCGAAGAGGTAGGCGGGTAGACATTGTCCGAGAATTCATCAGGAGGAGCCATACCTGACGGATCAAATCAGAATAATGGAGTCATTCCGCCTGTCAACTAAGCAAATCAATTGCTAAGGCAACCGGGCTCTTCTGTCTTCGATAGGCTGGGAACGACCCATGACCTAAGGTAAGGGACGATCTAAACAGAAGAAGGGGAATAGACGAGCAGAATACTACAACGATCGTGCAGCCTGGAGCCCATACTCAAATCCCCGCTCAGAAAGACGCTGATGTAATCCAAACTGACCAAAATGCCAATCAAGTCAGCCCAGCCGTACAGGCCCAGCTTGACGAGCTGAAGAATATGTTTCATGGCATGGCCGGACAGCGTAACAATGATCTTGAGTTAGACCGTGCTCGCGGTGCTAGAAATATTTTACCAGGATCTATATTTACTACCATGTATGTTTCATTAACATCCTAATATGAATTCTAAAATAATGAAATAAACACATATAAAGTTTAGGAAACCTTACATTGGGTGCAGCGGAATATAATGACTCCTTCCGTTAAGATCTCTAGCCCTTGATTCCTTTCTGTAGCGGAACATAATCAAGATCTGAACCTGAATCTCTTTCTCTCCTTCCTTTGATGTTGATTCTCCTTCTTGATTGGATTCTACACAATCTTCCACACTATGATTGAGATACCACTTGATGTGTTTAGGCACTACTCTATCACTAGGGTATTTCAAAATTGAAGAGAAGAAAAGAGAAGAAGAGGGTGGCGGCTACGGCTCAGGTTTTTCTCTGAAAAAGAATAAGATGCATTGCTTTGGTTTCCTGAAGCCATCACTTTCTATTTATAGAAAGCCATCTAGGTTTAGGTTAGAATTGTATGGCATTAAAATAATGAAAATATAAATGGTAAAATGCTTGCATAGTGACCGGCCATGACATGGATAATGGGCCTCACTTTACAATTTTGCCATTTTGTCATTTCTGCATCTCATTTTCTCAAAAATGCCAATTCTAATTATTTAATAACTAAAATTAATTATTAAATAATATTTTCATTTAATAAATATTTATTAATTGGACATATAAAGTCCCTTAAATAATAAATAAAACCTAGAATCTCTTTTCTTTACAATTTCGCCCTTGCTTAGTGAAAATTCATAAACTAGACATAGTGTAACTTTAGAATTATAATTGATTAATTAAAATCAATTAACTGAGTCTTACAAGCAGTATGGTCTCAACTAGTATGGGGACCATGGGCCTATATAACTGAGCTTCCAATTACTCGAACCGAATTTACCAAGTAAATTCCCTAACTTATTAATTCCTTATTGAATCCACACTTAGAACTTGGAATTGCACTCTCAGTCATATAGAACGCTCTATATGTTCAACGATATAGATACGCTATTAATTATTCATTGTTATAATTCTAATTTGATCAATGACCATCTAATAGATGATCTACATTAAATATGAACTAAATTACCGTTACACCTTCAATGTATTTTATCCTTAAAACACTTAGCTCCTTATAAATGATATTTCAGCGAAGTGAAATGAGATCTCAACCATTTATCTCTGTTTAGCCAAGCTCGAAGGATATCATCGTTTCACTTCTAAATTCCTATAGAAGTTATAGACTCCATATTTATGTTAGTGCTCCCACTCAATTATACTATCATGTTCCCAAAATGTACGTATCACCCTAACCCAAAAGTAGGCTTAACTAACAAATCAAAGAACATGTATAATACTGTTGAGATCGAACCTAATCATATCAGGATTAAGATCATTTGATCTAGGATCAATAGGTGATATTGAATTGAATAGATATTACGGTAAATTTTAATATATCTAATCAAAGTTCAATATCGGTCCCTTCCGATGTATACTCCATACATCCGATACTAGTAAACTTTGCCAATGCCCTGGAAAGGACATAACACTTATCCAAGGTGTATGAATAACCATCGCTGATTATATCATGCCAGTCTAAATCCACTAAACTGACAAATCAGGGAATAAACTTTCGAACATATAATTAAGATTATATTCCACTGTGCTGACAACACTATAATCATTGACAAATTCATATGTTCTGGACTTAAATAGAATTCATACATTATATGCATATAATCATGAAATAAATCATGTGAACCATGCAACATAAAAATATTATTTCTGATCTTTATTATTAAGTAAATCTGATTATATTGAAATGAGTTTTACTTAGGGCACAAAACCCAACACACGGAACTCCCTTCTCACCAGAGATCAATCTCCTGCCACTGCCCAACAAGTTCAAAATGCCAACATGGAAGATGTATACTGGGAGAGAAGATCCTCTCTCCCATCTCAAGTATTTTGAGATGCAAATGGATTTACACGCAGTGCGAGGGGACGTATGTTGCGGAATCTTCCCCGCCACTCCATCGGAAGCCGCACAGCAATGGTATGTCAAGTTGGCTCCTGGAAAGTTTAGTCCATGGAAAACCTTCTCTTCGGAATTCCATGCACAATTCTCTTCCTCCCGTCAGCTCCCATTGCGTCTGGGAGATTTGGTCAAAGTAAAACAACAACCAGGCGAGCCACTCCGGGCATACATCAGCAGATTCATGACGGAAGCGACCAAGGTGTCACGGGTAAGCGAGGATGGAAAGTTATCCGCGATACTGGGGGGCATTGAAGTCCTTGGTGAACTATGGAAGGATATAAGGAAGAATGGACCGGTCGACTCAATGAGTGATTTCTTGGACTGAGCTAAAGGTTTCATCAAGCTCGAATAAGCCATTCAACGAGCAGAAGGTGAGAAAAAGCCAGGAAAAACGAAGGCTCCTTCCACTGGAACATCTTCCCAACTTCCCAATTATTCCAACAATTAATTCAAGTGGCAAGCGTTCAAGCAACAACCACAACCAAGGAAACGGGAAGAAAGGAAAATTCACTGAGAAATCCGGACAGACTCCCCGTGATCATGCCAAACACACTGCATTCACTATTCTAACTAAAGATATAGAGATTGTGTATATGGAAACTCAGTCGTTAATTTTGTACAAGAAGCCCGGGCCCATGAAGAAAGATACCAACAAAAGGGACATGACGAAATTTTTTCGGTTCCACAGAGACTACGGCCATGACACCAACGAATGTTACAACCTGAACCGGGAAATAGAATATCTGATCAAGAGAAACAACCGGCACTTACAGAAATATGTCAAGGCCAACCAAGGATCTGTTACCTCCACCGATAGATGGACACTTGCAAGTCATTATTGGAGGCCCACACATCGCTGGAGATACGGGCAAAGCTTGAGAGAGATATGCTCGAACAGCTCAGTACGAGCTAGAAGAAATCATCCTGGTCGTGGAAGAGAGGAAGCCCAAAGTTCCACGAGCAGGAGAGCCAACCATAACTTCCAACGATGAAGATGCTGTCCAGATCAGATTCCCGCACAACGACCCTCTGGTCGTGGAAGTCCAGATAGCAAACAAAATGGTTGCTAGAACCATTATCGATAATGGAGCTTCTTCAAACATTTTGTTCAAGACTGCTTACAAAAAGATGGGACTCCAGCTCAAGGATCTGACTCCATGCCTCCAGCCTGTCTATTGTTTCTCCGATCAAGGAGTTGCACCTCTAGGGCAAATTCGGTTACCCCTCACAGTTGGACAAGCTCCGACGAGCATAACTATCATGGCATAGTTCCTAATATTGGATGTTGCTTCAGCCTTTAACGTAATGCTTGGCCGACCAGCCTTGTATGACTTAAAAGCTGTCACATCAATATTTCACTCGTGCCTGAAGTTCCCAACCAAAAATGGGGTAGTGTGTCATAGAGGGAATCAACAATCTGCTCGGGAATGTTATAACCTCAGTGGCTAAGGCTAAGAAGGAAATATCCTCCAGCCAGAGCCCAGACAAGGGAAAAAACATAACCAAGTAGGAAACTTCCCAAGGCGAGGATGAAGATGTGGATCCTCGACTTGGGGACCCAAGCAGCAATGTTGGACCTGTGGAAGAGTTAGAAGAGATTGAGATCGATCCAGCTATCCCGGCCAGAAAGCTAAAAATTGGAAAGGGTTTGTTGCTCGAAGTAAAATTAGAGTTGATAAAATTTCTGGGAGCAAACCTAGATGTTTTTTCCTAGTCACATGCGGATGTGGTCAGAATCGATCCTTGTATTATTTCACACGTCCTGAATATAGATCCTAACATCCGGCCAGTTTTGCAAAAAGGAAGATTGCTGGATAAAGAACGAGCAGTAGCCTTGAAAGATGAAGTTGAAAAGCTGCGCAACAACAACTTCATCATTGAAGCTTTTTACCCGGCTTGGGTCGCGAACCCCGTACTCGTACCTAAGCCGAACAAGAAGTGGCGAGTCTGTATTGATTTCATAGACCTCAACAAAGCATGCCCTAAGGAGTGTTTTCCACTTCCAAGAATTGATCAGCTCTTCGATGCAACAGCTGGGCACGAAATATTAAGCTTCATGGATGCTTATTCGGGCTACAATCAGATCAAAATGCATCCGCCAAACCAAGAACATACAAGTTTCTGAACAGACATGGGTCTCTACTGCTACAAAGTCATGTCGTTCGGTCTTAAAAACACCGGAGCTACATACCAAAGATTGGTCAACAAGATGTTTAAAGACCAGATCGGCAGAAATATGGAAGTGTACGTGGATGACATGCTCGTCAAATCTAGAAAGGATGGGGGGCACATACACGACCTGGACGAATGTTTGAAAGTCCTCAGGAAATACAACATGAAACTAAATCCCTTAAAATGCTCCTTTGGAGTCAGCTCGGGAAAGTTTCTAGGCTTCATCGTCAATGCTCGAGGAATTGAAGCCAATCCAGAAAAAATCCAAGCCCTCCTGGATATGAACTCGCCAACAAAAACAAAAGAGGTGTAAATCCTAACTGGTCGAATCGCCACACTTAGCAGATTTGTGTCGAAATCAACGAATAAATGCGTTCCATTCTTCAACATCCTGCGAGGAAACAAAAAGTTCGAGTGGACAGAAGAATGTGAAAAAGATTTTCAAGATCTAAAGGCAAGCTCGCAAAACCTCCCGTCCTTTCTAAACCACTGGACGGTGAGGAACTGGGGATATACCTAGCAGTAACGGAGCTGTTGGGTTTTATGCCCTAAATAAAACTCATTTCCATATAATCAAATTTACTTATTAATATAGATCAGAAATAACATTTAATGTTGCATGGTTCACATGATTTATTTCATGATTATATGTACATAATGTATAAATTCATCTGAAACCCTTTTCACATACTTGATCTTGTTTATTGTGCCGTCAACACATTGGAAAGTAAACATGACTATGTGAATAAAGTTTCCTAGATTTATCAGACATAGGGTTTTACCGATATGATAATCTACAACAGAGTTTACTTGCATTTGGAGAAGTGCTATGTTCTTTCCAGAGCATTGGTTAAAGTAAAGCTCAGGTTGGATGCATGGAGTATGCATCGGAAGGGAGCGATATTGAACTTTGACTTAGATTTATTAAACTTACCGTAATATCTATTCAAGTCAATATCGCCTAGTTGATCCTAGATCAAATGATCTTAATCCTGTTATGATTAGGCTCAATCTCAGGAGGCTATTCGTGTTCTTTGATTTGTTAGTTAAGCCTACTTTTAGGTCAGGGTGATACGTACATTTTCGGAACAAGGTAGTGCAATTGAGTAGGAGCGCTAGCATAAACATGGAATTTATAGCTTCTATCTGGCGAATAGTAAGCAAAGGATGATCTCCTTTGAGCTTGACCAAACGAACATAAATGGTGGAGTACTCATTTCACATAAGCTGAAATATCATTTATACGGGGTCAAGTGTTTTAAGGATAAAATACATTGTAGGGTGTAATGGTAGTCTAATCCCTTTACAGTCTAGATCATTCATATAAAGGATCATTGATCAAATTAGGATTATAACAATGGATAACTAATGATGCATCTATATAGTGGAACATATAGAGCATTCTATGTTGGAAAATATTTTACCAGGATCTTAGATCTACTCACAAGTATGTTTATTAACATCCTAAATAAGAACTTTCTAAAACGATAAATTAAACACATATAAAGTTTAGGAAACCTTACATTGGGTGCAGCGGAATAATATGACTCCTTCCGTTGAGATGTCTAGCCCTTGATTCCTTTCTGTAGCAGAGCATTATCAATATCTGAACCTGGATCTCTTTCTCTGAATCTTTGATGCTAAAACTCCTTTGCTGATGATCTTTCTTCACGATCTTCCTCACTATGATTGAGGTATCACTTGATGTGTGTGGGCACTACTCATACACTAAGGATTTCGAAATTATCAAGAAGAAGAGAGAGAGTGGTCAGCTAAAGATAGGGAGAGAGAAGGCTCAGGTTTTCTGAATCAGAAAGTCTGAAGAAAAGTGTAATTTTCCTGAAGCCTACACTATCTATTTATAGCATTCCACTAGGGTTAGATTTGAATTATATGGCATTAAAATAATGAAAAAATCAACTTAAAATCCTACAATATGTGGCCGGCCAAGCATTAGTGGATTGGGCCTTGGGTTTTGCAATTTTGTAATTTTAACACCTTTTGTATCTGATTTCTCAAAAATACCAATTTCCTAATTCAACCATTTAAATGCCAATTCTAACTATTTAATAACTATAAATAATTATTAAATAATATTGTCATTTATCATATTTATTAATTGAACCATACAAAGTATCATAATTAACAAATATGCCCTTATTAACTCTTTCTTTACAATTTCGCCCTTACTTAGTGAAAAATTCAGAAATAGACATAGTCTAATTTGAGAATTATAATTGATTAATCAAAACCAATTACATGAGTCTTACAAGCAATATTATCTCAACTAGTGGGGGGACCATGGGTCTATATAACCGAGCTTCCAATAAGTAGATCAAGAATTTAGCACTAAAATTCACTAACTTATTAATTCTTCGTTGAATCCACGCATAGAACTTAGAATTGCACTCTCAGTATATAGAATGCTCTATATGTTCCACCATATAGACACATCATTAGTTATCCATTGTTATAATCCTAATGTGATCAATGATCCTCTATATGAATGATCTACACAGTAAAGGGATTAAATTACCGTAACACCCTACTATGTATTTTATCCTTAAAACACTTGACTCCGTATAAATGATATTTCAGCTTATGTGAAATGAGATCTCCACCATTTATTTTCGTTTGGTCAAGCTCGAAGGAGATCATCCTTTGCTTACTATTCGCTAGATAGAAGCTATAGATTCCATGTTAATGCTAGCGCTCCCACTCAATTGCACTACCGTGTTCCCAAAATGTACGTATCACCCTGACCTAAAAGTAGGCTTAACTAACAAATCAAAGAACACGAATAGCCTTTCAAGATTGAGCCTAATCATAACAGGATTAAGAAAATTTGATCTAGGATCAACTAGGCGATATTGACTTGAATAGATATTACGGTAAGTTCAATAAATTTAAGTCAAAGTTCAATATCGGTCCCTTCCGATGCATACTCCATGCATCCAACCTGAGCTTTACTTTAACCAATGCTCTGGAAAGAGCATAGCACTTCTCCAAATGCAAGTAAACTCTGTTGTAGATTATCATATCAGTAAAACCCTATGTCTGATAAATCTAGGAAAACTTTATTCACATAGTCATGTTTACTTTCCAATGTGTTGACGGCACAATAAACAGGATCAAGTATGTGAAAAGGGTTTCAGATGAATTTATACATTATGTACATATAATCATGAAATAAATCATGTGAACCATGCAACATTAAATGTTATTTCTGATCTATATTAATAAGTAAATCTGATTATATTGAAATGAGTTTTATTTAGGGCATAAAACCCAACAAACTCCCACTTGCACTAATATAAAACAAAATGTGCGTTTCAAATAATCTCAACACCTTGATATACAAATCAAGTGTAGTAGTAGAAAACTCCTCGTAATAGGATCTGAAAGGTTGAATTAACCACAACCTTTTCTCCACTATTACTCTTCCTTTAATCACAAAATCATTGATAATGTGAAATTCCTCTCTATATGTCTTCTCTCTTGGGATATTGGATTCTATATCTTTGGCAACTACTTTTGGTTAATCAGGAAATTAACACTAGTAGTTTAAGGCAACTTGGAATGATGCCAAAAATGTATAGAACTTTCCTTAGACTGAATAAGTACCTTTCCCCGTAGCCTTTAACATTCAGTCTCTCTGGTAGACCTAGAGACTTCAGATAGGTTTTTACACTTCTCCAAAATCACTATTCCACCCCCAGAGTAATCACCATCTTATCAGAAAGATTCACTAGCACAAAGGCAAATTTCGAAATCTGATATGGTGTAGTCTAAGAGTTTTAAACACACCCTTATAGACTAACATATAGTTCCTCTTCTTAATCTTAGGATTTACTTGATTGTCTTCCAATGTTCTTCTCCTGGATTAATCTGATACCTACTCATTACTCCCACTCAACAGCAGGTGTCTGGTCTAAGGCATACAAAAGCATATCTAAGACCTCTCACTGTTGATATAAGAAATTCTTTCATGGCTTTATCTTTTCTGGAATAGTTAAGACTTTTCCTTAGATAAATAAAATCTATACCTAAGAAGTTGTGAAGCTTCTATAGATTTCCATTAGAAAGAAAATGCTTCAGCATCTTACTAAAGTAAGTTGCTTGCATTAGAGTAAGTAATTACCAGGTATACCACAAGCCATAGGTTTAGATAAACTCAAACCTATAATACTAGGAATAGGAAGTTTGTTAGGTCCATAGAATAGACTTATTAACTAAAATATCCTTTTATGTCCTTGTAATAGAAAACTTTAGGTTATTCCATGTGAATGGATTAAACCATAGTTCTATTGGCTTTCTTCTTAGTTTCTTATCTTGACAATCCATTACTTGTTTAAACTCACAATGGATTTTAATCACTATTGTCTCCCAAGTCATAAGAAGGTGAGTTCCTAGAAACTCTCCCACTACGACAAGGCACAGTGAATTATGTCTAAGAAAACTAAATGGTATTGATCTCTTCGGTTGTGACAAGACAACAGAGGCAGTGGGATCATCATATGTTATATAAGATGATAGAACACTTTTTGGAATCAAGAATTAAATATCTCCCTTATTTGCTACTTGTTTTCAGACTTAGTCATTTTCTTAGAAAAGTAGTATTTGTTTGAACAAACACTTTCTTATCTATTGACAATGGGATGGTCCACCCCTAATCACTTAGAATAGCTAACAAACCATGGTTAACAGTTCTAGCTTTTCTTAAGATTTTTATTAGGTCATCCATGAATCTAGTAATGATTTACATTAAGTATACAACCATTACATCATTCTGAAATTGTATTACCATAGAAGGAATTAGGCAACGACTAGTAACTAATCATTAACATGCAACTCGAAATTTCTGGGGAGGTAAGTTTGGATATAATTCAAAAATCAATTTAATGATCTTTGAACTGCATATCTACTAACTATTTCTCCACCCCTATCAGTTCGCAAGATCTTTAACCACTTACCTTAATGGTTTTAACCATTGCTAGAAATTAATGAAATTTTTCAAACATTTCAAATTTCTTTGCTAAAAGGTATTATCTTGAGTTATCGTTTTAAGAATACAACGAAAAACTCATATCCACCCCTGAATGTACATCCATCTACGAATGAGATGAACTACTTTCTGTGGATATAGGCATATTAACTCTTTGCAGAGATTGATCTTGTCAAATCCACTATGAACAAGATACAAATGCCATAGATTAAAAAAAATGTGGTAGTGTCTATGATGACATAGGTTTAGTTACATCAAAGAGTTCTTAGAATACTCATATGGATCCTGGTCACAGAATACCTAACTCATATTCCATACAGTTTTAATCCATTAATAGAAGATGGATATTAAACACTTGAGAAAGTGTAACTGTATTGTATTCTGGAATAAGAAATAGAAGAAAATTTCTATTTGGAATCTAAAATTAAAGTCAAAGACTTAAATTTATACAAAATATTATGAGTATTGTATCTTGGACCAGCACTACTAATACAAACTCTAAGTCAGATTTGCCCATACAAGTAGGAGATTTCTAAGATTGAGGATTTATATCAATTGGGAATAGAATTTCAGGATTATAATCATATGCGTCATTTAATTTCTTAAGAGAAAATATAATGACATGAAATGATTTATAGACCATTCATCCAATGATATATTATGGAGCTAATTCGAAATGAATAAGCTAAGAGGAATTAGGATAATTTCGTTTATAAATAAGAATCCAACGATGCTTCGATTAGCGAAAGACAAAGTAATCTTATTTATGTAATCTTCTTGTTTCATATCGTAAAAATACTAGTCTAAGGTGTCATCAATTGATGAACAGTTAGATGTCGCATATACAATACTTATCTTTCGAGATCTTACACTATTATGTATGTCTAATGGTGAAAATCCATTAGGGATTTATCTCATTAGAAAAACAAACATGTTAGACCAACAATGAAGATTCGAAATTAAACTACAACTTAATAACAGAAAATAACATGGTTCAATATAAATTCATACACAATTCAGAAATTATAAACATATAGCAAGTAGGAATGACTAGTGAAAATACTAAAACATACAATCCTAAATAATTTCCAAGGTTTTCAACAAACTCGATACAAAGTTGTCCCTAAGTAGGCGAGAGTCAAAGCATCATTTATTGAATAGAGTTGTCAGCTCATCTAAAATAGAAACCATTCTAGCAACCTTTTATTCGATCAAAATAAGAATCCAACGTTGTCCCGTTAGGCGAGAGTCAAGGTTGTTCTCATTTTATGAGCTTCCACCATTGTTTCATGTTTCATAAGTTTATCTCTAAGTAGTCACCGTAGGGGAGAGTCTAATAGAGACGAAAACTTACAAAACACTTATCAAATGAAATCTTACGGTGTTAAATGCGTTCAACGAATAACCATCCATAGGGGGACGAAGTCTAGCGTCTCGAGGTTATATTGAAAATATTTAACTTTTGTAAGACCAACAATGGAGATCGAATATCTTAATAATAATCAAGCTCATTATTTAAAGTGAGTTGTATTTTCTTTGATTCTCTTTATTTAATTTATTTATTTTAAATATATATTTATTTAAAATTTCCAATTTAGAATGAAAAATTCTAAATATAAATTTTAATTTAATATTTATAAATTTTACTTAGATGGATATAAAAATAACATGAATTATTTTCATCTTAGTAATAATTTCCAATAAATATTTAGAAAAATATTCAATTTAAGTTGTTACAAAATTAATATAAATTAATTTACAACTCAAATTTAATTTTCTATAAATATATATTGCATTTCGAAAAATTAAAGTATTTAAGAATACAATTTTCGAAAATGCATGTTAAAATAAAAAATTAATCCTGGAAAAATTATTCTAATTTAATGTTGGCCCAAAATTAATTTACAACAAAAAATATAATTTTCCTATTTAATTAAATATATAAGAAAAATTTCAAATATTTAAGTATGATGATGAAAATCAACTTAAATATTAATTTTCTATTTAATTAAATACACTAGAAAAATACTTTAAGCAAAAATATCAGCTATCTAGATTTTCCTTTGACTAATTAATTCAATTTCTAATAATATACTTTAATTCAATTTATTTTAAATTAATCAATAAATGAAAAAATCATTGATTTAAGTTGATCCAAGAATTAATTAAAATAAATAACTAATTTACAGCTTAATCTATTTTTCAAGATAAAATTCGAAATTCTCGCATTTAAGAAATGCAATTTCGAAAATTGATTAATAAAATAAAGAAAAAATATATTTTGAAAATTATTCAAATTTAGTTGAAAAAATAAATTTCAACTAAAAATAATTTTCTATTTAATTAAATGTCATGAAAAAGAAATATTTAAGTATGATAATGAAAATCAACTTAGATATTTAATTTTAAAATTAATTAAATGTATTAAATTCAAGAAATAAATAATTAAGTGTAGAGAATGCTTAATTATTAATCTCTAGTTTAATACTAGGAAAAATATACTTACAATAAATTGTACCAAAATTAATTAATAAATAATTAATTTCACAATGTATAATATTTTCCTATTTAATATTAGAAATAATAAGTACTCTAGAAATAACTATCTAGAAAATATCTTATTTGACTAAGTATCTTTTCCACAAAATTTGAAAAAAAGAAAAATATCTAATTTAAGTTGTATTAGAAAAAATCTAGAACTTAAATATTTTTCAAATTTAAATTTAATTAAATATCCAAAATTAAGTTGTAACCACTTAATTTGAAAATATTCCATTTTAAGTTAATATTCGAAAAGATATTAACTTAAAAAATATCTAAAGAATCTTAATAGCCAATGCCTAAAATTCCTCAACTTAATTTTGAAATTTGAAATTCAAAAGATATTCAGATTTAAGTTGGTTAGTTGTAGATAACTAAATATCAACTTAAATAAGAATATTTAATGAAAAATTTAAATTAAGTTCCAGAAAGAATCTAGATGGTTATAATTCTATATTTAATTAAATACATGAAAATACATATAGTTTAGCTTAGAATAAAGAATTCTTCAAACTATAATTTTCTTAGATTAATTTCAAAATAAATGAAATTAATTATGTTGCTAATCAATTTTATTAGGTTAAACTAGTGTAATTAACCTAGTACAGTTGTTCAAATCAGGCAAATGGGCCTTCACAATTGGCGTGGTTCATGTGAGGGGGTGCTGGGTTAAGTATGTCGTACCCACTTCTATGGCTCCCAACTCTCACACAAGGCCCAAAAGAGAGGAATATATCCTTAATAAGAACAACTGTTATTAATTGAACAGGCCCAATAACTAAATGGGCCTGAATAAATTTTATCAAGAACTATGATAATTTATTTTAGCAACAACAACCTATATGCATCTATAATAAAATTAAACACACAGGCTCACACAGGCACACTTTGAATGGGTCATATCATGTTGCTAGGTCATACACAGATGAAAGAAGATTGTAAATATACCTGTTACAAATTATTATCTTGACCAAGGGAGCCATCAGATCATTAGATCTGACAAAAAATAACCATGGCTATTTGCAATCAAGTAATAATAGGTTTTGAAAACTTACAAACAAGCTAAAACACATACTCCTGCAACAAGGTTAGCTGGATAGTTGGATGTAGGATTTATTTAATTTTAAATTAAATTATTAATTTCGAAATAATTAATTAAATAAATAAAATATTTATTTTTTGAAAATTTAAAAAAAATAAAAAAAAATTCGAAAATTTAAAAAAAATTTAAATTTAAAATTAAACCTACAATTTTGAAAAATTAGGTTTCAACCAACCTAAATATCATTTCAAAAATTTGCTAACTACTTTTAAATTTCAAATGTTATTTTATAAATAAAAATTAAATAAAAAATTAGAAAAGATAAATAAATATCTTTTTCAAATTTTAAATGTAATTTAAATAAATAAAATAACAAAATTTAAAAAATTAGCAAAATATCTTATATCATTTAAAAATTACATGATTATAAATATCTTATTTTTAAATTTAAAATAAGATAAGATATAATCAAATTTTAAAATAAGATAGATATTTAAGCAAGAAGATAGATATTAATTCTATTCAAATTCAAATTACACTAATATCTTGAATTAAATTTAAAAAATATTAAATTAATTCAAAAAGATAATTAGAATTGAATTAGGAATAGTAATAGTATAAATACAAAACTATACAAAAAATTAGAAGTTAATTCCATGAAAAAGCATGAAAAATTGAAGAAAAACAAAAAAATTGTGAACTGTACGGACAGATTTGCGATCGCAGGAAAATATCAGCATAGCCCCGATTTTTTCAAATCTTCAAAAAATAATAACTAATTCAAATAAAATCCAAATTAAGTTATGTAAAAGGCTAACTTTCTTACTTTTTTCCATACTATCCAATAAAAATAATTCCAAAGATAAAATCGCAATTATTTTTCACGAAAATTTTACAATCATCAATCAAATATCAAATAACACTCAATACAACATGATACCATCCAAAGAACATACAAACAATCGTTTTAAAGTCCAAATTTCTTGCAAGTAAATCAATTACCATGGCTCTGAGGCCAGTTGTTGGAAATTATTTTACCAGGATCTTAGATCTACTCACAAGTATGTTTATTAACATACTAAATAAGAACTTTCTAAAACGATAAATTAAACACATATAAAGTTTAGGAAACTTTACATTGGGTGCAGCGGAATAATATGACTCCTTCCGTTCAGATATCTAGCCCTTGATTCCTTTCTGTAGCAGAGTATTATCAATATCTGAACCTGGATCTCTTTCTCTGAATCTTTGATGCTGAAACTCCTTTGCTGATGATCTTTCTTCACGATCTTCCTCACTATGATTGAGGTATCACTTGATGTGTGTGGGCACTACTCATACACTAAGGATTTCGAAATTATCAAGAAGAAGAGAGAGAGTGGTCAGCTAAAGATAGGGAGAGAGAAGGCTCAGGTTTTCTGAATCAGAAAGTCTGAAGAAAAGTGTAATTTTCCTGAAGCCTTCACTATCTATTTATAGCATTCCACTAGGGTTAGATTTGAATTATATGCCATTAAAATAATGAAAAAATCAACTTAAAAACCTACAATAGGTGGCCGGCCAAGCATTAGTGGATTGGGCCTTGGGTTTTGCAATTTTGCAATTTTAACACCTTTTGTATCTGATTTTCTCAAAAATACCAATTTCCTAATTCAACCATTTAAATGCCAATTCTAACTATTTAATAACTATAAATAACTATTAAATAATATTGTCATTTATCATATTTATTAATTGAACCATACAAAGTATCATAATTAACAAATATGCCCCTATTAACTCTTTCTTTACAATTTCGCACTTACTTAGTGAAAAATTCACAAATAGACATAGTCTAATTTGAGAATTATAATTGATTAATCAAAACCAATTACATGAGTCTTAGAAGAAATATTATCTCAACTAGTGGGGGGACCATGGGTCTATATAACCGAGCTTCCAATAAGTAGATCAAGAATTTAGCACTAAAATTCACTAACTTATTAATTCTTCGTTGAATCCACGCATAGAACCTAGAATTGCACTCTCAGTATATAGAATGCTCTATATGTTCCACCATAAAGACACATCATTAGTTATCCATTGTTATAATCCTAATGTGATCAATGATCGTCTATATGAATGATCTACACAGTAAAGGGATTAAATTACCGTAACACCCTACTATGTATTTTATCCTTAAAACACTTGACCCCGTATAAATGATATTTCAGCTTATGTGAAATGAGATCTCCACCATTTATTTTTGTTTGGTCAAGCTCGAAGGAGATCATCCTTTGCTTACTATTCGCCAGATAGAAGCTATAGATTCCATGTTTATGCTAGCGCTCCCACTCAATTGCACTACCGTGTTCCCAAAATGTACGTATCACCCTGACCTAAAAGTAGGCTTAACTAACAAATCAAAGAACACGAATAGCCTTTCAAGATTGAGCCTAATCATAACAGGATTAAGATCATTTGATCTAGGATCAACTAGGCGATATTGACTTGAATAGATATTAGGGTAAGTTTAATAAATCTAAGTCAAAGTTCAATATCGGTCCCTTCCGATGCATACTCCATGCATCCAACCTGAGCTTTACTTTAACCAATGCTCTGGAAAGAACATAGCACTTCTCCAAATGCAAGTAAACTCTATTGTAGATTATCATATCAGTAAAACCCTATGTCTGATAAATCTAGGAAAACTTTATTCACATAGTCATGTTTACTTTCCAATGTGTTGACGGCACAATAAACAGGATCAAGTATGTGAAAAGGGTTTCAGATGAATTTATACATTATGTACATATAATCATGAAATAAATCATGTGAACCATGCAACATTAAATGTTATTTCTGATCTATATTAATAAGTAAATCTGATTATATTGAAATGAGTTTTATTTAGGGCATAAAACCCAACAGTCTATATACTCAGAGTGCAATTCTAAGTTCTATGCGTGGATTCAACGATGAATTAATAAGTTAGTGAATTTTAGTGCTAAATTCTTGATCTATTTATTGGAAGCTCAGTTATATAGACCCATGGTCCCCGCACTAGTTGAGATAATATTGCTTGTAAGACTCATATAATTGGTTTTGATTAATCAATTATATTCTCAATTTAGACTATGTCTATTTGTGAATTTTTCACTAAGTAAGGGCGAAATTGTAAAGAAAGAGTTTTAGGGGAATATTTGTTAATTATGATACTTTGTATGGTTCAATTAATAAATATGATAAATGACAATATTATTTAATAATTATTTATAGTTATTAAATAGTTAGAATTGGCATTTGAATGGTTGAATTAGAAAATTGGCATTTTTGAGAAAATCAGATGCAGAAAAGGTAAAACTGCAAAATTGCAAAAAGTGAGGCCCAAATCCACTAAGCATGGCCGGCCACTTTTGTAGGCAATTGAAACTGATATTTTCATTATTTTAATGCCAAATAATTCAAACCTAACCCTAATGGAATGTTATAAATAGATAGTGAAGGCTTCAGGAAAATTACACTTTTCTTCTAACACTTCTGATTCAGAAAAACCTGAGCCTTCTCTCTCCCTATCTGGCCGACCACTCCCTCTCTCTTTCTTCCCTCTCAAATTTCGAAATTCTTAGTGTATGAGTAGTGCCCACACACAGCAAGTGATACCTCAACCATACCGAGGAAGATCGTGAAGAAAGACTTTCAGCAAGAAGGAGTTTCAGCATCAAAGTTTCAGAGAAAGAGATCCAGGTTCAGATATTGATAATTCTCTGCTACAGAAAGGAATCAAGGGCTAGATATCTGAACGGAAGGATTCATATTATTCCGCTGCACCCAATGTAAGGTTTCCTAAACTTTATATGTGTTTATTTCATCGTTTTAGAAAGTTCATATTTAGGGTGTTTATCAACATACTTGTGAGTAGATCTAAGATCCTGGTAAAATAATTTCCAACAACTCGCCTCAGAGCCATGGTAATTGATTTACTTGCAAGAAATTTGGACTTTAAAACGATTGTTTGATGTTTTGGATGGTATCATGTTGTATTGAGTGTTATTTGATGATTGATTGATGTTTGTGAATTTTCGTGAAAAATAATTGAATATCTGTTTCTGGAATTATTTTTATTAAATAGTATGGAAAAAATTAAGCAAGTAACTTTTTTACAGAACTCAATTTCGATTTAATTTTAATTAGTTATGATTTTTTGAAGTTTCGAAAAAATTGGGGTTGAGCTGAAATTCTCGTGCGCGCGTGGAAATCCTGCCAGAACCCACCAGCGCCGAGATTTCAGGCCCATGCACTCCCCATGCGCGCGCGGACGGGTATGCACAGCATCCCGTCCGTAGAGTTCGCAATTTTTTTGTTTTTCTTCGTTTTTTCATGCTTTTTCATGGAATTAACTTCCGATTTTTTGTGTAGTTCTGTATTTATACTATTACTATTCCTAATTCAATTCTAATTATCATTATAAATTAATTTAATATTTTTTTAATTTAATTCAAGATATTAGTGTAATTTGAATTTAAAAATAGTTAGTATCTATTTTATTTGCTTAATAATCTATCTTATTTTTTAAAATTTGATTATATCTTATCTTATTTTTAAATTTAAGGTCAGATTTTAAATATTTTTAAATTAAATTTTTTTTTTAAATAATTTGACCTTATTTAAATTTAAAATAAGATAACTAATCATGTAATTTTAAAAAGATGTAAGATATTTTGCTAACTTTTAAATTTTGTTATTTTATTTATTTAAATTACGTTTAAAATCTGAAAAAAAATATTCATTTATCTTTTTTAATTTTTATTATAAAATAACATTGAATTTTTAAAAGTAGTTAGCAAATTTTGAAATGATATTTAGGTTGGTTGAAACCTAATTTTTTCAAAATTGTAGGTTTAATTTTAAATTTTAATTTTCAAATTTTTTTTATTTTATTTTAATTTTTTCGAAAATAAATGTTTTATTTATTTAATTAATTATTTCGAAATTAATTATTTAATTTAAAATTAAATAAATCCTACATCCAACTATCCAGCTAACCTTGTTGCAAGAGTATGTGTTTTAGCTTGTTTGTAAATTTTCAAAACCTATTATTACTTGATTGCAAATAGCCATGGTTACTTTTTGCCAGATCTAATGATCTGATGGCTCCCTTGGTCAAGTAAATTATTTGTAACAGGTATATTTACAATCTTCTTTCATCTGTGTATGACCTAGCAACATGATAGGACCCATCCAAAGTGTGCCTGTGTGAGCGTATGTGTTTAATTTCATTATAGATGCATATAGGTTGTTGTTGCTAAATAAAATGTCATAGTTCTTCATAGATTTTATTTAGGCCTATTTAGTTTTTTGGGCCTATTCAATTAATAACAGTTGTTCATTTTAAGGTTAAATTCCTCTCTTTTGGGCCTTGTGTGAGAGTTGGGAGCCATAGTAGTGGGTATGACATACTGAACCCAGCACCTCCTCAAATTTTGTAGAAAGATACTTAGTCAAATAAGATATTTTCTAGATAGTTATTTCGAGACTACTTATTATTTCTAATATTAAATAGGAAAATATTATACATTGTGAAATTAATTATTTAAATAATTAATTTGGTACAATTAATTTTAAGTATATTTTTCCTAGTATTAAACTAGAGATTAATAATTAAGCCTTATCTACACTTAATTATTTATTTCTTGTTTTTAATACATTTAATTAATTTGAAAATTAAATATCTAAGTTGATTTTCATCATGATACTTAAATATTTCTTTTTCATGACACTTAATTAATAAGAAAATAATTTTTAGTTGAAATTTATTTTTTCAATTAAATTTAAATAATTTTCAAAATATATGTTTTCTTTATTATATTAATCAAATTTCGAAATTGCATTTCTTAAATGCTGGAATTTCGAATTTTATTGGAAAAATAGATTAAAGTTGTAAATTATTTATTTTAATTTTGGACCAAATTAAATCAATGATTTTTTCATTAATGGATTAATTTAAAATAAATAAATTAAAATGTATTATTAGAAATTGAATTAATTAGTCAAAGGAAAATCTAGATAGGTGATATTTTTGCTTGAAGTATTTTTCTAGTGTATTTAATTAAATAGAAAATTAATATTTAAGTTCATACTTAAATATTTGAAATTTTTCTTAAATATATTTAATTAAATCGTAAAATTGTATTTTTTGTTGTAAATTAATTTTATTAATTAATTTTTTGCCAACATTAAATTAGAATAATTTTTCGAGGATTTATTTTAACATGCATTTTCGAAAATTGTATCCTTGAATACTTTAATTTTTCGAAATGCAATATATATTTATAGAAAATTAAATTTGAGTTGTAAATTAATTTAAATTAATTTTGTAACAACTTAAATTGAATATTTTTCTAAATATTTATTGGAAATTATTACTAAGATGGAAATAATTCATGTTATTTTCATATCCATCTAAGTAAAATTTATAAATATTAAATTAAAATTTATATTTAGAATTTTTCATTCTAAATTGGAAATTTTAATTAAATAAATATATATTTAAAATAAAATGTATTAAATAAAGAGAATCAAAGAAAATACAACTCTCTTTAAATAATGAGCTTTATTATTAAGATATTCGATCTCCATTGTTGGTTTTACATCGCGTTTGTTTTAGTGAGTAATCCTCCCTAATGGAGGAACGTTCATTAGTAATTTCGCACCGTTTAATCTCGAAAGATAAGTAGTTTGTAAGTATTTTATATGGTATGGATCACCCTAATGGTGGCGACCATATTTGACTTGCAAATTGCGAAACAATGGTGGAAGCTCATAGGATAGAATTGCCTTGACTCTCGCCTAAACGGGACAACACTGAATTCCAATATTGATCGAATAAAAGGTTGCTAGAATGTTTAACATTTTAGATGAGCTGACAACTCTATTCAATGGATGGTAGCTTTGACTCTCGCCTAAACGGGACACTGATATCAGTTTGTTGAAAACCTTGGAAATTATTTAGGATTGTAAGTTTTAGTATTTTCACTTGTCATTCCTACTTGCTATATGCTTAATAATTTTTGAATTGTGTATGAATTTATATTGAACCATGTTATTTTCTGTTATTAAATTGTAGTTTAATTTCGAATCTTCATTGTTGGTCTAACATGTTTGTTTTTCTAATGAGATAAATCCCTAATGGATTTTCACTATTAGACATACATAATAGTGTTAGATCTCGAAAGATAAATATTGTATATGCGACATCTAGCTGTTCATCAATAAATGACACCTTAGACTAGTATTTTTATGATATGAAACAAGAAGATTGTATAAATAAGATTACTTTGACTTTTGCTAATTGAAGCATCGTTGGATTCTTATTTATAAACGAAATTATCCTAATTCCTCTTAGCTTATTCATTTCGAATTAGCTTAATAAAATATCATTGGATGAATGGTCTATAAATCATTTCATGTCATTATATATTCTCTTAAGAAATTAAATGACGCATATGATTATAATCCCGAAATTCTATTCCCAATTGATATAAATCCTCAATCTTAGAAATCTCCTACTTGTATGGGCAAATCTAACTTAGAGTTTGTATTAGTAGTGGTGGTCCAAGATAGAATTACTCATTATATTTGGTATAAATTTAAGTCTTTGACTTTAATTTTAGATTCCAAATAGAAATTTTCTTATATTTCTAATTCCAGAATACAATACAGTTACACTTTCTCAAGTGTTTAATATCCATCTTCTATTAATGTATTAAAACTGTATGGAATATGAGTTAGGTATTCTGTGACCACGAACCACTTGCAGTATTTTAAGAACTCTTTGATGTAACTAAACCTATGTCATCAAAAGACACTACCACATTTTTTTTAATCTATGGCATTTGTATCTTGTTCATAGTGGATTTGACAAGATCAATCTCCGCAAAGAGTTAATATGCCTATATCAACTGAAAGTAGTTCATCTCAGTCGCAGATGGATGTAAATTCAGGGGTGGATATGAATTTTTCGTTGTATTCTTCAAACGATAACTCTAGATTATACCTTTTGGCAAGAAATTTCAAATGTTTGAAAAATTTCATTAATTTCTAGCAATGGTTAAAACCATTATGGTAAGTGGTTAAAGATCTTGCGAACTGATAGGGACGGAGAAATCGTTAGTAGATATGCAGTTCAAAGATCATTAAATTGATTTTTGAATTATATCCAAACTTACCTCCCCAGAAATTTCGAGTTGCATGTTGATGATTAGTTACTAGTCGTTGCCTAAATCCTTCTATGGTAATACAATTTCAGAATGATGTAATGGTTGTATACTTAATGTAAATCATTACTAGATTCATGGATGACCTAATCAAAATCATAAGAAAAGCTAGAACTGTTAACCATGGTTTGTTAGCTATTCTAAGTGATTAGGGGTGGACCATCCCATAGTCAACAGATAAGAAAGTGTTTGTTCAAACAAATACTACTTTTCTGAGATAACGAGTAAGTCTGAAAATAAAGTAGCAAATAAAGGGGATATTTATTTCTTGATTCCAAAAGTGTTCTATCATCTTATTTGACATATGATGATCCCACTGCCTCTGTTGTCTTGTTACAACCAAAGAGGTTAATACCATTTAGTTTTCTTAGACATAATTCACGGTACCTTGTCGTAGTGGGAGAGTTCCTAGGAACTTCACTTCTTATGACTTGGAAGACACTAGTGATTAAATTCCATTGTGAGTTTAAACAAGTAATGGATTGTCAAGATAAGAAACTAAGAAGAAAAGCCAATAGAACTATGGTTTAATCCATTCACATGGAATAACCTAAAGTTTTCTAATACAAGGACATAAAAGGAAATTTTCATTTATAAGTCTATTCAATGGACTTAACAAAACTTCCTGTTCCTAGTATTATAGGTTTGAGTTTATCTAAACCTATGGCTTATGGTATACCTGGTAATTACTTACCCTAATGCAAGCAACTTACTTTAGTAAGATGCTGAAGCATTTTCTTTCTAATGGCAATCTATAGAAGCTTCACAACTTCTTAGGCATAGATTTTATTTATCTAAGGAAAAGTCTCAACTATTCCAGAAAAGATAAAGCCATGAAAGAATTTCTTAAATCAATAGTGAGAGGTCTTAGATATGCTTTTGTATGCCATAGACCAGACACCTGCTGTTGAGTGGGAGTAATGAGTAGGCATCAGATTAATCCAGGAGAAGAACATTGGAAGACAATCAAGTAAATCTTAAGATTAAGAAGAGGAACTATATGTTAGTCTATAAGAGTGTGTTTAAAATTCTTAGACTACACCACATCAGATTTTGAAATTTGCCTTTGTGCTAGAAAATCTTTCTGATAAGATGGTGATTACTCTGGGGGTGGAATAGTGATTTTGGAGAAGTGTAAAAACCTATCTGAAGTCTCTAGGTCTACCAGAAAGGGACTGAATGTTAAAGTTGCAGGAAAGGTACTTATTCAGTCTAAGGAAAGTTCTATACATTTTTGGCACCATTCCAAATTGCCTTAACTACTAGTGTTAATTTTCTGATTCACCAAAAGTAGTTGCCAAAAGCATAGAATCCAGTATCCCAAGAGAGTAGACATATAGAGAGGAATTTCACATTATCAATAATTTTGTGATTAAGGAAGAGTAACGGTGGAGAAAAGTTTGTGGTTAATTCAACCTTTCAGATCCTATTACGAGGAGTTTACTACTACTACACTTGATTTGTATATTGAGGTGTTGAGATTATTTGAAATGCACTTTTTGTTTTATATTAGTGTAAGTGGGAGTTTGTTGGGTTTTATGCCCTAAATAAAACTCATTTCAATATAATCAGATTTACTTATTAATATAGATCAGAAATAACATTTAATGTTGCATGGTTCACATGATTTATTTCATGATTATATGTACACAATGTATAAATTCATCTGAAACCCTTTTCACATACTTGATCCTGTTTATTGTGCCGTCAACACATTGAAAAGTAAACATGACTATGTGAATAAAGTTTCCTAGATATATCAGACATAAGGTTTTACTGATGTGATAATCTACAACAGAGTTTACTTGCATTTGGAGAAGTGCTATGTTCTTTCCAGAGCATTGGTTAAAGTAAAGCTCAGGTTGGATGCATGGAGTATGCATCGGAAGGGACCGATATTGAACTTTGACTTAGATTTATTAAACTTACCGTAATATCTATTCAAG
This sequence comes from Cannabis sativa, assembly GCF_029168945.1. Lineage (NCBI taxonomy): Eukaryota > Viridiplantae > Streptophyta > Magnoliopsida > Rosales > Cannabaceae > Cannabis > Cannabis sativa. The sequence goes on along the minus strand of NC_083605.1, from coordinate 38,649,982 downwards.
TCAATATCGCCTAGTTGATCCTAGATCAAATGATCTTAATCCTGTTATGATTAGGCTCAATCTCAAGAGGCTATTCGTGTTCTTTGATTTGTTAGTTAAGCCTACTTTTAGGTCAGGGTGATACGTACATTTTGGGAACACGGTAGTGCAATTGAGTGGGAGCGCTAGCATAAACATGGAATCTATAGCTTCTATCTGGCGAATAGTAAGCAAAGGATGATCTCCTTCAAGCTTGACCAAACGAACATAAATGGTGGAGTACTCATTTCACATAAGCTGAAATATCATTTATACGGGGTGAAGTGTTTTAAGGATAAAATACATTGTAGGGTGTAACGGTAATCTAATCCCTTTAAAGTGTAGATCATTCATATAGAGGATCATTAATCACATTAGGATTATAACAATGGATAACTAATGATGCATCTATATGGTGGAACATATAGAGCACTCTATATACTGAAAGTGCAATTCTATGTTCTATTCGTGGATTCAACGAAAAATAAATAAGTTAGTGAATTTTAGTGCTAAATTCTTGATCTACTTATTGGAAGCTCGGTTATATAGACCCATGGTCCCCGCACTAGTTGAGATAATATTGCTTGTAAGACTCATATAATTGGTTTTGATTAATCAATTATAATTCTCAAATTAGACTATGTCTATTTGTGAATTTTTCACTAAGTAAGGGCGAAATTGTAAAGAAAGAGTTTTAGGGGCATATTTCTTAATTATGATACTTTGTATGGTTCAATTAATAAATATGATAAATGACAATATTATTTAATAATTATTTATAATTATTAAATAGTTAGAATTGGCATTTAAATGGTTGAATTAGAAAATTGGCATTTTTGAGAAAATCAGATGCAGAAAAGGTAAAACTGCAAAATTGCAAAAAGTGAGGCCCAAATCCACTAAGCATGGCTGGCCACTTTTGTAGGCAATTTAAACTGATATTTTCGTTATTTTAATGCCAAATAATTAAAACGTAACCCTAGTGGAATGCTATAAATAGATAGTGAAGGCTTCAGGAAAGTTACACTTTTCTTCTGACACTTCTGATTCAGAAAAACCTGAGCCTTCTCTCTCCCTATCTTGCCGACCACTCCCTCTCTCTTTCTTCCCTCTCAAATTTTGAAATTCTTAGTGTATGAGTAGGGCCCACACACAGCAAGTGATACCTCAACCATATTGAGGAAGATCGTGAAGAAAGACTTTCAGCAAGATGGAGTTTCAGCATCAAAGATTCAGAGAAAGAGATCTAGGTTCAGATATTGATAATGCTCTGCTGCAGAAAGGAATGAAGGGCTAGATATCTGAACGGAAGGAGTCATATTATTCCGCTGCACCCAATGTAAGGTTTCCTAAACTTTATATGTGTTTATTTCATCGTTTTAGAAAGTTCATATTTAGGGTGTTAATCAACATACTTGTGAGTAGATCTAAGATCCTGGTAAAATAATTTCCAATAGGAGCATGCCGTGAGTGTCGTACTGATCAGAGAAGAGGAAAGCGTGTAGCATCTAGTCTATTACATCAATAAAAGACTCGTCGAGGCCGAACGCCGATATCTGTTGATAGAAAAGCTCGCCTACTGCCTCATTCTAGCAACAAGGAAGCTGAGGCCTTACTTTCAAGCTCATCCTGTTTGGGTGTATACCAACTAACCACTACGACAAATACTACAGAAGCCAGAGGCCTCTGGACGGTTACTCAAGTGGGCGGTAGAATTGGGTCAGTACGAAATCAATTTCCAACCCCGAACAGCTATCAAAGGCCAAGCCTTGGTCGACTTTGTGGTGGAATGCACAGGCAATACAGAAAGCATACTAGAAAGCAATCTCGAGTCAATGCACATGCAAGTAACATTGAAGACAAACCGACCTGAAAGCTACATATGGATGGGTCGACAACAGATCAACTATCTGGTGCAGGAATTGCCCTTGTCACACCTGGGGAGCAACACCTGCACGCTGCAGTCAAATTCGGATTCAAAGCCTCTAACAACGAAGTTGAATATGAAGCCCTAATCGCTGGACTTAAACTAGCGAAGGAAATGAAGGTCGAACACATTGAGATATGCAGTGATTTACAGCTGGTGGTAAATCATGTATCCGGCGAATACGAGGCTCGGGGAGAAAAAATGATAGCATATGTGTTAGCTTGATTGGCGAGCAGCAATATAAGTGACAAGGCAAACCTGGTCCCTATCCAGTTCCTTGAAGAGCCTAACCTCACTGGCATGGAAGAAATCGAAATGATCGACACATCTCCAAACTGGATGATGCCAATAGCAGCCTATCTCTACTCTGGGGAACTTCCAGATAACCGAAATGAAGCTCAAAAAATGAGAAAAAAGGTAGCACGGTACATCATAGTAGAAGGGGTCATGAACAGAAGAGGATTCTCGATGCCATTACTCAGATGTGTCACACCATATGAAGCTGCACGACTTCTATTTGAAGTTCCCGACGGATTCTGTGGAAATCATGCAGCCGGACAGAGCTTATCGAAGAAAATTCTAAGGCAAGGCTACTTCTGGCCTACGATGATTGAAGATTTGAGAGCCTATGTCAAGAAGTTCGACAAATGCCAGAGATTTTGAAAGATACCAAGAGCTCCGCCCAACGAGCTGACACAGATGTAAAGTCCGTGGCCCTTTGCCATCTGTGAAGTTGACCTAATCGGACAGTTACCTAAAGGTAAAGGCGGGGTGTAGTACGCAGTGGTAGCAGTCGACTACTTTACTAAGTGGACTGAAGTCAAACAACTTGCATCCATCACATCAAAGAAGGTTCAAGACTTTATAGTGAAGAACATCATATGTCGGTTCAGACTACCGTACAAAATAGTCTCGGACAACGGCAAGCAGTTCGACAGCCAATCTTTCACTGATTTCAGTGTGAACCATGGTATAATCAAAAGTTTCTCCGCAGTGGCACATCCTCAAGCAAATGGTCAAGTTGAAGCAGTCAACAAAACCTTGAAGGATACACTAAAAAAGAAACTCGAAGATGCCGAAGGAAATTGGCCAGAAGAACTCCCCGAAGTTCTATGGTCATACCGTACAACGGAAAAAACAGCAACCGGTCAAACACCATTTGCAATGGCGTACGGTTATGAAGCTATGCTGCCCGTTGAACTCAAGCCACCTTCCCACAGAAGATTGACATATGATCAAGGTACCAATCACATACTCCTTCCAGAATCACTTGACTTATGACTACACAACTCGATGACTGCCCGCTGATGGCTCAATCATCTACTTACACATCAACAAAAAGTAGCTCAGTATTTCAACAAGCAAGTGAAAGCTCGGAAATTCTTCGTGGGAGATATGGTCCTAAGAAGGGTATTCCTAAACACCAAAGACAGCATGTCAGGTGTACTAGGACCTAACTGGGAAGGACCATACCAGGTGGTTGAAGTTCTCGACTCCGGAGCATACAAATAAGGTAAGTATGACGAAAAAATGCAACTCATTCTAGTACCACGATATTGGAATGGAGAACATTTAAGGAAATACTACAAATAAAGTACTTAGGTCGGATTGACCACTTGAAAGTACTCAGGTCAGATTGACCACTTGAAAGTACTCAGGTCGGACTAACCACTTCAAAGTACTCAGGTCGGATTCACCACTTCAAAGTACTCAGGTCGGATTGACCACTTCAAAGTACTCAGGTCGGATTGACCACTTCAAAGTACTCAGGTCGGGTTGACCACTTCAAAGTACTCAGGTCGGCTAGACCATTTCAAACTACTAAATGAACATTCGCTTCTAAGTGAATGGCCTTCTAGGCGGACAACGCGCAAAGGTTTCAGAAACAAAGTACTCAGGTCGGCAAGAAAACTTTAAGGTGCAGTTTCTTATGTCTGCAATTTGTTTTATGTCATGTTACGATAAAATATGAGATTAGATCACTAGCTCTGATGTAAGTTACTACGGTAACAAATACATTTTCGATCAATAAATGAATAAAGATAGTATTTCCTATTATATTGAGTCGAAAAAATCAGCATGATTATAATTTACCTAAAGTGCGTACAAAAGGTTTAGTCGAACCCAAAACACCGAATAGATAAGCAATATATTTGCGAAAGACAAGGGACCAAGAGTCATACGTCTGCTCGGTCACTTCGGGGGCACCTATACTTGTACAAAGCATTTGGTAAAAAGAAAACAATCACAATTGCACGACAATTATAAATAGAGAATGAAATTCATTAAGGATGACAAAAGCACATAATACTGGGATTAAAAGATGCCCGGTCACCCCGTTGTCCAAAAAATGAAAAATAATTCCAAGTTTAAAGACCGCTTGGTCGGTCATGATGTCTTAAAAAAGGCCTTGAGGCAGAATATGATATATACAAAAAAGGGGGAGATAAAAAGAGAAGTGTTTAAACAGTTGGAGTTCCAGGCTCTTGGTTCGGTTCTTCTGGGCCAACTGGAGCAAGAGGATCTGTTTTTCGAACAGGAGAAGCATCGGCAGCCTGGGTGGAGGTTGAAGCAGCTTGGCTGGAGGTTGAAGCAGCCGCCTCGTTCCCACCATAAGTAACTTGGGCCACGCAGTACTCAAGGTACATGTCCTTAGCCTCGCTCAAGTAGTTAAAATTGGCCCGGGGATGGCTTTCCAGATTTTGAAGAAGAGCTCGAGGCCAGCTGTCTCTAAGGCATTAACCTTCTCCTTCAACCTGTCCGCCTCGGTCACCTTGGCGTCCTTCTCCTCCTTCATCTGAAGCAGAATTTTCCGTAGGGAGGTCCTCTCATCTTGAAGACTATTAACTTCAGCAGATAAGATCTCGATGGTCTCCTCAAAGTGATCAGCAGCTTCGAGATCCTTTGTCAGCACGAAGATCTTCTTCTCGGCAGCGAACAACTTCTTGTTGGCTTCGCCGAACTCAAGTCGAACAGCTCTAGCTTCCGCCCTGGCTTCCTCCGCTTCCTTTTTGGCCAAGTCCGCCTCCGCCCTCAAGTTGTCAGACAGAGCCACACTCTTGGAAGCAATAGACTTAGCCCGGGAGTAAGTGTAAGCCAACTTCAAACCAGCCTGCACAAAGGAAAAAATTCAGCAAATGGAGCTAAGTATGGAAAGTTAAAGGGAAGTATCAAAAAAGACTTACCCTGGTGAGCTCCTTCAGGACTCCCCCCACCAACGCATCCAGAGATGAGTCACTATCAGCACCAGGCAATTGCTCACTGACCTCGGGAACCAGCCGGTTCATGTAGTGGGCCAGCATCTCCTTGTCCTTTTTGGCCTCAGGGAGCACAGGCAAAGGAGGAGTTGGTGCCCGCACCCGCTCAGGAGTACTCCTGACCAATTCAGACCCAGCCGTTGGTGGTCCAGACTCCGTGGACTTGGCATATTTGGGGGTAGAAGGGTTTGCAGCAGTCAGCTCCTCGTAAAGGTCAATGACCCCTCCAGAAGGTCTCTTCTCCGAAGACCCCTCACCGCCCTTCGACTTCTTGGCCAAAGGATAGGCGCTAGAGCTTCCGCCCATTCTCTTCCTTAGAGTATCGAGCATCTACCGAGACATGTTTGCACAGAACAAAAACAGTGTGGTTAGAAAACAGCCATCAGAAAACAGAAGGCATGAAAATTAAGAAGCTCAAAAAAAGAAGTAAAATGCAAGGTGACCGCCCGCACAGAGATTGAGAAGTCCATCATCACCTGACATCGATTTTATTTCAGACATGACAGCCTTCCCTTTTCTGACAAAGGGGGGAGATGGCTGAAGAGGTGAAGTGGGCTCCCTTATGCGAATAGCATGTTCAACAGGCCGGGGCGTGGCCGAGAGTTTCTTCTTCCTCTTCAATGGGGTCACCTGCTCAGCCTCAACCTCATCCTCAGGATCAAAAGGCTCCTGAGCATATTGCTTGGCCCTGACACCTCCTTTCAACTTAGCCTCACGCTTAAGTTGAATGAGCTCATCCTCCTGATGAGCTTGTTTAGGCCGGCCAGCACCGGACTTCCTCTTCTTCCCCGCCACGGACTTAGGAGAAAAGTCCACAGGGTAAAGCCCATACTTTACCAGATTATCATCGGAGGTCAACTTGATGATATTCCTCTCTTCCTCCGACAACAGGGCAAGTTTTTGAGCTCTATCCCTAAGAGCAAGGGTGAGGGGAGGACGGTGATATGTCAAAATCTGTTGAAACTGAGTCCAGGTGATGCTCAAGTCCTTCACCATGAAGTACTTATCAACAAAAACCCCTATTTTGCTGATGGCCTTGTCATCCGTGCCGCTCAACCACTTGAAGCCTGGCTGAGAGAAGTAGAAGTACCCCGACCTGCCTTGCTTGGGGGTATACTTCAGGTTAAAGAACCAGGCGACCTCGTGGGGGGAAGGAGCATCCCATCCTTGGGAAGCATAGACGACGAAGAGAGCGGACAAATACTTAATGCCCTTTGGAGTAATTTGGGCCGGGCAGAGGCCAAAAAAGTCTGCCACATCCTTGAAGTACTTGTGCAAGGGCATCAACGTCCCTTGCTAGCCGTGAGCCCCCGACCAGGCGCACATTCCCTTATCAAGATTTGTGGTGCGATTATCGTGGGTGGGAATGTAGCAGTCCGGCTCGCCCAAGTACCCGTCCTGGTCGAGAGTTCAGAGGCGTGCCTCCGAAATCTTGGACGAAGGACTTACCCACCTGGCGCCCAAGGCACCCTGTCTCCTATGAGGAACTGCCTCAGCAAGCTCCTCACTAACGTAGTCCACGCCCTCAACTAGGACGTCTCCGTCAGCATCAACTGGCTGCCTAGCCTAATTATACTCCCCGATGTTAGGGTGTTCAACCTCTTCCTCTCCCTCCGCCTCGGAAGGACTGCCCGGACGCACCTCATCTAGCTCCTCAACCTCCTAGACCTCAGCGTCCCCCTCACGGTCCTCTTCCATCGAGACGGCCGAATCCTGTTCGGTGTCGGGCAGAGTGGCAAGCCGAGCCACTTAAGGATCAGAAGCGTCGGCCAAACGCGTGGTTTACTTTGTAGGAGCCATCATCCTATGGTTGGGTACAAGGTCAGAAGAGTTTTCTTCGCTAAAAGGAGGGCTAGCACGAAGTCGAGGATGAACCTCGTGCAGAAGCTAAAGCAAATCCTGGTCAATCTGATGCCCGAGTTCCGGAGACTCACTTGGGTTCATCTGCAAAAGACAACACACAAGATGAGTTTTGGACGGAGTGTCAAACGAGAAACAAGGAAATATGCCCACCAGGAGCACTCAACAGATTAAAGAACGACTATGTTTAAAGAAAAGTCAAAACTCAAGAAGTCAGAAAGTTTTCTTGACTTAGGGCAAAAAAGTTCATGAAGCTTAGAATAAGCAAGATGGAAGACAGACACAATGCGGTTCAAAAATAAGCTCTACGACTGAAAGCCCATATGAAGACATGGTAAAGAAGAGTCGCAGAAGTTTCTAACCCTAGGGTTTCCTAAGCATTCTTTCTACAGCATAGTTGCATTCAAAGCGTAAACATGCAAGGAAAAGCATAAAGGAAATCAGAAACTTACTCAAAGATTCGAATGTTTGAGTTCAAGCAAACCAGCAATCGTCTGAAGGCACTTCGGCAACTTTGAAGCCAGAAAACTCTCTTTTCGCTCTAGAGTTTACTTAACAACGAAGGGTGATAAAATGGGTTATGTGCCAGTACGATGAGTATTTATAGGCAAAGGGGTAACTGTATCAAAAAGAACCTTAGACGCCTCGACTTCCCACCTCAAAAGCGAGTATGGGAAATCAAAAGTAATCAAGTGCAACCGTCAGCCGTGGAGAGAGAAAATCGAATTTCAAAATATTAATTGTCAGAGCATTAATTAGTCGAAAACAGAAGCGATGCCCAGTTTGCTTCACATCGAGTCTCGAATGGTCATGCTCGACATGTGTCCCCATCCAAAGGCAGAGCCAGCTCGGAATAAGTCTACACGCAACCTCAGAGTTCCCGTACAAACTTGGGGGGTAAATGTTATCCCAAATTTGGCACTCTGACGTGGCATCACAAGAATGGTGACACGTGGAGTCCACTTGGAGCATCTGCTCGGAATGATAGACCGAGCAGGACGCCTCGCTGGCACATCCAAAATGAAATATTCAACAAGCTGTGTAGGACGATCAACACTTAGTGAATTTAACTTTCGCATCATGAGTCATCAGCTCAATCCCTACAACTCAGGGATCAACTTACGTGGATATGGGATATACACGATCCCACTATCAGTGTACTAAGCCTCAATCCCACGATCCTTGCATTCAGCATTGATCACACGATCTTTCTATTTATGCGCATTGTAACGAGAGAAAAAACTCTTCCTCCTCAAGTTTCCCAGCCATATAAATAGTGAGGAATGTTCACTCGGCAAGGGACCGAGAAATTATAAGCTTATACGCAGCTAAGCTAAGGCTATACTATTATCTAAGAATTATATATTCAGAGATACTGTTTTAAGAGCTATAAGAAAAGGAAACTTCTTCCTTCTTATTAAGTCAATTCAAATAATTAGAATTAGGCTATTACCGAACTGCTCGGGGCTGAACCTCTTTAAAATTCATGTGTCTTATTATTGCTTTCTTATATATATTCTCATTACGACATATCGTTTATCGCTTATCAAAAAGACTCATTGTCGTTGGCTAAAAGCGAAGTCAACAGTCTAATTTCATTCAATTTTACTATTCAATGATTGTTTATGTACTAAACCATGCTCCCAAAACTTTGATATTAACCAAATCATACCTCTCAAACTTTGACATGTACTAAATTTATGGCCCCTGAACATTCATCCATGTTAGACTTTTTTACTAAAATTGGAAAAAAGTCCTTAAATCCAACAATATCAATACTTCAGGGGGCATTTTTAACGACTTTAAAAGTTCAGGGGGCATAATTTGGCACATGTCAAAGTTTAGACGGCAAAAATTCTAATTAGCCTAAATTAAAATTTATATTTAGAGTCCTCTAAATTGGTAATTTTAATTAAATAAATATATGTTTAAAATAAATATTATATGAAAATACACTTTAAATAAAAAGCTTTATTATTAAGATATTCGATCTCCATTGTTGGTTCTACATAGTTCTTGTTTTAATGAGTAATCATCCCTTATGGATGAACGTTCATTAGCAATTTAACAACGTAGAATCTCAAAAGATAAGTATTATTTGTAAGTGTTTTATTCTTAGTATGGATCACGTAATGGTGGCAACTATTAGTAAATCTTATAAAAGTATGAAACAATGGTGGAAGCTCATAAGATAGAATGGCCTTGACTCTTGCCTAAACGGGACAACGCTTGATTCTAATCTTGATCGAATAAAAGGTTGATAGAATGTTTGTCATTTTAGATGAGCTGACTACTCTATTCAATGGATGATATCTTTGACTCTCAGCTAAACAAGACACTGGTATCAGTTTGTTGGAAACCTTAGAAATTATTTAGGATTGTAAGTTTTAGTATTTTCACTAGTCATTCCTATTTGTTAAATGCTTAATAATTTCTGAATTGTGTGTGAATTTATATTGAAGCATGTTATTTTCTGTTATTAATTGTAGTATAATTTCGCATCTTCATTGTTGGTCTAACTTGGCTTGTTGTTTTGAAAGGGACAAATCCTAATGAATTGTCATCCATTAGGCAAACATAATAGTGTTAGATCTCGATAGATAAATATTTGTAAATGTAACCTCTAGCTGTTCATCAATTGATGACACCTTAAACAAGTATTTACAATATGAAACAACGAAGAAGTTTATAAAAATAAGAATGACTTCGACTCTCGCCAATCGGGACATCGTTGGATTCTTATTTTAAATTCAAAATTATCCTTTAATTTTTCCTCTTAGCTTATTCATTTCCAATTAGCTTAAATAATATATGATTGGATGAGTGATTTATAAATCATTTGCTTATGATGTCATTCTATTTTCTCTTAAGAAATTGAATGGCGCATATGATTATATTCCCAACATTGTATCCTGAAATGATCTAAACCCTCAATCTTGAATCTCCTATTGTATATATGTTTACTATAGATAATTTAAACTTAGAGTTAGATTAGTAGCGGTGGTCCAAGAGAGAATAATTACTCATATATATTTGGTTAAATTTAAATCTTTGACTTTAAATATTAGATTCCAAATAGAATTTTTATATATCTATTTCCTAGAACACATTACACATTAAAGTATGATTTTCACAAGTTTTTTTTAATATCCATTTTTCTATCAATGGATTCAAACTGTATGTTTTTATGTGGATCTGAGTTTAATATTCTTAGACAAGGATCCACTTGGACTATTCTAAGAACTTTATCTTGTAACTAGACCTAAGTCATCAAAAGACAACAACCACTTTCTTGTATATCTATTGAATTGGCATCTTGTTCATAGTGGTTTTGACAAGATCAGTCTCTGCAAAGAGTCAATATGCCTATATCCACTGAAAGTAAGATCATCTATATTCGATGATGGATGTACATTCAGAGGTGGATATGAGTTTTTGTTATATTCTTAAGACGATCACTCTAGATTTCACCTTATGCAAAAGAAAGTTGAAATGTTTGAAAAATTTCATGAATTTCTAGCAATAGGGGTGGAGAAATATTTGGTAGATATGCAGTTCAAAGATCATTAAGTTGATTTTTTGAATTATATCCAAACTTACCTCCTTAGAAATTTGATTTGCATTTTGATGATAGTATAAGGTCTATGATTAGCTACTAGTCGTTGCCTAAGTCCTTCTAAGGAAATATCCTAGTGATAGGAAAATTTCAGAATGATGGAATGGTTGTTGGTATAAACCATTACTAGATTCATGGATTACCCAATCATGATTTAAGAAAAGCTAGAACTATTAACCAAGGTTTGCATGTTTGATAACTATTCTAAGTGATTACGGGTGGACAATCCCATAGTCATTAGATAAGAAAGTGTTTGTTTTAACAAATACTACTTTTCTAAGAAAATGACTAAGTCTGACAAAAAAGTAGCAAAATAGAGGAGATATTTTTTTTCTTGATTCCAAAATTGTTCTATCATCTTATTCTGTATAAGATGGTACCACTGTTGGGTTTTATGCCCTATATAAAACTCCATTTCAATGTAATCCATTTTATTCAACATCAATAAAGAAACAGAAGTATTTTTCATTCATTTGTGTATGTTTTGGTTCACCTTATCCATTGCTTGTCTATTTGATTTATAAATTCATCTGAAACCCTTTTCACATACTTGATCCTGTTTATTGTGTTGTCAACACACTGGAAAGTAAACATGACTATGTGAATAAAGTTTCCTAGATTTATCACACACAGGGTTTTACTGATATGATAATCTACAACAGAGTTTACTTGCATTTGGAGAAATGCTATGTTCTTTCCAAAGCATTGGTTAAAGTAAAGCTCAGGTTGGATGCATGGAGTATGCATCGGAAGGGACCGATATTGAACTTTGACTTAGATTTATTAAACTTACCGTAATATCTATTCAAGTCAATATCGCCTAGTTGATCCTAGATCAAATGATCTTAATCCTGTTATAATTAGGCTCAATCTCAAGAGGCTATTCATGTTCTTTGATTTGTTAGTTAAGCCTACTTTTTGGTCAGGGTGATACGTACATTTTGGGAACACGGTACTGCAATTGAGTGGGAGCGCTAACATAAACATGGAATCTATAGCTTCTATCTGGCGAATAGTAAGTAAAGGATGATCTCCTTCGAGCATGACCAAACAAAAATAAATGGTGGAGTACTCATTTCACATAAGCTGAAATATCATTTATACGGGGTTAAGTGTTTTAAAGATAAAATACATTGTAGGGTGTAACGGTGATCTAATCCCTTTACAGTGTAAATAATTCATATAGAGGATCATTGATCAAATTATGATTATAACAATGGATACCTAATGATGTGTCTATACGGTGGAACATATAGAGCATTCTATATACTGAGAGTGCAATTCTAAGTTCTATGCGTGGATTCAACGAAGAATTAATAAGTCAGTGAATTTAGGTTATAAATTCTTGATCTGCTTATTGGAAGCTCGGTTATATAGATCCATGGTCCCCCCACTAGTTGAGATAATATTTCTTGTAACACTCATATAATTGGTTTTGATTAATCAATTATAATTCTCAAATTAGACTATGTCTATTTGTGAATTTTTCACTAAGTAAGGGCGAAATTGTAAAGAAAGAGTTTTAGGGGCCTACTTGTTAATTATGATACTTTGTATGGTTCAATTAATAAATATGATACATGACAATATTATTTAATAATTATTTATAATTATTAAATAGTTAGAATTGCATTTAAATGGTTGAATTTGAAAATTGGCGTTTTTGAGAAAATGAGATGCAGAAATGATAAAACTGCAAAATTGCAAAAAGTGAGGCCCAAATCCATACAGCCATGGCCGGCCACTTTAATTGGCTTTATCATCTGATATTTTCATTATTTTAATGCCAAATAATTCAAACCTAACCCTAGTGGAATGCTATAAATAGATAGTGAAGGCTTCAGGAAATTTACACTTAACTTTCACACTTTTCATTCAGAGAAAAACCTGAGCCTTCTCTTTCTAAACCCTAGCCGCCACTTCTCTCTCTCTCTTCTTCCTTGAGATTTCGAACCACTTAGTGATTAGAGTAGTGCCCACACACAGCAAGTGATACCTCAATCATAGTGAGAAAGATCGTGAAGAAAGACTTTCAACAAGAAGGAGTTTCAGTACTAAAGAAGGAGAGAAAGAGATCCAGGTTCAGATCTTGATAATACTCTGCGACAGAAAGGATACAAGGGTTAGAGATCTGAACGGAAGGATTCATATTATTCCGCTGCACCCAATGTAAGGTTTCTCATACTTTGTATGTGTTTATTTCATAATCGTTTTAGAAGTTCATATTTAGGGTGTTAATCAACATACTTGTGAGTAGATCTAAGATCTTGGTAAAATAATTTCTAACAACTGGCCTCAGAGCCATGGTAATTGATTTTCTTGAAAGAAATTTGGACTTAAAATGATTTGTTTGATGTTTTGGATGGTATCATGTTGTTTTGAGTGTTGTTTGATGATTGATTGATGTTTGTGAATTTTCGTGAAAAATAATTGAATATATATTTCTGGAATTATTTTTATTGGATAGTATGGAAAAAATTAAGCAATTTACTTTTTTACAGAACTCAATTTCGATTTAATTTGTATTAGTTATGATTTTTTGAATTTTCGAAAAATATCAAGAATCGTGCATGAACACACGCGCGCGCGGACGAAGGGCAACTTTCGGACAACACGCGTTCAGACACGGTTTCTTGTTTGAAACTGAGCTTCCGCGTGTGGAGAGGCTGCTTGCAGCCTTCTGCGCCGAGTTTCCTCGCCCATGCACTCCCTGTTGCGCGCGCGGACAGTAAGCAATGCATACTGTCCGTACAGCTCACATTTTTTTTCGTTTTTCTTCGATTTTTCATGCTATTTCATGGATTGAACTTCCAATTTTTTGTGTAGTTTTGTATTTAGACATTTACTATTCCTAATTCAATTCTAAATATCATAATTAAATTAATTAATTTTTTTTAAAATTAATTCATGATATTAGTGTAATTTGAATTTAAAAATAGTAAATATCTATCTTTTTTGCTTAATTATCTACCTTATTTTTAAATTTGATTATATCTTATCTAATTGTTAAATTTAAGGTCAGATTTTAAATTTTTAAATTAAATATTTTTTCTAATAATTTGACCTTATTTTAATTTAAAATAAGATAACTATAATCATGTAATTTTAAATAGAACTAAGATATTTTGCTAACTTTTTAAATTTGTTATTTTATTTATTTAAATTAAATCATAAATCTAAAAAAGATATTTATTTATCTTTTTTTATTATTATTGAATATTTAATTTATAAAATAACATTAAATTTTTAAAAGTAGTTAGCAAATTTTGAAATGATATTTAGGTTAGTTGAAACCTAATTTTTCAAAATTGTAGGTTTAATTTTAAATATTATTTTATGAATTTCGAATATATATATATATTTTATTTTATTATTATTTTTTTCGAAAATAAATTTTTTTGTTTATTTTATTTAATTATTTTTTTTTCGAAATTTAATTATTTAAAATTAAATAAATCCTACATCCAACTATCGAGCTAACCTTGTTGCAGGAGTATGTCTTTTTAGCTTGTTTGTAAGTTTTTAAAACCTATTATTGCTGGATTGCAAATAGCCATGGTTAACTTGTTGACAAATCCAATGATCTGATTTTAAATCATGGCTCCCTTGGTCAAGTAAATAATTTGTAACAGGTAATTTTCGCAATCTTCTTTCATCTGTGTATGACCTACCAACATGATAGGATCCATCCAAATTGTGTTCCTGTGTGAGCCTATATGTTTAATTTTGTTATAGATGCATATAGGTTGTTGTTGCTAAATAAAATATCATAGTTTTTGATAGATTTTATTTAGGCCCATTTAGTTTTGGGCCTATTCAATTAATAACAATTGTTCATTTTAAGGTTAAATTCCTCTCTTTTGGGCCTTGTGTGAGAGTTGGGAGCCATAGAAGTGGGTATGACATACTGAACCCAGCACCCCCTCACATGAACTACCCCAATTGTGAAGGCCCATTTGCCTGATTTGAATAACTGTACTAGGTTAATTAAATTAGTTTAACCTAATAAAATTGATTAGCAACATAATTAATTTCATTTATTTTGAAATTAATTTAAGAAAACCATAGTTTAAAGAATTTTATTCTAAGCTAAACTATGTGTATTTTCTTGTATTTAATTAAATATTGAATTATAACCAACTAGATTCTTTCTGAAGCTTAATTTAAATTTTTCATTAAATATTCCTATTTAAGTTGAAATCTTGTTATCTCTAACTAATCAACTTAAATCTGAATATCTTTTGAATTTCAAATTTCAAAATTAATTTGAGGAATTTTAGGAATTGGTTATTAAGATTCTTTAGATATTTTTTAAGTTGATATTTTTTCAAATATTGACTTAAAATAGAATATTTTTCAAAATTAAGTGGTTACAACTTAATTTTGTTTTTTTTAATTAAATCTAATTTGAAAGATATTTAAGTTGATTTTTTAGATTCTTCTAAACAACCTAAATAAGATATTTTCAAATTTGTTCCATTATTTTCGAATTTAAATAATAATTAAAATTTAATTAAAGTTGATTTTTTATTTAAACCAACTTTAATTTGTAATTTTTCATTATTAAATTATGGAACTGATGATTAAATAAAATACATATATTTTTTTTTTTAAATATTGAGCTTTAATAAAAAGATATTCGATCTCCATTGTTTGTTTTACAAAAGTTAAATTTTTTTCAATATAACCTCGAGACGCTAGACTTTGTCCCCCTATGGATGGTTATTCGTTGAAAACTTTTAACACCGTAAGATCTCATTTGATAAGTGTTTTGTGAGTTTTCGTCTCTATTAGACTCTCCCCTACGGTGACTACTTAGAGATAAACTCATAAAACATGAAACAATGGTGGAAGCTCATAAAATGCGAATAACCTTGACTCTCGCCTACCGGGACAACGTTGGATTCTCATTTTGATCGAATAAAAGGTTGCTAAAATGGTTTTATTTTAGATAAGCTGACTACTCTATTTAACTAATGTTATCTTTGACTCTCGCCTACCGGGACACTATATTTCATTATGTTGGAACCCTTGGAAAATAAACTATGTTAGATTTAGTATTTTTATAACATATGTGATTATTTGTTATTTTCTGAACTTGTGTATGAATTTGAACCAAAATCTTACTTCTGTTTTATTGATGTGTTGTAGTTCTAATAACCCTCATCCCAATCCACTCCTAGTTAATATCTTAGCAAATGAACTTGAAGTTATAAACTCCTTGTCAGAGTAATACTTCCCATATGCTCATGATGAACATAAAATTCCAGAAAGCAGGTAAGCTGGGATTCGTTCACTCTGAAGATCAAATAGTTCATAACTCCATAAATCCTACTATTTCAAGCTTAGTTGAGAAGATAAGAGAAAGTGATTCCACTTCCTCAAGTTATACTTCACAGCAAATTGTACCAGCAAGAACAACAAATCACAAACGAATAAGCAGTGATGCTTTAGTCTTCGAATCATCTGTTTTAGAGAATGATAAATCCATTTGGATTCTTGATTCTGGGTCTAAAAACCATGTAAGTTGTTCATTTCAATTTCTTAAGAATTGGAATTATTTGAAATCCGGAGAGTTGAAACTTAAGGTTGGTAATGGCGAAATGGTTTTGGTTAGAGCTAGAGGAAAAGCCAAACTGAAGTTTCAAAATAGAATGCTTACAATTGCAACAATACAAATTAGATTTTTCGAGTTCTGGTTCTACCATTTCACGAAATGATATTCATATTTGTGTTGCATCGATGGAATAGGGGCTTTATGTTCTTAGACCAGAAACACCATTTGCCTTACATAACGAACTTTTTAAAGTAGCTAAACCTAGAAACCACAAAAAGCAAAAGATCGATGATGATAATGTAACATATCTATGGCATTTACGTTTAGGTCACATAGGCTATGACAGACTAAATAGGCTAACCAAAGACGGTCCATTGAAAAATGTCGTCTTAGGTGAGTTACCTGTTTGCGAGTCTTTCCTAGAAGGAAAGATGACCAAACGTTCTTTCTCTGCAAAGGGAGAGCGTGCCAAGCAACCCCTAGGGTTAGTGCATTCAGATGTTTGCGGACCTTTGAATATAAAAGCCCGAGGTGGTTATGAGTACTTTGTCACGTTCATTGACGATTACTTTAGGTATGGACATATTTACCTTACGCATAAGAAATCTGAAACATTTGCAAAGTTTCAGGAATTTCACGCATTGGCTCAAAACCAATTGGGTAAAACATTAAAGATCTTGCGAACTGACAGGGGTGGAGAATATATGGATTTGCAGTTCAAAGATCATTTAATAGAACTTGGAATTGAATCCCAATTAACCGCCCCTAGCACTCCCCAGCAAAATGGAGTTGCAGAAAGACGGAATCGCACGCTTTTGGAAATGGTTAGGTCCATGCTTAGTTACTCACCTCTACCTACGTCCTTCTGGGGAACTGCAATTCAGATGGCAACCGACATTTTAAATGTTGTTCCATCTAAATCAATCCCTAAGATACCTTTAGAACTATGGAATGGTCGTACACCTAGTTTATGCCATTACAGAATCTAGGGGTGCCCTACTCATGTCTTAAGAAAGAAAGACGGCAAACTTGAGTCACGAACTGAAGTTTGCATGTTTGTCGGAAATTATAAAGAGACTAGGGGTGGAATATTTTATAGTTGCAAGGATGATAAAGTGTTTGTTTCCACAAACGCCACTTTCCTTGAAGATGACTATATTAAGAATTTCAAACCACAAAGTAAAGTAGTGTTGGAGGAAATGCTTTCAGATATAAGTCCTTCCAATGTTCCGTCTTCTTCCACTCGAGAAGAGGACAATCCCACTCCCTCAGTCCAACCAACTGAGAAAACTACTACAAAAGTTCCTGATCAGAAGATCACCGCTCCTCGTCGTAGTGGGAGGGTTTCAACAAAACCAGCTCGTTATGGCTTGGATGGTGAAATCAATATGGTCGTTGGTGATGGTATTGAAGACGATCCATTAACCTATAAACAGGCAATGGCTAGTCCGCAACGGAAACGATGGTAAGCCGGCATGGATTCAGAAATGGATTCCATGAAAAAAAAAAAGAACGAACAAAGTCTAGGAATATGTAGACCCACCTGATGACTATCATCCGATAGGATGCAAGTGGGTTTACAAGAAGAAAAGAGGAGCTGGAGGCGAAGTCGAGACTTTTAAAGCTAGACTTGTAGCCAAGGGTTATACCCAAAGAGAAGGCGTGGACTATGAGGAAACTTTTAGTCCTGTTGCCACGCTCAAATCCATCCGAATTCTTCTCTCCATAGCTGCTGCTTTCGATTATGAAATTTGGTAAATGGATGTCAAGACTGCTTTCCTTAATGGGGTACTTGAAGAAACCATCTATATGGAGCAACCAGAAGGCTATGTTCTTCCAGGGCAGGAAAAGAAAGTTTGCAAATTAAATAGGTCTATCTATAAACTTAAGCAAGCTTCTCGCTCATGGAATAAAAGGTTTGATGAAATCATCAAGACCTACGGCTTTCTTCAGAATGAAGATGAACCTTGTGTTTACCAACTCAAGGAAGACAAAGTAGTAGTATTCCTGGTCCTTTATGTTGATGATGTGTTGATTATTGGAAACAATATCAAGAAAATGACTCACATCAAGGAATGACTTAACACTCAATTCGATATGAAAGATTTGGGTGAAGCAGCCTATGTTCTTGGTATTCAGATTATCAGAAACTGGAAGAACAGATCTCTTGCTCTCTCTCAAACAACCTACATTGACAAAGTTTTAGAGAGATTCTCCCTGAACAACACCAACGGGGCAAACATGCCTTCTAGATATGGTATCCGTCTATCTAAGGAATAGTCTCTGACTGATCCTCAAGAGATAGAGGACATGGAAAAAATTCCTTATGCTTCTGCAGTTGGAAGTCTAATGTATGCAATGTTATGCACTAGACATGACATCTGCTATGCAGTTGGAATCGTGAGCAGGTATCAGTCAAATCCAGGACAACAACATTGGAATGCAGTTAAGTATATTCTGAAATACTTAAAGAGTACAAGAGATCTAGTATTATTCTACAAGGGTGGTGCTTTAAATCCCATAGGCTATACTGATTCAGATTTCCAGGCAAGTCTTGAAGACAGGAAATCTACATCTGGGATGGTGTTTACTCTTGGGGGTGGAGCAGTGCTTTGGAGAAGTGCAAAACAAACCGCGATATCAGACTCGACGATGGAAGCTGAATACATAGTTGCAGCAGAAGCTGCTAAAGAGCTTGTCTGGCTAAGAAAGTTCTTCACCAGTATCGGTGTCGTGCCTGGAATGGAAAAGCCTCTGGTCCTACTTTGTGATAATAATGGAGCAATAGCCAACAGTAAGGAACCTCGAAGCCACAAGAGAAGCAAACACATAGAAAGGAAGTATCACATTATCAGAGAATATGTGGCAAGAGGGGATGTACTAGTTGAGAAAGTGGACACAGAAGACAACCTAGCTGATCCATTCACCAAAGTCTTGGCCGTGACTGCATTTGAAAAGCACCGTCAGAATTTAGGATTAATTGATATGTTGATTAGTTTTATATTAGTGCAAGTGGGAGTTTGTTGGGTTTTATGCCCTTAATAAAACTCAATTTCAATGTAATCCATTTTATTCAACATCAATAAAGAAACAGAAGTATTTTTCATTCATTTGTGTATGTTTTGGTTCACCTTATGAATTGCTTGTCTATTTGATTTATAAATTCATCTGAAACCCTTTTCACATACTTGATCCTGTTTATTGTGTTGTCAACACACTGGAAAGTAAACATGACTATGTGAATAAAGTTTCCTAGATTTATTAGACAAAGGGTTTTACTGATATGATAATCTACAACATAGTTTACTTGCATTTGGAGAAATGCTATGTTCTTTCCAGAGCATTGGTTAAAGTAAAGCTCAGGTTGGATGCATGGAGTATGCATCAGAAGGGACCGATATTGAACTTTGACTTAGATTTACTAAACTTACCGTAATATCTATTCAAGTCAATATCGCCTAGTTGATCCTATATCAAATGATTTTAAATCTGTTATTATTAGGCTCAATCTCAAGAGGCTATTCGTGTTCTTTGATTTGTTAGTTAAGTCTACTTTTAGGTCAGGGTGATACGTTTACATTTTGGGAACACGGTAGTGCAATTGAGTGGGAGCGCTAACATAAACATGGAATCTATAGCTTCTATCTGGCGAATAGTAAGTAAAGGATAATCTCCTTCGAGCTTGACCAAACGAAAATAAATGGTTGAGTACTCATTTCACATAAGCTGAAATATCATTTATACGGGGTTAAGTGTTTTAAGGATAAAATACATTGTAGGGTGTAACGGTAATCTAATCCCTTTACAGTGTAGATCATTCATATAGAGGATCATTGATCAAATTAGGATTATAACAATGGATAACTAATGATGTGTCTGTTGGAACTTATTTTACCAGGATCTTAGATCTACTCACAAGTATGTTGTTTAACACCCTAAATATGAACTTTCTAAAACGATAAAATAAACACATATAAAGTTAAGAAAACCTTACATTGATGCAGCGGAATTAATGTCTCCTTCCACTCAAATCTCTAACCCTTGTATCCTTTCTGTCGCAGAGTATAATCAAGATCTGAGCCCGAATGTCCTTCTCTTTGAGTTTGATCCTTCACAGTCTTCCAATCTATGATTAAGTTATTGCTTGCTGTGTGTGGGCACTCACTCTTTCACTAGGGTCGAAATATAGAAGAAGAAAAGAGCAGAGAGGGGTTCGGCCAAGGTATAGAAAAAGGGAAGGCTCAGTTTTTCTGAAGAGAGAAATTTCTGTCAGATAACTAATGAATGTGTTGTTTTGACTGAGCCATCACTTTCTATTTATAGGCAACTACTAGGTTTAGGTTAGGAATAATTTGTCATTAAAATAATGAAAATATCAATTTGAATTTCCACAATTAGTGGCCGGCCATGGTGTGATAATGGGCCCCACTTGACTTTGCAGTTTTAACAAATTTTATTTCTATTTTCTCAAAAATGCCAATTTTCCAATTCTAACCATTTAAATGCCAAAACTAATTATTTAATAACTAAAATAGATTATTAAATAATATTGTCTTTTAATTTAATTATTAACTAGACATATAGAGTCCATTAATAAATAAATAAACCTAGAATCTCTTTTCTTTACAATTTCACCCCTACTTAGGGAAAATTCATAAATTAGACATAGTCTAACTTTAGAATTATAATTGATCAATCACGAATCAATTAATGAGTCTTACAAGAAGAATGTTCTCAACTAGAGGATAATTCCAACACCCACTACCTCTGTTGTCTTGACACAAAAAAGAGGATAATTCCACTTATGTTCTTATACATAAAGTCATGGTACCTTGTCGTAGTGGGAGGATTTAAAGGAACTCACCCTATTATGAGTTGGAAGACACTTGTGATGAAAATCCATTGTTAGTTTAAACATGGAATGGATTGTCAGAATAAGAAACTAAGAAGTATAGCGAAGAGAACTATGGTTAAAATCATTCATATGGAAGAACCAAAAGTTTTCTATTACAAGGACAAGAAAGGAAATTTTGTTAGTAAGTCTATTCAATGGACTTAACAAAACTTTTTGTTCCTGGTACTATAGGTTTGAGATTATCTAAACCTATGGCTTGTGGTATGCCTGGATATTTACTTACTCTAGTGCAAGCAACTTACTTTAGTAAGATGCTGAAGCATTTTCTAGTGGCTAAATCTGTAGAAGCTTTTCGAATTCTAGATATAGATTTCATTTATCTAAGGAAAAGTTTCAACTATTCTAGAAAAGATAAAGGCCAATGAAAGAATTCCTTAGGGTCAATAGTAAGAGGTCTCAGATATGCTTTAGTATGCATTAGACCAGACACCTGCTGTTGAGTTGGATTAATGACTAGGTATTAGATTAATCCAGGAAAGGAACATTGGAAGACAATCAAGTGAATCTTAAGATCAAGAAGAGGAACTATATGTTAGTAGATAAGGGTGTATTTAATACTCTTAGACTACACAAAATTAGATTTCTAGACTTGCCTTAGTGCTACAAAGTCTGCTGATAAGATGGTGATTACTCTAGGGGTAGAGTAGTGATTTTGGAAAAGTGTAAACAGCTATCTGAAGTCTCTAAGTCTACCATAATTCTGAATGCTAAAGTTGTAGGAAAGATACTTATTTAGTCTAAGGAAAGTTCTATACATTTTTGGCATCGTTCCAACATTTATTAACTACTAGTGTCACTTCTTGACTAACACAGAAGTTGTAACGTCCCCGCTTCAAGCCTCCATTGGGCCCTTGCACCCACGGACTAATGGCTCCTATACACGGGTACGCCACTCTGGCTGCTTCTTGGAATGACGACTGACCCTACAAACCAACACGAGTGTTTCCAGCGTGCTTTGTCCTCACTCGCACGCTTCCTGGGAAAACTTCCCAGGAGGTCACCCATCCTGAAATTGCCCCAGGTGAAGCACGCTTAACTGTGGAGTTCTTTCGTGATGGGCTACCGAAAAACAAGATGCACCTTGTTGATATAGGTAGTACCAATCAATCTATTTAAGCCGTCTTTAACTGTGTAGTCCCATACCTACACAGTCTCCGATCATCCCACTTGACCTTCCCCAGGCGGTGTGGGATTGCACAGCTTACCCGGTATTTCCCATTACGGATCACGGGACTACTGACTGTCACAATCACCCCCCCTTACGGGGTCCGACGTCCTCGTCGACCACACTTCCAGCTGGGTCAAGGCTGTGATACCATTTGTAACGTTCCCGCTTCAAGCCTCCATTGGGCCCTTGCACCCACAGACTAATGGCTCTTATACACGGGTACGCCACTCTGGCTGCTTCCTGGAATGACGACTGACCCTACAAACCAACACGAGTGTTTCCAGCGTGCTTTGTCCTCACTCACACGCTTCCTGGGAAAACTTCCCAGGAGGTCACCCATCCTGAAATTGCCCCAGGTCAAGCACACTTAACTGTGGAGTTCTTTCGTGATGGGCTACCGAAAAACAAGATGCACCTTGTTGATATAGGTAGTACCAATCAATCCATTTAAGCCCTCTGTGTAGTCCCATACCTACACAGTCTCCGAATCATCCCACTTGACCTTCGCCAGGCGGTGTGGGATTGCACAACTTACCCAGTATTTCCCCTTACGGATCACGGGACTACTGACTGTCACAAAAGTAGTTGCCAAAAAGTAAAGAATTCAGTATCCCTAGAGGAGTAGACATATAGAGAGGAATTTCACAATATCAAGGATTTTGTGATTAAGGAAATGTAAAGATGGAGGAAAGATTGTATTGAATACAACCTGTCAGATCCTATTACGGAGAGAATACTCATACTACACTTGATTTGGATATCAAGGTGTTGAGATTATTTGAAATGCACTTTTTGTTTTAAAGTAGTGCAAGTGGGAGTTTGTTGGGTTTTGTGCTCTAAATAAAACCCATATCAATATAATCAGATTTATTAATTAATATAATCAGAAATCATTTTATGTTGCATGGTTCACATGATTTATTTCATGATTATATTTAATATATAAATTCTATTAAGTCCAAAGCATATGTATTTGTTCGTGATTATAGTATTGTCAGCATAGTGGAATATAATCATGATTATATGTTCAAAAGTTTAATTCCCTAATTTTTCAATTCACTAGATTTAGAGAGGCATGATAATAAGCGATAGGTATACTTACACCTTGGATAAGTGTTATGTCCTTTCCAGGGCATTGGCAAAGTTTACCAGTATATGATGTATGGAGTATACATTGGAAGGAACCCATATTGAACTTGGATTAGATATGATAAATTTACTGTAATATCTATTGAATTCAATATCACCTAGTTGATCCTAGATCAAATGATCTTAATCCGTACATGATTAGGTTCGATCTCATGAGTTTTATTTGTGTTCTTTCATTTGTTAGTTAAGCCTACTTTTTGTCTGGGTGATACGTAAATTTTGGGAACATGGTAGTACAATTGAGTGGGAGTGCTATTTTTAGATATGGAATCTATAACTTCTATCAAGACATAGAGGTGAAACGATGATTTCTTTCCAGCTAGACTGAATAGAAATAAATGATAGAGCGCTCATTTTAGAGGTTGTATTAGTTCACTAAAATATCATTTGTAGGTGGCCAAGTGTTTTAAGGATAAAAAACATTGAAAGGGTGTAACGGTAATTTTGTCCCTATGCAATGTAGATCATCTATAGAGGATCATTGATTATTGGGATTATAACAATGGATAATTAATAAGTTAGTGAATTTACTTGGTAAATTCTAAATCTGCTTATTGGAAGGTCGGTTGTATAGGACCATGGTCCCCTTACTAGTTGAGACAATACTGCTTGTAAGACTGAGTTAATTGATTTTAGTTAATTAATTATAATTCTAAAATTAGACTATGTCTAGTTTATGAATTTTCACTAAGCCAGGGCTTAATTGGGAAGAAAAGAGATTCTAGGATTTATTTGTTAATTAAGAGACTTTATTAAGTCTAATTTATAAATATATTAAATGGTAATTTTATTTAATAATTAATTATAATTATTAAATAATTAGTTTTGGCATTTAACTTGTTGAATTAGAAAAATGGCATTTTTGAGAAAATAAGATAAATAGTTGAAAAAAATGGCAAAATTTCAAAGTAAGGCCCATATCCATGGCCGACCACTTAATGGACAATTTACCATTTATTTTTTCATTATTTTAATGCCAAATATTTCTAACCTAACCCTAGGTGTATTCTTATAAATAGGTAGTGATGGCCTCAAAGGAAAAGATGATGCAAACACTTTCCTTTAGTCAAAAACTTGAGCCATCTTCTCTACCAATTTTGAATCCTTCTATCTCTCTTTCTCTCTTCAATTTCGAACCCTATACTGATAGAGTAAGTTCCCACACACGTCAAGTGATACTCAATCATAGTGTGTAAGACTGTGAAGAATCGAAATTCAAGAGAAGGAGAATCGGGCTCAGATCTTGGTGTTACTCTGCTATAGAAAGGATACAAGGGTTAGAGATCTAAGCGGAAGGAGTCATTTATGTTGGAAATATTTTACAAGGATCTAGATTTACTACCATGTATGTTTCATTAACATCCTAATATGAATTCTAAAACAATAAACACATATAAAGTTTAGTAAACCTTACATCGGGTGCAGCGGAATATAATGACTCCTTCCATTCAGATCTCTAGCCTTTGACTCCTTTCTGTAGCAGAACATAATCAAGATCTGAACCTGGATCTCTTTCTCTCCTTCCTTTGATGCTGATTATCCTTCTTGTTGGTTAGATTCTTCACAATATTCCACACTATGATTGAGATACCACTTGATGTGTGTGGGCACTCACTCATTCACTCAAGGCTGAACATATGAAGAAGAAAAGAGAAGGGAAAGTTGTGGCTAGGCTATTTTCTCTGAAGGAATAATATGCATGTCATAGTTTCCTGAAGCCATCACTTTCTATTTATAGAAAGCCATCTAGGTTTAGGTTAGAATTGTATGGCATTAAAATAATAAAAATATAAATGGTAATTACTTGTATAGTGGCCGGCCATGACAAGGATAATGGGCCTCACTTTGCAATTTTGCCATTTTGTCATTTTTCAATAACATTTTCTCAAAAATGCCAATTTTCAAATTTAACCATTTAAATCGCAATTCTAATTATTTAATAAATAAAAATTAATTATTAAATAATATTGTCATTTAATATATTTATTAATTTAGACATATAAAGTCTCTTAATTAATAAATAAACCTAGAATCTCTTTTCTTTGAAATTTTGCACTTACTTAGTGAAAATTCATAAGGTAGACATAGTCTAACTTTAGAATTATAATTGATTAATTAAAGTCAATTAACTGAGTCTTACAAGCAGTATGGTCTCAACTAGTATGGGGACCATGGGCCTATATGACCGAGCTTCCAATAAGTCGAACCGGATTTACCAAGTAAATTCCCTAACTTATTAATTCATTATTGAATCCACACTTAGAACTTGGAATTGCACTCTCAGTCATATAGAACGCTCTATATGTTCCACGATATAGATACGCTATTAGTTATCCATTGTTATAATCCTAATTGATCAATGACCCTGTAATAGATGATCTACATTGAATAGGAACTAAATTATTGTTACACCTTCAATGTATTTTATCCTTAAAACACTTAGCTCCGTATAAATGATATTTCAGCGAAGTGAAATGAGATCTCCACCATTTATCTCTGTTTAGCCAAGCTCGAAGGATATCATCGTTTCACTTCTAAATTCCTATAGAAGTTATAGACTCCATATTTATGTTAGCGCTCCCACTCAATTATACTATCATGTTCCGAAAATGTACGTATCACCCTGACGGTTCAAAAGTAGGCTTAACTAACAAATCAAAGAACAAGTATAAAACTCTTGAGATGGAACCTAACCATATTAGGATTAAGATCATTTGATCTAGGATCAACAAGTGATATTGAATTGAATAGATATTACGATAAATTTTAATATATCTAATCAAAGTTCAATATCGGTCCCTTCCGATGTATACTCCATACATCCGATACTGGTAAACTTTGCCAATGCCCTGGAAAGGACATAACACTTATCCAAGGAGTAAGAATACCTATCGCTGATTATATCATGCCAGTCTAAATCCAGTGAACTGACAAATCAGGGAATAATCTTTTGAACATATAATTAAGATTATATTCCACTGTGCTGACAATACTATAATCATTAACAAATTCATATGTTCTGGACTTAAATAAAATTCATACATTATTTGCATATAATCATGAAATAAATCATGTGAACCATGCAACATATAATGTTATTTCTGATCTTTATTAATAAGTAAATCTGATTATATTCAAATGGGTTTTATTTAGGGCACAAAACCCAACAATTTAATTCCGCTGCAACCACTGTAAGGTTTCTCAAACTTTATATGTGTTTAAATTACATTGTTTTAGAAATTCATATTTAGGATGTAGATAACATACATAGTAGTAAATCTAGATCTTGGTAAAATATACTCCAACAACAACTGCTCCTAGACCTCACCAAAAAGACGCACCTCCGGTCAGACAACCCTCGAGGATGCAGAAGGCCACTAGTGCTTTTAAGCCTAGATGCCCTTGTGACCCTCGAGACAATCCAAAAATAATCTAATTTCAAAAATAACCATAAAAGGAAGTTTGTGGAAAAATCTATTTTTCAAATTCAAAGCCCACTATTATCTAAAACTAATTTAAATTAATTAAAAAACTAATAAAATTGATTTTATTCTTATGATTAGATTTTTATTTGAAAAAATAGATTCTACACAAAATTCTACCATAATTTAAATTTTGTTTCATTAAAAAAACAATTTTTAAAAGTTGACAAATGCAAAAAAGGGCAATATAGGGGAGTATGCATTGCATACTCCCATGGGCGCGAATGGGGGGCAAAGGCTGGCAATGAGGCTTCACGCAGGGTCTAAATGGGGTGCACAGAGTGTTCAAACAATATGTCTGAAATGGTGATCCCCGCGTGTATGGGGAAACCCTAGCCCGATATTTTTTTTCAAACTTCAAAAAATCATAACAAATTCAATAAAAAATTTGAGTTCTGTAAAAGCCTAAATTCATTTATTTTTTAAAATACTTCCAGTACGAAACTAAAAATATATTTCATCGAAAATTCGTAATTCATAAGTGTTCATCAAATACGCACATAAACCAACATGAACACATCCAAATTATCAAATTCATTGTTTCAAATCCATATTTCATGAAAGTAAATCATAATCTGACTGTGATACCAATTGTTAGGGATTATTTTACTGGGATCTATATTTACTAACACGTATGTTGTTTAACACCCTAAATATAATTCTCCAAAATAGTGGAAATAAACACATATAAATTTTAAGAAACCTTACATTGGTTGCAGCTGAATAATATGTCTCCTTCCACTCAGATCTCTAACACTTGTTCCTTTCAATCACAGAGTATTATTAAGATATGAGTTTGGTTCTGCTTCAGGTGTTGGATTCTTCACAGTGTTTCACACTATGATTGAGTACTTCACTTGCTATGGGTGGGAATGTACTCTTTCACTATAGGGCTCAAAATTTATGGAGAAAAAGATAGAGGGAGGTTTGAATTCTATAGAAGGAGGTTCTCAAGTTTCTAATTGTCTAACAAAGTTAGAAAAATAGAATATTAGGTTGGATGGGAATGAGAGCCATCTTATTCCTTATATAGGATTTCACCTAAGGTAAGATTTAAATTATATGGAATTAAAGAAAGATAAAAATTGGCTAAAAAAACTCCTTAAGTGGTCAGCCATACAATGGGCCCCATTAGTTAGAATTTTTTCATTCTATTCAACAATTTTTTTTTTTTTACTAATGTCATATTTTTTAATTTCAACCCTTTAAATTTCAAAAATATTTATTTAATAATCAAAGTTAATTATTAAATATAATTTCTATTCAACTTATTTATTAATTAGACTTAAGAGAGTCTCTTAATTAACAAATAAACCCTAAAACGTATTTTCTTCACAATTAAGCCCTTGCTTAGTGAAAATTCATAAATAAGAAATAGTATAATTTTAGAATTTTACTTTATTAATTAAAACCAATTAACCGAGTCTACAAGCAGAATTTTCTCAACTAGTACGAGGACCATGAGCTTATATTATCAAGCTTCCAATACTTAGATCTAGATTTTACCAATTAAATTATCTAACTTATTAATTCCTTCTTATGCTACTATAGATTAGGAATTGCACTCTTAATTATATAAAACGCTCTATATGTTCCAAGATGTAGATACACTATGAATTATCCATCGTTCTAATCTAAATAATCAAATATCCTCTATAGATGATTTACATCGAGTAGGGATAAATTTATTGTTCTACTCCTCAATGTATTTTATCCTTAAAACACTGAGCTTCCTATAAATGATATTTCAATAAACTAATATAGTTACTAAAATAAGAGCTCTTCCATTTATCTCTCTTAAGTGAAGCTCGAAGGAAATCATCATTTCACTTCTATGTCTAGATAGAAGCTATAGATTCAGTATCTATGATTAGCGTGTTGGGTTTTGTGTCCTAAATAAAACTCATTTCAATATAATCAGATTATTAGTTAATAAAATTCAGAAATCGTTTTATGTTGCATGGTTCACATGATTTATTTCATGATTATGTTTAATGTATAAATTCAATTAAGTCTAGAATATATATAAATATGTATATATTTGTTCATGATTATAGTGTCGTCAGCACAGTAGAGTATAATCATGAATATATGTTCAAAAGTTTAATTCCCATGATTTATCAGTTCACTGATTTAGACTGGCATGATAATCAGCGATAAGGTATACTTACACCTTGGATAAGTGTTATGTCCTTTCCAGGGCATTGGCAAAGTTTACCAGTATCGGATGTATGGAGTATACATTGGAAGAGACCGATATTGATCATGAATAAGATATCATAAACTTACCGTTATATCTTTCTAAGTCAATATTAATGGTTGATCTTAGGTCTATGCATCTTAATCCTGATATGGTTAGGTTCAGCTTAGTTGTATTATTTATGTTCTTTGAGTTGTTCGTAGAGGCTAACTTTTGGTTGTGGTGGATACTTACATCTTGAGAACATGGTAGTTCAATTGAGTGGTAGTGCTGATCATAGATATGGAATCTATAGCTTCTATAGGTATTTAGAAGTGAAACAATGATTTCCTTTGAGCTTGGCTGAATAGAGATAAATGATTCAGATCTCATTTCAGTAATTATATTAATTTATTGAAATATCATTTATAGGTAGCTAAGTGTTATAAGGATAAAATACTTTGAAGGGTAGAATAGTAAATTTGTCCCTATTTAGTGTAAATCATCTATAGAGAATCCTTGACTATTAGGATTGTAACAATGGATAATCATAACGTATCTATGTCATGGTACATATAGAACGTTCTATATAAGTGAGAGTGCTATTCAATTCCAAATCTATAGTGGCGCAAGGTGGAATTAATAAGTTGAGAATTTACTTGGTGAATTCTAGATCTACTTATTGAAAGCTTGGTTATATAGGCCCATGGTTCACTCACTAATTGAGATAATACTGCTTGCAGAATCAGTAAATTGATTTTAATTAATTAATTATAATTCTAAAATTAGACTATGCCTTATTTATGAATTTTCACTAAGCAATGGCTTAATTTTGAATAAAAGAAGTTTTGAGGTCAATTTGTTAATTAAGAGACTTTGTATGGTCTAATTAATAAATTACATAAACGACAATTTTATTTAGTAATTAATTATAGTTATTAAATAAATAGTTTTGGCATTCATAGGATTGAATTGAAAAATATAAAATTATTGAAAAGAAGAATAAGTGGTTGAAATAAAGTGGCAAAAATCTAACTAGAAATTGGTCCTTTATAGTGTACGGCCGTGATGTGGATTTTTGCCCAATATTTTATTCTTTTTTAATTCATATAATTCAACCCTTAGCCCTAGTTGAAACACTATGAAAGAAACATGATACTCTTATCTCATCCACTTGACACTTTGTCAAATTAATGTCATGTTGACTATTCTTCAACCTAGATGAGAGAGTTCCTTCCTTAGTCATTTCTCACCTCCTTCATTGTTCTTCACCATATTCGAACATTGAGTGAATGAGTGCCGTTAGGAATGTCAGTCGGGCTGGGCCAGGCCCGGCCCGCCACAAACCCGGCCTAACCCGGCCCTACTCCTTCTTTTGGCCTAGCGGGTCAAGCCCGACTCGAGATAATCGGGCCGGGTTAGGCCCGGCCCGTTTTTTTTTTTAGTTATAATACTTGTTGGTATTATATTTACCCAGGATCTTAGATCTATTTGCAAGTATGTTGATTTAACAACCTAATATTGAACTTCTAAAACGATGAACTAAACACATAAAAGTTAAGAATAACTTACAGTGATTGCAGCGGAATTAATGTCTCCTTCCACTCAGATCTCTAACCCTTGATTCCTGTCTGTAGCAGAGTATAATCAAGATCTGAGCCCGAAAGTTCTTCAGTTGGATGTGATCCTTCACAGTCTTCCAAACTATGATGAGATACTGAATGATGTGTGTGGGCACTTCTCTGATTTCGAAATTTCTCTCTTGTTTTTCTCTCTTGATTTCGTGTGACACACTTTGCAAAGCAAAGTTTTCTCAAGCAAACACATGCATAAAAAGAGAGGAGAGGGGCTGCTATAAATAGGAAAAGGGAAGATCACAACTTTCCAAATAAACAGTTTCCTCTTTTACTGTGTAATTGAATAACTGCCTTATTTAGTGTGATTCACCACTTTCCTATTTAGGCTAGGCTTTGATTAGCAATTAAATGACAAATTAAATTGAAAATAATAATTGGGAAAAATGCAATGATGTGGCCGGCCATGGTGTGAATGGGCCTCACATGGATTTTGCAGTTTCCTCAATTTTATTTCTATTTCTCCAAAAATGCCATTTTTCCAATTCTAATCATTTAAATGCCAAAACTAATCATTTAATAACTAAAATAGATTATTAAATAATATTGCCATTTAAAATTAATTATTAATTCAGACATGCAAAGTCTCATAATTAATAATTAAACCTAGAAACCCTCTTATTTACAATTTCATTCCTAAACTGTGAGAATTCACAAATTAGACATAGTCTAACTTTTAGAATTATAATTGATTAATCATAAATCAATTATAGAGTCTTACAAACAGTATAGTCTCAACTAGAATGGGGACCATGGATCTATATTCTGAGCTTCCAATAAGTTGAACCGATTTACCAAGTAAATCCCTAACTTATTAATTTCTCGTTGAATCCACTCTTAGAACTTGGAATTGCACTCTCAGACTTATATTGAGCATATCATATGTTTCACGATATCAATATGCTATCTCATTTAACCATTGTTATAATCTTAATGTGATTTAGAGATCCTCTATATAGATGATTTACATCGAGACGGGACCAATTTACCGTTTACACCCCTCAATGTATTTTGCCCATTTGAACACTTAGTTACCTGTAAATGATGTTTTAGTGATCTAACATATAGTCACTGAAACAAGAGCTCATCCATTTACTTCTATTTAACTAAGCTCATAAGGAATCATCACTTTACTTCTATGCACCAGTAGAAGCTATAGATTTCCATATTTATGTTTAGCACTCCCATTCAGTTATGCTAAACCACATATAGATCATTAAAAATGGATGAGAATTGAGAGGGTTATTGTATTTTAAGTGAAAGTACTTTTTCTGGAAATATGAAGAAAACGAATTACAACAATAGCAAAAAGATGATAATTTTAGACATAGAAGAACACCGAATTGGCTATTAGTTTCTTGATACAAATTTTAAATCATAAAATAAGCTTTCCAACGATATAAAAATCTCTAAAAACCGATGAATATCAAGAGAGATATCATCACTTTACAGAAACTTGTTTTTTTTTTTAAAACGAAAAATATAATAGGTCCGAGCCTTAGATAACATTTAGTATTATTGAGCAAGAAAATATTTCCTACCTCTTCACAACTTTCTATTTGATGTCTCAAGCCCGCAAGCCTTGATTATAAATCTAAAACTTTAAGAATGGAGGTAGAAAAATAAGAAGAAGGGCGGAAGGTTTGAGAGGAGCAACCATGAAGAAGAATGAGGCTTTGACTAATTGGTTTGGAAAGGAAAACTAAAACTATGATAGTTTAGGGTTTGATAAAAAATATGTACTGAAGATTATGAGATACCCTATTCTAATAGGTTTAGGTTAACTAAAAATAATAATATATAATAAAATGCTAAAACATTATTAAATCAACAAATATCTAATTTTTAAATTTTAAAAATAAGCCATCCATCTCGTAACTTTAGGCTCATTTTCCACCTTGAAAAATTCCGAATTATGATATAGCTATTTCTATAACATTTATAGATTTTTGAATTATCTTTTCAACGCCACTAGAATCACCTCAATCGGAGCTCTAAAACTCTAGATATGATCATTTTACTAAAACAATTTTTAATCCTTTGAATTTATCCAAACCTACGAATTTTTTTAACATTAATTCTATTATAATGTTATTTAATGCACTCATACAATAAATTAAACCTACTAAATAATCTATAAAACTCTAATAGACTTTCAAATTGGGCTTTAATTGAGTAATTATCCTAATTCGTAAAAATACCATAATTTTACCTTGACACTTACTATAATTTCAACTATGTTTAGAAATCTATCAATACTATTCTAAGCAATTATCTCATTTCACTATTAGTAGAGATAGATAAAATACTTATTCTCGCAAAAATTGTATAACAAATAAAATTTAAAATATATGTATATTTTTACCGGGTATTACATTCTACCCTTCTTAAAGAAATTTCGTCCTCGAAATTTAACTACCAAATACACGAGAGACTTCATGTTTGTCACCACTTACTACATGACCTCCTTATCTACCATATGGACCCTACAAATATGTACTTAACTTTTATCTTATTGGTCAAACTACAGCGCATATAACATATACGACTTAATTTTAGTATTGTTATTCTTCCATAGATTACTTAAATAACAAAACATACTCCATCACAATAACTTATATATACGTGCTTTAAATACATAAGTTTTGCAATAACATGCTCGTAATTTTATAAAAAGTTCTTCTCTTATGAACATCCTTATATGTCACTTGAGAACACATTATACAATACAAAAATAACAAACAACAAATAGTAGGGTAGAAGAACTTATGCAAACTTCTCTTTAATTGTTCCCATTCTTTCATTGAATGTTAAATATTTGTTTTTTTACTTAATTTCCTCCATAAAGCTACAATTCAGTTATTATAGTTTTGTAGCATAATTATTAAGAATGTTTCCCTACACATAACGACCCAATATATCATCAACAAACCGATGTCATTCAAACAGACCATATGTCTTCTATAAATTACATAAACTACATGTAAAAGCTAAAGATTGTGTAAGGTCTTCTTACACATGCGAGCTAGCCAATATATAGGCTTAGAAGCACACAAGTTAACATACTCTCACGAATGAGCTACATGCATATCACTATAAAAGAAACATTTACTAATCCATCCAACTAATGAAATAGGAATAAAATTTACTATCAAAATCACTCTTTCTAAGAATAACTCGAGAACAAAAATCGCTTAATCCAATTCTCATATATATTTTTCTTTTACTCGCTTAATCATATACCATTTGTAACGCCCCCGCTTCAAGTCTCCATTGGGCCCTTACACCCACAGAATGAATGACTCTTATACACGAGTACACTACTCTGGCTACTGATAGTACCAATCAATCCATTTAAGCCCTCTTCAACTATGTAGTCCCATACCTACACAGCCTCAGAATCATCACACTTGACCTTCCCCAAGCGGTGTGGGATTGCACAGCTTACCCGGTATATCCCCTTACGGATCACGAGACTACTGACTGTCAAAATCTGTTCTTCTATTATAACCTTAATGATTAGATTTCACCCATAACCAAAATTCAACTTAATTATTTCTAATAAGTAGAGTAGAGCTTAAAATTATCTATCCATTAACAATTAAAAAAATCAAACTTAAGAACGTACCAATAGTTATATATGTCTAATTTATTAAACCTGAAACATACACTCTCTTTAGAAATACTAATATAACAACTAAATTCTTTTTTTTTCCTAACATACTCCCTTCCAATCTGCTTATAACACAATTCCTTTTGAAAAACACTCTTCTTATGCTCCTTATTTATGAAAATATGTACAACTTATCAAAAATCAAACTTAAATTACGTAATATAGCAATACCTTGAATTTTCTTTTTTTCCAAAAATATCTTATAGATCGAATCCTACCCATAAAATTTTAAGACATATTCTTCTAAACAGAAAGAAAACTTCTAGTTACACTGAAGATGTAACGCAACATAAAATATGTAAAAGTAACATGAACAGATTAACTAAAACTTACGGTACAGTGAGTCGATCGTCTCGTGGCAATGAACTTTACATGTTAGGGTCAACCACATCCTTTAGGACCGTATTGCACAGATACCATATTGTAACGCCCCGATTTCCCATGACGTCACACTTGCTACTCCGTTTAAAACCATTTAAGATAAAGACAATAAAAGGCTTCTTTAATGAATAATAACTAAGCCTGAGATCTTATTATTTTTAAAACAAAACATTTATTTATTCATAATCTTAAAATATAAAGCTTTACAAAAACTATTTGAATCATAATCTTCAATGAAATATTTTTAAACCAAAACATCGTGATAATCCCTTAACATGTAATCCACGCCTCGAGCTCGCCATCCACACTGTTTAGTTTTGTCTTTACCTGCACATAGAGTACCTGTGAGCTAACGCCCAGTGAGAAGAGCTATGTAGGACATAACCCCCCCAACTATATAACATAGTCATAAGTATAACAATATCACAACATTAAATCAATTCATACCATACTTGCATACATATAACAACATGTCATATCACATATTATTCTCACATATAATACAACATCATATCACAGTGTAATCTTAATGCATGCTACACTCACACACATAACACATAGTATCTTATCGCACATTGTCCTCACATACGATAATCTACTCCCACTCATGTTGATCAGACATGAAGTGTAACTTGCCCTGCCTTGTGCTATTCTCACACTCGGCATCCAATAGGGCAATCCCTTATCACAAGTTGTACTCACCCATGATAGAATAACCTGCAAGTAAACCCATACAAGCAGCCAAAAACATATCCTTCAGTGCTATGCTCACACCAACAACATAAAACATATCCTATAAGTGTTATTCTCACACAAACAGTCAGAAGCTTTATCACTATCACACACTAATAACATTAGCATAAAACAACAATCCACTATAGAATAAAACATGTAAATACAAAGCCATAATACAGTTGTATGTTTTAACATACACCCTGTGCACAGATGTCCACTCTTCTTACCTCAGTTGTTAAGAACACCTTCTTGCTACTCTAAGCACCTCAATGAATTTTCTTGTTGAGGACAAGATCCTCAAATTCTGCTGCTTAAGACTTGTTATCTCGTCATTACTACCTATAACAACACATGGTTCAAGGCCATAATATTAAAATTCGTACTCTTACAGTACAGCAGAAAGATCACTATTTTTGACCAACAACTGTACTAATTCAGTGAAAGTTGTCTTCATAAAAAGTATAGGAAATTTCATTATCTTTCCAATGATATAAAGATCATTAAAAATGGATTAAAATTGAGGGAGTTATGATTATTTTACTGAAACTATTTCTGAGAAGGAATATGGAGCAACGAATTACACGACTTAGTAAAATTACAAACTTTTGACATTGAATGGTTCAGAACTAGAAGATAACATCTTCATCAAAGTTCTAAGAAATTAAGTTCCCTTTCCAATGATACCAAAATCTTTGAAATTGGAATTATATTCAAAGAGATATTACAATTTTACCAAAATAGTTTTGCAAGAACAAGATTCTAGAAACCAATCACACCATATTGAAAAAAACTAACTTTTTGACATAGTATGACTTTGAATTAACAAAAAGTTTCTTCATAAAACTTATGGGAATTGAATAGCTTTAAAACAACATATAGATCATTAAAAATGGAAGATAATTGAGAGGGTTATTGTATTTTAAGTGAAAGTACTTTTTCTGGAAATATGAAGAAAACGAATTACAACAATAGCAAAAAGATGATAATTTTAGACATAGAAGAACACCGAATTGGTTATTAGTTTCTTGATACATATTTTAGATCATCGAATAAGATTTCCAACAATATAAAAATCTCTAAAAACTGATGAATATCGAGAGAGATATCATCACTTTACTGAAACTTGTTTTTTTTCTGAAAACGAAAAATATAATAGGTCCGAACCTTAGATAACATTTAGCATTATTGAGCAAGAAAATATTTCATACCTCTTCACAACTTTCTATTGGATGTCTCAAGCCTGCAAGCCTTGATTATAAATCCAAAACATTAAGAATGAAGGTAGAAAAATAAGAAGAAGTGTGGAATGTTTGAGAGGAGCAACCATGAAGAAGAATGACGCTTTGACTAATTGGTTTGGAAAGAAAAACTAAAACTATGATAGTTTAGGGTTTGATAAAAAATATGTCTCGAAGATTATGAGATACCGTATTCTAATAGGTTTAGATTAACTAAAAATAATAATATATAATAAAATGCTAAAACATTATTAAATCAACAAATATCTAATTTTTAAATTTTAAATATAAGCCCTCTATCTCGTAACTTTAGGCTCATTTTCCACCTTGAAAACTTCCGAATTATGATATAGCTATTTCAATAAAATTTATAGATTTTCGAATTATCTTTTCAAAGCCACTTGAATCACCTCAATCGGAGCTCTAAAACTCTACATATGATCATTTTACTAAAATAGTTTTTAATCTTGCGAATTTATCCAAACCAACAATTTTTTTAACAATAATTCCAGTATAATGTTATTTAATGCACTCGTACCATAAATTAAAACCACTAAATAATCTATAAAACTCTAATAGACTTTCATATTGGGCTTTAATTGAGTAATTATCCTAATTCGTAAAAATACCATACTTTTACCTTGACACTTACTATAATTTCAACTATGTTTAGAAATCTATCAATACTATTCTAAGCAATTATCTCTATTCACTATTAGTAGAAATAGATAAAATACTCATTCTCGCACAAATTGTATAGGAAATCAAATTTAAAATATATGTATATTTTTACCGGGTATTACAAGTTTGTTGGGTTTTGTGCCCTAATTAAATCCCATTTCAATATAATCAGATTTACTTATTAATAAAGATTAGAAATAAAATTTTATGTTGCATGGTTCACATGATTTACTTCATGATTATTGTTTAATGTATAAATTCTATTAAGTCCAGAACATATGTATTTGTTAATGATTATAGTGTTGTCAGCATATTGGAATATAATCTTGAGTATATGTTCGAAAGTTTAATTCCCTGATTTGTCAGCTCACTGGATTTAGACTTGCATGATAATCAGCGATAGGTATGCTGACACCTGGGATAAGTGTTATGTCCTTTCCAGGGCATTGGCTTTACCAGTATCGGATGTATGGAGTATACATTGGAAGGGACCGATATTGAACTTTGATTAGATATGTTAAATTTACCGTAATATCTATTCAATTCAATAACACCTAGTTGATCCTAACACAAATGATCTTAATCCTGAGATGATTAGGTTTGATCTCAAGAGTATTATACATGTTCTTTGATTTGTTAGTTAAGCATACTTTTGGGTCAGGGTGATACGTACATTTTGGGATCATGATAGTACAATTGAGTGGGAGCGCTAAACATAGATATGGAATCTATAACTTCTATAGGTATTTAAAAGTGAAACGATGATTTCCTTTGAGCTTGGCTAAACAGAGATAAATAGTTGAGTACTCATTTCACTTCGCTGAAATATCATTTTTACGGAGCTAAGTGTTTTAAGGATAACATACATTGAAGGGTGTAACTTTAATTTAGTCCCTATACAATGTAGATCACCTACTAGAGGATCATTGATCAAATTAGGATTATAACAAGGGATAATTAATAGCGTATCTATATCGTGGAACATATAGAGCATTCTATATGACTTAGAGTGCAATTCTAAGTTCTATGCGTGGATTCAACAAGGAATTAATAAGTTAGTGGATTTACTTGGTAAATTCTTGATCTGCTTATTGGAAGCTCGGTTATAAAGGCCCATGGTCCCCATACTAGTTGAGACCATACAGCTTGTAAGACTCAATTAATTGATTTTAATTAATCAATTATAATTCTAAAATTAGACTATGTCTAGTTTATGAATTTTCACTAAGCAAGGGCAAAATTGTGAAGAAAAGAGATTTTAGGTTTTATTTGTTAATTAAGAGACTTTATATGTCTAATTAATAAATATATGAAACGACAATATTATTTAATAATTAATTTTTAGTTATTAAATAATTAGAACTGACATTTAAGTGGTTAAATTAGAAAATTGGCGTTTTTGAGAAAATGGGATGGAAAAATGACAAAATGGCAAAATTTGCAAAGTGGGCCCAATCCACTATCCATGGCCAGCCACACTAATGCAATTTACCATTTATTTTTCTATTATTTTAATGCCAAATAATTCTAACCTAAACCTAAGTGGTTACCTATAAATAGGAAGTGATGGCTTCAGGAAAAAGATGATGCATCTCATTCCTTCAGAGAAAAATTCTAAGCCTTCTACTTATACCCTAGCCGCCACCCTCTTCCTCTCTTTTCTTCTTCAATTTTCAAACCTTGAGTGATTGAGTGAGTGCGCATGTTGGAAATTATTTTGCCAGGATCTTAGATCTACTCAAAAGTTAAGAAACCTTACATTGGGTGCAGCGGAATATAATGACTCCTTCCGTTCAGATATCTAGCCCTTGATTCCTTTCTGTAGCAGAGCATTATCAATATCTGAACCTGGATCTCTTTCTGTGAATCTTTGATGTTGAAACTCCTTCTTGCTGAAAGTCTTTCTTCACGATCTTCCTCACTATGATTGAGGTATCACTTGCTGTGTGTGGGCACTACTCTCACACTAAGATTTTCGAAATTGAAGAGGGAAGGAGAAAGAGAAGGGTCAGCCAAAGATAGGGAGAGAGAAGGCTCAGTTTTTTCTGAATTAGAAGTGTAGAAATTTAAGTGTAAATTTCCTGAAGCCTTCACTATCTATTTGTAGCATTACACTAGGGTTAGGTTTGAATTATTTGGCATTAAAATAATGAAAATATCAGTTTAAATTTCCTACAAAAGTGGCTGGCCCTATACTAGTGGATTTGGGCCTCACTTTTTGCAATTTTGCAGTTTTATCTTTTCTGTATCTGATTTTCTCAAAAACGCCAATTTTCTAATTCAACCATTTAAATTCCAATTCTAACTATTAAATAACTATAAATAATTATAAATAATATTTTCATTTATCATATTTATTAATTGAACCATACAAAGTATCATAATTAACAAATATGCCCCTAAAACTCTTTCTTTACAATTTCGCCCTTACTTAGTGAAAAATTCACAAAAAGACATAGTCTAAATTGAGAATTATAATTGATTAATCAAAACGAATTATATGAGTCTTACAAGCAATATTATCTCAACTAGTGCAGGGACCATGGGTCTATATAACCGAGCTTCCAATAAGTAGATCAAGAATTTAGCACTAAAATTCACTAACTTATTAATTCTTCGTTGAATCCACGCATAGAACTTAGAATTGCACTCTCAGTATATAGAATGCTCTATATGTTCCACCATATAGACACATCATTATTTATCCATTGTTCTAATCCTAATGTGATCAATGATCCTCTATATGAATGATCTACACTGTAAAGGGATTAAATTACCGTTACACCCTACTATGTATTTTATCCTTAAAACACTTGACCCCGTATAAATGATATTTCAGCTTATGTGAAATGAGTACTCCACCATTTATGTTCGTTTGGTCAAGCACGAAGGAGATCATCCTTTGCTTACTATTCGCCAGATAGAAGCTATAGATTCCATGTTTATGATAGCGCTCCCACTCAATTGCACTACCGTGTTCCCAAAATGTACGTATCACCCTGACCTAAAAGTAGGCTTAACTAACAAATCAAAGAACACGAATAGCCTCTCGAGATTGAGCCTAATCATATCAGGATTAAGATCATTTGATCTAGGATCAACTAGGCGATATTGACTTGAATAGATATTACGGTAAGTTTAATAAATCTAAGTCAAAGTTCAATATCGGTCCCTTCCGATGCATACTCCATGCATCCAACCTGAGCTTTACTTTAACCAATGCTCTGGAAAGAACATAGCATTTCTCCAGATGCAAGTAAACTCTGTTGTAGATTATCATATCAGTAAAACCCTATGTCTGATAAATCTAGGAAACTTTATTCACATAGTCATGTTTACTTTCCTATGTGTTGACGACACAATAAACGGGATCAAGTATGTGAAAAGGGTTTCAGATGAATTTATACATTATGTACATATAATTATGAAATAAATCATGCGAACCATGCAACATTAAATGTTATTTCTGATCTATATTAATAAGTAAATCTGATTATATTGAAATGATTGTTATTTAGGGCATAAAACCCAACAAACTCCCACTTGCACTAATATAAAACAAAATGTGCATTTAAAATAATCTCAACATCTTGATATACAAATCAAGTGTAGTAGTAGTAAACTCCTCGTAATAGGATCTAAAAGGTTGAATTAAACACAACCTT
Source organism: Cannabis sativa (assembly GCF_029168945.1). Taxonomy (NCBI): domain Eukaryota; kingdom Viridiplantae; phylum Streptophyta; class Magnoliopsida; order Rosales; family Cannabaceae; genus Cannabis; species Cannabis sativa. The sequence goes on along the minus strand of NC_083605.1, from coordinate 38,608,847 downwards.
TTCTCCACCATTACTCTTCCTTAATCACAAAATCATTGATAATGTGAAATTCCTCTCTATATGTCTACTCTCTTGGGATACTGGTGTTGGAAGTTATTTTACCAGGAACTTAGATCTACTCACAAGTATGTTGATTTAACAACCTAAATATGAACTTCTAAAACGATATGAAATTAAACACATAAGAGTATCAGAAATCTTACAGTGATCTCTAACCCTTGATTCCTTTCTGTAGCAGAGTATAATCAAGATCTGAGCCCGAAAGTCCTTCTTTGTTGTCTCTGAAATCTACACAGCTTTCCTCACTATGATTGAGGTATTACTTGATGTGTGTGGGCACTACTCTAGCACTCATACATTTCGAAACAGTGAAGGAATAAAGAGAGAGAGGGTGGCGGCTCAGAGAGAATTTTCTGAGAGAAAATTCTTTCAAAATGATGCTGTGAAAAGGTTTTACAGATGTGTGAAACTCTGAAGCCTTTGCCTTCTATTTATAGAAGACCACCAAGGGCTATGATTGACATTTTGAACTGAGAAAATCAAAGGGAAAAGGGAGCTAAGTGGCCGGCCTAGGCAATGTGGAAACAAGCCTTGCCACTTTTCCAACTTTCCTTTTCCTACACTTGATAGTTTCCCTTTTTGTGAAAAATTGCCAATTCCATTGTTCAACCATATTAATGATAAATCTAATTATTTAATAATTAAAAATAATTATCAAATAATATATTATCATTTATTTTATTAATAATGAAACTAATTAAAGTTTCCTAATTAATAAATATGCCCTTCAAAATCTCTATTCTTGTTTTGCCCTTAATAAGTGCTAAATTCTCAAACTGACAAGTCCATCTTGAGAATTTTTAATTGATTAATTAAAATCAATTAAATGAGTCTTACAAGTAATATCATCTCAACTAGTGAGGGGACCATGGGTCTATATATCCGAGCTTCCAATAAGCAGATCTAGAATTTACCACTTAAATTCACTGACTTATTAATTCTTCGTTGAATCCACACATAGAACTCAGAATTGCACTCTCAGTATATAGAATGCTCTATATGTTCCACCATATAGACACATTATTAGTTATCCATTGTTATAATCCTAATGTGATCAATGATCCTCTATATGGATGATCTACACTGTAAAGGGACTTAAATTACCGTAACACCCTACAATGTATTTTATCCTTAAAACACTTAACCCTGTATAAATGATATTTCAACTAAGTGAAATGAGTACTCAATCATTTATCTCGTTTGGTTAAGCTCGAAGGAAATCACCCTTTGCTTACTATTCGCCAGATAGAAGCTACAGATTCCATATTTATGTTAGCGCTCCCACTCAATCGCACTACCGTGTTCCCAAAATGTATGTATTGCCCGGACTAAAGTTTTAGGCTTAACTAACAAATCAAAGAACACGAATAACACTCTTGAAATTAAGCCTAACCATATCAGGATTTAGATCATGTGATCTAGGATCAACTTATGATATTGAATTGAATACAAGTTTACGGTAAGTTTCAAAATCTAATTCAAAGTTCAATATCGGTCCATTCCAATGCATACTCCATGCATCCAACCTGAGCTTTACTTTAACCTATGTTCTGGAAAGAACATAACATTTCTCCAAATGTAAGTAAACTCTGTTGTAGATTGTCATATCAGTGAAACCTAGTGTTCTGATAAATCTAGGAATACTTTATTCACATAGTCATGTTTATTTTCCACTGTGTTGACAACACAATAAACATGTTCAAGTATGTGAAAGGGGTTTGGATGAATTTATAAATCAAATAGACAAGCAATTGATTAAGTGAACCAAAACATACACAAGTGAATGAAAAATTACTTCTGTTACTTTATGGATATAGAATAATCTGGATTACATTGAAACAGAGTTTTATTTAGGGCATAAAACCCCACAAACTCCCACTTGCACTAATATAAAACAAATCAGTACATTTCAATTAATCCTAAATTCTGACGGTGCTTTTCGAATGAAGTTACTGCCAAGACTTTGGTGAATGGATCAGCCAAGTTATCCTGCGTATCCACTTTCTCCACCAGTACAGCCCCTCTTGCCACATATTCTCTGATAATATGATACTTTCTTGCTATGTGCTTACTTCTCTTGTTGCTCCGAGGTTCCTTACTGTTGGCTATAGCTCCAGTGCTGTCACACAGCAGGACTAGACGCTTTTCCATTCCAGGAACTACACTAAGACTGGTGAAGAACTTCCTTAGCCAGACAACCTCTTTAGCTGCTTCAGCCGCAGCTATGTATTCTGCCTCCATGGTAGAATTCGAAATCGCAGTTTGTTTAGCACTTCTCCAAACCACTTCTCCACCCCCAAGAGTAAACACCATCCCGGATGTAGATTACCTGTCTTCAAGACATCCCTGGAAATCTGAGTCTGTATAGCCTAAGGGATTCAAAGCACCACCCTTGTCGACTAATACATAATCTCTCGTACTCTTTAAGTATTTCAAAATATACTTAACAGCATTCCAATGTACCCTTCCTGGATTTGACTGATACCTGCTCACGATTCCAACTGCATAGCAGATGTCAGGTCTAGTGCATATCATAACATACATTAGACTTCCAACTGCAGAATCATAAGGAATTTTTGCCATGTCTTCTATCTCTTGAGGATCAGTAGGACACTGTTCATTAGATAGACGGATACCATGTCTAGAGGGCATGTTTGCCCCTTTGGTATTGGTCATGGAAAATCTCTCAAGAACTTTGTCAATGTAAGTTGTTTGAGAGAGAGCAAGTGTAATATCCCAGAAAATAAATAATATTTAAATGGACATATTTTATTAAATATGTAATTACTTGGAAAATGAAGTAGGATTATGATCTTACTTAGATGAATTGTTGAGAAATTATTTAATGAAATACGTTATTTTGGGCCCGGTAATTGTGGAAATTTAGCTATGTGGTTAGCAATGTCACGACATTAAATGAAAGAATTATTTTAAGAATATCCCGGATTAAGTTAGAATTTTATTAGAATGTCGGATTGGGGAATTAGTAAAATTACCAAAATGCCCCTAGGTTATAATTTTAGTTTTTTTTAAAGGGTAAGTTAGTCATTTTTTTTTATGCTTGACTTTTGACCTTTGATCCTAGTGGGCTGAATGTTAAAAAAAAAAAAGAAAGAAAGAAAACCTTTATTTAAATAGCTTCCTTCCAAGGCAAGAAACCATTCTTTTTCAAAGAAAAAACCACACAACTTCAAGCTTTCTTCTCTTCTTCCTCTTGCCGATCCTTGAAGCAGCTGGAACCAGGGGAAAACTCATTTCTTTTTCTTCAATTTCTTGAGCTAATCCTAACCCTAGAAGCTAGCTAAGTGGAGGTATGATTTTCTACTCTCCTCTTGATTGGTTTTTATGAGTTTAGTTTAGGTTTTGGTGAAGGTTTTCATTTAATCCAGAGCTGGGGTATAAACTGAGGTTAGGGTAGGTTCTTAGGGTTGATTTGAAACTTGTTTGAATGAAGATTAAGTGAGATTAATGGCTGTCTAGTTTGAATGCATTTGATTAAGCAATTTGAGCTTGATTTTCATGTGAGATGGTGATTTTGAGTTAAGTGGTGAATTGAGATTGAATGATGTGTTGAATATGTTGTATTTGGTATATTGAACTGTTCTGGAAATTCAATTTAGGTCTGATTTGGTTTTGGTTCGAGCTGAGGGAGAAAAACTAGAATTTTTCTCGGTTCGACGACAGCGGTCGGCCGGTTGGTTCTCGCCGTATCGGAAACCGGCCGACCTACAGGAGGGGAAAAATTCTCGGGTTTTTCTCTGAACCGTGTTTAGCTCGGGGTTGAACCTAGTACCTGCCTTTGAATAATTTTGAGTTATTTGAATTATTATATAGATGGTGAAGGCTAAGTCTAGTCGGTTTTAACTTAGGGTTTTAATCCGGAATATTATGTTAAGGTATTTATTGTGTTTCAATTGTCGTGACATAGGACCGGGATTGCCTAGCTTGTTTTTCCACCCAGTTCGGCCATATTCTTGACTCCTGAATTAAGGTAAGAAAAGTGGTAAGCACCGTATGTGGTTAAAAATCGATGAATGAATGGAGGTGACCTTAATTATTATTATGATGTTGATTAAAGCTTATTAAGCCTGGGTTATTACCTAGGGTTGGAAACGGTTATTACCGTTATGAGTAATTACTCATGAAACCGCGGTTAGGTTTCTTACTTATCGTTTGCTTTATCGGGCAACGATAGTGACATATCCAGCTCGTATGTAACGAGTGCTAAAATGTGGTACTTTATTAAGTACCAGGAATGTGAGATGTTTAAGGGAATGCTTTTTATTATCAAATAGTGAGTAAGCATAATGGCATGAGATTAAGTTGTTAATCATTTTCTTTCAATTATTGTTTTGATCACTTTCTTGCTGAGTCTCTGTGACTCACTGGTGTTTTATGGTGCAGGTAAAGGAAAGGCTAAAGTCGAGCAACCATGAGTTTATGGTCGCAGCAGCAATGTACATACCAGCCGTAGGCAGCCTAGTTTACAGGATGCTCTATTTTGATTGTATTTTGGAAAATATAAAGCTTATGTTGTACAATACTTTGAAACCAGTTTATAAATATTTTGAAAACAGGGGGACCCAATAAATCATGTTACTTATCTTTTGTTAAACAATTTAAAGGTTGAGTTTTAACTATCAAAAATTTAATTACCCACACTTTTAGTATAATTACATCTTATATAATTATTGGTATTTTAAATAAAGTGCACACACGTGGCGTCCCTATTGGACAGGGCGTTACAACATGGTATCAGAGCGCCAAGGTTTTTAGATCCTGAAGACTGGTTTGATATGTACATTGGCTGCAAGGACCTGATCGACTCATGGTTTAGTAAGCTTTAAGTTAAAAGATAGCTTGTTAATTTTCTGATTACCTGATTATTTGAATTATGTTGATATCAGAATGTTGTGGGAAGGATTAATACTTATCAGTATTGTTAATACTTGGAATGTGATCGCAGGTGTATAGTTATGCACCCAAGGCGGACTGGTAGGGGTGCCCGCGAGCTAGCTGGGCTCGGGGCTGCCGGTGAGGGTGAGAACCCTTTACCACCACCTAATTGGGAAGAGTTATATGCTGCTATGCAAGAAACTATTCGGCAGCAGGGTGAGCAAATCAGAGAATTAAGAGAGCAGCGAGCTCAGCCTGCTCTAAATCTTAATCCTGATCCTCCAGCACCTCTAGTAGTGCCACCGGATGCAGGGAATCGTTTGGAATCATTATATGAGCGGTTCAGGAAGCAGAATCCGCCAGTGTTTGAGGGTGGTGCTGATCCACTCAAGGCGGAGCAATGGATGAGTATGATAACATCCATTTTCGATTTTATGCGACTTGAAGATAATGACCGGGTCAGGTGTGCTACCTATATGCTACGAGATGATGCCCGTATTTGGTGGGAGATTGTATCTCAGGGCCATGATCTGAATAATATGACCTGGGAAACTTTTCGGGCCTTATTTTTTGAGAAGTATTATAATGAGTCTATTAAGGCAGCAAAGGCAGAAGAGTTTATACGGTTAACTCAGGGTAGTATGACTGTGACAGAGTATGCTACTAAGTTTGATCGACTGGCAAAGTTTGCCTCAGATGAGGTGGCTACTGAAGCTGCTAGAAAAGCAAAGTTTATACGGGGGCTGGATGAACACATCGCCCGGGATGTGATTGTTGCTTCTAAACAACCGGGGTTGCCCGAACTTATGCCCAGATAGTTGAGTTGGCTTTAGTTTCTGAGGGTGCAGAGGCTCAGATACGAAAGAAAAATATTGCCAGAAGAGATTCATGGAAGCAAACAGCAGGTGCTGGTTCGGGTAGGGGTACTGATCTTGGTGACCGCAAGAAAAGACCTAGTGAATTATCAGCGGTAGGCCCAAACAAAAGATTCCAGGGTAACCAAGGTTTCCGTCGTAGTGGAAACGAAAACTGGCGGACTTTTCCTGAATGTCCGAGGTGTAAAAGGCATCACCTGGGCGAGTGTCAGGCTAGGGCATGTTTCCACTGTGGAATGGTGGGTCATATGAAGAGAAATTGTCCACAATTGCTACGGTTAGAGCAAAAGAAGGATGATACACCCGCTCCTGCCCGAGTGTTTGCCCTGACTCAAGCTGAGGCTGATGCTGGTCCTTCTACTGTGACAGTCGCTTTACATTGCTGGTACTTTATTGATCGTGTTAATTGATTCTGGTGCGACGCATTCTTATATTTCAAGTAGAATAATTGAGCAGCTGAATAAACCTAGTGATGTGGTTTCTAGAGGTTTTGGAACCTTGTTGCCTACTGGGGAGTTGGTTATCTCCAGCAGGTGGGTTCGATCCCTTCCAGTGTTTGTGGAAGGAAGAGAGTTATCAGTTGATCTGATAGAATTAAATCTGGAGGATTTTGATGTTATTTTGGGGATGGATTGGCTTGCTAAATACAACGCCACCATTGATTGTAAAAGAAAGATGGTAACTTTTCAGCCTGAGGGCGAGGACCCTTTTGTATTTGTGGGTAAGATGCAAGGATCTCGGATTCCCTTAATTTCAGCCCTTAAGGCAAGGGATTTGTTGTGTGAGGGGTGCATTGGTTTCTTGGCAAGTGTTGTGGATATTTCCAGGGAACCACTAGCGGACCGGAGCATGTCCCAGTGGTTCGAGAATTTACGGATGTGTTCCCGGAAGAGTTACCGGGGTTGCCACCAAAACGTGAAATTGATTTTGAGATTGATTTAATACCGTGAGCCGAGCACGTATCGAAAGCTCCCTACGGGATGGCACTGCGGAGCTGAAAGAGTTAAAAGTTCAATTACAGGGGATGATGGATTTAAAATTTACTAGACCTAGTACTTCACCTTGGGGTGCACCGGTTTTGTTTGTGAAAAAGAAAGATGGAACTTTACGAATGTGTATAGATTATCGGGAGTTAAACAAATTAACAGTGAAGAACAAGTACCCTCTGCCAAGAATAGATGATTTATTTGATCAGTTGCAGGGTAAAACTTGTCTTTTCTAAAATTGATCTTCGATCTGGTTATCATCAACTGAGGATTCGAGAGGAGGATATTCCCAAGACAGCTTTTCGGACCCGGTATGGTCATTATGAATTCCTGGTAATGTCCTTCGGATTAACAAATGCCCCGCAGCATTTATGGACTTGATGAACCGAGTGTTCAAAGATTTTCTGGATGATTTTGTTATTGTCTTTATCGATGATATTCTAATTTATTCAGACTCGGAAGAGACTCACGAAAGACATCTTCGAATGGTATTACAACGTCTCAGGGAGCATAAGTTGTATGCCAAGTTTAAGAAATGTGAATTTTGGTTACCTCAGGTGAGTTTCTTGGGGCATGTGGTGAGTAAAGATGGTATTTTAGTGGATCCAGTAAAGATTGAAGCGATTCGTGATCGGCCTCGACCTAAGTCGGCAAGCTGAAGTTAGAAGTTTCGGGGTTATCAGGGTATTACCGAAGATTTGTTGAGGGCTTTGCAAAGATTTCTACGCCTTTAACTGAATTGACCCGAAAGAATTGTAAGTTTGTTTGGACTGACAAGTGTGAAGGAAGTTTCCAGGAATTGAAGCAAAGATTGATTACCGCTCCTGTGCTGACTTTACCAAAAAGTGATGAAAAGTTTGTGATTTATTGTGATGCATCCAAACAAGGGTTAGGTTGTGTTCTTATGCAGTCAGGGAAAGTGATTGCTTATGCATCCAGGCAATTGAAGGAGTATGAACAACGATATCCTACCCATGATATTGAATTAGCAGCGGTTGTCTTTGCACTAAAAGTTTGGCGTCACTATCTATACGGTGAGAAGTGTGAAATTTATACAGATCACAAAAGCCTCAAGTACTTTTTCACTCAGAAGGATTTAAATATGAGGCAACGACGATGGTTAGAACTGGTCAAAGATTATGACTGCGAGATTCTCTACCACCCTGGTAAAGCAAATGTTGTAGCGGATGCTCTAAGTCGGAAAGGACCAGGGCAAGTTTGTGAACTAAAAGAAATCTCAGCAAAGTTGGCTGAGGATATGACGAGAGCAGGAATTGAATTTGTAATTGGAAAACTTGCTAATATCACCATACAATCTAATTTATTGGAAAGAATTAGAGTAGCCCAACAAGGTGACCTTGAGCTACAGGGACATAAGGAGAAGTTAGAGGCTGGATTCGCAAGAGACTTTTCGTGCTTATCTGATGGGTTGTTGCGATACAAAAACAGAATACGTATGTAGGTTGATAAAGAAATCAGACAAGAGATTCTTGATGAATCTCATACTACACCGTACTCCTTACACCCGGGAACAACCAAGATGTATCATGATGTGAAAGCTTTATACTGGTGGCCGGGTATGAAGAGGGATATTGTTGAATATCTATCAAAATGCTTAACCTGTCAACAAATTAAAGCAGAACATCAAAGGCCGGCAGGTTTGCTTCAACCTCTAAAGATTCCTGAATGGAAATGGGAAGACATCACCATGGATTTTGTGGTAGGATTGCCCAGAACAGTAGGGTATTATGATTCTATTTGGGTGATAGTGGATCGATATACGAAGTCTGCTCACTTTCTCCCGGTGAGGACAACGTATACAGTGGATCAATATGCTGATTTGTATATTAAGGAGATAGTTCGACTTCATGGTGCCCCAAAGTCGATAGTTTCAGATCGAGATCCAAAATTTACATCCAAATTCTGGGAAAGTTTACAGCAAGCAATGGGTACTAAGTTGAAATTCAGTACAGCTTTTCATCCTCAAACCGATGGTCAATCTGAAAGGACTATCCAGATACTTGAGGATATGTTGAGAGCATGTGTAATGGACTTTGAAGGTTCTTGGAACAAGTACCTACCTCTGATTGAGTTTTCTTATAACAATAGTTATCAGAGTACCATTGGCATGGCTCCGTATGAGATGCTTTATGGAAGGAAATGTCGATCACCTATTCACTGGGATGAGGCTGGTGAACGTATGTATCTTGGACCTGAAGCTGTCCAAAAAACGAGCGAGGCTATTGAAAAGATTCGAGCTCGTATGCTTGCTTCCCAAAGTAGACAGAAAAGCTACGCAGATCCAAAGCATAGAGATGTTGAATTCCAAGTTGGGGATTTTGTTTTTCTTCGGGTGTCCCCAATGAAGGGAATTCGAAGGTTCGGGAAGAAAGGAAAGTTGAGTCCCAGATTTATTGGTCCATTTGAGATTCTTGAGAAAGTAGGTCAGGTAGCTTATCGGTTGGCTCTACCTCCTGCTTTATCTGGGGTTCATAACGTGTTTCATGTCTCGATGCTTCGGAAATATGTATCTGATACAACTCATATTTTAAGTTATGAAGACATTGAGCTTCAAACCGACCTGTCGTATGAAGAACAACCAGTACAGATCTTAGACAGGAAAGAAAAGGTGTTGCAAAACAAGACTATTCCACTAGTCAAAGTGTTGTGGCGGAATAGCAAAGTTGAAGAAGCGACTTGGGAATTAGAGTCGCAGATGCGGGAGTTGCATCCCGAGCTTTTCAGGTAAATTTCGAGGACGAAATTCCTATAAGTGGGGGGTAGTTGTAATATCCCAGAAAATAAATAATATTTAAATGGACATATTTTATTAAATATGTAATTACTTGGAAAATGAAGTAGGATTATGATCTTACTTAGATGAATTGTTGAGAAATTATTTAATGAAATACGTTATTTTGGGCCCGGTAATTGTGGAAATTTAGCTATGTGGTTAGCAATGTCACGACATTAAATGAAAGAATTATTTTAAGAATATCCCGGATTAAGTTAGAATTTTATTAGAATGTCGGATTGGGGAATTAGTAAAATTACCAAAATGCCCCTAGGTTATAATTTTAGTTTTTTTTAAAGGGTAAGTTAGTCATTTTTTTTTTATGCTTGACTTTTGACCTTTGATCCTAGTGGGCTGAATGTTAAAAAAAAAATAAAAAAGAAAACCTTTATTTAAATAGCTTCCTTCCAAGGCAAGAAACCATTCTTTTTCAAAGAAAAAACCACACAACTTCAAGCTTTCTTCTCTTCTTCCTCTTGCCGATCCTTGAAGCAGCTGGAACCAGGGGAAAACTCATTTCTTTTTCTTCAATTTCTTGAGCTAATCCTAACCCTAGAAGCTAGCTAAGTGGAGGTATGATTTTCTACTCTCCTCTTGATTGGTTTTTATGAGTTTAGTTTAGGTTTTGGTGAAGGTTTTCATTTAATCCAGAGCTGGGGTATAAACTGAGGTTAGGGTAGGTTCTTAGGGTTGATTTGAAACTTGTTTGAATGAAGATTAAGTGAGATTAATGGCTGTCTAGTTTGAATGCATTTGATTAAGCAATTTGAGCTTGATTTTCATGTGAGATGGTGATTTTGAGTTAAGTGGTGAATTGAGATTGAATGATGTGTTGAATATGTTGTATTTGGTATATTGAACTGTTCTGGAAATTCAATTTAGGTCTGATTTGGTTTTGGTTCGAGCTGAGGGAGAAAAACTAGAATTTTTCTGGTCTGACAGCAACCGGTCGACCGGTTGGTTCTGCTGTATCAGAACCGGTCGACCGGTTACAGCAGGGGAAAAATTCTCGGGTTTTTCTCTGAACCGTGTTTAGCTCGGGGTTGAACCTAGTACCTGCCTTTGAATAATTTTGAGTTATTTGAATTATTATATAGATGGTGAAGGCTAAGTCTAGTCGGTTTTAAATTAGGGTTTTAATCCGGAATATTATGTTAAGGTATTTATTGTGTTTCAATTGTCGTGACATAGGACCGGGATTGCCTAGCTTGTTTTTCCACCCAGGTCGGCCATATTCTTGACTCCTGAATTAAGGTAAGAAAAGTGGTAAGCACCGTATGTGGTTAAAAATCGATGAATGAATGGAGGTGACCTTAATTATTATTATGATGTTGATTAAAGCTTATTAAGCCTGGGTTATTACCTAGGGTTGGAAACGGTTATTACCGTTATGAGTAATTACTCATGAAACCGCGGTTAGGTTTCTTACTTATCGTTTGCTTTATCGGGCAACGATAGTGACATATTCAGCTCGTATGTAACGAGTGGTAAAATGTGGTACTTTATTAAGTACCAGGAATGTGAGATGTTTAAGGGAATGCTTTTTATTATCAAATAGTGAGTAAGCATAATGGCATGAGATTAAGTTGTTAATCATTTTCTTTCAATTATTGTTTTGATCACTTTCTTGCTGAGTCTCTGTGACTCACTGGTGTTTTATGGTGCAGGTAAAGGAAAGGCTAAAGTCGAGCAACCATGAGTTTATGGTCGCAGCAGCAATGTACATACCAGCCGTAGGCACCCGATTCTGAGGATGCTCTATTTTGATTGTATTTTGGAAAATATAAAGCTTATGTTGTACAATACTTTGAAACCAGTTTATAAATATTTTGAAAACAGGGGGACCCCATAAATCATGTTACTTATCTTTTGTTAAACAATTTAAAGGTTGAGTTTTAACTATCAAAAATTTAATTACCCACACTTTTAGTATAATTACATCTTATATAATTATTGGTATTTTAAATAAAGTGCACACACGTGGCGTCCCTATTGGACAGGGCGTTACAGCAAGGGATCTGTTCTTCCGGTTTCTGACAATCTGAATACCAAGAACATAGGCTGCCTCACCCAAGTCTTTCATGTCGAATTGAGTGTCAAGCCATTCCTTGATGTGAGTCATTTTCTTGATATTGTTTCCAATGATCAAAATGTCATCAACATAAAGGACCAGGAATACTACTACTTGGTTTTCCTTTAGTTGGTAAACACAAGGTTCATCTTCATTCTGATGAAAGCCGTAGGTCTTGATGATCTCATCAAACCTTTTGTTCCATGAGCGAGAAGCTTGCTTAAGCCCATATATTGACCTATTTAATTTACAAACTTTATTCTCCTGCCCAGGAAGAACATAACCTTCTGGTTGCTCCATATAGATGGTTTCTTCAAGAAGCCCATTAAGAAAGGCTGTCTTGACATCCATTTGCTAGATTTCATAATCTAAAGCGGCAGCTATGGAGAGAAGAATTCGGATGGATTTGAGCATGGCAACAGGACTAAAAGTTTCCTCATAGTCCACACCTTCTCTTTGGGTATAACCCTTGGCGACCAGTCTAGCTTTCAATGTTTCGACTTCGCCTCCAGCACCTCTTTTCTTCTTGTAGACCCATTTACATCCAATTGGACGAAAATCTTCAGGTGGTTCTACATATTCCCAGACTTTGTTCTTTTTCATGGAATCCATTTCTGAATCTATACCGGCTGACCATCGCTTCGGTTGCGGACTTGCCATTGCCTGTTTATAGGTCAATGGGTCGTCATCAATACCGTCACCAATGACCATATTGATTTCACCATCCAAGCCATAACGAGATGGTTTCGTTGAAACCCTCCCACTACGACGAGGAGCGGTGACTTTCTGAACAGGAGCTTTAGTAGTAGTTTTCTCAGTTGCTACAACTAAGGGAGTGGGATGTTCCTCTTCTTGAGTAGAAGAAGATGGTACATTTGAAGGAACAGTATCTGTGAGCATTTCCTCTAATACAATTTCACTTTTCGGTTTGTTGTCTTTCATATAGTTCTCTTCAAGGAAAGTAGCATTTGTAGAGACAAACACTTTGTTATCCTTGTGACTATAGAATAGTCCACCCCTAGTCTCTTTAGAATTTCCGACAAACATGCAAACTTCAGTTCGCGATTCCAGTTTGCCTTCTTTCTTTCTTAAGACGTGAGCAGGGCACCCCCAAATCCTATAATGGCGCAAACTAGGTGTGCGACCATTCCATAGTTCAACGGGTGTCTTAGGGACTGCTTTAGATGGAACAACATTTAAAATGTCGTTTGCCATTTGAATAGCATATCCCCAGAAGGACGTAGACAGAGCATAGACCTAACCATTTCTAAGAGAGTGCGATTTCTTCTTTCTGCAACTCCATTCTGCTGTGGAGTGCTAGGGGCAGTATATTAGGATTCAATTCCAAGTTCAATTAAATGATCTTTGAACAGCATCTCCATATATTCTCCACCCCTATCAGTTCGCAAGATCTTTAATGTTTTACCTAATTGGTTTTGAGCCAAAGCATGAAATTCCTGAAACTTTTCAAACGTTTCAAATTTCTTTTGCATTCGGTAAAGAAAACTATATCTAGAGAAATCGTCAATGAAAGTGACGAAATACTCATAACCTCCTCTGGCTTTTACATTCAGCGGTCCGCAAACATCTGAATGTACTAACCCTAGGGGTTCTTTGGCACGCTCTCCCTTTGCAGAGAAAGAACGTTTGGTCATTTTTCCTTCTAGGCAAGACTCCCAGACTGGCAGTTCTCCTAAGACGACATTTTTCAATGGACCGTCTTTGGTTAGCCTATTGAGTCTATCAAAACCTATATGACCTAAACGTAAATGCCATAGATAAGTTTTATCATCATTATCAATCTCTTTTCTCTTAAGGCTTCTAGGTTTAGCTACATTGAAAAGTTCAGTATTTAGTGAGATTTGAGTATCAGGTCTTAAAACATAAAGCCCTCGTTCCATGTTTGCAACACATATATGAAATCCATTACGAGAAATTGAACAATTTGAACTTGAAAAATTCAATATATAAAATTGTGTCTGTAAACATGAAACACTAATCAAGTTTCTACTAAAATTAGGAATATATAAAACATTCTCTAAAAGTAAAAACTTCTTAGAATTAAACTTGATTCGGGCTGTTCCTCTTGCTTTAACTGATACCAACTCGCCCTTTCCAACTTTAAGCTTTAACTCATCTGGGTGAAGATTCTCCCAAGTTTCAAGCAGCTGCAATGAAGAACATACATGGTTAGTAGATCCAGAATCAACAATCCAGGAGGATTTGTCGTTCTCTAAAACACACGATTCAAATACAAAAGCATCACCTTCGTTTGAATTGTCTAGAAGCCTGGGACATTGTTCTTCTTTATGTCCCTTTCCATTACAATTCGCACATAGAACATGATGTCTGATATTTGTACTTGAAGAAGCAGCTTTGTTAGAGCCCTCATGCTTAATCTTCTTCCTCTGATTAAAGCTTGCAATGCTAGGAGGTCTCATTGCAATCAGATCCTGCTCATGGGCCCTCAACTCAGACTCGAGTTTGTCCATGTCGGAGGAGTTAGGATTGTTCAATAAATAATATAGAACAAAGCTGTTATACTCCTGAGCAAGACTATAAAGTATGAGTTTTACCCATTGTTCCTTTGATAAATCAATTCCTAGTAGATTTGCCTTTTGGAATTTCAGATTCATCAACAATAGGTGCGAGTTAATGCAACTACCAGGATGCATTTTCACACTATTGAGTTCTTTCGCAAAGATACTAACTAGGAGTGGATCGGGATGAGGGTTATTCATATTGGCACTACAACATATCAATAAACAGAAGTAAGGTTTTAGTTCTACAAATTCATACACAGGTTCAGAAAATAAATAATCACTTATGTTATAAAAATACTAAATCTAACATAGTTTATTTTCCAAGGTTTCCAACGAACTGATACAGTGTCCCGTTTAGGCGAGAGTCAAAGCATCATCCATTGAATAGAGTTGTCAATTCATCTAAAATGTCAAACATTCTAGCAACCTTTTATTCGATCAAGATTGGAATTCAGCGTTGTCCCGTTTAGGCGAGAGTCAAGGCAATTCTATCTTATGAGCTTCTACCATTGTTTCGTATTCTTATAAGTCTTACATAGTCGCCACCATTAGGGTGGTCATGAACCATATAAATAAACCTATAAGAATACTTATCTTTCGAGACTAAACGGTGCTAACTTGCTAATGAACGTTCCTCCATTAGGGAGGATTACTCACTAAAACAATAGCTATGCAAAACCAACAATGGAGATCGAATTTCTCTTGATTAAAGCTCATTATTTAAACATGTATTTTGTTTAATCATTCATATTCCATATCTCAATAATGAAATATTACAAATTAAAGTAAAAACTTTAATTAAATTTCAAAAATGGAATAATTTTGAAAAATATCTTATTTAAGTTGTTTAGAAAATCTAAATACCCAACTTAAAATATTCTTCAAACAATGACTTAATTAAATATTACCAATTAAGTAGTAACCACTTAATTTAGAAGATATTCCATTTTAAGTTCCCATATTTAGAAAATATCAACTTAAAAAATATCTAAGGAATCTTAATAACCAATTGCCAAAATTCCTCAACTTAATTTATAATAGGAAATTCAAAAATATTCAAATCCAAGTTGATTTGATAGAATTAACTAAATCTCAACTTAAATAGGAATATTTAATGAAATTATAAAATTAAGATTCAGAAAGAATTTATATGGTTATAATTCCATATTTAATTAAAACAAGAAAAATACATATAGTTTTCCAGAATATGACTATTCAAACTATGTTTTTCTTAAATTAATTTCAAGGAAGAATGAAATTAATTATGTTGCTAATCAATCTTTTATTAGGTCAAACTAATATAATTAACCTAGCACAGTTATCCAAATCAGGCAAATGGGCCTTCACAATTGGGGTTGTTCATGTGAGGGGGGGCTAGGTCCAGTATGTCGCACCCACTTCTAAGGCTCCCAACTCTCACACAAGGCCCAAACGAGAGGAATTTAACCTTACAATGAATAACTGTTATTAATTGAATAGGCTCACAACTAAATGAGCCTAAATAAAATCTATCAGTTATGATATTTTATTTAGCAACAACCACCTATATGTATCTATAATAGAAATTAAACATATAGGCTCACACAGGCATACACATTTGGATGGATCCTATCATGCTGCTAGGTCATACACAGATGAAAGAAGTTTGTAAAAAGTACCTGTTACAAATTATTTACTTGATCTATCATCAATTGAACCTTTGGTTAAAATTAGATCATCGGATCTATCATCAAGTTAATCAAGGCAATTTAGATCAAGCAATAATAGGTTTTAGAAAACTTACAAACAATCTAAAACACATACTCCTGCAACAAGGTTAGATTTGGATAGTTGGATGTAGGATTTATTTAATTTTAATCATTTATTTCGAAAAATAAAATAAAATTAAACCTACCATTTTGAAAAATTAGGTTTTGGGTAACCTAAATGTCATTTCAAAATAAATTGCTAACTTTCCTTTTAAATTTCATGTTATTTAATAAATTAAATAATAAAATAGAAAATGGTAAATACATACCCTTTTCTTGTTTTACAATTTAATTTAATTAAAAAATAACAAAATTTAAAAGTTAAGAAAAATACCTTATTTCCTCTTTTAAAATTATCATGATTATTGTGATCTTATTTTAAAAAAGGTAAGCAAAACTTGATTTTTTCCTATTTTCAAATTCAAATTACACTAATATCTAAAATTAATTTTAAAAATTAAAATTAATTTATTTTTGATAATTAGATTTGAAATTTGAAAACAAAAATCAACATACAAAACTCAACAAAAAATCGGAATTTAATTCCATGAAATAGCATGAAAAATCGAAAAAATTGGAAAATTGGATGAACTGTACGGATGGCATGCTGTGCATGGCCATCCGCGCGCGGATCCAAGGTGCATGACCGAGAGATCACGGCGCAGGGAGGCTGCAAGCAGCCATTCCGTGCGCGTGATGAGTTGCTCGTCGCCCCGATTTTTCCAATTTTCAAAAAATCATAACTAATTCAAATTAAATCGAAATCGAGTTCTGTAAAAAAGTAAATTGCTTAGAATTTTCCAAACTATCCAACAAAAATAATTACAGAATAAAAAAAGTAACCATTTTTTCCAGAATTCAAAAACAACATTCAAACATCAATATGACACTCAAAGCAACATGATACAATCCAAAAAACAAGCAAATCGTTTTAAGTCCAAATTTCTTGCAAGCAAATCAATTACCATGGCTCTGGTGCCAGTTGTTGGAAGTTATTTTACCAGGAACTTAGATCTACTCACAAGTATGTTGATTTAACAACCTAAATATGAACTTCTAAAACGATATGAAATTAAACACATAAGAGTATCAGAAATCTTACAGTGATTGCAGCGGAATATATATGTCTCCTCCCACTCAGATCTCTAACCCTTGATTCCTTTCTGTAGCAGAGTATAATGAAGATCTGAGCCCGAAAGTCCTTCTTTGTTGTCTCTGAAATCTACACAGCCTTCCTCACTATGATTGAGGAATTACTTGATGTGTGTGGGCACTACTCTAGCACTCATACATTTCGAAACAGTGAAGGAATAGAGAGAGAGAGGGTGGCGGCTCAGAGAGAATTTTCTGAGAGAAAATTCTTTCAGAATGATGCTGTGAAAAGGTTGTTCAGATGTGTGAAACTCTGAAGCCTTTGCCTTCTATTTATAGAAGACCACCAAGGGCTATGATTGACATTTTGAATTGAGAAAATCAAAGGGAAAAGGGAGCTAAGTGGCCGGCCTAGGCAATGTGGAAACAAGGCTTGCCACTTTTCCAACTTTCCTTTTCCTACACTTGATAGTTTCCCTTTTTGTGAAAAATTGCCAATTCCATTGTTCAACCATATTAATGATAAATCTAATTATTTAATAATTAAAAATAATTATCAAATAATATATTATCATTTATTTTATTAATAATGAAACTAATTAAAGTTTCCTAATTAATAAATATGCCCTTCAAAATCTCTATTTACTGTTTTGCCCTTAATAAGTGCTAAATTCTCAAACTGACAAGTCCATCTTGAGAATTTTTAATTGATTAATTAAAATTAATTAAATGAGTCTTACAAGTAATATCATCTCAACTAGTGAGGGGACCATGGGTCTATATATCCGAGCTTCCAATAAGCAGATCTAGAATTTACCACTTAAATTCACTGACTTATTAATTCTTCGTTGAATCCACACATAGAACTCAGAATTGCACTCTCAGTATATAGAATGCTCTATATGTTCCACCATATAGACACATTATTAGTTATCCATTGTTATAATCCTAATGTGATCAATGATCCTCTATATGGATGATCTACACTGTAAAGGGACTTAAATTACCGTAACACCCTACAATGTATTTTATCCTTAAAACACTTAACCCTGTATAAATGATATTTCAACTAAGTGAAATGAGTACTCAATCATTTATCTCGTTTGGTTAAGCTCGAAGGAAATCACCCTTTGCTTACTATTCGCCAGATAGAAGCTATAGATTCCATATTTATGTTAGCGCTCCCACTCAATCGCACTACCGTGTTCCCAAAATGTATGTATTGCCCAGACTAAAGTTTTAGGCTTAACTAACAAATCAAAGAACACGAATAACACTCTTGAAATTAAGCCTAACCATATCAGGATTTAGATCATGTGATCTAGGATCAACTTCTGATATTGAATTGAATAGATGTTTACGGTAAGTTTCAAAATCTAATTCAAAGTTCAATATCGGTCCATTCCAATGCATACTCCATGCATCCAACCTGAGCTTTACTTTAACCTATGTTCTGGAAAGAACATAACATTTCTCCAAATGTAAGTAAACTCTGTTGTAGATTGTCATATCAGTGAAACCTAGTGTTCTGATAAATCTAGGAATACTTTATTCACATAGTCATGTTTATTTTCCACTGTGTTGACAACACAATAAACATGTTCAAGTATGTGAAAGGAGTTTGGATGAATTTATAAATCGAATAGACAAGCAATTGATTAAGTGAACCAAAACATACCCAAGTGAATGAAAAATTACTTCTGTTACTTTATTGATATAGAATAATCTGGATTACAATGAAACAGAGTTTTATTTAGGGCATAAAACCCAACAACTGGATTCTATACCTTTGGCAACTACTTTTGGTTAATCAGGAAATTAACACTAGTAGTTTAAGGCAATTTGGAATGATGCCAAAAATGTATAGAACTTTCCTTAGACTGAATAAGTACCTTTCCTGTAACCTTAATATTCAGTCCCTCTCTGGTAGACCTAGAGACTTCATATAGGTTTTTACACTTCTCCAAAATCACTATTCCACCCCCAGAGTAACCACCATCTTATCAGTAAGATTTACTAGCACAAAGGCAAATTTCGAAATCTGATATGGTGTAGTCTAAGAGTTTTAAACACACCTTTATACACTAACATATAGTTCCTCTTCTTAATCTTAGGATTTGCTTGATTGTCTTCCAATGTTCTTCTCCTGGATTAATCTGATACCTACTCATTACTCCCACTCAACAGCAGGTGTCTGGTCTAAGGCATACAAAAGCATATCTAAGACCTCTCACTGTTGATATAAGAAATTCTTTCATGGCTTTATCTTTACTGGAATAGTTGAGACTTTTCCTTAGATAAATAAAGTCTATGTCTAAGAAGTTGTGAAGCTTCTATAGATTGCCATTAGAAAGAAAATGCTTCAGCATCTCAATAATATAAGTTGCTTGCATTAGAGTAAGTAATTACCAGGTATACCACAAGCCATAGGTTTAGATAAACTCAAACCTATAATACTAGGAACAGGAAGTTTGTTAAGTCCATTGAATGGAGTTATAAACGAAAATTTCCTTTTATGTCCTTGTAATAGAAAACTTTAGGTTATTCCTTGTGACTGGATTAAACCATAGTTCTTTTGGCTTTCTTCTTAGTTTCTTATCTTGACAATCCATTACTTGTTTAAACTCACAATGGATTTTAATCACTAGTGTCTCCCAAGTCATAAGAAGGTGAATTCCTAGAAACTCTCCCACTACAACAAGGTACCGTGAATTATGTCGAAGAAAACTAAATGGTATTGATCTCTTTGGTTGTGACAAGACAACAGAGGCAGTGGGATCATCATATGTTATATAAGATGATAGAACACTTTTGGAATCAAGAAAAATGTCTCCTTTATTTGCTACTTGTTTTCAGACTTAGTCATTATCTTAGAAAAGTAGTACTTGTTTGAACAAACACTTTCTTATCTATTGACAATGGGATGGTCCACCCCTAATCACTTAGAATAGCTAACAAACCATGGTTAATAGTTCTAGCTTTTCTTAAGATTTTGATTAGGTCATCCATGAATCTAGTAATGATTTACATTAAGTATACAACCATTACATCATTCTGAAATTGTATTACCATAGAAGGAATTAGGCAACGACTAGTAACTAATCATCAACATGCAACTCGAAATTTCTGGGGAGGTAAGTTTGGATATAATTCAAAAATTAATTTAATGATCTTTGAACTGCATATCTACTAACTATTTCTCCACCCCTATCAGCTCGCAAGATCTTTAACCACTTACCTTAATGGTTTTAACCATTGCTAGAAATTAATGAAATTTTACAAACATTTCAAATTTCTTGCTAAAAGGTATAATCTAGAGTTATCGTTTTAAGAATACAACGAAAAACTCATATCCACCCCTGAATGTACATCCATCTGCGAATGAGATGAACTACTTTCAGTGGATATAGGCATATTAACTCTTTGCAGAGATTGATCTTGTCAAATCTACTATGAACAAGATACAAATGCCATAGATTAATGAAAAATGTGGTTTAGTCTTTTGATGACATAGGTTTAGTTACATCAAAGAGTTCTTAGAATACTGTAAGTGGATCCTGGTCACAGAATACCGAACTCATATTCCATACAGTTTTAATCCATTAATAGAAGATGGATATTAAACACTTGAGAAAGTGGAACTGTATTGTATTCTGGAATTAGAAATATAAGAAAATTTCTATTTGGAATCTAAAATTAAAGTCAAAGACTTAAATTTATACCAAATATAATGAGTAATTCTATCTTGGACCACCACTACTAATACAAACTCTAAGTCAGATTTGCCCATACAAGTAGGAGATTTCTAAGATTGAGGATTTATATCAATTGGGAATAGAATTTCGGGATTATAATCATATGCGTCATTTAATTTCTTAAGAGAAAATATAATGACATGAAATGATTTATAGACCATTCATCCAATGATATATTATTGAGCTAATTCGAAATGAATAAGCTAAGAGGAATTAGGATAATTTCGTTTATAAATAAGAATCCAATGCTTCGATTAGCGAAAGACAAAGTAATCTTATTTATGTGATCTTCTTGTTTCATATTGTAAAAAATACTAGTCTAAGGTGTCATCAATTGATGAACAGCTAGATGTTGCGTATACAATATTTATCTTTAGAGATCTTACACTAATATGTATGTCTAATGGTGAAAATCCATTAGGAATTTATCTCATTAGAAAAACAAACATGTTAGACCAACAATGAAGATTCGAAATTAAACTACAACTTAATAACAGAAAATAACATGGTTCAATATAAATTCATACACAATTCAAAAATTATGAACATACAGCAAGTAGGAATGACTAGTGAAAATACTAAAACATACAATCCTAAATAATTTCCAAGGTTTTCAACAAACTGATACAGTGTCCCGGTAGGCGAGAGTTAAAGTATCATTTATTGAATAGAGTTGTCAGCTCATCTAAAATAGTAACCATTCTAGCAACCTTTGATTCGATCAAAATAAGAATCCAACATTGTCCCGGTAGGCGAGAGTCAAGGTTATTCTTATTTTATGAGCTTCCACCATTGTTTCATGTCTTATGAGTTTATCTCTAAGTAGTCATCGTAGGGGAGAGTCTAAATAGAGACGAAAACTCACAAAACACTTATCAAATGAAATCTTACGGTGTTAAATGCGTTCAACGAATAACCATCCATAGGGGGACGAAGTCTAGCGTCTCGAGGTTATATTGAAAACATTTAACTTTTGTAAGACCAACAATGGAGATCGAATATCTTAATAATAATCAAGCTCATTATTTAAAGTGAGTTGTATTTTCTTTGATTCTCTTTATTTAATTTATTTATTTTAAATTTCCAATTTAGAATGAAAAATTCTAAATATAAATTTTAATTTAATATTTATAAATTTTACTTAGATGGATATGAAAATAACATGAATTATTTACATCTTAGTAATAATTTCCAATAAATATTTAGAAAAATATTCAATTTAAGTTGTTACAAAATTAATTTAAATTAATTTACAACTCCAATTTAATTTTCTATAAATATATATTGCATTTCGAAAAATTAAAGTATTTAAGAATACAATTTTCGAAAATGCATGTTAAAATAAAAAATTAATCCTGGAAAAATTATTCTAATTTGATGTTGGCTCAAAATTAATTAATAAAATTAATTTACAACAAAAAATATAATTTTCCTATTTAATTAAATATATAAGAAAAATTTCAAATATTTAAGTATGATGATGAAAATCAACTTAAATATTAATTTTCTATTTAAAATTAAATACACTAGAAAAATACTTCAAGCAAAAAATATCACCTATCTAGATTTTCCTTTGACTAATTAATTCAATTTCTAATAATATACTTTAATTCAATTTATTTTAAATTAATCAATAAATGAAAAAATCATTGATTTAAGTTGATCCAAGAATTAATTAAAATAAATAATTAATTTACAACTTAATCTATTTTTCAAATAAAATTCGAAATTCCAGCGTTTAAGAAATACAATTTCGAAATTTGATTAATAAAATAAAGAAAAAATATATTTTGAAAGTTATTTAAATTTAGTTGAAAAAATAAATTTCAACTAAAAATAATTTTCTATTTAATTAAATGTCATGAAAAAGAAATATTTAAGTATGATGATGAGAATCAACTTAGATATTTAATTTTCAAGTTAATTAAATTCAAGAAATAAATAATTAAGTGTAGAGAAGGCTTAATTATTAATCTCTAGTTTAATACTAGGAAAAATATACTTAAAATAAATTGTACCAAAATTAATTATATAAATAATTAATTTCACAATGTATAATATTTTCCTTTTAAATATTAGAAATAATAAGTGGTCTAGAAATAACTATCTAGAAAATATCTAATTTAGGTTGTATTAGAAAAAATCTAGAACCTAAATATTTTTCAAATTTAAATTTAATTAAATATCAAAAATTAAGTTGTAATCACTTAATTTGAAAATATTCTATTTTAAGTTAATATTCGAAAAGATATTAACTTATAAAATATCTAAAGAATCTTAATAACCAATGCCTAAAATTCCTTAACTTAATTTTGAAATTTGAAATTCAAAAGATATTCAGATTTAAGTTGGTTAGTTGTAGATAACTAAATATCAACTTAAATAGGAATATTTAATGAAAAATTTAAATTAAACTCCAGAAAGAATCTAGATGGTTATAATTCTATATTTAATTAAATACAAGAAAATACATATAGTTTAGCTTAAAATAAAGAATTCTTTAAACTATAATTTTCTTAAATTAATTTCAAAATAAATAAAATTAATTATGTTGCTAATCAATTTTATTAGGTTAAACTAGTTTAATTAACCTAGTACAGTTATTCAAATCAGGCAAATGAGCCTTCACAATTGGGGTGGTTCATGTGAGGGGGTGCTGGGTTCAGTATGTCGTACCCACTTCTATGGCTCCCAACTCTCACACAAAGCCCAAAAGAGAGGAATTTAACTTTAATAAGAACAACTGTTATTAATTGACTAAGCCCAAAAAACTAAATGGGCCTAAATAAAATCTATCAAGAACTATGATAATTTATTTTAGCAACATTAACCTATGTGCATCTGTAATGAAATTAAACACATAGGCTCACACAGGCACACTTTGGATGGGTCCTATCATGTTGCTAGGTCATACACAGATGAAAGAAGATTCTAAATATACCTGTTACAAATTATTAACTTGACCAAGGGAGCCATCAGATCATTAGATCTGGCAAAAAGTGACCATGGCTATTTGCAATCAAGTAATAATAGGTTTTGAAAACTTACAAATAAGCTAAAACACATACTCCTGCAACAAGGTTAGCTGGATAGTTGGATGTAGGATTTATTTAATTTTAAATAAATAAATAATTTTGAAATTTTTAATTAAATAAATAAAATATTTATTTTCAAAAATTTAAAATAAAATTTGAAATATTCGAAATTTTTTTTAAAAAAAATTAAAATTAAACCTGCAATTTCGAAAAGTTAGGTTTCAACCAACCTAAATATCATTTCAAAATTTGCTAACTACTTTTAAAATTTAAATGTTATTTTATAAATAAAAATTAAATAAAAAATTAAAAAAGATAAATGAATATCTTTTTCAGATTTTAAATGTAATTTAAATAAATAAAATAACAAAATTTAAAAGTTAGCAAAATATCTTACATCTATTTAAAATTACATGATTATAATTATCTTATTTTAAATTTAAATAAGGTCAAATTATTTAAAAAAGATTTAATTTAAAATATTTAAAATATGACCTTAAATTTATAAATAAGATAAGATATAATAATATTTAAAAATAAGATAGATTATTAAGCAAATAAGATAGATACTAACTATTTTTAAATTCAAATTACACTAATATCTTGATTAAATTTAAAAAATATTAAATTAATTGAAAATGATAATTAGAATTGAATTAGGAATAGTAATAGTATAAATATAGAACTACACAAAAAATCGGAAGTTAATTCCATGAAAAAACATGAAAAATCGAAGAAAAACGAAAAAATTCTGAGCTGTACGGACAGTTTTCGCGATCGCAGGAAAATTTCAGCACAACTCCGATTTTTTCGAATCTTCAAAAAATCATAACTAATTCAAATTAAATCGAAATTGAGTTCTGTAAAAAAGTAACTTGCTTAATTTTTTCCATACTATCAAATAAAAATAGTTCTAGAAACAGATATTCAATTATTTTTAACGAAAATTCACAAACACCAATCAATCATCAAATAACACTCAATACAACATGATACCATCCAAAAACAAACAAACAATCGTTTTAAAGTCCAAATTTCTTGCAAGTAAATCAATTACCATGGCCCTGAGGCCAGTTGTTGGAAATTATTTTGCCAGGATCTTAGATCTACTCACAAGTATGTTTATTAACACCCTAAATATGAACTTTTTAAAACGATGAAATTAAACACATATAAAGTTAAGAAACCTTACATTGGGTGCAGCGGAATATAATGACTGCTTCCGTTCAGATATCTAGCCCTTGATTCCTTTCTGTAGCAGAGAATTATCAATATCTAAACCTGGATCTCTTTCTCTGAATCTTTGATGCCGAAACTCCTTCTTGTTGAAAGTCTTTCTTCACGATCTTCCTCACTATGATTGAGGTATCACTTGCTGTGTGTGGGCACTACTCTCACACTAAGATTTTTGAAATTGAAGAGGGAAGGAGAAAGAGAAGGGTCAGCCAAAGATAGGGAGAGAGAAGGCTCAGTTTTTTCTGAATCAGAAGTGTAGAAATTTAAGTGTAAATTTCCTGAAGCCTTCACTATCTATTTATAGCATTCCACTAGGGTTAGGTTTGAATTATTTGGCATTAAAATAATGAAAATATCAGTTTAAATTTCCTACAAAAGTGGCTGGCCCTATACTAGTGGATTTGGGCCTCACTTTTTGCAATTTTGCAGTTTTATCTTTTCTGCATCTAATTTTCTCAAAAACGCCAATTTTCTAATTCAACCATTTAAATGCCAATTCTAACTATTTAATAACTATAAATAATTATTAAATAATATTTTCATTTATCATATTTATTAATTGAACCATACAAAGTGTCATAATTAACAAATATGCCCCTAAAACTCTTTCTTTACAATTTCGCCCTTACTTAGTGAAAAATTCATAAAAAGACATAGTCTAATTTGAGAATTATAATTGATTAATCAAAACCAATTATATGAGTCTTACAAGCAATATTATCTCAACTAGTGCGGGGACCATGGGTCTATATAACCGAGCTTCCAATAAGTAGATCAAGAATTCAGCACTAAAATTCACTAACTTATTAATTCTTCGTTGAATCCACGCGTAGAACTTAGAATTGCACTCTCAGTATATAGAATGCTCTATATGTTCCACCATATAGACACATCATTAGTTATCCATTGTTATAATCCTAATGTGATCAATGATCCTCTATATGAATGATCTACACTGTAAAGGGATTAAATTACCGTTACACCCTACTATGTATTTTATCCTTAAAACACTTGACCCCGTATAAATGATATTTCAGCTTATGTGAAAAGAGTATTCCACCATTTATGTTCGTTTGGTCAAGCTCGAAGGAGATCATCATTTGCTTACTATTCGCCAGATAGAAGCTATAGATTCCATGTTTATGATAGCGCTCCCACTCAATTGTACTACCGTGTTCCCAAAATGTACGTATCACCCTGACCTAAAAGTAGGCTTAACTAACAAATCAAAGAACACGAATAGCCTCTCGAGATTGAGCATAATCATATCAGGATTAAGATCATTTGATCTAGGATCAACTAGGCGATATTGACTTGAATATATATTACGGTAAGTTTAATAAATCTAAGTCAAAGTTCAATATCGGTCCCTTCCGATGCATACTCCATGCATCCAACCTGAGCTTTACTCTAACCAATGCTCTGGAAAGAACATAGCATTTCTCCAAATGCAAGTAAACTCTGTTGTAGATTATCATATCAGTAAAACCCCATGTCTGATAAATCTAGGAAACTTTATTCACATAGTCATGTTTACTTTCCAATGTGTTGACGGCACAATAAACAGGATCAAGTATGTGAAAAGGGTTTCAGATGAATTTATACATTATGTACATATAATTATGAAATAAATCATGTGAACCATGCAACATTAAATGTTATTTATGATCTATATTAATAAGTAAATCTGATTATATTGAAATGAGTTTTATTTAGGGCATAAAACCCAACAGCCCACACACATCAAGTTGTATCTCAATCATAGTGTGGAAGATTGTGAAGAATCCAATCAACAAGAAGGAGATCCAGACTAAAGGAGGAGAGAAAGAGATCCAAGTTCAGATCTTGGTGATGCTCTGCTACAGAAAGGAATCAAGGGCTACAGATCTGAACGGAAGGAGTCATTATATTCCGCTACACCCAATGTAAGGTTTCCTAAACTTTATATGTGTTTATTTCGTTGTTTTAGAATTCATATTAGGATGTTAATGAAACATACTTGTTAGTAAATTTAGATCTTGGTAAAATATTTCCAACAATATTAAACCATAAACATGAAAACAACATGTAAACTTAAATGACTTCTAATTTTTTATTGATCAATATTAGATTGTAATGGGCTTTATTTAGGGCACAAAATCCCAACAAACTCCCACTTGCACTAACATAAAACAAGTTGTGCATTCCAATCAATCTGTTGTCTTGATCTTTAGATCAAGTGTAGTATATTTGACTCAACCCAAATTTCTAGAACCATGTTCATAAAACATTAAGCAACATCCTTTACTATAGGCATTACTCATCAAGGGATACTGAAATTCTTATGACTTATAAAGTACATCTGAATAATCAGAAGATTATCTCTCATTCTTTTAAAGAATGATAAAGAGATAATACATATATACATGCTTATTATCTAACACATAGGTCACATTCACAAATCTTTCTTGACTGTCCCATAATGTTCCTTGTTAAATTACATCTCAGATAGCTCCTACTCAATAGTAGGTGTCTGGTTAAATTATACATAAAAGTACATTTAACCTCTTACTATTGTTTTGAGGGATATCTAGTTGTGACATATTATCTTAGTCTAAAACTGTAAGTGTTGGAAATTATTTTACCAGGATCTTAGATCTACTCACATGTATGTTGATTTAACAACCTAAATATGAACTTCTAAAACGATAATAAATAAAACACATATAAAG
The DNA here is from genome assembly GCF_029168945.1 of Cannabis sativa. NCBI lineage: Eukaryota > Viridiplantae > Streptophyta > Magnoliopsida > Rosales > Cannabaceae > Cannabis > Cannabis sativa. Next base: position 38,581,045 of record NC_083605.1, on the reverse strand, counting down.
TTAAGAAACCTTACAGTGGGTGCCGCAGAATAATATGTCTCCTTCCACTCAGATCTCTAACCCTTGATTCCTTTCTGTTGCAGAGTATAATCAAGACCTGAGCCTGAATGTCCTTCAGCTAGATGTGATCCTTCACAGTCTTCCAATCTATGATTGAGGTACTGTTTGCTATTTGTGGGCACTACTCTCTCACTAGGGAATTCGAAATTCTCTCTCTCTTATGTATTGTGTTGATCATGTATGGTAGCATGCAAGAGGAAGAGAGGAGGGCTGATATATATAGGGAAAAGAAAAGCTTTTCCAAAATAAATAGTTTCCTCATTTACTGAGTAATTGATTAACTGCCTTATTTGGTGTGATCCACCACTTTCCAATTATAGATAACTACTAGGTTTAGGTTAGTAATTATTTTTGCATTTAAAAATTGAAAATAATAATTGGGAAACACACAACCATGTGGCCAGCCATGGTGTGACTGGGCCTCACATGAATTTTGCAGTTTCCACAATTTTATTTCTATTTCTCCAAAAATGCCATTTTTCGAATTCTAACCATTTAAATGCCAAAACTAATTATTTTAATAACTAAAATAGATTATTAACTAATATTGTCATTTAATATAATTATTAATTAGACATAAAGAGTCTCTTAATTAATAAATAAACCTAGAATCCCATTTCTTTTACAATTTCATCCTTACTTAGCAAGAATTCACAAATTAGACATAGTCTAACTTTTAGAATTATAATTGATTAATCATAAATCAATTATTGAGTCTTACAAACAGTATGGTCTCAACTAAAATGGGGACCATGGATCTATATTGCTGAGCTTCCAATAAGTTGAACCGAATTTACCAAGTAAATCCCTAACTTATTAATTCCTTGTTGAATCAACTCTTAGAACTTGGAATCGCAGTCTCAGACTTATATAGAGCATTCTATATGTTCCACAATATAGATATGCTATCTCATTGAACCATTGTTATAATCTTAATGTGATCAAAGATCCTCTATATAGATTATTTACATGGAGATGGGATAAATTTACCGTTTTCACCCCTCAATGTATTTGGCCCCTTAAAACACTTAGCTACCTGTAAATGATGTTTTAGTGATCTAAGATATAGTCACTGAAACAAAACCTCATCCATTTACTTCTATTTAATTAAGCTCGAAGGAAATCATCACTTGACTTCATACACCAGTAGAAGCTATAGATTCCATATATATGTTCAGCACTCCCACTCAGTCATGCTATCATGTTCTCAAAATATACGTATCACCCTGACCCAAAAGTAGGCTTAACTAATAAATCAAAGCACATGAATAGCACTCCTGAGATTGAGCCTAAGCATATCAGGATTTAGATTCTTTTAATCTAAGATCAACTACTGATATTGACTTGGAAAGTTAGAACGGTAAGTTTATAATATCTTGACCAAGTTCAATATCGGTCCAGTCCAATGTATACTCCATACATTCGAAACTAGTATACTTTACCAATGTCCTCGAAAGAACATAACACTTACTCCAAGTGTAAGTATACTTCATTGCTGATTATCACATCAGTGTAAATCCAAAACACTGATGAACAGGGACTTAGTCTTTTGAATCATATAATCACAATCACATTCCACTATGTTGACAATACTGTAATTGTGAATGAATATATGTTCTAAGCTTAACTGATTTTGTGCATATATATTAAACAATAAACATGAAAAATACATGTTAACATAAACCACTTCTAATCTCTTAAATTGATAACTATCAGATTGTAATGGGTTTTATTTAGGGCACAAAACCCAACAGTAAGTTCGTTCTAGACTAAGTCATCAACATAGCAATCTAGTATTAGCACTTGAGTGTAAAATACTTGCTAGAGATTAAGTAATCAATAGAGATACCATAAAAATTTTATGAGGATTAGGAATTTTTGCCCAAGTCATTCGGATAGACTATGCAAGAATTCTAGTATCTTATTCTCATAATTTTTATAAGTTATTTCTATCCATATGAATGGTTAGATTTACTTTCTCAGTAGTGTTCTTAAGTTCCTATCACCAGTGTCAACCAAATGAAGATGGGTAAAGAATTTTAAAATTCTCTTACTCAATTAAGGTAGTGTGATACATTGTCAAAGAACTTTATTGGTATCAATTTTATTACAATAGTAATATATTAAATGGAACATATAATCAACATCAAGAATTTATTCTGATAATTGCTAATTCATTATATTACTTGCATGTTTAAAATATGTGTGACAAAAAGTACTGTGGTGTATTGAATTTAGTCCAGAGTTCAAAATGAACTACATATTTCAATAATATAGTCCACCCCTAAGTATATATAGAGATTATGATCCACCCCTAAGGGATATAGAGATCATGGTCCATCTCTTAGTGTTATAGAGATCATGTGGAGTTATGAATAAAATCCAGAGTTCAAAAGATATAAAAGATCGTTGAACTGCATATTATTCTTAACTTTTTCCACCCCTATCAGATCAAAAGATCTTTCTATTAAATAAATTCTTAATAATTGTTTTAGAATTAACAATTATTCATAAACATATAAAAGATATTTTAAGTGTTTATGTAGTATTAACTCTTTGAAGAGTTTAAGATGCTATAGAATTTGTATCAATAATAAAAACACATACACATACAATCATTAAAACATATAAATATAATTTGTACTGGCATACACAAGATAAAGTAAATGAAAATCGATTCATAAATGCAAATTATTTCCAAAATAGAAAACTTTATTATAAAAATCTCCAAAATGAAAGGAATTGTCTGCAACAATATGAAAAATAGGGAATAAAATCCCAAACTAATAATTGAAATCCAAATTGTTCTAAAACTAAAAAAATTAATTCAAAAATAATAATTAAAAATTCCGAGATTCATCTTCATCTTGGACGAACTCCACCCCTTTTGTCCAACCATCCGATTCATCTCGCTAAGATCGCATCCGAGTTCAAGCAGCTGGAGTTGTAATAAGAAGAAAAACAATTAAACATGGTTAGTAGGTCCAAAATTAATAATCCAAGTGGATAATAATTCACTAAAACACATCAGTTTATAGGAAAAGAATACCTGGTTTCTTTGCTAGAAATTTAGGGCATTGGGGTTTTTAGTGTCCTTTTTCATTGCAATAGAAACATTTTCCTTTTGGTGTATCACAAGGAGTAGCAGCCTTTTTCTTTTTAATTGTTTTCACAGCTTGAACATGCTTCTTGCTATTCTTCCACTTCTTCTTGTTCTTGGGTTTTGAAGTGGAGATAAAGTTTGCCTCAACTTTAGTCGTCCCATTACAATTTCTAGAATTATGAGGTTTACTCCCTTTCTTCTTCGGTCTTCCAATCAAATTTTCATATGTCTGAAGGTCATTGACTAACGTGTGAAAGTCTTGTTCCTTTTTATTCATGACATAATTTGAAGTGTAGGGCAGAAAGACTGGAGTCAGACTATTCAAGATAAGACTTACTTGAGTTGTCTGATCCATTTCAGCTCCATGATTCTGAGCTTCCTGGAAATAACTTGCCATCTGGAGAAGGTGATCATGCACGTTCTAATGAGGTTCCATCCGTGCATTGATAAATTTCTTTGTCGCATCAAAGCGAGATTGAATTGATGCCATTCCAAATAGTTCAGTTAACTGTGTCATGGTTTCTGCAGCCGTGACAGTGTTTGCAAACCTTGTTTTCAAGGTGTCAACCATGCTAGAAAGCATGAAGTATCGAGCTTTGTTGTTAGCATTCTGCCAATGCTCGTACTTCTCTTTTACAACTTTGGTTGCATTGTCACCCAGCTGTTCAGGAGACGGTTTAGTTAACACAAACAGGGCACTTTCACCTATGAGAGAAATGTTAATGTTCTCTCTCCATTTAGGAAAGTTAGATCCACTCAGCTTATTATCAGTCAACAGTGACAACATGGGATTGGTCATTGTAATATTGGATACTACAAATAACAATAAATAGAAACAAGTAAGGTTTAACACAAAATCTCATTCAGAAATTATTAGCACATAGCAAATAGAATGACAAGTGAAAATACTAAAACATATAATCCTAAATAATTTCTAAGGTTTTCAACAAACTAATATCAGCGTCCCGTTTAGGCGAGAGTCAAAGCTACCATCCATTGAATAGAGTTGTCAGCTCATCTAAAGTGATAAACATTCTAGCAACCTTTTATTCAATAAGGATGAGAATCCAGCGTTGTCCTGTTTAGGCGAGAGTCAAGGCTATTCTATCTTATGAGCTTCCACCATAGTTTTATACTTTTGTAAGCTCTATTAAAGTCGCCATCATTAGGGTGATCCATACTAAAATGATAAACATTCTAGCAACCTTTTATGTTGCATGGTTCACATGATTTATTTCATGATTATATATATAATGTATGAATTCTATTTAAGTCCAGAACATATGAATTTGTTAATGATTATAGTGTTGTCAGCATAGTGGAATCTAATCTTAATTATATGTTCGAAAGTTTATTCCTTGATTTGTCAGAACACTGGATTTAGACTAACATGGTATAATCAGCGATAGGTATTCTTACACCTTGGAAAAGTGTTATGTCCTTTCCGGGGCATTGGCAAAGTTTACCAGTATCGGATGTATGGAGTATACATCGGAAGGGACCGATATTAAACTTTGATTAGATATATTAAAATTTACCGTAATATCTATTCAATTCAATATCACCTGTTGATCCTAGATCAAATGATCTTAATCCTGATATGTTTAGGTTCGATCTCAAGAATACTATACATGTTCTTTGATTTGTTAGTTAAGCCTACTTTTGGGTCAGGGTGATACGTATATTTTGGGAACATGATAGTATAATTGAGTGGGAGCGCTAACATAAATATGGAGTCTATAACTTCTATAGGAATTTAGAAGTGAAATAATGATATCCATCGAGCTTGGCTAAACAGAGATAAATGGTGGAGATCTCATTTCACTTCGCTGAAATATCATTTATACGGAGCTAAGTGTTTTAAGGATAAAATACATTGAAGGTGTTACGGTAACTTAGTGCCTATTCAATGTAGATCATCTTTTAGAGGGCCATTGATCACATTAGGATTATAACAATGGATAACTAATGACGTATCTATATCGTGGAACATATAGAGCGTTCTATATGACTGAGATTGCAATTCCAAGTTCTAAGTGTGGATTCAATAAGGAACTAATAAGTTAGGGAATTTACTTGGTAAATTCGGTTCGACTTATTGGAAGCTCGAAAATATAGGCCCATGCTCCCCATACTAGAGTAGACCATACTGCTTGTAAGAGTCACTTAATTGATTTTGATTAATCAATTATAATTCTAAAGTTAGACTGTGACTACTTTATGAATTTTCACTAAGCAAGGGCGAAATTGTAAAGAAAATAGATTCTACGTTTATTTATTAATTAAGAGACTTTATATGTCTAAATTCATAAATATATTAAATGACAATATTATTTGATAATTATTTTTTAGTTATTAAATAATTAGAATTGGCATATAAATGGTTAAATTGGAAAATTGGCATTTTTGAGAAAATGGGAATGAAAAATAACAAAATGGGAAAGTTACAATGTGAGGCCCAATTTCCTTATATGGCGCCCACTATGCAAAGCCTTTTACCATTTTATTTTTCCATTATTTTAATGCCATACAATTCTAACCTAAACCTAGAATGCATTCTATAAATAGAAAGTATTGGCTTCAGGAAACTAATGACTTCACATGTTGTTCCTTTCTGAAAAAGCCATGCGCCACTTTCCTCTCTCTTTTCTTCTCTTTGAATTTCGAAACCCTTGAGTGATAGTGTAGTGCCCACACACATCAAGTCGTATCTCAATCATAGTGTGTAAGACTGTAGGAGAATCCAAACAACAAGAAGGAGAATCAACATCAAAGGAAGGAGAAAAAGAGATCCAGATTCAGATCTTGATAATGCTCTGCTACACAAAGGAATCAAGGGCTAGAGATCTGAATGGAAGGAGTCATAATATTTCGCTCCACCCAATGTAAGGTTTAATAAACTTTATATATGTTTATTTCATTGTTTTAGAATTCATATCAGGATGTTAATGAAACATACTTGGTAGTAAATCTAAATCCTGGTAAAATATTTCCAACAACTGGTATTAGAGCAAATGAAATAAGTTAGTATTTCAAAGTTTAACCTAATAAAATTGATTAGCAACATAATTAATTGCAAAGTTTTTTTTAAATTAATTTAAGAAAAACACACTTAGTTTAATGAATTAATTTCTAGATAAACTATTTGTATTTTTCTTGTATTTAATTAAATAAAGAATTTTAACTAACTAGACTCTTTCTGAAACTGACTTTAATTATTTCATTAAATATTCATATTTAAGTTATAAATTAGTTATTTCTAACTAATTTTCGTTATTAACTTAATTTGAATATCTTTTGAATTTAATATTAAGTTGAGGAATTCTAGGAATTGGTTATTGAAGATTCTTAAGATATTTTTTAAGTTGATTTTAAACTTAAAATGGAATATTCTTAAATTCAGTAGTTACCACTTAATTTTGATATTTAATTAAATTTCATTGTGAATCTTTTTAAGTTGGTTATTATAGATTCTTTCTATAACAACTTAAATTAGATATTTTCAAAATCTTAAAAAGATACTTAGTTAAATTGAGATATTTTCTAGATAGTTATTTCTATACTAGTTATTATTTCTAATATTAAATAGGAAAATATCAATGATTGTGAAATTAATTGTTTAATAATTAATTTGGTACAATCTAAGTTTAGTATATTTTCCTAGTATTAAACTAGAATTAATATATTTTATTTTATTTTATTAATCTTTTTCCCACAATTTCAAAATTGCATTTCTTTAATGCAGAAATTTCGAATTTTATTTGAAAAATATATTAAAGTTGAAAATTATTTATTTTAATTTTGGATCAACTTAAATCAATGATTTTTTCATTTAATGATTAATTAAAATAAATGAACTAAAATATATTATAATTAGAAATTGAATTAATTAGTCAATGAAAATCTTGATAGATATTATCTGTTTTGCTTAAAGTATTTTTCTAGTGATATTTAATTAAATAGAAAATTAATATTTAAGTTGATTCTTAATCATGATACTTAAATATTTGAATATTTAATTAAATAGGAAAATTATATTTTTGTTGTAAATTAATTTTTATTAATTTTGGGCCAACACAAAATTAAGATAATTTTTCCAGGATTTATTTTTATTTTATTTTAACAGACATTTTCAAAAATTGCATTCTTATATACACTTCAATTTTTTGAAATGCAATATATATATTTATAGAAAATTAAATTTGAGTTGTAAATTAATTTAAATTAAATTTGAAACAACTTAAATTGAATAATTTTCTAAATATTTATTGGAAATTATTACTAAGATGGAAATAATTCATCTTATTTTCATATCCATCTTAGTATAATTTATAAATATCGAATTAAAATTATTATTAGGACATTCGATCTCCATTGTTGGTTTTACATAGTTCTTGTTTTAGTGAGTAATCCTCCCTAATGGAGGAACGTTCATTAGCAATTTAACGTCGTAGAATCTCGAAAGATAATATTATTTGTAAGTGTTTTATATAGTATTGGTCACCCTAATGGTGGCAACTGTATTTGACTTACAAAAGTATGAAACAATGGTGGAAGCTCATACGATAGAATAGCCTTGACTCTCGCCTAAACGGGACAACGCTGGATTCCAATCTTGATCGAATAAAAGGTTGCTAGAATGTTTATCATTTTAGATGGGCTAACAACTTTATTCAGTGGATGGTATCACTAACTCTCGCCTAAACGGGACACTGATATCAGTTTGTTGAAGACCTTGGAAATTATTTAGGATTGTATGTTTTAGTATTTTCACTTCTCATTCCTACTTACTATGTGATTATTAATTTCTGAAATGTGTATGAATTTATATTGAACCATGTTATTTTCTGTTATTAATTTGTAGTTTAATTTTGAATCTTCATTGTTGGTCTAACTTGGTTTGTTGTTCTAATGGGATAAATCCCTAATGGATTGTCACCATTAGACAAACATAATAGTGTTAGATCTCGAAAGATAAATATTGTAAATGCAACATCTAGCTGTTCATCAATTGATGACACCTTAGACTAGTATTTACAATATGAAACAAGAAGATTGTATAAATAAGATTACTTGACTCTCGAAGCATCGTTGGATTCTTATTTAAAACGAAATTATCCTAATTCCTCTTAGCTTATTCATTTCGAATTAGCTCAATACCATATCATTGGATGAATGGTCTATAAATCATGTCATGTCATTCTATATTTTCTCTTAAAAAATTAAATGACACATATGATTACATTCCCGAAATTCTATCCCAAAATGATATAAATCCTCAATCTTAAAAATCTCCTACTTGTATGGACAATTAAACTTAGAGTTAAATTAGTAGTGGTGGTCTAAGAAAGAATTACTCATTATATAGTTACACTTTTCCAAGTGTTTAATAACCATTTTCTTTCAATGGATTCAAACTGTATGAGTTTAGTATTCTGTGACCAGAATCTACTTGCACTATTCTAAGAAATCTTTGATGTAACTAAACCTAAGTCATCAAAAGATACAACCACATATTTTTGAAATCTATGGCATTTGTATCTTGTTCATAGTGGTTTTGACAAGATCAATCTCTGCAAAGAGTTAATATGCCTATATCCACTGAAAGTAAGTTCATCTCATTCGCAGATGGATGTACCTTCAGGGGTGGATATGAGCTTATCGTTATATTCTTAAAACGATCACTCTAGATTTTACCTTATGCAAAAGAAATTTGAAATGTTTGACAAATTTCATGAATTTCTAGCAATGGTGAAAAACCATTATGGTAAGTGGTTAAAGATCTTGCGAACTGATAGGGGTGGAGAAATAGTTAGTAGATATGCAGTTCAAAGATCATTAAATTGATTTTTGAATTATATCCAAACTTACCTCCCCAGAAATTCGATTTGCATATTGATAATTAGTTACTAGTCGTTGCCTAAATCCTTTTATGTTAATATAATTTTAGAATGATGCAATGGTTGTCTACTTAATGTAAATCATTACTAGATTCATAGATGTCCTAATCGAAATCTTAAGAACTATGGTTTGCATGTTTGTTAGCTATTTTAATTGATTAGGGGTGGACCATCCCATAGTCATTAGATAAGAAAGTGTTTGTTTAAACAAATACTACTTTTCTAAGAAAATGACTAAGTCTGAAAATAAAGTAGCAAATAAAGGAGATATTTTTTCTTGATTCCATAAGTGTTCTATCATCTTATTCGTTACAAGATGATCCCACTGCCTCTGTTGTCTTAACACAACCGAAGAGGTCAATACCATTTTGTTTTCTAAAACATAATTCACGGTACCTTGTCCTAGTGGGAGAGTTTCAAGGAACTCACTCTTCTTATGACTTGGAAGACACTAGTGTTTAATATCCATTGTGAGTTTAAACAAGTAATGGATTGTCAAGATAAGAAACTAAGAAGAAATCCAAGAGAACTATGGTTTAATCCATTCACATGGAGTAACCTAAAGTTTTCTATTACAAGGACATAAAAGGAAATTTTAGTTTATAAGTCTATTCAATGGACTTAACAAAACTTCTTGTTCCTAGTATAATAGGTTTGAGTTTATCTAAACCTATGGCTTACGGTATACCTGGTAATTACTTACTCTAATGCAAGCAACTTACTTTAGTAAGATGCAGAAGCATTTTCTTTTTAATGGCAATCTATATAAGCTTCTTGACTTCTAGACATAGATTTTATTTATCTAAGGAAAGTCTCAACTATTCCAGAAAAGATAAAGCCATGAAAGAATTTCTTAAATCAACAGTGAGAGGTCTCAGATATTCTTTAGTATGCCTTAGACCAGACACCTGCTGTTGAGTGGGAGTAATGAGTAGGTATCAGATTAATCCAGGAGAGGAACATTGGAAGATATTCAAGTAAATCTTAAGATTAAGAAGAGGAACTATATGTTAGTCGATAAAGGTGTGTTTAAAACTCTTAGACTACACCACGTAAGATTTCTAGACTTGCCTTTGTGCTAGAAAGTTTGCTGAAAAGATGGTGATTACTCTGGGGGTGGAGTAGTGATTTTAGAGAAGTGTAAAAACCTATCTGAAGTCTCTTAGTCTACCAGAGAGAGACTGAATGTTAAAGAAGCAGGAAAGGTACTTATTCAGTCTAAGGAAAGTTCTATACATTCGTGGCACCATTCCGAATTACCTTAACTACTAGTGTTACTTCCTGAATAACCAAAAAGTAGTTGCCAAAAGTATAGAATCAAGTATCCCAAAAGAGTAGACATATAGAGAGGAATTTCACAATATCAAGGATTTTGTGATTATGGAAGAGTAATGGTGGAGAAGAGGTTGTGTTTAATTCAACTTGTCAGATCCTATTACGAGGAGTTTACTACTACTACACCTGATTTGTATATCAAGGTGTTGAGATTATTTGAAATGGACATTTTGTTTTATATTAGTGCAAGTGAGAGTTTGTTGGGTTTTGTGCCCTAAATAACACCCATTTCAATATAATCAGATTTACTTATTTATAAAGATCAGAAATAACATTTTATTTTACATGGTTCACATGATTTATTTCATGATAATATATATATAATGTATGAATTCTATTTAAGTCCATAACATATGAATTTGTTAATGATTATAGTGTTGTCAGCACAGTTTATTCCCTGATTTGTCAGTTCACTGGATTTAGACTGACATGATAATCAGCGATAGGTATTCTTACACCTTGGAAAAGTGTTATGTCCTTTCTAGGGCATTGGCAAAGTTTACGAGTATCGGATGTATGGAGTATACCTCGGAAGAGACCGATATTGAACTTTGATTAGATATATTAAAATTTACCGTAATATCGATTCAATTCAATATCACCCGTTGATCCTTGTTCAAATGATCTTAATCTTGATATGTTTAGGTTCGATCTCAAGAGTACTAAACATGTTCTTTGATTTGTTAGTTAAGTCTACTTTTGGGTCAGGGTGATACGTACATTTTGGGAACATGATAGTATAATTTAGTGGGCGCGCTAACATAAATATGGAGTCTATAACTTCTATAGGAATTTAGAAGTGAAACGATGATATCCTTCGAGCTTGGCTAAACAGAGATAAATGGTGGAGATCTCATTTCACTTCGCTGAAATATAATTTATACGGAGCTAAGTGTTTTAAGGATAAAATACATTGAAGGTGTTACGGTAACTTAGTGCCTAGATCATCTATTAGAGGGTCATTAATCACATTAGGATTATAACAATGGATAATTAATGACGTATCTATATCGTGGAACATATAGAGCGTTGTATATGACTGAGAGTGCAATTCCAAGTTCTAAGTGTGGATTCAATAAGAAATTAATAAGTTAGGGAATTTACTTGGTAAATTCGGTTCGACTTATTGGAAGCTCGGAAATATAGGCCCATGATCCCCATACTAGTTAAGACCATACTGCTTGTAAGACTCAGTTAATTGATTTTGATTAATCAATTATAATTCTAAAGTTAGACTATGACGACTTTATGAATTTCACTAAGCAAGGGAGAAATTGTAAAGAAAAGAGATTCTAGGTTTATTTATTAATTAAGAAACTTTATATGTCTAAATTAATAAATATATTAAATGACAATATTATTTGATAATTATTTTTTATTTATTAAATAATTAGAATTGACATTTAAATGGTTAAATTGGAAAATTGGCATTTTTGATAAAATGGGAATGAAAAATAACAAAATGGGAAAGTTGCAAAGTGAGGCCCAATTTCCTTATATGGCCGCCCACTATGCAAAGCCTTTTACCATTTTATTTTTCCATTATTTTAATGCCATACAATTCTAACTTAAACCTAGAAGGCATTCTCTAAATAGAAAGTATTGGCTTCAGGAAACTAATGACTTTGCATATTGTTCCTTTCAGAAAAAGCCATGCGCCACTTTCCTCTCTCTTTTCTTCTCTTTGAATTTCGAAATCCTTGAGTGATAGAGTAGTGCCCACACACATCAAGTGGTATCTCAAGCATAGTGTGTAAGACTGTAGGACAATCCAAACAACAAGAAGGAAAATCAGCATCAAAGGAAGGAGAAAAAGAGATCCAGATTCAGATCTTGATAATGCTCTGCTACACAATGGAATCAAGGGCTAGAGATCTGAATGGAAAGAGTCATAATATTTTGCTGCACCCAATGTAAGGTTTACTAAACTTTATATATGTTTATTTCATTGTTTTAGAATTCATATTAGGATATTAATGAAACATACTTGGTAGTAAATCTAGATCCTGATAAAATATTTCCAACAGTATGTTGTTTAACATCCTAAATATGAACTTCTAAAACGATAATAAATAAACACATATAAAGTATGAGAAACCTTACAGTGGTTGCAGCGGAATATGATGTCTCCTTCCACTCAGATCTCTAACCCTTGTATCCTTTCTGTCGCTGATTATCACCAAGATCTAAGCCTGAATCTCTTTCTCTTTAGTTTGGATTCTTCACAATCTTCCAGACTATGATTGAGATACCACTTCATGTGTGTGGGCACTACTCTATCACTCAAGGTTTGAAAGTTGAAGAAGAAAAGAGGGAGAGAGAGGTTCAGCTATAGACAATAGGATAGGAGGCTCACTTTTCCTGATTTTCAATCTCTTATTAGGTGTGAGTCATTACTATCTATTTATAGGTAACCACTAGGTTTAGGTTAGGAATTACTTGGCATTAAAATAATAAAAATAAGAATTGGAAAAAGCCTCTCAAGTGGCCGGCCATAGTGTTAATGGGCCCCACTTGGTATTTTGCAATTTTGACAATTTTCATTTCTATTTTCTCGAAAATGCCAATTTTCCAATTCTAACCACTTAAATTCCAAAAATAATTATTTAATAACTAAAATAAATTATTAAATAATATTGTCAATTAATGTAATTGTTAATTACACATAATAAAGTCTTCCAATTAATAAATAAAACCTATAATCTCTTTTCTTCACAATTTTGCCCTTGCTTAGTGAAAATTCATAAACTAGACATAGTCTAATTTTAGAATTATAATAGATTAATTAAAATCAATTATCTGAGTCTTACAAGCAGTATGGTCTCAAGTAGAATGGGGACCATGGGCCTATATTACTGAGCTTCCAATAAGTTGAACTAGAATTTACCAAGTAAATTCACTAACTTATTAATTCCTTGTTGCATCCACTCTTAGAACTTAGAATTGCACTCAGAGTCATATAGAACGCTCTATATGTTCCACCATATAGATACACTATCACATTTAACCATCGTTATAATCTCAATAATCAAAGATCCTCTATATAGATGATTTACCCAGAGTAGGGACAAATTTACTGTTTCACCCCTCAATGTATTTTGATCCTTAAAACGCTTAGCTAGCTATAAATGATGTTTTAGGGAACTAAAATATAATCACTGAAACAAGAGCTCTTCCATTTACATCTATTTAGCAAAGCTCGAAGGAAATCATCATTTAAGTTCTACCTATAGAAGCTATAGATTCCATATTTATGTTTAGCGCTCCCACTAAATCATACTATCATGTTCCCAAAATGTACGTATCACCCTAACCCAAAAGTAGGTTTAACTAACAAATCAAAGAACATGAATAGCACTCTTGAGATTGAGCCTAAGGATATCAGGATTAAGATCTTCTGATCTAAGCTCAACTGGTGATATTGACTTGGAAAGATACAACGACAAGTATTATAACATCTTAACCAAGATCAATATCGGTCCAGTCCAATGAATACTCCATACATTCGAAGCTAGTATACTTTGCCAATGTTCTGGAAAGAACATAACACTTATGCAAAGTGTAAGTACACTTCATCGCTGATTATCACATCAGTGTAAATCCAATGCACTGATGAAACAGGGACTTTGTCTTTCGAAACATATAATCACAATCACATTCCACTGTGTTGACATCACTGTAATTTTGAATCACTATATGTTCTGGACTTAACAGATTTTGTACATACATTAAACCATAAACATGAAAACTACATGTTAACATAAATCAATTTTATTCTCTTGTTGATAACAAATAAGATTAGATTGTAGTGGGTTTTATTTAGTGCATAAAATCCCAACACTGATAACATCCATGATTCAATGTTTGTCTTAATTTCACATATTTTTGGGAAAAAAAATATTGGCGGTAGGGTACTTTGTTCCAGAAATTAATTCTGTTACTTCATGAAACAACACTAACCTATCACACAATTGTTGAGCATTTTGACAATCAATTTCCGAAGGGGCACACCTCAAACGCTACTCCCGCAGCCTTGCACGTTCAAATACTGTCTTGTACGATAAAGTTGTGCTAAGTATCAGAAAAGTTGAATTCCACCTCGTTACACAATCAAGTGATATCTTTTTGGTGTATAGTACTCCAAGTTGACGAGCAGTGTCTTCAATTTTTTCATGTCTTTTTGGTGTGCCCGACCAATAAGCAACACTGTCTCGAATTTTGTCAACACTATCACCAATGACAGATAAGCCTTCTTTGACAATTAGATTTAAAATATGTGCTCAACAACACACATGTAGCAACTTTCCCTTCAAAAGAAAACTGTCAGGCTCAAATTGTCCTTTCAAAAGATCAATCATGGCATCATTGGCAATACAGTTATCGAGAGTCATTGTATTGATCTTGTCTTCTATTTTCCAATAATTAAGACAAGATCTTAGGGCCTCAAGTAGTGCTGGAGCATCGTGAGGACGCGGAACATACTTAAAACTCAATATCTGATTGTGTAAGTTCCATGAATCATCAATAAAATGAGCTGTTACATCCATATATCCCCTCTTTTGATAATTTGCAGTCCACATGTCCCTGGTTATGGCTATTCTGCTCCTACTTTTTTCCAAATTTTGCCTACACGTTTCTTTCTCAGTTTTATACATTTTCATAAGTCCGACCTAACTGTATTCCTTGACACCATTTGAAACATGGGACATAAAGTGCTTGAATATTCTATAAACCCGCTATGCTCAACCATAGACAAGGGATATTCGTGCTTAACGATCATTTGAGTCAGTTTGATCCTTGCTAAATCAGGATCAAAATTAAAAGAAACTGAAGGGCTTGCAGTTACACTACGATTAACGGCAAGTTGGGCCTTTCTTACTGGACATCTATCTACGTGAGAATTTAAATGCCTAGTCCCACTAGAACTTTCTCCCACCAGCTTATGCTCGCAATACTTGCAAACTGCTTTAATTTTTCCATCAATTTTTTTCCGTGTGAAATGATCCCATGCACAGAAGTTCTTTTTCTCTAATTCTGAGTTTCATCTACTGTATTACTAACAGATTGTACTTCATTTGTAGTTGATGGCACAAAATCAACATCATCCTCAAAATTAGAATCGATTTGACCAGACATTCTATTTTAACCTACATTAACACCATAAACTCATATCTATCAATTAATCCAGGCAATTGCTTTAAAAATATGATAAACATATTTACGAAAAATTGGGCAGCATTTTCCCTATTTTATTAACCTAACTACCTATCAATTTTAACTATAGATAATCAGATAACACAATTTATCATCCTTATATCACCGCAGAACATAAATTTCCCAGAACCTACTTCAGTATGGATGAATATGTAAGATATTCAAACTCTTCTATAAAATTATATGTAATATAATAAAAAAATTATAAAAAATATATATATATACCTCCGATGAATCGAGATTGAAATTTCCACTTGACTCAAATTCTTTTCAAACACTTGCAAGTGCCAAAGCCTATAAAAAAATATAAAACAGAGTAAATCAAATGGAGCCAATAATTGATGTTTGAAGACTTATATTGAATTGAACCCCAAATACATATATATACTGCCAAAGAAATATCACAAAACTTGCTTTAATTGTAGTAGTGGTGTATTTGTGAATGAATACTGCAAAAGAAACAAACACTGGTATAAAGCCTTAGACAAATTCCCGTAGCCTGGCTTATCAGTCTACTAAATGCTTGGATTTACATGCACCCCATCACATGTCCATTTACAAATAATACATACAATGTAATAATGTCTGATATAAAGCCTCTAGACACTAGACAACCTTTGGATATTATTGTTGACCAGAGACGAAACACATCCTCCACTAGAAAATCCCAAACTTAACAAGAGTTAATTAGTCCTACACAATACTAGCTGTTCATAATGAATTAATATGTTATAGTAAAAGTTGTGTTCATTTAATGAACCAGTAATTGTTATAGTGAGATTTTTCTCACCTAGAAACTCGAGACCAGACTCCTATTTGAAGGGCACGTGTACTCAATTTTCCTGAGGAAAGATGAGATGTCAATGAGAGACTCCTCGAGTTCAAACCTCGCCTAAACTAGACTCAGCGAGATGATGCGGATATGACCAAGTCTAATCACATTCGTCTGACTCGCATTATGTAGGACCAACGGACGGATTTAACCCGCATATACCATGATATATGCGAGTATTCCCACGATTCTCTATGTTGTGAGCTGGTCCCGATGACCCAACAGCCTCGATAAACCGATGTAGACTCGCATGTCTTGGTTCTATCATCTCGTTATACGATGTCCATAAAAGCGACTGTACAAGAACGCAGACATCTTAGACCCAACTAGTCTCGAATGCATTCTAAGCCTGGGAGCTTATGCAAGAATGTGAACAACCAACTTGGACTATAGAAGTCGCGTACGTTGCTGTATTTAGTGAATGAAATTGGAAAATTTTCTTCATTTAATAATGTTTACGTTTTAGCTTAATTATTGTAAATCAATGTATAAACAAATTGACAATGAATACAATCCTTGTGTAAATTATAGGACACTTGCTTTGTATATAAAGGAGTGATCCACCATGAAATAGGGAGATAGAATCTTTGCAACAGTTGACTAAGCAGACCGTGATCTGACTAAACCACTATAATTCTCTTGTGTTTATTTTTCTTTTCAGCCCTTTTTGTTAAGTATTTGTGTTCCCGATTCGAGTACTCGCCATTCTAGGTTAAATACTCGCACTTGTTCATTAGGTTAAAATTCCTTCAACAACATTTGGTGCCATCTGTGGGAACGACAATACTTCTTGTTGATTTAGAAGGAGAATCACAATGGCTGGAAACCAAGCAAACGGGGGTCTTAACAACGAATTCATCAACATCAGAATGATGAATGTCCCATTGTCAGGAGGCAAGGTGCCTCCCGTAGATGTGATCAACGGCGGGGTAGGACGGGGCAATGTGACACCTCTTAATCTATTCCCTGAGACTGCAGCCCCTCACGTTGGGGAAATGTCCACACCGACAGCCACAACAAGACATTTTCCACCTATCACACCGGCAGTGCCATCCGAAGGTATCATCCAACTAACTACTGATCAATACACTGTAATTCAAGATCAGCTACGTGCTCTGCAAGCCGAGGTCAATGGACGAAATAGGGCTCGACGTCCTCCCCGAGTACCCGCTACTCGCACGGATAACCCTCAAGTAACCAATTCTAGACGTCGTAATAACCGTACTCGCAGAGAATGGAGGGCCAATCATGAAGGAATCGATTTGAACCAACCGACATCGAGGGACTAGTCAGCGAGGAACCTCAATGAGGAGGCGCAAACAGAGAAGGATCCTGAGCGACGTAATCCTCGCAACAGACCCCAGCCGCGAGACGAAGACAACAATATTGAATCTGCCTCCTCATCCTCGAACGGTCGCATGCCTAGCAGATACACCAGATCAGGCTTGGTGGAAACACCGCAAGGAGGACGAGACCAGGTGCATAGTGGTGATCGCCGCGATCATCTTAACGTTGTTTTTAGGGCACGCTCCCAGACACCTCAGAATGTCGAAGAGCCTCGTGATCCCCAGGTGGGCGATCAGGGTCTAAACAATCATACCAACCCGCATATCGCACCAACTGCGATAACTGTAGTCAATATCCCAGCAAACATCGTCGCGGTCATAACGACACCTACGATGACATAGGGAAATACTGCCTTAACTGGAGTTATCGATCAAGGTATGCTCCTATAAGCTTTAAAGATAACTATAGTCAATATCCCAGCAAACATCGTCGCGGTCATAACGACACCTACGATGACATAGGGAAATACTGCCTTAACTGGAGTTATCGATCAAGGTATGCTCCTACAAGCTTTAAAGATGCTCGAGTAGCAGAGAAAGCCCATTTACAAGTTGCATGGGACTTCTCCTTTCACCAAAAAAGTGCGACAAGCTCGGCTAACAAATGGATTCCGGTTATCCGAGTCTCTAAAATATAAAGGTACCACTAATCCTATAGATTACTTAAAAAAATTTAATACTATTATGGAAGTAGATCAGGTACCCCAACTTGCGAAGTGTCGCATTCTTGAGGCGACTATAGAGGAGAATGCCCACGATTGGTTCAGCCAATTGCCCAAGGCATCTATCTCAACATGGGAGACCTTTGTCGTGTTGGGTTTTGTGTCCTAAATAAAACTCATTTCAATATAATCAAATTTACTTATTAATAAAGATCAGAAAAAACATTTTATGTTGCATGGTTCACATGATTTATTTCATGATTATATATATAATGTATGAATTCTATTTAAGTCCAGAACATATGAATCTGTTAATAATTATAGTGTTGTCAGCACAGTGGAATATAATCTTAATTATATGTTCCAAAGTTTATTCCCTGATTTGTCAGTTCACTGGATAAGTGTTATGTCCTTTCCAGGGCATTGGAAAAGTTTACCAGCATCGGATGTATGGAGTATACATCGGAAGGGACCGATATTGAACTTTGATTAGATATATTAAAATTTACCGTAATATCTATTCAATTCAATATCACCTGTTGATCCTAGATCAAATGATCTTAATCCTGATATAGTTAGGTTCGATCTCAAGAGTATTATACATGTTCTATATTTGTTAGTTAAGCCTACATTTGAACTGTTAGGGTGATACGTACATTTTGGGAACATGATAGTATAATTGAGTGGAGCGCTAACATAAATATGGAGTCTATAACTTCTATAGGAATTTAGAAGTGAAACGATGATATCCTTCGAGCTTGGCTAAACAGAGATAAATGGTTGAGATCTCATTTCACTTTGCTGAAATATCATTTATACGGAGCTAAGTGTTTTAAGGATAAAATACATTGAAGATGTAACGGTAATTTAGAGCCTATTCAATGTAGATCATCTATTAGAGGGTCATTGATCAAAGTAGGATTATAACAATGGATAACTAATAGCGTATCTATATCGTGGAACATATAGAGCGTTCTATATGATTGAGAGTGCAATTCCAAGTTCTAAGTGTGGATTCAATAAGGAATTAATAAGTTAGGAAATTTACTTGGTAAATTCGGTTCGACTTATTGGAAGCTCGGTTATATAGGCCCATGGTCCCCATACTAGTTGAGACTATACTGCTTGTAAGACTCAGTTAATTGATTTTGATTAATCAATTATAATTCTAAAGTTAGACTATGTCTACTTTATGAATTTATCACTTATTACGGGCGAAACTGTAAAGGAAGAGTTTATAGGATATATTTGTTAATTAACAGACTTTGGTTAGTCTAATTAATAAATATAATAAATGACAATATTATTTAATAATTATTTATAGTTATTAAATAGTTAAAATTGACATTTCAATGGTTGAATGTGAAAATTGGCAATTTTGAGAAAATGGGATACATAAATGATAAAACAGGAAAGTTACAAAACTGAGGCCCATTTCCATATGCTATGGCCGGCCACATGCGTAGCTTTTATCATTTAATGTTTTCATTATTTTAATGTCAAGTAATTCAACCCTAACCCTATGTGGTATTCCATAAATAGAAAGTAATGGCTTCAGGAAAGTAGGAGAAGCATCTCATTCCTTTCAGAGAAAACTTTCTAGCAACCACTTCCCTTCTCTATTCCTCTTCAATTTCGAACCCTAGTGATAGAGTAGTGCCCACACACATCAAGTGGTATCTCAATCATAGTGTGGAAGATTGTGTAGAATCCAATCAAGAAGGAGAATCAGCATCAAAGGAAGGAGAGAAAGAGATCCAGGTTCAGATCTTGATAATGCTCTGCTACAGAAAGGAATCAAGGGCTAGAGATTTAAATGGAAGGAGTCATTATATTCCGCTGCACCCAACGTAAGGTTTTCTTGAACCCTTATGTGTTTATTTCATTGTTTGAAAATTCATATTAGGATATTAATGAAACATACATGGTAGTAAATCTAGATCCTGGTAAAATATTTCCAACAACTGGTACCAGAGCCATTGTAATGATTTACTTTCATGAAATATGAATTAAATCGATGATATATGTTGATTTGGATGGTTTCATGTTGATCTGTGTGTTATATGATGATTGATTGATGCTTGTGAAATTTTATGAAAATAATTGAATTTTCGTTTCTGGAATTATTTTTATTGGATAGTTTGGAAAATATTAAGCAATTCACTATTTTATAGAGCTCAATTTCGATTTTATTTGAATTAGTTATGATTTTTTGAAGTTTTGAAAAAATCAAGGGTGGTGACACACCCTTGTGCGCGTGGGTGGCTGCTGGCAGCACCCTTTGTGCGCCCAAGCAGCCCCTTGCGCTCAAGGATGTGCACCTGGATGGTGTGCTTTGCATACCGTTCGTACAGCTCAAAATTTTTTCGTTTTTCTTCGATTTTTCATGCTACTTCATGGAATTAACTTTCGATTTTTTGTGTAGTTTTGTATTTTCATTTTTACTTTTCATATTTCAAATATAATTATCAAAAATAAATTAATTTTTTTAAAAAATTAATTTTAGATATTAGTGCAATTTGAATTTGAAAATAGGTAAAAATCTATTTTTGCTTACTTCTTTTATTATTTTTTTAAAATTTGATTATTTTATCTTATTTTTAAATCTAAGGTGAGATATTAAATTCCTTTTATAAAATATTCTATTTTAAGTAATTTAACCTTATTTAGATTTAAAATAAGATTACTATAATCATGGTATTTTAAATAGAAATAAGATATTTTTGCTAACTTTTAAATTTTGTTATTTTTACTTAAATTAAATTATTAAATCAGAAAAGGTTATGTATTTATCATTTTATTTTATTGAATATTTAATTTATTAAATAACAATAAATTTAAAAGGTGGTTAGCAAATTTTTTTGAAATGACTTTTAGGTTAGTTGAAACCTAATTTTTCAAAATTGTAGGTTTATTTTTAATTTTTTTTTAACCGAAAATATATTTTTTTTTTGAATTTTTTTTAATTAATTTAAAATTAAATAAATCCTACAACCAACTATCCAAATTCAACTTGTTGCAGGAATATGTATTTTAGCTTGTTTGTAAGTTTTCTAAAACCTATTATTGCTTGATCAAAATTGCCATGGTTAACTTGTTGACAGATCCAATGATCTGATTTTAACCCATGGTTCAATTGTCAATAGGTCAAGTAAATAATTTGTAACAGGTAAATTTTACATTCTTCTTTCAACTGTTTATGACCTAGTAACATGATTGGATCCATCCAAATCTGTGTGCCTGTGTGAGCCTATATGTTTACTTTATGTTTAGATGCATATAGGTTGTTGCTAAATAAAATGTCACACCTTGATAGATTTTATTTAGGCCCATTTAGTTTTTGGGCCTATTCAATTAATAACAGTTGTTCATTTTAAGGTTAAATTCCTCTCTTTTAGGCCTTCTGTGAGAGTTGGGCGCCAGTAGAAGTGGGTACGACATACTGAACCTAGCTCCCCGTCACATGAATAACCCCAACTGTTAAGGCCCATTCGCCTAATTTGGATAACTGTGCTAGGTTAATTAGATTAGTTTAACCTAATAAAATTGATTAGCAACATAATTAACTTTTAAAATATATGAAATTTTTTTCATTTTAATATTTTAAAGTTAATTTTAAGAAAAACACTCTTAGTTTAATGAAATTATTTCTAGATAAACTATCTATATTTTTCTTGTATTTTATTAAATAAAGAACTATAACTAACTAGATTCTTTCTGAAGCTTATTTTAATTATTTCATTAAATATTCCTATTTAAGTTACAAATTAGTTATTTATAACTAATTTTCATATCAACTTAAATTTGAATATCTTTTGAATTTAAAACTAAGTTGAGGAATTCTAGGAATTAGTTATTGAAGATTCTTGAGATATTTTTTAAGTTGATATTTTTTTTGATCAACTTAAAATGGAATATTTTTAAATTAGGTGGTTACAACATAATTTTGATATTTAATTAAATTTTATTTGAAAAATACTTAAGTTTGATATTTTAGATTTTCTCTATAACAACTTAAATTAGTTTTTTTTTTTTCAAATTTTAGAAAAACACTTAGTTAAATTGAAATATATTCTAGATAGTTATTTCTAAAACTAGTTAGTTATTTTTTTTCTAATATTAAATAAGGAAAATATTTTAGATTGTAAAATTAATTGTTTAATAATTAATTTTGGTACAATTTAAGTTAAGTATATTTTCCTAGTATTAAACTAGAATTAATAATTAAGTCTCCTCTATACTTAATTATTTATTTCTTGAATTTAATACATTTAAGTAAATTGAAAATTTCAATATCTAAGTTGATTTTCATCATGATACTTAAATATTATTATTTTCATGTTATTTAATTAAAATAGAGAATTATTGTAAGTTGGAAATTTTCTTTAAAATTTCATAACAACTTAAATTTGAATAATTTTCAAAATATATTTTTTATTTTTATTAATCAATTTTCGAAATTGCATTTAATTATGCAAGATATTTTTGAATTTTTTCTTGCAAATAGATTAAAGTTGTAAATTAATTTTTTTAATTAATTTTGAACCAACTTAAATCAGTAATTTTTATTTATTTATTAATGAACTAAAATATATTATAATTAGAAATTGAATTAATTAGTCAAAAAAAATCTAGATATATATTATTTTTTTGCTGGAAGTATTCTTTCTAGTAGTGTATAATTTATTTTTTTTTTAATTTAAAGCATTTCGAATATTGTATAATTATATACTTTAATTTTTCGAAATGCAATATATATTTATAGAAAATTAAATTTTAGTTGCAAATTAATTTAAATTAATACAAGTTAAATTAAATAATTTTCTTAATATTTATTGAAAAATTATTACTAAGATGGAAATAATTCATTTTATTTTCATATCCATCTAAGTATAATTTTATAAATATTAAATTAAATTTTATTTAGAATTTTATTCTAAATTGGAAATTTTAATTAAATAAATATATATATTTAATATAAATATATTTAAATAAATAATAGAAGAAAATACATTTTAAATAATGAGCTTTATTATTATTAGGATATTCGATCTCCATTGTTGGTTTTACATAGCTATTGTTTTAGTGAGTAATCCTCCCTAATGGAGGAACGTTCATTAGCAAGTTAGTGCCGTAGAATCTCGAAAGATAAGTATTATTTGTAAGTGTTTTATATTAGTATAGATCACCCTGATGGTGGCGACTTTATAAGACTTACAAAAGTATGAAACAATGGTGGGAGCTCATGAAATAGGAATGACCTTGACTCACGCCTAAACGGGACAACGTCAGATTCTCTTTTCGATCAAATAAAAGGTTGCTAGAATGTTTATCATTTTAGATGAGCTGACAACTCTATTCAATGGATGGTAGCTTTGACTCTTGCCTAAACGGGACGCTGATATCAGTTTGTTGAAAACCTTGGAAATTATTTAGGATTGTATGTTTTAGTATTTCACTTGTCATCCCTACTTGCTATGTGCTAATAATTTCTGAATGAGATTTTGTGTTAAACCATAATTGATTTCTATTTATTGTTTTTTGTAGTTTCCTATATGACCATGGCCAATCCCATGTTAGCACTGTTGACTGATAATAAGTTGAATGGATCTAACTTCCCAAAATGGAAAGAGAACATTAACATTGCTCTCATAGGTGAAAGTGCCCTATTTGTGTCAAATGAGCCGTCTCCTGAACAGCCGGGTGACAATGAAACTAAAGCTGTTAGAGAGAAGTACGAGCATTGGCACAATGCTAACAACAAAGCTCGATACTTCATGCTTTCCATCATGATTGACACGTTAAAAACAAGGTTTGCAAACACTGTCACGGCTGCAGAAATCATGACGAAGTTAACTGAGCTATTCGGAATGACATCGATTCAGTCTCGCTTTGATGCGACAAAGAAATTTATCAATGCACGGATGGAACCCCATCAGAATGTACGTGATCACCTTCTCCAAATGGCAAGTTATTTCTAAGAAGCCCAGAATCATGAAGCTGAAATGGATCAGACAACTCAAGTGAGTCTTATCTTGAATAGTCTCACTCCAACTTTTTTGCCATATACATCAAATTATGTCATCAATAAGAAGGAACAAGATTTTAACACGTTAGTCAATGACCTTCAGACATATAAAAATTTGATTGGAGGACCCAAGAAGAAAAGGAATAAACCTCATAATTCTGGAAATGGTAATTGGGATGTTTAAAGCTGAGGCACATGACCTAGCCTCTACTTCCAAACCTAAGACAAAGAAGAAGTGGAAAAATAGCAAGAAGCCTGTTCAAGCTGTGAAAACAGTTAAAAAGAAAAAGGCTGCTATGTTAGCCCAAGATATGTTTCCAAGAGGGGGGGTGAATTGGAAATTTAAACTAATTTCGAAAAATTAAAACTTTTAACACAAAATTATGCAATTAGTCAATTAATCAAGTAAAAGCAAGTAGTATGGCAAGGAATATATTAAGACAAATAATTAAACTTGTAAAGTAAAGAGTTTAAGGATTAGAAAATGAAAACTCTCGATTTTTACAAGGTTCGGTAGAGCTATGCCACCTACGTCCTTTGTCTTCAAAGCTATGGACCTAGCTTTGAGTTCCAATATAGAGCCAAGTTAACGGGCTTGACTAACCCTTACAACCGGGAAATTTTCACCAAGGTATTTCCAAACCTCTTACAATAGTTTCGCACCCCCGAGGACTATTAACCTCTTTCTCGGATTGTTGAAGTGCCAATTGTTGGAAGTTATTTTACCAAGATCTTAGATCTACTCACAAGTATGTTGATTAACACCCTAAATATGAACTTTCTAAAACGATGAAATAAACACATATAAAGTTCAGGAAACCTTACATTGGGTGCAGCGGAATATAATGACTCCTTCCGTTCAGATATCTAGCCCTTGATTCCTTTCTGTAGCAGAGCATTATCAATATCTGAACCTGGATCTCTTTCTCTGAATCTTTGATGCTGAAACTCCTTCTTGCTGAAAGTCTTTCTTCACGATCTTCCTCACTATGATTGAGGTATCACTTGCTGTGTGTGGGCACTACTCATACACTAAGGATTTCGAAATATTGAAGAAGAAAAGAAGAGAGGGAGTGGTCAGCCAGATAGGGAGAGAGAAGGCTCAGGTTTTTCTGATTCAGAAAGTGTCAGAAAAAAAAGTGTAATTTTCTTGAAGCCTTCACTATCTATTTATAGCATTCCACTAGGGTTAGGTTTGAATTATTTGGCATTAAAATAATGGAAATATCAGAGGTAAATTCCTATAAAAGTGGCCAGTCCTACATAGTGGATTTGGGCCTCACTTTTTGCAATTTTGCAGTTTTATCTTTTCTGCATCTAATTTTCTCAAAAACGCCAATTTTCTAATTCAACCATTTAAATGCCAATTCTAACTATTTAATAACTATAAATAATTATTAAATAATATTATCATTTATCATATTTATTAATTGAACCATACAAAGTATCATAATTAACAAATATGCCCCTAAAACTCTTTCTTTACAATTTCACCCTTACTTAGTGAAAAAATTCACAAATAGACATAGTCTAATTTGAGAATTATAATTGATTAATCAAAACCAATTATATGAGTCTTACAAGCAATATTATCTCAACTAGTGTGGGGACCATGGGTCTATATAACCGAGCTTCCAATAAGTAGATCAAGAATTTATTACTAAAATTCACTAACTTATTAATTCTTCGTTAAATCCACGCATAGAACTTACAATTGCACTCTCAGTTATATAGAATGCTCTATATGTTCCACCATATAGACACATCATTAGTTATCCATTGTTATAATCCTATTGTGATCACTGATCCTCTATATGAATGATCTACACTGTAAAGGGATTAAATTACCGTTACACCCTACAATGTATTTTATCCTTAAAACACTTGACCCCGTATAAATGATATTTCAGCTTATGTGAAATGAGTACTCCACCATTTAAGTTCGTTTGGTCAAGCTCGAAGGAGATCATCCTTTGCTTACTATTCGCTAGATAGAAGCTATAGATTCCATGTTTATGCTAGCACTCCCACTCAATTGCACTACCGTGTTCCCAAAATGTACGTATCACCCTGACCTAAAAGTAGGCTTAACTAACAAATCAAAGAACACGAATAGCCTTTCAAGATTGAGCCTAATCATAACAGGATTAAGAACATTTGATCTAGGATCAACTAGGCGATATTGACTTGAATAGATATTACGGTAAGTTTAATAAATCTAAGTCAAAGTTCAATATCGGTCCCTTCCGATGCATACTCCATGCATCCAACCTGAGCTTTACTTTAACCAATGCTCTGGAAAGAACATAGCACTTCTCCAAATGCAAGTAAACTCTGTTGTAGATTATCATATCAATAAAACCCTATGTCTGATAAATCTAGGAAACTTTATTCATGTAAAGCCCGCTTAGTTAATTTGGAAATTAGCAGTTATTTATGTTAATCAGGAAATTATTTATAGCTATTTAAATAATTTATCATTGTTATTTACGGAATTCAGATATGCATATTTATGTCATCAGCGGTTTTTATATTTCGCATTTCCGGTGTCCGGTATTTTGGAACGCGGCGTTTGGCTCAGTAGAGATCACAACTTAGTATGTTAGTATTTTGGGGACGGGTTTAGACATTGGGAATGTCGGGAATGGCCGGGAATTTAGAATGTCCCAAAAATACCCCTTTAGTATGATTTTCATGATTTTATGGTGGAGGGGCAAAATGGTCTTTTTGCCCCATTAGTATTTTTGTCTTATGTGATTTATGATATGGAAAATAAATGTTAAGTGTTTATTTTATTTATATGTTGGCTGAAAATAGAATGTGATAAATGGCTTTTATTCTCTTTTACTCACATTTTCAACACTTAGTCAATTTAAAGGAAATTTCAAAAACTCACACACACACAACTCTCTCTCTTTTTTCGGCTGAGAACTTTGGGGTTCAAGAGCTGGATTTTGTGGTGATTCAAGCTTGGGTTTGCAATCTTTATTGATCTCTTGTGTGGTATGTGTTTCCTTGTCCCTTTCTCCTTAAATTCTTGAAGAAAAATGATGAAATTGGATGGTAATGCATGTGATTTTTTTGAGAGATGTTTCTGCTGTGTTTAGTTGTTGATTTAAGTTGTTCAAAGCATGATTTTTGATGTTAAATGAGTTGTTTGAAGCATGAGTAGCTAGGTTGTTCAAGCTTTTAATTTATATGTGAAAATTGATGATTTTTGTGAGAAATTGCATGTTTTGTTTCTGTGTAATCACTGGATGTTGTTGTTTGTTTTCTGAGGTAATTCTAGGCTAGTTTAAGGTGAATTAAGCTAGTGGATTGCTTAGTTAGTTGGTTTTGCTCAAGCTTGAGTTTGAAACTCAAAGCTTGAGCTTTAATGGTGAATTTTGCATGTGGGATTTCTGGGTAGGTTTGATGCTCTAGAATTGTTATTTGGGACCTATTGAGGAGGTCCGGAAAGTTTGGGATCAATTGGGTTCGAATTGGTCAAGATATGTGAATTTTTGCTTGTCGCTCGCGAGGAACCGGAATTCGGTTGAGCATCCGAATTCGGATGGGGGTTCGCATTTTTCAGAACCGGAATTCCGGTTGGGCAACCGGACTTCCGGATGGGGGATTTTTCAGAACCCAAGTTTTCCTCGTTTTTGGGTTCGTAGGGGTATTGCCATGCTTTTCATCGATAGGGAAACTTTTAGTTTCGAGTTTTAGTCCCCGGAAGTGATTTAGCGTGTCACTTATAGTGTTGTGGTTTTTATGGTTTAGGAGCCGTAATCCGCCGTTCGGCTTCGGTTCCGATCGAGTTGTAAGCACACCCGAAATCGGAATCCGTGTAAGATTAGTATAACAAGATGCATATGTAGTTTACATGTTTAGCGTGCATGTAGGAAGCCCGTTAGTTTACATTAGATATGTATTTAGGCTTCGAACCACCCAACCCCGTCACGTCGGTACAGCCGGAGTATGACCAAGAATCGGAGTATGACCGGCTCGACCGATCAGCCGACACCGGTTGGTGGTTCGGTGCTATTGACCTATCCCGTCGGTACGGGCCGGAGTATGACCGGCACGGAGTATGACCGGCTCGACCGATCAGAGGATACTTGTCAATAGTGCCGTCCCCCGAACGTTCAAAACTCGCACCATGTTGGACATGGCAAGAAGTGCTCAGCACCATGTTGGACATGGCAGTAGCGGGACTCAGTATCGTGTTGGACACGGCAGTCAGTTTTATGTATGATATTATTATGCTTTTCTTACTGAGTCTGTCGACTCACAGTTTGCGTTGCTTGTGTAGGTAAAGGCAAGGCAGTTGCTGATGGACCGTGAGCGAGCTTATGGGATTGTACATGTCGGGGCGGTTAGGCACGGAGCGTACGATCCTCGGGACGACCAGGCCGAGATTTTGTAACGGTCGTTAGATGACCTCATTTTGATGTAAAAGTTGAATAGTGAAAACGTTTGTAAATATTTTTATAAATCGGGATCCCGAGACTTTTTGGTAAAATGGTTTATAAGTTTAATGAAAAAGCAAAATTTTAATTAATCACGTTTTTCCATAAACCTCGTTGATTAGCAACGAGCTGCACAGTACGTTTAAAAATCACGTAATACGCCTAAGTTAGTTAGGGTGTTACAATTTGGTATCGTAGCCGCTGGTTGTCTTCCGAAGATCGTCACGACATGTACAATCATCATCAGCAGTTAGCTCGGTTCACGGTTCAGTAAGCCTTTATTGCTTTAGTAGTTTATTTTATTGAGTTATGAAAAAGAAAAGCCTGTTAGGAAGCATGTTAGTAGCCTGATAGTAGAATAGGCGCATGTTTCGTTTCTAATTTCCAAATTAAGCGGCATTAGTAAGCTCGCCTTGAATACGACCTGATATGCCAACTCTTGGTTTCGCAGGCGGTTCTAACTAGATGGACGCCAGGCGGACTACCAGGAGTCGAGGCAACTCAGTGGGGTCGAATCAGGGAGAGGGAGCTCGATTTCCCCCACCTGCTAGGGGCCGAGGTAGAGGTCCCCGAGGCGGGGTGGCTCGTGGTCTGGGGTGATGAGAACCCGCCACAGCTGCCCAGCTCCCCTACCCGATCGTGGAGCCCCGAAGTGGGAGTTACGGTTTGCGGAGATGCAAGCCCGGATCGAAGAGCAAGACCTCGAGATTCGTAGGTTGAGACAGCAGGGTGCTCCCGCAGCCCGGTGCCGCAGTTCCGCCGGCACCTGCCCCCGCCGCCTGTGCCGAGATGGTAGTGGCGGCCCACGTATTGGAACCTTTATATGAGCGGTTCGGAAGCAAGCACCTCCGTATTCCCGGGAGGTCCGGATGTGTCGAAAGCCGAGCAGTGGCTTACGGTGATCACCAGAATCTTGAACTTTATGGGTGTCACCGGCAACGACAGAGTGGTGTGCGCCACATTTCAGTTCCAGAAGGATGCCCTGGTATGGTGGGACATGGTGTCTCAAATTCACGATGTCACCACCATGACTTGGGAGAGGTTCCAGGAACTTTTCAACGCGAAGTACTACAACGAGGCGGTTAGAAGCGCCAAGAGAAAGGAATTCGTTCACCTGACCCAGCGGGAGAACATGAGTGTCACTGAGTATACAACTCAGTTTGACCGGTTGGCGAGGTTAGCCTCGGGTATCGTGCCGACCGACTTCAGCAGAAAGGAGAAGTATCTGGACGGGTTGAATCCCAAGATCAGGCATGACCTGATGATTACCACCGACGACAGCACCACCTACGCTCGCATGGTGGAGAAGGCACCGCGAGCCGAGGGCGCGGTGGGGTGCATGTCGCAGTCCGCCTAGTACTCGGTTGGTGGCGGAGCTCCTACCCCTCCCCGCATCGGGTTTCAGCAGGGGAGTAGTGGTTCGGCCATTGATCGAGGAAGAGGGCACCCATCGCTTCCGGCGGCTCGAGCCGAACAAGAGGTTCCGGGGAACCGCAACGCAGGAGTCGTCCCGGGTGGTAATGAGACTCGCTTCTCCTATCCCGAGTGCCCTATCTCGCAAGAGGCATCATCGGGGAGAGTGCGGGCAGGGATGCTTTCCTTGTGGCATGCCCGGGCACTTCAAGAGGGAATGTCCCCAGCTCGCCGGAGGCACCGAGAGCTCCGCCGATGCCCACTCCCGGCCCGGGGTATTCGCGATCACGCAGGCTGATGCAGATGCCAGCCCATCAGTTGTTACAGGTCAGATTCTTATTAACGACTCGTTTTATTCAGTGCTGTTTTATTCTGGGGCTACACGTTCTTATGTGGCGGCCAGAGTCTCTAGTAAGTTGGGTAGACCCTTTGATAGATATGAGTCGTGGTTTGGAACCCCGTTACACAGCGGAGAATTGGTTATCTCCAATAGGTGGATTAGGTCTATGCCGATCGTGGATAGATGGTAGAGAGTTGAGCGCTGATCTGATAGAGATGAGCTTAGTCGAATTTGATATTATTTTAGGAATGGATTTCCTATCTAAATATTCGGCGAGCATTGATTGCAAGAGGAAGATGGTGGTCTTCCAACCGGAAAGTGAAGAACCGTTCGTATTTGTGGGTTCGGTTCGTGGATCTCGGATCCCGTGATCTCGGCTATGTCGCCGAGAGAATTATTGCACGGTGGGTGCTTAGGGTTTACGGCCGTGGTGGTGGACACCACTCGGCCGTACACCATCTCGGCCGAGAGGACATCGGCGTGGTTCGGGAATTTTGGACGTTTTTCCCGAAGAACTTCCGTGGTTACCACCTCACGGGAGATTGACTTCGTGATTGACTTGGCACTGTGGGTGGATCCGGTTTCTAAAGCCCCGTATAGGATGGCTCCATTTGAACTTAAGGAGTTAAAGATTCAGCTCCAGGGGTTGCTTGACATAGGGTTCATTCGGCCCAGTGTGTCACCTTGGGGAGCCCCGGTTTTGTTCGTGAAGAAGAAGGATGGCTCTATGAGGATGTGCATCGACTACAGAGAGTTGAACAAGCTGACGGTGAAGAATAAATATCCATTACCTAGGATCGATGACTTGTTCGATCAGCTTCAGGGGAAGACGGTCTTTTCTAAGATTGATCTCCGTTCGGGTTATCATCAGTTGAGGATCCGAGAGGAGGACATTCCAAAGACGGCTTTCCGCACTAGGTATGGACACTACGAGTTCCTGGTTATGTCATTCGGACTAACCAACGCTCCTGCAGCATTCATGGACACGATGAATAGAGTATTTAAGGATTTCCTCGATATCCGTGTAATTGTGTTTATCGACGACATCCTCGTGTACTCTCGCCGAAGAGGAGCATGAGTTACATCTTCGGATGGTACCGCAACGACTTCGAGAACATAGACTCTACGCCAAGTTCAAGAAATGTGAGTTCGGTTGTCTCGTGTGTCCTTCCTAGGGCACATTGTGAGTAAAGATGGGATCAAGGTGGATCCCGGGAAGATTGAATCCGTCGTGGATTGGCCGAGACCGAAGACAGCGACAGAAATCAGAAGCTTCTTGGGATTAGCTGGGTATTATCGTAGGTTCGTGGAGGGGTTCTCCAAAATTTCAATGCCCCTAACCGAGCTTACAAAGAAGAATCAGCGATTTATCTGGTCAGATAAATGCGAAGCTAGTTTTCAGGAGCTGAAGCAGAGGTTGATTACTGCTCCGGTACTAGCTTTGCCTTCGGACGAGGAGAAGTTCGTGGTCTATTGTGACGCATCCAAACAGGGTTTGGGGTGCGTATTGATGCAAGCCGATCGGGTTATCGCTTACGCCTCCCGTCAGCTAAAGGATTATGAACAGCGATACCCGACTCATGATTTAGAATTGGCCGCAGTGGTTTTTGCACTGAAGATTTGGCGGCATTACTTGTATGGTGAGAAGTGCGAGATCTATACCGACCATAAAAGTCTCAAGTATTTCTTTACTCAGAAAGATTTGAACATGAGACAGAGGCGTTGGTTGGAGTTAGTGAAGGATTATGATTGCGAGATCCTCTATCATCCCGGAAAAGCCAATGTTGTGGCCGATGCCCTGAGTAGAAAGGGGCCCGGGCAGGTAGCTAGCATGGTTCAGATCTCACCTCAGCTAGCAGAGGATATGGTCAGGTCCAGCATTGAGTTTGTGGTAGGTCAGCTACACAACTTAACGCTGCAATCTGATCTGTTAGAAAGAATAAAGGTTGCTCAGACGACAGATCCGGAGTTAGTGAAGATCCGAGATGAGGTATTGGCTGGTCAAGCCAAGGACTTTTCAGTGTCAGATAGTGGGATGCTTTTGTATAAAGCCAGGGTTTGCGTCCCGAACAGTATGGACTTGAGGAATGAGATCTTTGAGGAGGCTCATTCTACTCCATATTCTCTACATCCCGGCACCACCAAGATGTACCAAGATTTGAAACCGTACTTCTGGTGGAGCGGTATGAAGAAGAATTTGGTAGAATTCGTTTCGAGATGCCTCACGTGTCAGCAGATCAAGGCTGAACATCGAGACCACAGGTTGTTGCAGC
The DNA here is from genome assembly GCF_029168945.1 of Cannabis sativa. Taxonomy (NCBI): domain Eukaryota; kingdom Viridiplantae; phylum Streptophyta; class Magnoliopsida; order Rosales; family Cannabaceae; genus Cannabis; species Cannabis sativa. The sequence continues at coordinate 38,548,088 of NC_083605.1, read as the reverse complement.
CTCTAACCCTACCGTAATGGAAATGGGAGGATATTACTATGGATTTTGTGGTCGGGTTACCTAGGACCACGGGTATGTATGATTCCATCTCGGGTAGTGGTGGACCGATTTACGAAATCTGCTCATTTTCTCACGGCCGAACGACGTTTACAAAGTGGATCGGTTGGCGAGTTATATGTCGTGGAAATAGTGAGACTTCACGGGTACCGAAGTCTATAGTTTCGGACAGGATCCGAAATTCACCTCCAAATTTTGGCAAAGTTTGCAACGGGCAATGGGTACAAAGCTAAAATTCAGTACAGCATTCCATCCTCAGACAGATGGTCAGTCCGAAAGGACAATTCAGATATTGGAGGACATGCTGAGAGCCTGTGTTATGGACTTTGAGGGTTCATGGAATAAATACCTACCGTTAGTAGAGTTCTCATATAACAACAGTTATCAGAGTACGATAGGGATGGCACCCTATGAACTGTTGTACGGTAGGAAATGTAGATCCCCTATCCACTGGGATGAGACAGGGGAGAGGAAATATCTAGGTCCGGAGTCAGTTCAGCGGACCAATGAGGCAATAGAGAAGATTAAAGCTAGCATGCTTGCCTCCCGCAGCATGAAGAGTTATGCAGATCCGAAACGTCGAGATGTTGAGTTCCGAGTAGGGGACCATGTGTTTTTGCGAGTATCTCCGATGAAGGGGATTAAACGTTTCGGGAAAAGAGGCAAGTTATGCCCTAGATTTACAGGACCTTTCGAGATTCTCGAGAAGATAGGTCAAGTGGCATATCGGTTAGCATTGCCTCCAGCTTTATCGCGTGCACAACGTATTTCATGTCTCAATGTTGAGAAAATACGTTTCGTACCCCTCTCATATAATCGGTTATGAGAGCCTTCGGCTTCGATCGGATATGTCCTATGAGGAACAGCCAGTGCAGATCCTGGATAGAAAGGATAAAGTCCTTCGGAATAAGACCATAGCGTTGGTCAAGGTTCTCTGGAGAAACAGTAAGGTGGAAGAAGCCACTTGGGAGCTAGAATCAGATATGCGAGCTCAATATCCAGAGTTATTCAGGTTAGATTTCGGGGACGAAATCCTTTTTAAGGGGGGGATAGTTGTAAAGCCCGCTTAGTTAATTTGGAAATTAGCAGTTATTTATGTTAATCAGGAAATTATTTATAGCTATTTAAATAATTTATCATTGTTATTTACGGAATTCAGATATGCATATTTATGTCATCAGCGGTTTTTATATTTCGCATTTCCGGTGTCCGGTATTTTGGAACGCGGCGTTTGGCTCAGTAGAGATCACAACTTAGTATGTTAGTATTTTGGGGACGGGTTTAGACATTGGGAATGTCGGGAATGGCCGGGAATTTAGAATGTCCCAAAAATACCCCTTTAGTATGATTTTCATGATTTTATGGTGGAGGGGCAAAATGGTCTTTTTGCCCCATTAGTATTTTTGTCTTATGTGATTTATGATATGGAAAATAAATGTTAAGTGTTTATTTTATTTATATGTTGGCTGAAAATAGAATGTGATAAATGGCTTTTATTCTCTTTTACTCACATTTTCAACACTTAGTCAATTTAAAGGAAATTTCAAAAACTCACACACACACAACTCTCTCTCTTTTTTCGGCTGAGAACTTTGGGGTTCAAGAGCTGGATTTTGTGGTGATTCAAGCTTGGGTTTGCAATCTTTATTGATCTCTTGTGTGGTATGTGTTTCCTTGTCCCTTTCTCCTTAAATTCTTGAAGAAAAATGATGAAATTGGATGGTAATGCATGTGATTTTTTTGAGAGATGTTTCTGCTGTGTTTAGTTGTTGATTTAAGTTGTTCAAAGCATGATTTTTGATGTTAAATGAGTTGTTTGAAGCATGAGTAGCTAGGTTGTTCAAGCTTTTAATTTATATGTGAAAATTGATGATTTTTGTGAGAAATTGCATGTTTTGTTTCTGTGTAATCACTGGATGTTGTTGTTTGTTTTCTGAGGTAATTCTAGGCTAGTTTAAGGTGAATTAAGCTAGTGGATTGCTTAGTTAGTTGGTTTTGCTCAAGCTTGAGTTTGAAACTCAAAGCTTGAGCTTTAATGGTGAATTTTGCATGTGGGATTTCTGGGTAGGTTTGATGCTCTAGAATTGTTATTTGGGACCTATTGAGGAGGTCTGGAAAGTTTGGGATCAATTGGGTTCGAATTGGTCAAGATATGTGAATTTTTGCTTGCTGCCTGCGAGGAACCGGAATTCCGGTTGAGCATCCGGAATTCCGGATGGGGGTTCAGATTTTCCCAGAACCGGAATTCCGGTTGGGCAACCGGACTTCCGGATGGGGGATTTTTCAGAACCCTAGTTTTCCTCGTTTTTGGGTTCGTAGGGGTATTGCCATGCTTTTCATCGATAGGGAAACTTTTAGTTTCGAGTTTTAGTCCCCGGGAAGTGATTTAGCGTGTCACTTATAGTGTTGTGGTTTTTATGGTTTAGGAGCCGATGTCCGTAGTTCGGCTTCGGTTCCGGTCGGGTTGACGAGCACACACGAAATCGGAATCCAGGTAAGATTAGTATAACAGTATGCATATGTAGTTTACATGTTTAGCGTGCATGTAGGAAGCCTGTTATTTTACATTAGATATGTATTTAGGCTTCGAACCACCCAAACCCCATTTTGTCACGTCGGTACAGTGGAGTATGACCGACGGCGGAGTATGACCGGTTCGGCCGATCAGCCGACACTGGTTGGTGGTTCAGTGCTATTGACCTATCCCGTCGGTACAGGCTGGAGTATGACCAGCAGCCGGAGTATGATCGGTTCGACCGATCAGGAGGATACTTGTCAATAGTGCCGTCCCCTGAACGTTCAAAACTCAGTACCATGTTGGACATGGCAGTAGTGCTCAGTACCATGTTGGACATGGCAGTAGCGGGACTCAGTATCGTGTTGGACACGGCAGTCAGTTTTATGTATGATATTATTATGCTTTTCTTACTGAGTCTGTCGACTCACAGTTTGCGTTGCTTGTGTAGGTAAAGGCAAGGCAGTTGCTGATGGACCGTGAGCGAGCTTATGGGATTGTACATGTCGGGGCGGTTAGGCCTGGAGCGTACGATCCTCGGGACAGCAGGGCTGAGATTTTTGTAACGGTCGTTAGATGACCTCATTTTGATGTAAAAGTTGAATAGTGAAAACGTTTGTAAATATTTTTATAAATCGGGATCCCGAGACTTTTTGGTAAAATGGTTTATAAGTTTAATGAAAAAGCAAAATTTTAATTAATCACGTTTTTCCATAAACCTCGTTGATTAGCAACGAGCTGCACAGTACGTTTAAAAATCACGTAATACGCCTAAGTTAGTTAGGGTGTTACAATTCACATAGTCATGTTTACTTTCCAATGTGTTGACGGCACAATAAACAGGATCAATTATGTGAAAAGGGTTTCAGATGAATTTATATATTATGTACATATAATCATGAAATAAATCATGTGAACCATGCAACATTAAATGTTATTTCTGATCTATATTAATAAGTAAATCTGATTATATTGAAATGAGTTTTATTTAGGGCATAAAACCCAACAAACTCCCACTTGCACTAATATAAAACAAAAAGTGTGTTTCAAATAATCTCAACACCTTGATATACAAATCAAGTGTAGTAGTAGTAAACTCCTCGTAATAGGACCTGAAAGGTTGAATTAAACACAACCGTTTCTCCACCATTACTCTTCCTTTAATCACAAAATCATTGATAATGTGAAATTCCTCTCTATATGTCTACTCTCTTGGGATACTGGATTCTATATCTTTGGCAACTACTTTTGGTTAATCGGGAAATTAACACTAGTAGTTTAAGGCAATTTGGAATGATGCCAAAAATGTATAGAACTTTCCTTAGACTGAATAAGTACCTTTCCTGCAACCTTAACATTCAGTCCCTTTCTGGTAGACCTAGAGACTTTAGATAGGTTTTCACACTTCTCCAAAATCACTATTCCACCCCCAGAGTAACCACCATCTTATCGGAAAGATTTACTAGCACAAAGGCAAATTTTGAAATCTGATATGGTGTAGTCTAAGAGTTTTAAACACACCCTTATAGACTAACATATAGTTCCTCTTCTTTATCTTAAGATTTACTTGATTGTCTTCCAATGTTCTTCTCCTGGATTAATCTGATACCTACTCATTACTCCCACTCAACAGCAGGTGTCTGGTCTAAGGCATACAAAAGGATATCTAAGACCTCTCACTGTTGATATAAGAAATTCTTTCATGGCTTTATCTTTTCTGGAATAGTTGAGACTTTTCCTTAGATAAATAAAATCTATGCCTAGAAGTCGGGAAGCTTCTATAGATTGCCATTAGAAATAAAATGCTTCAGCGTCTTACTAAAGTAAGTTGCTTGCATTAGAGTAAGTAATTACCAGGTATACCACAAGCCATAGGTTTAGATAAACTCAAACCTATAATACTAGGAACAGGAAGTGTGTTAAGTCCATTGAATAGACTTATAAACGAAAATTTCCTTTTATGTCCTTGTAATAGAAAACTTTAGGTTACTCCATGTGAATGGATTAAATCATAGTTCTATTGGCTTTCTTCTTAGTTTCTTATCTTGACAATCCATTACTTGTTTACACTCACAATGGTTTTTAGTCACTAGTGTCTCCCAAGTAATAAGAAGGTGAGTTCCTAGAAATTCTCCCACTACGACAAGGTACCGTGAATTATGTCGAAGAAAACTAAATGGTATTAACCTCTTTGGTTGTGACAAGACAACAGAGGCAGTGGGATCATCATATGTTATATAAGATGATAGAACACTTTTGGAATCAAAAAAATATCTCCTTTATTTGCTACTTGTTTTCAGACTTAGTCATTATCTTAGAAAAGTAGTATTTGTTTGAACAAACACTTTCTTATCTATTGACAATGGGATGGTCCACCCCTAATCACTTAGAATAGCTAACAAACCATGGTTAACAGTTCTAGCTTTTCTTAAGATTTTGATTAGGTCATCCATGAATCTAGTAATGATTTACATTAAGTATACAACCATTACATCATTCTGAAATTGTATTACCATAGAAGGAATTAGGCAACGACTAGTAACTAATCATCAATGTGCAAATCGAAATTTCTGGGGAGGTAAGTTTGGATATAATTCAAAAATCAAATTAATGATCTTTGAACTGCATATCTACTAACTATTTCTCCACCCCTATCAGTTCGCAAGATCTTTAACCACTTACCTTAATGGTTTTAACCATTGCTAGAAATTAATGAAAATTTTCAAACATTTCAAATTTCTTGCTAAAAGGTATAATCTAGAGTTACGTTTTAAGAATACAACAAAAAACTCATATCCACCCCTGAATGTACATCCATCTGCGAATGAGATGAACTACTTTCAGTGGATATAGGCATATTAACTCTATGCAGAGATTGATCTTGTCAAATCCACTATGATCAAGATACAAATGCCATAGATAAAAAAAAAGTGGTAGTGTCTTTTGATGACATAGGTTTAGTTACATCAAAGAGTTCTTAGAATACTGCAAGTGGATCCTGGTCACAGAATACCCAACTCATATTCCATACAGTTTGAATCCATTAATAAAAGATGGATATTAAACAATTGAGAAAGTGTAACCGTATTGTATCTGAATTAGAAATATAAGAAAATTTCTGTTTGGATTCTAAAATTAAAGTCAAAGACTTAATTTATACCAAATAAAATGAGTAATTCTATCTTGGACCTCCACTACTAATTTAACTCTAAGTCTCATTTGCCCATACAAGTAGGAGATTTTTAAGATTGAGGATTTATATCAATTGGGAATAGAATTTCGGGATTATAATCATATGCGTCATTTAATTTCTTAAGAGAAAATATAATGACATGAAATGATTTATAGACCATTCATCCAATGATATATTATTGAGCTAATTCAAAATGAATAAGCTAAGAGGAATTAGGATAATTTCGTTTAGAAATAAGAATCCAACGATGCTTCGATTAGCGAAAGACAAAGTAATCTTATTTATGTAATCTTCTTGTTTCATATTGTAAAAATACTAGTCTAAGGTGTCATCAATTGATGAACAGCTAGATGTTGCATATACAATATTTATCTTTCGAGACCTTACACTATTACGTATGTCTAATGGTGAAAATCCATTAGGGATTTATCTCATTAGAAAAACAAACATGTTAGACCAACAATGAAGATTCGAAATTAAACTACAACTTAATAACAGAAAATAACATGGTTCAATATATATTCATACACAATTCAGAAATTATAAGCATATAGCAAGTAGGAATGACAAGTGAAAATACTAAAACATACAATCCTAAATAATTTCCAAGGTTTTTCAACAAACTGATACAGTGTCCCGTTTAGGCGAGAGTCAAAGCATCATCCATTGAATAGAGTTGTCAGCTCATCTAAAATGATAACCATTCTAGCAACCTTTTATTCGATCAAGATTGGAATTCAGCGTTGTCCCGTTTAGGCGAGAGTCAAAGCAATTCTATCTTATGAGCTTCCGCCATTATTTCATAATTTGCAAGTCAAGTATGGTCGCCACCATTAGGGTGATCCATACCATACAAAAACACTTACAAACTACTTATCATGCGAGGTTAAACGGTGCGAAATTGCTTATGAACGTTCTTCCATTAGGGAGGATTACTCACTAAAACAAACGCGGTGCAAAACCCACAATGGAGATCGAATATCTTAATAATAAAGCTCATTATTTAAAAAGAGTTGTATTTTCTTTGATTCTCTTTATTTATTCTATTTATTTTAAATATATATTTATTTAATTAAAATTTCCAATTTAGAATGAAAAATTCTAAATATAAATTTTAATTTAATATTTATAAATTTTACTTAGATGGATATGAAAATAACATGAATTATTTCCATCTTAGTAATAATTTCCAATAAATATTTAGAAAAATATTCAATTTAAGTTGTTACAAAATTAATTTAAATTAATTTACAACTCAAATTTTATTTTCTATAAATATATATTGCATTTCGAAAAATTAAAGTATTTAAGAATACAGTTTTCGAAAAAATGCATATTAAAATAAAAAATAAATCCTGGAAAAATTATTCTAATTTAATGTTGGCCCAAAATTAATTAATAAAATTAATTTACAACAAAAAATATAATTTTCCTATTTAATTAAATATATATAAGAAAATTTTCAAATATTTAAGTATGATGATAAAAATCAACTTAAATATTAATTTTCTATTTAATTAAATACACTAGAAAAATACTTCAAGCAAATATATCATCTATCTAGATTTTCCTTTGACTAATTAATTCAATTTCTAACAATATAGTTTAATTCAATTTATTTTAAATTAATCAATAAATGGAAAAATCATTAATTTAAGTTGATCCAAGAATTAATTAAAATAAATAATTAATTTACAACTTAATCTATTTTTCAAATAAAATTTGAAATTCCAGCATTTAAGAAATGCAATTTCGAAATTTGATTAATAAAATAAAGAAAAAATATATTTTGAAAATTATTTAAATTTAGTTGAAAAAATAAATTTCAACTAAAATAATTTTCTATTTAATTAAGTGTCATGAAAAAGAAATATTTAAGTATCATGATGAAAATGAACTTAGATATTTAATTTTCAAATTAATTAAATGTATTAAATTCAAGAAATAAATAATTAAGTGTAGAGAAGGCTTAATTATTAATCTCTAGTTTAATAGTAGGAAAAAATATACTTAAAATAAATTGTACCAAAATTAATTATTTAAATAATTAATTTCACAATGTATAATATTTTCCTATTTAATATTAGAAATAATAAGTAGTCTAGAAATAACTATCTAGAAAATATTCTATTTGACTAAGTATCTTTTCCACAAAATTTGAAAAAATATCTAATTTAGGTTGTATTAGAAAAAATCTAGAACCTAAATATTTTTCAATTTTAAATTTAATTAAATATCAAAAATTAAGTTGTAACCACTTAATTTGAAGATATTCCATTTTAAGTTAATATTCGAAAAGATATTAACTCAAAAAATATCTAAAATATTCCATTTTAAGTTAATATTTGAAAAGATAGTAACTTAAAAAATATCTAAAGAATCTTAATAACCAATGCCTAAAATTCCTCAACTTAATTTTGAAATTTTAAAAACCAAAAGAGATTCAGATTTAAGTTGGTTAGTTGAAGATAACTAAATATCAACTTAAATAGGAATATTTAATGAAAAATTTAAATTAAGCTCCAGAAAGAATCTAGATGGTTATAATTCTATATTTAATTAAATACAAGAAAATACATATAGTTTAGCTTAGAATAAAGAATTCTTTAAACTATAATTTTCTTAAATTAATTTCAAAATAAATGAAATTAATTATGTTGCTAATCAATTTTATTAGGTTAAACTAGTTTAATTAACCTAGTACAGTTATTCAAATCAGGCAAATGGGCCTTCACAATTGGGGTGGTTCATGTGAGGGGGTGCTGGGTTCAGTATGTCGTACCCACTTCTATGGCTCCCAACTCTCACACAAAGCCCAAAAGAGAGGAATTTAACCTTAATAAGAACAACTGTTATTAATTGACTAAGCCCAAAAAACTAAATGGGCCTAAATAAAATCTATCAAGAACTATGATAATTTATTTTAGCAACATTAACCTATATGCATCTATAATGAAATTAAACACATAGGCTCACACACGCACACTTTGGATGGGTCCTATCATGTTGCTAGGTCATACACAGATGAAAGAAGATTGTAAATATACCTGTTACAAATTATTAACTTGACCAAGGGAGCCATCAGATCATTAGATCTGGCAAAAAGTACCCATGGCTATTTGCAATCAAGTAATAATAGGTTTTGAAAACTTACAAATAAGCTAAAACACATACTCCTGCAACAAGGTTAGCTGGATAGTTGGATGTAGGATTTATTTAATTTTAAATAAATAAATAATTTTGAAATTTTTAATTAAATAAATAAAATATTTATTTTCAAAAATTTAAAATAAAATTTGAAATATTAGAAATTTTAAAAAAAAAATTTAAATTGAAAATTAAACCTACAATTTTGAAAAATTAGGTTTCAACCAACCTAAATATCATTTCAAAATTTGCTAACTACTTTTAAAATTTAAATGTTATTTTATAAATAAAAATTAAATAAAAAATTAGAAAAGATAAATGAATATCTTTTTCAGATTTTAAATGTAATTTAAATAAATAAAATAAAAAAATTTAAAAGTTAGCAAAATATCTTATATCTATTTAAATTTACATGATTATAGTTATCTTATTTTAAATTTAAATAAGGTCAAATTATTTAAAAAAAAAATTAAATTGAAAATTTAAAATCTGACCTTAAATTTAAAAATAAGATAAGATATAATCAAATTTAAAAATAAGATAGATAATTAAGCAAAAAGATAGATAGTAACTATTTTCAAATTCAAATTACACTAATATCTTGAATTAAATTTAAAAAATATTAAATTAATTCAAAATGATAATTAGAATTGAATTAGAAATAGTAATAGTATAAATATAGAACTACACAAAAAATCGGAAGTTAATTCCATGAAAAAGCATGAAAAAACGAAGAAAAACGAAAAAATTGTGAGCTGTACGGACAGTTTTCGCGATTGCAGGAAAATTTCAGCACAGCTCCGATTTTTTCGAATCTTCAAAAAATCATAACTAATTAAAATTAAATCGAAATTGAGTTCTGTAAAAAAGTAACTTGCTTAATTTTTTCCATACTATCCAATAAAAATAATTCTAGAAACAGAATCGCAATTATTTTTCACGAAAATTTACAAACATCAATCAATCATCAAATAACAATCAATATAACATGATACCATCCAAAAACAAACAAACAATCGTTTTAAAGTCCAAATTTCTTGCAAGTAAATCAATTACCATGGCTCTGAGGCCAGTTGTTGGAAGTTATTTTACCAGGATCTTAGATCTACTCACAAGTATGTTGATTAACACCATAAATATGAACTTTCTAAAACGATGAAATAAACACATATAAAGTTCAGGAAACCTTACATTGGGTGCAACGGAATATAATGACTCCTTCCGTTCAGATATCTAGCCCTTGATTCCTTTCTGTAGCAGAGCATTATCAATATCTGAACCTGGATCTCTTTCTCTGAATCATTGATGCTGAAACTCCTTCTTGCTGAAAGTCTTTCTTCACGATCTTCCTCACTATGATTGAGGTATCACTTGCTGTGTGTGGGCACTACTCATACACTAAGGATTTCGAAATATTGAAGAAGAAAAGAAGAGAGGGAGTGGTCAGCGAGATAGGGAGAGAGAAGGCTCAGGTTTTTCTGATTCAGAAAGTGTCAGAAAAAAAAGTGTAATTTTCCTGAAGCCTTCACTATCTATTTATACTATTCCACTAGGGTTAGGTTTGAATTATTTGGCATTAAAATAATAGAAATATCAGAGGTAAATTCCTATAAAAGTGGCCAGTCCTACATAGTGGATTTGGGCCTCACTTTTTGCAATTTTGCAGTTTTATCCTTTCTGCATCTGATTTTCTCAAAAACGCCAATTTTCTAATTCAACCATTTAAATGCCAATTCTAACTATTTAATAACTATAAATAATTATTAAATAATATTGTCATTTATCATATTTATTAATTGAACCATACAAAGTATCATAATTAACAAATATTCCCCTAAAACTCTTTCTTTACAATTTCGCCCTTACTTAGTGAAAAAATTCACAAATAGACATAGTCTAATTTGAGAATTATAATTGATTAATCAAAACCAATTATATGAGTCTTACAAGCAATATTATCTCAACTAGTGCGGGGACCATGGGTTTATATAACCGAGCTTCCAATAAGTAGATCAAGAATTTATCACTAAAATTCACTAACTTATTAATTCTTCGTTGAATCCACGCATAGAACTTAGAATTGCACTCTCAGTTATATAGAATGCTCTATATGTTCCACCATATAGACACATCATTAGTTATCCATTGTTATAATCCTAATGTGATCACTGATCCTCTATATGAATGATCTACACTGTAAAGGGATTAAATCACCGTTACACCCTACAATGTATTTTATCCTTAAAACACTTGACCCCGTATAAATGATATTTCAGCTTATGTGAAATGAGTACTCCACCATTTATGTTCGTTTGGTCAAGCTCGAAGGAGATCATCCTTTGCTTACTATTCGCCAGATAGAAGCTATAGATTCCATGTTTATGCTAGCGCTCCCACTCAATTGCACTACCGTGTTCCCAAAATGTACGTATCACCCTAACCTAAAAGTAGGCTTAACTAACAAATCAAAGAACACGAATAGCCTTTTAAGATTGAGCATAATCATAACAGGATTAATAACATTTGATCTAGGATCAACTAGGCGATATTGACTTGAATAGATATTACGGTAAGTTTAATAAATCTAAGTCAAAGTTCAATATCGGTCCCTTCCGATGCATACTCCATGCATCCAACCTGAGCTTTACTTTAACCAATGCTCTGGAAAGAACATAACACTTCTCCAAATGCAAGTAAACTCTGTTGTAGATTATCATATCAGTAAAACCCTATGTCTGATAAATCTAGGAAACTTTATTCACATAGTCATGTTTACTTTCCAACGTGTTGACGGCACAATAAACAGGATCAATTATGTGAAAAGGGTTTCAGATGAATTTATACATTATGTACATATAATCATGAAATAAATCATGTGAACCATGCAACATTAAATGTTATTTCTGATCTATATTAATAAGTAAATCTGATTATATTGAAATGAGTTTTATTTAGGGCATAAAACCCAACACCAATCTCACTATTACCGGGTTGTTTACAATACCGGTGCCAACCTCACCTCAATCACAATATGGAAATGTGTTTGATATGCAAGCTAAAATCACTCTAGAAATATGATGATACAATGGAAACCTAGAGTGAAAAGCAAGCACACTTAAGATGAATAAAATCAAATTTTGGCTCAAAGTGTGTGAAAAGTGTTTGTTTGGATTTCAAACTTGGAAGCTCCTTAATCTCACTTAGATAGGTTAGATGTTTGTAATAAATGCTCAACCAACTTATTTTTTGAAAGAAAAATCGAGTTTATATAGTGTTGGAAAGAAAACTAGCCGTTTATAGCCGTTAGCACGTTTCCCGAGGTGAGGTCAGCCGTGAACCGGAAGTCCGGATGGGAACCGGAATTCCGGATTGATTACAACCGGAATTCCGGATGCCAACCGGAATTCCGGATGACTGACCAGAGGCAAAAATGCCATTTTTCGGGACTTAAACGCGCATAACTTCTTACTCGATTATCCGATTTCAGAAATTCCAACTTTGTTCTCTTAGTTAAACAAAATGTGATTTAGAAATTCAATTAAAATAAATTTTGAACTATCGTGTGAGAAAACTTGTTGCACAAGTTAGTGAATGGGCCCAAATTCAAATTTATAAAAACTTAGTGTGCTATGCAAATCACTTTAACAAGACTAAAGTAAATTTATACCATTTGATTTTGAATAGTCTTGATGTAGATGAGCCTCCTAGCTTGATTTGCATGTTTTTGATCCCCTGTTGACTTTTCCCGAGAGTTGACCTTGACTTTGACTTTGACTTTGACTTTCGGGTTGACTTTTGACTTTGGGCTTTTGAAGACCTCTTTTGAATAGGGTCTTGAGTTGTTGATCCCTTGATGAATCTTTTGCTCTTGATATGCTTGTTGAATCCATTTAGTGTTGCTTTCAAAAGTTTGGTAAAAATACCAAAATATTTATTTTCTCTTTTAAATTTGCTACAAAATCAATAAATCATTAGTAACAAATAATAATCAAATATTTGTTAATCATCAAAACAAGGAGATCTAAAAGTTTGAGTTAACAATCTCCCCCTTTTTGATGATATCAAATATTTGATTATTTTGAAAGGGAAAGAAAAATTTAAACAAAGTAAATTGGATTAGCTCCCCGTTAATGTGTGCAAGAAAAAAAATTTACCTTTTAATTTTACCTTGCATGAATTTGTAAACTCCCCCTCAATTTTTTACTTATGATAAATAGATTAGATACCCAAAAAAAAATTTGAGGTGATGCCAAAAATTAATCAATAGTTGTTCTCCCCCTTTTGATTCATCAAAAAAGGTGGCAAGGAATTCACAAAATATAAAAGAAAAGAGAGAAAAAATAATAAAAATAAAGACAAAGCAACATTCCAATGCATTAAAAAAAATCATAACATCCAAAATAACATTCAACACACAAAAAAAAAAAAACAAATAAAAGGACCAACTAACACAAAGTCAAGAGGCATGAAGCCTTTGCACACAACCAAAAACAAAATAAAAAGAAACTAAATATGCCAAAAAAAAAAATATGCAAGAACTAGTTTGGTGGGGGGCCAAAGCGATCCATGTATGCCCTCCATTGTGCCATCTCCTCTTGAACATTCGCAAACCCATGAACCATGTCACTCCTCATGGTGTTGATATCATTGTTAAGGTTGGTGAGTTGTGAGTTGAGATCATTCCTCAAGGTTTGAAATTGATTGTCAACCGAAGTGTGAAGACGAGTAAAAGCTTCCTCAAGGTTGAATTGGGGAAAGTTAGGCATGGGAGGAGCTTGAGGAGGCATCTCTTCTTCTTCTTCTTCTTCTTCTTCACTTTCACTTGCGGGAAAATTAATTTCTTCATCATCACTCTCCAAATCAATTTGCATTCTGTGCCCTCTTTTTGGTGTGAACACCCATTCATTGTTAAGGAATTTGTAACCCATAGCCTTGAAAGTTTTGGATCCTAGAATGTCACTAGAGGTAGGATCATTTTTCTTTTCATGTAGGGTAGGGATTCCTAAGAGAGGAAAAAGGTAGCTAAGAAGAAAACCAAAGGGAAGTGCCTTAATCATATTAGGCTTGTCCACATCAATGATGAATTTTAAAATAAGATAGCCTAGGTTGATTGGTGTAGTTTTGGCTATGATGAGATGCAAGAGTAATTGATCAATGGAATTTATCTCATCTTGGTGTCCACTTCTAGGAGCAAGATTTGCAACAATGAATTTGTGGAGAATTTTAGCCTCTAAAGTGAGTTGGTGTCTTTTTGGTCTCATAATAAAAGGGCCATCACCACAAATATTCCTAGAACATTCATCAAAGTTAAAAATGGCATCATTTTTGAGAGAAAGTTTGGGTTCAAGTAATATGCCACTATTTGGTGCTCCTAACATGTCATTGAGAGATGCTACATTAAGTTCAAAAGCTACTCCTCTAAGGGTTCCTTTAACACCTAAAGGTGCTAAGGTAGGTTTAATGCAAGCATAAAAACTTTGGATTAGTCTAGGATACAATGGAGTATTAATTTGAATGAAAGATGTCCATCCTAGGGTATCAAAGTGATGACTAAAATCAACATAATCAAGGCTAGAGAGATCACAAATTTTACCTTTGAGAATCTTCCTAGAAGAGAAATCATTAACAAATTTGTTATGATCCTCATCATTGAAGAATAGAGTGGGCTCTTGCCTTACTTTTGCCCTTATTTCCCTTTGTTGAATTGCACTAGCCATTCTCTTGTGAGCTCTTGAGGAGGGAGGAAGCCAATGAAGAACACACCTTTTTTTTTTTTTTAATTATTGGAAGATGAAAGTGAGGTTTTGAAAGAGAGAATTTGAGAGAAAAAGGGAGGAGTGGCTGCTGTATTAGGTTAGAAAATCTTAATGGGGAATGAAAATTTTGGTGGTAGGGTTTTAAAGGGGAAAAATCGCACTGAAAAGACGAATTTGACCTTATTTTATGGTCCTGCGCCATCCGGAATTCCGGATGGTACAACCGGAATTTCGGTTGGTGCAGCAGACCAGAAAAAATCCCCCTAAAATCGTCCTAAAAATTCCAATTTTAACCCAAATGACCCCAAACCAATTCTAATACCTTTAATATGATAAAACAAAATTGCTCAAACAAGAAAAATTGAAAAATAATGAAAAATGACGATTCACGGTAAGTTTTTCGAAAATTGCAAAGAAAATTAGAACCTTACCGAAAATGAGTTTAAGCAACGAAACTGAAAAATTCTTTTTCCGGCAGTTTGATAAAATAAAATGTGAGGTGTACCAACTTACGGAATCGAAAAATGTTGAAAAATGAGAAAGTTTGGCGAAAAACACTCTTTTAGGCCTAAAAATCTATAAATTCAACAAGTGAGGTACCAAAAATTTGTTCCATGCAAATTCCAATCAAGATAAACCTATAGGCACACTAAATACATTCTATTACACATATTCAAGCATATAGACACATAAGAAAATCAAATATGCAAAAATTCACATGTTCACTTGTTTAAAAACAAGTCCAAAGTTCACCAAAAATCCACATTTTGACCTATAATTTTGAGTTTTCAACAAGTATAGTTCATATAGGTCAAGTATCAATAAATTTTCTCATATATGCATATAAATCTCATTAATATCATATTTGGAATAATTATGCATAAATAAGCAAGTAAAGAGATATGAAATTTTTTTATAGCTAACAAACCTTATATTTCATTTAAGTTGGTCATGCCTAGCTCTCTTCTAATGAAACTAAATCTCTCATCACTAAGAGGCTTGGTGAATATATCCGCTAATTGGAATTCAGTGCTTACAATGTCTAGCATAATATCACGTCTTTGGATATGATCTCTAAGGAAGTGGTGCCTTATGTCAATATGCTTGGCTCTAGAATGCAATATTAGATTCTTAGAGACGTTAATGGCACTAGTGTTATCACACTTTATGGGTGTACATTCAAAATCAATATCAAAATCCTTAAGAGTTTGTTTCATCCAAAGTATTTGTGCACAACAACTACCCGCGGCTATATATTCGGCTTCGGTTGTGGATAGAGCTACTGAGTTTTGTTTCTTGCTAAACCATGACACTAAGGAATTTCCTAGAAAGTGACAAGTTCCACTAGTACTTTTACTATCCGTCTTACAACCGGCAAAGTCGGCATCCGAGTAGCTAACTATTTCAAAGTTTGAGTTCTTGGGATACCAAAGTCCTAGATTCATTGTGCCTATCAAGTATCTAAATATTCTCTTAACGACACTCAAGTGGGATTCTTTAGGACAAGATTGGTACCTAGCACAAAGACCAACACTAAACAAAATATCCGGTCTACTAGCGGTTAAATATAATAAAGAGCCAATCATACCTCGATACTTGGTGATGTCCACATTCTTACCGCTTTCATCTTTGTCCATCTTTATAGATGTGCTCATGGGTGTATTCATGGACTTTGCATTTGCCAAGTCAAACTTTTGAAGAAGATCCTTGATGTACTTAGTTTGACCTGTGAATATGCAATCCTTTTGTTGCTTGATTTGAAGTCCAAGGAAAAATTTTAGTTCTCCCATCATGCTCATCTCAAACTCACTATGCATACACTTAGAAAATTCCTCACAAAGAGCATCATTCGTAGCACCAAAGATAATATCATCAACATAAATTTGTACTATAATAATGTCTTTCGATTTTCTTTTTATAAAAAGTGTATTATCTGCTTTACCCATTGAAAAACCATTTGAAATAAGAAAAGTGCTTAATCTTTCATACCAAGCTCTAGGAGCTTGCTTTAAACCATATAAGGCCTTTTTCAATTTGTAAACATGGTTAGGGTATTTATGATTTTGAAAACCGAGTGGTTGAGAGACATAAACCTCTTCCATAATGTACCCATTTAAGAATGCGCTTTTTACATCAATTTGGTACAAGGTAAAATTCTTGTGGCATGCAAAAGCTAACAACATTCTAATGGACTCAAGTCTTGCTACCGGGGCAAAGGTTTCCTCATAATCAATTCCTTCTTCTTGATTGTAACCTTGGGCCACTAATCTAGCCTTGTTACGCACAATTACCCCATGCTCATCTACCTTATTTCTATAGAACCATTTTGTTCCAATCACCAATTGATGTGACGGTCTTGGAACTAACTCCCAAACATTATTTCTTATAAATTGATTTATTTCTTCTTGCATAGCTAGAAGCCAAAATTCATCAACTTCGGCCTCTTTAAAATTCTTTGGTTCAATTTGAGAAATAAAAGCAATGAAATTACACAAGTTTCTAAGGGAGTTTCTAGTAGTGACACCTTGAGAAGGATCACCTAGAATTTGGTCTATAGGATGAGCACTTTTGAATTTCCACTCATGTGGAAGGTTAGAGTTCATACCTTGGCTTTCATTTACCTTTTCCACGGGTGGTTCCTCTTTGGGAGTTTGTGAAGGAGCATTGGAAGTCTCTCCAATTTCGAGATTTTGAACCTCATCTCCCAAACCTACAACATCATCATCTAAACTTTTGCTTGTAGGCGGGTTAGTCTCATCAAAGGCAACATGAATAGATTCTTCAACAACATTAGTTCTTTTGTTATAAATTCTATAAGCTTTACTATGTGTTGAATACCCTATAAAAATTCCAACATCGGATTTCGCATCAAATTTTCCAAGGTTGTCCTTGGTGTTTAAAATGTAACATTTGCATCCAAAAACTTTAAAATAGCCAATGTTGGGTTTTCTTCCTTTCCAAAGCTCATAAGGGGTTTTATTCATGTTGGGCCTAATGAAAACACGATTCAAAATATAACAAGAGGTATTGACGGCCTCGGCCCAAAAATATTTTGGTAATGAAATTTCATTTAGCATTGACCTAGCCATTTCTTGAATTGTTCTATTCTTCCTTTTGACAACTCCATTTTGTTGTGGAGTTCTTGGTGCCGAAAAGTTATGGTTAAAACCATGTTCATCCCAAAACAATTCTAAGGCATCATTGTCAAACTCACCACCATGGTCACTCCTAACGGAGGTAATAGAATATCCTTTTTCATTTTGCACATTTTTCCAAAATTTGACAAAGTTTTCCAAAACATCACTTTTAAGAGTCAAGAAAATAACCCAAGTAAATCTTAAAAAATCATCAACAATTACAAATGCATAGTATTTACCACCAAGACTAGCAATTCTAGAAGGACCAAATAAATCAATATGAAGCAATTGCAAAGGTCTAGTAGTTGAAATCTCTTTCTTGGAATGAAAAGATGTTTTAATTTGTTTTCCAAATTGGCATGCATCCCAAAGTTTATCTTTAACAAACGGAATAGATGGCAAACCAATAACAAGATCTTTTCTAACTAATTTTGAAATAGAATTCATACTAGCATGTCCTAATCTTCTATGCCACAACCAAGAATTATCATTCATAACGGTTAAACATTTATTTTTACTATCAAAAGAATCAACATCAATAACATACACATTATCCTTTCTTACTCCAAGGAAAATAACTTCATTGGTTGAAACATTTTCAATGGAGCATTTTGAGGATTCAAACACAACACGAAAACCTATATCACATAATTGACTAATACTAAGCAAGTTATGTTTAAGATTATCAACAAGAAGCACATTTTTAATACATGGAGAGTATATGTTACCAATATCACCAATGCCCAAGATTTTTCCTTTTGAATTGTCCCCAAAGGTGACAAAGCCACTTTCCTTGCTTTTAAAGCTTGAAAATCTTGATGGATCACCGGTCATATGCTTTGAACATCCACTATCCAAGAACCATAAGCTTTGACTCTTTCTTGTTGATTCCTACAAAAACAAGTTCATTTGTTGGCTTTTGGTACCCATATAACTTTGGGTCCATTCTTGTTAGTTCTAGAACCCTTTGGTACCCATTTATTCTTGCCTAGATATGCCAATTTCTTCACATGACAATAGGAAATAGTATGACCATCTCGGTTACAATATGTGCATGTAAAGTGAGGTAGACTAGATGATTTCACAAAAAAGTTTCTCAAAAACTTTTGTTTCTTACTAGGATCATAACCAATACCATTTTTTTGAAAAACCACATGATTGGTTTCCCACCATGAGATCATAGCCCTCCTTACCTCTAGTGAAGGTATATATGTCATTTTTTAGGCTTCTCACATGGGCTTTCAATTCAACAATTTCTTTCTTATGTGAAGCACATGTAGCACATTGAGATTTAGCTATAAGTTCTTTTTCATTTATTTTTAAAATCTCAATTTCTTTTAAAAGCATGTTGTTCTTCTCTCTAAGGGTTTCGTTTTTAACAAGCAATTTACCAAAATCATCAAATAGTTCCTTAAATGAATTAGACAACTCATCATATGACATATCTAAGTTATCATCATCATTTTCGCTATCACAATCATTTTGGTTAGAAATGCTTACCCCATCATCAAGTGCCATCATGCACATGTTTGCTACTTCATTCTTTCCTTCTTCTTCGGAGTCCTCTTCGTCACTATTGAGCCAATCCGCCAACATTGCCCTTCCTTTTTATTTGTTCTTCTTTCTCATTGGACAATCCATCTTCATATGTCCGGGCTTCTTGCATTCAAAGCAAATTGGTGGATCATCTTTGCTTTTTCTTTCTTTTGAGTCACTCCCTCTTTGTGGCTTCTTCCCAAAGTTCTTTTTGAATTTCATTAACTTTTTGTATTTCTTAGAGAAGAGTGCTAAGTCCTCCATGTCACTACATAAGCTTTCCTCATCTTCTTCACTAATGGCATGGGAGGAGGAAGACTTGAATGCAATAGTCTTCTTTTTCTTCTCAACTTCCTCTTCTTCTTGAGCACTCATGAAAATTTCATGGTTCATGAGTGAGCCAATTAGTTCTTCCAAGGGAAGTGTTGAGAGATCCTTGGCTTCTTGAATGACAACCACCTTTCCTTGATAGGCCTTGGTGAGACTTCTCAAAATCTTGGTCACCATATCCTTTTGAGTAAGTACCTTGCCAAGAGAGTTCAAATCATTAGTAATTGTAGTGAAGCGAGTATACATATTAGCAATGGTTTCATCCGCTTTCATCTTAAAGTTCTCATATATAGTGGAATAAATTTGAATTTTAGTTTCCTTCATAGCACTAGTTCCTTGATGAGTAACTTCAAGCATTTTCCACATATCATAAGCGGAAGAGGCTTGTTCAATATTTTTAAAAATGTCTCTATCCAAACCACATATAAGAGCATATTTAGCTTTAGCATTTTTAGAAAGCATTTTCTTATCGTTTTCATCATATGCTTCATAAGTCTTAATTACTTCAACACCATTTATGACATGTTTAGCAACATAAGGAGCACTAGACACAATATGCCACAAATCATAGTCTATAGATTGGAGGTAAGTTTCCATTCTAATTTTCCAATAAGGAAAATCTACTCCATTGAAGTATGGTGCTCTATTTGTGCTAAAACCTTCTAACATGTTGTTTTGTGAATTACTTGGAAACGCCATGCTCTAGATTGTGAAATCTAATCAAATAATTTGAGCCCTTACTCTGATACCAATTGTTAGCCCAAGATATGTTTCCAAGAGGGGGGTGAATTGGAAATTAAGACTAATTTCGAAAAATTAAAACTTTTAACACAAAATTATGCAATTAGTCAATTAATCAAGTAAAAGCAAGTAGTATGGCAAGCAATATATTAAGACAAATAATTAAACTTGTAAAGTAAAGAGTTTAAGGATTAGAAATGCAAACTCTCGATTTTTACAAGGTTCGGTAGAGCTATGCCACCTACGTCCTTGGTCTTCAAAGCTATAGACCTAGCTTTGAGTTCCAATATCGAGCCAAGTTAACGGGCTTGACTAACCCTTACAATCGGGAAATTTTAACCAACGTATTTCCAAACCTCTTACAATAGTTTCGCACCCCCGAGGACTATTAACCTCTTTCTCGGATTGTTGAAGTGCCAATCTCACTATTACCGGGTTGTTTACAATACCGGTGCCAACCTCACCTCAATCACAATATGGAAATGTGTTTGATATACAAGCTAAAATCACTCTAGAAATATGATGATACAATGGAAACCTAGAGTGAAAATCAAGCACACTTAAGATGAATAAAATTAAATTTTGGCTCAAAGTGTGTGTGTTACGAAATTTTATGGTTATTACGCAAGTGTACGCAATCAAGTAGTATCTCATGCAAGTGAGGTCGAACCACAGGGAATTGGATTAAGTACTACTGAACTATACTTATGATTCTATTCGGTAGAATAATAATGTAAAGCCCGCTTAGTTAATTTGGAAATTATCAGTTAATTGTGATTAATTATGAAATTATTTATAGCTATTTAAATAATTTATTATACTGTTATTTATGTTATTCAGTAGCTTGCACATTTTGCATTTCCGGTGTCCGGTATTTTGGAACTCGGCGTTTGGCTTAGTAGAAATCACAACTTAGTATGTTAGTAGTTTGGGGACGGGTTTTAGACATTGGGAATGTCGGGAATGGCCGGGAATTTAGAATTTCCCAAAAATACCCCTTTAGTATGATTTTCATGATTTTATGGTGGAGGGGCAAAATGGTCTTTTTGCCCCATTAGTATTTTGTCTTTTGTGATTTTATGAAATGGAAAATAAATGTTATTTTATTTATTTATTGGCTGAAATGTAAGTTGATATGTGGCTTTATGTGTATTCCTTCTTTTTACAAAAAAATCACTAAGTAAAGAAAAGAAAGAAAATTTCAAAAACACTCTCTTTTTCTCTCTATTTTCGGCTGTGCATGGGGGTGCTTGGAGCTGGATTTTTGTGGTGATTCAAGCTTGATTTGCAAAACTCTAGTGAATTCTTGATTGTGGTAGGTGTCCTCTAGCTTTCTTCTCTTATTTTCTTAGGAAAAGTTTGATAAATTGATGATGCATGCATGATTTTTGGTTGCTGTTGCTGCTGTGTTTTGGTTGTTAAATTATGAGGTTTAAAGCATGTTAATTGATGTTAATTGAGCTGTGTTGAAAGCATGTTGGATAGATTGTTTAAAGTTTGAGTTTTCTATGCAAAAATGTGATTTTTGGAGGAAATTATAGTGATTCTGTTTCTGTGTTGTTGTTGTAGTTTCTAATAGTTTTCAGAGATGATTTTATGCTAGTTTAAGTTGATTTATGCTAGTGGAATGCATGTTTAGGTGGTTTTGCTCAAGTTTGAGTTTAGAACTCAAAGCTTGAGCTCCAATGGTGATTTTTGTTTATGTGTTTTTTGGGTGGTTTTGAGGCCTTAGAAATGTTCTAGGGAAGATATAGAACAGGTCTGGAAAGTTTGGAACCAATTGGGGTTGAATTGGTCGAGTTATGAAAAATTTGGTTTGCTGCCTGCGAGGAAACGGAATTCCGGTTGTGCATCCGAATTTCGGATGAGGGTTCTGAATTTTCCAGAACCGGAATTCCGGTTGGGCAACCTGGTCTACGGTTGGGGAAAATTCAGGGACCCTAGTTTTCCTCGTTTTTATGTTTTTAGGGGTATTGCCATGCTTTTTATCGATAGGGAAACTTTTAGTTCCTAGTTTTAGTCCCCGGGAAGTGATTTAGCGTGTCACTTATAGCGTTGTGATTTTTATGGTTTAGGAGCCA
This sequence comes from Cannabis sativa, assembly GCF_029168945.1. Classification (NCBI taxonomy): domain Eukaryota; kingdom Viridiplantae; phylum Streptophyta; class Magnoliopsida; order Rosales; family Cannabaceae; genus Cannabis; species Cannabis sativa. The sequence continues at coordinate 38,525,595 of NC_083605.1, read as the reverse complement.
GTAATCCGCCAGCTCGCCCTTCGTTCCGGTCGAGTTGGCCAGAGCACACCTGAAATCGGAATCCAGGTAAGATTAGTATAACAGTATGCATATGTAGATTACATGTTTAGCGTGCATGTAGGAAGCCTGTTAGATTACATTAGTTATGTATATAGGCTTCGAACCATCCAACCTTGTCACGTCGGTACAGGCTGGAGTATGACCAGCAGCCGGAGTATGACCGGTTTGATCGATCAGGCTGACATTTGGTTGGTGGTTCAGTGCTATTGACCTATCCCGTCGGTACAGGCTGGAGTATGACCAAGCAATGGAGTATGACCGGTTCGACCGATCAGGAGGATACTTGTACATAGTACCGTCCCTATGAACGTTCAAAACTCAGTACCATGTTGGACATGGCAGTAGTGGCTCAGTACCATGTTGGACATGGCAGTAGCGGGACTCAGTATCGTGTTGGACAGGGGAGTTAGAGTTATGTATGATATTATTATGCTTTTTCTTACTGAGTCTGTCGACTCACAGTTTATGTTCATGTGTAGGTAAAGGCAAGGCTATAGCTGATGGACCGTGAGCGAGCTTATGAGATTTTACATGTCGGGGCAGTTAGGCCTGGAGCGTACGATCCTCGGGACAGCAAGGCTGAATTTTTGTAACTGGTCGTTAGACGACTTTTATTTTATGTATCAGTTAAACAGTTGAAACTTTTTGTAAATGATTTTATAATCGGGATCCCGAGTCTTTTGTAATATGGTTTATAAGTTTAATTAAAAAGCAAAATTTTAATTAATCACGTTTTTCCATAAACCTCGTTGATTAGCAACGAGCTGCACAGTACGTTTAAAAATCACGTAATACGCCTAAGGTAGTTAGGGTGTTACAATTTGGTATCAGAGCCGCCAGGTTGTCTTCCGAAGATCGTCACGACATGTACAATCATCATCAGCAGTTAGCTCGGTTCACGGTTCAGTAAGCCTTTGTTGCTTTAGTAGTTTATTTTAGTCAGTTATACAAAAAAAAAAAAAAGAAGCCTGTTAGGAAGCATGTTAGTAGCCTGATAGTAGAATAGGCGCATGTTTCGTTTTTAATTTCCAAATTAAGCGGCATTAGTAAGCTCGCCTTGAATACGACCTGATATGCCAACTCTTGGTTTCGCAGGCGGTTCTAACTAGATGGACGCCAGGCGGACTACCAGGAGTCAGGGCAACTCCATAGGGTCGAATCAAGGTCAGGGAGCCCAAGCTTTCCCCACGCCGGGGCCGAGGTAGAGGTCCCCGAGGCAGGGCTCGTGGCCGGGGTGATGAGAACCCGCCACAGGCTGCCCAGGCTCCCCCAGCCGATCAGGGAGCCCCGAACTGGGAGTTGCGTTTTGCGGAAATGCAAGCCCGGATCGAAGAACAAGACCTCGAGATTCAGAGGTTGAGACAGCAGGGTGCTCCTGCAGTTCCTGTGCCCATAGTTCCAGTGGCACCTGCCCCTGCTGCCCAGGCCGAGATAGTGGTGGCGGCCCATAGATTGGAACCATTGTATGAGCGGTTCCGGAAGCAAGCACCTCCGGTATTCCTGGGAGGTCCAGACGTGATGAAAGCCGAGCAATGGCTGACGGTGATCACCAAAATACTGAATTTCATGGGTGTCACCGGTAACGACAGAGTGGTGTGCGCCACGTTTCAGTTCCAGGAGGACGCCCTGGTATGGTGGGACATGGTGTCTCAGATCCATGACGTCACCACCATGACCTGGGAAAGGTTTCAGGAACTCTTTAATGCAAAATACTACAACGAGGTGGTCAGAAGCGCCAAGAGGAAATAGTTCGTTCACCTGACCCAGCGGGAGAACATGAGCGTCACTGAGTATACTACTCAGTTTGATCGGTTGGCGAGGTTAGCCTCGGGAATTGTGCCGACCGACTTCAGCAAGAAGGAGAAGTATCTGGACGGGTTGAATCCCAAGATCAGGCATGATCTGATGATTAACACCGACGACAGCACCACCTATGCTCAGATGGTGGAGAAGGCACTGCGAGCTGAGGGCGCAGTGGGGTGCATGTCAGAATCAGCCAGTACTCCGGTTAGTGGCGGAGCTCCTAGCCCTCCTGCATCAGGCTTTAGCAGGGGGAGTAGTTGTTCGGCCATTGATCAGAGGAAGAGAGCACCCACTGCTTCCGGTGGCTCGAGTCAGAACAAGAGGTTCCGGGGGAACCAGAATAGAGGGAGTCGTCCTGGGGGTACTGAGACCCGATTCTCCTATCCCGAGTGCCCTAGCTCCAAGAGGCACCATCGGGGTGAGTGCAAAGGTCAGGGATGCTTTCATTGTGGCATGCCCGGACACTTCAAGAGGGATTGTCCCCAGCTCCGATCAGAGGCACCGAGAGCTCCAGCGATACCCACTCCAGCCAGGGTGTTCGCTATCACGCAGGCTGATGCAGATGCCAGCCCATCAGTAGTCACAGGTCAGCTTTCTATTAACAACTCACTATATTCAGTGCTGTTTGATTCTGGGGCTACACATTCTTATGTGGCGGCCAGAGTCTTTAGTAAATTGGGTAGACCCTATGATAGATATGAATCAGGGTTTGGAACCCTGTTACCTGGCGGAGAATTGGTTATCTCCAATAGGTGGATTAGGTCTATGCCGATCAAGATAGATGGTAGAGAGTTAAGCGCTGATCTGATAGAGATGAGCTTAGTCGAATTCGATATTATTTTAGGAATGGATTTCCTATCTAAATATTCGGCGAGCATTGATTGTAAAAGGAAGATGGTGGTCTTCCAACCGGAAAGTGAAGAACCGTTTGTATTTGTGGGTTCAGTTCAGGGATCTCGGATCCCGGTGATCTCGGCTATGTCAGCGAGAGAATTGTTGCACGGCGGGTGCTTAGGGTTTCTGGCCGTGGTGGTGGACACCACTCGGCCAGACACCATTCGCCCAGAAGACATCAGAGTGGTTCGGGAATTTTTGGACGTTTTTCCCGAAGAACTTCCAGGGTTACCACCTCAGCTGGAGATTGATTTTGTGATTGACTTGGCACCAGGGGTGGAACCGGTTTCCAAAGCCCCGTATAGGATGGCTCCAGCTGAACTTAAGGAATTAAAGATTCAGCTCCAAGGGTTGCTTGACATAGGGTTCATTCGGCCCAGTGTGTCACCCTGGGGAGCCCCGGTTTTGTTCGTCAAGAAGAAGGATGGATCTATGAGGATGTGCATCGACTACAGGGAGTTGAACAAGTTGACGGTGAAGAATAAATATCCATTACCTAGGATCGATGACTTGTTCGATCAGCTTCAGGGGAAGACGGTCTTTTCTAAGATTGATCTCCGTTCGGGTTATCATCAGTTGAGAATCCGAGAGGAGGACATTCCGAAGACGGCTTTCCGCACTAGGTATGGACATTACGAGTTTCTGGTTATGTCATTCGGACTAACCAATGCTCCTGCAGCATTCATGGACCTGATGAATAGAGTATTCAAGGATTTCCTCGATATTTGTGTGATTGTGTTTATCGACGACATCCTTGTGTACTCTCAATCAGAAGAGGAGCATGAGTTACATCTTCAGATGGTACTGCAACGACTTCGAGAACACAAGCTTTACGCCAAGTTCAAGAAATGTGAGTTCTGGTTGTCCCAGGTGTCCTTCCTAGGGCACATTGTGAGTAAAGATGGGATCAAGGTGGATCCCGGGAAGATTGAATCCGTCAGGGATTGGCCGAGACCGAAGACAGTGACAGAGATCAGAAGCTTCTTGGGTTTAGCTGGGTACTACCGTAGGTTCGTGGAGGGGTTCTCCAAAATTTCAATGCCCCTAACCGAGCTTACAAAGAAGAATCAGCGGTTTATCTGGTCAGATAAATGTGAAGCTAGCTTTCAGGAGCTGAAACAGAGATTGATTACTGCTCCGGTACTAGCTTTGCCTTCGGACAAGGAGAAGTTCGTAGTCTACTGTGACGCATCCAAACAGGGTTTGGGGTGTGTATTGATGCAAGCCGATCGGGTCATCGCTTATGCCTCCCGTCAGTTAAAGGATTATGAACAGCGATACCCGACTCATGATCTAGAATTGGCCGCAGTGGTTTTTGCACTGAAGATTTGGCGGCATTACCTTTATGGGGAGAAGTGTGAGATCTATACCGACCATAAAAGTCTCAAGTATTTCTTTACTCAGAAAGATTTGAACATGAGACAAAGGCGTTGGTTGGAACTAGTGAAGGACTACGATTGTGAGATCCTCTATCATCCCGGAAAAGCCAATGTAGTGGCCGATGCCCTGAGCAGAAAGGGTCCCGGGCAAGTAGCTAGTATGGTTCAGATATCACCTCAGCTAGCAGAGGATATGGTTAGATCCAGCATTGAGTTTGTGGTACGTCAGCTTCACAACTTGACGCTGCAATCTGATCTATTGGAAAGAATAAAAGTCGCTCAGATGACAGATCCGGAGTTAGTGAAAATCCGAGATGAGGTGTTGGCTGGTCAAGCCAAGGACTTTTCAGTGTCAGATAGTGGGATGCTTTTGTATAAAGCCAGAGTTTGTGTTCCGAACAGTGTGGAACTTAGAAATGAGATCTTTGAGGAGGCTCATTCTACCCCGTATTCTCTGCATCCCGGCACCACCAAGATGTACCAAGATTTGAAACCGTACTTCTGGTGGAGCGGTATGAAGAAGAATTTGGTAGAATTCGTATCGAGATGCCTCACTTGTCAGCAGATTAAGGCTGAACATCAGAGACCAGCAGGGTTGTTGCAGCCTCTAACCCTACCAGAATGGAAATGGGAAGATATTACGATGGATTTTGTGGTCGGGTTACCTAGGACCATGGGTTTGCATGATTCCATCTGGGTAGTGGTGGACCGATTTACAAAATCTGCTCATTTTCTGCCGGTTAGAACAACATTTACAGTGGATCAGTTGGCAGAGTTATATGTCAGGGAGATAGTGAGACTTCACGGGGTACCGAAGTCTATAGTTTCGGACAGGGATCCGAAATTCACCTCCAAATTTTGGCAAAGTTTGCAACGGGCAATGGGTACGAAGCTGAAATTCAGTACAGCATTCCATCCTCAGACAGATGGTCAGTCCGAAAGGACAATTCAGATATTGGAGGATATGTTAAGAGCCTGTGTTATGGACTTTGAAGGCTCATGGAGTAAGTATCTACCGTTAATAGAATTCTCTTACAACAACAGTTATCAGAGTACGATAGGGATGGCTCCCTATGAACTGTTGTACGGTAGGAAATGTAGATCCCCTATCCACTGGGATCAGACAGGGGAGAGGAAATACCTAGGTCCTGAGTCAGTACAACGGACTAATGAGGCAATAGAAAAGATAAAAGCTAGAATGCTTGCCTCACAGAGCAGACAGAAGAGTTACGCAGATCCGAAACGCAGGGATGTGGAGTTCCAAATAGGGGAACATGTGTTTTTACGGGTATCTCCGATGAAGGGGATTAAACGTTTCGGGAAAAGAGGCAAGTTATGCCCTAGATTTACTGGACCTTTCGAGATTCTCGAGAAGATAGGTCAAGTGGCATATCGGTTAGCATTGCCTCCAGCCTTATCAGCAGTGCACAACGTATTCCATGTCTCGATGTTGAGAAAATACGTTTCAGACCCCTCTCATATACTCAGTTATGAGAGTCTTCAGCTTCAGCTAGACATGACTTATGAGGAACAGCCAGTGCAGATCCTGGATAGAAAGGATAAAGTCCTTCGGAATAAGACCATAGCATTGGTCAAGGTTCTCTGGAGAAACAGTAAGGTGGAAGAAGCCACCTGGGAGCTAGAGTCAGATATGAGAGCTCAATATCCAGAGTTATTCAGGTTAGATTTCGGGGACGAAATCCTTTTAAGGGGGGGATAGTTGTAAAGCCCGCTTAGTTAATTTGGAAATTATCAGTTAATTGTGATTAATTATGAAATTATTTATAGCTATTTAAATAATTTATTATACTGTTATTTATGTTATTCAGTAGCTTGCACATTTTGCATTTCCGGTGTCCGGTATTTTGGAACTCGGCGTTTGGCTCAGTAGAAATCACAACTTAGTATGTTAGTAGTTTGGGGACGGGTTTTAGACATTGGGAATATCGGGAATGGCCGGGAATTTAGAATTTCCCAATAATACCCCTTTAGTATGATTTTCATGATTTTATGGTGGAGGGGCAAAATGGTCTTTTTGCCCCATTAGTATTTTGTCTTTTGTGATTTTATGAAATGGAAAATAAATGTTATTTTATTTATTTATTGGCTGAAATGTAAGTTGATATGTGGCTTTATGTGTATTCCTTCTTTTTACAAAAAAATCACTAAGTAAAGAAAAGAAAGAAAATTTCAAAAACACTCTCTTTTTCTCTCTATTTTCGGCTGTGCATGGGGGTGCTTGGAGCTGGATTTTTGTGGTGATTCAAGCTTGATTTGCAAAACTCTAGTGAATTCTTGATTGTGGTAGGTGTCCTCTAGCTTTCTTCTCTTATTTTCTTAGGAAAAGTTTGATAAATTGATGATGCATGCATGATTTTTGGTTGCTGTTGCTGCTGTGTTTTGGTTGTTAAATTATGAGGTTTAAAGCATGTTAATTGATGTTAATTGAGCTGTGTTGAAAGCATGTTGGATAGATTGTTTAAAGTTTGAGTTTTCTATGCAAAAATGTGATTTTTGGAGGAAATTATAGTGATTCTGTTTCTGTGTTGTTGCTGTAGTTTCTAATAGTTTTCAGAGATGATTTTATGCTAGTTTAAGTTGATTTATGCTAGTGGAATGCATGTTTAGGTGGTTTTGCTCAAGTTTGAGTTTAGAACTCAAAGCTTGAGCTCCAATGGTGATTTTTGTTTATGTGTTTTCTGGGTGGTTTTGAGGCCTTAGAAATGTTCTAGGGAAGATATAGAACAGGTCTGGAAAGTTTGGAACCAATTGGGGTTGAATTGGTCGAGTTATGAAAAATTTGGTTTGCTGCCTGCGAGGAACCGGAATTCCGGTTGTGCATCCGGAATTCCGGATGAGGGTTCTGAATTTTCCAGAACCGGAATTCCGGTTGGGCAACCGGTCTACCGGTTGGGGAAAATTCAGGGACCCTAGTTTTCCTCGTTTTTATGTTTTTAGGGGTATTGCCATGCTTTTTATCGATAGGGAAACTTTTAGTTCCTAGTTTTAGTCCCCGGGAAGTGATTTAGCGTGTCACTTATAGTGTTGTGATTTTTATGGTTTAGGAGCCAGTAATCCGCCGCTCAGCTTTAGTTCCAGTCAGGTTGACCGGCACACTTGAAATCGGAATCCAGGTAAGATTAGTATAACAGTATGCATATGTAGATTACATGTTTAGCGTGCATGTAGGAAGCCTGTTAGATTACATTAGTTATGTATATAGGCTTCGAACCATCCAACCCTGTCACGCTTCTGCAGTGCCGGAGTATGACCAGCAGCCGGAGTATGACCGGTTTGACCGATCAGCCGACATTTGGTTGGTGGTTCGGTGCTATTGACCTATCCCGTCGGTACAGGCTGGAGTATGACCAGCAGCCGGAGTATGACCGGTTCGACCGATCAGGAGGATACTTGTCAATAGTACCGTCCCTATGAACGTTCAAAACTCAGTACCATGTTGGACTTGGCAGTAGTGGCTCAGTACCATGTTGGACATGGCAGTAGCGGGACTCAGTATCGTATTGGACACGGCAGTTAGAATTATGTATGATATTATTATGCTTTTTCTTACTGAGTCTGTCGACTCACAGTTTATGTTCATGTGTAGGTAAAGGCAAGGCTATAGCTGATGGACCGTGAGCGAGCTTATGAGATTGTACATGTCGGGGCGGTTAGGCCTGGAGCGTACGACCCTCGGGACAGCAAGGCTGAATTTTTGTAACTGGTCGTTAGACGACTTTTATTTTATGTATCAGTTAAACAGTTGAAACTTTTTGTAAATGATTTTATAATCGGGATCCCGAGTCTTTTGTAATATGGTTTATAAGTTTAATTAAAAAGCAAAATTTTAATTAATCACGTTTTTCCATAAACCTCGTTGATTAGCAACGAGCTGCACAGTACGTTTAAAAATCACGTAATACGCCTAAGGTAGTTAGGGTGTTACAAATAAGTTTGCAATTTGAAAGTAAATAACTCAGAAATTAAAGAGAAACTAAACGAAGATTAATCAAGATGAGAGATTAGGGAGGTGAATCCTGTTGATAAGCTACCAATGTTAATACCTAATTGCTATCCTTATCTCAATGTGAATGACAGATTATAAATTAACCTAACTCTTTTCAGATCTTTTAGGTTCTAAATAATATGTTCTCTAATTAACTTCTTAATTAAATCAACACAAAATCAGCATTAAGCAATAATCTATTAGTCACTGAGGCTATGTAAATACTTTCGTTTTACATCAAAACCTAGACTATCCAAATTTTAGCATTCTCAATTCTCACTTTTCAGATTTCGAATTGAGATCATTAAACATGTAAAAGGTGATCAAGCTTGCACATGGAATTAAACACAAATAAAGATAGTATTCACACATAAGATGAAGGAATGGCAATTATTTATTAACTAGGCATAAACTTAAACAACATTCATCATCCTCCCTTATTGGGAAATTTAGTTCATAATAACTCTAAAAACATCCATGATTAATTCAGAAATAAAAACAAACATAAAGAAGAATTAAAAGGGTAAAAGAAAGAAACTAGAAGGTGGTATCGCTCCGGGTCTTCAAGATAGCTTCCTCTCCACTTGCCTCCACTATTAGGTCTGTTTTTGCTTGATTCTGACCTTCAGTGTCGTATTCCTTATATAGGGATGAGTGGTGTGCCTCCAATTGAGAGAAAAATCAAAATTAGGTCAAAACCACGACGTCCATACCAAGTCGCGACTAGCCCTTAAGCTGGTCGCGACTACAGGCAAACCTCAAAAATCGAAGGTTCTGCCAAACCTCGAAGTCGCGACCAGGGTCGCGACCAGGAAAAAGGGTCGCGACCTGGCTCAATTGAAGTCGCGACTACTGTAGCTTCTGGAGACGAATTTTTCCAATTTTTTTCCAGTTTATCCCAGTTTTTCGCCATTTGACTGAATTTGAACTTTAACACTCCGGGAACCTGAAATAATGAAAATCAAGCGTAAAACTGCTCCAAAAGACACCAATAGACGAGATAATGCTAACTTTAAAAACCCGAAACATAGGCTAATTATAACCTAACAAAATCCCCCAAACTAGATTCTTACTCGCCCCCGAGTAAGATAAAAAAAACTAACTACGCTATCAGATAATTACTATGTTGCTGACTCATGCTCTGTTTTCTTACTTGCATAAACTAGAATTTTGATCCTACTAACTCTAACAATTAACTCGGATGCTCCATTAATAACACTATGTACCACTGCAACAATTTACTCAAATGTGAAACATTTTTATAAAAGTTTTACTCTTTCCATTAATTCCACAATCCGATAACTCTTGCATGCTTACCTTTCTCCACTAATGTTGACAGTATTCTTTAAAATCATCAGGTCTTTTAAAGGCTTAAGTATAATGGCTCAGATATTCAGGGATAGGCAAAAGACAATTTTTTTGGCTCAACATATCATAAGCACACAAATAGAACCCACAAGTTTTTCACTTTGTTTTTTTTTTTAGAATCCCATAATGTTCCCCAAATTTACCAAGATTGATAGAAGATATCTCTATTATTTTCCCAACATCACTGAGTCTCTTTTTTTTTCAAACATATATTTTTTTTTTTCACTTTTTATTGTTCTTTTTTTTTCATCAGTGACATTGAAGTACAATTTTTCCTCTTCTCAATCTTACAAGTTTTTATCCCTCTCACTAATTTCTCTCACTAAGTGTTTCCTCTCCCCCAAACTAATTATGTAGCTTATGATATCATGGATAACATGGTGAAGAAAAAATTAATAGCGTGGTTGCAAAATTTTTCAAATCAACGGGTGAAAAACAAAACAGGTTTAGGCTCAAAAGGTTCACTAGGGATACACATTATTATGGTAGGCTTGAAAGGCTCAAACTATCCCAAAAATGCCTAAGTCATATTCCAATTGAACACTATCAAGGATTTCGCCTCAAAAGAATAAACATGCAAGTTCTAAGCTATCCTGTCAATCTTACCACAAACCATAGTAAAACAGTTATAACAATTTTCACAGATTGAATAATTACAATTGTTCACAGGTTTCTAAGCATCCAAACTAATCCAAATAGTTAACAGAATCAAGCACACAATTATTTTACAATTTCAGATCACATCGCACTAATCAGCAGTATACAACTATCATCAAGCTTATTGCCATTCCTTAACTAAAACAAAAAACTAAAACAGAAAATTAAAGTGCAGAAATTAAAGTGCAGAAATTAAAATAAGTGCAGAAATTAAATTTTTTTTTAAGTCTCTCCACCCAAACTAAATATGACATTGTCCCCAATGTATACAGGAATATGCAGAGAAAAGAGACTTACCTGAGACCCTCTCAGAAAGGGTTGGGTGGACCCTTTTCATCCAAAAGAGCCCTCGTACTAAATGAAGAAAATTGACCACCAATAGTGTTGATTTCAGATTTTTGCACAAGAGTAAGCTCACCTTCAGAACTACCACACATCAATCTTTTCCAACGACGCTGAATCGTTCGAAGTCGCTCTTTAGGCTTTGCTTTCTTCTTATCAGCTTTAACAAAAGAACCCTTCACCATCTCAATCTTGCAACAGGTAGGAATGTCAGTTGGGGCAAAAACATTAAAATTGACCTCTTCATCTTGCACTCTCAACTTTAACTCTCCCTTTTGAACATCTATTACTGCTCGGCCCGTGGCTAAGAATGGTCTTCCCAAAATAATGGGAATAGTTGAATCTTCCTCCATATCAAGAATTAGGAAATCAGCAGGGAAGATAAACTTACCAACCTTCACCAGTACATCTTCAATTATCCCACGAGGATGAGTCAAAGAACGATCTGCCAGTTGTAAAGTCACTGTTGTAGGCTTTGCTTTTCCCAATCCTAGCCTCTTGAAGACAGACAAAGGCATTAGATTAATGCTTGCTCCTAGATCACATAGAGCTTTAGTTTCCACCGAACCCCCTAAAGAGCATGGAATATTGAAACTACCCGGATCTTTAAGCTTGGGCGGTAGTTTCTTTTGCAAAATGGCGCTACACTCCTCAGTTAATGCCACTGTTTCATAGTCCTCCAATTTTCTCTTCTTAGACAATATCTCCTTCATGAACTTCACATAACGGGGCATTTGTTCCAAGGCTTCAGCAAAAGGAATGTTGATGTGTAGTCTTTTGAAGACCTCTAGGAATTTGGTGAACTGCTTGTCTAGACTTGACTTTCTGAGCCTCTGAGGATAGGGTATTTTCACATGGTGATCAATGCTAATTGGTGGAGACTGTTGTGGTTGTGTTGGGTTGTCAGTAGCCTTCTCTGATGTTTGTGTTGGGGTTAGCTTTGGTTGAGCTTCATTCTCCTTTTCTCCATCAGCTGATTGTGGCAGTTCAGGACCATCATAATTTTTACCGCTTCTCAGGGTAATTGCTTTGCAGTTTTCTTTGGGGTTTACTTCAGTTGTGCTAGGCAGATTCCCTTGAGGACGAGTTGCTACTTGAGTTGCTAGTTGGCCCATCTGAGTTTGCAGGTCTTTGATTGAAGATCTAGTTTCAGTCATGAATTGAAGCAGTAAATCTGTTTGCAAACTAGAATTTCCACCAGAGGCTTGTTGCTGATTAAACTGTTGGTTCTGATTCTGGTTCTGATTTCGTTGCTGATAGAACCCACTGTTTCTTCGGTTATTATCCTGGTTGAACCCATAATTGTTGTTGTTGTTCTGTGAATAGTTTCCAATGGCTTTAGCTTCATCCATTGGCAAATCATCCACATCTGCTTGACACTCTGAAAAGTGATGACTTCCTCCACATAACTCCCACACAACTTGGGCTTGTTTAGCTTGCCCTGCAATTAGCTTTGTCAATGCCTCAACCTGAGCTGTCAACTTTGTGATGGCATCCACCTCTAACACACCAGCTACAAAATCAATAAATCATTAGTAACAAATAATAATCAAATATTTGTTAATCATCAAAACAAGGAGATCTAAAAGTTTGAGTTAACATGCTACTCCTAGTGATACATCAAAAGGAAAGTGTTTCTATTGCAATGGAAAAGGACACTGGAAATCCCAATGTCCTATACTTCTTGCAAAGAAACAAGGTATTTCTTTTCCTATAAACTGATGAGTTTTAGTGAATTATTGTCCATTTGGATTATTAATTCTGGACCTACTAACCATGTTTATTTGTTTTTCTTCTTATTACAGCCCAAGTTTCTTGAACTCGGATGCTATCTTAGCGAGTTGAATCAGAAAGTTGGACAAAAAGGTGGAATTCGTCCAAGATAAAGATGAAGTTCGTTTATTTTATTTATTTTTGAATTAATTGTTTAAGTTTCAAAAAAGTTTGGATTTCAATTATTAGTTTGCGATTTTATTACCTATTTTTTTCATATTGTTGCAAACAATTCCTTTATTTTTGGAAGATTTTATAATAAAGTTTTCTATTTTGGAAATAAATTGCAATTTCTGAGTTGAGCTTCATTTATTTTATCTTGTGTAACCAATACCAATTATATTTATATGTTTTAATAATTGTATGTGTATGTGTCTTTATTATTGATACAAATTCTGTAGTATCTTAAACTCTTCAAACAGTTAATACTACATAAACACAAATTTTTTATGTTTATGAATAATTGTTAATTCTAAAACAATTATTAAGAATTTGTTTAATAGAAAGATCTTTTGATCAGATAGGGGTGGAAAAAAAGTTAAGAATAATATGCAGTTCAACAAACTTTTATATCTATTGAACTCTGGATTATATTCGTAACTCCACATGACCTCTATAACACTAAGAGAACCGTGATCTCTATATCCCTTAGGGGTGAATCATAATCTCTATAATGAATTAGGGGTGGACTATATACCACAGTACTCTTTGTGACACATAATTTTAAACATGGAAGTAATATAATGAATTAGCAATTATCAGAATAAATTCGTGATCTTGATTATATGTTCCAGTTTATATTTACTGTTGTAATAGAAATTGATACCAATAAAGTTTTTTGAAAATGTATCACACTACCTTAATTGAGTGGGAGAATTTTAAAATTCTTTACCCATCTTCATTTGGTTGACACTTGTGATAAGAACTTAAGAGCACTACTGAGAAAGTAAATCTAACCATTTGTGTGGATAGAAATAACTTATCAGAATTATGAGAATAAGATAGAAGAATTCTTGCATAGTCTAATCGAATGACTTGAGCAAAGATTTATAATCATCATAACATTTTATGGTATCTCAATTTGATTGCTATGTTGATGACTTAGTCTAGAAGTTTCAGACTAAGATAATATGTCACAACTAGGTATCCCGCAAAACAATAGTAAGAGGTTAAATGTATAATTTAACCAGACACCTACTGTTGAGTGGGAGCCATCTGAGATGTAATCAAATAAGGAACATTAGGGGACAGTCAAGAAAGATTTATGAAAGTGACCTATATTTTAGATATTAAGGAACTATATATAAGTAATCCTAATATCTACACCAACTCATAAAGAATTCCAGATGGTGGTTTCTCTGCGGGTGGACGAATTATTCTAGACGAGTGTAAAAACGCATCTATAATAATTCAAGCTCCATCAGTGAAGCTATATAACTTTGTAAATTCGATATTACCATAAAGTTATTCAACTAAAGAAAATTCTACAATGTATTATCTCTGTTTCAATCTTTAAAGTATGAAAGATATTTCTTCTGTTTATTCAGATGTACTTAATAAGCAGTAAGGATTTCAGTATCCCTTGATGAGTAATGCATATAGTAAAGGGTATTGCATAATGTTTTATGAACTTGGTTCCAGAAAATTTGGGTTGAGTCAAATATACTACACTTTATCTGAAGATCAAGACAACAGATTGATTGGAATGCACAACTGGTTTTATGTTAGTGCAAGTGGGAGTTTGTTGGGATTTTATGCCCTAAATAAAACCCATTACAATCTAAACTAATTTGTTATCAATAAGAGAATTAGAAGTGATTTATGTTAACATGTAGTTTGTAATATCCGCTTTTCTTGAAGGGTAATTAATTTTTTTTTTTAAATACTTAGTTTATTTTGTTTGCTAATGGAGATAATTTATTATTATGAATATTATAAGTTTAGTGGAGTATGAGATTTTTTTTAGTGACAATAAAATTTCTTTTTTTTTTTTATTTTGAGGGTGTGTATAATGTTAGATAAATAATTAAATTATTCGAGATAATTTAATATTTAATTATAAGTGAATAATATTATAAGTATATTAATGATAATAATAATATGGGTAAATATGTTGTAGTATATTATTTAGTTTATTATTATTATTATTATTATTGCGGAATATGGTAACTATTTTATATATGTATTTTATTATTTTTTAAATTTTAAGTTGTTGATCAAGGGTTAAGATTAAAGTTTTGGAGTATATATAGGATGTTTATGAAATATATTTAGGTTTAAAAATGCATAAAGAAGTTGAAGGGAGGAGGCGGTCCGCAGAGAGAGAGCCCGATAAAGTTTCATGTGGACCTTAGAGAGAGAAAAAAAGATTTTGATTTTGAAACACTTAGAGAGTTTCTGGGCTTGTTTGATCGCTTTGAATAGCTTCTACACAATCTAAGGAAGCTAATGGTCATGGAAAAACGGGCGAAGACAGCAGCTTTCGAAATCCACCATTCTCATGCACGTTCTTGAGCCATCTCGGATTTGAACGTGTATGAGTCGTTTCTGGGTTAAAATAAGATTATGTTTAAACTTAAGGGACTCCTAGAGGACGTTTGGATGTAAAGAATGGAAGCTTTAAGGCGTAGAACGAAAATCTTTATTGTTGGAATCCATCTTTAATGGTACACCGGCGACAAAGAAGACAATGACTTTGGACCATATTATTTCGTGAGTTAAGGTCGACTGGAGGTTCTAAGCACTGTAGGAAGCTTCACCAATCAAAATAATGCATGGAAAGCAACTGTATAAGGAGTTTGATACTCGTTGTCGCCGAAGAAGACGACTAAACCGACGTAACGCCGGCGACCGTGTTCTTGGCAGTTCTGAGGTTTTTTTTTCCCATCTTTTTTTTGTAGATTTAGATTCTACATATTATGTGAGGGTGTTTGGTAAAGTTTCATATTTTTCTTGCAATTATTTGATTTATTATGAATTATTTGGTTTATTTGTTATATTAATTAAGAAAAATACTTAGGTTGCTCAGAAAAATCTAAGTTTATTTTTTACGATTGGTTATGGATTATAAACTGTCAAAAAATTGATAGATTAGATTTTTGGTCGATTTTGTATTTTTCATGAATTATTTGTGTTATTTATAAATTTAATTATGAAAAATACCTAGACTGTTCACAAAATTAAATGTTAATTATTTAGGGCTTAGTACAGGCTATAAACTGAGTTATATTGGTTAGATTTTGGTTTTCAATGATTTTTGTATTTTCATGAATTTATTTAGTTAATAATTAAAATAATTATGAAAAATAGTTAAGTGATGTTAAAATAGTAAAATATATTTTTGTAACGCTATTTACTATCTATGGTACGCAATAAAAAGGTTTTTATAATTTATTTATTGTTGTAGGTATTTATTATAATTATTTGTCACTAATTAACTATTTAATTGAATTTTAAATAGGATAAATAGTAAAAAAAAATTGTGTTTACTGTTTGGGAACCTTCAATATAATGCTAAGATATAATTATAGTGTCTGGAATTAATTTGAGACTATGTTGAGATGTTTTGCTATTTTTGGTTAATTATTTAGGATTTTATTCTTTTTAACAATAAATTTATACATAATCATGGATAGTACTTCACACATATTTCTAAGCAGATTGAATATGTTTTACGATTAGTATAAATGGTTAAGAAATATGCTAGCTTTTGATTTCGATAAATTATTACATATTTATATATTTGTTAATGAATGGTATTTTAGTGAAATTTTACGTAAAAATTATTTGTATGACTTCATGTTTTACGTTAAAAATATTGGTACATGCAATGTGTTGGTGAGAATTATAGTGATAAATGATTGTGTTTAGTGTGTCATGCAAGTGAAATTGATTTATGTATTACGTATTTTTACGTAAGTTTCTTTATGAGTACAAAGATTCATACTTAAATGTATTTTGAGTGTATTATTGTGTTAATGAATGTTTAGGATCTTGTTCTCAACGAGGAAATTCATTAACGTGCTTGGAGTAGCAAGAAGGTGTTCCTAACAACTGAGGTAAGAAGAGTGGACATCTGTGCACAGGGTGTATGTTAAAACATATGACTTTATTGTGTGTTTGGTGTTCATGTGTTTATGAGTTTTTGTACTATGAATTGTTGTTTATGTTGGTATTGTTAGTATGTGATAGTGATAAGGCTTTTGACTGTTTGTGTGAGAATAACACTTATATGATAGGTTTTCTGCTGCTGGTGTGAGCATAGCAATGCAGGATATATTTTTGGCTGCTTGTATGGGTTTACTTGTAGGTTATCCTTTCATGGGTGAGTACAACTTGTGATAAGGGATTGCCCTATTGGATCTCGAGTGTGAGAACAACACAAGACAGGGAAAGTTACACATCATGTTTGATCAACATGAGTGGGAGTAGATTATCGTATGTGAGGACAATGTGCGATAAGATACTGTGTGTTATGTGTGTGAGTATAGCATGCATTAAGATTGCACTGTGATATGATATTATATTGTATGTGAGAATGATATGCGATACGACATGTTGTTATATGAATGCAAGTATGGTATGAATTAATTTGATGTTGTGATATTGTTATACTTAATTATGAATATGTTATCTAGTTGGGGGGTTATGTCCTACATAGCTCTTCAACTAGGCGTTAGCTCACGGGTACTCTGTGTGCAGGTAAAGACAAAACTAAACAGTGAGGATAGCGAGCTCGATGGGTGGATTACATGTTAGGAGATTGTCACGATATTTTGGTTTAAAAAAATTTCGTTAAAGATTATGATTCAAAAATAATTTTTGTAACGCTTTATATTTTAAAGGTTACGAATAAATAAATGTTTTGTTTTAAAAATAATGAGATCTCATGCTTAGTCATTTTTCAATAAAGAAGTCTTTTATTGTCTTTATCTTAAATGGTTTTAAATGGACTAGCTAGTGTGACGTTTCGGGAAATCGGGGCGTTACAATATGGTATCAGAGCAATATGGTCCTAAAGAATGTGGTTATCCCTAACATGTAAAGTTCATTGCAACGAGAAGAGCTCGACTCACTGTACTGTAAGTTTTAGTCAATATGTTCATGATAGTTTTATATGTTTTATGTTGCATTACATCTTATGTGTACGAATTTAGTGTGACTAGAAATTTTCTTTGTGTTTAGAAGAATATGTCTTAGAATTTTGTTGATAGGATTCGATCAATGGGATATTTTCTTGAAAATTTAAGCAAATGATTCAAGGTGTAGCCATATTAAATAAATTAAGTTTGATTTTGATAGGTTGTACTTATTTTCATAAATCAAGAGTTTAAGAGGAGTGTTCTCAAAAAGGAATTGTGACTGAAATAGAGTATGTTATGGCAAAAAAAAAAACAAGTTTAGTCGTTATATTAGCACTTCTAACGAGAGTGTATGTTTCAGGTTTAATAAACTAAGCATATAGAACTATTGGTACGTTCTTAGGTTTGATTTTTTTTTTCTCTTATTTAAGTGTTAATGGATAGATAATTTTAAGTTGTACTCTTTTATTAGAAATAATTAAGTTGAATTTTGGTTAAAGGTGAAATCTAATCATTAAGGTTATAATAGAAGAACAGATTGTGACAGTCAGTAGTCTCGTGATCTGTAAGGGGATATACTGGGTAAGCTGTGCAATCCCACACCGCCTGGAGAAGATCAAGTGAGATGATTCTCAGACTGTGTGGTATGGGACTACACAGTTGAAGAGGGCTTAAATTGATTGATTGGTACTACCAGTAGCCAGAGTAGCGTAGTCGTGTATAAGAGTCATTCATTTTGTGGGTGTAAGGCCCAATAGAGGCTTGAAGCGGGACATTACAAATGGTATCAGATTAAGCGAGTAAAGGAAAAATGTATATGAGAATTGGATTAAGCGATTTTTGTTCTCATGTTATTCTTAGAAAGAGTGATGCTGATAGTAAATTTTATTCCTATTTCATTAGTTTGATGGATTAGTAAATGTTTCTCATATAGTGATATGCATGTGGCTCATTCATGAGAGTATGTAAAATTGTGTGCTTCTAAGGCTATATATTGACAAGCTTGCATGTGTAAGAAGACATTTTACGATCTTTAGCTTACATGCAGTTCATGTAATTATAGAAGACATATGGTCTGTATGAATGACATCGGTTTGTTGACGATATATTTGATCGTTATGTGGAGGGCTGCATTCTTAATTATTATGCTACGAAACTTAGAATCAGGTAGTCTATTGACTGCATAGAATTGGATAATTTCGATGGTGGAATTCATTAAGAGGGGAACAGTTGAGTTGACTTATAATGTAAAGTTAAACTTCGAGGACAGAATTTCTTTAAGTGGGGGATAATTGTAATATCAGCTTTTCTTTAAGGGTAATTAATTTTTTTTTTAATACTTAGTTTATTTTGTTTGCTAATGGAGATAATTTTTTATTTTGAATATTATAAGTTTAGTGGAGTATGAGATTTTTTTTCAGTGACAATAAAATTTCTTTTATTTTATTTATTTTTTATTTTGAGGGTGTGTATAATGTTAGATAAATAATTAAATTATTGGAAATAATTTAATATTTAATTATAAGTGAATAATATTATAAATATATTAATAATAATAATAATATGGGTAAATATGTTGTAGCATATTATTTAGTTTATTATTATTATTATTGTGGAATATGGTAACTATTTTATGTATGTATTTTATTATTTTTTAAATTTTAAGTTGTTGATCTAGGGTTAAGTTTAGAGTTTGGGAGTATATATGATGTTTATGAGATATATTTAGGGTTTAAAAACGCATAAAGAAGTTGAAGGGAGGAGGCCGTGCGCAGAGAGAGAGAGAGACCGATAAAGTTTCATGTGAAACTTAGAGAGAGAAAAAGAGATTTTGATTTTGAAACACTTTAAATAGCTTCTACACGATCTAAGGAAGCTGATCGTCATAACAAAACGGGCTAAGACAACAGCTTTCGAAATCCACCATTCTCATGCACGTTCTTGAGCCATCTTGGATTTGAACGTGTATTAGTCATTTCTGGGTTAAAATAAGATTGTTTTTAAGCTTAAGGGACTCCTAGAGGACGTTTGGACGTAAAGAATGGAAGCTTTAAGGCCTTGAACGAAAATCTCTATTGTTTGACTCTATTTTTAATGGTACACCGGCGACGAAGAAGACAATGACTTTGGACCATATTATTTGGTGAGTTAAGGTCGGCTGGAGGTTCTAAGCACTGTAGGAAGCTTCACCAATCAAAATAATGTGTGGAATGCAACTGTATAAGGAGTTTGATACTTGTCGTCGCTGGGGAAGACGACTACCCCGGCGTAACGCCGACGACCTTGTTCTGGCCAGTTCTGAGGTTTTTTTTCCCATCTTTTTTTGCAGATATAGATTCTACATATTATTTTAGGGTGTTTGGTAAAGTTTCATAATTTTCTTGCAATTATTTGATTTATTACGAATTATTTGGTTTATTTGTTAAATTAATTACGAAAAATACTTAGGTTGCTCAAAAAAATCTAAGTTTATTTTCTATGATTGGTTATGGATTGTAAACTTTCACAAAATTGATAGATAAGATTTTTGGCCGATTTTGTATTTTTCATTAATTATTTGTGTTATTTATAAACTTAATTATGAAAAATACCTAGACTGTTTAGAAAATTGAAAGTTAATTATTTAGGGCTTAGTATAGGCTATAAACTAAGTTAGAATGGTTAGATTTGCTTTTTAATCATTTTTGTATTTTTCATGAATTTATTTAGTTAATACTTAAAATAATTATAAAAAATAGTTAAGTGACGCTAAAACAGTAAAATGTATTTTTGCTCCTCCAATCAAAAAGGAGATGAGAAGGAGGGACATGGAAAAATTCCGCGAATTTCACAATAATTTTGGCCACAACACAAACAAGTGTTGAAAAGTCAAGAGGGAGATTAAATTCCTCATAAGGAAAAACAATCCCCACTTGTGTCGTTATGTGCAGATTGACCAAGCTTTGGCAGAAGCTGCTCAGAATGGAGACCCTATGCAACCACTAGTGGCGGGCTTGGGGTCATAATTGGCAGACCCCACATTGCATGCAAGACTAGTAAGGCTAGGGAATGATATGTTCAGACTCTCCGTCACGAGCCTAAAAATGACATCCTGGTCGTCGAAGAAAAAGGCTCCAAGCAACTCAAGCTTGGAGAGACTGCCATCTCTTTTAGAGAGGAGATGATGCACAAGTCAACTTCCCACACAATGATCACTTGGTCATTACAATATATATCAAGGTCATGATGGTTGCCAGGTGCATGGTGGACAGTGGAGCCTCCTCCAACATTATTTACAAATCAACCTATGAAAAGATGGGGCTCCAACTGGCAAACTTAGCACCTTGCACCCAAGTAATGAATGGCTTCTTTTGCCAAGGCATCACACTCATGGGGTACATCCAGCTACCCTTGACAGTTGCAGAGAATCCCATGACAAGAACATTGATGGCACAATTCGTAGTAATCAACGTGCCATTAGCTTTCAACACTATGATAGGTCGACCAACCCTGTACGACCTAAAGGCAATAACATCCATCTACCACCTATGCCTAAAGTTCTCAACACGGTATGGGGTAGGATGTTTAACAAGAGACCAACAGTGTTCTTATCACTGTTAAAACCTAGCTTTATCTAAAGCCAAGAAAGAGAAGATGCCATCCAAGAGCTCTGACGATGAGCCTGACAAAGGGCAATGAAGTCTAGCCATAAGTAGGGAAGCAGACATAGATCCTCAATTTGGGGATCCTGCAAACAACTTTGGACTTGTAGAAGAACTGGAGGAATTTTAAATTGATTGAAGATTGGGAAATGTTTAGCGCCAGAAATAAAATCACTCTTGATAAAATTTGTCAGAGCGAACCTTGAACTCTTCACATGGTCGCATGGAAACATGGTTGGAATAGATCCTTCCGTGATGACCCATGCACTAAACATTAATCCAAACTTATGACCTATGAAACAGATAAGGAGGTTGTTGGGTAAAGAGTGCGCCCAACCTCTAATAGATGAACTCGAAAGGCTAAGCACCAATGACTTCATCACCAAAGAATTCTATCCAGTTTGAGTATCCAACCCTGTATTGGTACCCAAATCAAACAACAAGTGTATTGTGTGTTGGGAATTATTTTACCAGGATCTTAGATCTACTCACAAGTATGTTTATTAACATCCTAAATATGAACTTTCTAAAACGATAAAATAAACACATATAAAGTTAAGAAAACCTTACATTGATGCAGCGGAATAAATGTCTCCTTCCACTCAGATCTCTAACCCTTGATTCCTTTCTGTAGCAGAGTATAATCAAGATCTGAGCCCGAATCTCCTTCTTCTTCAAGCTTTGATCCTTCACAGTCTTCCAATCTATGATTGAGTTACTGCTTGCTGTGTGTGGGCACTTACTCTTTCACTAGGGTCACGAAAAAGATGAAGGAAAAGAGGGAGAGAGGTTTCGGCCAAGGTAGAGAGTGAGGAAGGCTCAGTTTTCTGAAGAGAGAAATTTCTGTCAGAAAGGCTTATTGAAAACTTGTGTTTTGACTGAGCCATCACTTTCTATTTATAGGCAACTTACTAGGTTTAAGTTTAGAATTATTTGGCATTAAAATAATAAAAATAATAATTTGAAAAAGCCTTATAAGTGGCCGGCCATAGGTGTTGTAATGGGCCCCACTTAATTTTGCAATTTTATCAAATTTTATCTCTATTTTCTCAAAAATGACAATTTTCCAATTCTAACCTTTTAAATGCCAAAACTAATTATTTAATAATTAAAATACATTATTAAATAATATTGTCATTTAATTTAATTATTAATTAGACATATAAAGTCTATTAATAAATAAATAAACCTAGAAAACTCTTTTCCTTACAGTTTCACCCCTGCTTAGTGAAAATTCATAAAATCAGACATAGTCTAACTTTAGAATTATAATTGATCAATCACGAATCAATTAATGAGTCTTACAAGCAGAATGTTCTCAACTAGAATGGGGACCATGGATCTATATGCTGAGCTTCCAATAAGTGAACCAAATTTACCAAGTAAATTCCTACTTATTAATTCTTCGTTGAATCCACTCTTAGAACTTAGAATTGCACTCTCAGACTTATATAGAGCATATTGTATGTTTCAAGATACCAATATACTATCTCATTTAACCATTGTTATAATCTTATTGTGATTTAAAGATCCTCTATATAGATGATTTACATCGAGATGGGATTTCCTTACCGTTCTCACCCCTCAATGTATTTTGCCCCTTAAAACACTTAGCTACCTGTAAATGGTGTTTAGTGATCTAATAATTAGTGAGTTAAACAAGAGCTCATCCATTTACTTCTATTTGCTAAGCTCGAAGGGAATCATCAGTTAACTTCTATACACCAGTAGAAGCTATAGATTCCATATTTATGTTCAGCACTCCCACTCAATCATACTATCATGTTCCCAAAATATACGTATCACCCTGACCCAAAAGTAGGCTTAACTAATAAATCAAAGAACATGAATAGCACTCCTGAGTTGAGCCCAAGCATATCAGGATTTAGATTCTTTTCAATCTTAAGATCAACTACTGATATTGACTTGGAAAGATATGTATAACGGTAAGTTTGTAATATCTTAACTTAGTTGCAATATCGGTCTAGTCCAATGTATACTCCATACATTCGAAACTAGTATACTTTACTAATGTCCTGGAAAGAACATAACACTTACTCCAAGTGTAAGTACACATCATCGCTGATTATCACATTAGTGTAAATCCAATAACACTGATGAAACAGGGACCAAAACTTTTGATTCATATGATCACAATCACATTCCTATGTGTTGACGATACTGTAATTGTGAATAAACATATGATCTGGATTTAACTGATTTTCTGTGTATGAATGTAATAAACATATTAAACATATTAAACAATTAGCATGTAAAATTCATGCAAACATCAATCACTTCAAATTTCTTATATTGATAACTAATCAGATTGTAAAGAGTTTTATTTAGGGCATAAAACCTAACAAACTCCCACTTGCACTAATATAAAACAAACTGCGCAAATAGGTCAATCTGATGTCTTGATCTACAGATCAAGTGTAGTATATTTGAATCCACCCAAACTTCTGGAAACTAGTTCATAAATACTCTTATGAAACATCCTTTACTATATGCTTTACTTATCAAGGGATACTGAAATCTTTACTGTTTTAAATGTACATCTGAATTAACAGAAGACATATCTCTCATATTTTAAAATATGTAATTGAGATAATACAGTGTAGACTTTTCTTCAGTGATATAACTTTCTGGTATTTTCGAATAGACCAAGTTATAATTCTTCTCTGGTAGAGCTTGAATTATTATACAATAATTCCTCCACCCCCAAAGTAAGCACCATCTTATAGAATTTCGTAATTAGATGGTGAGATACAAAGACAACTGATACACAGTTCCTTAATATCTGACATATAGATCACTTACATAAATCCTTCTTGAATATCTTCTAATGTTCCCTATTTGATTACATCTCAGATAGCTCCCACTCAATAGCAGATGTCTGGTTAAATAATACTTTTAACCTCTGATTGTTTGGAGAGTTACCTAGTTGTGACTTTTGTATTAGTCTGTAATTTTAAGTTAAGACTAAGTCATCAACATAGCAGACTAGTATTTGAAGTGAAAAATACATGCCAGAGATTAAAGTAATCAAAATTAAGATACCATCAAATTTTATGAGGATTAAGAATTCTATTGTTCAAGTCATTTGAATGGACTGAACTAGAGTTCTTTATCTTATTCTCATAATTCTGATAAGCTATACCTATCCATGTGAATGGTTAGATTTGCTTTTCAGTAGTGTTCTTAAGTACCTATCACAAGTGTCAACCTAATGAAGATGGGTATAGAACTTTAAAATTCTCCCACTCAATTAAGGTAGTGTGAAACTTTAACAAAGAACTTTCAGAGGTATTGTAACACCCTAACTAACATAGGCGTATTACGTGATTTTTAAACATGCTGTGCAGCTCGTTGCTAATCAATGAGGTTTATGGAAAAACGTGATTAATTAAAATTTTACTTTTTAATTAAACTTATAAAACAACATTACAAAAGACTCGGGATCCCGATTATAAAATCATTTACAAAAAGATTTAACTGTTTGACTGATACATAAAATAAATGTCGTCTAACGACCAGTTACAAAATCAGCCTCGCTGTCCCGATGATCGTACGCTCCAGGCCTAACCGCCCCGACATGTACAACCTTCATAAGCTCGCTCACGGTCCATCAGCTCTAGCCTTGCCTTTACCTACACATCAACGTAGAACTGTGAGTCGACAGACTCAGTAAGAAAAGCATAATAATACTCATACATAATTCTAACTGCCGTGTCCAACACGATACTGAGTCCCGCTACTGCCATGTCCTACATGGTACTGAGCCACTACTGCCATGTCCAACATGGTACTGAGTTCTGAACGTTCATAGGGACGGTACTATTAACACGTAACAACCTGATCGGTCGAACCGGTCATACTCCGGCTGCTGGTCATACTCCAGCCTGTACCGACGTGTTACTATATCCTCCCCGGGATCGGCCGAACCTGGTCATACTCCGGCTGCTGGTCATACTCCAGCCTGTACCGACGGGATACGTCAATAGCACGGAACCACCAACCAAGTGTCGACTGATCGGTCAAAGCCGGTCATACTCCGGCTCTTGGTCATACTCCGGCCTGTACAGAGCGTGACGGGGTTGGATGGTTCGAAGCCAACATACAACTAATGTAATCTAATAGGCTTCCTACATGCTCGCTAAACATGTAATCTACATATGCATCTTGTTATACTAATCTTACCCGGATTCCGAATTCGGGTGTGCGGTCAACCCGATGGAACTGAAGCTGAGCGGCGGATTACTGGCTCCTAAACCATAAAAATCACAACGCTATAAGTGACACGCTAAATCACTTCCCGGGGACTAAAACTAGGAACTAAAAGTTTCCCTATCGATAAAAAGCATGGCAATACCCCTTAAAACATAAAAACGAGGAAAAACACGGGTTCTGAAAAATCCCCAACCGGTAGACCGGTTGCCCAACCGGAATTCCGGTTCTGGGAAATTCAGGACCCTCATCCGGAATTCCGGATGCACAACCGGAATTCCGGTTCCTCGCAGGCAGCAACATCAAATATTCATATCTTGCTCAAATCAACCCCAAATCACCTCAAACTTTCCAGACCTGTTCTATACCTTCCCTAGAACATATCCAAGGCATCAAAACAACCCAGAAACCTCAAACACGAAAAATGCCATTGGAGCTCAAGCTTTGAGTTCTAAACTCAAACTTGAGCAAAACCACCTAATCATGCATTTCACTAGCTTAATTCTACTTAATCAAGCTTATCTAAGCCTCTGAAAACAATTAAAAACAACAGCAACATCACAGAAACAGATTCACACTATTTTCACCAAAAATCACATTTTTGCATAGAAAACTCAAAGCTTTGAACAAGGTAGCCTATATGCATTTCTAACAGCTTGAATCACCTCAAATTAACATGCTTACAATCCAGAAATTAATACAAAATCACAGCAGCAACCATATATCAAAATCATGCATGCATTTCATCAATTTTACTTAAAATTCAAGAAAACACAAAGGCAAGTTAAAAGTGATCAAACCTTGGCTAAGATTACACAAATATGAGTTGAAATTCACAAGGATTTGAGGAGAAAAACCCAGCTTTTGAATCCCATGCACAGCCGAAATAGAGAGAGAGAAAAGAGAGTGTTTCCTTTTCAAGATTTTCTATTTTATTTTTCTAAGTGTTGAAATGAGAATGAAAAGAGTAAATGCCACATAAATCATATTATTTCAGCCATCAAATAACACTTAAACATTTATTTTTCCATTTAATAAACTCACATAAGACAAAACACTAATGGGGCAAAAAGACCATTTTGCCCCTCCTCCATAAAATCACATAAAAAACACTAAAGGGGTATTTTTGGGAAATTCTAAATTCCCGGCCATTCCCGACATTCCCAATGTCTAAAACCCGTCCCCAAACTACTAACATACTAAGTTGTGATTTCTACTGAGCCAAACGCCGAGTTCCAAAATACCGGGCACCGGAATTACAAAATATGCAAGCTACTGAATAACATAAATAACAGTATAATAAATTATTTAAATAGCTATAAATAATTTCATAATTAATCATAAACAACTGCTGATTTCCAAATTAACTAAGCGGGCTTTACAGGTATCAAACTTTTACTTACAACAGTAAAATCGAAATGGAACATACAATCAAGATCAAGAATTTATATTGACAATAGCTGACTCATTATATTACTTCTATGTTTAAACAAGATATGTGTTTCATAGGGAATTGTGGAATAGACTCCACCCCTAAGAATATACATATAGGGTACTATGGATAACCTCCACCCCTAAGTATATAGAGATTATGATCCACCCCTAAAGGTTGTAAAGATCATGATTCTCTTAGTGTGATAGAGTTTATGTGGAGTTGAATACTATCCAGAGTTCATTAGATATAAAAGATCGTTGAACTGCATAGTTTTCTTAACTTTTCTCCACCCCTATCAGATCATAAGATCCTTTTATTAAATAAATTCTTAATAATTGTATGAGAATTAACAATTATTGATAAACATAGAAATAATTTCTAGTGTTTATATAATATAACTCTATGAAGAGTTGTAAATATTATAGAATTTGCATCAATAATAAAAACACTTACACATACAAACATATAAATATAATGTGGTAATAATTGATGAAGATAAAATTAAATGAAGCTCAATCTCATAAATTGCAATAGTGAATTTCGAAAAAAATAAAACTTTATTAATAATAAAAAAGTATTGCAACAATATGAGAGAAACAGGGATAAATATCCCTAACTAAAATTTGAAATCCAAATTGTCTTTAAACTAAAACAATTAATTCAAAAATTGAAGAGCTTCATCTTCATCTGGACGATTTCACCCTTGGTCTAGCTTTCTGATCAACTCAATTGAGTTCAAGTAGCTTGGCCTATAAGAAGAAGAAAATAAACAAAGTTTAGTCCAGAATCATAAATCCAATTGGATAATAATTCACTAAAACTCTTAAAGTTTATTAATGGAAATACCTTGTTTCTTTGCAAGAAGTTTAGGACACTGGGGTTTCCAATGACCTTTTTCATTGCAGTGGAAACACTTTCCTTTAAGTGTAGCATCACCAGAAGGAGCAGCCTTTTTAATGGCTTTGGCTCGCTTCTTGGTGTTCTTCCACTTCTTCTTCGATTTGGGCTTTGAAGCAGAGGCGACATTTGCTTCAGGTTTCATCGTCCCATTACCATTACCAGGATTGTGAGGTTTACTCCCTTTCTTCTTGGGTCCTCCAATCAAATTTTCATAAGTTTGAAGGTCATTGACTAATTCATGAAAGTCAATTTCCTTCTTATTCATGACATAATTTGACGTATATGGTAGAAATGCTGGAGTCAGGCTATTCAAGATAAGACTAACTTGAGTAGCACTGTCCATTTCAGCACCATGATCCTGGGCTTCTTGGAAATAACTGGACATGAGGAGAACATGGTCACGCACGTTTTGATGAGGTTCCATCCGTGCGTTAATGTACTTCTTAGTCGCGTCAAAGCGTGACTGAAGCGATGCCTTACCGAATAGCTCATTTAACTTCGTCATAACTTCAGCAGCCTTCTCAGTTTTAGAAAACCGAGTTTTGAGGGTGTCAACCATGCTAGAAAGCATAAAGTATAGAGCTTTGTCATTTGCTTTCTGCCAACGCTCATACTTTTCTTTCACAGCTTTGGATGCATTGTCCCCAGGCACTTCAGGTGACGGCTCAGTTAAAACAAACAAGGCACTTTCTCCTATGAGAGCAATATTAATGTTCTCATTCCATTTATTAAAGTTAGATCCATTCAGCTTATTTTCAGTCAACAGTGATAACATGGGATTCATTTTGACAAAACAGGATACTACAAAATAATAGAAATCAACAAATAGAAATTAAATAATGGTTTAACACACAAAATCAATTCAGAAATTATAAGCACATAGCAAGTAGGAATGATATGAGAAAATACTTAAAAATTCAATCCTAAATAATTTCCAAGGTTTTCAACAAACTGATATCAGTGTCCCGTTTAGGCGAGAGTCAAAGCTACCATCCATTGAATAGAGTTGTCAGCTCATCTAAAATGTTAAACATTCTAGCAACCTTTTATTCGATCAAGATTGGAATCCAGCGTTGTCCCGTTTAGGCGAGAGTCAAGGCTATTCTATCTTATGAGCTTCTACCATTGTTTCGCAATTTGCAAGTCAAATATGGTCGCCACCATTAGGGTGATCTATACCATATAAAACACTTACAAACCACTTATCATGCGAGATTAAACGGTGCGAAATTGCTAATGAACGTTCCTCCATTAGGGAGGATTCTTCACTAAAACAAACGCGGTGTAAAACCCACAATGGAGATCGAATATCTTAATAATAATAAAGCTCATTGTTTAAAATGTATTTTCTTATTATTCTAATAAATAAATCTCATTAAATTCTATTTAAGAATTAAAATTCAAAAATAAGAATTTAATATAATATTTATAAAATTATACTAGATGGTGATTGAAATAAAATTAATTATTTCCATCTTAGTAATAATCTTAAATATAAATATTAAGGAAATTAATTTAAGTTGAATTAAATAAATAATTAGCAACTTAAAAATTTCCTTTGAGAATATATTTATTGAGTTCGAAAATTAAGTATAAAAACTATATAATTTTCGAAAATAATAAAAATAGAAAAGAAATACTTCAAGCAAAAATATCACCTATCTAGATATTCTTTTGACTAGTTAATTCAATTTCTAATAATATATATATATTTTAAATTCATTTATTTTAAATTAATCAATTAAATGAAAAAATCATTGACTTGAGTTGGTCCAAGAATTAATTAAAATAAATAATTAATTTACAACTCAATCTATTTTTCAAAAAAAATTCGAAAATATTGCATAATTAAAATGCAAATTTCAAAATTGATTAATAAAATAAAGAAAAATATATATATTGAAAATTATTTAAATTTAAGTTGAAAAATTAAATTTCAACCTAAAAATAATTTTCTATTTAATTAAGTGTCATGAAAAATCAATAAATATTTAAGTATCATGATGAAAATCAACTTAGATATTTAGATTTTTCAACTTAATTAAATGTATTAAATTCAAGAAATAATAATTAAGTGTAGAGAATGCTTAATTATTAATTTCTATTTAATACTAGGAAAAATATACTTAATAAAATTGTACCAAAATTAATTAAATAAGCTCCAGAAAGAATCTTAGTTAGTTAAAATTCTATATTTAATTAAATACAAGAAAAATACAAATAGTTTGTCTAGAATCAATATCTAAAACTAAAAGTGTTTTTGTTAAAATTAACTTTAAAATATTAAAATGAAAATAAATTTTCATATATTTTAAAAGTTAATTATGTTGCTAATTCAATTTTATTAGGTCAAACTAATATAATTAACCTAGTACAGTTATTCAAATCAGGCAAATGGGCCTTCACAATTGGGGTAGTTCATGTGAGGGGGTGCTGGGTTCAGTATGTCGTACCCACTTCTATGGCACCCAACTCTCACACAAGGCCCAAAAGAGAGGAATTTAACCTTAAAATGAATAACTGTTATTAATTGAATAGGTCCAATAACTAAATGTACCTAAATAAAATCTATCATGGTGTGACATTTTATTTAGCAACAACCTATATGCATCTATATATAATAAAATAAACATATAGGCTCACACAGGCACACTTTGGATGGATCCTATCATGTTGCTAGGTCATACACAGATGAAAGAAGATTGTAAATTTTACCTGTTACAAATTATTTACTTGACCAAGGGAGCCATCAGATCATTAGATCTGGCAAAAAGTAACCATGGCTATTTGCAATCAAGTAATAATAGGTTTTTTAAAACTTACATACAAGCTAAAAACACATACTCCTGCAACAAGGTTAGCTGGATAGTTGGAAGTAGGATTTATTTAATTTTAAATAAATAATTTCGAAAAAAAATAAATAATTAAAAAAATATTTTAATTAATTTCGAAAAATAAAAAAAATTTAATTAATTTCGAAAATAAAATAAATTTAAAATTTCGAAATTATTTTTTTTTTTTATAAAAATAAATATTTAAAATTAAACTTACTATTTGAAAAATTAGGTTTCAACCAACCTAAATATCATTTCAAAATTTGCTAAATACTTTTAAAAATTAAATGTTATTTTAAAAATAAAAATTAAATAAAAATTAGAAAAGATAAATAAAATATCTTTTCAGATTTTAAATTTAATTTAAATAAATAAAATAACAAAATTTAAAAAATTAGCAAAATATCTTATATCTATTTAAAATTACATGATTATAAATATCTTATTTTAAATTTAAATAAGGTCAAAATATCTAAAAAGATTTAATTAAAAAATCTTAAAAGATAAGATATTTTTAAAATATCTTGAAAGATAAGATATTTTTAAATATCTTAAAAGATATTATAAATATCTTTAAAAGATATTATAAATATCTTAAAAGATAAGATATTTTTAAAATATCTTAAAAGATATTATAAATATCTTAAAAGATATTATAAATATCTTAAAAGATATTTTAAATATCTTAAAAAATCTGACCTTAAATTTAAAAAAAATATAATCAAATTTAAAAATAAGATAAATTTTTAAGCAAAAAGATAAATACTAGTTCTATTCAAATTCAAATTACACTAATATCTTGAATTAAATTAAAAAAAATTAAATTAATTCAAAATGATAATTAGAATTGAATTAGGAATAGTAATAGTATATATATAAAACCATACAAAAAATTGGAAGTTAATTCCATGAAAAAGTATGAAAAATTGAAGAAAATTGAAAAAATTCGAAACTGTACGGACAGTTCTGCGATCGCAAGAAACTATCAGCACAGCCCCGATTTTGTCAAATCTTCAAAAAATCATAACTAATTCAAATAAAATCCAAATTGAGTTCTGTAAAAGGCTAACTTGCTTAATTTTTTCCATACTATCCAATAAAAATAATTCCAGAACCGAAATAACAATTATTTTTCACGAAAATTTCATAATCATCAATCAATCATCAAATAACACTCAATACAACATGATACCATCCAAAGAACATACAAACAATCGTTTTAAAGTCCAAATTACATGCAAGTAAATCAATTACCATGGCTCTGAGGCCAGTTGTTGGGTTTTATTTTACCAGGATCTTAGATCTACTCACAAGTATGTTTATTAACATCCTAAATATGAACTTTCTAAAACGATAAAATAAACACATATAAAGTTAAGAAAACCTTACATTGATGCAGCGGAATAAATGTCTCCTTCCACTCAGATCTCTAACCCTTGATTCCTTTCTGTAGCACAGTATAATCAAGATCTGAGCCCGAATCTCCTTCTTCTTCAAGCTTTGATCCTTCACAGTCTTCCAATCTATGATTGAGTTACTGCTTGCTGTGTGTGGGCACTTACTCTTTCACTAGGGTCACGAAAAAGATGAAGGAAAAGAGGGAGAGAGGTTTCGGCCAAGGTAGAGAGTGAGGAAGGCTCAGTTTTCTGAAGAGAGAAATTTCGTCAGAAAGGCTTATTGAAAACTTGTGTTTTGACTGAGCCATCACTTTCTATTTATAGGCAACTTACTAGGTTTAAGTTTAGAATTATTTGGCATTAAAATAATAAAAATAATAATTTGAAAAAGCCTTATAAGTGGCCGCCCATAGGTGTTGTAATGGGCCCCACTTAATTTTGCAATTTTATCAAATTTTATCTCTATTTTCTCAAAAATGACAATTTTCCAATTCTAACCTTTTAAATGCCAAAACTAATTATTTAATAATTAAAATACATTATTAAATAATATTGTCATTTAATTTAATTATTAATTAGACATATAAAGTCTATTAATAAATAAATAAACCTAGAAAACTCTTTTCCTTACAATTTCACCCCTGCTTAGTGAAAATTCATAAAATCAGACATAGTCTAACTTTAGAATTATAATTGATCAATCACGAATCAATTAATGAGTCTTACAAGCAGAATGTTCTCAACTAGAATGGGGACCATGGATCTATATCCTGAGCTTCCAATAAGTGAACCAAATTTACCAAGTAAATTCCTACTTATTAATTCTTCGTTGAATCCACTCTTAGAACTTAGAATTGCACTCTCAGACTTATATAGAGCATATTGTATGTTTCACGATACCAATATACTATCTCATTTAACCATTGTTATAATCTTATTGTGATTTAAAGATCCTCTATATAGATGATTTACATCGAGATGGGATTTCCTTACCGTTCTCACCCCTCAATGTATTTTGCCCCTTAAAACACTTAGCTACCTGTAAATGGTGTTTAGTGATCTAATAATTAGTCAGTTAAACAAGAGCTCATCCATTTACTTCTATTTGCTAAGCTCGAAGGGAATCATCGCTTAACTTCTATACACCAGTAGAAGCTATAGATTCCATATTTATGTTCAGCACTCCCACTCAATCATACTATCATGTTCCCAAAATATACGTATCACCCTGACCCAAAAGTAGGCTTAACTAATAAATCAAAGAACATGAATAGCACTCCTGAGTTGAGCCCAAGCATATCAGGATTTAGATTCTTTTCAATCTTAAGATCAACTAGGCGATATTGACTTGGAAAGATATGTATAACGGTAAGTTTGTAATATCTTAACTTAGTTGCAATATCGGTCCAGTCCAATGTATACTCCATACATTCGAAACTAGTATACTTTACTAATGTCCTGGAAAGAACATAACACTTACTCCAAGTGTAAGTACACATCATCGCTGATTATCACATTAGTGTAAATCCAATAACACTGATGAAACAGGGACCAAAACTTTTGATTCATATGATCACAATCACATTCCACTGTGTTGACGATACTGTAATTGTGAATAAACATATGATCCGGATTTAACGATTTTACGTGTATGAATGTAATAAACATATTAAACATATTAAACCATTAGCATGTAAAATTCATGCAAACATCAATCACTTCAAATTTCTTATATTGATAACTAATCAGATTGTAAAGAGTTTTATTTAGGGCATAAAACCTAACAAACTCCCACTTGCACTAATATAAAACAAACTGCGCAAATAGGTCAATCTGATGTCTTGATCTACAGATCAAGTGTAGTATATTTGAATCCACCCAAACTTCTGGAAACTAGTTCATAAATACTCTTATGAAACATCCTTTACTATATGCTTTACTTATCAAGGGATACTGAAATCTTTACTGTTTTAAATGTACATCTGAATTAACAGAAGACATATCTCTCATATTTTAAAATATGTAATTGAGATAATACAGTGTAGACTTTTCTTCAGTGATATAACTTTCTGGTATTTTCGAATAGACCAAGTTATAATTCTTCTCTGGTAGAGCTTGAATTATTATACAATAATTCCTCCACCCCCAAAGTAAGCACCATCTTATAGAATTTCGTAATTAGATGGTGAGATACAAAGACAACTGATACACAGTTCCTTAATATCTGACATATAGATCACTTACATAAATCCTTCTTGAATATCTTCTAATGTTCCCTATTTGATTACATCTCAGATAGCTCCCACTCAATAGCAGATGTCTGGTTAAATAATACTTTTAACCTCTGATTGTTTGGAGAGTTACCTAGTTGTGACTTTTGTATTAGTCTGTAATTTTAAGTTAAGACTAAGTCATCAACATAGCAGACTAGTATTTGAAGTGAAAAAATACATGCCAGAGATTAAAGTAATCAAAATTAAGATACCATCAAATTTTATGAGGATTAAGAATTCTATTGTTCAAGTCATTTGAATGGACTGAACTAGAGTTCTTTATCTTATTCTCATAATTCTGATAAGCTATACCTATCCATGTGAATGGTTAGATTTGCTTTTCAGTAGTGTTCTTAAGTACCTATCACAAGTGTCAACCTAATGAAGATGGGTATAGAACTTTAAAATTCTCCCACTCAATTAAGGTAGTGTGAAACTTTAACAAAGAACTTTCAGAGGTATCAAACTTTTACTTACAACAGTAAAATCGAAATGGAACATACAATCAAGATCAAGAATTTATATTGACAATAGCTGACTCATTATATTACTTCTATGTTTAAACAAGATATGTGTTTCATAGGGAATTGTGGAATAGACTCCACCCCTAAGAATATACATATAGGGTACTATGGATAACCTCCACCCCTAAGTATATAGAGATTATGATCCACCCCTAAAGGTTGTAAAGATCATGATTCTCTTAGTGTGATAGAGTTTATGTGGAGTTGAATACTATCCAGAGTTCATTAGATATAAAAGATCGTTGAACTGCATAGTTTTCTTAACTTTTCTCCACCCCTATCAGATCATAAGATCCTTTTATTAAACAAATTCTTAATAATTGTATGAGAATTAACAATTATTGATAAACATAGAAATAATTTCTAGTGTTTATATAATATAACTCTATGAAGAGTTGTAAATATTATAGAATTTGCATCAATAATAAAAACACTTACACATACAAACATATAAATATAATGTGGTAATAATTGATGAAGATAAAATTAAATGAAGCTCAATCTCATAAATTGCAATAGTGAATTTCGAAAAAAATAAAACTTTATTAATAATAAAAAAGTATTGCAACAATATGAGAGAAACAGGGATAAATATCCCTAACTAAATTTTGAAATCCAAATTGTCTTTAAACTAAAACAATTAATTCAAAAATTGAAGAGCTTCATCTTCATCTGGACGATTTCACCCTTGGTCTAGCTTTCTGATCAACTCAATTGAGTTCAAGTAGCTTGGCCTATAAGAAGAAGAAAATAAACAAAGTTTAGTCCAGAATCATAAATCCAATTGGATAATAATTCACTAAAACTCTTAAAGTTTATTAATGGAAATACCTTGTTTCTTTGCAAGAAGTTTAGGACACTGGGGTTTCCAATGACCTTTTTCATTGCAGTGGAAACACTTTCCTTTAAGTGTAGCATCACCAGAAGGAGCAGCCTTTTTAATGGCTTTGGCTCGCTTCTTGGTGTTCTTCCACTTCTTCTTCGATTTGGGCTTTGAAGCAGAGGCGACATTTGCTTCAGGTTTCATCGTCCCATTACCATTACCAGGATTGTGAGGTTTACTCCCTTTCTTCTTGGGTCCTCCAATCAAATTTTCATAAGTTTGAAGGTCATTGACTAATTCATGAAAGTCAATTTCCTTCTTATTCATGACATAATTTGACGTATATGGTAGAAATGTTTGGAGTCGCTATTCAAGATAAGACTAACTTGAGTAGCACTGTCCATTTCAGCACCATGATCCTGGGCTTCTTGGAAATAACTGGACATGAGGAGAACATGGTCACGCACGTTTTGATGAGGTTCCATCCGTGCGTTAATGTACTTCTTAGTCGCGTCAAAGCGTGACTGAAGCGATGCCTTACCGAATAGCTCATTTAACTTCGTCATAACTTCAGCAGCCTTCTCAGTTTTAGAAAACCGAGTTTTGAGGGTGTCAACCATGCTAGAAAGCATAAAGTATAGAGCTTTGTCATTTGCTTTTTGCCAACGCTCATACTTTTCTTTCACAGCTTTGGATGCATTGTCCCTGTGCACTTCAGGTGATGGCTCAGTTAAAACAAACAAGGCACTTTCTCCTATGAGAGCAATATTAATGTTCTCATTCCATTTATTAAAGTTAGATCCATTCAGCTTATTTTCAGTCAACAGTGATAACATGGGATTCATTTTGACAAAACAGGATACTACAAAATAATAGAAATCAACAAATAGAAATTAAATAATGGTTTAACACACAAAATCAATTCAGAAATTATAAGCACATAGCAAGTAGGAATGATATGAGAAAATACTTAAAAATTCAATCCTAAATAATTTCCAAGGTTTTCAACAAACTGATATCAGTGTCCCGTTTAGGCGAGAGTCAAAGCTACCATCCATTGAATAGAGTTGTCAGCTCATCTAAAATGTTAAACATTCTAGCAACCTTTTATTCGATCAAGATCAGAATCCAGCGTTGTCCCGTTTAGGCGAGAGTCAAGGCTATTCTATCTTATGAGCTTCTACCATTGTTTCGCAATTTGCAAGTCAAATATGGTCGCCACCATTAGGGTGATCTATACCATATAAAACACTTACAAACCACTTATCATGCGAGATTAAACGGTGCGAAATTGCTAATGAACGTTCCTCCATTAGGGAGGATTACTCACTAAAACAAACGCGGTGTAAAACCCACAATGGAGATCGAATATCTTAATAATAATAAAGCTCATTGTTTAAAATGTATTTTCTTATTATTCTAATAAATAAATCTCATTAAATTCTATTTAAGAATTAAAATTCAAAAATAAGAATTTAATATAATATTTATAAAATTATACTAGATGGTGATTGAAATAAAATTAATTATTTCCATCTTAGTAATAATCTTAAATATAAATATTAAGGAAATTAATTTAAGTTGAATTAAATAAATAATTAGCAACTTAAAAATTTCCTTTGAGAATATATTTATTGAGTTCGAAAATTAAGTATAAAAACTATATAATTTTCGAAAATAATAAAAATAGAAAAGAAATACTTCAAGCAAAAATATCACCTATCTAGATATTCTTTTGACTAGTTAATTCAATTTCTAATAATATATATATATTTTAAATTCATTTATTTTAAATTAATCAATTAAATGAAAAAATCATTGACTTGAGTTGGTCCAAGAATTAATTAAAATAAATAATTAATTTACAACTCAATCTATTTTTCAAAAAAATTCGAAAATATTGCATAATTAAAATGCAAATTTCGAAATTGATTAATAAAATAAAGAAAAATATATATATTGAAAATTATTTAAATTTAAGTTGAAAAATTAAATTTCAACCTAAAAATAATTTTCTATTTAATTAAGTGTCATGAAAAATCAATAAATATTTAAGTATCATGATGAAAATCAACTTAGATATTTAGATTTTTCAACTTAATTAAATGTATTAAATTCAAGAAATAATAATTAAGTGTAGAGAATGCTTAATTATTAATTTCTATTTAATACTAGGAAAAATATACTTAATAAAATTGTACCAAAATTAATTATTTAAATAATTAATTTCACAAAAGTATAATATTTTCCTATTTAAATATTAGAAATAATAAGTAGTCTAGAAATTACTATCTAGAAAATATCTTATTTGACTAAGTATCTTTTCAAAATTTGAAAAATATCTAATTTAAGTTGTATAGAAAAAAATCTAAAACTTAAATAATTTCAAATATAGATTTAATTAAATATCACAAATTAAGTTGTAACCACTTAATTTGAAGATATCTTTTAAAGTTAATATTTGAAAAGATATTAACCAAAAAATATCTAAGATATTCCATTTCAAGTTAATATTTGAAAAGATATTAACTTAAAAAATATCTTAAGAATCTTTAATAACTAATGCCTAAGATTCCTCAACTTGATTTAAAATTTAAATCAAATATTCAAATTTAAGTTAGTTAAGAAAAATCAGTTGATACAACTAATTTATAACTTAAATAGGAATATTTAATTAAATAAGCTCCAGAAAGAATCTTAGTTAGTTAAAATTCTATATTTAATTAAATACAAGAAAAATACAAATAGTTTGTCTAGAATCAATATCTAAAACTAAAAGTGTTTTTGTTAAAATTAACTTTAAAATATTAAAATGAAAATAAATTTTCATATATTTTAAAAGTTAATTATGTTGCTAATTCAATTTTATTAGGTCAAACTAATATAATTAACCTAGTACAGTTATTCAAATCAAGCAAATGGGCCTTCACAATTGGGGTAGTTCATGTGAGGGGGTGCTGGGTTCAGTATGTCGTACCCACTTCTATGGCACCCAACTCTCACACAAGGCCCAAAAGAGAGGAATTTAACCTTAAAATGAATAACTGTTATTAATTGAATAGGTCCAATAACTAAATGTACCTAAATAAAATCTATCATGGTGTGACATTTTATTTAGCAACAACCTATATGCATCTATATATAATAAAATAAACATATAGGCTCACACAGGCACACTTTGGATGGATCCTATCATGTTGCTAGGTCATACACAGATGAAAGAAGATTGTAAAATTTACCTGTTACAAATTATTTACTTGACCAAGGGAGCCATCAGATCATTAGATCTGGCAAAAAGTAACCATGGCTATTTGCAATCAAGTAATAATAGGTTTTTTAAAACTTACATACAAGCTAAAAACACATACTCCTGCAACAAGGTTAGCTGGATAGTTGGAAGTAGGATTTATTTAATTTTAAATAAATAATTTCGAAAAAAAATAAATAATTAAAAAAATATTTTAATTAATTTCGAAAAATAAAAAAAATTTAATTAATTTCGAAAATAAAATAAATTTAAAATTTCGAAATTATTTTTTTTTTATATAAAAATAAATATTTAAAATTAAACTTACTATTTGAAAAATTAGGTTTCAACCAACCTAAATATCATTTCAAAATTTGCTAACTACTTTTAAAAATTAAATGTTATTTTAAAAATAAAAATTAAATAAAAATTAGAAAAGATAAATAAAATATCTTTTCAGATTTTAAATTTAATTTAAATAAATAAAATAACAAAATTTAAAAAATTAGCAAAATATCTTATATCTATTTAAAATTACATGATTATAAATATCTTATTTTAAATTTAAATAAGGTCAAAATATCTAAAAAGATTTAATTAAAAAATCTTAAAAGATAAGATATTTTTAAAATATCTTGAAAGATAAGATATTTTTAAATATCTTAAAAGATATTATAAATATCTTTAAGAGATATTATAAATATCTTAAAAGATAAGATATTTTTAAAATATCTTAAAAGATATTATAAATATCTTAAAAGATATTTTAAATATCTTAAAAAATCTGACCTTAAATTTAAAAAAAATATAATCAAATTTAAAAATAAGATAAATTTTTAAGCAAAAAGATAAATACTAGTTCTATTCAAATTCAAATTACACTAATATCTTGAATTAAATTAAAAAAAAATAAATTAATTCAAAATGATAATTAGAATTGAATTAAGAATAGTAATAGTATATATATAAA
Organism: Cannabis sativa; assembly: GCF_029168945.1. NCBI lineage: Eukaryota > Viridiplantae > Streptophyta > Magnoliopsida > Rosales > Cannabaceae > Cannabis > Cannabis sativa. The sequence goes on along the minus strand of NC_083605.1, from coordinate 38,485,958 downwards.
ACCATACAAAAAATTGGAAGTTTATTCCATGAAAAATTGAAGAAAATTGAAAAAATTCGAAACTGTACGGACAGTTCTGCGATCGCAGGAAACTATCAGCACAGCCCCGATTTTGTCAAATCTTCAAAAAATCATAACTAATTCAAATAAAATCCAAATTGAGTTCTGTAAAAGGCTAACTTGCTTAATTTTTTCCATACTATCCAATAAAAATAATTCCAGAACCGAAATAACAATTATTTTTCACGAAAATTTCATAATCATCAATCAATCATCAAATAACACTCAATACAACATGATACCATCCAAAGAACATACAAACAATCGTTTTAAAGTCCAAATTACATGCAAGTAAATCAATTACCATGGCTCTGAGGCCAGTTGTTGGGTTTTATTTTACCAGGATCTTAGATCTACTCACAAGTATGTTTATTAACATCTTAAATATGAACTTTCTAAAACGATAAAATAAACACATATAAAGTTAAGAAAACCTTACATTGATGCAGCGGAATAAATGTCTCCTTCCACTCAGATCTCTAACCCTTGATTCCTTTCTGTAGCAGAGTATAATCAAGATCTGAGCCCGAATCTCCTTCTTCTTCAAGCTTTGATCCTTCACAGTCTTCCAATCTATGATTGAGTTACGCTTCTTGTGTGTGGGCACTTACTCTTTCACTAGGGTCACGAAAAAGATGAAGGAAAAGAGGGAGAGAGGTTTCGGCCAAGGTAGAGAGTGAGGAAGGCTCAGTTTTCTGAAGAGAGAAATTTCTGTCAGAAAGGCTTATTGAAAACTTGTGTTTTGACTGAGCCATCACTTTCTATTTATAGGCAACTTACTAGGTTTAAGTTTAGAATTATTTGGCATTAAAATAATAAAAATAATAATTTGAAAAAGCCTTATAAGTGGCCGGCCATAGGTGTTGTAATGGGCCCCACTTAATTTTGCAATTTTATCAAATTTTATCTCTATTTTCTCAAAAATGCCAATTTTTTAATTCTAACCTTTTAAATGCAAAAACTAATTATTTAATAATTAAAATACATTATTAAATAATATTGTCATTTAATTTAATTATTAATTAGACATATAAAGTCTATTAATAAATAAATAAACCTAGAAAACTCTTTTCCTTACAATTTCACCCCTGCTTAGTGAAAATTCATAAAATCAGACATAGTCTAACTTTAGAATTATAATTGATCAATCACGAATCAATTAATGAGTCTTACAAGCAGAATGTTCTCAACTAGAATGGGGACCATGGATCTATATGCTGAGCTTCCAATAAGTGAACCAAATTTACCAAGTAAATTCCTACTTATTAATTCTTCGTTGAATCCACTCTTAAAACTTAGAATTGCACTCTCAGACTTATATAGAGCATATTGTATGTTTCACGATACCAATATACTATCTCATTTAACCATTGTTATAATCTTATTGTGATTTAAAGATCCTCTATATAGATGATTTACATCGAGATGGGATTTCTTTACCGTTCTCACCCCTCAATGTATTTTGCCCCTTAAAACACTTAGCTATCTGTAAATGGTGTTTAGTGATCTAATAATTAGTCAGTTAAACAAGAGCTCATCCATTTACTTCTATTTGCTAAGCTCGAAGGGAATCATCAGTTAACTTCTATACACCAGTAGAAGCTATAGATTCCATATTTATGTTCAGCACTCCCACTCAATCATACTATCATGTTCCCAAAATATACGTATCACCCTGACCCAAAAGTAGGCTTAACTAATAAATCAAAGAACATGAATAGCACTCCTGAGTTGAGCCCAAGCATATCAGGATTTAGATTCTTTTCAATCTTAAGATCAACTACTGATATTGACTTGGAAAGATATGTATAACGGTAAGTTTGTAATATCTTAACTTAGTTGCAATATCGGTCCAGTCCAATGTATACTCCATACATTCGAAACTAGTATACTTTACTAATGTCCTGGAAAGAACATAACACTTACTCCAAGTGTAAGTACACATCATCGCTGATTATCACATTAGTGTAAATCCAATAACACTGATGAAACAGGGACCAAAACTTTTGATTCATATGATCACAATCACATTCCACTGTGTTGACGATACTGTAATTGTGAATAAACATATGATCTGGATTTAACTGATTTTGTGTGTATGAATGTAATAAACATATTAAACATATTAAACCATTAGCATGTAAAATTCATGCAAACATCAATCACTTCAAATTTCTTATATTGATAACTAATCAGATTGTAAAGAGTTTTATTTAGGGCATAAAACCTAACATTGTGTGCATAGATTTCACAGAATTAAATGAAGCATGTCCAAAGGACTACTTTCTGCTTCCAAGGATTGACCAAGTAGTAGATGCTACAGCAAGCCATGAGATCCTAAGCTTCATGGATGCTTATTTAGGTTACAACCAAATCAAGATGCACCCACCAAATCAAGAGCACATAAGCTTCATGAAAAATCTAGGCCTATACTACTAGAAGGTCATGCCCTTTGGGCTAAAAATGCAGATGCCACTTATCAGAGACTTGTGAAAAAAATGTTCAAAGATCTCATTAAGCGCAATATTGAGGTACATGTGGATGAAATGCTAGTCAAGAAAAAAATGTTGGGGGCATGTAGAGGATCTAGATGAATCCTTTAATATCATTCGAGAGTACAACATGAAACTCAACCCCTTCAAATATTCATTCAGAGTAGGCGCAGGGAAATTCCTGTTGGAATTTATTTTACCAGGATCTTAGATCTACTCACAAGTACGTTATTTAACACCCTAAATATGAACTTTCTAAAATGATAAAATAAACACATATAAAGTTTAAGAAACCTTACATTGGGTACAGCGGAATAATATGAATCCTTCCGTTCAGATATCTAGCCCTTGATTCCTTTCTGTAGCAGAGCATTATCAATATCTGAACCTGGATCTCTTTCTCTGAATCTTTGGTGCTGAAACTCCTTCTTGCTGAAAGTCTTTCTTCACGATCTTCCTCACTGTGATTGAGGTATCACTTGCTGTGTGTGGGCACTACTCTTACACTAAGAATTTCAAAATCTCAATGAGGAAGAGAGAGAGAGTGGGTTCGGCCAAAGATAGGGAGAGAGAAGGCTCAGTTTTTTCCGCATGAAGAAGTAGAAAATTTAAGTGTAATTTTCCTGAAGCCTTCACTATCTATTTATAACAATCCACTAGGGTTAGGTTTGAATTATTTGGCATTAGAATAATGAAAATATCAGTTTAAAAATTCAAACCAAGTGGCCGGCCATGTACAGTAATGGGCCTTACTTGGATTTTGCAGTTTTCTCAATTCTGCATCTGATTTTCTCAAAAACGCTAATTTTCTAATTCAACCATTTAAATGCCAATTCTAACTATTTAATAACTATAAATAATTATTAAATAATATTGTCATTTATCATATTTATTAATTGAACCATACAAAGTATCATAATTAACAAATATGCCCCTAAAACTCTTTCATTACAATTTCGCCCTTACTTAGTGAAAATTTCACAAATAGACATAGTCTAAATTGAGAATTATAATTGATTAATCAAAACCAATTATATGAGTCTTACAAGCAATATTATCTCAACTAGTGCGGGGACCATGGGTCTATATAACCGAGCTTCCAATAAGTAGATCAAGAATTTAGCACTAAAATTCACTAACTTATTAATTCTTCGTTGAATCCACGCATAGAACTTAGAATTGCACCCTCAGTATATAGAATGCTCTATATGTTCCACCATATAGACACATCATTAGTTATCCATTGTTATAATCCTAATTTGATCAATGATCCTCTATATGAATGATCTACACTGTAAAGGGATTAGATTACCGTTACACCCTACAATGTATTTTATCACTTGACCCCGTATAAATGATATTTCAGCTTATGTGAAATGAGTACTCCACCATTTATGTTCGTTTGGTCAACCTCGAAGGAGATCATCCTTTGCTTACTATTCGCCAGATAGAAGCTATAGATTCCATGTTTATGCTAGCGCTCATACTCAATTGCACTACCGTGTTCCCAAAATGTACGTATCACCCTAACCTAAAAGTAGGCTTAACTAAAAAATCAAAGAACACAAATAGCCTTTCAAGATTGAGCCTAATCATAACAGGATTAAGATCATTTGATCTAAGATCAACTAGGCGATATTGACTTGAATAGATATTACGGTAAGTTTAATAAATCTAAGTCAAAGTTCAATATCGGTCCCTTCCGATGCATGCTCCATGCATCCAACCTGAGCTTTACTTTAACCAATGCTGTGGAAAGAACATAGCACCTCTCCAAATGCAAGTAAACTCTGTTGTAGATTATCATATCAGTAAAACTCTATGTCTGATAAATCTAGGAAACTTTATTCACATAGTCATGTTTACTTTCCAATGTGTTGACAGCACAATAAACAGGATCAAGTATGTGAAAAGGGTTTCAGATGAATTCATACATTATGTACATATAATCATGAAATAAATCATGTGAACCATGCAACATTAAATGTTATTTCTGATATATATTAATAAGTAAATCTGATTATATTGAAATGAGTTTTATTTAGGGCATAAAACCCAACAAACTCCCACTTGCACTAATATAAAACAAAGTGCGTTTCAAATAATCTCAACCCCTTGATATACAAATCAAGTGTAGTAGTAGTAAACTCCTCGTAATAGGATCTGAAAGGTTGAATTAACCACAACCTTTCGTCCACTATTACTCTTCCTTAATCACAAAATCATTGATAATGTGAAATTCGTTTCTATATGTCTACTCTCTTGGGATACTGGATTCTTATACCTTTGGCAACTACTTTTGGTTAATCAGGAAATTAACACTAGTAGTTTAGGCAATTTGGAATGGTGCCAAAAATGTATAGAACTTTCCTTAGACTGAATAAGTACCTTTCCTGTAACTTTAACATTCAGTCCCTCTCTGGTAGACCTAGAGACTTCAGATAGGTTTTTACACTTCTCCAAAATCACTATTCCACCCCAAGAGTAATCACCATCTTATCGGAAAGAGTTTCTAGCACGAAGGCAAATTTCGAAATCTGATATGGTGTAGTCTAAGAGTTTCAAACACACTCTTATAGACTAACATATAGTTCCTCTTCTTAATCTTAAGATTTACTTGATTGTCTTCCAATGTTCTTCTCCTGGATTAATCTGATACCTACTCATTACTCCCACTCAACAGCAGGTGTCTGGTGAAAGGCATACAAAAGCATATCTAAGACCACTCACTGTTGATTTAAGAAATTCTTTCATGGCTTTATCTTTTTTGGAATAGTTGAGACTTTTCCTTAGATAAATAAAATCAATGCCTAAGAAGTTGTGAATCTTCTATAGATTGCCATTTGAAAGAAAATGCTTCAGCATCTTACTAAAGTAAGTTGCTTGCATTAGAGTAAGTAATTACCAGGTATACCATAAGCCATAGGTTTAGATAAACTCAAACCTATAATACTAGGAACAGGAAGTTTGTTAAGTCCATAGAATAGACTTGTTAACTAAAATTTCCTTTTATGTCCTTGTAATAGAAAACTTTAGGTTATACCATGTGAATGGATTAAACCATAGTTCTATTGGCTTTCTTCTTAGTTTCTTATCTTGACAATCCATTACTTGTTTAAACTCACAATGGATTTTAATCACTAGTGTCTCCCAAGTCATGAGAAGATGAGTTCCTAGAAACTCTCCCACTACGACAAGGTACCGTGAATTATGTCTAAGAAAACTAAATGGTATTAACCTCTTTGGTTGTGACAAGACAACAGAGGCAGTGGGATCATCATATGTCAAATAAGATGATAGAACACTTTTGGAATCAAGAATTAAATATCTCCTTTATTTGCTACTTTATTTTTAGACTTAGTCATTATCTTAGAAAAGTAGTATTTGTTTGAACAAACACTTTCTTATCTATTGACTATGGGATGGTCCACCCCTAATCACTTAGAACAGCTAACAAACCATGGTTAATAGTTCTAGCTTTTCTTAAGATTTTGATTAGGTCATCCATGAATCTAGTAATGATTTACATTAAGTATACAACCATTACATCATTCTGAAATTGTTTTACCATAGAAGGAATTAGGCAACGACTAGTAACTAATCATCAACATGCAACTCGAAATTTCAAGGGAGGTAAGTTTGGATATAATTCAAAAATCAATTTAATGATCTTTGAACTACATATCTACTAACTATGTCTCCACCCCTATCAGTTCGCAAGATCTTTAACCACTTACCTTAATGGTTTTAACCATTGCTAGAAATTAATGAAAATTTTAAACATTTCAAATTTCTTTGCTTAAGGTATAATCTAGAGTTATCGTTTTAAGAATACAACGAAAGACTCATATCCACCCCTGAATGTGCATCCATCTGCGAATGAGATGAACTTCTTTCACTGGATATAGGCATATTAACTCTTTGCAGAGATTGATCTTGTCAAATCCACTATGAACAAGATACAAATGCCATAGATTAAAAAAAATGGTAGTGTCTTTTGATGACATAGGTTTAGTTACAACAAAGAGTTCTTAGAATACTGCAAGTGGATCTTGGTCACAGAATACCTAACTCATATTTCTATACAGTTATAATCCATTAATAGAAGATGGATATTAAACAGTTGAGAAAGTGTAGCTGTATTGTATTCTGGAATTAGAAATATAAGAAAATTTCTATTTGGAATCTAAAATTAAAGTCAAAAACTTAAATTTATACCAAATATAATGAGTAATTCTATCTTGGACCAACACTACTAATACAAACTCTAAGTCAGAATTTGCCCATACAAGTAGGAGTTTTCTAAGATTGAAGATTTATATCAATTATTGAAGATTTATATCAATTGGGAATAGAATTTCGGGATTATAATCATATGCGTCATTTAATTTCTTAAGAGAAATATAGAATGACAAGAAATGATTTATAGACCATTCATCCAATGATATGTTATTGAGCTAATTCGAAATGAATAAGCTAAGAGGAATTAGGATAATTTCGTTTAAAATAAGAATCCAACGATGCTTCGATTAGCGAAAGTCAAAGTAATCTTATTTATACAATCTTCTTGTTTCATATCATAAAAATACTAGTCTAAGGTGTCATCAATTGATGAACAACTAGATGTTGCATATACAATATTTATCTTTCGAGATCTAACATTATTATGTATGTCTAATGGTGAAAATCCACTAGGGATTTATCTCATTAGATAAACAAGCAAAGTTAGACCAACAATGAAGATTCGAAATTAAACTACAACTTAATAACAGAAAATAACATGGTTCAATATAAATTCATACACAATTCAGAAATTATAAACATATAGCAAGTAGGAGTGACAAGTAAAAATACTAAAACTTACAATCCTAAATAATTTCCAAGGTTTTTCAAAAAACTGATACAGTGTCCCGTTTAGGCGAGAGTCAAAGCATCATCCATTGAATAGAGTTGTCAGCTCATCTAAAATGTTAAACATTATAGCAACCTTTTATTCGATCAAGATTGGAATTCAGCGTTGTCCCGTTTAGGCGAGAGTCAAGGCAATTCTATCTTATGAGCTTCCACCATTGTTTCATAATTTGCAAGTCAAGTATGGTCGCCACCATTAGGGTGATCCATACCATACAAAACACTTACAAACTAGTTATCATGCGAGGTTAAACGGTGCGAAATTGCTAATGAACGTTCCTCCATTAGGGAGGATTACTCAATAAAATAAACGCGATGTAAAACCCACAATGGAGATCGAATAAAGCTCATTATTTAAAGAGAGTTGTATTTTCTTTAATTTTCTTTATTTATTCTATTTATTTTAAATATATATTTATTTAATTAAAATTTCCAATTTCGAATGAAAAATTCTAAATATAAATTTTAATTTAATATTTATAAATTTTACTTAGATGGATATGAAAATAACATGAATTATTTCCATCTTAGTAATAATTTCCAATAAATATTTAGAAAAATATTCAATTTAAGTTGTTACAAAATTAATTTAAATTAATTTACAACTCAAATTTAATTTTCTATAAATATATATTGCATTTCGAAAAATTAAAGTATTTAAGAATACAGTTTTTGAAAAATGCATGTTAAAATAAAAAATAAATCCTGGAAAAATTATTCTAATTTAATGTTGGCCCAAAATTAATTAATAAAATTAATTTACAACAAAAAAATATAATTTTCCTATTTAATTAAATATATATAAGAAAAAATTTCAAATATTTAAGTATGATGACGAAAATCAACTTAAATATTAATTTTCTATTTAATTAAATACACTAGAAAAATACTTCAAGCAAAAATATCACCTATCTATATTTTCCTTTGACTAATTAATTCAATTTCTAATAATATATTTTAATTCATTTATTTTTTAAATTAATCAATTAATGAAAAAATTATTGATTTAAGTTGGTCCAAAATTAAAACTAATAATTTACAACTTTAATCTATTTTTCAAATAAAATTCGAAATTCCAGCATTTAGGAAATGTAATTTCGAAATTTGATTAATAAAGAGAAAATATATTTTTGAAAATTATTTAAATTTAGTTGAAAAAATAAATTTCAACTAAAAATAATTTTCTATTTAATTAAGTGTCATGAAAAAGAAATATTTAAGTATCATGATGAAAATCAACTTAAATATTTAATTTTCAAATTAATTAAATGTATTAAATTCAAGAAATAAATAATTAAGTGTAGAGAAGGCTTAATTATTAATCTCTAGTTTAATACTAGGAAAAATATACTTAAAATAAATTGTACCAAAATTAATTATTTAAATAATTAATTTCACAATGTATAATATTTTCCTATTTAATATTAGAAATAATAAGTAGTCTAGAAATAACTATCTAGAAAATATCTTATTTGACTAAGTATCTTTTCCACAAAACTTTGAAAAAGTATCTAATTTAAGTTGCAATAGAAAAAATCTAGAACTTAAATATTTTCAAATTTAAATTTAATTAAATATCAAAAATTAAGTTGTAACCACTTAATTTGAAAATATTCTATTTTAAGTTAATATTCGAAAAGATATCAACTTAAAAAATATCTAAAATATTCCATTTTAAGTTAATATTCGAAAAGATATTAACTTAAAAAAATATCTAAAGAATCTTAATAACCAATGCATAAAATTCCTCAACTTAATTTTGAAATTTTAAATCCAAAAGATATTCACATTTAAGTTGGTTAGTTGTAGATAACTAAATATCAACGTAAATAGGAATATTTAATGAAAATTTTAAATTAAGCTTCAGAAAAGAATCTAGATGGTTATAATTCTATATTTAATTAAATACAGGAAAATACTTATAGTTTAGCTTAGAATAAAATTCTTTAAACTATGATTTTCTTAAATTAATTTCAAAATAAATGAAATTAATTATGTTGCTAATCAATTTTATTAGGTTAAACTAGTTTAATTAACCTAGTACAGTTATTCAAATCAGGCAAATGGGCCTTCACAATTAGGGTAGTTCATGTGAGGGGGTGTTGGGTTCAGTATGTCGTACCCACTACTATGGCTCCCAACTCTCACACAAGGCCCAAAAGAGAGAAATTTAACCTTAAAATGAACAACTGTTATTAATTGAATAGGCCCAAAAATTAAATGGGCCTAAATAAAATCTATCAAGAACTATGATAATTTATTTAGCAACAACAACCTATATGCATCTATAATGGAATTAAACACATAGGCTCACACAGGCACACTTTGGATGGGTCCTATCATGTTGCTAGGTCATACACAGATGAAAGAAGATTGTAAATATACCTGTTACAAATTATTAACTTGACCAAGGGAGCCATCAGATCATTAGATCTTGCAAAAAGTAACCATGGCTATTTGCAATCAAGTAATAATAGGTTTTGAAAACTTACACACAAGCTAAAACACATACTCCTGCGACAAGGTTAGCTGGATAGTTGGATGTATGATTTATTTAATTTTAAATTAAATAATTAATTTCGAAATAATTAATTAAATACAAAAATATTTTCGAATTTTTTTTTAAAAAAACATTTGAAAAATTCGAAATTTAAAAAAAAAATTAAATTTAAAATTAAACCTACAATTTTCAAAAATTAGGTTTCAACCAACCTAAATTTCATTTCAAAATTTGCTAACTACTTTTAAAATTTAAATGTTATTTTATAAATAAAAATTAAATAAAAAATTAAAAAAGATAAATGAATATCTTTTTCAAGTTTTAAATGTAATTTAAATAAATAAAATAATAAAATTTAAAAGTTAGCAAAATATCTTACATCTATTTAAAATTACATGATTATAGTTATCTTATTTTAAAGTTAAATAAGGTCAAATTATTTAAAAAAAGATTTAATTTAAAATATTAAAATCTGACCTTAAATTTAAAAATAAGATATAATATAATCAAATTTAAAATAAGATAGATTATTAAGGAAAAAAGATAGATACTAACTATTATTAAATTCAAATTACACTAATATCTTGAATTAAATTTAAAAAATATTAAATTCATTCATTATGATAATTAGAATTGAATTAGGAATAGTATTAGTATAAATACAGAACTACACAAAAAATCGGAAGTTAATTCCATGAAAAAGCATGAAAAAACGAAGAAAAACGAAAAAATTGTGAGCTGTACGGACAGTTTTTGCGATCGCAGGAAAATTTCAGCACAACTCCGATTTTTTCGAATCTTCAAAAAATCATAACTAATTCAAATTAAATCGAAATTGAGTTCTGTAAAAAAATAACTTTCTTAATTTTTTCCATACTATCCCATAAAAATAATTCCAGAAACAGATATTCAATTATTTTTTACGATAATTCACAAACACCAATCAATCATCAAATAACACTCAATACAACATGATACCATCCAAAAACAAACAAACAATCGTTTTAAAGTCCAAATTTCTTGCAAGTAAATCAATTACCATGGCTCTAAGGCCAGTTGTTGGAATTTATTTTACCAGGTTCTTAGATCTACTCACAAATATGTTATTTAACACCCTAAATATGAACTTTCTAAAACGATAAAATAAACACATATAAAGTTTAAGAAACCTTACATTGGGTGCAGCGGAATAATATGACTCCTTCCGTTCAGATATTTAGCCCTTGATTCCTTTCTATAGCAGAGCATTATCAATATCTGAACATGGATCTCTTTCTCTGAATCTTTGGTGCTGAAACTCCTTCTTGATGAAAGTCTTTCTTCACGATCTTCCTCACTATGATTGAGATATCACTTGCTGTGTGTGGGCACTACTCTTACACTAAGAATTTCGAAATCTCAATGAGGAAGAGAGAGAGAGTGGGTTCGGCCAAAGATAGGGAGAGAGAAGGCTCAGTTTTTTCTGAATGAAAAAGTAGAAAATTTAAGTGTAATTTTCCTGAAGCCTTCACTATCTATTTATAGCATTCCACTAGGGTTAGGTTTGAATTATTTTGCATTAAAATAATAAAAATATCAGTTTAAAAATTCAAACCAAGTGGCTGGCCATGTACAGTAATGGACCTTACTTAGATTTTGCAGTTTTCTCAATTCTGCATCTGATTTTCTCGAAAACGCCAATTTTTTAATTCAACTATTTAAATGCCAATTCTAACTATTTAATAACTATAAATAATTATGAAATAATATTTTCATTTATCATATTTATTAATTGAACCATACAAAGTATCATAATTAACAAATATGCCCCTAAAACTCTTTCTTTACAATTTCGCCCTTACTTAGTGAAAATTTCACAAATAGACATAGTCTAAATTGAGAATTATATTTGATTAATCAAAACCAATTATATGAGTCTTACAAGCAATATTATCTCAACTAGTGCGGGGAGCATGGGTCTATATAACCGAGCTTCCAATAAGTAGATCAAGAATTTAGCACTAAAATTCACTAACTTATTAATTCTTCGTTGAATCCACGCATAGAACTTAGAATTGCACTCTCAGTATGTAGAATGCTCTATATGTTCCACCATATAGACACATCATTAGTTATCCATTGTTATAATCCTAATTTGATCAATGATCCTCTATATGAATGATCTACACTGTCATATAGTCATGTTTACTTTCCAATGTGTTGACGGCACAATAAACAGGATCAAGTATGTGAAAAGGGTTTCAGATGAATTCATACATTATGTACATATAATCATGAAATAAATCATGTGAACCATGCAACATTAAATGTTATTTCTGATCTATATTAATAAGTAAATCTGATTATATTGAAATGAGTTTTATTTTGGGCATAAAACCCAACAATTCCTTGGCTTCATAGTCATTGTCAGGGGAATAGACCCAAACCCAAATAAGATGCAAGCCATTTTTGACATAAAGTCACCCAGAACAATCATAGAAGTACAAAGCCTCATGGGACGTATTGCTGCACTAAGCAGATTTGTGTCCAGATCCACGGACAAATACGTTCCTTTCTTCAACATACTCAGAGGAAATAAAAAATTTGAGTGAAGAAACAAGGCAGTGTGAAAAAGCATTCCAAGAGTGGAAGAAACAATTGTCTCAAACTCCCGTCTTATCAAAACCTCTGAAAAATGAAGAGCTAGGTGTGTACCTGGCTGACATAAGGCATGTCGTGAGTGCAGTCCTGATAAGAGAAGAAGATGGCATACAACATCTAGTACACTACATCAGTAAAAGATTAATCGATGTTGAAAGTCGATACCCACTCGTGGAGAAGCTAACATACAACTTACTCTTAGCATTTAAAAAGCTAGGGTCGTACTTCCAAGCTCAACTAATAAGGGTGTACACTCACCAGCCATTACGACAAGTTTTGCAGAATTTTAAAGCATCTAGCAAACTATTCAAGTGGGCTATTAAGCTCGACAAATTTGAGATAACTTATCAATTGAGAGTGGCCATAAAAGGCCAAGCTCTTGCCAACTTTGTGGCTGAATGTACAAGCATATCCCCTGAAATCTCTTAAGATTTGGGAGAAAAGCAAAACAAAAAATAAGCAAGAGCAAGGGTAGGAGCAAAAACTTAAAAGAATCAACATGGAAATTACATGTTGATGGAAGTTGCACTGATCAACTATCCAGTGCAGGAATTTCCCTTATTACACCTGGAAGAAAGTTTCGGGAAATCAAGTTTGGCTTCAAAGCCTCTAACAATGAATAGAATGCAACAGCCTATGCACTCGCTTGACTAGCAAGTAGCACGATTGACGACAAGGCGAATTTGGTGCCAGTTTAGTTCTTGAAAGTACAAACCATTACCATTCCAGAGGAGGTTGACATGTTGGATGATAGTCCAACCTGGATGACACCTATTGCAGCTTACCTCCAAACTAAAGCCTTGCCTAAAATCAAAAACAAGGGAAAAAAGATGAGAAGAAAAGTTGCTAGGTATCTAATCCTAGATGGAGTTATGTACAGTTGAAGTTTCTCACTGTCATTCCTAAGGTGTGTCACTAACACAGAAGCCGAGCAATTATTGATAGAAGTAAATGAAGGCTTTTGCGACATTCATGCCAAGGGGAAAATTTAATCCAAAAAGATACTCCAACTGGGGTACTTTTGGGCAACCATGATCGAGGAATCAATGGACTATGTCAAAAAATAGGATAAGTGCAAAAGATTCTCAAAGATCCCAAGAGCTCCACCACACTCGCTCACATTAATTCATTATGCTTAGCCTTCTGCCATATGGGGAATAGAGCTCATTGGTGAACTTCCAAAAGGGAAAGAAGCAGTGGAATATGTCGTAGTCACAGTTGACTACTTTACCAAGTGGACAAAAGTTGAACCCCTAGCGACATTAACTTCCAAGAAGGTCCTCAACTTTTGTGTCAAGAACATCATATGAAAGTTTGGACTGCCACAAAAGATTATATCAAACAATTGGAAGTAGTTAGATATTGACATGTTCACTAATTTCTGCAACAAACATGGCATGATCAAAAGGTTCTTTGTCATTGCTCATCCTTAAAACAGGTAGAAGCTGTGAACAAGAACCTTAAGGACATTTTGAAAGAGCATCTAGAAGAGGCAACATGAAACTAACCTAAATTGCTTCTAGAGCTACGCTAGTCATATGGGACAACTAAGAAGACGACCACTGGGAAAACTCTATTCACTTTAGCTTATGACTATAAAGTAATGTTACTCGTAGAGCTGGTGCCGCCATTTCATAGGAGGACAATCTATGTCCTTAATCTGTATGTCACGAGAAGATCCAATTGGTCAACTTTAACGAAAAAATTGAAGAACATAAATAATACAACTAAGATTGAACCTAACCATATCAGAATTAAGATCCATACACCTAAGATCAACCATCGATATTGACTTAGAAAGATATAACGGTAAGTTTATGATATCGTATCCAAGATCAATATTGGTCCCTTCCAATGTATACTCCATACATCCGATATTGGTAAACTTTGCCAATGCCCTGGAAATGACATAACACTTATCCAAGGTGTAAGTATACCTTATCTCTGATTATGATACCAGTCTAATTCAGTGAACTGATAAATCATGGGAATTCAACTTTTGAACATATAATCATGATTATATTTCACTGTGCTGACGACACTATAATCATGAACAAATATACATATGTTCTGGACTTAATAGAATTTATACATTAAACATAATCATGAAATAAATTATGTGAACCAAGCAACATAAAATGCAATTCTGATCTTTATTAATTAGTAAATTTGATTATATTGAAACGGGTTTTTTTAAGGCACAAAACCCAACAGCATGTCCATATAGACAGATTGATGCCACATGGAGTATATAGCTTGTCAATAAGAAGACGAAGTAACCATGCACAACAACCTAGTTCACGAAGAGTCTAAATACTTAAGCAGGACAAAGAGACAAGAAACTAGCCAACAAGAAGGGTTCATGCGGACCACCCCTAGTCGGCACTAGTGCCAATATAGGTCAGCTAGCCTCCAACAAAGTGTATGTCGGCCAGCTTCTCCTTTGGCAGGCAATTTTTGTGCCTCTGTAGCTTTCAACTTGGACAACATTTTCAGCTATGAATTGGCCTCAAACGACCCAGCTAAAAAGAGGGGTTTAACTTTAATTATTTACATATTCTTTAGGGCTAATTGATGAGTTATTTTCTTATTTATTTAATGTGTAACAAATTGGTGATATCTCCTCATTTTAGGGGATATCATCCTAATATCTTATATATGTACGATCTCTCCTATATACAGAGCACTAGGCTAAACCTTAAAGCTCTTAAGTTCTCATTCCTAAGCTCTTGAGTTCAGGCACTCAAAACCCTAGTTCCCCCTCTCTTCTACACGGCATTAGTGGTGTAGTAGAGACTAAGTCTCCCTCATCTCATCCACTTGAGAAGTACGGCCTCACATTCTTGCTATTGTAATACATGGAGAGCCACTCTAGAACTCACATCACTTGTAATCAGAGTGGTATTATCTCATATAGGAGTAGATCATTACCTGCTAACTAAGGGGGTCAAACTCTATAAAAGTAATATGTCCTTTTTATTTACTTGTTCTAATTGTGTACATGTGGTGATCTCAATCATAAATACGACTCCGCTGTCGGTTTGCCAAATTTGAGGTCAACCATAGATATTCCATTCCAAGAAAAAAAAAAAACAATGGTGACAATTGATCTCCCTAATGCAAACCAATTTTTGCTTTAAAAAATCCATGCATAAAGTCATTGAACATCAATAAATACTAAGGTGCCTGAATAGAAATAATGACAAGTCTAATTAGTGCTTCAAAAATGTTAAGAGCCCTCAACATTGATCTCTTCAATAAAATCTCATTCAACTATATTATAAGCTTTTCTCAAATCTAGCTTTTCTCAAAACTTTTATACCTCTTATTTTTGGTAAATGTGTTAAAATTTCATTGCACGTACTAGTAAGAATTTAGTAACACAACTTAGCTTTTTAAACACTCAATGACAAGTATGGTCTAATAAGTTGTTAAAGTAATATTGGTTTACCATACAAATTTTTCTTTAATAATAGATTGACTAGTAGACTAAGGTTAATTAACACATCATCTACGTAAATAATTTACGTCTCTTTATTTTTATATTTTATTATTTTTCTTTAGTTCTCAAATATTTAACTTTTAAAAATCTCAGAAAACATTTGGTTTTATATAAAATTCTTAGTGTCAGGTTGGACTATTTTATAAATAATGATTTTGTTTGTCATTTAGATGAAAATTAAAACCCAAATTTATTTTTCTGGTAGTGCCACGAAAACACATTTCACCATATGTATTTGGAAAACAAATTCAAATTTTATATAGTATTCATATTTTTCATTATCTTACATCATACATAAATATATAAATAATTAATAAATATCTTTCTTAATTATAGGTACATGTGAGGTACTGCAAGTCAAATATGTATAGTCATGCTAACATTCCCTTAAGCTCTCAACCGTTGGATGGTTCTTCAAGCCATTTAGAAAATTGTCCACCACCCAATAGTCAATAAATAACAAATTTATGAAATTATTTTTTCTGCTGGAAAAGGAAACCATTAGGTCATCATTACATCGCCTCCGTGAAAATTGAGTTTTGAAAGAGCTACCGAATTTTGGCCAAATATTACGTGCCGTTGTATTTGAACGATGTAGACATGCACGTGAAGAATGGATTTAATAATAACCGTCCGATGTACAACGTGCGGATTGGATTTAACTTCAACGGCTTACAACCACCATTAACGGCAAAATTAACGAACCATTTTCGCTTTCGTTGACAAAATATAAAACTAAAAACCGCAATTTATGTATTTTTATGACCTGAATGGAGGGGTCTTTGTGTAATGACTTCGTATTTCAAAATATGAAATTAATATTTAAGTTGAAAATAATAGCATTGATGTATAACTGATTTGAGATATAACCACTACTCCCAATTTCAAAAAATTCTATTTATTATAAGAAAATGCAGAGAGAAAGGAAAATAGTAGTAGAGGTTTTAGAAACCTATATAGCTATATGAAAATAGGAAATAGCAAACCTCATGTCCTTCAAAAGGTATAATTATATATAGTATTGAATAATATACCGAAGATATAGATATGTATATATAGTAATTCAGGAGTACTTGGGCACATTTTCATTATTGTTATACAATATTTATTAGAATTTGAAATAAAATGAATGAGATTTTATTTTAAAATTAATCGGCATTAAAAATACACATAGTCTATTGGTTTTATAAATCTTTCTAAACATTAGGGATAAGAGACTATTGATCTAACAATATTAGTAAAAGATTTTATATATGGGATATGAGGCATGATTCCACAATGTATATTATTATAGATACGCTATATATCTCTCACTCTCTTTTAAAAAAGAAATTCTATATGACGTTGACGTACAATACATATCATATTAATTAACGTGCAAGAAACAAAATCAATTGCACTCGCACGCCATTGCCCCTTTTTGGAGAGAGTATTTTACATATACACATATACGTGAAGGAAATTCTTACTATTTCTAATAAAACAAAGGAAACTCTTGTGGTAGATTTGGAAAACTAAATCAAATTCCTTCTTACTATAAATTATAATTAGCTAAAAAAGCATATGGAATAATTGGAATATTTTAGAAAAATAATGGAATCCTAAAAAAAAATAAAAAAAATAAAAACAAACGCACACACCATATGGAAGAACACGACAAAATAAAAAATTAAAAAAAAAAATATATACATGGATCAAGAATTGTAAAATCTATATATAAAATATGGCTATATAACAGAATGAAATTATTGGTTGACTTTTTTTTAAATAAAAAAAATTACAAATTATTAAAAATTAATTTTAAATTTTGATATTTAGAATTAATTAAATTTTAAATTAAATTTGATTGTTTTAATAGTTTAACCAGATAAGCATTTTCATTAATTCTGAAAATAAATTTAGGACGAATAATAATTTTTTTAAAATTACTATGACAAAGTATAATAGTAATTTTTGTTTTATTTAAATCACTATTATGCTTTCAAATTTCAATGATTATCACTACATTGAATATTATTAATTTTAAAATTATGATATTAAAAAAAATTAAAAACTAAAATAAAATTAACATATGTGACTTGGCACGTAACATCTATCTAGTATATAAATATATGGCAGAAGATGTGTCAAATATAATTACGCTAATAATTAGGTAATTTCGTGGCCAAAATACAAATTAAATAGTTAAGTATAATAATTTAGAAATTACATATAATGATAAAATTATAAGAATTTACTTTTTTATGGCACAATTAAATAATTCAATAGAGTTATGGATTGTTTTTTTTACATTAATATGGACTTTTTTATGTTATATTTTTGTGAAAAAAATAGAAATCTCATATTTGTAAAAAAATTAAAAATTTCACCAGAAATCGGCGCCAAAAAAGTTACCGAAAAAAGTCGCTGGTGTCGGAAATATTGCCGGAAAAATTATTGTCGTTGGAAAAGTCATCATTGCCGAAAAAGTCACCAAAAATTCACCGTCGCCGAAAAAATCACTAGAAAAGTCATCATAAGTAGATGTCTCATATATAATAAATTAGAACTTATTTTTTAACATAATGAACAATAACAAATAACACAAAATAACTCAAACCGATTATAGTTAAAACTGTAACATAATGAATAAAAACAAATAATACAAAATAACTTAAACCAATTATAGTTAAAATAGAAGCGGTTCTATAAAAGTGTTATAATAAATCAAAACAAATAACACGAAATAACTCAAACAGGTTATAACTAAAATAGAACCGGTTATATAATATAATGAATGAGTATTTATGGGGTAGATATGATATGAGTATAATTATTTGTGAGTTGGAGCATATTGAATGGATATTTTTGTTTGAGTTATTTTATTTAACTGATTTTTATGTGTGAGTTTTTATCTTAGTTACTTTATGGAATCATTTTTTTTTGTCTCAAATTTTTAACTAGTCGACAAAGATAACTGGTTTCTTTTATTATATTTGACTTATTGTGTGTTATTATTTGTGTTTATTTATTTTGTTATGGAACTGGTTCTTTTTATATTTATGCCTCAATATTTTTTTGGAATTGATCCCCACTTTTTTTTTAAAAAAAAATAATTAGAATCGATTTTATGAGGTATTATGTGTTATGAGGTATCTTGTTGTGGAACTAATTTTGTTTTTAATTTATATTTCAGTGTTTTAGAAACTGATTTCCTTGTTTTTAATCGTAATTGTCTTGAGTTATTATGTGTTACTTGTTTGTATTCATTATGTTGTATAACCAATTCTATTTTAGTTATAACGGATTTGAGTTATTCCGTGTTATTTGTTTTGATTCATTATAAAACTGTAGAACCGGTTCTGTTTTAATTATAACTTGTTTGAGTTATGTTTTGTTATTTGTTTTTATTCATTATGTTACAGAATCGGTTATGTTTCAATTATAACTGGTTTGAGTTATTTATTTGTATTCATTATTATGTTATAGAACTAGTTTTATTTTTATTTATATCTGAGACATCTACTTCTAGTGACATTTTTGGTGACAGTGACTTTTCCAGCGACTTTTCCGACGACAATGCCTTTTTCGGTGATGATGCGCATTTTCCGGCGGTGACTTTTCCAGTGACTTTCCCGGTGACAATAACTTTTCTAGTGACTTTTTCGGGAAAACTTATTATAACATGTTTTATCAAATTTATTTATTGGTTTTTTCCTATATTTTAAACTTTAATAATTTTTCAATCCCATATTTTTTTTGCATTATTTATTTATGCTATATAAAAATAAACTCTACTATATTTTTCTATATTTATGAAAAAAACCCCATAATTTAAATATTTTTGAGTTTCAATCTACTAAAGGTTTGCCTCGTTTCATTAGACAAACAAAATTGTCATACCTTTATATATAAAATGTAGCTATCTAACAGTTTTTGTTAGTTTAACAGAATATTTTAAGAAGATAAGTATATTCTGTTTAGTTTAACGGTATTAGTAAGGTTAATTTAATAAATATGTAAATGTAAATATTATTTATTTTAAATTAATTTAAATTTATATATAAATATTAATATTATTTGTTTTAAATTAATTGTATTTATACCAATTTTAAATTAATTTAAATATATATATAAATATTAATATACTATTTGTAATATTATTATTTTATTATTGTTATTTTAATATTAGGTATGTTCAATTTTAATATTGAAATTAAAAAATTAATTAGTTTCCTTTAATTTATAAATTTTTAAAAAAACACACAATAAAATTAGAAACTAAAAATATAACTAAGTATATGTGCAATGCGCCTAACAATAACCTAGTATCTTTAGAAAAATATCGTTAATGAAGAAACGATGACCAAAAATAATTTTAATCATTACTATATCTTTATTTTAGCGAAACACAACAATAGACCTATATATACCCAAAGACGGACCTATGTAGGTTGTTGTAGCCGCAAAGACAAACACTTATATTTATTTGATAATTAAACACATTAGTATAAAAAAGATAATTTTTTCATACCGGCCTTCTGTATGGATTGAATGATTGGGAAGGTAGATGAATTTTATCGAAGGACTTAGTGGATTGTAATACTCAATATTTCTGGTTAATTCTTGGAGACTTTAAGGACCTTATACATAAAAAAAGAAACACTACTAGAAAAATAGGTTTTAGTGACCCACATTGAGTAACTCTAAAACTATTTAGTGACACTTCACTGCGCGTCACTAATATGAGGGTGACTGGAAAAACAATTTTAGTGACACTTCACATGTGTCACTGAACCCTTTTACAGTCACTCTAAGTGCGTCACTATAGGCGTTTAGAGTCATACTTTGTCGGAATCAGCTACTCTTTAAGAGTGTGACTATATCTATTTTTATAAAAAAAAATAAATATTAATTTTTTAAAATTCTATTTATATATTATAAATTTATTAAAATAATTTAATTAATTATATTAATTATATCTTCCCACACCATTTCACGAAAGCCAGTTTTTGAATGTTGAAGCAATGTCCAAAGATGATAATTTCGATTTTTATAGTATACGCATATGCAAGTTCCTCCACATGTTTAAATATTTTTTCGAGATTGCTTCTATAAATCTGAAATAATGACCAATATTGTTCCATAACTTCCTTCAACATAAAACAAATCTCAGAATAATTAAAAAAAAGAGAATTTACATACATTCAAAATAAAACTATAATCCCTAAATCTTTACAGTCCACGAACCACCAACCGAGGGCAACTACAAACCGCCACGAACCACCAACAAAGCATATACGAAGTACCACCAACAATCATCCATCGAGCTATAGAGAAAATCAATCTAGACAAAAATGGAGCAGCTTTACAATCTGTGAGAAGAATATTTCAATCTGTGAGAAGCTTTACAATCAGCGCCACCATCCCTGTCATTCCTCTCCACCACCGTCGAGATCTGGGTTTTTTTTTTTTACAGAGTGAGAAATCAGATATATGGAGAGAAAATATATTTTTTGGACAGATATGGATGTTTCGAAGGGTGTAGAACTCATATCCGATCACCTAGCCGAATTTGGGGGTCCGCTTGGCCGTCGATCTGCTTGGCCGTCTGCCTTCTTTCTGCCCAGACCGAGAGAGGAAAAAAGAGAGAGGGGGAGGCAGCTGGGAATAAGGATGGTCTAGGGTTTCTTGTTTTTTGAATTGTAAAGGGTATTAATTAGAAGAATAAAAAAAAAAGTTATAAAGAGTATTAAATGTGATGCTCGGTAAATGGAATGGAATTTTTCTTCTTTTTTTTATTTTTATAATTTATTTTGATAAAAATAAATGGTACATCTAGCATTTATATATTTATCAAAATAAAAAAATAAAAGTATATTTATGATATAGTGACACGCTAAATGGGTGGGGATATATTTAGCCATTCACGCCTCGCGTGTCACTATATGTAATTATTTTTTATATTAATAAAATCAGAAAATTTTGGGTTTTAGTTTTTAGTGACACTTCATATTTTTAGTGACTCACATTAAAAGAGACTAACACTGAATTTTTAGAGTCTAATTGTGCATGTCACTTAAAATCTCTCTTGACTCTTTAGTGACATGCACTTTTCTACGTGTCACTATATAGTGTCACGAAAAGGGCAAATTGTAGCAGTGAAAGAATTGGCACAAAAGTTCGTTATGGCAACTCATTGGCAGTTCAAAGGTGTGTTGAGAGGTGTGCTCTTGAGGATGTAAAATATGATGGGAATTTTTACACTTGGAACAACAAGCAACAAGAACAAAATCGAATTTATTAAAAAATTGGTGAAAAATTTTATGTTTTGGATACTTATTACGCTCTGTTTGTGATCGAAAATCAAGTCTAAATCTTTAAACACCCGTTTGACTATGATGCGTTCACTTTGAGAAAAAATGTTTTCAATAAAAGTTTTAGATCACTCTTTTATCTTCCCAAAACATCTTGAATCGTCCAATTCCTAGCAATGTTAATATAGTTGTAGTAGCCAAAATATTATCAGTCAACACAACAATGAGCTCACTACCAAAAATCGAGCTTCAAGGGTCGCGACAGTACAAGATAGTGTCACGACCCGCCTCTTTTTAAACTACAAAAAGTAGGTTTTTTCTCATCCTTTTTTCATCTATATAAATGCCTCTTTTCAACACTTTATAGCAAGCAATGATGGAGTAAAAAATTAGAGAAAACAAGTGACCTAGAAGGCTTTTCAATGGAGTTTTTGACCAATTTCTTCTCTTCTATTTTCTTCTTATGCTCTTATTTAATGTATTTCAATTGTTTACAATGATTATGAGTAGCTAGACAATTATTTGGTTATTGATGGATATTATTTGACATCTTTCTATGGTTTTTGAAATTCCGTATTTTAATATTCCCAGTTTGATTATTTAATTAAATGATTAATTAAATGCGGAATAATAAAACTGGTACTGAAAACAGTTTTCTGTAGTTACAGAATGCAACTCTGTAACTCCAGAGAAACCCAGAAAAACAAACAGTGCATAAAAGTAAAAACACACAAGATTTTTGTACGTGGTTTCAACAATCCTTTCAGATTGTTACTAGTCCACGGGGCCACGCCCAGAGATAAGATTCATTAGATCGGTATCAAAAATACAAAGTAATTGACTTATGCATAAATAGACTCCCTCTTATTGTATGCCGCAAGCTTGATGTATTCCACCTACTAACCGAATCTTGATAAAACTCCAAGAGCTCGAACTCCCTTCGATCTCCTTGAAGAGTGCTTGAATCCTCCCGATTCAAGGCTTAAAGGCTATCTCCCGAAAACCTATACAACCATCTCCCGAAGGTTGTGTGCTTGTATCCTCCCGATGCAAGACTTCAAAAGCAATCTCCCGAAAGCTTGTAAATACCCTTCTCCCGAAGGTGCACTGATGTTCTTCTTCGTTGTAGACTTGAATACAGACTCAAGACAATACAAACAACAAATAAACAGAGTAAGAGTAGAACAACTCTTCTCTACAAAACAAAGACTCTCTTTTCTAAAGATATGAATGGAATTCAAAGATACAAGAGAGGTACCAAGAGAGGTACTAAACAAAGACACTCTTTCCTTAAGATATGAAAGCAATTCTAAGTGTGTGAAAGAGATGCAAAACCTAGCTACTATAAGATGTATTTATAATGAATATACATCTCATAGATAGCTTACATTCGGTCTGAACAAGACCTCAACCCACTAGAAACTTCCCTAAAATAATTCTTCAATCAGTCCAGGAATTTCCGTTTCTGTACCTACAGAATCGTGGGCAGTTACTACAACTTTCCTTTTATAGAAAAGGAATGTCTAGCTCCGGTTTTCTCTTCAAGAAACCTGATCTTAGAAAATGGGAAACTCAACACAAGATCAGAATAATAGCTGGTTAGATAAAAACGAAATGGGTAACCAAACTTACCATTTTTACCTTTTTTCCAAAAATAGGAAAGCTAGACAACTTTCCTTTCAAGTTTGATTTACACAAATATGGAAACCATATCAATATATGCCAGCCGAAATATACATTAAATAATAAAATATTTTTGTCAATTAAATATGCCAAAAATGGAATTAACAGTTTTCATATGATTTGATTCTTCTCCCAATTTTCTATGTGTTCTATTTCATTCGTTCTTAATTCTTTTAATTTCCTGACCATCAATTAATTGTTTTTAATTTCGATACGAGATCTAAGATGTGAGTGTCAATTATGCTATAGTGAAATAAGGATAAATTTTGATATAATATGTGCTTTGGATAGCTTATATAGTTTTTGTGTTTAATTGCCTTTTACATGTTTTAATTTATCATGAAAGTAGAAAATTTGCATGTTATCGAGGTTTATATATCTGAGAAGACTATAAACTACTTGAGTAAACCTTATATTGCATAGAAATTGGTACTAAGAATTGAATTATATTAGGCCATAATAGATTGATACAATTGAAATTAATAACCCTAAATTCTAATCATTGTTAATTAACACATTACTTTTCTTGCTTTTTGTTTGTAATGTTTTTTTTTCTAGTTTTAATTTTCTCTAAAATATTTGATATAGCCAAATAGAAACAAAAGTTTAATTTTAACGTACTTAACTACAATTCTTGTGGGATCGACCTCACTCTTGGGAGTCTATTACTTGTTAACGATACATATACTTGCATTAAAAAATACCACAACACCTTGTTCATATCTCTAACAATGTGTAGGCCCCCAATAATCACTTACAAGTTTTCGTCAACTGGTGGAGGCATTAGGTAATTTTGATTATTGTATTGATGGGTGGCTTGTTAGGTTTGGTCGGTCTTAATAAATAGATGTATGTGTGGATTATTTTTCTTGATGAGGAATTCAATTTCCTCCTACAGAGGGTTGACCAATGCCAGGTCCAGTTCTTCAGTGTACTGAGTGTTGGTCGTCCCAGCCTCCTAGACACTGGGCGTGACACCAATGAGGGTTGTTGCAATCCTAGTTCCTCTAGCATTAAAGTTGGCAGAAACTGTAGGTGGGTAATTTCCCCGAGGTGGAAGTAGGGCATTGGGTTATCAACCCCTAAGTCAGTGAGATCATGGACATTGGGATTTGTTGACATTGGATTGCGTGGCTCAGTTGATGAGGATTTCCTTGTAAAAAAGATTGTCAGTCAAATCGAAGAAGTAGATTGATAAAAGCAAGATTGTACTCCAGCTCTCAATGAAAACATCAAAATATTGACCTTGCATTTAGTCAATGACACAAAGTCTTTAAAGCAATAATAATTGTTGATCAATTAATGATAATATAGGAATAAAAAGACACATAGTCTTTATAGAGGTTCAATCCATGATAACGGTAATAATGTACTCCCCTTTTTGTTGTATTACTTATGAGGAATTATTAAGATCACAAAATCCAGCCAGGCGAGTTTCATAATAATCCTTGAAAAAGCTTACAAATATTTCTGCAAAATAAATGTTCTTTTGGAATGTGAAAAGGAGCCCCCAACAATGATATCGTTTTCACTATTTATAAAGAAATACATTACAATTATCACGAACTAATGGGAGATAAATTAGAAAAGTTTAAATATCAAATCCCACAATTTGCTTTATATAACAAATCAATCATACTAAAATAGGGATTCTAAATGGGCTATAATTGTGGAGATATTAAAAAAAATATATCTAGATATCTTTATTCGTTGCGTGCAACTGTTCGACGAATGGCATTTGCTCGGCATCCTAATCTATTCGAAGTAGTGTGAGGTTTGAGATCTGCCTGAATAATGGACATTGGAGGATAAACTAGTCAACTTGGCTTTGACTTATTATGGTTCCAAAGGGATTTAACTTCCATCCAGGTCCAAATATGTAGAATACGTGTTACCTTCCTGAGTGGCACGTCACCTTGTGCGAAATTTAGGATAACAATTACAATTCAAATTTAAACTCACTTTTCAGATCTCTTTTATCTTTTATCTTTTAAATATTACAATTCAAACTTAAACTCACTACACATTCTCTTTTATCTTTATCTTATATTAAATGTGGCTATATATATTTTAAAATTACAATTTAAATTTAAACACATAGCACATATTTAATAAAATATCTATTTATTATTATTTTTAAAACAATAAAATAGAAAAAAAATATTTATGTTGCTTAAAAAATCACTATTGTAATGCATTACCTATTGCAATTACTAAGAAAATAATCTTTTTTTTTTCTCAAAAAATAATAAGAAAAATAATATGAGTTTTTTTTTTTAAAAAAATAAAAGTATTATAAATAGCACTAATAATTAATAACAAATGTTAAATATTATTATAATTTTTTTTTATAAATATAGCGCTTAAATAAAATATTTGCTTAATAAAAAATGATGTTGTTTATTGAATAACATAAAAATAATTATACAACTAAAAATATACATATCTAAACTAAAAACTAAGAATATAACTAAGTATATATACATGCATTGCATGTAATATTAACATATAGTATAATTAAATATATATACACTAGGTATTAGTAACATGCAATGCATATTTGCTTGAAGTTGCTATTACGTAATTATTAAATTAAATAATAATAATTTTGCTTTGGTAAATGAGAAATACTATTACTCAAAAATCAATTACACATGTACATATTAGTTAGGCATTCCTATCTTTCCAAAGTACAATCTATCTTCTAAACTATGTTTCTCCTTTTTAAGAAGAGAAAACCTTTCACTAATTGCTTTCTTAATTCTATTTACAGTAGCATGTACAATATACATTTTCCTATTCCAAAGAGCAATGTTCCTTGCTTCCCATGAACAGTATAGTACAAAATTAACAGTAGCAATATAAACTTTCCTACGGAATGTTGATTGTCTACATCTTTTAATTCATTTCAAACAAGCTTCGAGCTCCAACTTCTAATTATTGAGACCAACCCAATCAAATATCAGTTTACAAATGACTTTACTATACTCACAAGAGAGAAAAAAATGACAGTGAGATTCTTGCTCAAGATCACACTGCAAACAAGTATCAACTTGAATGCAGCCAAATTTTATTAGACGATCTCGAGTTTGGAATCTTTGCCTGCAAGCCAGCCAATTCATAAATTTGTATTTACGATCAATGTACTGATTCCAAATCAAAGTGTTCCAAACTCTAGGGGACTCAATTTGAGGCTACATTCTATCACAAAGCTTGGAAATCTCAAATTCCATGGCCAGAAATTCTTTACAGCCAATAAGACTCTTAATCATGTCCTTCACTTCTACAATTGTTTTTCAATACCAACTCTCCCCTTGTGGAGCATTGTAGCTCCACCAATCTTGGTTCTTTATATAAATCGAACTAATCCACTTTATTGACAAATTATCTTTATTTTGATCAATATCCCAAACATATCTTTCCAATACACCGAAATTCTATTGCTCGATATTCCTAAACTCCAAACCTCCACGGAATTTAGAATGACAGATATCAAACCAAGAGACAAGGCTTGGGGAAGAAGAATCAACCGATCTTTCTACAAATACTATTAATTCTCCCTAAAAAATAATTAGGATGAATCATTATTTGAGCCCGATAGATGTGGATAGCTAATAAAACCGAGTTAATTAATACACATCTACCTGCATAAGAGATGTTTCTTGGTACTCCAAACTCGAATTCTAGCAACCAACTTTTCAATAATGCTATCACATTCCACTTTAGATATTTTTTTTTAACAAATTGGAATACAAGGATATCTAAAAGGCAAAGAACTTCTAACCCCGAACAATCTAAAATGTGCTGAATATCCTCATTTATCATGCCAGAATAATAAACTATTGTTTTACTGACAATAGCTTACAAACCCAAAATTTCAAAGAATCTCTTAAAAGTTCTCAACATGAGCTTAATTGAGTGGGTGTCATCTTGAGAAAAGAGAAGAAGATCATCCGCAAAATACAAATGATTCAATTTTAAGCCAGTGCAGTGGGGATGATGTTTAAAGTCTTTACTCAAAGTGTTTTTAGCCATCAACCAAAAAAAATATTCCATTCCAAAAATAAAGTTATATATCTAATAGAATCTTATTATATTTTTTAAGTATATAAAATTTAATCTAGTTTTAAATTTACTTATAAAAAAATATATCTAACTAATTTTATTAAAAAAAATAAGTAAATAAGTTTAGATATTTTAAATAATATAACTACTAAATTTGTTATAAAGTATGATTAATTAATTAAATAAACGTCTAATTCAAATTTAAATTAAGATTTATATAAAAAAATAACTATTTAATTTTGTTAATATTTTTTAAATTCAATTTAAAATTTTAAAACTATGTTTTTTTTAAAAAATTATTAATTCATTGATTTAACAATTTTAATTTTAACGGAAAAAATCGTTAAACTAATAATTTCCATTAATTAAATAGTCACATTTATTATTAGAAAAAGATTTATATTTTCTTTCCTTATATTTACACTTTTTTTCTTAGTAATGTACATTTATTCACAATTGTTAATAAAGTTTATTTTCTAATTCATAATAGTTATCCATATTTAATTAATTGAGGTCATACTTTTGTATGTATTATGAAACAATATATATTATATAATTAAGGGTTTCGTAAGCCGTATTATATCGTATTGTATTGTATAATATTATATTGAATTATATTTCATGCAATATTTTTATGTAAAATTATATGAAATATTAAATTTTATGAGCTCCTAACTATATAATATTTTAGTATAAATTGAAATTTAACAATAGTATTATATAAAAATATGATATATATTCACATTTAATGTAATATAATACAATATAATACCACCTAATACAACGTACCAAACAAGCCCTAATAGAGTACCATTTTGCGTGCAGTTAGTTAATAAAAATGGTTTTTTAATTGAAATACGTGGCAACAAATAACTGGGTGTATTTGAATGGCATGCCCTTCTACTCCCTCTATAAATACCAAGGGTTCATGCAATCAAGGTCACCAGCACAACAGCTACGAATACAATTCAATATTAGAGAAACAACAAGTTCTTGTCTAAGAAATAAATTGAAATGGCTGTAGTTTACCATCATCTTAATCAACATCTATTATCATTCTTCATTGTAATAACCGTCGTTTCTCTACTCCTAAACTCTGTCTCTGGCTTCAACCCCAAGCTCCTCAATGTGTCCATGAAAGTTGATCAGTCTAGCTCAAGCTGGGCCGCCGCTGGTGCAACTTGGTACGGTAGCCCCAACGGTGCGGGCAGTGACGGTACGTATGTATACATGTATTTCTTGAGCTCATTAGATATTTTGTATCATAAAGTCCGCGAACTAAGGATATATAATATCAAATTAATTATGTTACGAACGCAGGGGGTGCATGTGGCTATGGAGGAGCTGTAGAACAGTCACCATTCTCTTCATTGATCTCAGCAGGAGGCCCTTCCTTGTACAAATCTGGTAAAGGTTGTGGAGTGTGTTATCAGGTGAAATGCACATCGAGTGTTAATAAAGCTTGTTCGGGAAATCCAGTGACGGTGGTCATAACAGATGAGTGCCCTGGATGTACCAATGAAGCTGTTCACTTTGATTTGAGTGGTACTGCTTTTGGTGCTATGGCTTCTTCTGGTCAGGCTGATCAGTTACGCAATGCTGGAGTACTTCAGATTCAATACAAGAGGTATATATATTGTATGCTGTAAAAAATGAAATTCTAAAGACGAAAAGTACTATAACAAAATTAAAAAGAATTCTCTTACATTTATTGATTAGGTCAAATTAATGTTCCTTTTAAGTTGACATATTTACACAATTTCTGTTCAATATCTTGCAGCATGTTTACATATTTTATATATATATATATATAGTCTTTTATTAGACCAATTAGAGCGTGTGTAATTATATATATTCTTCTATATTTTCAAATATCTTGACATTAATTATCTTTCCATTATGCGTATAATATACTATTAATGATACGTCAATTAGTTTCATGTCACTATTACAATTTTTAGAATTTTATTTCATTAATAATAATTATGGTTTTTTTTTTGCTTGACTTCTACTAATACTATACATATATAGTATTGAGTGCAACTTTCCAGGAAAGACCATCACATTCAAAGTGGATTCAGGATCGAACGCTCAATATTTTGCATCATTAATAGAATTCGAAGATGGACCAGGTGAACTTGGGTCCGTTGATCTGAAACAGGCACTTGACCAAGACTCATGGCTTCCAATGCAACAATCTTGGGGAGCTGTTTGGAAACTCAACGCCGGCTCGCCCTTAAAGGCTCCATTCTCCATTCGTCTCACCTCAGGAAGCCAGACCATTGTCGCAAACAATGTAATCCCTGCTGGTTGGAAGCCTGGCCAGACATATAGATCACTTGTTAATTTTGCAACTTAATTAATATTAAATTAAAATAAATAATTAATATTAATCTTTTCACTACTAAGAATTTAATGCAGAAGCTAGCTTAATTAATTATAAGAGTACCCTAAGTCAACTTATTCTAACGAGACTTGGAGGTTTGTCTTCATGCATTATAGATAATATTAATTAATTTTAATTAAAAAGTTTATCAATTATATTGCTCTAAGCTCTGCTTTGTGGAAATATATATGCTATGATTTTATTTTTCTTGGCCCTAATCTGTGTTTGGCATATATTTACATCATCGTGAGAGATCTCTTTAGTAGATCCTGTTAACAATATCAAATTCATTCTACACAAAATGTCAAGCATATGACGTCGTTTTCCTTTTTATTTTAACTCCCACGTTATTAAAACACATGGTTTTTATGCATACGTTTAAGGTCTTCACTTATAGTACTTTTTGTAATTTGTATACACTTGATTCCGACTTACCACCAAACGCTAATAAATATGTATTTTATTATAGCATGTATTATATATATACATACAGTTTAATTTGCGGTATAAATTTAAGTTTACTCCGAATTGCCAACAAATATATATAAATTTAATTTTAACTGTAATAATACTTAAGTTATAATTTTAGAACTTTTGTCGTTACCTCACTAATTAGTCTAAGTCATTAATTTTTTTTTTTCTTAAAAAAAGTTTAAATATAATAATAAGAAAATGACACGTGGATAATAATTTAATATTTAATAGATAACACTACAAGAAAAAACATTTACGATAACACTGGAAAAATGTAATTAAATGTATTTTATAACATTTTAGCAACTGTTAAGACAGCCCATGTAATTAAAAGTATTGACATTTAATTACATTTTTTACATGTTATTAAATAGCATATTATAACATTATTTTGGTGTTATATATTATAAATAGTTAACATTAATTTAGTGTTATGGTTCATTATGTTACATTTATTAATAACATTTTCAAAATGTAATCGTATATGTTTTAATTACAATATTATTATGTTATATATGAAGATATATTACATTTTTATGTTGTTATAATTTTTTAATAATAACTATTTTTTAATGTTATCATTTCTCTTATATTATATTCATTTAATAACATTTTTAAAATGTGATCATATAATTTTTAATTACATTATTATTATGTTACATATTAAGAAATGTTACATTTTTTAATATTGCTAATTTCTCAATAATAACACTTTGTCCAAATAATGAAATAACAATCTAATATATTTTGTATATTATCAAAATATCCAATACATGTATTCCAAGTAAACAATAACATGATCAAAGCTCATTTAATTTCTAATGAGTCAGAAATCTATTTGTAACATTTAACATTTATGGTTGATATACATAATATTATATGAGTCTGAAATGTGCATTTGCAGGTGCAGCCAAGTCTTTGCGGCAAAACCAAGTGACATAACCCTCTCGACAAGCAACAAATTTAGGATTGACCTTGTATGAAACAATGGAAGAATCCCTGTGGTGAACCTGACGATCGCCCTGCAATCACTTATCGATGTGAAAAATAAGCTTAAATTGGGACAAACAAAACACTGAGATGTTAAAAATGGTTAAGAGTTTTTTCTTACCCCTTCAGCTGACACATAAAATTGCTCTGTCACATGCACCATCTTTGCTCAACTCCTCTGCTAGACCCTGTCATTAATATTATTACATAGATCAATATTTTGTTGGATGTATGTGATGTTATGTAATGAGATTTGGTTTATGACTTTTCTCCAATTGGCTCACAATAGAACTTTCCCTGATTTCATTCACTACTCTTTCAGTTTTCTTCTTTTCTTTTCTCAGCTATTAGAATATTAATATATTTATATATATGTATACATACATATATATATATATATATACTTATGAATCAAAATCAACTTTAGACTCATCAAATAACGCAAGCTCTAAGGGAAGAACTTATAAAAACAAAACAACCAGTTCAAATAACACCAAGCCCAAGAAAAGTTATCTCAAATGGTGTATCTAAATAGCCATTGTTATAATTTCTTAATCCTAAAATTTTGTAGTATTTCAGGTATGCATTATAGCTAGACATTAAACTAATTCAATTTATATATATATATATTTAACATTAACCTCGTCCAAGAACAGAAACAACATTATTTCACAGACCACTCCCAAATCACTTACGATCACTTCAAAAATGAAAACCCTTAAAATATTAGAACATTATAATCTACTCAACAATAAAAATAAAAAAGAACAAATTGCCTTCAATACCTAAAGAAATTATTCTATTCATTCTCCAAACAAACCAAAGAGAAAGCAATAACAGGTGTTAGGAAGGTATACCTAGAATGGAAGGTTCGAGATCATGAGTTTAAGTCTAGTAATAATAACCTTGGTTTCTGTGGTAGTAATAGTAATAATGTTCTTGATCATGAGTATTATGTGTTAACGTGAAAGGCCAACTCTCATCCATCATTGTATGAAAAGCATCGTATCTGTCTCTGATTAAACCAACAGCTGCCATATCTTCAGCAACCTGAAATGTTAATGCCACACGTGAGTAGAATGAAATGTGAAGCACCAATGGCTGCCACCATCATGACAGCCAAAATGCATACTTATCAACTGTTTAATTTTTATGAGAGGCACAAAGACAACAAAACAAACCACCACCATGGTGGTATCAGTGTAAGTTACAACAAAACACACACCGTCTCCAATGAGCCAAGTTGCAACACCCCATCAGGGACAGGTACAAGCAAGACTGTCTGCATCAGAAAAAAAAAATAATATTTGAGTAAATAAGTATACATGTCTACTTTAAATAAGAATACAAAACTTATAAAAGAGCCACAGACATGATCTATTACAATCACTTTACCTTGACACCCAATGAAATCTAGTGTAACACCCTAACTAACTTAGGCGTATTACGTGATTTTTAAACGTACTGTGCAGCTCGTTGCTAATCAACGAGGTTTATGGAAAAAACGTGATTAATTAAAATTTTGCTTTTTCATTAAACTTATAAACCATTTTACCAAAAAGTCTCGGGATCCCGATTTATAAAAATATTTACAAACGTTTTCACTATTCAACTTTTACATCAAAATGAGGTCATCTAACGACCGTTACAAAAATCTCAGCCCTGCTGTCCCGAGGATCGTACGCTCCAGGCCTAACCGCCCCGACATGTACAATCCCATAAGCTCGCTCACGGTCCATCAGCAACTGCCTTGCCTTTACCTACACAAGCAACGCAAACTGTGAGTCGACAGACTCAGTAAGAAAAGCATAATAATATCATACATAAAACTGACTGCCGTGTCCAACACGATACTGAGTCCCGCTACTGCCATGTCCAACATGGTACTGAGCACTACTGCCATGTCCAACATGGTACTGAGTTTTGAACGTTCAGGGGACGGCACTATTGACAAGTATCCTCCTGATCGGTCGAACCGGTCATACTCCGGCTGCTGGTCATACTCCAGCCTGTACCGACGGGATAGGTCAATAGCACTGAACCACCAACCAGTGTCACTGATCGGCCGAATCCGGTCATACTCCGCCGCCGGTCATACTCCGGCTGTACCGACGTGACAGGGTTGGGTGGTTCGAAGCCTAAATACATATCTAATGTAAACTAACAGGCTTCCTACATGCACGCTAAACATGTAAACTACATATGCATACTGTTATACTAATCTTACCTGGATTCCGATTTCAGGTGTGCCGGTCAACCTGACTGGAACTGAAGCTGAACGGCGGATTACTGGCTCCTAAACCATAAAAACCACAACACTATAAGTGACACGCTAAATCACTTCCCGGGGACTAAAACTCGAAACTAAAAGTTTCCCTATCGATGAAAAGCATGGCAATACCCCTACGAACCCAAAAACGAGGAAAACTAGGGTTCTGAAAAATCCCCCATCCGGAAGTCCGGTTGCCCAACCGGAATTCCGGTTCTGGGAAAATCTGAACCCCCATCCGGAATTCCGGATGCTCAACCGGAATTCCGGTTCCTCGCAGGCAGCAAGCAAAAATTCACATATCTTGACCAATTCGAACCCAATTGATCCCAAACTTTCCAGACCTCCTCAATAGGTCCCAAATAACAATTCTAGAGCATCAAACCTACCCAGAAATCCCACATGCAAAATTCACCATTAAAGCTCAAGCTTTGAGTTTCAAACTCAAGCTTGAGCAAAACCAACTAACTAAGCAATCCACTAGCTTAATTCACCTTAAACTAGCCTAGAATTACCTCAGAAAACAAACAACAACATCCAGTGATTACACAGAAACAAAACATGCAATTTCTCACAAAAATCATCAATTTTCACATATAAATTAAAAGCTTGAACAACCTAGCTACTCATGCTTCAAACAACTCATTTAACATCAAAAATCATGCTTTGAACAACTTAAATCAACAACTAAACACAGCAGAAACATCTCTCAAAAAAATCACATGCATTACCATCCAATTTCATCATTTTTCTTCAAGAATTTAAGGAGAAAGGGACAAGGAAACACATACCACACAAGAGATCAATAAAGATTGCAAACCCAAGCTTGAATCACCACAAAATCCAGCTCTTGAACCCCAAAGTTCTCAGCCGAAAAAAGAGAGAGAGTTGTGTGTGTGTGAGTTTTTGAAATTTCCTTTAAATTGACTAAGTGTTGAAAATGTGAGTAAAAGAGAATAAAAGCCATTTATCACATTCTATTTTCAGCCAACATATAAATAAAATAAACACTTAACATTTATTTTCCATATCATAAATCACATAAGACAAAAATACTAATGGGGCAAAAAGACCATTTTGCCCCTCCACCATAAAATCATGAAAATCATACTAAAGGGGTATTTTTGGGACATTCTAAATTCCCGGCCATTCCCGACATTCCCAATGTCTAAACCCGTCCCCAAAATACTAACATACTAAGTTGTGATCTCTACTGAGCCAAACGCCGCGTTCCAAAATACCGGACACCGGAAATGCGAAATATAAAAACCGCTGATGACATAAATATGCATATCTGAATTCCGTAAATAACAATGATAAATTATTTAAATAGCTATAAATAATTTCCTGATTAACATAAATAACTGCTAATTTCCAAATTAACTAAGCGGGCTTTACAACTATCCCCCCCTTAAAAAGGATTTCGTCCCCGAAATCTAACTCCGAATAACTGCGGATATTGAGCTCGCATATCTGATTCTAGCTCCCAAGTGGCTTCTTCCACCTTACTGTTTCTCCAGAGAACCTTGACCAACGCTATGGTCTTATTCCGAAGGACTTTATCCTTTCTATCCAGGATCTGCACTGGCTGTTCCTCATAGGACATATCTGACTGAAGCTGAAGGCTCTCATAACTGATTATATGAGAGGGGTCTGAAACGTATTTTCTCAACATTGAGACATGAAATACGTTGTGCACTGCTGATAAAGCTGGAGGCAATGCTAACCGATATGCCACTTGACCTATCTTCTCGAGAATCTCGAAAGGTCCTGTAAATCTAGGGCATAACTTGCCTCTTTTCCCGAAACGTTTAATCCCCTTCATCGGAGATACTCGCAAAAACACATGGTCCCCTACTCGGAACTCAACATCTCGACGTTTCTGGACCCGCATAACTCTTCATGCCATGCTTCCGGGAGGCAAGCATTCTAGCTTTAATCTTCTCTATTGCCTCATTGGTCCGCCGAATCGACTCGGACCTAGATATTTCCTCTCCCCGTCTCATCCCGAGTGGATAGGGGATCTACATTTCCTACCGTACAACATTCATAGGGTGCCATCCCTATCGTACTCTGATAACTGTTGTTATATGAGAACTCTACTAACGGTAGGTATTTATTCCATGAACCCTCAAAGTCCATAACACAGGCTCTCAGCATGTCCTCCAATATCTGAATTGTCCTTTCGGACTGACCATCTGTCTGAGGATGGAATGCTGTACTGAATTTTAGCTTTGTACCCATTGCCCGTTGCAAACTTTGCCAAAATTTGGAGGTGAATTTCGGATCCCTGTCCGAAACTATAGACTTCGGTACCCCGTGAAGTCTCACTATTTCCCTGACATATAACTCTGCCAACTGATCCACTGTAAACGTCGTTCTGACCGGCAGAAAATGAGCAGATTTCGTAAATCGGTCCACCACTACCCAGATGGAATCATACATACCCGTGGTCCTAGGTAACCCGACCACAAAATCCATAGTAATATCCTCCCATTTCCATTCTGGTAGGGTTAGAGGCTGCAACAACCCTGCTGGTCTCTGATGTTCAGCCTTGATCTGCTGACACGTGAGGCATCTCGAAACGAATTCTACCAAATTCTTCTTCATACCGCTCCACCAGAAGTACGGTTTCAAATCTTGGTACATCTTGGTGGTGCCGGGATGTAGAGAATATGGAGTAGAATGAGCCTCCTCAAAGATCTCATTCCTCAAGTCCATACTGTTCGGGACGCAAACCCTGGCTTTATACAAAAGCATCCCACTATCTGACACTGAAAAGTCCTTGGCTTGACCAGCCAATACCTCATCTCGGATCTTCACTAACTCCGGATCTGTCGTCTGAGCAACCTTTATTCTTTCTAACAGATCAGATTGCAGCGTTAAGTTGTGTAGCTGACCTACCACAAACTCAATGCTGGACCTGACCATATCCTCTGCTAGCTGAGGTGAGATCTGAACCATGCTAGCTACCTGCCCGGGCCCCTTTCTACTCAGGGCATCGGCCACTACATTGGCTTTTCCGGGATGATAGAGGATCTCGCAATCATAATCCTTCACTAACTCCAACCAACGCCTCTGTCTCATGTTCAAATCTTTCTGAGTAAAGAAATACTTGAGACTTTTATGGTCGGTATAGATCTCGCACTTCTCACCATACAAGTAATGCCGCCAAATCTTCAGTGCAAAAACCACTGCGGCCAATTCTAAATCATGAGTCGGGTATCGCTGTTCATAATCCTTTAACTGACGGGAGGCGTAAGCGATAACCCGATCGGCTTGCATCAATACGCACCCCAAACCCTGTTTGGATGCGTCACAATAGACCACGAACTTCTCCTCGTCCGAAGGCAAAGCTAGTACCGGAGCAGTAATCAACCTCTGCTTCAGCTCCTGAAAACTAGCTTCGCATTTATCTGACCAGATAAATCGCTGATTCTTCTTTGTAAGCTCGGTTAGGGGCATTGAAATTTTGGAGAACCCCTCCACGAACCTACGATAATACCCAGCTAATCCCAAGAAGCTTCTGATTTCTGTCGCTGTCTTCGGTCTCGGCCAATCCCTGACGGATTCAATCTTCCCGGGATCCACCTTGATCCCATCTTTACTCACAATGTGCCCTAGGAAGGACACCTGAGACAACCAGAACTCACATTTCTTGAACTTGGCGTAGAGTCTATGTTCTCGAAGTCGTTGCAGTACCATCTGAAGATGTAACTCATGCTCCTCTTCTGACTGAGAGTACACGAGGATGTCGTCGATAAACACAATTACACAGATATCGAGGAAATCCTTAAATACTCTATTCATCAGGTCCATGAATGCTGCAGGAGCGTTGGTTAGTCCGAATGACATAACCAGGAACTCGTAGTGTCCATACCTAGTGCGGAAAGCCGTCTTTGGAATGTCCTCCTCTCGGATCCTCAACTGATGATAACCCGAACGGAGATCAATCTTAGAAAAGACCGTCTTCCCCTGAAGCTGATCGAACAAGTCATCGATCCTAGGTAATGGATATTTATTCTTCACCGTCAGCTTGTTCAACTCTCTGTAGTCGATGCACATCCTCATAGAGCCATCCTTCTTCTTCACGAACAAAACCGGGGCTCCCCAAGGTGACACACTGGGCCGAATGAACCCTATGTCAAGCAACCCCTGGAGCTGAATCTTTAACTCCTTAAGTTCAGCTGGAGCCATCCTATACGGGGCTTTAGAAACCGGATCCACCCCTGGTGCCAAGTCAATCACGAAGTCAATCTCCCGCTGAGGTGGTAACCCTGGAAGTTCTTCGGGAAAAACGTCCAAAAATTCCCGAACCACGCTGATGTCCTCTGGCCGAATGGTGTCTGGCCGAGTGGTGTCCACCACCACGGCCAGAAACCCTAAGCACCCACCGTGCAATAATTCTCTCACTGACATAGCCGAGATCACCGGGATCCGAGATCCCTGAACCGAACCCACAAATACGAACGGTTCTTCACTTTCTGGTTGGAAGACCACCATCTTCCTCTTGCAATCAATGCTCGCCGAATATTTAGATAGGAAATCCATTCCTAAAATAATATCAAATTCGACTAAGCTCATCTCTATCAGATCAGCGCTCAACTCTCTACCATCTATCCTGATCGGCATAGACCTAATCCACCTATTGGAGATAACCAATTCTCCGCCAGGTAACAGGGTTCCAAACCCTGACTCATATCTATCAAAGGGTCTACCCAACTTACTAAAGACTCTGGCCGCCACATAAGAACGTGTAGCCCCAGAATCAAACAGCACTGAATAAAACGAGTCGTTAATAAGAATCTGACCTGTAACAACTGATGGGCTGGCATCTGCATCAGCCTGCGTGATCGCGAATACCCTGGCTGGAGTGGGCATCGCTGGAGCTCTCGGTGCCTCTGGCCGGAGCTGGGGACATTCCCTCTTGAAGTGCCCGGGCATGCCACAATGAAAGCATCCCTGCCCCTTGCACTCTCCCCGATGATGCCTCTTGCAGATAGGGCACTCGGGATAGGAGAAGCGAGTCTCATTACCACCAGGACGACTCCCTCTGTTCTGGTTCCCCCGGAACCTCTTGTTCTGGCTCGAGCCGCCGGAAGCAGTGGGTGCCCTCTTCCTCTGATCAATGGCCGAACCACTACTCCCCCTGCTGAAGCCTGATGCAGGAGGGGTAGGAGCTCCGCCACCAACCGGAGTACTAGCTGACTCTGACATGCACCCCACTGCGCCCTCAGCTCGCAGTGCCTTCTCCACCATCTGAGCGTAGGTGGTGCTGTCGTCGGTGGTAATCATCAGGTCATGCCTGATCTTGGGATTCAACCCGTCCAGATACTTCTCCTTTCTGCTGAAGTCGGTCGGCACGATACCCGAGGCTAACCTCGCCAACCGGTCAAACTGAGTTGTATACTCAGTGACACTCATGTTCTCCCGCTGGGTCAGGTGAACGAATTCCTTTCTCTTGGCGCTTCTAACCGCCTCGTTGTAGTACTTCGCGTTGAAAAGTTCCTGGAACCTCTCCCAAGTCATGGTGGTGACATCGTGAATCTGAGACACCATGTCCCACCATACCAGGGCATCCTCCTGGAACTGAAATGTGGCGCACACCACTCTGTCGTTGCCGGTGACACCCATAAAGTTCAAGATTCTGGTGATCACCGTAAGCCACTGCTCGGCTTTCGACACATCTGGACCTCCCAGGAATACCGGAGGTGCTTGCTTCCGGAACCGCTCATATAAAGGTTCCAATCTGTGGGCCGCCACTACCATCTCGGCCTGGGCAGCAGGGGCAGGTGCCGCTGGAACTACTGGCACTGGAACTGCAGGAGCACCCTGCTGTCTCAACCTCTGAATCTCGAGGTCTTGCTCTTCGATCCGGGCTTGCATCTCCGCAAACCGTAACTCCCAATTCGGGGCTCCCTGATCGGCTGGGGGAGCCTGGGCAGCCTGTGGCGGGTTCTCATCACCCCGACCACGAGCCCTGCCTCGGGGACCTCTACCTCGGCCCCTAGCAGGTGGGGGAAAC
The DNA here is from genome assembly GCF_029168945.1 of Cannabis sativa. Taxonomy (NCBI): domain Eukaryota; kingdom Viridiplantae; phylum Streptophyta; class Magnoliopsida; order Rosales; family Cannabaceae; genus Cannabis; species Cannabis sativa. The sequence continues at coordinate 38,445,665 of NC_083605.1, read as the reverse complement.
CGAGCTCCCTCTCCCTGATTCGACCCCACTGAGTTGCCTCGACTCCTGGTAGTCCGCCTGGCGTCCATCTAGTTAGAACCGCCTGCGAAACCAAGAGTTGGCATATCAGGTCGTATTCAAGGCGAGCTTACTAATGCCGCTTAATTTGGAAATTAGAAACGAAACATGCGCCTATTCTACTATCAGGCTACTAACATGCTTCCTAACAGGCTTTTCTTTTTCATAACTGAATAAAATAAACTACTAAAGCAATAAAGGCTTACTGAACCGTGAACCGAGCTAACTGCTGATGATGATTGTACATGTCGTGACGATCTTCGAAAGACAACACAGCGGCTCGATACCAAATTGTAACACCCTAACTAACTTAGGCGTATTACGTGATTTTTAAACGTACTGTGCAGCTCGTTGCTAATCAACGAGGTTTATGGAAAAACGTGATTAATTAAAATTTTGCTTTTTCATTAAACTTATAAACCATTTTACCAAAAAGTCTCGGGATCCCGATTTATAAAAATATTTACAAACGTTTTCACTATTCAACTTTTACATCAAAATGAGGTCATCTAACGACCGTTACAAAAATCTCAGCCCTGCTGTCCCGAGGATCGTACGCTCCAGGCCTAACCGCCCCGACATGTACAATCCCATAAGCTCGCTCACGGTCCATCAGCAACTGCCTTGCCTTTACCTACACAAGCAACGCAAACTGTGAGTCGACAGACTCAGTAAGAAAAGCATAATAATATCATACATAAAACTGACTGCCGTGTCCAACACGATGCGAGTCCCGCCATCGCCATGTCCAACATGGTACCGAGCACTTCTTGCCATGTCCAACATGGTACTGAGTTTTGAACGTTCAGGGGACGGCACTATTGACAAGTATCCTCCTGATCGGTCGAACCGGTCATACTCCGGCTGCTGGTCATACTCCAGCCTGTACCGACGGGATAGGTCAATAGCACTGAACCACCAACCAGTGTCAGCCTGATCGGTCGAACCGGTCATACTCCGGCTGCTGGTCATACTCCAGCCTGTACCGACGTGACAGGGTTGGGTGGTTCGAAGCCTAAATACATATCTAATGTAAACTAACAGGCTTCCTACATGCACGCTAAACATGTAAACTACATATGCATACTGTTATACTAATCTTACCTGGATTCCGATTTCAGGTGTGCCGGTCAACCTGACTGGAACTGAAGCTGAACGGCGGATTACTGGCTCCTAAACCATAAAAACCACAACACTATAAGTGACACGCTAAATCACTTCCCGGGGACTAAAACTCGAAACTAAAAGTTTCCCTATCGATGAAAAGCATGGCAATACCCCTACGAACCCAAAAACGAGGAAAACTAGGGTTCTGAAAAATCCCCCATCCGAAGTCGGTTGCCCAACCGAATTCCGGTTCTGAAAATCTGAACCCCCATCCGGAATTCCGGATGCTCAACCGGAATTCCGGTTCCTCGCAGGCAGCAAGCAAAAATTCACATATCTTGACCAATTCGAACCCAATTGATCCCAAACTTTCCAGACCTCCTCAATAGGTCCCAAATAACAATTCTAGAGCATCAAACCTACCCGAAATCCCACATGCAAAATTCACCATTAAAGCTCAAGCTTTGAGTTTCAAACTCAAGCTTGAGCAAAACCAACTAACTAAGCAATCCACTAGCTTAATTCACCTTAAACTAGCCTAGAATTACCTCAGAAAACAAACAACAACATCCAGTGATTACACAGAAACAAAACATGCAATTTCTCACAAAAATCATCAATTTTCACATATAAATTAAAAGCTTGAACAACCTAGCTACTCATGCTTCAAACAACTCATTTAACATCAAAAATCATGCTTTGAACAACTTAAATCAACAACTAAACACAGCAGAAACATCTCTCAAAAAAATCACATGCATTACCATCCAATTTCATCATTTTTCTTCAAGAATTTAAGGAGAAAGGGACAAGGAAACACATACCACACAAGAGATCAATAAAGATTGCAAACCCAAGCTTGAATCACCACAAAATCCAGCTCTTGAACCCCAAAGTTCTCAGCCGAAAAAAGAGAGAGAGTTGTGTGTGTGTGAGTTTTTGAAATTTCCTTTAAATTGACTAAGTGTTGAAAATGTGAGTAAAAGAGAATAAAAGCCATTTATCACATTCTATTTTCAGCCAACATATAAATAAAATAAACACTTAACATTTATTTTCCATATCATAAATCACATAAGACAAAAATACTAATGGGGCAAAAAGACCATTTTGCCCCTCCACCATAAAATCATGAAAATCATACTAAAGGGGTATTTTTGGGACATTCTAAATTCCCGGCCATTCCCGACATTCCCAATGTCTAAACCCGTCCCCAAAATACTAACATACTAAGTTGTGATCTCTACTGAGCCAAACGCCGCGTTCCAAAATACCGGACACCGGAAATGCGAAATATAAAAACCGCTGATGACATAAATATGCATATCTGAATTCCGTAAATAACAATGATAAATTATTTAAATAGCTATAAATAATTTCCTGATTAACATAAATAACTGCTAATTTCCAAATTAACTAAGCGGGCTTTACATCTAGAGAAGCCATTCCTCTGTCCACTGTCAATTGAAAGAATTGCATTTATTAGATACAAATTTCAGTACTTGAAGAACAAACTTGAACAGTTTGTAATTAATTATCATGATTAAAATCTTACTTCAGGAAGCAACTTGCTGTAGACATATCCGGTGGATAAATTGTTGAGGAAAACCCAAGCATGGCTCCCTGTGTACGCCACCTCACCAACCAACCTGATAATTATTTAAAAGTTCATGGTCAGCCACTTCTTATAGTTCAAAGAAATATAAGAATCTAATTAGTTGACTCACTGTTTAATAGTGTAGCTGCAGATTATCTACAAATCAGAGAGCTATGTTTTTCCACATTTTTAATTGGTGAAAACATTATCTAAACAAATCCCAAAATTTCCTGGGAATAAGGTATGTGAAAAGCCAAAGATTAAAAGCTCTACACTTCGCCTAAGGCATACTGAAGACATGATAAATTAGCCACTGCAAGTTCGATTGGACATCCCCTGGATCCAATATCACGCATGGTTATTTCAAAGCCTGAAAATGATAATGCCTTTGTTCCATTGAAATAACTGTCATCTGACTTCCTTTCTGCTGGTTTTGTAATGTCACAATACCCATCCTCCCAAGTCAAAATTCTAAAGATTAAAACATCATTATACTTTTAATTCAATGGTTGAGAAAAGGAGAAACAATTCATGCTAAACTAATTTATGTCAACCAATATTTCTTTTTCTTTAAAAAAAAAAATCCGTATGCTTAATGAAAGACATTAAAGACCATAGCAGAGTTCAAGTATGATACCTCCTCTTCTATATCATCATCATCAATTCTAACATTCCCTAATTTCCTAGCAGCACTACTTCTGATTTTAGTCTTATTGGAATCCCCAATCTGTTCAGATATCACAACTTCATAATCCACATTCAAAATTAGAAAAGGAGTTGAAATAGAAAGTTCACCTCATTTCGTAGTCGCCTCTGCCTTCTTCATTACGCCAAGCCATTCCGAGAGAGTCTCGTTCGATCTTTGCGAGAGTATGGTTCCATCGTCATTCTTCACCGCATCCTCATCAATCTTCTCTTCCTCAGAATTAGAAAATTCCACTGTGTTGATCTCAAAGATCGCTGCCATAGATATCGTCTTTCTCACCAGTCTTCGACGACGGTCCCCTCTGTTTTTGAATCGCTGCATTCGTTCCATTTTTTTCGACCTTTGAGTCTTCCCGCCATAGCAACAGAAGTAATTTGAAAAATCTCCAAAACCCTAGCAGAGCACTATTCTGTACTTAGTCTTTTTTCTTTTTGAAATTTAACTCCCCATTCCCCAATGTTTAGAAATTTTATACTTTAAAATATATATTTATGTCTAAAGAAACTCAACAGGGTTATTGATTTAATTAATATAAGATGATAACGTTTTTTTAAAAATGTTATCCGTAAATGTAATTAAATGCTGGAATTCTTGTAGTGTAAGTAATCGAAGAGTTTCAAAAATATAACTTAGTATTATTATTTCTAAAAATTAAACTTGAATATTTATGTGGCAAAATTAAACTATTCATAAAATATATATTTTTCTTTTAATACATAACAAGTAAAATTAAATACTAACAAGTTAATATTTTGTTCCGTTGGAGAATTCGTGTGCATCATTTCTAAATTACGAAAAGTAACAAAATTTTTATAAAGTTAAGCAAGTCAACTGAGCAGGCCTTTCAATTCATTGGTGACAATTTTTATAAACTGAGTATGTATTGATTTTGGTTTTCAATAACTGTACGTTACCTCGTAGATCGATTAAGAATATATTATCTGCCATTAATTATACTCACTGAAATTTTTTCTTGCCATGCAAATGTCCAAGTGTTGGTCGATTCGAAAGCGATATTGTAACTGAAACTTAAAATTATTTTCTGATGTTGGTCGGCAATTGAAGTAGCCCACTCTTTAACAATGTTGGCTGTATGTGGAAAGCATTTTGGGAAGAAGGGTTTTATGTTCCAGCTCTCTTTTGTATTTCTTTCTTCTCCCAATCAAATATCGATTAATATTAAGAGACTAGATCTTAATTAATTATGTGCCAAAAATGCGTTATTGGCATACATTTAGCGCAATTCAATATGTAGTATATAGATTTTGATTGATTACTCATGTGATTTTATTAAAAAACACAGTAACAAAAACAACACTCAAAAAAGTAAAATAAAAAATACTAATAGATATGTTATGTGTAAGGAATTAAAATAGGGAAAAAAACAAAAAAATACAAAAAAGGAAAAAAAAATTACAAAAATACTTTGGGCCGGCCCATTAAATATTTATACAGTCCACATACAAATATTTATAAAAATACCACATGCACTAAGCCTTCAGCTGTACAGAGCGAACCATGAAGATGAAAATACGCGCTCGTTTCAAAACCGCAAAACAACCAAAACGAAACCAAAACGAGAAAAATACAACTATTAATTCTGGCAAAATCAACTGGAAAAGAATACCTGCAATGATCTAAACTGAAAATGACGAAAAAAAAATCAGAAAAACTGTGAAGAAACTGAAATTACACATTTGTTTTCTGTTTTATTCGATCAAAACAACTCCCCCTAATATCGAAATCCAGATTCATGAAATGTAGATCTGTAACAAACAGATCTGGACCTCCCACCAAATTCAAAACCATGTATGATGTGAAATTTTTTAAAAAAACCTCATGAATAATACATCTACGTTATATACAGTTACATTTTGATTTATTTTTTGTTTTGGTTGCCTTATAGTTGCATTATCGTTTTATGATAGTTTATATATTATGCAAGAATTTAATTTGATGGGGACTAAGAAATAGTAGTTATACATAGTAAGTTTTGTGCAAATAGTTGCATATTAATTTTATAGTGAAATAACATATGCAAGTAGCAAAACTATAATAAAACTACAAAACAACTGTATGCAAGTGCAAATAGTTGCCTTATAGTTGCATTATCGTTTTATGATAGTTTATATATTATGCAAGAATTTAATTTGATGGGGACTAAGAAATAGTAGTTATACATAGTAAGTTTTGTGCAAATAGTTGCATATTAATTTTATAGTGAAATAACATATGCAAGTAGCAAAACTATAATAAAACTACAAAACAACTGTATACAAACTAAAATACAGGAAAAACTCTTTGAACATCAACATCCATGATAAATCTCATTGTTACCCATTGATGATATAAAAATGGACAGGAAACAACTAGATAAAAAACATATTAAAAAAATACATACAGAAGGTGTAAAATTTCAAATATGGGAGAAAACCAAAAAGAAACCGAAAACAAACCTCGGTTCGAACATCAGCACCAACATTAGCTTTTTTTCCCAGAAACGTTGACAATGAAATCTCTGCATTATTTGTTGAGCAAACATACATAAGAAGCACAATGATTTCATAAGATTGTGCCTAAAACCAGTGAAAATATTTTTCATTTCTCAGAACACTTTCCTTGACTTCGACTATTCTTTATTATTTGATTTTGTCTTCAGGTATTAGCTTTTGTTGTCTATACTCTTTCTGGCTTTATTCTCTACACAGTCGCTCCATATGTTATCAAGGTCCGTTTCTTCGTAAGAATATATAAGAAACTAGCTTTACAATTAAAAATTAAAAATAAAAAGAATAAAAGAATTTTTATGTAAGAAAATTAAAAATTAAAAACTGAAATAAAATTTAAAATTTAAAATTAAAAACTGAAAGAAAATTAAAAATAAAAAGAAAAGAAGAAAAAAAGAGAGTGAAATGATGGATTGATTGATAGAAGTCAATCCTAGACCTAAGCAACAATATATAAGAAACTAGCTTTACAATTAAAAATTAAAAATAAAAAGAAAAGAAGAATTGTTATGGAAAAAAAATTAAAAATTAAAAACTGAAAATAAAATTAAAAATAAAAAATTAAAAACTAAAATAAAATAAAAAATTAAAAATTAAAAACTGAAATAAAATTAAAAATAAAAAGAAAAGAAGAAAAAAAAAAGAGAGTGAAATGATGGATTGATTGATAGAAAATGAAAAAAGAGAGGGAAGAGAGTAGGATTTGATTGATGATGGATGGAATGATGACTAAGTGGTATTTGTGTAATAAAATAAACTTTGTAAGTAAAAAAGTAGATATAGGCGTGTAGGAGTATTTAAGTAATAAATTGTGCAAAAGTGATTTTTCATGTAAAAATTTCATTAAAATAATGTATAAAAGTGTTTTAATCAAAATACAAGTATGGAAATGGATAATGTAATATGACAGAACACTGCTATAAAATTGAACTTTTCGAGACAGTTTTTAAGGTTTTTTAGCATCAGTTTTGGTGAAATTTACTACCGAAGCGCTGTAGGGATTAAAACAACCGATAATGTATGGAACTCTATACATGGAGTCAATTATTATGAAATAATAAACCCGCTTCATATGTAGGAGCTTCTTATTATGATTTTTTTCAACTTTAAAATTTTGTATTTTAACATTATTTTTTTATTTTTACTAAAAATTTAATTTAATTTTACTTTTATAAATATATAGAATTTTATTATTAGTATAATTAAATTAAATATAAATTATATATAATAAACATAACTAAAATTTAATTAAAACGTTAAATAAATAAACATGTACATTACTCTAAATATTTATATAAGCTATTTTTTATTAATATTTTATATGCTATCATATATCACTACAAAAAACTTGACTTTTAGTCATAACAAGTATTGTGACTAAAAGTAAAAAATATCGTGACTAAAAGTTTTAGTCACAATTTTTTTTGTGATAAGGTTGTGACTAAAAAGTTCGTGGCTAAAAATTTTAGTGATAATAAAAATAATGTTGTGATTAAAAGTCACCTTTAGTCACAATTCATTATTGGGACTAATAGTTGTTAAGATGTCACACATTTAGACACAACTACCCTTTAGCCACAAATTATTTATCTTTGGTGAAAATATTTGTTGTCACGAATAATTATTTAGTGACAACTTTTGTTGTCACTATTACCTTTTTAGCCACAATCTAGATATTTTTAGCCATAATTTTTATTATCACTAATATATATTAAGTGTTGGGTTTTGCACCCTAAATAAAACCCATTACAATCTGATTAGTTATCAATATAAGAAATTTGAAGTGATTTATGTTTGCATGAATTTTACATGCTTATGATTTAATATGTTTTAATATATGCACAAAATCTGTTAAGTCCAGAACATATATTTATTCACAATTACAGTATTGTCAACACAGTGGAATGTGATTGTGATTATATGATTCAAAAGACTAAGTCCCTGTTTCATCAGTGTTTTGGATTTACACTGATGTGATAATCAGCGATGATGTGTACTTACACTTGGAGTAAGTGTTATGTTCTTTCCAGGACATTGGTAAAATATACTAGTTTCGAATGTATGGAGTATACATTGGATTGGACCGATATTGAACTTAGTTAAGATATTATAAACTTACCGTTGTATCTTTCCTAGTCAATATCAGTAGTTGATCATAGATTAAAAGAATCTAAATCCTGATATGCTTACGCTCAACTCAGGAGTACTATTCAAGTTCTTTGATTTATTAGTTAAGCCTACTTTTGGGTCAGGGTGATACATATATTTTGGGAACATGATAGTATGATTGAGTGGGAGTGCTGAACATAAATATGGAATCTATAGCTTCTACTGGTGTATAGAAGTCAATTCCCTTCGAGCTTAGTTAAATAGAAGTAAATGGATCAGCTCTTGTTTCAGTGACTAATTCATAGATCACTCAAATATCATTTACAGGTAGCTAAGTGTTTTAAGGGGCCAAATACATTGAGGGGTGAAAACAGTAAAATTATCCTATCTTGATGTAAATCATCTATATAGAGGATCTTTGATCACATTAAGATTATAACAATGGTCAAATGAGATAGCATATCTATATCGTGAAACATATAGAATGCTCTATAGAAGTCTGAGAGTGCAATTCTAAGTTCTAAGAGTAGATTCAACGAGGAATTAATAAGTAGGGATTTACTTAGTAAATTCGGTTCACTTATTGGAAGCTCAGCATATAGATCCATGGTCCTCATTCTAGTTGAGACCATACTGCTTGTAAGACTCAATAATTGATTTGTAATTAATCAATTACTATTCTAAAGTTAGACTATGTCTAATTTGTGAATTTTCACTAAGCAGGGGTGAAATTGTAAAGAAAAGAGATTCTAGGTTTATTTATTAATTAAGAGACTCTATATGTCTAATTAATAATTATATTAAATGACAATATTATTTGATAATCTATTTTAGTTAATAAATAATTAGTTTTGGCATTTAAATGGTTAGAATTAGAAAATTAGCGTTTTTGAGAAAATAGGAATAAAAATTGTGAAAACTGCAAAATCCAAGTGAGGCCCATTAACACCTATGGCCGGCCACTTGGTAAGCTTTTTCCAATTAATATTTTTATTATTTTAATGCCAAATAATTACTAACCTAAACCTAGTAGTTGCCTATAAATAGAAAGTGATGGCTTAGTCAAAAACAAGTTTTCAACAAGTTTTCTTCAGATTGCTTTTTCAGAAAAACTAGCCTTCCACTTTCTTTCTCTATAGCCGACCCTATATCTCTCTCTTTTCCTCTTCACAATTTCGAAACCTTAGTGATAGAGTAGTGCCCACACACAGCAAGTGGTACCTCAATCATAGATTGGAAGACTGTGAAGGATCACACACAAAGAGAAGGACATTCGGGCTCAGATCTTGATAATACTCTGCGACAGAAAGGATACAAGGGTTAGAGATCTGAGTGGAAGAAAACATGATTCCGCTGCAACCATTGTAAGGTTTTCTTAACTTTATATGTGTTTAATTATCGTTTTAGAAAGTTCATATTTATGGTGTTAAACAACATACTTATGAGTAGATCTAAGATACTGGTAAAATAAATATCCAACATTAAGTCACAACATAAAATTGTGACTATTTTTTTTTAGTCACAACTTTTCCACAATTTTTTATTGTCGCTAATATCTTTTTAGTAGTGATTCATTCAGTACTACAAAACTGACTTTTTGCTTCAGTTGTAAAATGACACAAAAACATTTTGTGTCGGTTGTACAAACCGACGTTATAACAGCAAACGCAAATAGCCAAATTATTTGCTTCATTTCTAAATCGACGCAAACTTTTTTTTTCTTTTGCTTCAATAGAGAATAGAAGCAAAAAGTATGCTCTATTAGCGTCAGTTCTTGAATGAAGCAAGAAACTTAGCTTCAAATTGTAATTGAAGCTAATTAGATTATTGCGTCGGTTACAACTTGACACATAATTTTACACAATTTTTTTAACATTTTGTGTTAGCTTTAAAATGACACATTGCTGTAGGTAGGGAAAAATTGAAGATTTCGTTGCAATTTTTCCAGCTTGCATTTTTAGATATTAAAATTGGCTTTAATAACAATATTTATATGTTATAAAAAAAAACAATTTTTATATGATTAACAATAACATTTATAATATAATAATGAATCTTCACCAATTATTTTGGACACAGCTTACATGCCTATCCAATGAAGAGCAAATAGCACAAGGAACTGACAAAAGTACCTGAAATATATTGTACAATATGAATACAGCAATGAGGTTCTAAGCCTTTTGAAAGTTGGAAGTGTTTCAATGGCATCCAACTGCAACTGAGCTTCCTCATCTTCCTCCTCTTTAATTGAATTAGTTGAACCAAAGCCTCCAGATGGTGACCTCTTGCGTCTTTCAATTAAGTTTAGCTCCATGTCAAACCAGTCAACTCAATTCAACTTGTTTGTGTTTGTGTTTCTGTAAGAGATTTAAAGAGAGTTTCTAAATGTGAACTAACTGTAATGTAACACCCTAACTAACATAGGCGTATTACGTGATTTTTAAACATACTGTGCAGCTCGTTGCTAATCAACGAGGTTTACGGAAAAACGTGATTAATTAAAATTTTGCTTTTTAATTAAACTTATAAAATAATATTACAAAAGACTCGGGATCCCGATTATAAAATCATTTGCAAAAAGTTTTAACTGATTAACTCATACATAAAATAAAAGTCGTCTAACGACCAGTTACAAAATCAGCCTCGCTGTCCCGAGGATCGTACGCTCCAGGCCTAACCGCCCCGACATGTACAATCTTCTCAAGCTCGCTCACGGTCCATCAGCTTTAGCCTTGCCTTTACCTACACATAAACGTAGAACTGTGAGTCGACAGACTCAGTAAGAAAAGCATAATAATACTCATACATAATTCTAACTGCCGTGTCCAACACGATACTGAGTCCCGCTACTGCCATGTCCAACATGGTACTGAGCCACTACTGCCATGTCCAACATGGTACTGAGTTCTGAACGTTCATATGGACGGTACTATTGACACGTAACAGCCTGATCGGTCGAACCGGTCATACTCCGGCTGCTGGTCATACTCCAGCCTGTACCGACGTGTTACTATATCCTCCTGATCGGTCGAACCGGTCATACTCCGGCTGCTGGTCATACTCCAGCCTGTACCGACGGGATACGTCAATAGTACGGAACCACCAACCAAGTGTCAGCCTGATCGGTCGAACCGGTCATACTCCGGCTGCTGGTCATACTCCAGCCTGTACCGACGTGACAGGGTTGGATGGTTCGAAGCCAACATACATATCTAATGTAATCTAATAGGCTTCCTACATGCACGCTAAACATGTAATCTACATATGCATCTTTGTTATACTAATCTTACACGGATTCGAATTCGTGTGTGCCGTCAACCCTGACTTGTTGGAACTTCGAGTGAGCGGCGGATTACAGGCTCCTAAACCGTAAAAATCACAACACCGATAAGTGACACGCTAAATCACAACGGGGACAAAGGTTTTAAAACCAAACTTAACCTACTGTAACTTAATACTAAAATACCCCCAAACTAGCAGAGAACAAACTGTCTGAAAACCCGAAACTAGCACAAAACGGAAAGTTGAGAAAAACCGGTTTCTCACCCTGCTGCAAAATCCGGGTAACCGGTTTTACACGCAGTGTAAAACCGGTTAGCCGGTTTTACCCAGAAAAACCCCAAAATTCAATTCTCCAACCAAAACGTTTCCAAACTCAACCAAACTTTCCAGACCTGCTAATTAGACCCTAATAAACATTTTCCAGGTGATAAAACAAAGCTTCATGAACGAAAACAAAATCCACCATTAAAGCTCCAAGCTTTGAGTTCAAAACTCAAACTTGGTTAAATCTAACAAACAAGCACCCAAACCAACTCAAATCTACTTAAACATGCATAAAATCACCTCTGAAAACTACAGTAAGCATCACAAAAGCAATGACAACAGATTTCAACAATTTCTTTCAAAAATCATAGTTTTGAGCCAAAATTTCATAACTTAATAAACTCAAGAAATCATCAGCCCAAACATGCATGAATCAACATTTTAAATCAAGAATAAACCTCTGAAAACTACATCAAAATACAGCAGCAAGCATAACTCAAAAACAAGCATGCAACATACCAATTTCATCATTTTTTTCAACAAAACAAAGAAAGAAATGACAAGAGCTAAAATAGCTTGAAGTGGACCTTAAAATGGGATGAATAACAAGCAAACTTCAATGGAGAAATCAGCTCCTTGCTGCTCCAAGGCTTGGCCGAAATGAGAGGAAAGAAAGAGAGAGTGTTTTGAAGGCTTTTTCTCAAAATTTTCTAAGTGTTGAGTTTTTTTGTAAAATGAAGGAAATGAAATAAAAGCCACATAATAAACATTTCATTTCAGCCAACAAACAATTAAATAAATATTTATTCATTTAATAAACTCACATAAGACAAAACACTAATGGGGCAAAAAGACCATTTTGCCCCTCCACCAAAAAAACCACATAAATCATACTAAAGGGGTATTTTTGGGAAATTCTAAATTCCCGGCCATTCCCGACATTCCCAATGTCTAATAAACCGTCCCAAACTAATAACATGCTAAGTTGTAATTTCTACTGAGCCAAACGCCGAGTTCCAAAATACCGGGCACCGGAAATGCAAAATATGAAAACTACTGAATAACATAACCATGCATTTCTGAATTCCATAAATAACAGTATAATAAATTATTTAAATGGCTATAAATAATTTCATAAATAATCATGATTAACTGCTAATTTCCAAATTAACTAAGCGGGCTTTACAATTATCCCCCCCTTAAAAGGATTTCGTCCCCGAAATCTAACCTGAATAACTCTGGATATTGAGCTCTCATATCTGACTCTAGCTCCCAGGTGGCTTCTTCCACCTTACTGTTTCTCCAGAGAACCTTGACCAATGCTATGGTCTTATTCCGAAGGACTTTATCCTTTCTATCCAGGATCTGCACTGGCTGTTCCTCATAAGTCATGTCTGGCTGTAGCTCAAGACTCTCATAACTGAGTATATGAGAGGGATCTGAAACGTATTTTCTCAACATCGAGACATGGAATACGTTGTGAGCCGATAAAGTGGAGGCAATGCTAACCGATATGCCACTTGACCTATCTTCTCGAGAATCTCGAAAGGTCCTGTAAATCTAGGGCATAACTTGCCTCTTTTCCCGAAACGTTTAATCCCCTTCATCGGAGATACCCGTAAAAACACATGGTCCCCTACTTGGAACTCAACATCTCTGCGTTTCGGATCTGCGTAACTCTTCTGTCTGCTCTGTGAGGCAAGCATTCTAGCTTTTATCTTTTCTATTGCCTCATTGGTCCGCTGCACTGACTCTGGACCTAAGTATTTTCTCTCCCCTGTCTCATCCCAATGGATAGGGGATCTACATTTCCTACCGTATAACAGTTCATAGGGAGCCATCCCTATCGTACTCTGATAACTGTTGTTGTAAGAAAATTCTATCAACGGTAGATATTTATTCCATGAGCCTTCAAAGTCCATAACACAGGCTCTCAACATGTCCTCCAATATCTGAATTGTCCTTTCGGACTGACCATCTGTCTGAGGATGGAATGTTGTACTGAATTTTAGCTTTGTACCCATTGCCCGTTGCAAACTTTGCCAAAATTTGGAGGTGAACTTCGGATCCCTGTCCGAAACTATCGACTTCGGCACCCCATGAAGTCTCACTATTTCTCTGACATACAACTCTACCAACTGATCCATTGTAAATGTTGTTCTAACCGGCAGAAAATGAGCAGATTTCGTAAATCGATCCACCACTACCCAGATGGAATCAAATAAACCCGTGGTCCTCGGTAATCCGACCACAAAATCCATCGTAATATCCTCCCATTTCCATTCTGGTAGGGTTAAAGGCTGCAACAACCCTGCTGGTCTCTGATGTTCAGCCTTAATCTGGTGACAAGTGAGGCATCTCGATACGAATTCTACCAAATTCTTCTTCATACCGCTCCACCAGAAGTACGGTTTCAAATCTTGGTACATCTTAGTGGTGCCGGGATGCAGAGAATACGGGGTAGAATGAGCCTCCTCAAAGATCTCATTCCTAAGTTCCACACTATTCGGAACACAAACTCTGGCTTTATACAAAAGCATCCCACTGTCTGACACTGAAAAGTCCTTGGCTTGACCAGCCAACACCTCATCTCGGGCCTTTACTAACTCTGGATCCGTCATCTGAGCGACTTTTATTCTTTCTAACAGATCAGATTGCAGCGTTAAGTTGTGAAGCTGACCTACCACAAACTCAATGCTGGATCTGACCATATCCTCCGCTAGCTGAGGTGAGATCTGAACCATACTAGCTACTTGCCCGGGACCCTTTCTGCTCAGGGCATCGGCCACTACATTGGCTTTTCCGGGATGATAGAGGATCTCTCGATCGTAATCCTTCACTAATTCCAACCAACGCCTTTGTCTCATGTTCAAATCTTTCTGAGTAAAGAAATATTTGAGACTTTTATGGTCGGTATAGATCTCACACTTCTCCCCATAAAGGTAATGCCGCCAAATCTTCAGTGCAAAACCCACTGCGGCCAATTCTAGATCATGAGTCGGGTATCGCTGTTCATAATCCTTTAACTGACGGGAGGCATAAGCGATGACCCGATCGGCTTGCATCAACACACACCCCAAACCCTGTTTGGATGCGTCACAATATACTACGAACTTCTCCTTGTCCGAAGGCAAAGCTAGCACTGGAGCAGTAATCAACCTCTGTTTCAGCTCCTGAAAACTAGCTTCACATTTATCTGACCAGATAAATCGCTGATTCTTCTTTGTAAGCTCGGTTAGGGGCATTGAAATTTTAGAGAACCCTTCCACGAACCTACAGTAGTACCCAGCTAAACCCAAGAAGCTTCTAATCTCTGTTACTGTCTTCGGTCTCGGCCAATCCCTGACGGATTCAATCTTCCCGGGATCCACCTTGATCCCATCTTTGCTCACAATGTGCCCTAGGAAGGACACTTGAGATAGCCAGAACTCACATTTCTTGAACTTGGCATAAAGCTTATGTTCTCGAAGTCGTTGCAGTACCATCTGAAGATGTAACTCATGCTCCTCTTCTGATTGAGAGTACAAGAGGATGTCGTCGATAAACACAATCACACAGATATCGAGGAAGTCCTTGAATACTCTATTCATCAGGTCCATGAATGCTGCAGGAGCATTGGTTAGTCCGAATGACATAACCAGAAACTCGTAAAGTCCATACCTAGTGCGGAAAGCCGTCTTCGGAATGTCCTCCTCTCGGATTCTCAACTGATGATAACCCGAACGGAGATCAATTTTAGAAAAGACTGTCTTCCCCTGAAGCTGATCGAACAAATCATCGATCCTAGGTAATGGATATTTATTCTTCACCGTCAGCTTGTTCAATTCTCTGTAGTCAATGCACATCCTCATAGATCCATCCTTCTTCTTGACGAATAAAACCGGGGCTCCCCGGGGTGACACACTGGGCCGAATGAACCCTATGTCAAGCAACCCTTGGAGCTGAATCCTTAATTCCTTAAGTTCAGCTGGAGCCATTCTATATGGGGCTTTGGAAACCGGTTCCACCCCTGGTGCCAAGTTAATCACGAAATCAATCTCCCGCTGAGGTGGTAACCCTGGAAGTTCTTCGGGAAAAACATCTAAAAATTCCCGAACCACCCTGATGTCCTCTTGCCGAATGGTATCTGGCCGAGTAGTGTCCACCACCACGGCCAGAAACCCTAAGCAACCGCCGTGTAACAATTCTCTAGCTGACATAGCCGAGATCACCGGGATCCGAGATCCCTGAACTGAACCAACAAACACAAATGGTTCTTCACTTTCCGGTTGGAAGATCACCATCTTCCTTTTACAATCAATACTCGCCGAATATTTAGATAGGAAATCCATTCCTACAATAATATCGAAGTCTACTAAACTCATCTCTATCAAGTCAGCACTTAACTCTCTACCATCTATCCTGATCGGCATAGACCTAATCCACCTATTGGAGATAACCAATTCTCCACCAGGTAAAAGGGTTCCAAACCCTGATTCATATCTATCATACGATCTTTCCAATTTTCTAAAGACTCTGGCTGCCACACAAGACATCCTTGACCTAAACACTCACCCAGAGGATGCCTCTTACTAATGAGACACTCCCGTAGGAATAACGGGTCTCAACACTACCCTGACGACCGTCTTGATTCTGGTTCCCTCGGAACCTCTTGTTCTGCCTCGAGCCACCAGATGCAGTGGATGATTTCCTCCTCCAGTCCATGGCCGAACCACTACCTCCCCTGCTGAAACCTGACGCAGGAGGGGTAGGAGCCCCGCCACATTCCGGAGTCCTAACTGATTCCAGCATACATCTAACTGCGCCCTCAGCTTGCACTGCCTCTTCCACCATCACAGCATAGGTGGTCTTGTCGTCGGTAGTAACCATAAGGTCATACTTGATCTTCACATCAAGTCCATCAAGATATTTTTCTTTCTTACTGAAATCGGTTGGCACGAATCCCGAGGCTAACCTCGCCAACTGGTTGAACTGAGTAATATATTCCGTCATGCTCATATTCTCTCGCTGGGTCAGGTGGGCGAACTCTTTCCTCTTGGCGCATCCGACCGCCTCGTTATAATATTTAGCGCTGATGAGTTCCTAAAACCTTTCCCAGGTCATAGTGATGACGTCATGGATCTGAGACACCATGTCCCACCAGACCAAAGCGTCTTCTTAAAACTGAAAAGTGGCACTCACCACTCTGTCGTTCCCGGTGACACCCATAAAGTTCAGAATCTTGGTGATCACCGTCAGCCACTGCTCGGCTTTCATCACGTCCGGACCTCCCAGGAAAACCGGAGGTGCTTGCTTCCGGAACCATTCGTACAAGGGTTCCAATCTATGGGCCGCCACCACTATCTCGGCACAGGCGGCGAGGGCGGTGCCACTGGAACTACGGGCACTGGAACTGCAGGAGCACCCTGCTGTCTCAACCTCTGAATCTCGAGATCTTGCTCTTCTATCCGGGCTTGCGTTTCCGCAAACCGTAACTTCCCAATTCCGGGCTTCCTGAATGACTTGGGCAGCCTGCGGCGAGTTAACATCACTCCAACCGCGAACCCTGCCCCTGGGACCTCTACCTCGGCCCAAAACACTTGAGGGGAACTGAGCTCCTCGACCTTGATCTGACCCGACTGAGATGCCCTGACTCCTAATATTTCGTCTGGCGTCCATCTAGTCTGAACCGCCTCGAAATCCCGAGTTGGCACTTCAGGTCACGATCATCGAGAGCTTACTAATGCCGCTTAATTTGGAAATTAAAACGAACCATGCGCCTATTCTACTATCAGGCTACTAACATGCTTCCTAACAGGCTTTTCTTTTTCATAACTGAATAAAATAAACTACTAAAGCAATAAAGGCTTACTGAACCGTGAAACGAGCTAACTGCTGATGATGATTGTACATGTCGTGACGATCTTCGGAAGACAACCTGGCGGCTCTGATACCAAATTGTAACACCCTAACTAACATAGGCGTATTACGTGATTTTTAAACATACTGTGCAGCTCGTTGCTAATCAACGAGGTTTACGGAAAAACGTGATTAATAAAAATTTTGCTTTTTAATTAAACTTATAAAATAATATTACAAAAGACTCGGGATCCCGATTATAAAATCATTTGCAAAAAGTTTTAACTGATTAACTCATACATAAAATAAAAGTCGTCTAACGACCAGTTACAAAATCAGCCTCGCTGTCCCGAGGATCGTACGCTCCAGGCCTAACCGCCCCGACATGTACAATCTTCTCAAGCTCGCTCACGGTCCATCAGCTTTAGCCTTGCCTTTACCTACACATAAACGTAGAACTGTGAGTCGACAGACTCAGTAAGAAAAGCATAATAATACTCATACATAATTCTAACTGCCGTGTCCAACACGATACTGAGTCCCGCTACTGCCATGTCCAACATGGTACTGAGCCACTTCTTGCCATGTCCAACATGGTGCCGAGTTACGAACGTTCATATGGACGGTACTATTGACACGTAACGGCTGATCGGTCGAGCCGGTCATACTCATTCTTGGTCATACTCCGGCTGTACCAACGTGTTACTATATCCTCACGATCGGTCAAGCCGGTCATACTCCGGCTGCTGGTCATACTCCGGCTGTACCGACGGGATACGTCAATAGTACGGAACCACCAACCAAGTGTCGGCTGATCGGTCGAGCCGGTCATACTCATTCTGGTCATACTCCAGCCTGTACCGACGTGACAGGGTTGGATGGTTCGAAGCCAACATACATATCTAATGTAATCTAATAGGCTTCCTACATGCACGCTAAACATGTAATCTACATATGCATACTGTTATACTAATCTTACCTGGATTCCGAATTCAGGTGTGCCGGTCAACCTGACTGGAACTTTAGCTGAGCGGCGGATTACAGGCTCCTAAACCGTAAAAATCACAACACCGATAAGTGACACGCTAAATCACAACGGGGACAAAGGTTTTAAAACCAAACTTAACCTACTGTAACTTAATACTAAAATACCCCCAAACTAGCAGAGAACAAACTGTCTGAAAACCCGAAACTAGCACAAAACGGAAAGTTGAGAAAAACCGGTTTCTCACCCTGCTGCAAAATCCGGGTAACCGGTTTTACACGCAGTGTAAAACCGGTTAGCCGGTTTTACCCAGAAAAACCCCAAAATTCAATTCTCCAACCAAAACGTTTCCAAACTCAACCAAACTTTCCAGACCTGCTAATTAGACCCTAATAAACATTTTCCAGGTGATAAAACAAAGCTTCATGCACGAAAACAAAATCCACCATTAAAGCTCCAAGCTTTGAGTTCAAAACTCAAACTTGGTTAAATCTAACAAACAAGCACCCAAACCAACTCAAATCTACTTAAATATGCATAAAATCACCTCTGAAAACTACAGTAAGCATCACAAAACAGCAGCAACAGATTTCAACAATTTCTTTCAAAAATCATAGTTTTGAGCCAAAATTTCATAACTTAATAAACTCAAGAAATCATCAGCCCAAACATGCATGAATCAACATTTTAAATCAAGAATAAACCTCTGAAAACTACATCAAAATACAGCAGCAAGCATAACTCAAAAACAAGCATGCAACATACCAATTTCATCATTTTTTTCAACAAAACAAAGAAAGAAATGACAAGAGCTAACCTAGCTTGAAGTGGACCTTAAAATGGGATGAATAACAAGCAAACTTCAATGGAGAAATCAGCTCCTTGCTGCTCCAAGGCTTGGCCGAAATGAGAGGAAAGAAAGAGAGAGTGTTTTGAAGGCTTTTTCTCAAAATTTTCTAAGTGTTGAGTTTTTTTGTAAAATGAAGGAAATGAAATAAAAGCCACATAATAAACATTTCATTTCAGCCAACAAACAATTAAATAAATATTTATTCATTTAATAAACTCACATAAGACAAAACACTAATGGGGCAAAAAGACCATTTTGCCCCTCCACCAAAAAAACCACATAAATCATACTAAAGGGGTATTTTTGGGAAATTCTAAATTCCCGGCCATTCCCGACATTCCCAATGTCTAATAAACCGTCCCAAACTAATAACATGCTAAGTTGTGATTTCTACTGAGCCAAAAGCCGAGTTCCAAAATACCGGGCACCGGAAATGCAAAATATGAAAACTACTGAATAACATAACCATGCATTTCTGAATTCCATAAATAACAGTATAATAAATTATTTAAATGGCTATAAATAATTTCATAAATAATCATGATTAACTGCTAATTTCCAAATTAACTAAGCGGGCTTTACATGTAATGTGTTCAAACAACATACTATTAAACCAAATAAAACTAGCTATAAGAAACATAAATATAACTAGAAAAAAAATTATACTTTTGGGCACTTTCCCTCTACTTAGAGATAAAATAGAAACTAATTACAAAAGAAAACAAACTAAGAACCTCTTGCTATGGATATATTAAGCTTTTGGTAACTTGTGCTCTCATAATCTACAAACACGCCCGACAAAGAAAACCGAAAATAGATTATGAAAAAGAGATTTTGAAACCACGCTTCTATTGGAATATGTTTTACCAGGATCTAGATTTACTACCATATATGTTGTTTAACATCCTAAATATGAATTTCTAAAATAATGTAAATAAACACATATAAAGTTTCAGAAACCTTACAGTGGGTGCAGCGGAATTAAATGACTCATTCCACTGAGATCTCTAACCCTTGTACCCTTTCTGTAGTAGAGTATCACCAAGATCTGAGCCCGAAACTCCTTCTCTTGATTTTGGATTCTTCACATTCTTACATACTACGATTGAGGACCAACTTGATGTGTGTGGGCACTTACTCAATCACTAAGACTTGAAATTTTAGTTTGTGAAGAAGACTATAGTGTTTCGAAATTGAAGAGGAAGAAGAAGGAAGAGGTCTCATCAAAAAGCTAGGTTTTTAGCTTTGGAGGCATTAGTTGGATAATGAGACCATAGCCTTCTTTTAATACTATCTTCAATAGGGTTAGGGTCGAATTATTAGGAACAAAAAAAATGATGAAAATAGGGTTAAAAAACCACTTGATGGGCGGCCACTTAATGGGCCCCACACAAGTTTGGGTTTTGTCACTTTTCCCAACTATTTTACCTATTTTTCATAAATACTATTTTTTTTCACTTTCAACCCTATAAATGCCAAAACTATTTATTTAATAATTAAAATAACTATCAAATAAAATTGTCATTTATAATATTTATCAATTAGACTCCATAAAGTCTCTTAATTAACAAATAAACGTCAAAACACTATTTCTTCAGAATCAAGTCATATCTTAGTGAAAAATTCATAAACTCGACATAGTCTAATTTTAGAATTATAATTGATTAACTAAAATTAATTAACTGAGTCTTACAAGCAGTTTCTCTCAACTAGTATGGGGACCATGGGCCGATATAACCGAGCTTCCAATAAGCAAATCTAGAATTTATCAAGTAATTCACTAACTTATTAATTCCTCATTGCATCCACCATAGAACTTGGAATTACACTCTCAGTTACATAGAACGCTCTATATGTTCCACGATATAGATACGCTATTAATTATCCATTGTTATAATCCCAATAATCAATGATCCTCTGTATATGATCTACATTGCATATGGACAAAAATTACTGTTACACCCTTTCAATGTATTTTATCCTTAAAACACTTGGCCACCTATAAATGATATTTTAATGGACTAAGACAATCACTAAAATGAGCGCTCTATCATTTATTTCTATTTAGCCAGCTTGAAGGAAACCATCGTTTCACTTCTATGTCTGGATAGAAGCTAGAGATTCCATATTTATGATTAGCGCTGCCACTCAATTGTACTATCGTGTTCCCAAAATGTAAGTATCACCCTGACCAAAAAGTAGGCTTAACTAACAAATCAAATAACACAAATAACACTCTTGAGATAAACCTAAGCATGTCAAGATTAAGAGCATCTGATCTAGGATCAACTAGGTGATATTGAATTGAATAGATATTACGGTAAATTTATCAAATCTAATCCAAGTTCAATATCGGTCCCTTCCAATGTATACTTCATACATCCGATACTGGTAAACTTTGCCAATGCCCTGGAAAGGACATAACACTTATCCAAGGTGTAAGTATACCTATTGCTGATTATCATGTCAGTCTAAATCTTGTGAACTGACAAATCAGGGAATTAAACTTTTGAACATATAATCATGATTATATTTCACTGTACTGACAACACTATAATCATGAACAAATACATATGTTCTGGACTTAATAGAATTTTTACATTAAATATAATCATGAAATAAATCATGTGTACCATGCAACATAAAATATGATTTTTGATCTTTATTAATTAGTAAATCTGCTTATATTGAAATGAGTTTTATTTAGGGCACAAAACCCAACAAATTTCCACTTGCACTAATATAAAACAAAAATTGCATTTCAAATAATCTCAACACCTTGACATCCAGATCAAGTGTAGTTTGTAGTATACTCTCTGCAATAGGATCTGACAAGTTGTATGCAATACAACCTTTCCTCCACCATTACATTTCCTTAATCACAAAATCGTTGAAATTGTGAAATTCCTCTCTATATGTCTACTCCTCTAGGGATACTGGATTCTTTAATTTTTGGCAACTACTTTTGCGTTAGTCAGGAAGTAACACTAGTAGTTAATAAATGTTGGAACAATGCCAAAAATGTATAGAACTCTCCTAAGACTAAATAAGTATCTTTTTAGGAACTTTAACATTCAGTCTATTTGGTAGACTTAGAGACTTCAGATAGGTTTTTACACTTCTCCAAAATCACTACTCCACCCCCAGAGTAATCACCATCTCATTAGCAGACTTTCTAGCACTAACGCAAGTCTAGAAATTTGATTTGGTGTAGTCTAAGAGTATTAAACATCCCCTTATCGACTAACATATAGTTCCTCTTCTTGATCTTAAGATTCACTTGATTGTCTTCGAATATTCCTTTCCTTGATTAATCTGATACCTACTCATTACTCCCACTCAACAGCTGGTGTCTGGTCTAATGCATAGGAAAGCATATCTGAGACCTCTCATTATTGATGCAAAGGAATTCTTTCATTGGCTTTATCTTTTCTGGAATAGTTAAAACTTTTCCTTAGATAAATGAAATCTATATCTAGAAGTCGAAAAGCTTCTATAGATTTAACCACTAGAGTATGACTAGCAGCTGGAGTATGACCAGTGTAGCGAGTATAGGCTGTTACTTGTTAATAGTACCGTCGTACAAACGTTCGGGACTCAGTATCGTGCGGGACACGACAGTTAGGGTTATGGTCAGGGGTATGGGCGTCTGATCATGACCCGGGATTTATGTATGTTTATGAATTATGCTTTTCTTACTGAGTCCGTCGACTCACAGTGCTATGTTTATGTGTAGGTAACAGCAAGGCCAAGGCTGAGGAAACGTGAGGACGAGCCGATGAAGATTGTACATGTCGGGGCGGTTAGGCCTGGAGCGTACGATCCTCGGGACAGCAGTGCTTTTGTAATTAGTCGCTAGGCCACAAGTATTTTGTATTAGACAGTAAACCTTTGTAAAGTATTTTGTAATCGGGATCCCGAGTATTTTGTATAAAATATCATATAAGTTTAATTAAAAAGCAAAAATTTTAATTAATCACGATTTCCATAAACCTCGTTGATTAGCAACGAGCTGCACAGTGTGTTTAAAAATCACGTAATACGCCTATGCTAGTTAGGGTGTTACAGCTACCATCCATTGAATAGAGTTGTCAGCTCATATAAAATGATAAACATTCTAGCAACCTTTTACTCGATCAAGATTAGAATCCAGCGTTGTCCCATTTAGGCGAGAGTCAAGGCTATTGTATCTTATGAGCTTCCACCATTGTTTCATACTCTTGCAAGTCTTATACAGTCCCCACCATTAGGGTGATCAATAGTATAAAAAAAACGTACAAGAATACTTATCTTTCGAGATTAAACGGCACTAACTTGCTAATGAACGTTCCTCCATTAGGGAGGATTACTCACTAAAACAACAACTATGTAAAACCAACAATGGAGATCGAATGTTCTAATAATAAAGCTCATTATTTAAAGTGTATTTTCTTATAATATTTATTTTAAATATATATTTATTTAATTAAAATTTCCAATCTAGAATGAAAAATTCTAAATATAAATTTTCATTTAATATTTATAAATTATACTTAGATGGATATGAAAATAACATCAATTATTTCCATCTTAGTAATAATTTCCAATAAATATTTAGAAAAATATTCAATTTTAGTTGTTTCAAAATTAATTTAAATTAATTTACAACTTAAATTTAATTTTCTATAAATATATATATTGCATTTTGAAAAAAAAATTGATGTATATAAGAATACTACTTTCGAAAAAGCTTGTTAAAATAAAAATAAATCCTGGAAAAAAATTATTCTAATTTTATGTTGGCCGAAAATTAATTAATAAAATTAATTTACAACAAAAATATAATTTTTCTATTTAATTAAATATAAAAAAAAATCAAATATTTAAGTATCATAATGAATATCAACTTAAATATTAATTTTTTATTTAATTAAATATCACTAGAAAAATACTTCAAGCAAAAATAATATCTATCTAGACTTTCATTGACTAATTAATTCATTTTCTAATTAAATATATTTTAGTTCATTTATTTTAATTAATTATTAAATGAAAAAAATCATTGATTTAAGTTGGTCCAAAATTAAAATAAATAATTTTCAACTTTAATCTATTTTTCAAATAAAATTCGAAATTTCTGCATTTAAGAAATGCAATTTCGAAATTGTGGGAAAAAGATTAATAAAATAAAATAAAATATATTTTGAAAATAATTCAAATTTAAGTTATTCTAAAATAAGATTCCAAACTTAAAATAATTTTAAATTTTCAATTAAATAACATGAAAATAATAATATTTAAGTATCATGATGAAAATCAATTTAAATATTTAAATTTTTAATTTAATTTAATGTATTGAATTCAAGAAATAAATAATTAAGTATAGATGAGACTTAAATATTAATTCTAGTTTAATACTAGCAAAAATATACTTAACTTAAATTGTATCAAAATTAATTATTAAACAATTAATTTCACAATCAATGATATTTTCCTAATTAAATATTAGAAAATATAATTAGTACTAGAAATAACTATCTAGAATATATATATCATTGACTAAGTGTTTTTGTAAAATTAACTTTAAAATATGAAATGAAAAAATAAATTTCATATATTTTAAAAGTTAATTATGTTGCTAATTCAATTTTAATTAGGTTAGACTAATATAATTAACCTAATACAATTATTTAAATAAGGCAAATGGGCCTTCACAATTGGGGTAGTTCATGTGAGTAGGAGCTGGGTTCAGTATGTCGTACCCACTATTGGCCCCCAACTCTCACACAAGGCCCAAAAGAGAGGAATTTAACCTTTAAATAAACAATTGTTATTCATTGAATAAGCCCAAATCTAATTGGGCCTAAATAAAATTACTTATGTCAAATTTTATTTTAGCAACCTAGTCCATTTACTTAGTAAAACTTAAATGGGCTTCCTATATGCATCTAAGCCCAATAGCAAACATATAGGCTCACACAGGTCAAAATGATTTGGATGGGCCCTATCATGTTACTAGGTTTACACAGATGAAAGAAGTACAAAACTTTCCTGTTATAAATTATTCATAAGATCTATTGACAATTGGACTATGATTAAAATCATATCATTGGATCTGTCAACAAGTTAATCATAGCAATTTAGATCAAATAAATAATAGGTTTGTTAAAAATATTTTTGAGTAAACAATATAAAATTAAACAAACATTATCCATGTAACAAATGTGAAATAAAATATTAATATAATTAAATTATCATTCTTAAACTAACCAACTAAATTTTGAAAATTTAGGGTTGTTAAAAAAAAACTTAAAAATCTCAAAATTTAAATTTAAAATATCTAGGTTATTTGAATTATTTTTTTATCAAGTTAAATTAAATATCAAATAAGATCAATGATTTGAAAAAAAACTTCAATATCACTTTCAAATCTTATAATTTAATAAAATTAAAATGATAAAATAAACCATTTTTAAAATAGATATGGTTAGATAGTTATTATTTGAAGAATAAAAATAATAAATAAATAATAATTACCATAACTATATGTCAAAATATCTCAAATTAAGCAATATTCAAATTTCTACAAAAATATCTAAGTTATTTAAATATTTAAAGATAATTTATAAATATCTAATCAGTAAAAAAAATGATATAAAATAGAAAGATATCATTTTTAAAACTTATAATTTATAAATAATTATATTTTACAAAATAACAAATTTTTGAATTTGAAAATATTATGGTTAAAATATCTATAAAAATATCTAGGTTAATTTCAAATTTATTAATTATTTAATTTGTCATATAAGATAATTTTAATATCATATTTCAAATAAAAAGATAAGGTTATCTTTTAATTTAAAATATGTTAAATATCAAAATATCTAATCTTATAATTAAATAATATATAAATATTAAAGAAATTAGCACATTTTTAAATCTGACCATAATTAAAAAAATAAAATAATCAATTTTTAAATTTAAACCTCAAAATATCAAAATTAATAATAATCATTAAAAATAAATATTCTTAATTTGAAATATGATATTTAAGTTCAAATATATTTAAAAATAACATTTTATTTTAAATTTAGGGTTTTAAAATTGGAAAAAATGAATTTTGGGAAAAAATCCCATGAAAATTGGAA
Organism: Cannabis sativa; assembly: GCF_029168945.1. NCBI lineage: Eukaryota > Viridiplantae > Streptophyta > Magnoliopsida > Rosales > Cannabaceae > Cannabis > Cannabis sativa. The sequence goes on along the minus strand of NC_083605.1, from coordinate 38,419,233 downwards.
TTTTTGACCCCTGCTGCCGAGAAGGAGGCTGCAAGCATCCTCAAACGCGCACGCACGAGGAGGGATGCAGCCTCAGTGATCGAGTTTTCTCGATCAGATGCAGCGTGAAGTGGGCGAGAAACAGGGACGACTGCAGGGTCCTGGGGCGTGACGCACGACTTCAAACAAAGCTTGTCCGAGGCACACACACGCGTCTCTCGCTTGTCCGAAGCACCTGGTGCGTGTGATGCACCAATTCAAACCCGAAACTTCAAAAAATCATATCTTTTTCAATTTTTATCGGAATCGAATTCTGTAAAAAACAAAATTGTAAAATTTTTTACAGGAATCCAAATAAAATATTTTCAAAAACAAAAAAAAAATATTTTTGATGGAAAAAATTCTGTACAACACATACACTCATCAAACCACATGAAACCATCCAAATCAACACATATCATCGTTTTAATTCATATTTCATGAAAGTAAATCATTACAATGGCTCTGGTACGAGTTGTTGGGAATATTTTACCAGGATCTAGATTTACTACCATGTATGTTTCATTAACATCCTAATATGACTTCTAAAACAATGAAATAAACACATACAAAGTTTAGGAAACCTTACATTGGGTGCAGCGGAATATAATGACTCCTTCCGTTCAGATCTCTAGCCCTTGATTCCTATCTGTAGCAGAACATAATCAAGATCTGAACCTGGATCTCTTTCTCTCCTTCTTGTTGGTTGGATTCTACACAATATTCCACACTATGATTGAGATACCACTTGATGTGTGTGGGCACTACTCTATCACTAGGGTATTTCGAAATTGAAGAGAAGAAAAGAGAAGAAGAGGGGCGGCTAGGAGGCTCAGGTTTTCTCTGAGAGAAAATAAGATCCAAGTCCTTAGTTTCCTTAAGCCATCACTTTCTATTTATAGAATGCCATCTAGGTTTAGGTTAGAATTGTATGGCATTAACATAATGAAAAAATATAAATGGTAAACTCTATACAAAGTGGCCGGCCATATTAGTGGATAATGGGCCTCACTTTGCAATTTTGCCATTTTGTCATTTCTCAATCCCATTTTCTCAAAAATGCCAATTTTCCAATTCAACCATTTAAATGCCAATCCTAATTATTTAATAACTAAAAATTAATTATTAAATAATATTGTCATTTAATATATTTATTAATTAGACATATAAAGTCTCATAATTAACAAATAAAACCTAGAATCTCTTTTCTTTACAATTTCGCCCTTCCTTAGTGAAAATTCATAAACTAGACATAGTCTAACTTTAGAATTATAATTGATTAAATAAAATCAATTAACTGAGTCTTACAAGCAGTATGGTCTCAACTAGTATGGGGACCATGGGCCTATATAACCGAGCTTCCAATAAGTCAAACCGAATTTACCAAGTAAATTCCCTAACTTATTAATTCCTTATTGAATCCACACTTAGAACTTGGAATCTCACTCTCAGTCATATAGAACGCTCTATATGTTCCACGATATAGATACGCTATTAGTTATCCATTGTTATAATCCTAATTTGATCAATGACCCTCTAATAGATGATCTACATTGAATAGGAACTAAATTACCGTTACATCTTCAATGTATTTTATCCTTAAAACACTTAGCTCCGTACGTATAAATCATATTTCTGCGAAGTGAAATGAGATCTCCACCATTTATCTCTGTTTAGCCAAGCTCGAAGGATATCATCGTTTCACTTCTAAATTCCTATAGAATTTATAGACTCCATATTTATATTAGCACTCCCACTCAATTATACTATCATGTTCACAAAATGTACGTATCACCCTGACTGTTCAAAAGTAGGCTTAACTAACAAATCAAAGAATATGTATAATACTCTTGAGATCGAACCTAACCATATCGGGATTAAGATCATTTGATCTAGGATCAACGAGTGATATTGAATTGAATAGATATTACAGTAAATTTTAACAAATCTAATCAAAGTTCAATATCGGTCCCTTCTGATGTATACTCCGTACATTCGATACTAGTAAACTTTTCCAATGCCCTGGAAAGGACATAACACTTATCCAAGGTGTAAGAATACCTATCGCTGATTATCATGCAAGTCTAAATCCAGTGAACTGACAAATCAGGCAATAAACTTTCGAACATGTAATTTAGATTATATTCCACTGTGCTGACAACATTATAATCATTAACAAATTCATATGTTCTGGACTTAAACAGAATTCATACATTATATGTATATAATCATAAAATAAATCATGTGAACCATGCAACATAAAATGTTATTTCTAATCTTTATTAGTAAGTAAATCTGATTATATTGAAATGAGTTTTATTTAGGGCACAAAACCCAACACCATCATCCTATGGCTGGACAGGAGATTTAAGCTCAAATGTCCGTCGCTCGAAGAGGGTGGACTAGAACGAAGACGAGGATTATCCTCGTGCAAGAGTTGAAGCAGATACTGGTCAATTTGGTGTTCGCTTCCCCAAAACTCACCTGGGTTCATCTACAAAAGACAATACACAAGATGTATGTTTGGTCGGGATATCAAAAATTAAACAGGAAAATTTGCTGACTAGAAGTACTCAACAGATTAAAGAATAAAAATATTTGACGAAAAGTCAAAACTCGGAAGTTCGAAATTTTCGTGAGTTAGGGCAAAAATATTCATGAAGCTTAGAATAAGCAAGATGGAAGACAGGCATTATGCAGTTCAAAAAGCCAGCATTATGAACGATGAAGTCGCATGAATCGTTACAAAGGAAAATCGCAGAGTTTCTAAACTTCGGGTTTCCAACATATCTTCTACAGCGAAGTTAAAGTTGCATTAAGAAATTAAATGTGCACAATAAACGTAAAAGAAATCGAGAACTTACTCAAGGATCGAACGTCTGGATTCAGGTTACGCCAAGCTAAATGGGCAGTTTTTGTGAAAACACTTCAGCAAACTTGAAGCTAAAAACCTCTATTTTCGCTCTGAACTTACTTAGCAAAGAAGGTCTGTGAAAATGATTTTGTGAACAAATGCTCACTGGTATTTATAGGCGAACAACGAAAAGGGGTAATCATTTCAAAAAACCTCAGACTCCTCGGTTCCCCCCAAAAGTGAATATGGGAAATCAAAAGCAATCAAGTGTAACCGTTAGACCTGTTGAGAGAAAATCGGATATCGAAAATATAAATTGCGTTAGATCATTTATTAGCCGAAAACTGAAGGGATGCCCAGTTAGCCTCACATCGAATCGCGAACAAATGCTCCTGACACGTGTCACCCATTCAAACGCAAAGACAGCTCGGATGAAGTCTACACGCAACTTCGGAAGTCCTGTATAGACTTGGGGGGAACATGTTATCCCAATTTCTGCACTCTGACGTGGCATCTGTAGAGCCCGCTTAGTTAATTTGGAAATTATCAGTTAATTATGATTAATTATGAAAATTATTTATAGCTATTTAAATAATTTATTATACTGTTATTTATGGAATTCAGAAATGCATGGTTATGTTATTCTGTAGTTTTCATATTTTGCATTTCCGGTGCCCGGTATTTTGGAACTCGGCGTTTGGCTCAGTAGAAATCACAACTTAGCATGTTATTAGTTTGGGACGAGTTATTAGACATTGGGAATGTCGGGAATGGCCGGGAATTTAGAATTTCCCAAAAGTACCACTTTAGTAATTTTTATGTGATTTTAGTATGGAGGGGCAAAATGGTCTTTTTGCCCCAATGACTTTTTGTCTTTTAGTGACTTGATTATTTGAAAATAAAGGTTTATTTTAATAAAACTTGGCTGAAATGAATGATGCATGTTAGTTTATTTCATTTTCTCATTTTATCAAAAATCACAAACTTAGAAAATAGGAAAAACCTCTCTCTTTTCCTTCTCTTTTTCGGCTGGGTGCATGTGATTCAAAGGCTGGGTTTTTCATCAAATTTCAAGCTAGATTCATCATAACTTTGGGAACTCTTGATTGTGGTAGGTGTTTCTTATTTTTCCTCCTTTATTTTCTTGAATAAAAATGGTGAAAAGTTGAGTAAATGCATGCTTTTTGTGGCTGTTGTTATTGCTGTGTTTTATTATTAATTTCTGTGGTGTAAGCATGTTAAATTGAGGTGAATTAAGTGGTTAGAAATGCATGTATAGTACCTTGTTTCAAGTTTGGAATTTCTAGCTCAAAAATATGATTTTTGGTGAAAATGTTGTGAATCTGTTTCTGTGTTGTTGTTATTGTTTTTAATTGTTTTCAGAGGCTTAGTTAAGCTTGATTAAGTAGAATTAAGTTGGTTTGAATGCATGGTAGGTGGTTTTGCTCAAGTTTGAGTTTAGAACTCAAAGCTTGAGCTCCAATGGCATTTTTCGTATTTGTGGTTTCTGGGTTGTTTTAATGCCTTGGAAATGTTATTTGGGATATATGGAATAGGTCTGGAAGGTTTGAATCAATTTGGGGTTGATTTGAGCAAGATATGAAAATTTGATTGTTGCTGCCTGCGAGGAACCGGAATTCCGGTTGTGCATCTGGAATTCCGGATGGGGGTCCTGAATTTCCCAGAACCGGAATTCCGGTTGGGCAACCGGTCTACAGGTTGGGGAATTTTCAGAACCCGTGTTTTTCCTCGTTTTTATGTTTTAAGGGGTATTGCCATGCTTTTTATCGATAGGGAAACTTTTAGTTCCTAGTTTAAGTCCTCGGGAAGTGATTTAGCGTGTCACTTATAGTGTTGTGGTTTTTATGGTTTAGGAGCACATGTCCGTAAGCTCAGCTAAAGTTCCAGTCAGGTTGACCGGCACACCTGAATTCGGAATCCAGGTAAGATTAGTATAACAATATGCATATGTAGATTACATGTTTAGCGTGCATGTAGGAAGCCTGTTAGATTACATTAGTTATGTATGTTGGCTTCGAACCATCCAACCCTGCCACGTCGGTACAGGCTGGAGTATGACCGACGGCGGAGTATGACCGGTTCGACCGATCAGGCTGGCACTTGGTTGGTGGTTCCGTACTATTGACGTATCCGGTCGGTACAGGCTGGAGTATGACCAGCAGCCGGAGTATGACCGGTTCGACCGATCAGGAGGATATAATAACACGTCGGTACAGGCTGGAGTATAACCAGCAGCCGGAGTATGACCGGTTCGACCGATCAGGTTGTTACGTGTCAATAGTACCGTCCTATGAACGTTCAGAACTCAGTACCATGTTGGACATGGCAGTAGTGGCTCAGTACCGTGTTGGACACGGCAGAGCGGGACTCAGTATCGTGTTGGACACGGCAGTTAGGGTTATGATCAGGGGTATGGGCGTCCGATCATAACCGGGATTATGTATGAGTATTATTATGCTTTTCTTACTGAGTCTGTCGACTCACAGATCTACGTTTATGTGTAGGTAAAGGCAAGGCTAAAGCTGATGGACCGTGAGCGAGCTTGTGAAGATTGTACATGTCGGGGCGGTTAGGCCTGGAGCGTACGATCATCGGGACAGTGAGGCTGATTTTTGTAACTGGTCGTTAGACGACATTTATTTTATGTATCAGTTAGTCAGTTAAATCTTTTGTAAATGATTTTATAATCGGGATCCCGAGTCTTTTGTAATATTATTTTATAAGTTTAATTAAAAAGCAAAAATTTTAATTAATCACGTTTTTCCATAAACCTCGCTGATTAGCAACGAGCTGCACACTATGTTTAAAAATCACGTAATACGCCTATGTTAGTTAGGGTGTTACAATTTGGTATCAGAGCCGCCAGGTTGTCTTCCGAAGATCGTCACGACATGTACAATCATCATCAGCAGTTAGCTCGTTTCACGGTTCAGTAAGCCTTTATTGCTTTAGTAGTTTATTTTATTCAATTATGAAAAAGAAAAGCCTGTTAGGAAGCATGTTAGTAGCCTGATAGTAGAATAGGCGCATGTTTCGTTTTTAATTTCCAAATTAAGCGGCATTAGTAAGCTCTCCTTGAATACGACCTGATATGCCAACTCCTTGTTTCGCAGGCGATTCTAATCAGATGGACGCCAGGCGAACCACCAGGAGTCAGGGCAACTCAGTGGGGTCGAACCAAGGACAGGGAGCTCAGTTTCCCCCACCTGTTAGGGGCTGAGGTAGAGGTCCCCGAGGCAGGGCTCGTGGTCGGGGTGATGAGAACCCACCACAGGCTGCCCAGGCTCCCCCAGCCGATCAGGGAGCCCAGAATTGGGAGTTACGGTTTGCGGAGATGCAAGCCCGGATCGAAGAGCAAGACCTCGAGATTCAGAGGTTGAGACAGTAGGGTGCTCCTGCAGTTCCAGTGCCCGTAGTTCCAGTGGCACTTGCCCCTGCTGCCTAGGCCGAGATAGTGGTGGCGGCCCATAGATTGGAACCTCTATATGAGTGGTTCCGGAAGCAAGCATCTCCAGTTTTCCTGGGAGGTCCGGACGTGATGAAAGCCGAGCAGTGGCTGACGGTGATTACTAAGATTTTGAACTTTATGGGTGTCACCGGTAACGACAGAGTGGTGTGCGCCACATTCCACTTCCAGAAGGACGCTCTGGTCTGGTGGGACATGGTGTCTCAGATCCATGACGTCACCACCATGACCTGGGAAAGGTTCCAGGAACTCTTTAACGCAAAGTACTACAATGAGGCGGTCAGAAGCGCCAAGAGAAAAGAGTTCGCTCACCTGACCCAGCGTGAGAATATGAGCGTCACCGAGTATACGACTCAGTTCGATCGGTTGGCGAGGTTAGCCTCGGGAATTGTGCCAACCGACTTCAGCAAGAAGGAGAAGTATCTTGACGGGTTGAATGCCAAGATCAGGCATGACTTGATGATTACCACGGACGACAGCACCACCTATGCTCATATGGTGGAGAAGGCACTGCGAGCTGAGGGCGCAGTTGGGTGTATGTCAGAATCAGCCAGTACTCTGGTGAGTGGCGAGGCTCCTACCCCTCCTGCATCAGGCTTTAGCAGGGGGAGTAGCGGTTCGGCCATTGACTAGAGGAAGAGAGCACCCACTGCTTCCGGTGGCTCGAGTCAGAACAAGAGGTTCCGGGGGAACCAGAACAGAGGGAGTCGCCCTGGTGGTACTGAGACCCGCTTCTCCTATCCCGAGTGCCCTAGCTGCAAGAGGCACCATCGGGGTGAGTGCAAAGGTCAGGGATGCTTTCATTGTGGCATGCCCGGACACTTCAAGAGGGACTGTCCCCAGCTCCGATCAGAGGCACCGAGAGCTCCAGCGATACCCACTCCAGCCAGGGTATTCGCTATCACTCAGGCTGATGCAGATGCACGCCCATCAGTTGTCACAGGTCAGCTTTCTATTAACAACTCGCTATATTCAGTGCTGTTTGATTCTGGGGCTACACATTCTTATGTGGCGGCCAGAGTCTTTTGTAAATTGGGTAGACCGTATGATAGATATGAATCAGGGTTTGGAACCCTGTTACCTGGCGGAGAACTGGTTATCTCCAATAGGTGGATTAGGTCTATGCCGATCAGGATAGATGGTAGAGAGTTAAGTGCTGATCTGATAGAGATGAGTTTAGTCGAATTCGATATTATTTTAGGAATGGATTTCCTATCTAAATATTCAGCGAGCATTGACTGTAAAAGGAAGATGGTGGTCTTCCAACCAGAAAGTGAGGAACCATTTGTGTTTGTTGGTTCAGTTCAGGGATCTCGGATCCCGGTGATCTCGGCTATGTCAGCTAGAGAATTGTTGCACGGCGGTTGCTTAGGGTTTCTGGCCGTGGTGGTGGACACCACTCGGCCAGATACCATTCGGCCAGAGGACATCAGGGTGGTTCGGGAATTTTTAGATGTTTTTCCCGAAGAACTTCCAGGGTAACCACCTCAGCGGGAGATTGATTTCGTGATAGACTTGGCACCAGGGGTGGAACCGGTTTCCAAAGCCCCGTATAGAACGGCTCTAGCTGAACTTAAGGAATTAAAGATTCAGCTCCAAGGGTTGCTTGACATAGGGTTCATTCGGCCCAGTGTGTCACCCTGGGGAGCCCCGGTTTTATTTGTTAAGAAGAAGGATGGATCTATGAGGATGTGCATCGACTACAGGGAATTAAACAAGCTGACAGTGAAGAATAAATATCCATTACCTAGGATCGATGATTTGTTCGATCAGCTTCAGGGGAAGACGGTCTTTTCTAAGATTGATCTCCGTTCGGGTTATCATCAGTTGAGAATCCGAGAGGAGGACATTCCGAAGACGGCTTTCCGCACTAGGTATGGACATTACGAGTTTCTGGTTATGTCATTCGGACTAACCAATGCTCCTGCAGCATTCATGGACCTGATGAATAGAGTATTCAAGGATTTCCTCGATATCTGTGTGATTGTGTTTATCGACGACATCCTCGTGTACTCTCAATCAGAAGAGGAGAATGAGTTACATCTTCAGATGGTATTGCAACGACTTCGAAAACATAAGCTTTATGCCAAGTTCAAGAAATGTGAGTTCTGGCTATCTCAGGTGTCTTTCCTAGGGCACATTGTGAGCAAAGATGGGATCAAGGTGGATCCCGGGAAGATTGAATCCGTCAGGGATTGGCCGAGACCGAAGACAGTGACAGAGATCAGAAGCTTCTTAGGTTTAGCTGGGTACTACCGTAGGTTCGTCGAAGGGTTCTCTAAAATTTCAATGCCCCTAACCGAGCTTACAAAGAAGAATCAGCAATTTATTTGGTCAGACAAGTGCGAAGCTAGTTTCCAGGAGCTAAAGCAGAGGTTGATTACCGCTCCAGTGCTAGCTTTGCCTTCGGATAAAGAGAAGTTCGTAGTTTATTGTGACGCATCCAAACAGGGTTTGGGGTGTGTGTTGATGCAAGCTGATCGGGTCATCGCTTATGCCTCCCGTCAGTTAAAGGATTATGAAAAGCGATACTCGACTCATGACCTAGAATTGGCCGCAGTGGTTTTCGCATTGAAGATTTGGCTGCATTACCTTTACGGGGAAAAGTGTGAGATCTATACCGACCATAAAAGTCTCAAGTATTTCTTTACTCAGAAGGATTTGAATATGAGACAAAGGCGTTGGTTGGAATTAGTGAAGGATTACGATTGTGAGATCCTCTATCATCCCGGAAAAGCCAATGTAGTGGCAGATGCCCTCAGCAGAAAGGGTCCCGGGCAAGTAGCTAGTATGGTTCAGATCTCTCCTCAGCTAGCAGAGGATATGGTTAGATCCAGCATTGAGTTTGTGGTAGGTCAGCTTCACAACTTAACGCTGCAATCTGATCTGTTGGAAAGAATAAAAGTCGCTCAGATGACGGATCCAGAGTTAGTAAAGGCCCGAGATGAGGTGTTGGCTGGTCAAGCCAAGGACTTTTCAGTGTCAGACAGTGGGATGCTTTTGTATAAAGCCAGGGTTTGTGTTCCGAACAGTGTGGAACTTAGAAATGAGATCTTTGAGGAGGCTCATTCTACCCCGTATTCTCTGCATCCCGGCACCACTAAGATGTACCAAGATTTGAAACCGTACTTCTGGTGGAGCGGTATGAAGAAGAATTTGGTAGAATTCGTATCGAGATGCCTCACTTGTCAGCAGATTAAGGCTGAACATCAGAGACCCGTAGGGTTGTTGCAGCCTCTAACCCTACCAGAATGGAAGTGGGAGGATATTACGATGGATTTTGTGGTCGGGTTACCTAGGACCACGGGTTTATTTGATTCCATCTGGGTAGTGGTGGATCGATTTACGAAATCTGCTCATTTTCTGCCGGTTAGAACAACATTCACAGTGGATCAGTTGGCAGAATTGTATGTTAGGGAGATCGTAAGACTTCACGGGGTACCGAAGTCTATAGTTTTGGACAGGGATCCGAAGTTCACCTCCAAATTTTGGCAAAGTTTGCAACGAGCAATGGGTACCAAGCTGAAATTCATAACAGCATTCCATCCTCAGACAGATGGTCAGTCCGAAAGGACAATTCAGATAGAGGACATGTTGAGAGCCTGTGTTATGGACTTTGAAGGCTCATGGAATAAGTATCTACCCTTGATAGAATTTTCTTACAACAACAGTTACCAGAGTACGATAGGGATGGCTCCCTATGAACTGTTATACGGTAGGAAATGTAGATCCCCTATCCACTGGGATGAGACAGGGGAGAGGAAATACCTAGGTCCAGAGTCAGTGCAGTGGACCAATGAGGCAATAGAAAAGATAAAAGCAAGAATGCTTGCCTCACAGAGCAGACAGAAGAGTTACGCAGATCCGAAACGCAGAGATGTTGAGTTCCAAGTAGGGGACCATGTGTTTTTACGGGTATCTCCGATGAAGGGGATTAAACGTTTCGAGAAAAGAGGCAAGTTATGCCCTAGATTTACAGGACCTTTCGAGATTCTCGAGAAGATAGGTCAAGTGGCATATCGGTTAGCATTGCCTCCAGCCTTATCAGCAGTCCACAACGTATTCCATGTCTCGATGTTGAGAAAATACGTTTCAGATCCCTCTCATATACTCAGTTATGAGAGCCTTGAGCTACAGCGAGACATGACATATGAGGAACAGCCAGTGCAGATCCTGGATAGAAAGGATAAAGTCCTTCGGAATAAGACCATAGCATTGGTCAAGGTTCTCTGGAGAAATAGCAGGTGGAGGAAGCCACCTGGGAGCTAGAGTCAGATATGAGAGCTCAATATCCAGAGTTATTCAGGTTAGATTTCGGGGACGAAATCCTTTTAAGGGGGGAATAGTTGTGGATCCCGCTTAGTTAATTTGGAAATTATCAGTTAATTATGATTAATTATGAAAATTATTTATAGCTATTTAAATAATTTATTATACTGTTATTTATGGAATTTAGAAATGCATGGTTATGTTATTCAGTAGTTTTCATATTTTGCATTTCCGGTGCCCGGTATTTTTGAACTCGGCGTTTGGCTCAGTAGAAATCACAACTTAGCATGTTATTAGTTTGGGACGAGTTATTAGACATTGGGAATATCGGGAATGGCCAGGAATTTAGAATTTCCCAAAAATACCCCTTTAGTAATTTTTATGTGATTTTAGTATGGAGGGGCAAAATGGTCTTTTTGCCCCAATGACTTTTTGTCTTTTAGTGACTTGATTATTTGAAAATAAAGGTTTATTTTAATAAAACTTGGCTGAAATGAATGATGCATGTTAGTTTATTTCATTTTCTCATTTTATCAAAAATCACAAACTTAGAAAATAGGAAAAACCTCTCTCTTTTCCTTCTCTTTTTCGGCTCGGTGCATGTGATTCAAAGGCTGGGTTTTTCATCAAATTTCAAGCTAGATTCATCATAACTTTGGGAACTCTTGATTGTGGTAGGTGTTTCTTATTTTTCCTCCTTTATTTTCTTGAATAAAAATGGTGAAAAGTTGAGTAAATGCATGCTTTTTGTGGCTGTTGTTATTGCTGTGTTTTATTATTAATTTCTGTGGTGTAAGCATGTTAAATTGAGGTGAATTAAGTGGTTAGAAATGCATGTATAGTACCTTGTTTCAAGTTTGGAATTTCTAGCTCAAAAATATGATTTTTGGTGAAAATGTTGTGAATCTGTTTCTGTGTTGTTGTTATTGTTTTTAATTGTTTTCAGAGGCTTAGTTAAGCTTGATTAAGTAGAATTAAGTTGGTTTGAATGCATGGGAGGTGGTTTTGCACAAGTTTGAGTTTAGAACTCAAAGCTTGAGCTCCAATGGCATTTTTCGTATTTGTGGTTTCTGGGTTGTTTTAATGCCTTGGAAATGTTATTTGGGATATATGGAATAGGTCTGGAAGGTTTGAATCAATTTGGTGTTGATTTGAGCAAGATATGAAAATTTGATTGTTGCTGCCTGCGAGGAACCGGAATTCCGGTTGTGCATCTGGAATTCCGGATGGGGGTCCTGAATTTCCCAGAACCGGAATTCCGGTTGGGCAACCTGTCTACAGGTTGGGGAATTTTCAGAACACGTGTTTTTCCTCGTTTTTATGTTTTAAGGGGTATTTCCATGCTTTTTATCGATAGGGAAACTTTTAGTTCCTAGTTTAAGTCCTCGGGAAGTGATTTAGCGTGTCACTTATAGTGTTGTGATTTTTATGGTTTAGGAGCCTGTAATCCGCCGCTCAGCTAAAGTTCCATTCAGGTTGACCGGCACACCTGAATTCGGAATCCAGGTAAGATTAGTATAACAGTATGCGTATGTAGATTACATGTTTAGCGTGCATGTAGGAAGCCTGTTAGATTACATTAGTTATGTATGTTGGCTTCGAACCATCCAACCCTGCCACGTTGGTACAGGCTGAAGTATGACCAGCAGCCGGAGTATGACCGGTTCGACCGATCAGGCTGGCACTTGGTTGGTGGTTCTGTACTATTGACGTATCCCGTCGGTACGAGGCTGGAGTATGACCAGCGGCGGAGTATGGCCGGTTCGGCCAGATCGGGAGGATATAGTAACACGTCGGTACGAGTGGAGTATGACCGGCGGCGGAGTATGACCAGGTTCGGCCAGATCAAGTTGTTACGTGTCAATAGTACGCGTCCCTATGAACGTTCGAACTCGATGCGTGTTGGACATGGCAGTAGTGGCTCAGTACCGTGTTGGACACGGCAGTAGCGGGACTCAGTATCGTGTTGGACACGGCAGTTAGGGTTATGATCACGGGTATGGGCGTCCGATCATAACCGGGATTATGTATGAGTATTATTATGCTTTTCTTACTGAGTCTGTCGACTCATAGATCTACGTTTATGTGTAGGTAAAGGCAAGGCTAAAGCTGATGGACCGTGAGCGAGCTTGTGAAGATTGTACATGTTGGGGCGGTTAGGCCTGGAGCGTACGATCATCGGGACAGCGAGGCTGATTTTTGTAACTGGTCGTTAGACGACATTTATTTTATGTATCAGTTAATCAATTAAATCTTTTGTAAATGATTTTATAATCGGGATCCCGAGTCTTTTGTAATATTATTTTGTAAGTTTAATTAAAAAGCAGAAAGTTTAATTAATCACGTTTTTCCATAAACCTCGTTGATTAGCAACGAGCTGCACAGTATGTTTAAAAATCACGTAATACGCCTATGTTAGTTAGGGTGTTACAGCATCACTCGATGGTGACATGTGGAATCGACTCCAGGTATCTGCTCGCAAGACACAACCCGAACTGGACACTTTGTACATTCGCTCGGACGAAGTGCTCTAGACCGAGCAGTGGGAAATTCGCACAGAACGCCAACACTTAGCGAATTCAGCTTTCGCATCGTGAGTCATCAAGGAAATCCCTATAACTTTGGGATCAGATTACAGAGATATGGCAAGCTGTCCAAATCCCATGATCAGTGTATTCTGTATTTACTATGGAATCTTTTGGCTTCTATCAATTGTAATGAGAAGGGAAATATTTCCTCTCCAAGCTCATAGCCCTATAAATAGTGATGCATATTCACTGGGCAAAGGGTCCAAAACATTTTGGTCAAAAGATTTTGTCTAAAAATTCATATTGAGAGATACTGTTGTCAGAGCTCTAAGGAAAGGAACCATTCTCCTTGTTCTTAAGTCAATACAAATAACGAGGATTAGGCTATTACCGAACTGCTCGGGGCTAAACCTCTATATTTCAGTCGTTATAAACTACTTGTCACTTACAAAATTAGACTCACTATCGTTGGCTAAAAACAAGGTAAACAATGAACACAAATAAAAAGATCATACGACCGATTAGAACAAGCAATAAGTTGCAAAATATTTACAAAATAGAGTTGTTATGTACCTGATGACGACACATCGTCTGGCGCACACTATAGGCACTTTAAATATTCAATTCTTCAACGAGTGTAGCCATTTTTTTCTAGAAAATTCTTCAACTTATTTCACTTTTTACTTTTTAAATATTTAAATAAAAAAATAAATAATTAAGTATAACAATTTTAAATTAAGATAACAAGTATAATAAAATTTAAATTATGAAATTACATGTGTATAATTTTAAATTGTAAAAAGTTTCGCTATAAAATTTTCAATTATTTAAGTGCAAAATAAAAAAGAATTGCTAAAAGATCCTTATATAGTAATAAATTGTAACAAATTAATTAATAATTATAATTAATTTAATTTCAAAATATAATTAATCTTAAGTAAAGTTTTATAAGGAAATAAATTATCAGATTAACTTATTTATTATTTATTTTATTTAATTTTCAAATTAGTCACAACAATTTAATAGTAATCTAATGGCTTAACAAAATATAACCATGATGTTACCTCCTCCATATGTATCTTTATCTTTATATATTAAAAGTGTCTATCTAACCATATTTTTTGGTTTAACAAATTTTACATTTTTTCGGTTAAACATCAAACAATAACTTTTAAATATTTTAAAATAACAAATAAATAATAATACTGCCCAAGTGGTTGAACGAATCCTCTTTTTCAAAACAGGTTTGAATAAAGATATTTTAAAAAATTAATCTAACTAAAATCCCAAAAATCATGGTAGGATGCGATTATATTATGAGCATGCTTAGCCAATTTATGGTGGCAATGTTAAAATTGCAACCAACATGAGAGGTTATTGTTAACATGTACGTAGTGGCATCAAAGAAAACTCACCAAGCAACGATTACAACTATCACGAGAAAGAGCAAAATAAAAAAAAAAAAGAGACCACATCAAAATTCATAAGAATATCTTACCTCTCCAAGTCGGCGGAATGCACCATAAATACCACCAAATAACATTGAGAAGATTGCAAACCAAATCAGGGTATCCATAAAATAGACCTGCAAAATTTTGTAATGTCAGAAATCTAATCATGAAGGCTAAAATAATAAGAAAAATATATATATCGAGAGAGCAAAAAACATACAAGAATAATTGGAGCCCATAGTGCAACAACAACACCAATATTATTTCTGGATGCACAAAAGGTGAGACGAAATCAATATCACTTTTTTTTTTGCTAAGACAGATCAACATATCACTTGATCATAGGAATTGCATTAATTTATATATAGATAAGAGCTAAAGCATAAAAACTTCATATATTCATATTAAACCCATTACCGCGGGGAAAGAATTCGTACCACTGAAAAGTATATATATGTTGGAATTTATTTTACCAGGATCTTAGATCTACTCACAAGTATGTTTATTAACACCCTAAATATGAACTTTCTAAAACGATGAAATAAACACATATAAAGTTTAGGAAACCTTACATTGGGTGTAGCGGAATAATATGACTGCTTCCGTTCAGATATCTAGCCCTTGATTCCTTTCTGTAGCAGAGCATTACCAATATCTGAACCTGGATCTCTTTCTCTGAATCTTTGATGCTGAAACCTCCTTCTTGCTGAAAGTCTTTCTTCACGATCTTCCTCACTATGATTGAGGTATCACTTGCGGTGTGTGGGCACTACTCATACACTAAAGATTTCGAGATTTGAAGAAGAAGAAAGAGAGAGTGGGTTCGGCCAAAGATAGGGAGAGAGAAGGCTCAGGTTTTTCTGATTCAGAAAGTGTCAGAAGAAGTGTGTAATTTTCCTGAAGCCTTCACTATCTATTTATAACATTCCACTAGGGTTAGGTTTGAATTATTTGGCATTAAAATAATGAAAATATCAGACGGAAAACCCTACAAAAGTGGTCGGCCCTACAAGGTGGATTTGGGCCTCACTTTTTGCAATTTTACAGTTTTATCTTTTCTGCATCTGATTTTCTCAAAAACGCCAATTTTCTAATTCAACCATTTAAATGTCAATTCTAACTATTTAATAACTATAAATAATTATTAAATAATATTGTCACTTATCGTATTTATTAATTGAACCATACAAAGTATCATAATTAACAAATATGCCCCTATGAACTCTTTCTTTACAATTTCGCCCTTACTTAGTGAAAAATTCACAAATAGACATAGTCTAATTTGAGAATTATAATTGATTACTCAAAACCAATTATATGAGTCTTACAAGCAATATTATCTCAACTAGTGCGGGGACCATGGGTCTATATAACCGAGCTTCCAATAAGTAGATCAAGAATTTAGCACTAAAATTCACTAACTTATGAATTCTTCGTTGAATGCACGCATAGAACTTAGAATTGCACTCTCAGTATATAGAATGCTCTATATGTTCCACCATATAGACACATCCTTAGTTATCCATTGTTATAACCCTAATGTGATCAATGATCCTCTATATGAATGATCTACACTGTAAAGGGATTAGATTACCGTTACACCCTACAATGTATTTATTCCTTAAAACACTTGACCCCGTATAAATGATATTTCAGCTTATGTGAAATGAGTACTCCACCATTTATTTTCGTTTGGTGAAGCTCGAAGGAGATCATCCTTTGCTTACTATTCGCCAGATAGAAGCTATAGATTCCATGTTTATGATAGCGCTCCCACTCAATTGCACTACCGTGTTCCCAAAATGTACGTATCACCCTAACCTAAAAGTAGGCTTAACTAACAAATCAAAGAACACGAATAGCCTCTCGAGATTGAGCCTAATCATATCAGGATTAAGATCATTTGATCTAGGATCAACTAGGCGATATTGACTTGAATAGATATTACGGTAAGTTTAATCAATCTAAGTCAAAGTTCAATATCGGTCCCTTCCGATGCATACTCCACGCATCCAACCTGAGCTTTACTTTAACCAATGCTCTGGAAAGAACATAGCATTTCTCCAAATGCAAGTAAACTCTTGTTGTAGATTATCATATCAGTAAAACCCTATGTCTGATAAATCTAGGAAACTTTATTCACATAGTCATGTTTACTTTCCAATGTGTTGACGACACAATAAACAGGATCAAGTATGTGAAAAGGGTTTCAGATGAATTTATACATTATGTACATATAATCATGAAATAAATCATGTGAACCATGCAACATTAAATGTTATTTCTGACCTATATTAATAAGTAAATCTGATTATATTGAAATGAGTTTTATTTAGGGCATAAAACCCAACAAACTCCCACTTGCACTAATATAAAACAAAAAGTGCGTTTCAAATAATCTCAACACCTTGATATACAAATCAAGTGTAGTAGTAGTAAACTCCTCGTAATAGGACCTGAAAGGTTGAATTAAACACAACCTTTTCTCCACCATTACTCTTCCTTAATCACGAAATTATTGATAATGTGAAATTCCTCTCTATATGTCTACTCTCTTGGGATACTAGATTCTATACCTTTGGCAACTACTTTTGGTTAATCAGGAAATTAACACTAGTACATTTCCTGCAACCTTAACATTCAGTCTCTCTCTGGTAGACCTAGAGACTTCAAATTGGTTTTTACACTTCTCCAAAATCACTATTCCACCCCCAGAGTAACCACCATCTTATCAGAAAAATTTACTAGCACAAAGGCAAATTTCAAAATCTGATATGGTGTAGTCTAAGAGTTTTAAACACACCCTTATAGACTAACATATAGTTCCTCTTCTTAATCTTAGGATTTACTTGATTGTCTTCCAATGTTCTTCTCCTGGATTAATCTGATACCTACTCATTACTCCCACTCAACAGCAGGTGTCTGGTCTAAGGCATACAAAAGCATATCTAAGACCTCTCACTGTTGATATAAGAAATTCTTTCATGGCTTTATCTTTTCTGGAATAGTTGAGACTTTTCCATAGATAAATAAAATCTATGCCTAAGAAGTTGTGAAGCTTCTATAGATTTCCATTAGAAAGAAAATGCTTCAGCATCTTACTAAAGTAAGTTGCTTGCATTAGAGTAAGTAATTACCAGGTATACCACAAGCCATAGGTTTAGATAAACTCAAACCTATAATACTAGGAACAGGAAGTTTGTTAAGTCCATTGAATTAACTTATAAACGAAAATTTCCTTTTATGTCGTTCTAATAGAAAACTTTAGGTTACTCCATGTGAATGGATTAAACAATAGTTCTATTGGCTTTCTTCTTAGTTTCTTATCTTGACAATCCATTACTTGTTTAAACTCACAATGGATTTTAATCACTAGTGTCTCCCAAGTCATAAGAAGGTGAGTTCCTAGAAACTCTCCCACTACGTCAAGGTACCGTGAATTATGTTGAAGAAAACTAAATGGTATTCACCTCTTTCGTTGTGACAAGGCAACAGAGGCAGTGGGATCATCTTATGTAAGATGATAGAACACTTTTGGAATCAAGAATTAAATATCTCCTTTATTTGCTACTTGATTTTCAGACTTAGTCATTTTCTTAGAAAAGTAGTATTTGTTTGAACAAACGCTTTCTTATCTATTGACTATGGATGGTCCACCCCTAATCACTTAGAATAGCTAACAAACCATGGTTAACAGTTCTAGCTTTTCCTAAGATTTTGATTAGGTCATCCATGAATCTAGTAATGATTTACATTAAGTATACAACCATTACATCATTCTGAAATTGTATTACCATAGAAGGATTTAGGCAACGACTAGTAACTAATCATCAACATGCAACTCGAAATTTCTGGGGAGGTAAGTTTGGATATAATTCAAAAATAAATTTAATGATCTTTGAACTGCATATCTACTAACTATTTCTTCACCCCTATCAGTTCGCAAGATCTTTAACCACTTACCTTAATGGTTTTAACCATTTCTAGAAATTAATGAAATTTTTCAAAAATTTCAAATTTCTTTGCTAAAAGGTATAATCTAGAGTTATCGTTTTAAGAATACAACGAAAAACTCATATCCACCCCTGAATGTACATCCATCTGCGAATGAGATAAACTACTTTCAGTGGATATAGGCATATTAACTCTTTGCAGAAATTGATCTTGTCAAATCCACTATGAACAAGATACAAATGCCATAGATTAAAAAAATGTGGTAGTGTCTATTGATGACATAGGTTTAGTTACATCAAAGAGTTCTTAGAATACTGCAAGTGGATCCTGGTCACAGAATACCTAACTCATATTCCATACAGTTTTAATCCATTAATAGAAGATGGATATTAAACACTTGAGAAAGTGTAACTGTATTGTATTCTGGAATTAGAAATATAAGAAATTTTCTATTTGGAATCTAAAATTAAAGTCAAAGACTTAAATTTATACCAAATATAATGAGTAATTCTATCTTGGACCACCACTACTAATTTAACTCTAAGTCTGATTTGCCCATACAAGTAGGAGATTTCTAAGATTGAGGATTTATATCAATTGGGAATAGAATTTCGGGATTATAATCATATGCATCATTTAATTTCTTAAGAGAAAATATAATGACATGAAATGATTTATAGACCATTCATCCAATGATATATTATTGAGCTAATTCAAAATGAATAAGCTAAGAGGAATTAGGATAATTTCGTTTATAAATAAGAATCCAACGATGCTTCGATTAGCGAAAGACAAAGTAATCTTATTCATACAATCTTCTTGTTTCATATTGTAAAAATACTAGTCTAAGGTGTCATCAATTGATGAACAGCTAGATGTTGCATATACAATATTTATCTTTCGAGATCTTACACTATTATGTATGTGTAATGGTGAAAATCCATTAAGGATTTATCTCATTCGAAAAACAAACATGTTAGACCAACAATGAAGATTTGAAATTAAACTACAATTTAATAACAGAAAATAACATGGTTTAATATAAATTCATACACAATTCAGAAATTATTAAACATATAGCAAGTAGGAATGACAAGTGAAAATACTAAAACTTACAATCCTAAATAATTTCAAAGGTTTTTCAACAAACTGATACAGTGTCCCGTTTAGGCGAGAGTAAAAGCATCATCCATTGAATAGAGTTGTCAGCTCATCTAAAATGATAAACATTCTAGCAACCTTTTATTCGATCAAGATTGGAATTCAGCGTTGTCCCGTTTAGGCGAGAGTCAAGGCAATTCTATCTTATGAGCTTCCACCATTGTTTCATAACTTGCAAGTCAAGTATGGTCGCCACCATTACGGTGATCCATACCATACAAAACACTTACAAACTACTTATCATGCGAGGTTAAACGGTGCGAAATTGCTAATGAACATTCCTCCATTAGGGAGGATTACTCACTAAAACAAACGCGGTGTAAAACCCACAATGGAGATCGAATGTCTTTTGATTAAAAGCTCACTATTTAAAGTGAGTTGTATTTTCTTTGATTCTCTTTATTTAATTTATTTATTTTAAATATATATTTATTTAAAATTTCCAATTTAGAATGAAAAATTCTAAATATAAATTTTAATTTAATATTTATAAATTTTACTTAGATGGATATGAAAATAACATGAATTATTTCCATCTTAGTAATAATTTCCAATAAATATTTAGAAAAATATTCAATTTAAGTTGTTGCAAAATTAATTTAAATTAATTTACAACTCAAATTTAATTTTCTATAAATATATATATATATATTGCATTTCAAAAAATTAAAGTATTTAAGAATACAATTTTCGAAAAATGCATATTAAAATAAAAAATAAATCCTGGAAAAATTATTCTAATTTAATGTTGGCCCAAAATTAATTAATTAAATTAATTTACAACAAAAAATATAATTTTCCTATTTAATTAAATATATAAGAAAAATTTCAAATATTTAAGTATGATGATGAAAATCAACTTAAATATTAATTTTCTATTTAATTAAATACACTAGAAAAATACTTCAAGCAAAAATATCATCTATCTAGATTTTTCTTTGACTAATTAATTCAATTTCTAATAATATATTTTAATTCAATTTATTTTAATTAATCATTAAATGAAAAAATTATTGATTTAAGTTGGTCCAAAATTAAAATAAATAATTTACAACTTTAATCTATTTTTCAAATAAAATTCGAAATTCCAGCATTTAAGAAATGCAATTTCGAAATTTGATTAATAAAATAAAGAGAAAAAAATATATTTTGAAAATTATTTAAATTTAGTTGAAAAAATAAATTTCAACTAAAAATAATTTTCTATTTAATTAAGTGTCATGAAAAAGAAATATTTAAGTATGATGATGAGAATCAACTTAGATATTTAATTTTCAAATTAATTAAATGTATTAAATTCAAGAAATAAATAATTAAGTGTAGAGAAGGCTTAATTATTAATCTCTAGTTTAATACTAGGAAAAATATACTTAAAATAAATTGTACCAAAACTAATTATATAAATAATTAATTTCACAATAGATAATATTTTCCTTTTCAATATTAGAAATAATAAGTAGTCTAGAAATAACTATCTAGAAAATATCTTATTTGACTAAGTATCTTTTCCACAAAATTTGAAAAAAAAATATCTAATTTAGGTTGTATTAGAAAAAATCTAGAACTTAAATATTTTTCAAATTTAAATTTAATTAAATATCAAAAATTAAGTTGTAACCACTTAATTTGAAAATATTCCATTTTAAGTTAATATTCGAAAAGATATTAACTTAAAAAATATCTAAAGAATCTTAATAACCAATGCCTAAAATTCCTCAACTTAATTTTGAAATTTTAAATCCAAAAGATATTCAAATTTAAGTTGGTTAGTTGTAGATAACTAAATATCAACTTAAATAGGAATATTTAATGAAAAATTTAAATTAAGCTCGAGAAAGAATCTAGATGGTTATAATTCTATATTTAATTAAATACAAGAAAAGACATATAGTTTAGCTTAGAATAAAAAATTCTTTAAACTATAATTTTCTTAAATTAATTTCAAAATAAATGAAATTAATTATGTTGCTAATCAATTTTATTAGGTTAAACTAGTTTAATTAACCTAGTACAGTTATTCAAATCAGGCAAATGGGCCTTCACAATTGAGGTGGTTCATGTGAGGAGGTGCTGGGTTCAGTATGTCTTACCCACTTCTATGGCTCCCAACTCTCACACAAGGCCCAAAAGAGAGGAATTTAACCTTAAAATGAACAACTGTTATTAATTGAATAGGCCCAAAAACTAAATGGGCCTAAATAAAATCTATCAAGAACTATGATATTTTATTTAGCAACAACAACCTATATGCATCTATAATGAAATTAAACACATAGGCTCACACAGGCACACTTTGGATGGTACCTATCATGTTGCTAGGTCATACACAGCTGAAAGAAGATTGTAAATATACCTGTTACAAATTATTTACTTGACCAAGGGAGCCATCATATCATTAGATCTGGCAAAAAGTAACCATGGCTATTTGCAATCAAGTAATAATAGGTTTTAAAAACTTACAAACAAGCTAAAACACAAACTCCTGCAACAAGGTTAGCTGGATAGTTGGATGTAGGATTTATTTAATTTTAAATTTAAATAATTAATTTCGAAATAATTAATTAAATAAATAAAATATTTATTTTCGAAAAATTAAAATAAAATAAAAAATTTCGAAAATTTAAAAAAAAAAATTAAATTTAAAATTAAACCTACAATTTTGAAAAATTAGGTTTCAACCAACCTAAATATCATTTCAAAATTTGCTAACTACTTTTAAAATTTAAATGTTATTTTATAAATAAAAATTAAATAAAAAATTAGAAAAGATAAATGAATATCTTTTTCAGATTTTAAATGTAATTTAAATAAATAAAATAGCAAAATTTAAAAATTAGCCAAATATCTTATATTTATTTAAAATTACATGATTATAGTTATCTTATTTTAAATTTAAATAAGGTCAAATTATTTAAAAAAAGATTTAATTTAAAAAATTTAAAATCTGACCTTAAATTTAAAAAATAAGATAAGATATAATCAAATTTAAAAATAAGATAGATAATTAAGCAAAAAAATAGATACTAACTATTTTCAAATTCAAATTACACTAATATCTTGAATTAAATTTAAAAAAATATTAAATTAATTCAAAATGATAATTAGAATTGAATTAGGAATAGTAATAGTATAAATATAGAACTACACAAAAAATCGGAAGTTAATTCCATGAAAAAGCATGAAAAAACGAAAAAAAAAAACGAAAAAATTGTGAGCTGTACGGACAGTTTTCGCAATCGGAGAAAAATTTCAGCACAGCTCCGATTTTTTCGAATCTTCAAAAAATCATAACGAATTCAAATTAAATCGAAATTGAGTTCTGTAAAAAAGTAACTTGCTTAATGTTTTCCATACTATCCAATAAAAATAATTCCAGAAACAGAATCGCAATTATTTTTTACGAAAATTTACAAACATCAATCAATCATCAAATAACACTCAATACAACATGATACCATCCAAAAACAAACAAACAATCGTTTTAAAGTCCAAATTTCTTGCAAGTAAATCAATTACCATGGCTCTGAGGCCAGTTGTTGGAATTTATTTTACCAGGATCTTAGATCTACTCACAAGTATGTTTATTAACACCCTAAATATGAACTTTGTAAAACGATGAAATAAACACATATAAAGTTTAGGAAACCTTACATTGGGTGCAGCGGAATAATATGACTCCTTCCGTTCAGATATCTAGCCCTTGATTCCTTTCTGTAACAGAGCATTATCAATATCTGAACCTTGATCTCTTTCTCTGAATCTTTGATGCTGAAACCTCCTTCTTGCTGAAAGTCTTTCTTCACGATCTTCCTCACTATGATTGAGGTATCACTTGCTGTGTGTGGACACTACTCATACACTAAGGATTTCGAAATTTGAAGAAGAAGAAAGAAAGAGTGGGTTCGGCCAAAGATAGGGAGAGAGAAGGCTCAGGTTTTTCTGATTCAGAAAGTGTCAGAAGAAGTGTGTAATTTTCCTGAAACCTTCACTATTTATTTATAGCATTCCACTAGGGTTAGGTTTGAATTATTTGGCATTCAAATAATGAAAATATCAGAGGGAAAACCCTACAAAAGTGGCCGGCCCTACAAGGTGGATTTGGGCCTCACTTTTTGCAATTTTGCAGTTTTATCTTTTTTGCATCTGATTTTCTCAAAAACGCCAATTTTCTAATTCAACCATTTAAATGCCAATTCTAACTATTTAATAACTATAAATAATTATTAAATAATATTGTCACTTATCGTATTTATTAATTGAACCATACAAAGTATCATAATTAACAAATATGCCCCTATAAACTCTTTCTTTACAATTTCGCCCTTACTTAGTGAAAAATTCACAAATAGACATAGTCTAATTTGAGAATTATAATTGATTAATCAAAACCAATTATATGAGTCTTACAAGCAATATTATCTCAACTAGTGCGGGGACCATGGGTCTATATAACCGAGCTTCCAATAAGTAGATCAAGAATTTAGCACTAAAATTCACTAACTTATTAATTCTTCGTTGAATCCACGCATAGAACTTAGAATTGCACTCTCAGTATATAGAATGCTCTATATGTTCCACCATATAGACACATCATTAGTTATCCATTGTTATAATCCTAATGTGATCAATGATCCTCTATATGAATGATCTACACTGTAAAGGGATTAGATTACCGTTACACCCTACAATGTATTTATTGTTTAAAACACTTGACCCTGTATAAATGATATTTCAGCTTATGTGAAATGAGTACTCCACCATTTATGTTCGTTTGGTCAAGCTCGAAGGAGATCATCCTTTGCTTACTATTCGCCAAATAGAAGCTATAGATTCCATGTTTATGATAGCGCTCCCACTCAATATCACTACCGTGTTCCCAAAATGTACGTATCACCCTGACCTAAAAGTAGGCTTAACTAACAAATCAAAGAACACGAATAGCCTCTCGAGATTGAGCCTAATCAAAACAAGATTAAGATCATTTGATCTAAGATCAACTAGGCAATATTGACTTGAATAGATATTACGGTAAGTTTAATAAATCTAAGTCAAAGTTCAATATCGGTCCCTTCTGATGCATACTCCATGCATCCAACCTGAGCTTTACTTTAACCAATGCTCTGGAAAGAACATAACTTTTCTCCAAATGCAAGTAAACTCTTGTTGTAGATTATCATATCAGTAAAACCCTATATCTGATAAATCTAGGAAACTTTATTCACATAGTCATGTTTACTTTCCAATGTGTTGACGGCACAATAAACAGGATCAAGTATGTGAAAAGGGTTTCAGATGAATTTATACATTATGTACATATAATCATGAAATAAATCATGTGAACCATGCAACATTAAATGTTATTTCTGATCTATATTAATAAGTAAATCTGATTATATTGAAATGAGTTTTATTTAGGGCATAAAACCCAACAATATATACACTTCCATGATAGCTTTTGTCGATCCTAGTAAAGGTTTTATCTGTATTCAAGACACACATGTATAATCGCTCATCAGCATGTCATTAATCAGATGAAAACAAGCAAGGTACATAATTATAAAATGTTAAGAGATTGAGTTGCCATATGGTTCTATAATGCTGAAGTGTGCACATGAGTCTTGTTCCCTGATTTTATAGAAATCGACAGAATTTCTATTGTACTTATATGTAATTTTTAGCTTCTTAACATTGGATTCAGTTTAGAGGGTGTAGCTCACACTTTCCCTTGAAATAAACTGATATTGTTAATACAAATTTGAGGCTATGCATCCAAAAAGTTAAAAAAAAAAACGTAACATGACATTGGCAATTAAAGAACAATATTTCAACTCGTTTAAAACGGAAAGGAAATGTAGAGAGAAAGTGTTGTTCTTGACCTATTTTATGGGTGTGATGCTTCGAAAAGAAAATGTAGAGAGAAAGGGTATAGATGAACCGGGATGGTCATGACTTACATATGTGTGATGCCTTCGATTGTAAAGCTCGAGATATGCCTTTGATTGTAATGCTCGAGAATGAGAAGCTGAAGAACGATGGAGACTTGAACAAGTACGAGTCTTTGTGCTCTACTTTTATTTTCTTTATTTAAACAAAATTTATTTCTATTTTGATTCTTATATATATATTTCTATTTTCTTTTTCGTCTATTTCGGTTCTTCACAATTATTGTGTTAGTCTTTGGGATCCTGTGCCCATTAGTTCTCTCCGGATGTAACCAGTATTGACAACTCACTTGAAACTTTTGGCTCTAATTAAATGTCTCTACTGTGTTCAAATTGTGATAGTCTTTTTTTATTTTTCTTTGGATGATGTTCTGCAGCAACAATGCTCTTGGGACCATCAAGTAGTTCAGCTGCTAAGGAGTAATTGCAGCATTCATTTTTTAAATATGTGTTTCCAACTCTTGCTACTCCTTATGAATAAAATTAGAATAACTTACATTTGGTTGCTTGATAGGTGACTTGGTTTCCTCGTTTACTACGTGGTCAACTTGAGCTAAAGCTGAGTAACATGAGGCTACATACATTGTTCTTATGACATTAACATTCATGTATTCATAATTTTATAATAAAAATGTAATACACTAATAACTCGTTAACTCTGTTATGGAAAATGCACTAATTTTTTCTAATTGGGAAGATCGTGTGGGAATAGTCAGGTAATTATTGGGTTTCTGTTATTTCTGTTCTTAGATTTTTTGTTTCTTTGTACTATAAATATGATTTGTAATAATCTTATGTTGTTTCATAAACTAAGAATCTTATGTTTCACAAGGGAGAAAACAAAGTTTACATTAATATTATTTTTCTATTTATTGTATTTAATTATACATTAATATTGTGCTTATGTTCTAGAGATCATTTCTCAAATTATCTGGTTTGTCAAATAGATTTTGGATTTGGATATTTGTAATATAGTTTTTTGTTAATTTATCTTTAAATTTGGTTTAAGATTAAGGAGGATTGGAAGAAAAAAAATAAAAATGGTAAAGTAAATTGAATTTCACGGAAATTGAAGAGCTTCACTAAAGGATTACAATTATTCAAGCCTTGTAGGTGATGTTGCTGAAGCCGAAGGTCATCATTCTGACCTTCACCTTGATGGATAGAACTATGTCACAATTGAGATCTAAAGACATGCAGTTGGTGAGCTTTGTCATTGCTCAAACTGGCTTAAATTATATGAAGTATAATTTTGACTTGTTGTGTTTTCTTTTTTTTTTTCGGGGTTTGAAACTTTTACATGATAAAAAATCTTTTGGCTGTAAACTTTGGGTTCTAAATGTGTTCGATTTCAAATATGTGCTGCTTCAGTTACAATCGTATAGTTTTATGCTTTTGTTTCAGTTTGTAATATGTTTAATTTAGGTGGGGTTTGGCAACACTTTTTTTTAATGAGTTTTTTGTTTTTAAAAGTGAAAAAGTAAAAATATTTTTCAAAAACATGTTCTATAAAACTGTTTTTACTTTTTAATTTTTTAATTGAGAATCAAAATTTTAAAAACCAAAAAAAAAAACATTTTCAATGTTTTTTTCAATAGGTTTTTTTTTCTTAATCAATATTTTCGACTTTGATCAGACCTGGATCCAAATCTCCCCACGGCCCTGGCGCTAAACCCAGCCTCTGACCTGAACCCGAACCTAACCTCGGACCTAGACCCGACGTAAATAAAATAAAAAAATGAATATAAAAATGAACTTTATAGAATATATTTTTGTTTTCTGTTTTAAAAATTAAAAAACAAAAGTAGTTACAGAACGTATTTTTGTTTTTTAAAAACTAAATTTTTAAAAACAAAAATTTTACTTTTATTTTGTGATTAAAAAATTAGAAAACAAAAGTGTTACCAAATGACACCTTAGTTATTTGTTTCGTTGATTCTGATTGCATTATTGTTATGTTACGTTCTTTGGTTTTTCAACGCGGTTGAAAGCTTTCTCAAGGCCTTGGATACGTAGTGGATCTACTTTTGGTTTCTTGTTTTTGGTTGGTGGTCTTGAATTTTATATAAACTGTATTTTTGATGGTTCTTAGCTTGGGTTATTCTCTTTGTCTTGGACACCTCTTGTCTCAATTTTGTTCTCATCATTGATCGACCTATGCATATATTTTATCAGTGTTACTAACTTGGCTTATGAGGATAGGACTTAAATTTATCTTTTTTCTTTTTCAAAAGAAACAAAAATAAATCTCATATTGAACAAAAATCATTAATCTGTTTTGTTAACATTCAATAGTAATCAAGATATTCAGGTATTTTATTTTTACAGTACTTGGTAACTACATATTGGATCAGTGTTAATTAGCTAGGAAAAAGATCAAATCCAATTGTCTCTCTTTTAATTTCGATGTATGACATTTTTTTTAAAAAAAATCTCCTAAAATAAATGCATATTAGCCCCACAAATTTATCGAGAAAAATTCTAACAATGTTATGTTTTTCATTAAAAAAATCCTGTCAATGTGATTTGATTCTCTTATCAGTTTCTTCAGATTTTTCATAATTCAGAGATATCTTTAGGATTAGCACGGGGTGATGTTTGGTTGGTAAGAATTATTTATTTATTTTTTTTTTTATGTTTGAGCCTACGAAAAAAAGTGATTACTCTCAATGTGTATGGTCAAGGTATGTTTTCCCATGATGATTTTTTTTTTTTTTTTGTGAAAAACTAATGACAGTTAGGAGAGACCGTTATATAATCAGTTTCAAGTTTAATATATGAAGACTTTTTTGATAACATTCTCTTGAATAGGTTTGCAAAGAAGATAAAAAGCTTGTTGTCTTTCCTTCCTAATGCTACTTTCAGGCACATTACAAGATGGGATAGTGAAGATGCCCATCGCCTTGCAAAGTATGCATTAGGCTTAGATTAGGAAGCTTGTTGGAAAGATCAAAGTTTCTTACGTAATTTGTACCCTAAACGTTGATGCTTACTGCAATGGATACATGTTTTCTTTCAAAAAAAAAAGTTTAATATAGGAAGACTTTTTTGATGAATTAATTAAATATAACAAATAAAAAAAAATAATTAAATATCATTGATTTTTTATAATTAATATAATATTAAATTTTTTAATGTATAAAGTTCATCAAGATTTTTATTACATGTCATGTGATTCATGTAATAAGAAATTTATGTTTTATAACGACAATAAAGAAACAGATTGTGAGAATCCAAATTGCAGAAAAAGATGTCTTCCTAAACCACGGTAAACACATTATAATTAAATTGATATTTAAACTTAATTGACATTCATACCAGCCGTGACATATTCTTATAAATTATTAGTGCAAGCATATATGTACAACTCGACGATGGTATCGAGTTGCTAGATGTTCGAAGATGTTACAGAAAACATATTCTCACATACTACAGTTCAATTAAAATCATATTAGGTAATTATAAAAAGATAAATATATAAATTTATACATTTTAATAAATAAAAGTTTTATAAATCTTATTAATAATTATTTTTTACACAAACATAGGTTTTTTGTCCAAAAAACTACGAGAAATTATCGGCCAAAAAATGGAGAATTCAGTTGTATGTATCCAAAATGAACAATGAGTCCAAAGTACAATCAATTCACCATTCAAGCAGCTAAACCAATGAAAGATTAGGAAGAAGTTTCACTATACTCTTTTCGTTTTTCTAATAATATTCCATATATTAAGACTTTTTTTAATAATTTTTTCTTTTTTTTAATGATCGCAAACTTTCTTTAATTTTTGTTACATAATGTTTTTTTTAAATTTTGCAAAACTTATATGTTGTTCCTTTAAATTTTTTCTATAAGTAAATAATAAATATTATTTTGTTATGACTTATAGATACCCAATTATATTTTACTAACTGAATATAATAGCACAAATATTACTTTAATTAAATAAATCATTCGCATAATCATACTTTTAGTTACAGAAATTTAAATAAAAATAAAAAACTAAACTTTAAGGGCTCGTTTGGTAGGCAGAACTGGATTGGATTAGACACGATAATTTGTCCAATCCAGTGTTTGGGCATATCAGAAGTCTAGATAACTAATCCAGCTAAACTCATTTGTCTGGGATTATTTATCCCATCCAGGGTGGGATAAATAATCCCATGCAGATGAGATTTTTTTTTATCGCTTTTTTTTAATTTTCATTTTATTAATATATTTTAAATTTTATAAGAATTTAAATGAAAGAATTATCATACATTTATTTATAAATTTTTTAATCAAAAACTTATTCATTAAAATTAGTGAAAATGTATAATTTTAAACTATTATATATAAGTTTTCAAAATTTAAAATGTTGTTAATTAAAAAATAGTTAATTAAATTGATTCTAAATAAATATTATTACAATAAAATGATATATTATTTTAAAATAACTAGAAAATTTATAAAAGTATTTTAAAAAATTAATATTTATATTAAATTAGGGTCTAACATAAACAATTTTATATTATTCAAGTATTTTTATTTTACTGTTTTAATTATTTATTAAATAAAAAAATATGCTAAACTATTTTATTATATATTTATGATATACATTTAATTATATAGAATATATTATATTATTTAATTTTATAATTTTATTATTATTTTTTTTTTTGCGGTGAATCATTCATTTTTAATTGGTTTATTATTATATATTTTATTTAAATTTAATATTACATATTTTTATTTTAATTTAATTTTTTTTTCCAAAAGGTAATAAATAAAATAGTCCATTCTTAAACCAAACGATTAATTTCAGCATAATCCAATTTTGTAAACGGGCCCTAAAATAATATTTAGGGCGCACGTAACTTCTAATTGTATATGCGTATGTGAGTGTGTAGGTATATCTTACTAATATATAAAATATCTATCTAACATTTTTGTTGTGCACTTAAAACAATATACCAAAAAAAAATTAACTTTGACAAATACCTATTAAGAACCAATTTTATTTACAAAATTATACAGACCAAGACAACCTTTCATCATTTGAACAAAGCACCAATTCATTCACACAACTCATAGATCATAAATTAAAAAAAAAAAAAAAAACAAACATCTTCTCAATAGTTTACAAATAAAATAAATAACAAAAACTTAAAAGGATATATACATATACATATATATATAACAAAAATCAGAAAGTTTCACAAGACCTTGCGAGGATTCAAGTACCTTAGCTGAAAAATAATACTCAAAAAAGAGAAGTGAATGATTTTCTACATTCAGTTCGACAGGACAATCAATTAAAATATTTTTGTTAAAAGAAGAAAGGAAGAATAGAAAAGAATAAAGAAACCCCAATCCTTGAAGCACTAGCAGTAATTTAAGTTTAGAAGAGAGAAGAAGTTTTTAAATTTGAATATTAACAGAGGAGAATAGGTGTGGCTGACTTGTTTCTTACATATATTTGCCTTTTATATTAACGTTTCAAACTAGGAATTCATTTTTTTATTGGGCTGATCTCATTTCTTTGGGCCGAACTATTGTTGGTTCATTGTGTGAGTTTGTGTCTCACTTCTTGTTGGGCTGAACCATTGTGTGAGTGAAGAGAGAAGAGCTTGTGTAACTTGTTGGACTTGGCTCTTGGATTATTGGGCCTGAAATAAAAAAGGATTATTTCACAAATACACAAAAACAACAAAAAAAAAAATTACAAAAATACAGTTTCACGAAATTTTAAACATATTTACGATTTTTTTATTTTTCTTTACAGAAAATACGGCCATTTTATATTGTACTCTTCTTAATTTGTTGTTGATTTTTTGTTATTTGTATGTTATTTTTTATTGTTGTTTTGATATTATTTAAATGTAATTTGCATGTTACTTTTATATAGTTTTCATGTTGTTTTTATGAAAAACCGTAAAAATATATAAAAAAAAATGTAAACGTAAAAATGTAAATTTTTTTTATAAAAAATAGTGTCTTATGTAATTATTCCAATAAAAATATCAAGTTTTAAGGGATAATTATATAAGGCATTATTTTTTTAAAAAAAAATTTATATTTTTGCATTTAGATAATTTTTTGTATTTTACAGTTTTCTATAAAAATGACACGAAAATCACTACTACAAAAACTCCCTTTAGAGGCGGTTTTTTTAGCCTTTTTAGCGTCGGTTTTGACGAAATTCTCTACCGACGCTGATCAGGGCGACGGTAAAGGGTTTTAAAATATCGACGCCATATATACCCCTATGACATTGGTTATTAGCTTGGAACCGACGCCATAGGGGTATGTATGGCGTCGGTTCCTAGCTAATAACCGACGCCATATATGGCGTAGGAACCGACACCATATATGAGCGTTTTTTCAGTTTTTTAAATTTCATTTAATTTATTTAAATTATATATTTATTAATTTATATATTATTTTATTTAATTTAAATTTAAATTACATATTAATTTTTTAAAAGGTAAATTAAATGTTATTAAAATTAATTTTAAAATTGGCTAAAATACATAATTTCATTTCATAAAAGTAATTAAATATTACACAAACATTGTAAAATTAGTCCAACCATTAATAAGATAATAAATCTAACTACAAGTTAACCTAAAATAACATAGGGAAGAAAAATTCTTGGGCCTTTCAGCCTCAATCGTCATCGTGAATCACCGCCATCAACCGTTCTATCCACTGTCGCTGTATTGGTAACAATTCAGTTTTTGGATCGTATTGCCACTTATCCCCAAACTGTTAAAAAAAAGTAAAAATTTATGTTAGTTTATATATATGTATATTATATATTTGTTATTATAATGAATACTATAATCAATAATTAAAACTTACAGCTTTTTGATCTTGTATGTAACGGTTGGGGTTTGCACGTGCGACGATGTCAGTCATGTATTTCAAAACATAAAAACCACCACTACTACAAATTAGGCTTTTAGTGACACTATATAGTGACACGCATAAAAGTGTGGGTCACTAAAAAGTTAAGAGTGGTTTTTAGTGACACACATAATAAGACTCTAAATATTTTGTGTTTATCACCCTTAATGTATGTCACTAAAAATATGAAGTGTCACTATATACTAAAACCCAAAATTTATAATTTAATAAAATTAAAAAAATCATAGCCTATAGAGACGCTCCATGAGTGTGAGCAAAGGTTTTTACCAACACGTTATGCGCGTCACTAAAACAACGTGTAAAACACGTGGCTTTAGCGACGCGCATAACGTGTTGGTAAAAACCTTTGCTCACACGCATGGAGCGTCACCTTATATCATTTAATTAAAAAAAATAATAAATTATCAGATATATGCCCTACTTCATCGTCCCCCTCTCCCACATAGCGAACATTAACCTAAAAACTCCAAGCGACCCCTGTCTTTTGCCTTCATCGTCACCCCCCGTCCCTTAACCAGATCAAATATCTAGCTTATAAAAAACTCGAGACCTCATCTGTCATTTCCTCTCACTCAGTTCCAGCCCGCGGACGTCTCCGTCCTTGTTCCCACCCTCTCTCAATTTCTCTCTTTATGTCTCTGTCTCCATGTCTCCCTTTCCTTCAGCAGCCCACTAATGACTCCCACCCAAGACTTATTCTCGTCAACGATAGCTACAGGTGGCAAGCTTCAAGCTCCCACAGGTGAATTCAATATCTTCGTCTTTCTATGTGTGTATGTTCCTATAATCTAGTGATTCAATTTTTTCTTTATGTGTGTTTTTATCTGATTCAATTTTTTCTTCTTTTGTGTGTTTCTATATGATAAGTGTAAAATATTTTCTGAGTTAACAACTCTTTGTTGTCCAGTGAAATGGCTTATGGACTGTTTTGTTTGTAAGATAGTAAGGTAAGGATAGTATTTTACTTGGGGATTTTGATAAAATTGTAATTAATCACCTACTATTTATATAGGTTCAGTATTATATATGATGATATGTATTTTGTACACATTCGAATCAGGAAGAAGTTTAGTTTTATTATTTTTGTTATCATTACCCTCATTCAGGAAAAAAGTTATTTGGGGTTCTTGCTTTGCCTCTAGTCATGGCAGTAGTAGCAGTGCGCATTTTCAAATTTTGGATTCTTTTAGCCTTATTACTGATTTTATAGCATATAAAAAATGAAAAAAGATGTATGAGCAGTGACTCTATTAAAATCTATACACATGATAATTTTAACATTGTCAAGGGAAACTCCTTAATGGGTTAATCTTAGTATATTCAGTATATGATATAGTCAACTTTTTGTAAAATAATGTAGATTAGGTGTTTGTTGAATTGACAAAATGAGAATCTTTGGGGGATGCAACAACTGAACAACATAAATATAAACACACACACAAATAAAATTTTATCAATGGCTTCATTTGTTGTATTGTGCTATGTTTTGTATTATATAAGTCCTTATCACTTCATGCAACACATAATAAAGGTTTGTGCTTGTCTAATTCTGACATTTATTCCAAGCTTATTTAATGCTCACTGGTTTCTATATTACAATTGTGATTTGAGATGATACATCTAATTTCACTTTTGAGAAATGGGGCATGTGAAACTTTCACAGCTAATATAAATCTTTCATAATTTAAATATAGATGTTCTACTTGTTGTATTATGGCTCATTGTTTGGTGCTTTTTTCTCAATTGAACATGAAATTGATAGGAACTCAGATCTAAAAATAGCTATTAAGCCTTCTCTACTGATACTCAAACACAGAAAATAAAAGATAGAGGAGAAATTTGAAGAACCCTTAAGCCTCCCAATGAATTCTAAAGAATTCCTACAATTACGTACAAAGTAATTCCACAACCATACTAACCTCTCTTCCTCTACATATATCCCTCAAATAGCTAGAAATTCCTATTTAATTCTATCATAAAGCCAGTTGTCCTATTTCCTAATAAAAATTCAAAAGCAAGCAAGCCATTGTTTTGTTGCTAATCTCAGGCCCAAAATTTTGATTTGATGATTTCTATAGTTGTAAGGTTGTATAGAGAAAGTATGTGTATCTTTTATGTTTACAATGAAATTTTTCTATTCATTTTTGTAATTATTTATTATGATATGTTTGTAAATATAAGTGTAACTTTCAAATACATTAAAGACTTGAATTTTATTGTTTGTTTTCATTATCTATTACCTATAGAAAAATAGACCACATAATGAAATATTGTTCTTCAATTTTTTCCAACCATAGGTATATAACATTGGTTATATCAAATCCAACTTAGCTCTTCTTACCATCCAAATTCATATACTGCAGAGCTCTTGCTTCTTTTTAACAAAGACATCTATTTAATTCAAGCTTCGAATCACAAACACTTTTTGACCGAGATACATAACATACAAACTATATAAATATGTCATACATTATTATTATTATTATTATTATTATTATTATTATTAAGAATGCATATGATGACAACTTTAATTAATATATTATTTATCTTTAAATTTTGTAGTTAAGTGATGCAAAATATACAGAAGAAGAAATTGATATTGATGAAGTGAAAGAGCATTGGGCAAGTGAGATGTTATCGGTTATTCAAACTTGCCGACGTTAGTTGTTTTTTGTTTTAATAGGGCAAGTGAAATGTTATCGGTTATTCAAACTTACCGATGTTAGTTGTTTTTTTGTTTTAATAGACCAATAGTTATTATATAATTTTATAGTTATAGATTTATTAGTATAATGAACTAATATGTAATATTTATTAATTTTGTT
This sequence comes from Cannabis sativa, assembly GCF_029168945.1. Taxonomy (NCBI): domain Eukaryota; kingdom Viridiplantae; phylum Streptophyta; class Magnoliopsida; order Rosales; family Cannabaceae; genus Cannabis; species Cannabis sativa. The sequence continues at coordinate 38,383,833 of NC_083605.1, read as the reverse complement.
GATGTGAATTATTATAATGGTCTAATTTATAAATTTTATATTTAGTCAATTAAAATTATTATTCTTATATTTAATTGTATTTGTATATAATTAATATAAATTATTAGTTATAATATATAAAATTTGAATTAAAATAATTAATTATTTTATTTTTTTAAAAAAAAATATTTAATATAGTGGCACTTTTGGTGTGTCACTATAACTCTAAAAATATTAATAAAAAAGAAAAAAAAAAGAAAAATAGGATATAGTGACACTCCTTGTGTGTGGTTGTTACCTTTTTAGTTTGGTAAAATCTGACACTATATCCCTATAGTGACGCGCAAAAAACGAGTGGAATAAGTTTCAGTGACACGTGTGGAGTGTCACTAAAAACTGCCTTTCCAGTCAGCCTCATTAGTGACACGCGTTGAAGTGTCACTGAAAGGTTTCAGTGACACGTGTGGAGTGTCACTAAAACCCAATTTTCTAGTAGTGCACATTCTTGGCTTTTGGGTTGTCGTGGACAAGTTGCTAGTGAAATTTCTTGCCACGGGCCAAGATACTCATGTGTGTGTTGGAAATATTTTACCAGGATCTAGATTTACTACCAAGTATGTTTCATTAACATCCTAATATGAATTCTAAAACAATAAAATAAACACATATAAAGTTTAAGAAACCTTACGTTGGGTGTAGCGAAATATAATGACTCCTTCCATTCAGACCTCTAGCACTTGATTCCTTTCTGTAGCAGAGCATAATCAAGATCTGAACCTGGATCTTTTTCTCTCCTTCCTTGATGCTGATTCTCCTTCTTTGTTGTTTGAAATCTCCTACAGTCTTACCCACCAAGATTGAGATACCACTTTATGTGTGTGGGCACTACTCTATCACTCAAGGATTTCGAAATTCAAAGAGAAAAAAAGAGAGAGGAAAGTGGCGCATGGCTTTTTCTGAAAGGAACAATATGCAAGTCATAAGTTTCCTGAAGCCAATACTTTCTATTTATAGAATGCCTTCTAGGTTTAGGTTAGAATTGTATGGCATTAAAATAATGGAAAAATAAAATGGTAAACCTTTTGCATAGTGGGCGGCCATATAAGGAAATTGGGCCTCACTTTGCAACTTTCCCAATTTGTTATTTTTCATTCCTATTTTCTCAAAAATACCAATTTTCCAATTTGACCATTTAAATGCAAATTCTAATTATTTAATAACTAAAGATTAATTATTAAATAATATTGCCATTTAATATATTTATTAATTTAAACATATAAAGTCTCTTAATTAATAAATAAACCTCGAATCTCTTTTCTTTACAATTTTGCCCTTGCTTAGTGAAAATTCATAAAGTAGACATAGTCTAACTTTAGAATTATAATTGATTAATTAAAACCAATTAACTGAGTCTTACAAGCAGTATGGTCTCAACTAGTATGGGGACCATGGGCCTATATTTTCGAGCTTGCAATAAGTCGAATCGAATTTTCCAAGTAAATTCCCTAACTTATTAATTCCTTATTGAATCCACACTTAGAACTTGGAATTGCACTCTAAGTCATATAGAACGCTCTATATGTTCCACGATATAGATACGCTATTAGTTATCCACTGTTATAATCCTAATTTGATCAATGACCCTCTAATAGATGATCTACATTGAGTAGGCACTTAGTTACCGTTACACCTTCAATGTATTTTATCCTTAAAACACTTAGCTCCGTATAAATGATATTTCAGTGAAGTGAAATGAGATCTCCACCATTTTTCTCTATTTAGCCAAGCTCGAAGGATATCATCGTTTCACTTCTAAATTCCTATAGAAGTTATAGACTCCATATTTATGTTAGCGCTCCCACTCAATTATACTATCATGTTTCCAAAATGTACGTATCACCCTGACCCAAAAGTAGGCTTAACTAACAAATCAAAGAACATGTATAATACTCTTGAGATCGAACCTGACCATATCAGGATTAAGATCATTTGATCTAGGATCAACGGGTGATATTTAATTGAGAGAAAAACTCCACTTCCTTGCTGCTTAAGGAGGGCCGAAAAGAGAGAGAGCTTGAGAGAAAAATTTTGCTTTTCTTTCTAATTTTTTCTAACTTTCTAAAATTTGACTAAATGAAATAAAAGCCACTTAATTCATTTTACTTCAGCCAACAATTAAAATCAAATAACATTAATTTTTCAATTTATAAAATCACAAAAGACAAACTAACAATGGGGCAAAATGACTATTTTTCCCCTTCACACTAAAATCACATAAATAACACTAAATGGGGTATTTTCGGGAAATTCTAAATTCCCGGCCATTCCCGACATTCCCAATGTCTAATAAACCGCCCCAAACTACTAACATACTAAGTTGTGATTTTTACTGAGCCAAACACCGAGTTCCAAAATACCGGGCACCGGAAATGTAAATTTATGAAAACTACTGAATGACATAAAATGCATCTCAGAATTCAATAATAACAGTATAAATAATTATTTAAATAGCTATAAATAATTTCATAATTAAACGTGATTACCTGGTAATTTCCAAATTAAACTAAGCGGTCTTTACACAAGGTGCAAAAACCAATTTTCGTTTCCATTTTTCTGAGTTTTCAGCAAGGATTCAAGGGGGGAAATCAACCTAAGGTAAGCCCTAATGATCCTCTTCTCTAATTTTCAAGTTTTGAATTAGTTGAAGTAGTGAAATTGTGTTATAGGAGCTGTTAGGGTTTGATATTTGTTTGGTTCGAATTCTAGGGTTAGTCTGAGTTGAGTTTAGCCCATAGCAGCTGGTTTTGAGGTTTATGGTTGGTTTTATGCAACTTTGAGCTTTGAGTTCAAAGCTTTAAGCTTTAATGGCAATTTGAGATTTGTTGGTTTGTTCTGTGAAATACTGGCTGGAATTTATTGTTTATGCATTGTATAGGAGCTCTGGAAGGTTTCATGGCAATTGGTGGAGAATTGAGCAACAAATGAAAGGTTTTGGGAAACCTGGTGCAAACCGGCTAGCCGGTTTGCAGGGCCACAAAAACCGGCTAGCCGGTTTTGGCAGGGTTCCCCGGGCCTTTCATTTTCTCAATTTTTGCCTTTTCAATGCCTCAGTTGGGTGTTTCTTCATTTCCAGAGTTAGAATAACCCATTAAGAGCATAGTAGAACCTAGGGTTTTGGTTTTGGGTTTCCCGGGATTAGGGTTTAAATCATGTAAGTTACCCAGTTTCAAAATGTGATTAGGGCATCCATCTAGCACGAGATTTCCATTCAGGTCGGCCAGAACACTTGAATTCAAAAAACAGGTAAGAACTGAATATAATATGTGATGTAATTATCTGAATGTATGTATATGTGTTTGTATATGAATGCTTAAATTGTTATTTGCACTACCAACACTTGTATGGATATGATACAGAGTGCATTGGTATAGTGAGTATTGCTGTTGTGAGTACGATACAGTGATACCAACACGGGTACGGAAAAGTGCTAAGGTGTGTGGTATATCACTTAGTGGTACTCAGGGTACTGAGTAAACCCTACTAACACTCGTACAGTGAGGTACGTTGTGCATATGGTATAGTGGTTGTACCCTAGTATTGAACGTTCATAATCATCTGTTAAGCTTTGTAAATAGGTGTATGGGCACCTGTTTACAGGTCAGAATTTATATGATATGTTGTATGCATTTCTTATTGAGTTCGTCGACTCACAGTATTGCTTCCATGTGTAGGTAAAGGAAAGGCGAAGGCTGAACAGGAGTGAATCTGAGCTCAGATGGGATTGTACATATCAAAGCAGCGCGACCTGGAGTGTTCGGTCTCGGGACATCTGGGGATTGTATTTCGATAGTCGCTGTGCTACCTGTACTAAATGTGTATTTTGGAATGTTAATTTTACAAAGTTTGAAAACTTGATCCCGACACTTGTAAATATTTTATTATATTATAAAGTTTAATATTTAATGCAAAACTTTTAATTTGACACGTTTTTCGAGAAAATTCTTTGATTAGCAAAGATTGCACTATAATTGAAAAAAATACTATAGCGTGCCTTAGCATTAGGGCGTTACATTGCCAATGCCGTGGAAAGGACATAACACTTATCCAAGGTGTAAGAATACTTATCGTTGATTATACCATGCCAGTCTAAATCCAATGTTCTAAAAAATCAGGGAATAAACTTTCGAACATATAATTAAGATTATATTCCAGTGTGCTGACAACACTATAATCATTAACAAATTCATATGTTCTGGACTTAAATAGAATTCATACATTATATATGTATATAATCATGAAATAAATCATGTGAACCATGCAACATAAATTTTTATTTCTGATCTTTATTAAGTAAATCTTATTATATTGAAATGGGTTTTATTTAGGGCTCAAAACCCAACAAACTCCCACTTGCACTAATATAAAACAAAATATACATTTCAAATAATCTCAACACCTTGATGTTGGGTTTTATGTCCTAAATAAAACTCTATTTCAATGTAATCCAGATTATATAATATCAATAAAATAATAGAAGTATTTTCCATTCATTTGTGTATGTTTTAGTTCACCTTCTCAATTATTTGTCTATTTGATTTATAAATTCATTCAAACCCTTTTCACATACTTAATCATGTTTATTGTGTTGTCAACACATTGAAAAGTAAACATGACTATGTGAATAAAGATTCCTAGATTTATCAGAATACTGGGTTTTACTGATATGATAATCTACAACAGAGTTTACTTGCATTTGGTGAAATGCTATGTTCTTTCCAGAGCATTGGTTAAAGTAAAGCTTGGCTTGGATGCATGGAGTATGCATTGGAATGGAATGATATTGACTTTGATATAGATTTATTAAACTTATCGTAATATCTATTCAATTCAATATCACTTTGTTGATCCTAGATCAAATGATCTTAATCCTGATATGATTAGGTTCAATCTCAAGAGGGTTATTCGTGTTCTTTGATTTGTTAGTTAAGCCTAGTTTTGCGTCAGGGTGATACGTATATTTTGGGAACACGGTAGTGCAATTGAGTGGGAGCGCTAACATAAATATGGAATCTATAGCTTCTATGTGGCGAATAGAAAGTAAAGGATGATTTCCTTCGAGAGCTCAACCAAACGAAAATAAATGGTGGAGTACTCATTTCACTTAGCTGAAATATCATTTATACAGGGTTAAGTGTTTTAAGGATAAAATACATTGTAGGGTGTCACGGTAATTAAATCCCTTTACGGTGTAAATCATCCATATAGGGGATCATTGATCAAATTAGGATTATAACAATGGATAATTAATGACGTGTCTATATGGTGGAACATATAGAGTGTTCTATATCGCTGAGAGTGCGATTCTAAGTTCTATGCGTAGATTCAACGAAGAATTAATAAGTCAGTGAATTTAAGATGTAAATTCTTGATCTGCTTATTGGAAGCTCGGATATATAGACCCATGGTCCCCACACTAGTTGAGACAATATTGCTTGTAAGACTCATTTAATTGGTTTTAATTAATCAAGTATAATTCTCAAATTAGACTATGTCTATTTGTGAATTTAATCACTTATTAAGGGTAAAACAGTAAATAGAATTCATACATTATATATATTATCATTCTCAAATTCATATGTTCTTGACTTAAATAGAATTCATACATTATATATATAATCATGAAATAAATCATGTGAACCATGCAACATAAAATGTTATTTCTAATCTTTATTAATAAGTAAATCTGATTATATTGAAATGAGTTTTATTTAGGGCACAAAACCCAACAAACTCCCACTTGCACTAATATAAAACAAAATGTGCATTTCAAATAATCTCAACACCTTGATATACAAATCAAGTGTAGTAGTAGTATACTCCTCGTATTAGGATCTGACAGGTTGAATTAAACACAACCTTTTCTCCACCATTACTTTTCCTTAATCACAAAATCCTTGATAATGTGAAATTCCTCTCTATATGTCTACTCTCTTGGGATATTGGATTTTATACTTTTGGCAACTACATTTGGTTATTCAGGAAATAACACTAGTAGTTAAGACAAGTTGGAACGGTGCCACAAATGTATAGAACTTTCCTTAGACTGAATAAGTACCTTTCCTGCAACTTTAACATTCAGTCTCTCTCTGGTAGACCTAGAGACTTCAGATAGGTTTTTACACTTCTCCAAAATCGCTACTCCACCCCAAGAGTAATCACCATCTTATCAGCAGACTTTCTAGCACAAAGGCAAGTCTCGAAATCTGATGTGGTGTAGTCTACGAGTTTTAAACACACCCTTTTTGACTAACATATAGATCCTCTTCTTAATCTTAAGATTTACTTGATTGTCTTCCAATGTTCTTCTCCTGGATTAATCTGATACCTACTCATTACTCCCACTCTACAGCAGGTGTCTGGTCTAAGGCATACTAAAGCATATCTGAGACCTCTCACTGTTGATTTAAGAAATTCTTTCATGGCTTTATCTTTTCTGGAATAGTTGAGACTTTTCCTTAGATAAATAAAATCTATGTCTAGAAGTTGTGAAGCTTTAATAGATTGCCATTGGAAAGAAAATGCTTCAGCATCTTATTAAAGTAAGTTGCTTGCATTAGAGTAAGTAATTACCAGGTATACCACAAGCCATAGGTTTAGATAAACTCAAACCTATAATACTAGGAACAGGAAGTTTTGTTAAGTCCATTGAATAGGCTTATTAACAAAAATTTCATTTTATGTCCTTGTAATAGAAAACTTTAGGTTACTCCATGTGAATGGATTAAACCATATTTCTCTTTGCTTTTCTTCTTAGTTTCTTTTCTTGACAATCGATTACTTGTTTAAACTCACAATTGATTTTAATCACTAGTTTCTTCCAAGTCATAAGAAGGTGAGTTCTTTGAAACCCTCCCACTACGACAAGGTACCGTGAATTATGTCTAAGAAAACTACATGGTATTAACCTCTTCGGTTGTGTCAAGACAACTGAGGCAGTGGGATCATCATATGTAGAATAAGATGATAGAACACTTTTGGAATCAAGAAAAAAATTATCTCCTTTATTTGCTACTTTATTTTCAGACTTAGTCATTTTCTTAGAAAAGTAGTATTTGTTTAAACAAACACTTTCTTATCTAATGACTATGGGATGGTCCACCCCTAATCACTTAGAATAGCTAACAAACATGAAAACCATGGTTAACAGTTCTAAATTTTCTTAAGATTTTGATTTGGTCATCCATGAATCTAGTAATGATTTACATTAAGTATACAACCATTGCATCATTCTGAAATTGTATTGCCATAGAAGGATTTAGGCAACGACTAGTAACTAATCATCAATATGCAAAATGAAATTTGTGGGGAGGTAAGTTTGGATATAATTCAAAAAATCAATTTAATGATCTTTGAACTGCATATCTACTAACTATTTCTCCACCCCTATCAATTCGCAAGATCTTTAACCACTTACCTTAATGGTTTTTCACCATTGCTAGAAATTCATGAAATTTTCAAACATTTCAATTTTCTTTTGCATAAGGTAAAATCTAGAGTGATCGTTTTAAGAATACAACGAAAACTCATATCCACCCCTGAATGTACATCCATCTACGAATGAGATGATTATACTTTCAGTGGATATAGGCATATTAACTCTTTGCATAGATTGATCTTGTCAAAACCACAATGAACAAGATACAAATGCCATAGATTAAAAAAAATGGTTGTAGTCTTTTGATGACTTAAGTTTAGTTACATAGAGTTCTTAGAATAGTGTAAGTGGATTCTGGTCACAGAATACTAAACTCATACAGTTTGAATCCATTGATAGAGAATGGTTATTAAACACGAAAAGTGTAACTGTATAATGAGTAATTCTTTCTTGGACCACCACTACTAATCTAACTCTAAGTTTGATTTGCCCATACAAGTAGGTTATTTCTAAGATTGAGGATTTATATCATTTTGGGATAGAATTTCGGGAATATAATCATATGTGTCATTTAATTTCTTAAGAGAAAATATAATGACATGAAATGATTTATAGACCATTCATCCAATGATATGTTATTGAGCTAATTCGAAATGAATAAGCTAAGAGGAATTACGATAATTTTGTATTTAAATAAGAATCCAACGATGCTTCGAGAGTCAAAGTAATCTTATTTATACAATCTTCTTGTTTCATATTGTAAATACTAGTCTAAGGTGTCATCAATTGATGAAGAGCTAGATATTGCATTTACGATATTTATCTTTCGAGATCTAACACTATTATGTTTGTCTAATGTTGACAATCCATTAGGGATTTGTCCCATTAGAACAACAAACCTAGTTAGACCAACATTGAAGATTAGAAATTAATCTACAAATAATAACAGAAAATAACATGGTTCAATATAAATTCATACACAATTCAGAAATTATTAAACACATAGCAAGTAGGAATGACAAGTGAAAAATACTAAAACATACAATCCTAAATAATTTCCAAGGTTTTCAGCAAACTGATATAGTGTCCCGGTAGGCGAGAGTCAAAGTATCATTCATTGAACATAGTTGTCAGCTCATCTAAAATGCAAACCATTCTAGCAACCTTTTATTCGATCAAAATAAGAATCCAACGTTGTCCCGGTAGGCGAGAGTCAAGGTTATTCTCATTTTATGAGCTTCCACCATTGTTTCATGTTTTATAAGTTTATCTCTAAGTAGTCACCGTAGGAGAGAGTCTAATAGAGACGAAAACTTACAAAACACTTATCAAATGAGATCTTACGGTGTTAGATGCGTTCAACGAATAACCATCCATAAAGGGGACGAAGTCTAGCGTCTCGAGGTTATATTGAAAACATTTAACTATTGTAAGACCAACAATGGAGATCGAATATCCTTATAACTAAAATCTCATTATTTGAAAGAGTTGTATTTTCTTCTAATATTTATTTTAATCAATTTATTTTAAATATATATTTCTTTAATTAAAATTTCCAATTTAGAATGAAAAATTCTAAATATAAATTTTAATTTAATATTTATAAATTATACTTAGATGGATATGAAAATAACATGAATTATTTCCAATAAATATTTAGAAAATCATTCAATTTAACTTGTTTCAAAATTAATTTAAATTAATTTACAACTAAATTTAACTTTCTATAAATATATATTGCATTTCAAAAAATTGAAGTATTTAAGAATACAATTTTCGAAATTTCTTGTTAAAATAAAATAAAAATAAATCCTGAAAAATTATTCTAATTTTATGTTGGCCCAAAACTAATTAATAAAAGTAATTTAAAACAAAAAATATAATTTTCCTATTTAATTAAATATTAAAGAAAAATTTCAAATATTTAAGTATCATGATCAAGAATCAACTTAAATATTAATTTTTTATTTAATTAAATACACTAGAAAAATACTTCAAGCAAAACAGATAATAACTATCTAGACTTTCATTGACTAATTAATTCAATTTCTAATTATAATATATTTTAGTTCTTTTATTTTAATTAATCATTAAATGAAAAAAAAATCATTGATTTAGGTTGGTCAAAAATTAAAATAAATAATTTTCAACTTTAATCTATTTTTCGAATAAAATTCGAAATTTCTGCAATAATGAAATGCAATTTCGAAATTGTGGGAAAAAGATTAATAAAATAAAATAAAATATATTTTAAAAATTATTCAGATTCAAGTTATTCTGAAATAATATTCCAAACTTAAGATAATTTTCAACTTTAATTAAATAACATGAAAAATAACAATATTTAAGTATCATGACGAAAATCAACTTAGATTTGAAATTTTCAATTTAATTTAATGTATTAAATTCAAGAAATAAATAATTAAGTATAGAGGAAACTTAATTATTAATTCTAGTTTAATACTAGGAAAATATACTAAACTTAGATTGTACCAAAATTAATTATTAAACAATTAATTTCACAATCAATGATATTTTCCTATTTAATATTAGAAATAATAACTAGTATAAAAATAACTATCTAGAATATATATCATTAACTAAGTGTTTTTCTAGAATTAACTTTAAAATATTAAAATGAAAAATAAATTTCATATATTTTAAAAGTTAATTATGTTGCTAATTCAATTTTAATTAGGTTAGATTAATATAATTAAACTAATACAATTATTTAAATAAGGCAAATGGGTCTTCACAATTGGGGTAGTTCATTTGAGGCGGAGCTGGGTTTAGTATGTCGTACCCACTTCTATTGGCCCGCAACTCTCACACAAGGCCCAAAAGAGAGGAATTTAACCTTTCAATAAACAATTGTTATTCATTGAATAAGCCCAAATCTAATTGGGCCTAAATAAAATTACTTATGTCAAATTTTATTTTAGCAACCGAGTCCATTTACTTAGTAAAAACTTAAATGGGCTTCCTATATGCATCTAAACCCAATAGCAAACATATAGGCTCACACAGTGGTCAAATGATTTGGATGGGCCCTATCATGTTACTAGGTTTACACAGATGAAAGAAGTACAAAATTTACCTGTTACAAATTATTTATAAGATTTATTGATAATTGGACTATGATTAAAATTAGATCAGTGGATCTGTCAACAAGTTAATCATAGTATTTTAGATAAAATAAATAATAGGTTTGTTAAAATTTTTTGAATAAACAATATAAAATTAAACAAACATTGTCCATGTAACAAATGTGAAATAAGTTATTAATATAATTGAATTATTATTCTTAAATTAACCAAATAAATTTTGAAAATTTAGGGTTGTTAAAACAAACCTTAAAATCTCAAAATAAAAAAAAAACTAATTTTAAAATATCTAGGTTTATTTGAATCAAATTAAATTAAATATTAAATAAGATCAATGATTTGAAAGAAAGAATCTTCAATATCACTTTCAGATCTTATAATTTAATAAAATAAACCAATTTTAAAATAGATTTGGTTAGATAATTATTATTTTAGGAATAAAATAATAAATAAATAATAATTACCATAATTATATGTCAAAATATATCAAATTAAGCAACATTCAAATTTGTACAAAAATATCTAAGTTATTTAAATATTTAAAATATAATTCATAGGAGTGCGTGACCTCTGTTTCTCTCTCATGGTGAAGAAGAAACGAGTGGTTCGAAAGCCAGTGGTGGTGCGGCCGGGAAGTCCAGGGGTGACGGAAGAGCTCCCTCCGATCCAAGATTCTGATTTGGTTCATGAGGTATTTCATTACCCTTGCGAAGTGTTGGAGTCGGAGCAGATTTGTTCTGCGACTGAAGTGCAGGTCGTTTCTGCAACTCACGAAGAGGCGGAGGTTACCCCTAAATCGTAGAGTTGGCATGATGATGCAGAGAAGGTGGACTTCCGATCCAATGCTAAGGATGTTTGGAGCAAGTTCAAATCCAATCAGGTATTGTCCCCTTCTACCCGATTGAATTTTATGGAACCCTTAAAAATAGGAGATCAGATTGTTGCTAAATTGGACTTGGAAGAAGTAGAAATTGAAGCCTCCTACTGGAAGAATGCTATAGTATGTATAGTTTTAGGTGCTAATCCTCCTTTCAAAGTTTTTGAAGGGTTTATTAATAGAGTTTGGGGGAACCTGGGGATAGAAAAAATTGTAAGGATGCATTCAGGGTTCACTTTGGTGAATTTTAGAGATGAAGCAAAAAGAGATTTAGTCATGGAATCTGGTGTAATTCAGTTTGATAGAAAACCAGTTGTGTTACGACCATGGTCGACAGACCTAGATTCGATACGTATGGTAAAATCTGTCCCTGTGTGGGTGAGATTAAATGGGTTGCGACTACAATATTGGGGAAAGAACAACCTAAGTGCTCTTGTTAGTACTATAGGAAAACCAATCATTGTTGATAAGGTGACTCAAAACAGAACAATGGTCAAGTTTTCTCGTGTTTTAGTCGACATGGATATCTCGGATAACCCTCCGAAAACCATTTCATTCATTAATAAGCATAAAAGACTAGTTGAACAATCCGTTGAATATGAATGGCTGCCATCCAAGTGTGCTACTTGTGGTATGTTGGGACATACTGTTGCTAATTGCAACAAGGAGAAAAGGGTTACCTGGAAGAAGAAAATGGAAGTGGGAGAAAAAGCCGAGAAGAAGGAAAAAGCAGGTGTTAAAGATAATTTGGCTGCTGAAAAATTAGAGAGTATAGATGATAAGGTTGATAAGGGGAATGAGAATTTGGAAGGGAAAAGGGTCAGGGAGGATGACACCAAAGAAGAAGGGTTCTAAGGCTACTATTGTTGAGTCCCAAACAGCAAAAACAAGCAATGGTTTTACTATTTTACAGGGAGAGAATGAAGAGACTATGGTTACTAACTCTAATCCAAAAAATTATGGAAGTTTGTAATATTTTGGGTTGGAATGTTAGGGGCATGAATAAAAAGGATAAACAAAGAGATATCCTTGATGTTTGTAGAGAGAATAAGGTAGGTTTTGGTGCTCTCTTTGAGACCAAAGTGAAGCATCAAAAAGTAGTTGATGATGTTGTAAATAATTTTCCAAATTGGGAAATCTTTTCTAGTGAGATAATTTCGAGAAGAATTCTTCTGTTGTGGCAAAGGAAGTTTGTTAGTGTGGACATCTTGATAGAGGACCCTCAACTTATTCATTGTAAAGTGAGAATCCGTGGGTTGCAGATTGCTTTTTTTGTTACTGCAGTGTATGGGTTAAATTCTATAAATGAAAGGAAGGACCTTTGGAGCAAGTTACAGAGTCTTGGACAGAATGTGGAACCTTGGGTTATTTTTGGAGATTTCAATGCAATGTTCCGCTATAATGATAGAACTGGAGGGAATCCTGTGTCTGCTAAAGATATTGAAGATGCTCAACAATGGCTCTCGAATGGTCAAGTTGAAGAATTTAAATGTGCAGGATCCCACAACACCTGGTCCAATAAACATGATGTTGGGGATAGGATTTACTCTAAGTTGGATAGAGTGTTTACTAATAATAGTTGGTATCAATCTTTCCCCAATACAGATGCAATCTTCAAATGGGACAATGTTTCTGATCACAGTTTCTGCATAATCAAAAGCCATGAAATAGGTCAAGTTGGTTACAAACTATTTCGGTTTTGTAATCACTGGATGCTATGTAATGGCTTTGCTGAAACAGTGATGGGAGGATGGCAGCATGAAACTAAGAAGGAGGGTCTTGATGCTGTGAACATAAAGCTGCTAAGAGTTAAACATGTTTTGCGTAGATTCAGCAAGGATTCAGTGGGAGATGTTACTAGAGATTTCAAGAGGACCAAAGAGGATCTTTACCAAGCTAAAGAGGCGCTTGCTAAAAACCCTACAGATATTACTTTACAGCAGAAAGAGAAGCTCAGCCAGGTAACTTTTACTACAACTCATGCTAAGTATATTAGCTATCTGCGACAACAAAGTAAAATAACTTGGGTGAGATGCAATGATGAGAATTCCAACTATTTGTTGGGTTTAATGCCCTAAATAAAACTCATTTCAATATAATCAAATTTACTTATTAATATAGATCAGAAATAACATTTAATGTTGCATGGTTCACATGATTTATTTCATGATTATATGTACATAATGTATAAATTCATCTGAAACCCTTTTCACATACTTGATCCTGTTTATTGTGCCGTCAACACATTGGAAAGTAAACATGACTATGTGAATAAAGTTTCCTAGATTTATCAGACACAGGGTTTTACTGGTATGATAATCTACAACAAGAGTTTACTTGTATTTGGAGAAATACTATGTTCTTTCCAGAACATTGGTTAAAGTAAAGCTCAGGTTGGATGCATGGAGTATGCATCGGAAGGGACCGATATTGAACTTTGACTTAGATTTATTAAACTTACCGTAATATCTATTCAAGTCAATATCGCCTAGTTGATCCTAGATCAAATGATCTTAATCCTGATATGATTAGGCTCAATCTTGAAAGGCTATTCGTGTTCTTTGATTTGTTAGTTAAGCCTACTTTTAGGTCAGGGTGATACGTACATTTTGGGAACACGGTAGTGCAATTGAGTGGGAGCGCTAGCATAAACATGGAATCTATAGCTTCTATCTGGCGAATAGTAAGCAAAGGATGATCTCCTTCGAGCTTGACCAAACGAACATAAATGGTGGAGTACTCATTTCACATAAGCTGAAATATCATTTATACGGGGTCAAGTGTTTTAAGGAATAAATACATTGTAGGGTGTAACGGTAATTTAATCCCTTTGCAGTGTAGATCATTCATATAGAGGATCATTGATCACATTAGGATTATAACAATGGATAACTAATGATGTGTCTATATGGTGGAACATATAGAGCATTCTATATACTGAGAGTGCAATTCTAAGTTCTATGCGTGGATTCAACGAAGAATTAATAAGTTAGTGAATTTTAGTGCTAAATTCTTGATCTACTTATTGAAAGCTCGGTTATATAGACCCATGGTCCCCCCACTAGTTGAGATAATATTGCTTGTAAGACTCATGTAATTGGTTTTGATTAATCAATTATAATTCACAAGTTAGACTATGTCTATTTGTGAAATTTTCACTAAGTAAGGGCGAAATTGTAAAGAAAGAGTTAATAGGGGCATATTTGTTAATTATGATACTTTGTATGGTTCAATTAATAAATATGATAAATGACAATATTATTTAATAATTATTTATAGTTATTAAATAGTTAGAATTGGCATTTAAATGTTTGAATTAGGAAATTGGCATTTTTGAGAAAATCAGATACAAAAGGTGTTAAAATTGCAAAATTGCAAAGCCCAAGGCCCAATCCATTAAGTGTATGGTCGGCCACCTTTGTAGCTTTTTTAAATGATTTTTTCATTATTTTAATGCCATATAATTCAAATCAAGCCCTAGAGGAATGCTATAAATAGATAGTGAAGGCTTCAGGAAAATTACACTTTCTGAATCAGAAAAACCTGAGCCTCCACTCTCTTCTCTAGCCGCCACTCTCTCTCTCTTTTCTTCCTCAATATTTCGAACCTCTCTTAGTGATTAGAGTAGTGCCCACACACATCAAGTGATACCTCAATCATAGTGAGGAAGATCGTGAAGAAAGATCATCAGCAAAGGAGATTCAGCATCAAAGATTCAGAGAAAGAGATCCAGGTTCAGATATTGATAATGCTCTGCTACAGAAAGGAATCAAGGGCTAGATATCTGAACGGAAGGAGTCATTATATTCCGCTGCACCCAATGTAAGGTTTCCTAAACTTTATATGTGTTTAATTTATCGTTTTAGAAAGTTCATATTTAGGATGTTAATAAACATACTTGTGAGTAGATCTAAGATCCTGGTAAAATAAATTCCAACAACTGGCCTCAGAGCCATGGTAATTGATTTACTTGCAAGAAATTTGGACTTTAAAACGATTGTTTGTATGTTCTTTGGATGGTATCATGTTGTATTGAGTGTTATTTGATGATTGATTGATGTTTGTGAAATTTTCGTGAAAAATAATTGTGATTTCGTTTCTGGAATTATTTTTATTGGATAGTATGGAAAAAATTAAGCAAGTTAGCCTTTTACAGAACTCAATTTGGATTTTATTTGAATTAGTTATGATTTTTTGAAGATTTGACAAAATCGGGAACATTTGTCTTGATAGTTTCACGATCATGAGAACTGTCCGTACAGTTTCGGATTTTTTCCTTTTTCTTCAATTTTTCATACTTTTTCATGGAATTAACTTCCAATTTTTTGTATGGTTTTGTATATATACTATTACTATTCCTAATTCAATTCTAATTATCATTTTGAATTAATTTAATTTTTTTTAAATTAATTCAAGATATTAGTGTAATTTGAATTCGAATAGAATTAGTATTTGTCTTTTTGCTTAAAAATCTATCTTATTTTTAAATTTGATTATATTTTTTTTAAATTTAAGGTCAGATTTTTTAGATATTTATAATATCTTTTAAGATATTTATAATATCTTTTAAGATATTTAAGATATTTTAAAAATATCTTTTAAGATATTTATAAAATCTTTTAAGATATTTTAAAATATCTTATCTTTTAAGATATTTAAAAATATCTTATCTTTTAAGATTTTTTTTAAATCTTTTTAAGATATTTTGACCTTATTTAAATTTAAAATAGACATTTATAATCATGTAATTTTAAATAGATATAAGATAAAAAGTAGGTTTAATTTTAAATTTTTTCGAAATTTAATTTTAAATTCCGAAATTAATTTTTTTTTAAATTATTTTTCGAATATTAAATTTTTTTTTAATTTAATTATTTATTTATTCGAAATTATTTATTTAAAATTAAATAAATCCTACTTCCAACTATCCAGCTAACCCTGTTGCAGGAGTATGTGTTTTAGCTTGTTTGTAAGTTTTCAAAACCTATTATTACTTGATTGCAAATAGCCATGGTTACTTTTTGCCAGATCTAATGATCTGATGGCTCCCTTGGTCAAGATAATAATTTGTAACAGGTATATTTACAATCTTCTTTCATCTGTGTATAACCTAGCAACATGATAGGACCCATCCAAAGTGTGCCTGTGTGAGCCTATGTGTTTAATTTCATTATAGATGCATATAGGTTGTTGTTGCTAAAATAAATTATCATAGTTCTTGATAGAATTTATTTAGGCCCATTTAGTTATTGGGCTTATTCAATTAATAACAGTTGTTCTTATTAAGGTTAAATTCCTCTCTTTTGGGCCTTGTGTGAGAGTTGGGAGCCATAGAAGTGGGTACGACATACTGAACCCAGCACCCCCTCACACAAACCACCCCAATTGTGAAGGCCCATTTGCCTGATTTGAATGACTGTACTAGGTTAATTACACTAGTTTAACCTAATTAAAATTGATTAGCAACATAATTAATTTCATTTATTTTGAAATTAATTTAAGAAAAATATAGTTTAAAGAATTATTTTTTATTCTAAGCTAAACTATATGTATTTTCTTGTATTTAATTAAATATAGAATTATGACCATCTAGATTCTTTCTGGAACTTAATTTAAATTTTTCATTAAATATTCCTATTTAAGTTGATATTTAGTTATCTTCAACTAACCAACTTAAATCTGAATATCTTTTGAATTCAAAATTTCAAAATTAAGTTGAGGAATTTTAGGCATTGGTTATTAAGATTCTTTAGATATTTTTTAAGTTAATATCTTTTCGAATATTAACTTAAAATGGAATATTTTCAAATTAAGTGGTTACAACTTAATTTTTGATATTTAATTAAATTTAAATTTGAAAAATATTTAAGTTCTAGATTTTTTCTAGTCAACTTAAATTAGATATTTTTTCAAATTTTGTGGAAAAGATACTTAGTCAAATAAGATATTTTCTAGATAGTTATTTCTAGACTACTTATTATTTCTAATATTAAATAGGAAATATTATACATTGTGAAATTAATTATTTATTAATTAATTTTGGTACAATTTACTTTAAGTATATTTTTCCTAGTATTAAACTAGAGATTAATAATTAAGTCTTCTCTACACTTAATTATTTATTTCTTGAATTTAATACATTTAATTAATTTGAAAATTAAATATCTAAGTTGATTTTTATCATCATACTTAAATATTTCTTTTTCATGACATTTAATTAAATAGAAAATTATTTTTAGTTGAAATTTAATTTTTCAACTAAATTTAAATAATTTTCAAAATATATTTTTTCTTTATTTTATTAATCAATTTTTTTCGAAATTGCATTTCTTAAATGCTAGAATTTCGAATTTTATCTTGAAAAAATAGATTAAGTTGTAAATTAATTATTTATTTTAATTAATTCTTGGATCAACTTAAATCAATGATTTTTTCATTTATTGATTAATTTAAAATAAATTGAATTAAAGTATATTATTAGAAATTGAATTAATTAGTCAAAGGAAAATCTAGATAGATGATATTTTTGCTTGAAGTATTTTTCTAGTGTATTTAATTAAATAGAAAATTAATATTTAAGTTGATTTTCATCATCATACTTAAATATTTGTAATTTTTCTTATATATTTAATTAAATAGGAAAATTATATTTTTTGTTGTAAATTAATTTTATTAATTAATTTTGGGCCAACATTAAATTAGAATAATTTTTCCAGGATTTATTTTTTATTTTAATATGCATTTTTCGAAAATTGTATTCTTATATACTTTAATTTTTCGAAATGCAATATATATTTATAGAAAATTAAATTTGAGTTGTAAATTAATTTAAATTAATTTTGTAACAACTTAAATATTTTTTTCTAAATATTTATTGGAAATTATTACTAAGATGGAAATAATTCATGTTATTTTCATATCCATCTAAGTAAAATTTATAAATATTAAATTAAAATTTATATTTAGAATTTTTCATTCTAAATTGGAAATTTTAATTAAATAAATATATATTTAAAATAAATAGAATAAATAAAGAGAATAAAAGAAAATACAACTCTTTTTAAATAATGAGCTTTATTATCAAGAGACATTCGATCTCCATTGTGGGTTTTACACCGCGTTTGTTTTAGTGAGTAATCCTCCCTAATGGAGGAACGTTCATTAGCAATTTCGCACCGTTTAACCTCGCATGATAAGTAGTTTGTAAGTGTTTTGTATGGTATGGATCACCCTAATGGTGGCGACCATACTTGACTTGCAAATTATGAAACAATGGTGGAAGCTCATAAGATAGAATTGCCTTGACTCTCGCCTAAACGGGACAACGCTGAATTCCAATCTTGATCGAATAAAAGGTTGCTAGAATGTTTAACATTTTAGACGAGCTGACAACTCTATTCAATGAATGGTAGCTTTGACTCTCGCCTAAACGGGACAACGATATCGCCTTGTTGAAAACCTTGGAAATTATTTAGGATTGTAAGTTTTAGTATTTTCACTTGTCATTCCTACTTACTATATGTTTATAATTTCTGAATTGTGTATGAATTTATATTGAACCATGTTATTTTCTGTTATTAAGTTGTAGTTTAATTTCGAATCTTCATTGTTGGTCTAACTTGGCTTGTTTATCTAATGAGATAAATCCCTAGTGGATTTTCACCATTAGACATACATAATAGTGTTAGATCTCGAAAGATAAATATTGTATATGCGACATCTAGCTGTTCATCAATTGATGACACCTTAGACTAGTATTTTTACGATATAAAACAAGAAGATTATATAAATAAGATTACTTTGACTTTCGCTAATCGAAGCATCGTTGGATTCTTATTTTAAACGAAATTATCCTAATTCCTCTTAGCTTATTCATTTCGAATTAGCTTTCAAATATATCATTGGATGAATGGTCTATGAATCATTTCATGTCATTATATTTTCTCTTAAGAAATTAAATGACGCATATGATTATAACCCCGAAATTCTATTCCCAATTGATATAAATCCTCAATCTTAGAAATCTCCTACTTGTATGGGCAAATCTGACTTAGAGTTTGTATTAGTAGTGGTGGTCCAAGAAAGAATTACTCATTAAATTTGGTTGAATTTAAGTCTTTGACTTTAATTTTAGAATCCAAATAGAAATTTTCTTAAATTTCTAATTCCAGAATACAATACAGTTACACTTTCTCAAGTGTTTAATATCCATTTTTTTATTAATGGATTAAAACTGTATGGAATGTGAGTTAAGTATTCTGTGACCAGGATCCACTTGAAGTATTCTAAGAACTCTTTGATGTAACTAAACCTATGTCATCATAGACACTACCACATTTTCTTAATCTATGGAATTTGTATCTTGTTCATAGTGGTTTTGACAAGATCAATCTCTGCAAAGAGTTAATATGCCTATATCCACTGAAAGTAGTTCATCTCATTCGAAGATGGATGTACATTCAGGGATGGATATGAGTTTTTCGTTGCATTCTTAAAACGATAACTCTAGATTATACCTTATGCAAAGAAATTTGAAATGTTTAAATATTTCATTAATTTCTAGCAATGGTTAAAACCATTAAGGTAAGTGGTTAAAGATCTTGCGAACTGATAGGGGTGGAGAAATAGTTAGTAGATATGCAGTTCAAAGATCATTAAATTGATTTTTGAATTATATCCAAACTTACCTCCCCAGAAATTTCGAGTTGCATGTTGATGATTAGTTACTAGTCGTTGCCTAAATCCTTCTATGGTAATACAATTTCAGAATGATGTAATGGTTGTATACTTAATGTAAATCATTACTAGATTCATGGATGACCTAATCAAAATCTTAAGAAAAGCTAGAACTGTTAACCATGTTTTCTTAGCTATTCTAAGTGATTAGGGGTGGACCATCCCATTGTCAATAGATAAGAAAGTGTTTGTTCAAACAAATACTACTTTTCTAAGAAAATGACTAAGTCCGAAAAACAAGTAGCAAATAAAGGAGATACTTAATTCTTGATTCCAAAAGTGTTCTATCATCTTATATGACATATGATGATCCCACTGCCTCTGTTGTCTTGTCACAACCGAAGAGATCAATACCATTTAGTTTTCTTAGACATAATTCGCGGTACCTTGTCGTAGTGGGAGAGTTTCTAGGAACTCACCTTCTTATGACTTGGGAGACACAAGTGATTAAAATCCATTGTGAGTTTAAACAAGTAATGGATTGTCAAGATAAGAAACTAAGAAGAAAGCCAATAGAACTATGGTTTAATCCATTCACATGGAATGACCTAAAGTTTTCTATTACAAGGACATAAAAGGAAATTTTCGTTAATAAGTCTATTCTATGGACTTAACAAAACTTCCTGTTCCTAGTATTATAGGTTTGAGTTTATCTAAACCTATGGCTTGTGGTATACCTGGTAATTACTTACTCTAATGCAAGCAACTTACTTTAGTAAGATGCTGAAGCATTTTCTTTCTAATGGCAATCTATAGAAGCTTCACAACTTCTTAGGTATAGATTTTATTTATCTAAGGAAAAGTCTTAACTATTCCAGAAAAGATAAAACCATGAAAGAATTTCTTACATCAACAGTGAGAGGTCTTAGATATGCTTTTGTATGCCTTAGACCAGACACCTGCTGTTGAGTGGGAGTAATGAGTAGGTATCAGATTAATCCAGGAGAAGAACATTGGAAGACAATCAAGTAAATCCTAAGATAAAGAAGAGGAACTATATGTTAGTCAATAAGGGTGTGTTTAAAACTCTTAGACTACACCATATCAGATTTCGAAATTTGCCTATGTGCTAGTAAATCTTTCTGATAAGATGGTGATTACTCTGGGGGTGGAATAGTGATTTCGGAGAAGTGTAAAAACCTATCTGAAGTCTCTAGGTCTACCAGAGAGAGACTGAATGTTAAAGCTGCAGGAAAGGTACTTATTCAGTCTAAGGAAAGTTCTATACATCTTTGGCACCATTCCAAATTGCCTTAAACTACTAGTGTTAATTTCCTGATTAACCAAAAGTAGTTGCCAAAGGTATAGAATCCAGTATCCCAAGAGAGTAGACATATAGAGAGGAATTTCACATTATCAATGGTTTTGTGATTAAGGAAGAGTAATGGTGGAGAAAAGGTTGTGTTTAATTCAACCTTTCAGATCCTATTACGAGGAGTTTACTACTACTACACTTGATTTGTATATCAAGGTGTTGAGATTATTTGAAACGCACTTTTTGTTTTATATTAGTGCAAGTGGGAGTTTGTTGGGTTTAATGCCCTAAATAAAACTCATTTCAATATAATCAAATTTACTTATTAATATAGATCAGAAATAACATTTAATGTTGCATGGTTCACATGATTTATTTCATGATTATATGTACATAATGTATAAATTCATCTGAAACCCTTTTCACATACTTGATCCTGTTTATTGTGCCGTCAACACATTGGAAAGTAAACATGACTATGTGAATAAAGTTTCCTAGATTTATCAGACACAGGGTTTTACTGATATGATAATCTACAACAAGAGTTTACTTGTATTTGGAGAAATACTATGTTCTTTCCAGAACATTGGTTAAAGTAAAGCTCGGAGTTGGATGCATGGAGTATGCATCGGAAGGGACCGATATTGAACTTTGACTTAGATTTATTAAACTTACCGTAATATCTATTCAAGTCAATATCGCCTAGTTGATCCTAGATCAAATGATCTTAATCCTGATATGATTAGGCTCAATCTTGAAAGGCTATTCGTGTTCTTTGATTTGTTAGTTAAGCCTACTTTTAGGTCAGGGTGATACGTACATTTTGGGAACACGGTAGTGCAATTGAGTGGGAGCGCTAGCATAAACATGGAATCTATAGCTTCTATCTGGCGAATAGTAAGCAAAGGATGATCTCCTTCGAGCTTGACCAAACGAACATAAATGGTGGAGTACTCATTTCACATAAGCTGAAATATCATTTATACGGGGTCAAGTGTTTTAAGGAATAAATACATTGTAGGGTGTAACGGTAATTTAATCCCTTTGCAGTGTAGATCATTCATATAGAGGATCATTGATCACATTAGGATTATAACAATGGATAACTAATGATGTGTCTATATGGTGGAACATATAGAGCATTCTATATACTGAGAGTGCAATTCTAAGTTCTATGCGTGGATTCAACGAAGAATTAATAAGTTAGTGAATTTTAGTGCTAAATTCTTGATCTACTTATTGAAAGCTCGGTTATATAGACCCATGGTCCCCCCACTAGTTGAGATAATATTGCTTGTAAGACTCATGTAATTGGTTTTGATTAATCAATTATAATTCACAAGTTAGACTATGTCTATTTGTGAAATTTTCACTAAGTAAGGGCGAAATTGTAAAGAAAGAGTTAATAGGGGCATATTTGTTAATTATGATACTTTGTATGGTTCAATTAATAAATATGATAAATGACAATATTATTTAATAATTATTTATAGTTATTAAATAGTTAGAATTGGCATTTAAATGTTTGAATTAGGAAATTGGCATTTTTGAGAAAATCAGATACAAAAGGTGTTAAAATTGCAAAATTGCAAAGCCCAAGGCCCAATCCATTAAGTGTATGGTCGGCCACCTTTGTAGCTTTTTTAAATGATTTTTTCATTATTTTAATGCCATATAATTCAAATCAAGCCCTAGAGGAATGCTATAAATAGATAGTGAAGGCTTCAGGAAAATTACACTTTCTGAATCAGAAAAACCTGAGCCTCCACTCTCTTCTCTAGCCGCCACTCTCTCTCTCTTTTCTTCCTCAATATTTCGAACCTCTCTTAGTGATTAGAGTAGTGCCCACACACATCAAGTGATACCTCAATCATAGTGAGGAAGATCGTGAAGAAAGATCATCAGCAAAGGAGATTCAGCATCAAAGATTCAGAGAAAGAGATCCAGGTTCAGATATTGATAATGCTCTGCTACAGAAAGGAATCAAGGGCTAGATATCTGAACGGAAGGAGTCATTATATTCCGCTGCACCCAATGTAAGGTTTCCTAAACTTTATATGTGTTTAATTTATCGTTTTAGAAAGTTCATATTTAGGATGTTAATAAACATACTTGTGAGTAGATCTAAGATCCTGGTAAAATAAATTCCAACACTATTTCCATGCTAGTATGAGGAAAAGAAAACTTGAGAACAGAATTACTACCTTCTCTATTGGCAGCCATGTTGAAGATGATTGTGGGAAGGTGGTAAATCATTTTCTTAATCACTTTAAGAGATTTATGGGCAGCAGGAGCTCAGTCATAGATGAGATTGATTTGGACTGCATTCAATATGGTAACTTACTGAATTTGGAGCAGCAAGTTAATCTCATCAGACCTTTCACTAGAAAAGATGTTAAAAAGGCTTTGTTCAGCATACATTCTACTAAAAGCCCCGGGTTAGATGGTTATGGGTCAGGCTTCTTCAAGGCCCTTTGGAATCAAATTGGAGGGGAAGTCTCGTCTGCTATTTTGGGTTTTTTTAGAATGGGAAGTTACCTCCCTTCCTTAATGAAACAGTTATCTCTCTTGTCCCTAAAGTTGAGGATCTTAAAGCGGCCATTGACTTTAGACCGATTGCTTGTTGTAATACATTATATAAGTGCATTTCTAAAATGCTTTGTGCTAGACTTTCTGATGTGCTTCCGATGCTTGTTCACAGCAACCAAGGAGCCTTTGTTAAAAACAAACTTCTTGCTCACAATGTTCTTATCTTTCAGGACCTCTTGCAGGGTTATAACAGGAAGAACATTTCAGCAAGATGTATCATGAAAATCGACTTAAGCAAAGCCTATGATACTGTTGACTGGAACTTCTTGGAGAACTTACTTAAACAGTTGTGCTTCCCTTCAATATTTATCCATTGGGTAATGGTCTGTCTAAGGGGTACTAAGTACAATCTCTTGACGAATGGTAGAATCCAAGGCTCTTTCAAGGGGGAAAAGGGTCTCCGACAAGGAGATCTTATTTCTCCTCTATTGTTTGTTCTGATCATGGATTATCTAACAAGGTTGTTGGCTCAATATTCAAAGAACAAGGGCTTTAGTTTCCATCCTCATTGTAAGCAACTGGGTCTTATCAACTTGTGTTTCGCTAATGATCTTCTGACTTTTTGCAAGGGAAACATTAGCTCGGTTAAGGGAGTGCAAGAGGCGTTCATTAAGTTTTCTGACTCCTCTAGTCTCTCCATTAACAATACCAAATCGCACATCTATTTTGGAGGAGTGAAGGAAGAGTCCAAGATCCAAATTCTGAAGTTAGTTCAAATGCAAGAGGGTTCTTTTCCTTTGAAATATCTAGGGGTTCATCTTAGACCTACTAGATGCAAAGCTTCTGATTGTGGGGTTATTTTGGATAGCCTAAACAGAAAATTGAATGGCTTGGCGAGTAGGAATCTTTCTTTTGTAGGGAGAGCTCAACTAATCCATTCTTTCCTTCTTGGCATTAGAAACTTTTGGATGAGCTTATTCATATTACCTAAGAAAGTCACTTTGGCTATAAACAAATGTTGCCGTGATTTCCTTTGGGGTGTCAAAGGTAATAAGAGTAAGCTTCATCTTCCCTCTTGGGAAAAGACTTGTCTTCCTAAGAAATTAGGGGGAATTGGTTTTTATGAAGGAAAGAAATGGAACATGGCCATGATGGCCAAATTTATTTGGGCTATCTCTTGGAAAAAAGATTGCCTATGGGTTAGATGGGTGAGTACCATTTACCTCAAAAAATTCAGCATCTGGAATGTCCCTAAAAATCAAAATATGAGCTGGTATTTCAAAAAGATTTTGAAAATAAGGGATCACACTAGAGAAGTTGAATTGTTGAATTGTGTTAAGCATGAGAAGTTTCGGGCAAAACTTTTCTATGCTTCTCTTGTTGATAATCAGGAAGTTTGGTATGCTAAGGCGATTTGGGACAGACTTATCATTCCAAAGCACAGGTTTATCTATTGGCAAGCCTGTAATTTGCAACTTCTAACCGGGGACAATTTGGAGAGTATCTTTCCTATTCAATCCAACCTCTGTCCGGTTTGTGATCAGGAAAAGGAGACCCATAACCATCTTTTTATGGACTGCCACTTCACAAAATTGGTGCTGCAAGATGTTAGCAAATGGTTTGGGGCTTTCAATTGGCCAAGGAACATCATTGAGCTCCAAGACTGGGTTCAAAATGCTGCCTTTGACTTAAAATTTCAAATTTATAATGCTATCTTGGCTGGGATTCTGTATTGGATTTGGAAAAATAGCAATAGCTGTGTGTTCAACTTGTTGTGTTACTCTTCTACTTTTATAAGTAGAGATGTTAAAAGATTTGTGAAGTATAGGGTGTTAGGCTTTGCTTGTAAACATACTAATACAAATGATAGAATCATGGATGTAATTAGTAGCTAGTGAGGTTTTGGTGGTTGGGCTTCGACTCTCCTTTGTTCATGTTGTATTTGCTCAGTTTTTGAATAAAATTATCCTTTTGTTAAAATAAATAAATAAATAAATATAATTCATAAATTTCGAATAAGAAAAAAAATGATATATATAGAAAAATATCATTTTTAAAACTTATAATTTATAAATAATTAAATGTTTAACAAAATAACAAACTTTTGAATTTGAAAATATTATGGTAAGTGTATCTATAAAAATATCTATGTTAATTTCAAATTTATTAATTATTTAATTTGTCATATAAGATAATTTTAATATAATATTTTAAATAAAAAGACAAAGTTATCTTTTAATTAAAATATGTGAAATATCAAAATATCTAATCTTATAATTAAATAATATATAAATATTAAAGAAATTAACAAATTTTTAAATCTTACCATAATTGGAAATATTTAAGATTGGAAATATCTCAAATTGGAAATATATAAAAAATGGAAATATTTCAAATTGGAAATATTTAAAATTTGATATATCGAATTTTGGGAAACAATCCCAAAAAAAATTGGATTTTTGGGGAAAAACCCACAAAAATCACAATTTGTGTGGGCTGCACGTGCAGCCTAGATAGGCTGCAAACGGGCTCAAACGCGCGCGGAAAGAGAGCACCCAGCCGAGGATTCTCGGCATCAGCAGGGTGCTCGTTGGCAGATCTGTAGGGTTCTGGGCGTGTCACGCGCGCGGATGGGGCTTCTAGACCGAGTGCCTGGTGCTCACGAGCACCCACTCGACACCCTTGACTCCCGATTTTCAAAAATTCATAACTTCACCAATTTTTATCAGAATCAAGTTCCGTAAAAATGAAAATTGCTTAATTCTTCACAAGAAATCCAAATAAAATATTTTCAAAAATAAAAAAAAAATATTTTTCATTGAAAAAATTCGTACAACACAAACTTTCATCACATAAGCACATAAACCAACATGAAACAAACAAAATCAACACAAAACATCGTTTTAATTCATATATCATGAAAGTAAATCATTACCATGGCTCTGTTGCCAGTTGTTGAAAATATTTTTCTAGGATCTAGATTTATTACCAAGTATGTTTAATAACATCCTAATATGAATTCTAAAACAATGAAATAAACACATATAATCTTTAGTAAACCTTACATTGGGTGCAGTGGAATATAATGACTCCTTCCATTCAGATCTCTAGCCCTTGATTCTTTTCTGTAGCAGAGCATTATCAAGATCTGAATCTGGATCTCTTTCTCTCCTTCCTTTGATGTTGATTCTCCTTCTTGTTGTTTGGATTCTCCTACAGTCTTACACACTATGATTGAGATACCACTTGATGTGTGCGGACACTACTCATTCACTCAAGGATTTTGAAATTGAACAGAGGAAAAGAGAGAGAGGGGAGGCATAGGCTTTTTCTGAAAGAAACAATGTGCAGAGTCATGAGTTTCCTGAAGTCGATACTTTCTATTTATAGAATGCCATGTAGGTTTAGGTTAGAATTGTATGGCATTATAATAATGAAAAAAAAATGGTATAAGCTTGTGCATAGTGGGCGACCATATAAGGAAATTGGGCCTCACTTTGCAACTTTCCCATTTTGTTATTTTTCAATCCCATTTTCTGAAAAATGTCAATTTTCCAATTTAACCATTTAGATGCCAATTCTAAATATTTAATAGCTTAAAAATAATTATTAAATAATATTGTCATAATATATCTATTAATTTACACATATAAAGTATCTTAATTAATAAATAAACCTAGAATCTCTTTTCTTTACAATTTCGCCCTTGCTTAGTGAAAATTCATAAAGTAGACATAGTCTAACTTTAGAATTATAATTGATTAATTAAAATCAATTAACTGAGTCTTACAAGCAATATGGTATCAACTAGTATGGGGACCATTGTAACACCGTAACTAACATAGGCGTATTACGTGATTTTTAAACATGCTGTGCAGCTCGTTGCTAATCAACGAGGTTTATGGAAAACGTGATTAATTAAAATTTTTGCTTTTTAATTAAACTTGTAAAATATAATTACAAAAAGACTCGGGATCCCGATTACAAAATCATTTACGAAATTTAACTGTTTATACAAAATAAATGTCGCCTAGCGACTAGTTACAAAATCAGCCTCGCTGTCCCGAGGACCGTACTCTCCAGGCCTAACCGCCCCGACTTGTACAACCTTCATAAGCTCGCTCACGGTCCATCAGCTCTAGCCTTGCCTTTACCTACACATAAACGTAGAACTATGAGTCGACAGACTCAGTAATAAAAGCATAATAATATTCATACATAAAACCCGGTCATGATCAGACGCCCATACCCCTGATCATAACCCTAACTGCCGTGTCCAACACGATACTGAGTCCCACTACTGCCGTGTCCAACACGGTACTGAGTCACTACTGCCATGTCCAACACGGTACTGAGTTCAGAACGTTCATAGGGACGGTACTATTGACATGTAACAGCCTGATCGGTCGAACCGGTCATACTCCGGCTGCTGGTCATACTCCAGCCTGTACCGACGTGTTACTATATCCACCTGATCGGTCGAACCGGTCATACTCCGGTTGCTGGTCATACTCCAGCCTGTACCGACGGGATACGTCAATAGTACGGAACCACCAACCAAGTGTCAGCCTGATCGGTCGAACCGGTCATACTTTGGCTGCTGGTCATACTCCAGCCTGTACCGACGTGACAGGGTTGGATGGTTCGAAGCCAACATACATAACTAATGTAATCTAACAGGCTTCCTACATGCACGCTAAACATGTAATCTACATATGCATACTGTTATACTAATCTTACCTGGATTCCGAATTCAGGTGTGCCGGTCAACCTGACTGGAACTTTAACTGCGCGGCGGATTACAGGCTCCTAAACCATAAAAATCACAACACTATATGTGACACGATAAATCACTTCCCGGGGACTTAAAGTAGGAACTAAAAGTTTCCCTATCGATAAAAAGCATGGCAATACCCCTTAAAACATAAAATTGAGGAAATCTAGGGTTTCAGAATTTTCCCCAACCGGCAGACCGGTTGCCCAACCGGAATTCCGGTTCTGGGAAAATTCAGAACCCCATCCGGAATTCCGGATGCACAACCGGAATTCCGGTTCCTCGCAGGCAGCAACATCAAAAATTCATATCTTGCACAAATCGACTCCAAATCAAATGAAACCTTCCAGACTTGTTCTATATATCCCCTAGAACATTTCTAAAGCTTCAAAACCACCGAGAAAGCACAATAGCAAAAATCATCATTAAAGCTCAAGCTTTGAGTTCTAAACGCAAACTTGAGTAAAATCACCTAACATGCATTCAATCTACGCTTCAAACTCACAATCAAGCTAATAACAACTTCAGAAACTAGAATCTAACTCATGCAAACACAACAGCCACCAAAACCTCCATTTTTCTTAGAAAACCCAAGCTTTTTACATAAAAATCTATCCAACTAGAACAAGGAATTCAAGCATGCAATTCAATCTAATTAAACCTACTTAACTCAACATTTTAATCAAGGAAACAACAACAACAATTACAGCAGCAACACCATGCATAACTCATATTATTTTCATCATTTTTTTCCAAGAAACAAAGGAGAAAAAGCTAGAAATCACATACCACAACAAGAGATCACAATTTAGGATGAAGCTATCTTGAAAATCAAAGGAAGAATCCAGCCCTAGAATTCCAAGCCTTGGCCGAAAAGAGAGAGAGAGCTTGAGAGAGATTTGTTTTGAAATTTTTCTTTAATTTTTCTAAGTGTTGATTTTTGAAAAAGGAAATAAAAGCCACATAGCATATATCACTCATTTCAGCCAAATAAACAAATAAAATAACATTTATTTTCAATTAATAAAATCACTAAAGACAAAATATCATTGGGGCAAAAAGACCATTTTGCCCCTCCACACCTAAACCACATAATTAACACTAAAGGGGTAGTTTTGGGAAATTCTAAATTCCCGGCCATTCCCGACATTCCTAATGTCTAATAACCGTCCCAAACTACTAACATACTAAGTTGTGATTTCTACTGAGCCAAACACCGAGTTCCAAAATACCGGGCACCGGAATGCAAAATTATGCAAACTACTACATGACATAAAAATGCATCACTGAATTCAATAATAACAGTATAATAAATTATTTAAATAGCTATAATTAATTTCATAATTAATCATGATTAACTGCTAATTTCCAAATTAAACTAAGCGGTCTTTACAACTATCCCCCCTTAAAAGGATTTCGTCCCCGAAATCTAACCTGAATAATTCTGGATATTGAGCTCTCATATCTGACTCTAGCTCCCAGGTGGCTTCCTCCACCTTGCTGTTTCTCCAGAGAACTTTGACCAATGTTATGGTCTTATTCCGAAGGACTTTATCCTTTCTATCCAGGATCTGCACTGGCTGTTCCTCATAAGTCATGTCTGGCTGCAGCTCAAGGCTCTCATAACTGAGTATATGAGAGGGATCTGAAACGTATTTTCTCAACATCGAGACATGGAATACGTTATGAACTGCTGATAAGGCTGGAGGCAATGCTAACCGATATGCCACTTGACCTATCTTCTCGAGAATCTCGAAAGGTCCTATAAATCTAGGGCATAACTTGCCTCTTTTCCCGAAACGTTTGATCCCTTTCATCGGAGATACCCGCAAAAACACATGGTCCCCTACTTGCAACTCAACATCTCTGCGTTTCGGATCTGCGTAATTCTTCTGTTTGCTCTGTGAGGCAAGCATTCTAGCTTTTATCTTCTCTATTGCCTCATTGGTCCGCTGTACTGACTCTGGACCTAAGTATTTCCTCTCCCCTGTCTCATCCCAGTGAATGGGAGATCTACATTTCCTACCGTATAACTGTTCATAGGGAGCCATCCATATCGTACTCTGGTAACTGTTGTTGTAAGAAAATTCTATCAACGGTAGATATTTATTCCATGAGCCTTCAAAGTCCATAACACAGGCTCTCAACATGTCCTCCAATATCTAAATTGTCCTTTCGGACTGACCATCTGTCTGAGGATGGAATGCTGTACTGAATTTCCGCTTTGTACCCATTGCTCGTTGCAAACTTTGCCAAAATTTGGAGGTGAATTTCGGATCCCTATCCGAAACTATAGACTTCGGTACCCCGTGAAGTCTTACTATCTCTCTGACATACAACTCTGCCAACTGATCCACTGTAAAAGTTGTTCTAACCGGCAGAAAATGAGCAGATTTCATAAATCGATCCACCACTACCCAGATGGAATCATACAAACCCGTGGTCCTAGGTAACCCGACCACAAAATCCATCGTGATATCATCCCACTTCCATTCTGGTAGGGTTAGAGGCTGCAACAACCCTGCTGGTCTCTGATGTTCAGCCTTAATCTGCTGACAAGTGAGGCATCTCGATACGAATTCCACCAAATTCTTCTTCATACCGCTCCACCAGAAGTACGGTTTCAAATCTTGGTACATCTTAGTGGTGCCGGAATGCAGAGAATACGGGGTAGAATGAGCCTCCTGAAAGATCTTATTTCTAAGTTCCACACTATTCGGGACACAAACCCTAGCTTTATACAAAAGCGTCCCGCTGTCTGACACTGAAAAGTCCTTGGCTTGACCAGCCAACACCTCATCTCTGATCTTCACTAACTCTGGATCCGTCATCTGAGCGACTTTTATTCTTTCCAACAGATCAGATTGCAGCGTTAAGTTGTGAAGCTGACCTACCACAAACTCAATGCTGGACCTAACCATATCCTCTGCTAGCTGAGGAGAGATCTGAATCATACTAGCTACTTGCCCGGGACCCTTTCTGCTCAGGGCATCGGCCACTACATTGGCCTTCCCGGGGTGATAGAGGATCTCACAGTCGTAATCTTTCACTAATTCCAACCAACGCCTTTGTCTCATATTTAAATCTTTCTGAGTGAAGAAATACTTGAGACTTTTATGGTCGGTATATATTTCACACCTCTCTCCGTAAAGGTAATGCCGCCAAATCTTCAGTGCAAAAACCACCGCGGCCAACTCTAGATCATGGGTCGGGTATCGCTGTTCATAATCCTTTAACTGACAGGAGGCATAAGCGATAACCCGATCGGCTTGCATCAACACACACCCCAAACCCTGTTTGGATGCGTCACAATAAACTACGAACTTCTCCTTGTCTGAAGGCAAAGCTAGCACTGGAGCAGTAATCAACCTCCGTTTTAGCTCCTGAAAACTAGCTTCGCACTTGTCTGACCAAATAAATCGCTGATTCTTCTTTGTAAGCTCGGTTAGGGGCATTGAAATTTTTGAGAACCCTTCCACGAACCTACGGTAGTACCCAGCTAAACCCAAGAAGCTTCTGATCTCTGTCACTGTCTTCGGTCTTGGCCAATCCCTGACGGATTCGATCTTCCCGGGATCCACCTTGATCCCATCTTTGCTCACAATGTGCCCTAGGAAGGACACTTGAGATAGCCAGAACTCACATTTCTTGAACTTGGCATAAAGCTTATGTTCTCGAAGTCATTGCAGTACCATCTGAAGATGTAACTCATGCTCCTCTTCTGATTGAGAGTACACGAGGATGTCGTCGATAAACACAATCACACAGATATCGAGAAAATCCTTGAATACTCTATTCATCAAGTCCATGAATGCTGCAGGAGCATTGGTTAGTCTGAACGACATAACCAGAAATTCGTAATGTCCATACCTAGTGCGGAAAGCCGTCTTCAGAATGTCCTCCTCTCGGATTCTCAGCTGATGATAACCCGAACGGAGATCAATCTTAGAAAAGACTGTCTTCCCCTGAAGCTGATCGAACAAATCATCGATCCTAGGTAATGGATATTTATTCTTCACCGTCAGCTTGTTCAATTCTCGATAGTAGATGCACATCCTCATAGATCCATCCTTCTTCTTGACGAATAAAACTGGGGCTCCCTAGGGTGACACACTGGGTCGAATAAATCCTATGTCAAGCAACCCTTGGAGCTGAATCTTTAATTCCTTAAGTTAATCTGGAGCCATTCTATACGGGGCTTTGGAAACCGGTTCCACCCCTGGTGCCAAGTCTATCACAAAGTCAATCTCCCGCTGAGGTGGTAACCCTGGAAGTTCTTCGGGAAAAACATCCAAAAATTCCCGAACCACTTTGATGTCCTCTGGCCGAATGGTATCTGGCCGAGTGGTGTCCACCACCACGGCCAGAAACCCTAAACAACCGCCATGCAATAAATCTCTAGCTGACATGGCCGAAATCACCGGGATCTGGGATCCCTGAACCGAACCAACAAACACAAATGGTTCTTCACTTTCCGGTTGGAAGATCACCATCTTCCTTTTACAATCAATGCTCGCCGAATATTTAGGTAGGAAATCCATTCCTAAAATAATATCGAACTCTACTAAATTCATCTCTATCACATCAGCACTTAACTCCCTACCATCTATCCTGATCGGCATAGACCTAATCCATCTGTTGGAGATAACCAACTCTCTGCCAGGTAATAGGGTTCCAAACCCTGATTCATATCTATCGTACGGTCTATCCAATTTACTAAAAACTCTGGCCGCCACATAAGAATGTCTAGCCCCAGAATCAAACAACACTGAGTAAAGCGAGTTAATAACAGAAAGCTGACCTGTGACAACTGATGGGCTGGCATCTGCATCAGCCTGAGTGATGGCGAACACCCTGGCTGGAGTGGGTATCGCCGGAGCTCTCGGTGCCTCTGATCGGAGCTGGGGACAGTCCCTCTTGAAGTGTCTGGGCATGCCATAGTGAAAGCAGCCCTGACCTTTGCACTCAACCCGATGGTGCCTTTTGCAGCTAGGGCACTTGGGATAGGAGAATCGGGTCTCAGTACCACCAGGACGACTCCCTCTGTTCTGGTTCCCCCGGAACCTCTTGTTCTGACTCGAGCCACCGGAAGCAGTGGGTGCTCTCTTCCTCTGATCAATGGCCGAACCACTACTCCCCCTGCTAAAGCCTGATGCAGGAGGGGTAGGAACCCCGCCACTCGCCGGAGTACTAGCTGACTCCGACATACACCCAACTGCGCCCTCAGCTCGCAGTGCCTTCTCCACCATCTGAGCATAGGTGGTGTTGTCGTCCGTGGTGATCATCAAATCGTGTTTGATCCTCGCATTTAACCCGTCCAGATACTTCTCTTTCTTGCTGAAGTCGGTTGGCACAATTCCCGAGGCTAACCTCGCCAACCGGTCAAACTGAGTAGTATACTCGGTGACGCTCATATTCTCACGCTGGGTCAGGTGAGCGAACTCTTTCCTCTTGGCGCTTCTGACCGCCTCATTGTAATACTTGGCATTGAAGAGTTCCTGAAACCTTTCCAAGGTCATGGTGGTGACGTCATGAATCTGAGATACCATGTCCCACAAGACCAGAGCGTCCTCCTGGAACTGGAAAGTGGCACACACCACTCTATCATTACCGGTGACACCCATGAAGTTCAAGATCTTCGTGATCACCGTCAACCACTGTTCGGCATTCATCATGTCTGGACCTCCCAAGAAAACTGGAGGTGCTTGCTTCCAGAACCGTTCATACAGAGGTTCCAATCTATTGGCCGCCACCACTATCTCGGCCTGGGCAGCAGGGGCAGGTGCAACTGGAACTACGGGGACTGGAACTGCAGGAGCACCCTGCTGTCTCAACCTCTGAATCTCGAGGTCTTGTTCTTCTATCCGGGCTTGCATCTCAGCAAACCGAACCTCCCAATTCTGGGCTCCCTGATCGGCTGGGGGAGCCTGGGCAGCCTGTGGCGGGTTCTCATCACCCCGACCACGAGCCCTGCCTCGGGGACCTCTACCTCGGCCCCTAACAGGTGGGGGAAACTGAGCTCCCTGACCTTGATTCGACCCCACTGAGTTGCCCTGACTCCTGGTAGTCTGCCTGGCGTCAAACTGATTAGATCCGCCTACGAAACCAATAGGTGGCATATCAGGTCGTATTCAAGGAGAGCTTACTAATGCCGCTTAATTTGGAAATTAAAAACGAAACATGCGCCTATTCTACTATCAGGCTACTAACATGCTTCCTAACAGGCTTTTCTTTTTTTCATAACTGAATAAAATAAACTACTAAAGCAATAAAGGCTTACTGAACCGTGAAACGAGCTAACTGCTGATGATGATTGTACATGTCGTGACGATCTTCGGAAGACAACCTGGCGGCTCTGATACCAAATTGTAACACCGTAACTAACATAGGCGTATTACGTGATTTTTAAACATGCTGTGCAGCTCGTTGCTAATCAACGAGGTTTATGGAAAACGTGATTAATTAAAATTTTTGCTTTTTAATTAAACTTGTAAAATATAATTACAAAAAGACTCGGGATCCCGATTACAAAATCATTTACAAAATTTAACTGTTTATACAAAATAAATGTCGCCTAGCGACTAGTTACAAAATCAGCCTCGCTGTCCCGAGGATCGTACTCTCCAGGCCTAACCGCCCTGACATGTACAACCCTTATAAGCTCGCTCACGGTCCATCAGCTCTAGCCTTGCCTTTACCTACACATAAACGTAGAACTGTGAGTCGACAGACTCAGTAAGAAAAGCATAAAAATATTCATACATAAAACCCGGTCATGATCAGACGCCCATACCCCTGATCATAACCCTAACTGCCATGTCCAACACGATACTGAGTCCCACTACTGCCGTGTTCAACACGGTACTGAGTCACTACTGCCGTGACCAACACGGTACTGAGTTCTGAACGTTGATAGGGACGGTACTATTGACACGTAACAGCCTGATCGGTCAACCCGGTCATACTCCGGCTGCTGGTCATACTCCAGCCTGTACCGACGTGTTACTATATCCACCTGATCGGTCGAACCGGTCATACTCCGGCTGCTGGTCATACTGCAGCCTGTACCGACGGGATACGTCAATAGTAAGGAACCACCAACAAAGTGTTAGCCTGATCGGTCGAACCGGTCATACTCCGGCTGCTGGTCATACTCCAGCCTGTACCGACGTGACAGGGTTGGATGGTTCGAAGCCAACATACATAACTAATGTAATCTAACAGGCTTCCTACATGCACGCTAAACATGTAATCTACATATGCATACTGTTATACTAATCTTACCTGGATTCCGAATTAAGGTGTGCCGGTCAACCTGACTTGAACTTTAACTGCGCGGCGAATTACAGGCTCCTAAACCATAAAAATTACAACACTATAAGTGACACGCTAAATCACTTCCCGGGGACTTAAAGTAGGAACTAAAAGTTTCCCTATCGATAAAAAGAATGGCAATACCCCCTAAAACATAAAATCGAGGAAATCTAGGGTTTGAGAATTTTCCCCAACTGGCAGACCGGTTGCCCAACCGGATTTCCGGTTCTGGGAAAATTCAGAACCCCATCCGGAATTCCGGATGCACAACCGGAATTCCGGTTCCTCACAGGCAGCAACATCAAAAATTCATATCTTGCACAAATCGACTCCAAATCAAATGAAACCTTCCAGAACTGTTCTATATATCCCCTAGAACATTTCTAAAGCTTCAAAACCACCCAGAAAGCACAATAGCAAAAATCACCATTAAAGCTCAAGCTTTGAGTTCTAAACTCAAACTTGAGTAAAATCACCTAACATGCATTCAATCTACGCTTCAAACTCATAATCAAGCTAATAACAACTTCAGAAACTAGAATCTAACTCATGCAAACACAACAGCCACCAAAACCTCCATTTTTCTTTGAAAACCCAAGCTTTTTACATAAAAATCTATCCAACTAGAACAAGGAAACAACAACAACAATTACAGCAGCAACACCATGCATAACTCATATTATTTTCATCATTTTTTTCCAAGAAACAAAGGAGAAAAAGCTAGAAATCACATACCACAACAAGAGATCACAATTTAGGATGAAGCTATCTTGAAAATCAAAGGAAGAATCCAGCCCTAGAATTCCAAGCCTTGGCCGAAAACAGAGAGAGAGCTTGAGAGAGTTTTGTTTTGAAATTTTTCTTTAATTTTTCTAAGTGTTGATTTTTGAAAAAAGAAATAAAAGCCACATAGCATATATCACTCATTTCAGCCAAATAAACAAATAAAATAGCATTTATTTTCAATTAATAAAATCACTAAAGACAAAATATCATTGGGGCAAAAAGACCATTTTGCCCCTCCACACCTAAACCACATAATTAACACTAAAGGGGTATTTTTGGGAAATTCTAAATTCCCGGCCATTCCTGACGTTCCCAATGTCTAATAACCGTCCCAAACTATTAACATACTAAGTTGTGATTTCTACTGAGCCAAACACCGAGTTCCAAAATACCGGGCACCGGAATGCAAAATTATGCAAACTACTACATGACATAAAAATGCATCACTGAATTCAATAATAACAGTATAATAAATTATTTAAATAGCTATAATTAATTTCATAATTAATCATGATTAACTACTAATTTCCAAATTAAACTAAGCGGTCCTTACAACCATGGGCCTATATTTCCGAGCTTCCAATAAGTCGAACAGAATTTACCAAGTAAATTCCCTAACTTATTAATTCCTTATTGAATCCACACTTAGAACTTGGAATTGCACTCTCAGTCATATAGAACGCTCTATATGTTCCACGATATAGATACGTCATTAGTTATCCATTGTTATAATCCTAATTTGATGAATGACCCTCTAATAGATGATCTACATTGAATAGGCACTAAGTTACCGTTACACCTTCAATGTATTTTATCCTTAAAACACTTAGATCCGTATAAATGATATTTAAGTGAAGTGAAATGAAATCTCCACCATTTATCTCTGTTTAGGCAAGCTCGAAAGATATCATCGTTTCACTTCTAAATTCCTATAGAAGTTATAGATTCCATATTTATGTTAGTGCTCCCACTCAATTATACTATCATGTTCCCAAAATGTACGTATCACCCTGATCCAAAAGTAGGCTTAACTAACAAATCAAAGAACATGTATAGTACTCTTGAGATCGAACCTAACCATATCAGGATTAAGATCATTTGATCTAGGATCAACGGGTAATATTGAATTGAATAGATATTACGGTAATTTAATATATCTATTCAAAGTTCAATATCGGTCCCTTCCGATGCAACATAAAATGTTATTTCTGATCTTTATTAATAAGTAAATCTTATTATATTGAAATGGGTTTTATTTAGGGCACAAAACCCAAAAACCCTCCCACTATGACAAGGTACCGTGAATTATGTCTAAGAAAACTAAATGGTATTAACCTCTTCGGTTGTGTCAAGACAACAGAGGTAGTGGGATCATCATATTTAGAATAAGATGATAGAACACTTTTGGAATCAAGAAAAAATTATCTCCTTTATTTGCTACTTTATTTTCAAACTTAGTCATTTTCTTAGAAAAGTAGTATTTGTTTAAACAAACACTTTCTTATCTATTGACTATGGGATGTTCCACCCCTAATCACTTAGAATAGCTAACAAACATGTAAACCATGGTTCAAAGTTCTAACTTTTCTTAAGATTTCGATTAGGTCATCCATGAATCTAGTAATGATTTACATTAAGTATACAACCATTGCATCATTCTAAAATTATATTACCGTAGAAGGATTTAGGCAACAACTAGTAACTAATCATCAACATGCAAATCGAATTTCTAGGGAGGTAAGTTGGATATAGTTCAAAAATCAAATTAATGATCTTTGAACTGCATATCTACTAACTATTTCTCCACCCTTATCAGTTCGCAAGATCTTTAACCACTTACCTTAATAGTTTTTCACCATTTTCTAGAAATTCATGAAATTTGACAAACATTTCAAATTTCTTTTGCATAAGGTAAAATCTAGAGTGATCGTTTTAAGAATACAACGAAAAACTCATATCCACCCTTGAATGTACATCCATCTGCAAATGAGACGATTATACTTTTAGTGGATATAGGCATATTAACTCTTTGTAGAGAATGATCTTGTCAAAACCACTTTGAACAAGATACAAATGCCATAGATTAAAAAAAATGTGGTTGTATCTTTTGATGACTTAGGTTTAGTTACATAAAAGAGTTCTTAGAATAGTGCAAGTGAAATCTGGTCACAGAATACTAAAGTCATACAGTTTGAATCCATTGAAAGAAAATGGTTATTAAACACTTGTGAAAGTGTAACTGTATAATGAGTAATTCTTTCTTGGACCACCACTACTAAGATTAAGGATTTATATCATTTTGGGGTAGAATTTTGGGAATATAATCATATGCGTCATTTAATATCTTAAGAGAAAATATAAAATGACATGAAATGATTTATAAACCATTCATCCAATGATATGTTATAGAGCTAATTTGAAATGAATAAGCTAAGAGGAATTAGAATAATTTCATTTTTTTTTAAATAAGAATCCAACGATGCTTCGAGAGTCAAAGTAATCTTATTTATACAATTTTCTTGTTTCGTATTGTAAATACTAGTCTAAGGTGTCATCAATTGATGAACAGCTAGATGTTGCATTTACAATATTTATCTTTCGAGATAACACTATTATGTTTGTCTAATGGTGACAATCCATTAGGGATTTATCCCATTAGAACAACAAACCTAGTTAGACCAACAATGAAGATTCGAAATTAAACTACAATTTAATAACAGAAACTAACATTGTTCAATATAAATTCATACACAATTAAGAAATTATTAAACATATAGCAAGTAGGAATGACAGGTGAAAATACTAAAACATACAATCCTTAATAATTTCCAAGGTCTTCAACAAACTGATATCAGTGTCCCGTTTAGGCGAGAGTAAGTGATACCATCCATTGAATAGAGTTGTCAGGTCATCGAAAATGATAAACATTCTAGCAACCTTTTATTCGATCAAGATTGGAATCCAGCGTTGTCCCGTTTAGGCGAGAGTCACGGCTATTCTATCTTATGATCTTCCACCATTATTTCATACTTTTCTAAGTCAAATACAGTCGCCACCATTAGGGTGATCAATACTATATAAAAAACTTACAAATAATATTATCTTTCGAGATTCTACGGCGTTAAATTGCTAATGAACGTTCCTCCAATAGGGAGGATTACTCACTAAAACAAGAACTATGTAAAACCAACAATGGAGATCGAATATCATAATAATAATAAAGCTCATTATTTAAAGAAAGTTGTATTTTCTTCTAATATTTATTTTAATCAATTTATTTTAAATATATATTTATTTAATTAAAATTTCCAATTTATAATGAAAAATTCTAAATATAAATTTTAATTTAATATTTATAATTTATACTTAGATGGATATCAAAATAACATCAATTATTTCCATCTTAGTAATAATTTCCAATAAATATTTAGAAATTTTTTTAATTTAAGTGGTTTCAAAATTAATTTAAATTAATTTACAACTCAAATTTAATTTTCTATAATATATATATTGCATTTCGAAAAAAAATGAAGTATATAAGAATAGTACTTTCGAAAAAAGCTTTAAAATAAAATAAAAATAAATCCTGGAAAAATTGTCCTAATTTTATGTTGGCCCAAAATTAATTAATAAAATTAATTTACAACAAAAAATATAATTTTCCTATTTAATTAAATATTAAAGAAAAATTTCAAATATTTAAGTATCATGATCAAGAATCAACTTAAATATTAATTTTCTATTTAATTAAATACACTAGAAAAATACTTCAAGCAAAACAAATAATAACTATCTAGACTTTCATTGACTAATTAATTCAATTTCTAATTATACTATATTTTAGTTCATTTATTTTAATTAATCATTAAATCATTGATTTAAGTTGGTCTAAAATTAAAATAAATAATTTTCAACTTTAATCTATTTTTCAAATAAAATTCAAAATTTCTGCAATAAAGAAATGCAATTTCGAAGTTGTGGGAAAAAGATTAATAAAATAAAATAAAATATATTTTGAAAATTATTCAGATTTAAGTTATTCTGAAATAATATTCTAAACTTAAGATAATTTTTAACTTTCATTAAATAACATGAAAATATCAAAAAATAAGTATCATGATGAAAATCAACTTAGATATTAAAATTTTCAATTTAATTAAATGTTGTAAATTCAAGAAATAAATAATTAAGTATAGAGGAAACTTAATTATTAATTCTAGTATAACACTAGGAAAATATACTAAACTTAGATTGTACAAAAATTAATTATTAAACAATTAATTTCACAATCAATGATATTTTCCTAATTAAATATTAGAAAATGATTAGTACTAGAAATAACTATCTAGAATATATATCATTAACTAAGTGTTTTTCTAAAATTAACTTTAAAATATTAAAATGAAAAATAAATTTCATATATTTTAAAAGTTAATTATGTTGCTAATTCAATTTTAATTAGGTTAGATTAATATAATTAACTTAATACAATTATTTAAATAAGACAAATGGGCCATCACAATTGGGGTAGTTCATGTGAGGGGGAGCTGGGTTGAGTATGTCGTACCCACTTCTATTGGCCCCCAACTCTCACACAAGACCCAAAAGAGAGGAATTTAACCTTTAAATAAATAATTGTTATTCATTGAATAAGTCCAAATCTAATTGGGCCTAAATAAAATTACTTATGTCAAATTTTATTTCAGAAACCTAGTCCATTTACTTAGTAAAACTTAAATGGGCTTCCTATATGCATCTAAGCCCAATAGCAAACATATAGGCTCACACAGGTTAAATGATTTGGATGGGCCCTATCATGTTACTAGGTTTACACAGATGAAAGAAGTACCTAATTTACCTGTTAAAAATTATTTATAGGATCTATTGACAATTGGACTATGATTAAAATCAGATCATTGGATCTGTCAACAAGTTAATAATAGCAATTTAGATCAAATAAATAATAGGTTTGTAAAAAAATTTAAATAAACAATATAAAATTAAACAAGCATTGTCCATGTAACAGATGTGAAATAAGATATTAATATAATTAAATTATTATTCTTAAACTAACCAAATAAATTTTTGATAATTTAGGGTTGTTAAAACAAACCTTAAAATCTCAAAATGAAGAAACTAATTTTAAAATATCTAGGTTTATTTGAATCAAATTAAATTAAATATCAAATAAGATCAATGATTTGGAAGAAATAATCTTCAATATCACTTTCAAATCTTATAATTTAATAAAATAAACCAATTTTAAAATAAATTTGGTTAGATAATTATTATTTTAGGAATAAAATAATAAATAAATAATAATTTCCATAATTATATGTCAAAATATCTCGAATTAAGCAATATTCAAATTTCTACAAAATATCTAAGTTATTTAAATATTTAAGATATGATTTATAAATTTTCAATAAGGAAAAAAAATGATATATATAGAAAAATATCATTTTTAAACTTATAATTTATAAATAATTAAATATTTCACTAAATAACAAATTTTGAATTTGAAAATATTATGGTAAGTGTATCTATTAAAATATCTATGTTAATTTCAAATTTATTAATTATTTAATTTGTCCTATAAGATAACTTTAATATAATATTTAAATAACAAGACAAAGTTATCTTTTAATTTAAAATATGTTAAATATCAAAATATCTAAGCTTATTATTAAATAATATATAAATATTAAATAAGTTAACAAATTTTTAAATCTTACCATAATTATAAATATTTAAAATTGGAAAAATCGAATTTTGGGAAACAATCCCATAAAAAATTGGATTTTTGGGAAAAAACCACAAAAATCGCAATATGGTGCTGGCTGCCCAGGAGGGGCTGCACGTGCAGCCCCAGGAGGCTGCAAATCAGCCTTCCGCGCACGCATGGGGAGAGGAGCAGGGTCTGGCATGCGGCAAACCCCGGCACTTGCAGCATAGGCACGGGCGGACGTGCAAGATTCTTGGTGAGGCTCACGCGCACGCACGACTTCGTTGTCCGAAGCCTAATGCGTGCGTTTGAGCACCCGTTGACACCCTAAATCCGATTTTTCCAAAAAAAACATACCTTTCTCAATTTTTATCGAAATCGAGTTCAGTAAAAAATAAAATTGCTTAATTTTTCACAAGGAATCCAAATAAAATATTTTAAAAAATAGAAAAATATTTTTCATGGAAAAATTTCGTACAACACATACATTCATCACATAAGCACATAAACCAACATGAAACCATTCAAATCCACACAAAACATCGTTTTAATTCATATTTCATGAAAGTAAATCATTACCATGGCTTTGATACCAGTTGTCGGAAATATTTTACCAGGATTTAGATTTACTACCAAGTATATTTCATTAACATCCTAATATGAATTCTAAAACAATAAAATAAACACATATAAAGTTTAAGAAACCTTACATTGGGTACAGCGGAATATAACGACTCCTTCCGTTCAGATTTCTGTAGTAGAGCATAACAAAGATCTGAACCTGGATCTTTTTCTCTCCTTCCTTGATGTTGATTCTCCTTCTTTGTTGTTTGGAATCTCCTACAGTCTTACACACTATGATTGAGAGACCACTTGATGTGTGTGGGCACTACTCTATCACTCAAGGATTTCGAAATTCAAAGAGAAGAAAAGAGAGAGGAAAGTGGTGCATGGCTTTTTCTGAAAGGGACAATATGCAAGTCATAAGTTTCCTGAAGCCAATACTTTCTATTTATAGAATGCCTTCTAGGTTTAGGTTAGAATTGTATGGCATTAAAATAATGGAAAAATAAAATGGTAAACCTTTTGCATAGTGGGCGGCCATATAAGGAAATTGGGCCTCACTTTGCAACTTTCCCATTTTGTTATTTTTCATTCCCATTTTCTCAAAAATGCCAATTTTCCAATTTAACCATTTAAATGATAATTCTAATTATTTAATAACTAAAGATTAATTATTAAATAATATTGTCATTTAATATATTTATTAATTTAGACATATAAAGTTTGTTAATTAATAAATAAACCTAGAATCTCTTTTCTTTACAATTTCCCCCTTGCTTAGTGAAAATTCATAAAGTAGACATAGTCTAACTTTAGAATTATAATTGATAAATTAAAACCAATTAACTGAGTCTTACAAGCAGTATGGTCTCAACTAGTATGGAGACCATGGGACTATATTTCCGAGCTTCCAATAAGTCAAACCGAATTTTCTAAATAAATTCCCTAACTTATTAATTCCTTATCGAGTCCACACTTAGAACTTGGAATTGCACTCTCAGTCATATAGAACGCTCTATATGTTCCACGATATAGATACGCTATTAGGTATCCATTATTATAATCCTAATTTGATGAATGACCCTCTAATAGATGATCTACATTGAATAGGCACTAAGTTACCGTTACACCTTCAATGTATTTTATCCTTAAAACACTTAGCTCCGTATAAATGATATTTAAGTGAAGTGAAATGAAATCTCCACCATTTATCTCTGTTTAGGCAAGCTCGAAAGGTATCATCGTTTCACTTCTAAATTCCTATAGAAGTTATAGATTCCATATTTATGTTAGTGCTCCCACTCAATTATACTATCATGTTCCCAAAATGTACGTATCACCCTGACCCAAAAGTAGGCTTAACTAACAAATCAAAGAACATGTATAGTACTCTTGATATCGAACCTAACCATATCAGGATTAAGATCATTTGATCTAGGATCAACGGGTGATATTGAATTGAATAGATATTACGGTAATTTTTAATATATCTAATCAAAGTTCAATATCGGTCCCTTCCAATGTATACTCCATACATCGGATACTGGTAAACTTTTCCAATGCCCTGGAAAGGACATAGCACTTATCCAAGGTGTAAGAATACCTATCGTTGATTATA
Source organism: Cannabis sativa (assembly GCF_029168945.1). Lineage (NCBI taxonomy): Eukaryota > Viridiplantae > Streptophyta > Magnoliopsida > Rosales > Cannabaceae > Cannabis > Cannabis sativa. Next base: position 38,339,137 of record NC_083605.1, on the reverse strand, counting down.
CCATGCCAGTTTAAATCTAGTGTTCTGACAAATTAGGGAATAAACTTTCGAACATATAATTAAGATTATATTCCATTGTGCTGACAACACTATAATCATTAACAAATTCATATGTTCTGGACTTAAATAGAATTCATACATTATATATATATAATAATGAAATAAATCATGTGAACCATACAACATAAAATGTTATTTCTAATCTTTATTAATAAGTAAATCTTATTATATTGAAATGGGTTTTATTTAGGGATCAAAACCCAACAGTGTGTCCCCCATATATCTGAATGCACTGTTTGAAAAATTATATTAGCATTTCAATTAATTAGTTAATTAAAATTTGTTACATAAAAAGTCATTAATTTATTACCTTCCCAACATTTGAGTAATTTTTTTGGGAATTGGGCAGCCACGTGTAACACCCAAACTAGCATAGGCGTGTTAGCGTCATTTTTAACGTACTGTGCAGCTCGTTGCTAATCAACGAGGTTATTGGAAAACGTGAATAATTAAAATTTTGCTTGTTTAATTAAAACATAACATATAACTTTGATAAACTTTCGGGATCCCGTTTACAAAATACAGTTATAAAAAGTTTACTGCACATTTACAAAATACTTGTCGCCTAGCGACAAAAAAACAAAAGCCCTGATGTCCCGAGGATCGTACCCTCCAGGCCTAACCGCCCCGACATGTACAATCTTCATCTGTTCGCTCTCATGGTTCTTCAACTTTAGCTTTGCCCTTACCTACACATAGCAATAGCACTGTGAGTCGACAGACTCAGTAAGAAAAGCATAACATAATAAACATACTAATATCCCGGGTTATAATCAGGCGCCCATTCACCTAACCATAACCCTAACTGAATTAGGAACGTTCTTGACAAAGTATGACTAACCGCAAACCCAACCTATACTCAGTACTCTAATCGTACTTATGTGGTAGCAGTTAACTCATACTATCTGATAGCCTAGCATATATCTAATGGCATCTCGGTGCAACTCTATGTACACATCACTGTTGCCTTGATATGCTAATCTAATGGATATAGATTTTCCTAATATATATCTGATATGTTATTCTGACGGCAACTAACATGCACCCTAAACATGTATAAACATATGCAAAATATTATACTAATCTTACCTTGATTCCGAATTCAGGTGTGCCGGCCAACCTGAGTGGAACAACTACTCGGCGAATTACAGGACCCTAAATTACATCAATCACAACAGTGGTAAGTGACACGCTACATCACTTTCCAAGCACTTTAACTTGAAACTAAAAGTTTCCCTATCGATGAATAACATGGCAATGTTGGGTTTTATGCCCTAAATAAAACTCATTTCAATATAATCAGATTTACTTATTAATATAGATCAGAAATAACATTTAATGTTGCATGGTTCACATGATTTATTTCATGATTATATGTACATAATGTATAAATTCATCTGAAACCCTTTTCACATACTTGATCCTGTTTATTGTGCCGCCAACACATTGGAAAGTAAACATGACTACGTGAATAAAGTTTCCTAGATTTATCAGACATAGGGTTTTACTGATATGATAATCTACAACAGAGTTTACTTGCATTTGGAGAAGTGCTATGTTCTTTCCAGAACATTGGTTAAAGTAAAGCTCAGGTTGGATGCATGGAGTATGCATCGGAAGGGACCGATATTGAACTTTGACTTAGATTTATTAAACTTACCGTAAAATCTATTCAAGTCAATATCGCCGAGTTGATCCTAGATCAAATGTTCTTAATCCTGTTATGATTAGGCTCAATCTTGAAAGGCTATTCGTGTTCTTTGATTTGTTAGTTAAGCCTACTTTTAGGTCAGGGTGATACGTACATTTTGGGAACACGGTAGTGCAATTGAGTGGGAGCGCTAGCATAAACATGGAATCTATAGCTTCTATCTGGCGAATAGTAAGCAAGGGATGATCTCCTTCGAGCTTGACCAAACGAACATAAATGGTGGAGTACTCATTTCACATAAGCTGAAATATCATTTATACGGGGTCAAGTGTTTTAAGGAATAAATACATTGTAGGGTGTAACGGTAATTTAATCCCTTTACAGTGTAGATCATTCATATAGAGGGTCATTGATCAAATTAGGATTATAACAATGGATAACTAATGATGTGTCTATATGGTGGAACATATAGAGCATTCTATATACTGAGAGTGCAATTCTAAGTTCTATGCGTGGATTCAACGAAGAATTAATAAGTTAGTGAATTTTAGTGCTAAATTCTTGATCTACTTATTGAAAGCTCGGTTATATAGACCCATGGTCCCCCCACTAGTTGAGATAATATTGCTTGTAAGACTCATATAATTGGTTTTGATTAATTAATTATAATTCTCAAATTAGACTATGTGTATTTGTGAATTTTTCACTAAGTAAGGGCGAAATTGTAAAGAAAGAGTTTATAGGGGCATATTTGTTAATTATGATACTTTGTATGGTTCAATTAATAAATATGATAAATGACAATATTATTTAATAATTATTTATAGTTATTAAATAGTTAGAATTGGCATTTAAATGGTTGAATTAGAAAATTGGCGTTTTTGAGAAAATCAGATGCAGAAAAGGTAAAACTGCAAAATTGCAAAAAGTGAGGCCCAAATCCACTAGTATAGGGCCAACCACTTTTGTAGGAAATTTAAACTGATATTTTCATTATTTTAATGCCAAATAATTCAAACCTAACCCTAGTGGAATGCTATAAATAGATAGTGAAGACTTCAGGAAAATTACACTTAAATTTTCTATTTTTCCTTCAGAGAAAAACCTGAGCCTTTCTCTCTCCCTATCTTTAGCTGCCACTGCTTCTTTCTCTTCCCTCTTGAATTTCGAAATCCTTAGTGTATGAGTAGTGCCCACACACATCAAGTGATACCTAAATCATAGTGAGGAAGATCGTGAAGAAAGACATTCAGCAAGAAGGAGTTTCAGCATCAAAGATTCAGAGAAAGAGATCCAGGTTCAGATATTGATAATGCTCTGCTACAGAAAGGAATCAATGGCTAGATATCTGAACGGAAGGAGTCATTATATTCCGCTGCACCCAATGTAAGGTTTCCTAAACTTTATATATGTTTATTTCATCGTTTTAGAAAGTTCATATTTAGGGTGTTAAACAACATACTTGTGAGTAGATCTAAGATCCTGGTAAAATAATTTCCAACAACTGGTATCAGAGCCATGGTAATTGATTTACTTGCAAGAAATTTGGACTTTAAAACGATTGTTTGTATGTTCTTTGGATGGTATCATGTTGTATTGAGTGTTATTTGATGATTGATTGATGTTTGTAAATTTTTTGTGAAAAATAATTGCGATTCTGTTTCTGGCATTATTTTTATTGGATAGTATGGAAAAAATTAAGCAAGTTAGCCTTTTACAGAACTTAATTTGGATTTTATTTGAATTAGTTATGATTTTTTGAAGATTTGAAAAAATCGGGGCTGTGCTGATATTTTCCTGCGATCGCAAATCTGTCCGTACAGTTCACAATTTTTTTTGTTTTTCTTCGATTTTTCATGCTTTTTCATGGAATTAACTTCCGATTTTTTGCATGGTTTTGTATATATACTATTACTATTCCTAATTCAATTCTAATTATCATTTTGAATTAATTTAATATTTTTTAAATTTAATTCAAGATATTAGTGTAATTTGAATTTGAATAGAATTAGTATCTATCTTCTTGCTTAAAAATCTATCTTATTTTTAAATTTGATTATATCTTATTTTTTTTTAAATTTAAGGTAAGATTTTATAAGATATTTATAAAATCTTTTAAGATATTTTTAAGATATCTTATCTTTTAAGATATTTTTAATTATATCTTATCTTTTAAGATTTTTTTTTTTCAAAAATTAAATCTTTTTAGATATTTTGACCTTATTTAAATTTAAAGTAAGATATTTATAATCATGTAATTTTAAATAGACATAAGATATTTTGCTAACTTTTAAATTTTGTTATTTTATTTATTTAAATTAAATTTAAAATTTGAAAAGATATTTCATTTATCTTTTCTAATTTTTATTTAATTTTTTATTTTTAAAATAACATTTAATTTTTAAAAGTAGTTAGAAAATTTTAAAATGATATTTAGGTTGGTTGAAACCTAATTTTTCAAAATAGTAGGTTTAATTTTAAATATTTTTTTAAAAAATTTCAAAATTTAAATTTTTTTTATTTCCGAAATTAATTTTTTTTTAAACTTTATTTTTGAAATTAATTAAATATTTTTTTTAATTATTTATTTTTCGAAATTATTTATTTAAAATTAAATAAATCCTACTTCCAACTATCCAGCTAACCTTGTTGCAGGAGTATGTGGTTTTAGCTTGTTTGTAAGTTTTCAAAACCTATTATTACTTGATTGAAAATAGCCATGGTTACTTTGTGCCAGATCTAATGATCTGATGGCTCCCTTGGTCAAGTTAATAATTTGTAACAGGTATATTTACAATCTTCTTTCATCTGTGTATGACCTAGCAACATGATAGGACCCATCCAAAGTGTGCCTGTGTGAGCCTATGTGTTTAATTTGATTATAGATACATATAGGTTGTTGTTGCTAAAATAAATTATCATAGTTCTTGATAGAATTTATTTAGGCCCATTTAGTTATTGGGCTTATTCAATTAATAACAGTTGTTCTTATTAAGGTTAAATTTCTCTCTTTTGGGCCTTGTGTAAGAGTTGGGAGCCATAGAAGTAGGTACGACATATTGAACCCAGCACCCCCTCACATGAACCACCCCAATTGTGAAGGCCCATTTGCCTGATTTGAACAACTGTACTAGGTTAATTACACTAGTTTAACCTAATAAAATTGATTAGCAACATAATTAATTTCATTTATTTTGAAATTAATTTAAGAAAATTATAGTTTAAAGAATTTTTTTTATTCTAAGCTAAACTATATGTATTTTCTTGTATTTAATTAAATATAGAATTATAACTGTTGACCGAGGTTTTCGGCAACTATTAAAATATAATTATAATAATGAGCTGTAAGAAAGTGAGATGAAGACTTTTTACGTGGTTGTGGCATTAATGAGCCTTAGTCCACGAGCCACTGCTATTAATGGATGTATTTAATACAGATTCTACACTTGAGAGAATGTTTTTCTCTTAAATACAGAGAATGTTCTTGGTGAGTTTTTTCTCTTCTTGCTCTTTTGCAACCAAGATTCTCTAGACCCCATTAAATGAGCTTTGAGGGGGTATTTATAGTGTTTTGGTGGGGTAATCCCTAGAATTGTTCTTACACATGTGTCTGTAAGTATCCATAAAGTTGGGCATTTCCGATGAATATACCATGGGTGATGCATGGTCAAATCCCTAGGTGCTGTAGGGTTTTTATGGAGAATGTCCTTTTTGTCTTATGATTGACGTGACTCTTCGCAGAGTAGCAGTCGCTAGACTTAAATGATCATTACTGTGGCGCTGCTGTTCGGGGGTTGCGCTGTCAGACTTTATTGCGTGTTACAGTCCCAACACGCTTCCTCCCATGCAGCATTAAATGCGACTTGATTTCTCGGGAGAGACCTGACACATCCCGGAGTGCCTTCATGCTATGCTAGCTTCCCGGAGTACCTTGTACTCCGGGTGTATCCTCCGGGACCCATGCAAATAGCGCTTCCTGGTGGCATAAAAAGACTTAGCAAATCTTTCCAAGTTATCTGATCCACGTGTCCCCTCTTGACTGGTCCACGTATATTGGGCGAATTTAGGAGCAACATTTACCCCCCAAGCCTTGTTTACTTAGTGAAAATAAACCAAGGCTTGTTCAAGTGTCTCCGGTTGACCCCTCGTTTCCCTAGCTCGAGCCTCGAGCGCGTGGGGGCACATTAAATGATGTCATTTAATGCAGCAATATGCTTGTTTGCAGGAATGTTTCCAGCCGCCTCCTCGGTCTTCTGATACGACTTGGGGGCGCGTGGAGGTGTGTCTAATAATGGCATTAAATGCGGCGATTCACTTTTGCAGAGGTCGATTCGTTTCACGCCCCATGATTGATGCGGCGCATTGATGGTGTCAGACGGATACTCAAACGTTTCCACCGCCTTAATGGTAGATTGATCTGGTCCGTTGATCTTTTGGGAATTCGAATCGTGCGTTTCCCCCACCGTGCGATTGGTAGGTGAAGACGCCTGTTCCTCAGGCACTTTTGCCTATAAAAGCCTCCACCTTTCCTTCATTTCGGTTACTTTCCATTCCTTGCCATTTCTGCTCGAATTTCTCAGAGAGAAAATTCCTCAAAGTAGCACAAACTGCTTTAACACTTAAACACTTCTTTTAAATTTCCAGTGTTCGATTTTGCCAGTGCTTCTCAACTCTCACTCAACCACGCTCAGTACCCCCAGTTCAACAATCAACTGTAAGTTTCTTGCATCTTTAGATAATAACATGCTTACATTTACTTCGTTTGTTTTCTGGGTTCGCACTTAGAGGCTTCTGGGTGTGTGAGTGTTTAAGTTCTTCGAGTTCTGCTTTACGTTTACTGTGTTAGTTGTAGAGTCGCCATTGTCATGCCTCTGTTGTAGGCATACAGCTTTGTTTGAAGAAGGCCATGTGTTCTTCGTTTAGCAATTGCTTAGGGCATAGGAAGGCTTTTCTCTTTTCTTTTCCTTTTTTGCAAAACCACTTTTCTGCGATTTTACTGCACCCGACACTTGTTCACGGATTCTCTCCTGAGTTTCCCGGGTGACACGTGTCCGGAGGGGGCCTCTTTCCAGCGGTTAGGGGACCCCCACTCCCTTTTTCCTGATTTAGGGTTTGGTATGGGGCCTAACTGCTGGGTTTTTTCTTTTTGTTTTTCTCAGAACATAAAATGTACGCTTCGGCTCGAAATCTTCGAAGAAGAAAGGGAAAAACATAGCCACCCTGGAGGAGGTTTCTCTGGGACCTGTTGCCCAGGAAGGGTACAAGTCCCGCGCCACTGGTTGGGAAGCGGCCGAGCTTCGATCGACCCTGACTTGCCCTCACCAGCTGGAGAACATCATTAATGTGGCTGGGATCAAACCCTCTACCTCAGGGACCTTCCACCGGCCTCCTCGTGACTCGGAGACGCCTAATCACAACTATGACGGCTTCGGGGCTTTGAGTCAGACCCATTTGATGGCCGGTGCCATGCTCCCGCTCCAAGATTACTTTGTGAATTTTCTTGTATTTGTCGGCCTTGCGCCATACCAACTTATTCCTCAAGCTTACCGCCTGCTCTCAGGCTTATTTATTTTTTACACCGCTCACGGGCCGGGGGTCTCCTACTCTCGCAGAAATTTTATATTTTTATGAACTTGTATCCGTCCCCAAGAAAGGGGACAAACTTAAGGATGGTTTTTATGGGTTCGGATCCACCACCGCTAACGAGGGGATGGTTCCATATAATAGGCGGACTCATGTTAAGGAGTACCGCCACCGATTTTTCTTCTTGTCCGGTTCGGGCCGTGGACCACCCGAGCTTCTCACGGAGTGGGTGCGGATCCCACCTTACCGGCGGACGCTCCCCACTCGGGCTTTCCTTCGAAGGGCCCAAGCCTTCGCCTCCTACGACCATGCCGATCTTGATGTCGGGGCACGGTCACCACGGAGAATTGTAGAAAGGCTAAACTTATCCTTTCTCATCAATCCGTGGATGACTCCAACCTCTCCAAGGTCATCTGCCCTAATGTGAGGGCGCCGGTTGCGGAGAAGGCCTTTCGGGATGAGCTCATTGCTACGGCGGAGAAGAAATACCAAGATTATCTCTACCGGAAGGCCCAGCAGAAGGCGTACTCTAAGGCCCAGGCTGCCTCTGGGAGAGGGCTTCGCGTGGGGAGTCCGGTGGTGCGAAGGAGCCAAGCCATTGGCGGGAAGTCCGAGGCAAAATTTTTTGACAAGATTCTTCAAGAAGAGATTGGGGGTCCTTCCGCCGGGGGGCCCCTTCGTCTTGAAGGTTCTTCTGAGAACCAGACTTCCCGGCCTCAGCCTTCAGCCCCCGAACCAAACTCGGGTGCTCCCGGTGCTAGCACTTCCGGTGCCGGTGGTAAGTCTCCCTTGATAATTCGCTATGTCCCTTCCGTTGATGAATATACCAGTCATAGGCCCATAGGGTTCGACGAGCGTCTCCGTAGGTTTAAGATGCCGTCGACCCGGTGGGGGGATCATTTGAAGGAATTTTATTTTACGAACTTAGGGGATTACCTAGGTCGGTCCCGGACGGGCCCCGGCCCTCCGGAACCTATTCCCTTAGGTCCATCGGCTTACATAGCGTCCAGCTGGTTTCAGCCTTCGGACAGTTATCTTGGAGATGATGCTGCCAGCATTAAAGTTCGGGACTTTGCTAGGGCCGAATTAGGAAGTTCGGGTAGGAGTAGTTTATTTGCTGCACCTTTTATAAGCAGTTTCTCACGAACTTCTAACACTTGCTTATTTTATTGGAACAGGTACCTCCATGGATGCCATCCTGGAACAGCTTGCCGGGGTTCATACTCCCGTGGCTCCTCCGGCTTTCACCCCCTCTCCCCCGGCTCCTTCCTTGAAGGTTCCTTCCGGCGCTCCTCCCGAAACCATTGACTTAGTGGATGACGAGGAGGTGCTTCCGGGAGAAGGCCAAGGGAAAGGGTGGGACTTCTCGGAGGAAGCCGCCGAGGGTACTGGAGAGCCTCAAGCCCTTCCAGTGATAGCAGAGGAGGACGAGGAGGAGCCTGAAGTGGCTCTGATTCGCAAGCGTAAGGGCAAGATGATTGCCCAGGACGAGCCGAAGAGGCCTCGGAGGGCCGACACTCCTGCTCATGGCCTAGACGGCGGGGTTTCCCCGATGGAGGAAAATCCTGCTCCTCCTCACATTGATCTTACCCCGATTCCGGGGGATGAGGTGAGGCAGGAGCTTCGCATAGCCAAACACAACTACGCTATGGACGAGTACTCCCGGGGGTATGCCGAGGTGGAGGCCCTTAGGAGGATTCTGCGAGCTGAGGTTGAGGCGAGCATCAACCATCCGGACTATCATGAGCCATGGAACCTCAACCTGGACCCTTTAACGGACTGGTTCCGTCCCCTCCTAGGGCCCACTTTGGCTCCCTTTGCCGCGGAAATGACCGGTGAGTTCGCTTCTCAGCTTACACGCTGTGCGCCCAAGCGGTTTGCTACTTGCGCTTCCCTGAACTCCATCTTCCAGGTCCAGGACCTCAGCCATTCCCTCACAGTGGTAAGTACTTTGCAATTTTTTGCGTTTCCTTTTTGTTGTTTGTATTTTGTTTTCTTCCTTTGAGAAATTTTTTCTTATACCCCGTTATGGTTCAGCTTGCTGCTGAGGCTGGTCGCCTCTCCAGGAACATCATAAACCATGGCTTCGCTCTGTCCGACTTTGGGGACATGAACGACGTCAGGAAGGTCCTCCAAGACCTCACAGCGGAGAGGCAGATCTACCAGGAGGCCGCCGAGCGCCAGAAGCGACGGCCAAGGCCAAGGAAGAGAAGGCCAAGGCCAAGGAAGAGGAGGCCACCCGGAGGGAGGCTCAGGCGGAGGCCATGATCCAGGCCGAGGCCCAGCGGAGAGGCAGGATGGAGGCCCATCATCAGGAGGAACTAAGGGCTCAAACCGAGGCTGCCGAGAAGGCCAGGCGAGATCTTCGAGAGGCCAGGGAGGCTTTGGATGAAATGGCCGCCAAGGTGAGGTCTCTAGAGGAGACTCACCAGTTGGATATCGAATCCAAGGCCGCTCTAGCTGCGGAGTTGAAGGAGCTTCGGGACTACAAAGATCAGTCTACTAGGAAGGCCAAGAGGGCCGAGCTCCTTTCTCCTGTCTCCTGCACCCGGTGCCCGAAGCGCTTTGATGATGGTGTCTACATGGCTTGGGCCACCAATGATCAGAGTATCAAGCTTACTTTTTATCCCAAACCCGAGGACATGATTGCCAAATTTCGGGAAAAGAAGAAGAGGCTTGATGCTGAGCTTGAGGCACGGATTGGACCTCGTCTTCCACCGCGGCCGACCGAGCTGCCGTATTATTGACCCAGATTCTACCCGTTCTTCTTATAACTTTTCTTTTTTTTTTTGTTTGTACATATTTGCTGCTGCCTTAGAACAATTTACATATAGGCGGCAGCTTTTATTTGAAGGGGAGACAATTATATCTTAAGGCCTGTCCCCGGGCCATTTACATGTGTATGACCTACCCTTCGGGCTAGGATATTTTTTTTTTATTTATATATATATGCGATCTTTTTTTTTGCGCATATTTTTTGACCTGCCCTTTGGGTCAGGATATTTTACTTAGATTGACCTGCCCTTTGGGTCAGGATATTTTACTTAGATTGTTTTTGTTTGTCCGTGCGGTATACCCTAGTACCCCCCTGAGTGGCATAGAAACTTTGTTTTTAAGGCACTCGGTTTTATTTAATATAGAGGAGGCATACATTTGGACGGTACAAACCCTTTGAACAAAATCTAAGTTTAATTCGCTACTGGTAATATTTTCTGAGGTGATCGGCATTCCAGGCTCTTGGGACAGTAGTTCCGTCCATTCTTTTCAGTTTGTAAGTGCCAGAACCGATTTCGTCCTCGATTTCATATGGTCCTTCCCAATTTGGTCCAAGTACCCCCACTCCGGGTTCTTGGGTGGCTGGGAAAACCCTTCTTAGGACCATATCCCCAATAGCAAATTTTCTGTTTTTAACCTTGGAGTTAAAATACTTGGTCACCTTCTTTTGATAAGCGGCCATCCGTATTTGGGACTCATCCCGGAGTTCTTCGACTTGATCCCGAGCTTCTTGGAGCGGGGCTCGATTGGTGGCGGATCGTAAGTCGTCCTCCTGTGTGATGGGAATAATGTTTCCACCGGGACCATTGCTTCACAACCGTACGCCATTGAGAACGGCGAGTGACCGGTTGTGGTTCTGGGGGTCGTCCGGTAGGCCCACAATACCCTTGGCAATTCTTCAGGCCAGTTATTTTTACAGACGGACTTCTTTTTCAAGGTGACCTTTAGGATTTTATTGATCGCTTCCGCCCGGCCGTTTGTCCGAGGCCGGCTACCGCGGAGAAGCTTTTTACCACTCCGTGTTGGTTGCAAAAGTCGGTAAATTCCTCGCAATCAAATTGCTTTCCATTGTACGAGACTATCTTGTGAGGCAAGCCGTATCGACACACTATGTTTTTGATAACAAAGTCCAACGCCTTCTTAGCAGGTTATTGTCTTCATAGGCTCGGCCTCCGTCCACTTGGTGAAGTAGTCCACGCTACTATTGCATACTTTACCCCTCCTTTTCCCGTAGGTAGAGACCCGATGAGATCTATGCCCCAGACCGCGAAGGGCCAGGGGCTGGTCATCAGAGTGATCTCATTTGGAGGAGCTCTCGGTATGTTCGCGTACCTTTGGCACGAGTCACACTTTTGGACATAGTCTATACAATCTTTTTTCATTGTTGGCCAGAAGTATCCCTGCCTCAATATTTTCTTTGAGAGGCTGGGTCCTCCCGTATGATCTCCACGAGACCCTTCATGGACCTCCGGCACGATTTGTCTAGCTTCGTGGTCCGATACACACCTTAAATAAGGCATGCCGAGTCCTCTCGGTAGAGAATTTGATCCATCATTACATAACGATGAGCCCGATACCGAATCTTTCGAGACGATTGCCCTCTCTTGGGGCAACTCACTCCGTGGTTATGTATTTTATGATGGGGACCATCCAGCTGGGTTCTTGCCCAACCGTTTGTGTGGTCTCTTTTATTTTGATGCTTGGCTCTGCCAAGCGTTCCACTGGTACTACCCCCAGCTCTTCGATTTCGCTGTCCGAGGCTAACTTAGCCAGACAGTCCGCGTGAGCGTTCTTTTCTCGGGGCATTCTTTCTATTTTATAGTCCGTGAACTCGTGGAGCAGTTCTCGGACTATTGTTACGTACGCGGCCATCCTTTCGCCGCGAGTTTGGTATTCTCCGGAAACTTGGTTTACGACCAGCTGAGAATCGTTGTAGACTTCCACCCTCTTGGCTCCTACAGCTTTAGCCAATTTTAGCCCTGCTATCAGGGCCTCATATTCGGCTTCATTATTCGAAGATGTGAAGTTGAATCGGAGTGCTGCCTGGAGCCGCAACCCAGTAGGTGATATCATAGCCACTCCGGCTCCTGAACCGTTTTCATTAGAAGCTCCATCCACAAATACTCTCCAAGTGGGGATGGGTGGCTCCGGTGTATTGGCTGTTGCCTCGGCTTCATTACATTCGGTGATGAAGTCCGCCAAGGCTTGGCCTTTTATGGAAATCCGGGGCACGTAATGTAAGTCGAACTGACTCAGCTCCATTGCCCATTTGAGGAGTCTTCCGGAGGCTTCAGGCTTCTGGAGAACTTGCCGGAGTGGATGATTGGTCAAAATTCTGATCGGATGGGCTTGGAAGTATGGTCTCAACTTCCGTGATGCCATCAGGAGGCAGAATACTAACTTTTCAATAACCGGGTACCTTGTCTCGGCCCCTACCATGCGTTTACTAACATAGTACACGGGGTGCTGAATTTTTTCTTCCTCCGGACCAATGCAACGCGACCGCATGCTCGGAGACGGCCAAGTAAAGGAACAAGTCTTCTCCAAGGACGGGTTTTGATAGGATAGGAGGTTTGGCCATGTGGTCTTTTAACCTTTTGAATGCCTCCTCGCATTCATCTGTCCATTCGAACTTTTGGCATTTCTTCAGTATGTTGAAGAAGGGTATGCACTTGTCCGTGGACCGTGAGATAAAGCGGCTCAGTGCGGCTACCTTTCCGGTCAAACTTTGCACGTCCTTATGTTTCTTGGGGGATGGCATGTCCAGGAGAGCTTGGATTTTCTCCGGGTTCGCCTCGATCCCCCTTTGGCTGACTATGAAGCCCAGGAATTTTCCCGACTTGACCCCGAAGGTGCATTTTTTCGGATTGAGTTTCATGCCGTATCTTCGGACGACTTCGAAACATTCCTCTAAGTCGCTTGCATGGCTGTTGCATGCTTTGGATTTGACGAGCATGTCGTCTACATATACTTCCATGTTTCGTCCCAGGAGGCTTTTAAACATCCGGTTAACCATTCTTTGATAGGTTGCTCCGGCGTTTTTCAATCCGAAAGGCATGACTAGGTAACAGTATACCCCCTTATCCGTCCCGAAGCTAGTGCACTCTGGTCCGCCGTATGCATTTTTATTTGGTTATACCCGGCATAGGCATCCATGAAAGACAAGAAATTAAATCCGGACGTGGCGTCCACCATGCAGTCGATCCCGGGGCGGAAAGCAGTCCTTTGGGCAGGCTTTGTTTAGATCTGTGAAATCTATACAAACCCGCCAAGTCCCGTTTGGCTTGGGCACCAGGACCGGATTGGCCAGCCATTCCGGATAGTATACGTCGCGGATCATGCTATTGGACAAAAGTTTATCCACCTCTTTCTCTAAGGCCTCGACTTTCACCGAGTCGAGCGGGCGTCTCTTTTGCTGTACAGGGGGCATGTCCGGGTTGACATTGAGTACATGGGTGATGACATGAGGGCTGATGCCGGTCATTTCTTCTTGGCGCCATGCAAAAATGTCGATGGCGCCCTTCAGTGTTTTTATTATTTTATCTTTTTCCTCCGGATCTAGGCTTCTCCCTATCCGGAGTACTTTGGTGGAGTCGTCGTCGCACACTGGTATTTCTTCGACGTCCTCCATTTGTTCTACGACCCTTTCGGATCCTATGCGAGGATCCAGCTCGTCTTCTTCAGCCTTCTCTATCTCAGGGGGCCCCCGGACCATGAGTACTGGCAAGTGGGTGGCAACATTGTAACATTGCCTGGCCTCTCCTTGATTTCCCCTCACCGTTCCGACTCCGGCTTCCTGGGTAGGGAATTTTAGGCATAGGTGTCGGATTGAAGTTATTGCACCAAAGTCGACGAGGGCCGGTCGGCCTAAGATTGCGTTGTAGGCTGTTGGACAGTCTACCACCACGAAGGTGCAATACTTGAATGTGCTTTGGGGGGTATCCGGGCACAGGGTAACTGGGAGCCTGACTTTTCCCATCGGGATTAGCGTTGTCCCACCCTGTGAGCTGCGATCCACTAGGAGAGAGGTCCCGGTCGGTCAACCCTATCGCAGTGAAGGCTTCTTTGAAGAGCAAGTTCACGGAACTTCCGTTGTCAATCAGGACCCTAGCCACCACTTTATTTGCGATGGGGGTCTCTATGACCAGCGGGTCGTGATGAGGAAAACGTACCGTCTTGGCGTCTTCTTCCGTGAACGTTATGGGTTGGTCCATTAGCCGAGGCCTTTGAGCTGGGAGTTGAGTGACCTCCCACACCTCACTATGTCTTGCGGCCTCGGCATATCTCTTTCGCTCCTTTCGAGTGTTTCCTCCGATATGGGGACCTCCGGAGATCATGGCTACCCGTCCATTACGCCGGGGCGGTAGTCCGGGTATATGCTGGGCGTCACCTGCGGGAGCAGCTGGAGGCAATACTCCTGCTGTACCCCCTGGTGTTCCCGAAGGCATACCCCCTGCCACCCGCCCCGGTTAAGGTGGGGCAACCTATTTTTGATCCACTCATAGAGGTGGCCCAAACGGATCAGATTCTCAATCTCATCTTTGAGATTTTTACACTCATTGGTGCTGTGGCCAATGTCGTTGTGGTACTCGCACCTTTTACTCGGATCTCTCCGGGAGCTGTCTCTGTACAATGGCTGGGGTCTCCGGTAGTGCGTATTCTGCCTTGTGGCAAAATATACACGTTCCTGAGAGTCCGTGAGCTCTGTGTACTGGGTGTATTGGGGTGTGTACCCCTTCTTTTGGCGCTTCTCTCCCGTTCGGGTGCTGCCCTTGGAAGACCTTTTGCTTCTCGACCCTTGGGTAGGGCCTGTTAAGCTAGCGGTCGGGGCAGCCTGTGAAGGAGTCCGTCCATTCACCCCGGACGGGTTGCCGTAATGGGAAGATGCCGGGAGCAAAGCTTGGCCCCAGGCGTATCCGGGAGTAGCAGAAAACTGTATGCCACTTATCGGAGGGGTCGCGGTCGGGACAGTACCCGAGGGCGATACTCCTGGCATGTATCCTGCTATCCCGGTGGGATAATAGCCTCCGTAAGCCACGATCTGGGCTTCTTCGAGGTTAATATATTTTTGGACTCGCTTCGGAAGTCCCGAAGGCTAGCGGCCGCCTTCTTGCTGTAATTCGTTCCAGAAGGGAGTCCCGGTGCGGATTCCAGCTTGGAGAAGCGCAAGCTGTTGTCCGTCGTCGACCTTCTTGGTCTTCGAGGCTTCCTCTCGGAACCTCTTGATGTAATTCTTCAAGGTCTCGGTGGGCAGTTGCTTGATGTTGGTCAAGGCACTAACCTCCAAGTTGACCTTCCCAGGCGGCGACAAATTGTCTCCGAAGTTGGTTTGGAGTTTGTTCCAACATCCCACCGATCCCGGTTCCAATTTCTTGAACCATTCCTCTGCCGATCCGCTCGAGTGAGGGGGAAGCATAAGCATTTGGCGTCATTGCCGACCCGCATGACTCGTCATGACTCGGTTGAATCGTGACAAGTGATCACTGGGGTCGGAGTTCCCAGTATATGCCGCCATCTCGGGCATCTTGAAGTTTTTAGGGAGCTCCGCCTCCAGGATATGTTTGGCACAAGGCTCCCGATCCTCACTGTCCGAGTCGGAGTCATCTCCCTTTTGCCTCCGGGAGACTCGGGCAATATCCTTTCGAAGTATGGCAAGTTCTGCCATAATCCCTTCGTTCTGATGCACCCGAGGAGACTACGGGTCCGTATCTTTTTTGGTCAAGGTGATCCGGAGGTCACCTTGATTCCCATTGATTTGATTTCTCGGATCAATGGGTGGACATCTCGTGTCCTCCTCTTCCTCTACCCCTCGGTTCTGGTGCACGGAAACGCTTTTCCGGTCCCCTCGATCCTGAGGGCCAAGACTCCCTCTTTGGGGCTTGCCCCTCTGCGGACCTTTCCCTTTAGGGAAATCCGAGCGGACCTTTCGCGGATCCTGCGCCTTTTTCTTTCGACCAGAGGCGAAGTAGGGTTTTTTGTTTGGTTTTCCTCGCAGGTGCCTTATAGGGCTAGGTTCCCTAGGCCTTCGCTGCTGGGAATTAGGCGAAGACGTCGCTGGCTCCCCGTCGAGTCCAGCGGCCATCGCCTTGGGATGCACGTGAATACCAGCTGCCTCCATGGCTTTCTGCATGGCTAGCATCACTTCATGCATTTTTTTGATTTTGCACTTTCTGAGCTTCGATCTCAGCTTCATGATCGATAGCTTTTTGTCTGAGGAGCACCAGCTCTTGGTAGCTTCCATCATCATAAGCATACTCGTCGAGGTGTTCCTCGTGGTTTTCATCGGGAACTATTCCTTCTTCTTCTTCCTCGGACTCCTCTGCTGCCCTTGAGGCTACATCTTCCTCATTGGGATCTTGAGCGTCTTCTAGAGGGCGAGGATGACGTGTAGCTCTTGTCTCCACCATTATCGTGAAGTTAAATGCTTGTTGTGAAGCAGCTTTCCTCAGCTCTCAATGAAAGCACCAAAATGTTGACCGAGGTTTTCGGCAACTATTAAAATATAATTATAATAATGAGCTGTAAGAAAGTGAGATGAAGACTTTTTACGTGGTTGGGGCGTTAATGAGCCTTAGTCCACGAGCCACTGCTATTAATGGATGTATTTAATACAGATTCTACACTTGAGAGAATGTTTTTCTCTTAAATACAGAGAATGTTCTTGGTGAGTTTTTTCTCTTCTTGCTCTTTTGCAACCAAGATTCTCCGACCCCATTAAATGAGCTTTGAGGGGGTATTTATAGTGTTTTGGTGGGGTAATCCCTAGAATTGTTCTTACACATGTGTCTGTAAGTATCCATAAAGTTGGGCATTTCCGATGAATATACCATGGGTGATGCATGGTCAAATCCCTAGGTGCTGTAGGGTTTTTATGGAGAATGTCCTTTTTGTCTTATGATTGACGTGACTCTTCGCAGAGTAGCCGTCGCTAGACTTAAATGATCATTACTGTGGCGCTGCTGTTTGGGGGTTGCGCTGTCAGACTTTATTGCGTGTTACAGTCCCAACACGCTTCCTCCCATGCAGCATTAAATGCGACTTGATTTCTCGGGAGAGACCTGACACATCCCGGAGTGCCTTCATGCTATGCTAGCTTCCCGGAGTACCTTGTACTCCGGGTGTATCCTCCGGGACCCATGCGAATAGCGCTTCCTGGTGGCATAAAAAGACTTAGCAAATCTTTCCAAGTTATCTGATCCACGTGTCCCCTCTTGACTGGTCCACGTATATTGGGCGAATTTAGGAGCAACAGTAACCATCTAGATTCTTTCTGGAGCTTAATTTAAATTTTTCATTAAATATTCCTATTTAAGTTGAAATTTAGTTATCTACAACTAACCAACTTAAATCTGAATATCTTTTGAATTTCAAATTTCAAAATTAAGTTGAGGAATTTTAGGCATTGGTTATTAAGATTCTTTAGATATTTTTTAAGTTAATATCTTTTCGAATATTAACTTAAAATGGAATATTTTCAAATTAAGTGGTTACAACTTAATTTTTGATATTTAATTAAATTTAAATTTGAAAAATATTTAGGTTCTAGATTTTTTCTAATACAACCTAAATTAGATATTTTTTTTTCAAATTTAGTGGAAAAGATACTTAGTCAAATAAGATATTTTCTAGATAATTATTTCTAGACTACTTATTATTTCTAATATTAAATAGGAAAATATTATACATTGTGAAATTAATTATTTATATAATTAACTTTGGTACAATTTATTTTAAATATATTTTTCCTAGTATTAAACTAGAAATATATAATTAAGTCTTCTCTACACTTAATTATTTATTTCTTGAATTTAATACATTTAATTAATTTGAAAATTAAATATCTAAGTTGATTTTCATCATCATACTTAAATATTTCTTTTTCATGAAATTTAATTAAATAGAAAATTATTTTTATTTGAAATTTATTTTTTCAACCAAATTTAAATAATTTTCAAAATATATTTTTTCTTTATTTTATTAATCAATTTCGAAATTGCATTTCTTAAATGCTAGAATTTCGAATTTTATCTTGAAAAATAGATTAAGTTGTAAATTAATTATTTTAATTAATTCTTGGATCAACTTAAATCAATGATTTTTTCATTTATTGATTAATTTAAAATAAATTGAAATAAAGTATATTATTAGAAATTAATTAATTAGTCAAAGGAAAATCTAGATAGATGATATTTTTGCTTGAAGTATTTTTCTAGTATATTTAATTAAATAGAAAATTAATATTTAAGTTGATTTTCATCATCATACTTAAATATTTGAAATTTTTCTTATATATTTAATTAAATAGGAAAATTATATTTTTTGTTGTAAATTAATTTTATTAATTAATTTTGGGTCAACATTAAATTAGAATAATTTTTCCAGGATTTATTTTAATATGCATTTTTCGAAAATTGTATTCTTATATACTTTAATTTTTCGAAATGCAATATATATTTATAGAAAATTAAATTTGAGTTGTAAATTAATTTAAATTAATTTTGTAACAACTTAAATTGAATATTTTTCTAAATATTTATTGAAAATTATTACTAAGATGGAAATAATTCATGTTATTTTCATATCCATCTAAGTAAAATTTATAAATATTAAATTAAAATTTATATTTAGAATTTTTCATTCTAAATTGGAAATTTTAATTAAATAAATATATATATTTAAAATAAATAGAATAAATAAAGAGAATCAAAGAAAATACAACTCTTTTTAAATAATGAGCTTTATTATTAAGATATTCGATCTCCATTGTGGGTTTTACACCGCGTTTGTTTTAGTGAGTAATCCTCCCTAATGGAGGAACGTTCATTAGCAATTTCGCACCGTTTAACCTCACATGATAAGTAGTTTGTAAGTGTTTTGTATGGTATGGATCACCCTAATGGTGGCGACCATACTTGACTTGCAAATTATGAAACAATGGTGGAAGCTCATAAGATAGAATTGCCTTGACTCTCGCCTAAACGGGACAACGCTGAATTCCAATCTTGATCGAATAAAAGGTTGCTAGAATGTTTAACATTTTAGACGAGCTGACAACTCTATTCAATGAATGGTAGCTTTGACTCTCGCCTAAACGGGACACTGATATCAGTTTGTTGAAAACCTTGGAAATTATTTAGGATTGTAAGTTTTAGTATTTTCACTTGTCATTCCTACTTGCTATATGCTTATAATTTCTGAATTGTGTATGAATTTATATTGAACCATGTTATTTTCTGTTATTAAGTTGTAGTTTAATTTCGAATCTTCATTGTTGGTCTAACTTGGCTTGTTTATCTAATGAGATAAATCCCTAGTGGATTTTCACCATTAGACATTCATAATAGTGTTAGATCTCGAAAGATAAATATTGTATATGCGACATCTAGTTGTTCATCAATTGATGACACCTTAGACTAGTATTTTTACGATATGAAACAAGAAGATTATATAAATAAGATTACTTTGACTTTCGCTAATCGAAGCATCGTTGGATTCTTATTTTAAACAAAATTATCCTAATTCCTCTTAGCTTATTCATTTCGAATTAGCTCAATAACATATCATTGGATGAATGGTCTATAAATCATTTCATGTCATTCTATATTTTCTCTTAAGAAATTAAATGACGCATAAGATTATAATCCCGAAACTCTATTCCCAATTGATATAAATCCTCAATCTTAGAAATCTCCTACTTGTATGGGCAAATCTGACTTAGAGTTTAAATAGTAGTGGTGGTCCAAGAAAGAATTACTCATAATATTTGGTTGAATTTAAGTCTTTGACTTTAATTTTAGAATCCAAACAGAAATTTTCTTATATTTCTAATTCCAGATACAATACAGTTACACTTTCTCAAGTGTTTAATAACCATCTTTTATTAATGGATTCAAACTGTATGGAATATGAGTTAGGTATTCTGTGACCAGGATCCACTTGCACTATTCTAAGAATTCTTTTATAAACCTATGTCATCAAAAGACACTACCACATTTTTTTTAATCTATGGCATTTGTATCTTGTTCATAGTGGAATTGACAAGATCAATCTCTGCAAAGAGTTAATATGCCTATATCCACTGAAAGTAGTTCATCTCATTCGCAGATGGGTGTACATTCAGGGGTGGATATGAGTTTTTCGTTGTATTCTTAAAACGATAACTCTAGATTATACCTTTTAGCAAGAAATTTGAAATGTTTGAAAAATTTCATTAATTTCTAGCAATGGTTAAAACCATTAAGGTAAGTGGTTAAAGATCTTGCGAACTGATAGGGGTTGAGAAATAGTTAGTAGATATGCAGTTCAAAGATCATTAAATTGATTTTTGAATTATATCCAAACTTACCTCCCCAGAAATTTCGAGTTGGATATTGATGATTAGTTACTAGTCGTTGCATAATTCCTTCTATGGTAATACAATTTCAGAATGATGTAATGGTTGTATACTTAATGTAAATCATTACTAGATTCATGAATGACCTAATCAAAATCTTAAGAAAAGCTAAAATTGTTAACCATGGTTTGTTAGCTGTTCTAAGTGATTAGGGGTGGACCATCCCATTGTCAATAGATAAGAATGTGTTTGTTCAAACAAATACTACTTTTCTAAGAAAAAGACTAAGTCTGAAAATCAAGTAGCAAATAAAGGAGATATTTAATTCTTGATTCCAAAAGTGTTCTATCATCTTATTTGACATATGATGATCCCACTGCCTCTGTTGTCTTGTCACAACCAAAGAGGTTAATACCATTTTCTTAGACATAATTCACGGTA
This sequence comes from Cannabis sativa, assembly GCF_029168945.1. Classification (NCBI taxonomy): domain Eukaryota; kingdom Viridiplantae; phylum Streptophyta; class Magnoliopsida; order Rosales; family Cannabaceae; genus Cannabis; species Cannabis sativa. The sequence continues at coordinate 38,318,294 of NC_083605.1, read as the reverse complement.
CCTTGTCGTAGTGGGAGAGTTTCTAGGAACTCACCTTCTTATTACTTGGGAGACACTAGTGATTAAAATCCATTGTGAGTTTAAACAAGTAATGGATTGTCAAGATAAGAAACTAAGAAGAAAGCCAATAGAACTTTGGTTTAATCCATTCACATGGAGTAACCTAAACTTTTCTATTACAAGGACATAAAAGGAAATTTTCGTTTATAAGTCCATTCAATGGACTTAACAAAACTTCCTGTTCCTAGTATTATAGGTTTGAGTTTATCTAAACCTATGGCTTGTGGTATACCTGGTAATTACTTACTCTAATGCAAGCAACTTACTTTAGTAAGATGCTGAAGCATTTTCTTTCTAATGGCAATCTATAGAAGCTTCACAACTTCTTAGGCATAGATTTTTTTATCTAAGGAAAAGTCTTAACTATTTCAGAAAAGATAAAGCCATGAAAGAATTTCTTATATCAACAGTGAGAGGTCTTAGATTTGCTTTTGTATGCCTTAGACCAGACACCTGCTGTTGAGTGGGAGTAATGAGTAGGTATCAGATTAATCCAGGAGAAGAACATTGGAAGACAATCAAGTAAATCCTAAGATTAAGAAGAGGAACTATATGTTAGTCTATAAGAGTGTGTTTAAAACTCTTAGACTACACCACATCAGATTTCGAAATTTGCCTATGAGCTAGTAAATATTTCTGATAATATGGTGGTTACTCTGGGGGTGGAATAGTGATTTTGGAGAAGTGTAAAAACCTATCTGAAGTCTCTAGGTCTACCAGAGAGGCACTGAATGTTAAGGTTGCAGGAAAGGTACTTATTCAGTCTAAGGAAAGTTCTATACATTTTTGGCATCATTCCAAATTGCCTTAAACTACTAGTGTTAATTTCCTGATTAACCAAAAGTAGTTGCCAAAGATATAGAATCCAGTATCCCAAGAGAGTAGACATATAGAGAGGAATTTCACATTATCAATGATTTTGTGATTAAGGAAGAGTAATAGTGGAGGAAAGGTTGTGGTTAATTCAACCTTTCAGATCCTATTATGAGGAGTTTACTACTACTACACTTGATTTGTATATCAAGGTGTTGAGATTATTTGAAATGCACTTTTTGTTTTATATTAGTGCAAGTGGGAGTTTGTTGGGTTTTATGCCCTAAATAAAACTCATTTCAATATAATCAGATTTACTTATTAATATAGATCAGAAATAACATTTAATGTTGCATGGTTCACATGATTTATTTCATGATTATATGTACATAATGTATAAATTCATCTGAAACCCTTTTCACATACTTGATCCTGTTTATTGTGCCGTCAACACATTGGAAAGTAAACATGACTATGTGAATAAAGTTTCCTAGATTTATCAGACATAGGGTTTTACTGATATGAGAATCTACAACAGAGTTTACTTGCATTTGGAGAAGTGCTATGTTCTTTCCAGAACATTGGTTAAAGTAAAGCTCAGGTTGGATGCATGGAGTATGCATCGGAAGGGACCGATATTGAACTTTGACTTAGATTTATTAAACTTACCGTAAAATCTATTCAAGTCAATATCGCCGAGTTGATCCTAGATCAAATGTTCTTAATCCTGTTATGATTAGGCTCAATCTTGAAAGGCTATTCGTGTTCTTTGATTTGTTAGTTAAGCCTACTTTTAGGTCAGGGTGATACGTACATTTTGGGAACACGGTAGTGCAATTGAGTGGGAGCGCTAGCATAAACATGGAATCTATAGCTTCTATCTGGCGAATAGTAAGCAAGGGATGATCTCCTTCGAGCTTGACCAAACGAACATAAATGGTGGAGTACTCATTTCACATAAGCTGAAATATCATTTATAAGGGGTCAAGTGTTTTAAGGAATAAATACATTGTAGGGTGTAACGGTAATTTAATCCCTTTACAGTGTAGATCATTCATATAGAGGGTCATTGATCAAATTAGGATTATAACAATGGATAACTAATGATGTGTCTATATGGTGGAACATATAGAGCATTCTATATACTGAGAGTGCAATTCTAAGTTCTATGCGTGGATTCAACGAAGAATTAATAAGTTAGTGAATTTTAGTGCTAAATTCTTGATCTACTTATTGGAAGCTCGGTTATTAGTTGAGATAATATTGCTTGTCAGACTCATATAATTGGTTTTGATTAATCAATTATAATTCTCAAATTAGACTATGTGTATTTGTGAATTTTTCACTAAGTAAGGGCGAAATTGTAAAGAAAGAGTTTATAGGGGCATATTTGTTAATTATGATACTTTGTATGGTTCAATTAATAAATATGATAAATGACAATATTATTTAATAATTATTTATAGTTATTAAATAGTTAGAATTGGCATTTAAATGGTTGAATTAGAAAATTGGCGTTTTTGAGAAAATCAGATGCAGAAAAGGTAAAACTGCAAAATTGCAAAAAGTGAGGCCCAAATCCACTAGTATAGGGCCAACCACTTTTGTAGGAAATTTAAACTGATATTTTCATTATTTTAATGCCAAATAATTCAAACCTAACCCTAGTGGAATGCTATAAATAGATAGTGAAGGCTTCAGGAAAATTACACTTAAATTTTCTATTTTTCCTTCAGAGAAAAACCTGAGCCTTTCTCTCTCCCTATCTTTAGCTGCCACTTCTTCTTTCTCTTCCCTCTTGAATTTCGAAATCCTTAGTGTATGAGTAGTGCCCACACACAGTAAGTGATACCTCAATCATAGTGAGGAAGATCGTGAAGAAAGACTTTCAGCAAGAAGGAGGTTTCAGCATCAAAGATTCAGAGAAAGAGATCCAGGTTCAGATATTGATAATGCTCTGCTACAGAAAGGAATCAATGGCTAGATATCTGAACGGAAGGAGTCATTATATTCCGCTGCACCCAATGTAAGGTTTCCTAAACTTTATATGTGTTTATTTCATCGTTTTAGAAAGTTCATATTAAGGGTGTTAAACAACATACTTGTGAGTAGATCTAAGATCCTGGTAAAATAATTTCCAACAGGCAATACCCTAAATATCTCAAAAATGGGAAAACTACGGTTCCCAAAATTGCGCCAACCGGTAGACCGGTTCCCCAACTGGAATTCCAGTTCTGTGGGTTTCCTGGGGACCAACCAGAATTCAAGTTCCTAGAGGCCTCTCTGAACCGGAATTCCGGTTCCTACAGGCCCCTTTGAACCTGAATTACGGTTCAGTGCAGGAATGCCTAAAAATTCTATATCTCAACCCAAAAAACGCCAATCCACATGAGACCTTCCAGACCTGTTCTAAGCATCCTAAAGTTCATTCTCCGAGCAACAAAACACAACAACAAGCACTGAAAAAAAACTTGCCATTAAAGGGCCAAGCTTGAGTTCTAAAACTCAAAGCTTGCTCAAACCCAATAACAGCCCACAAACCAAGCTTAAACCAACTTATTCCAACAAATTTTAACTACAGAGAACACAATTAAACACCAGCAACAAGAACAACAACCAAAATCCCAAAAACATGCATAATTTATTTCTTCAAAAACAAGAATCTAAAGAGGGAGCTACAAGATGCTTTACCTTGGCTTAGATTATAGTTAGAGCTGTTGGAAATCACCTTGAATTGCTGAAGAACACCCAAACCCTAGCTGGTTCTTGGGATTTCGAGAGAGAGAAAGAGAGAGTTGAGAAAGAGCTTCCTTTCGAAACTTTTTTTCTTATTTTTAAAATAATGAATAAAAGGGTTTTATCAAAGATAATATCAGCATAACATAACTTAGAAAATTGATTAAATTACTTAAAGTCACAAAATGACAAAAGGCTAATGGGGCAAAATGACCTTTAATCCCCTCCCACACTAAAACGCCAAAAAGGGCACTAAGGGGTATTTTGGGAATTCTAAACTTATGACTATTCTTGACATTCCTAATGTCTAACTATATCGCCCCGCTATACTATAATACTAAGATGTGATTCTAATAGCCAAACATCGCGTTCTAATGTTGTCGGGCACTGAACATGCAAAATTATGAAATTTCTATATACGACATATAAAATGCATTTTGAATTCAAATAAAATATCATAAATTAATAATTTAGAATTAATAAATAATTTCTGTAATTAAACCCTAATTATCTGCTAATTTCCAAATTTAAGCTAAGCGGTCTATACAACTACCCCCCCTTAAAAGGATTTCGTCCTAGAAATCTAACCTGAATAACTCTGGATATTGGCTTTCATATCTGATTCTAACTCCTAGGTGGCTTCCTCCACCTTGCTATTTCTCCAGAGTACTTTGACCAAAGCTATGGTCTTATTCTGACTGACTTTATCCTTTCTGTCAAGGATCTGCACTGGCTGTTCTTCATATGACATGTCTGGCTGCAGCTCAAGATTTTCATAGCTAAGTACATGAGCAGGGTCTGAAACGTATCTTCTCAACATAGAGACATGAAATACATTGTGAACTACTGACAGAGTTGGAGGCACGGCTAATCAATACGCCACTTGTCCAACCTTCTTGAGAATGTCGAAAGGTCCTGTAAATCTAGGACATAACTTGCCTCTTTTCCAAAAAACTCTTGATCCCCTTCATTGGAGATACTTGTAAAAACACGTGATCCCCTACTTGGAACTCAACATCTCTGCGTTTTGGATCTGCATAACTCTTTTGCCTACTCAGAGAGGCAAGCTATCCAAAACTATGGATTTTGGTACACCATCCAGTCTTACTATTTCTTTGACGTATAAATCTGCGTACTGATCCACTAAAAAGGTTGTTTTAACTGGTAGAAAATGTGCAGACTTCGTGAATCGATCTATCACAACCCAAATAGAATCAAACAAACCCGTGGTTCTAGGTAACGCAACCACAATGTCCATTGTGGTATCCTCCCATTTCCACTCAGGTAGAGTTAAAGGTTGTAACAACCCTGCCGTTCTCGAATGTTCAGCCTTGATTTGCTGACAGGTTAGGCATCTCGATTCGAATTCTACAACATTCTTCTTCATTCTGCTCCACCAGAAATAAGGTTTAAGATCCCGATACATCTTTGTGGTGTCGGGGTGTAGGGAATATTGAGTGGTATGAGCCTCTTCAAAAATTTCATTTCTAAGTTCCATATTATTAGGAACACAAACCCTGGTTTTGAGCAATAACATCCCACTGTCTGACAATGTAAAGTGTCTGGCTTGACCAGCTGATATCTCTTCTCTGATCTTTACTAGCTCTGGATCAGTCATCTGAGCGACTTTAATTCGTTATAGAACAGATCAGATTGCTCCGTCAAGTTATGAAGCTTGCCTACAACAAACTAAATGCTACATCTGACCATGTCCTCTGCTAACTGAGGTGAAATCCGAATCATACTAGCTACTTGCCCGAGACCCCTCCTCCTCAGGGCATCGGCCACTACATTAGCCTTTCAAGGGTGGTAAAGAATCTCACAATCGTAATCCTTAACTAACTCAAACCAACGCCTTTGTCTCATATTCAAATCTTTCTGGGTAAAAAAATATTTGAGACAGTTATGGTCGGTATAAATTTCCCATATCTCTCCATAGAGATAATGTCGCCAAATTTTTAAAGCAAACACTACCGCGGCCAATTCTAGGTCATGAGTCTGATATCGCTACTCATAATCTTTCAACTGACGAGAAGCATAGGTGATAACCCGATCGACTTTCATCAGTACACACCCCAGACCCTGTCTGGATGCATCACAGTAAACCACTAGCCTCACACATGTCTGTCCATACAAAATGCTGATTCTTTTTAGTAAGCTCAGTTAAGGGTGTTGAAATTTTAGAGAACCCTTCCACAAACTGACGATAATAACTAGCTAGACCCAAGAAACTTCTAATTGTTGGAATTTATTTTACCAGGATCTTAGATCTACTCACAAGTATGTTGATTAACACCCTAAATATGAACTTTCTAAAACGATAAATTAAACACATATAAAGTTTAAGAAACCTTACATTGGGTGCAGCGGAATTAAATGACTCCTTCCGTTCAGATATCTAGCCCTTGATTCCTTTCTGTGGCAGAGCATTATCAATATCTGAACCTGGATCTCTTTCTCTGAATCTTTGATGCTGAAACTCCTTTGTTGATGATCTTTCTTCACGATCTTCCTCACTGTGATTGAGGTATCACTTGATGTGTGTGGGCACTACTCATACACTAAGGATTTCGAAATTATCAAGAGGGAAGAGAAGAAGTGGCAGCTAAAGATAGGGAGAGAGAAGAGAAGGCTCAGTTTTTCTGATTCAGAAAGTGTCAGGAAAAAGTCTTATTTTCCTGAAGCCTTCACTATCTATTTATAGCATTCCACTAGGGTTAGGTTTGAATTATATGGCATTAAAATAATGAAAAAATCAACTTAAAATACCTACTAAGGTGGCCGGCCATACACTTAGTGGATTGGGCCTTGCTTTTTGCAATTTTGCAATTTTAACACCTTTTGTATCTGATTTTCTCAAAAATGCCAATTTCCTAATTCAACCATTTAAATGCCAATTCTAACTATTTAATAACTATAAATAATTATTAAATAATATTGTCATTTATCATATTTATTAATTGAACCATACAAAGTATCATAATTAACAAATATGCCCCTATAAACTCTTTCTTTACAATTTCGCCCTTACTTAGTGAAAAATTCACAAATAGACATAGTCTAATTTGTGAATTATAATTGATTAATCAAAACCAATTACATGAGTCTTACAAGCAATATTATCTCAACTAGTGGGGGGACCATGGGTCTATATAACCGAGCTTCCAATAAGTAGATCAAGAATTTAGCACTAAAATTCACTAACTTATTAATTCTTCGTTGAATCCACGCATAGAACTTAGAATTGCACTCTCAGTATATAGAATGCTCTATATGTTCCACCATATAGACACATCATAAGTTATCCATTGTTATAATCCTAATGTGATCAATTACCCTCTATATGAATGATCTACACAGTAAAGGGATTAAATTACCGTAACACCCTACTATGTATTTTATCCTTAAAACACTTGACCCCGTATAAATGATATTTCAGATTTTGTGAAATGAGATCTCCACCATTTATTTTTGTTTGGTCAAGCTCGAAGGTGATCATCCTTTGCTTACTATTCACCAGATAGAAGCTATAGATTCCATGTTTATGCTAGCGCTCCCACTCAATTGCACTACCGTGTTCCCAAAAAGTTTGTATCACCCTGACCTAAAAGTAGGCTTAACTAACAATTCAAGGAACACGAATAGCCTTTCAAGATTGAGCCTAATCATAACAAGATTAAGATCATTTGATCTAGGATCAACTAGGCGATATTGACTTGAATAGATTTTACGGTAAGTTTAATTTAAATCTAAGTCAAAGTTCAATATTGGTCCCTTCCGATGCATAATCCATGCATCCAACCTGAGCTTTACTTTAACCAATGTTCTCGAAAGAACATAGTATTTCTCCAAATACAAGTAAACTCTTGTTGTAGATTATCATATCAGTAAAACCCTGTGTCTGATAAATCTAGGAAACTTTATTCACATAGTCATGTTTACTTTCCAATGTGTTGACGGCACAATAAACAGGATCAAGTATGTGAAAAGGGTTTCAGATGAATTTATACATTATGTACATATAATCATGAAATAAATCATGTGAACCATGCAACATTAAATGTTATTTCTGATCTATATTAATAAGTAAATCTGATTATATTGAAATGAGTTTTATTTAGGGCATAAAACCCAACAAACTCCCACTTGCACTAATATAAAACAAAAAGTGCGTTTCAAATAATCTCAACACCTTGATATACAAATCAAGTGCAGTAGTAGTAAACTCCTCGTAATAGGATTTTAAAGGTTGAATTAAACACGACCTTTTCTCCACCATTACTCTTCCTTTAATCACAAAATCATTGATAATGTGAAATTCCTCTCTATATGTCTACTCTCTTGGGATACTGGATTCTATATCTTTGGCAACTATTTTTGGTTAATCAGGAAATTAACACTAGTAGTTTAAGGCAATTTGGAATGATGCCAAAAATGTATAGAACTTTCCTTAGACTGAATAAGTACCTTTCCTGCAACCTTAACATTCAGTCCCTCTCTGGTAGACCTAGAGACTTCAGATAGGTTTTTACACTTCTCCAAAATCACTATTCCACCCCCAGAGTAACCACCATCTTATCAGAAAGATTTACTAGCACAAAGGCAAATTTCGAAATCTGATATGGTGTAGTCTAAGAGTTTTAAACACACCCTTATAGACTAACATATAGTTCCTCTTCTTAATCTTAAGATTTACTTGATTGTCTTCCAATGTTCTTCTCCTGGATTAATCTGATACCTACTCATTACTCCCACTCAACAACAGGTGTCTGGTCTAAGGCATACAAAAGCATATCTAAGACCTCTTACTGTTGATTTAAGAAATTGTTTCATGGCTTTATCTTTTCTGGAATAGTTGAAACTTTTCCTTAGATAAATAAAATCTATACCTTAGAAGTTGTGAAGCTTCTATAGATTGCCATTAGAAAGAAAATGCTTCAGCATCTTACTAAAGTAAGTTGCTTGCATTAGAGTAAGTAATTCCCAGGTATACCACAAGCCATAGGTTTAGATAAACTCAAACCTATAATACGAGGAACAAGAAGTTTTGTTAAGTCCATTGAATAGACTTATTAACTAAAATTTCCTTTTATGTCCTTGTAATAGAAAACTTTAGGTTACTCCATGTGAATGGATTAAACCATAGTTCTATTGGCTTTCTTCTTAGTTTCTTATCTTGACAATCCATTACTTGTTTAAACTCACAATTGATTTTAATCACTAGTGTCTCCCAAGTCATAAGAAGGTGAGTTCCTAGAAACTCTCCCACTACGACAAGGTACCATGAATTATGTCGAAGAAAACTAAATGGTATTAACCTCTTTGGTTGTGACAAGACAACAGAGGCAGTGGGATGATAGAACACTTTTGGAATCAAGAATTAAATATCTCCTTTATTTGCTACTTGTTTTTCAGACTTAGTCATTTTCTTAGAAAAGTAGTATTTGTTTGAACAAACACTTTCTTATCTATTGACAATGGGATGGTCCACCCCTAATCACTTAGAATAGCTAACAAACCATGGTTAACAGTTCTAGCTTTTCTTAAGATTTTGATTAGGTCATCCATGAATCTAGTAATGATTTACATTAAGTATACAACCATTACATCATTCTGAAATTGTATTACCATAGAAGGATTAAGGCAACGACTAGTAACTAATCATCAACATGCAACTCGAAATTTCTGGGGAGGTAAGTTTGGATATAATTCAAAAATCAATTTAATGATCTTTGAACTGCATATCTACTAACTATTTCTCCACCCTATCAGTTCGCAAGATCTTTAACCACTTACCTTAATGGTTTTAACCATTGCTAGAAATTAATGAAATTTTTCAAACATTTCAAATTACTTTGCTAAAAGGTATAATCTAGAGTTATCGTTTTAAGAATACAACGAAAAACTCATATCCACCCCTGAATGTACATCCATCTGCGAATGAGATGAACTACTTTCAGTGGATATAGGCATATTAACTCTTTGCAGAGATTGATCTTGTCAAATCCACTATGAACAAGATACAAATGCCATAGATTAAAAAAATGGTAGTGTCTATTGATGACTTAGGTTTAGTTACATCAAAGAGTTCTTAGAATACTGCAAGTGGAACCTGGTCACAGAATACCTAACTCATATTCCATACAGTTTTAATCCATTAATAGAAGATGGATATTAAACACTTGAGAAAGTGTAACTGTATTGTATTCTGGAATTAGAAATATAAGAAAATTTCTATTTGGAATCTAAAATTAAAGTCAAAGACTTAAATTTATACCAAATATTATGAGTAATTCTATCTTGGACCAGCACTACTAATACAAACTATAAGTCAGATTTGCCCATACAAGTAGGAGATTTCTAAGATTGAGGATTTATATCAATTGGGAATAGAATTTCGGGATTATAATCATATGCGTCATTTAATTTCTTAAGAGAAAATATAGAATGACATGAAATAATTTATAGACCATTCATCCAATGATATATTTTGAAGCTAATTCGAAATGAATAAGCTAAGAGGAATTAGGATAATTTCGTTTATAAATAAGAATCCAACGATGCTTTGATTAGCGAAAGACAAAGTAATCTTATTTATGTAATCTTCTTGTTTCATATTGTAAAAATACTAGTCCAAGGTGTCATCAATTGATGAACAGCTAGATGTTGCATATACAATATTTATCTTTCGAGATCTAACACTATTATGTATGTCTAATGGTGAAAATCCTCTAGGGATTTATCTCATTAGAAAAACAAACATGTTAGACCAACAATGAAGATTCGAAATTAAACTACAACTTAATAACAGAAAATAACATGGTTCAATATAAATTCATACACAATTCAGAAATTATAAGCATATAGCAAGTAGGAATGACAAGTGAAAATACTAAAACATACAATCCTAAATAATTTCTAAGGTTTTTCAACAAACTGATACAGTGTCCCGTTTAGGCGAGAGTCAAAGCATCATCCATTGAATAGAGTTGTCAGCTCATCTAAAATGATAACCATTCTAGCAACCTTTTATTCGATCAAGATTGGAATTCAGCGTTGTCCCGTTTAGGCGAGAGTCAAGGCAATTCTATCTATGAGCTTCCACCATTGTTTCATAATTTCCAAGTCAAGTATGGTCGCCACCATTAGGGTGATCTATACCATACAAAACACTTACAAACTACTTATCATGCGAGGTTAAACGGTGCAAAATTGCTAATGAACGTTCCTCCATTAGGGAGGATTACTCACTAAAACAAACACGGTGTAAAACCCACAATGGAGATCGAATATCTTAATAATAATCAAGCTCATTATTTAAAGTGAGTTGTATTTTCTTTGATTCTCTTTATTTATTCTATTTATTTTAAATATATATTTATTTAATTAAAATTTCCAATTTAGAATGAAAAATTCCAAATACAAATTTTAATTTAATATTTATAAATTTTACTTAGATGGATATGAAAATAACATGAATTATTTCCATCTTAGTAATAATTTCCAATAAATATTTAGAAAAATATTCAATTTAAGTTGTTACAAAATTAATTTAAATTAATTTACAACTCAAATTTAATTTTCTATAAATATATATTGCATTTATAAAAATTAAAGTATATAAGAATACAATTTTCGAACAAATGCATATTAAAATAAAAAATAAATCCTGGAAAAATTATTCTAATTTAATGTTGGCCCAAAATTAATTAATAAAATTAATTTACAACAAAAAATATAATTTTCCTATTTAATTAAATATATAAGAAAAATTTCAAATATTTAAGTATGATGATAAAAATCAACTTAAATATTAATTTTCTATTTAATTAAATACACTAGAAAAATACTTCAAGCAAAAATATCACCTATCTAGATTTTCCTTTGAGTAATTAATTCAATTTCTAATAATATACTTTAATTCAATTTATTTTAAATTAATCAATAAATAAAAAAATCATTAATTTAAGTTGATCCAAGAATTAATTAAAATAAATAATTAATTCACAACTTAATCTATTTTTCAAATAAAATTTGAAATTCCAGCATTTAAGAAATGCAATTTCAAAATTTGATTAATAAAATAAAGAAAAAATATATTTTGAAAATTATTTAAATTTAGTTGAAAAAATAAATTTCAACTAAAAATAATTTTCTATTTAATTAAATGTCATGAAAAAGAAATATTTAAGTATGATGATAAAAATCAACTTAGATATTTAATTTTCAAATTAATTAAATGTATTAAATTCAAGAAATAAATAATTAAGTGTAGAGAAGGCTTAATTATTAATCTCTAGTTTAATACTAGGAAAAAATATACTTAAAATAAATTGTACAAAAATTAATTATTTAAATAATTAATTTCACAATGTATAATATTTTCCTATTTTAATATTAGAAATAATAAGTAGTCTAGAAATAACTACCTAGAAAATATCTTATTTAACTAAGTATCTTTTCCACAAAGCTTGAAAAAATATCTAATTTAAGTTGTATTAGAAAAAATCTAGAACTTACATATTTTCAAATTTAAATTTAATTAAATATCAAAAATTAAGTTGTAACCACTTAATTCAAAAATATTTCATTTTAAGTTAATATTCGAAAAGATATTAACTTAAAAAATATCTAAAGAATCTTAATAACCAATGCCTAAAATTCCTCAACTTAATTTTGAAATTTGAAATTCAAAAGATATTCAGATTTAAGTTGGTTAGTTGTAGATAACTAAATATCAACTTAAATAAGAATATTTAATGAAAAATTTAAATTACGTTCCAGAAAGAATCTAGATGGTTATAATTCTATATTTAATTAAATACAAGAAAATACATATAGTTTAGCTTAGAATAAAGAATTCTTTAAACTATAATTTTCTTAAATTAATTTCAAAATAAATAAAATTAATTATGTTGCTAATCAATTTTATTAGGTTAAACTAGTGTAATTAACCTAGTACAGTTGTTCAAATCAGGCAAATGGGCCTTCACAATTGGGGTGGTTAATGTGAGGGGGTGCTGGGTTCAGTATGTCGTACCCACTTCTATGGCTCCCAACTCTCACACAAGGCCCAAAAGAGAGGAATTTAACCTTAATAAGAACAACTGTTATTAATTGAATAGGCCCAAAAACTAAATGGGCCTAAATAAATTCTATCAAAAACTATGATAATTTATTTTAGCAACAACAACCTATATGTATCTATAATAAAATTAAACACATAGGCTCACACAGGCACACTTTGGATGGGTCCTATCATGTTGCTAGGTCATACACAAATGAAAGAAGATTGTAAATATACCTGTTACAAATTATTATCTTGACCAAGGGAGCCATCAGATCATTAGATTTGGCAAAAAGTAACCATGGCTATTTGCAATCAAGTAATAATAGGTTTTGAAAACTTACATATAAGCTAAAACACATACTCCTCCAACAAGGTTAGTTGGATAGTTGGATGTAGGATTTATTTAATTTTAAGATAAATATTTAATTTCGAAAATAATTAATTAAATAATAAATAAAAAAAAATCGAAAAATTTAAAAAAATTTGAAAAAAATCGATTTTTTTTTAAAAAAATTTAAATTTAAAATTAAACCTACAATTTTTGAAAAATTAGGTTTCAACCAACCTAAATTTCATTTCAAAAATTTGCTAACTACTTTTAAATTTTAAATGTTATTTTATAAATAAAAATTAAATAAAAAATTAGAAAAGATAAATAAATATCTTTTTCAAATTTTAAATGTAATTTAAATAAATAAAATAACAAAATTTAAAAAATTAGCAAAATATCTTATATGATTTAAAAATTACATGATTATAAATATCTTATTTTTAAATTTAAAATAAGATAAGATATAATCAAATTTTAAAATAAGATAGATTTTTAAGCTAGAAGATAGATACTAATTCTATTCAAATTCAAATTACACTAATATCTTGAATTAAATTTAAAAAATATTAAATTAATTCAAAAAGATAATTAGAATTGAATTAGGAATAGTAATAGTATAAATACAAAACTATACCAAAAACCGGAAGTTAATTCCATGAAAAAGCATGAAAAATCGAAGAAAAATGAAAAAATTGTGAACTGTACGGACAGATTTGCGATCGCAGGAAAATTTCAGCACAGCCCCGATTTTTTCAAATCTTCAAAAATTCACCACTAATTAAAATAAAATCGAAATTGAGTTCTGTAAAAGGCTAACTTGCTTAATTTTTTCCATACTATCCAATAAAAATAATTCCAGAAACAAAATCGCAATTATTTTTCACGAAAATTTACAAACATCAATCAATCATCAAATAACACTCAATACAACATGATACCATCCAAAGAACATACAAACAATCGTTTTAAAGTCCAAATTTCTTGCAAGTAAATCAATTACCATGGCTCTGAGGCTAGTTGTTGGAATTTATTTTACCAGGATCTTAGATCTACTCACAAGTATGTTGATTAACACCCTAAATATGAACTTTCTAAAACGATAAATTAAACACATATAAAGTTTAGGAAACCTTACATTGGGTGCAACAGAATTAAATGACTCCTTCCGTTCAGATATCTAGCCCTTGATTCCTTTCTGTAGCAGAGTATTATCAATATCTGAACCTGGATCTCTTTCTCTGAATCTTCGATGCTGAAACTCCTTTGTTGATGATCTTTCTTCACGATCTTCCTCACTATGATTGAGGTATCACTTGATGTGTGTGGGCACTACTCATACACTAAGGATTTCGAAATTATCAAGAGGGAAGAGAAGAAGTGGCAGCTAAAGATAGGGAGAGAGAAGGCTCAGTTTTTCTGATTCAGAAAGTGTCAGGAAAAAGTCTTATTTTCCAGAAGCCTTCACTATCTATTTATAGCATTCCACTAGGGTTAGGTTTGAATTATATGGCATTAAAATAATGAAAAAATCAACTTAAAATACCTACTAAGGTGGCCGGCCATACACTTAGTGGATTGGGCCTTGCTTTTTACAATTTTGCAATTTTAACACCTTTTGTATCTGATTTTCTCAAAAATGCCAATTTCCTAATTCAACCATTTAAATGCCAATTCTAACTATTTAATAACTATAAATAATTATTAAATAATATTGTCATTTATCATATTTATTAATTGAACCATACAAAGTATCATAATTAACAAATATGCCCCTATAAACTCTTTCTTTACAATTTCGCCCTTACTTAGTGAAAAATTCACAAATAGACATAGTCTAATTTGTGAATTATAATTGATTAATCAAAACCAATTACATGAGTCTTACAAGCAATATTATCTCAACTAGTGGGGGGACCATGGGTCTATATAACCGAGCTTCCAATAAGTAGATCAAGAATTTAGCACTAAAATTCACTAACTTATTAATTCTTCGTTGAATCCACGCATAGAACTTAGAATTGCACTCTGAGTATATAGAATGCTCTATATGTTCCACCATATAGACACATCATTAGTTATCCATTGTTATAATCCTAATGTGATCAATTATCCTCTATATGAATGATCTACACAGTAAAGGGATTAAATTACAGTAACACCCTACTATGTATTTTATCCTTAAAACACTTGACCCCGTATAAATGATATTTCAGCTTATGTGAAATGAGATCTCCACCATTTATTTTCATTTGGCCAAGCTCGAAGGTGATCATCCTTTGCTTACTACTCGACAGATAGAAGCTATAGATTCCATGATTACGCTAGCGCTCCCACTCAAGTGCACTACCGTGTTCCCAAAAAGTATGTATCACCCTGACCTAAAAGTAGGCTTAACTAACAATTCAAGGAACACGAATAGCCTTTCAAGATTGAGCCTAATCATAACAGGATTAAGATCATTTGATCTAGGATCAACTAGGCGATATTGACTTGAATAGATTTTACGGTAAGTTTAATTTAAATCTAAGTCAAAGTTCAATATCTGTCCCTTCCGATGCATACTCCATGCATCCAACCTGAGCTTTACTTTAACCAATGTTCTGGAAAGAACATAGTATTTCTCCAAATACAAGTAAACTCCTGTTGTAGATTATCATATCAGTAAAACCCTGTGTCTGATAAATCTAGGAAACTTTATTCACATAGTCATGTTTACTTTCCAATGTGTTGACGGCACAATAAACAGGATCAAGTATGTGAAAAGGGTTTCAGATGAATTTATACATTATGTACATATAATCATTGAAAAAATCATGTGAACCATGCAACATTAAATGTTATTGCTGATCTATATTAATAAGTAAATCTGATTATATTGAAATGAGTTTTATTTAGGGCATAAAACCCAACACTAATTTCGGTCCTGTTTTCGGTCTTGGCCAATCCCTGACGGATTCTATCTTTCCCGGATCCAGCTTGATCCCATCTTTGCTAACAATGTGTCCAGGGAAGGACACCCGAGATAGCCAAAATTCACACCTTTTAAACTTGGCATAAAGCTTGTGTTCTCGAAGCCATTGCAGAACCATTCGGAGATGTTGCTCATGCTCCTCTTCTGATTGAGAGTACACAAGGATGTTGTCGATAAACACAATCACATAGACATCGAGGAAATCCTTGAATTACCTATTAATCAGATCCATGAAAACTATGGGAGCATTGGTTAGTCCAAACGACCTAACCAGAAATTCATAATGTCCATACCTAGTACGGAAAGCCATCTTGGAATGTCCCCCTCTCGGATTCTCAACTAATGATAGCCCGACCGGAGATCAATCTTTGAAAAGACCGTCTTCCCCTGAAGTTGATCAAAAAGATCATCGATCCTAGGTAAAGGGCATTTATTCTTGATTGTTAGCTTATTCAACTCCCGATAGTCGATGCACATTCATAGAGACCCATCTTTCTTCTTAACAAACAGTACCGGAGCTCCCCAGGGTGACACACTAGGCCGAGTAAATCCTATGTCAAGCAACCCTTGGAGTTGAATTTTCAATTCTTTAAGTTCTGCTGGAGCCATTCTATAAGGGGCTTTAGAAACCAGTTCTGATCCAGGTGCAAAATCAATTAGAAAATCAATTTCTCGCTGAGGTGGTAAACCCGGAAGTTCATCAGGAAAAACATCTAGAAATTCCCGAACCACCTTGATGTCTTCTAGCTAAACAGAGTTAGGCCGAGTGGTATCCAATACCACGGCCAGAAACCCTACACATCCATCACATAACAATTCTTTTGCTGTTAACATCAAAATTACCAAGACCCCAGATCCCTGAACCGAACAGACAAAAACAAACGGTTCTTCACCTTCTAGTTGGAAGGTTACCATCTTCCTCTTGCAGTCAATACTGGCTGAATATTTGGACAAGAAATCCATTCCCAGTATAATATCAAAATCTGCTAAGCTCATTTCTATTAGGTCAGCACTTAACTCCCTATCGTCAATCCTGATCGGCATAGACCTAATACACCTTTTGGAGATAACTAACTCTCCGCCAGGTAATAGGGTTCCAAACCCTGATTCATAAGTATCGTGCGATCTATCAAATTTATTAAAGATTATGGCTTAGTTGCCCCAGAGTAAAACAGTACAGAGAATTAAGAGCTATTGACTGAGAGCTGACCTATTACTACCGAAGGGCTGGCTTCTACATCAACCTTAGTTATGGCGAACACCCTTGGTAGAGTGGGTTTCGCTGCAGTCTTTCATGCTTCGGTTCTGAGTTGAGGACAATCCCTCTTGTAATGACCTAACATGCCACATTGAAAGCACCCCTGCCCTTTACACTATCCTAGATGGTGCCTTTTACAACTCGGACACTCCGGGTAAGTGTATCGGGTCTCAGAATTACCCTGCCGATTGCCTCGACCCTGGTTCCCTCTGAACCTCTTGTTCTGACCTGAGCCACTGGTTGCAGTGGATGCTTTTCTTTTCTGATCCATGGCCAAACCACTACCTCCCCTGCTAAAACCTGATGCAGGAGGGGTAGGAGCCCCGCCAACAGCAAGAGTTCCACCAGACTCAATCATACATCCCACTGCACCCTCAGCTCGCAGCGCTTTATCCACCATTTCCGCATAAGTGGTTTTGTCGTCAGTAGTGATCATTAGATCATGTCTCATTTTTGCATTTAACCCATCCAGGTACTTCTCCTTTTTACTGAAATCGGTTGGCACAATTCTTGAGGCCAACCTTGCCAAGCGATCAAACAGAGTCGTGTACTCAGTAACACTCATGTTTTCTTTCTGAGCCAAATGGGTGAATTCTTTTCTCTTGGCGCTTCTGACCGCCTCATTATAGTACTTGGCATTAAACAGTTCTTGGAACTTCTCCCAAGTCATTGTGGTAACGTCATAAATCATGGACACCATGTCCCACCAAACTAAAGCGTCTTCTTAAAATTGGAATGTGGCACAGACAACTCTATCATTACCCATGACGCCCATAAAATTCAAGATCCTGGTGATCACAGTTAGCCATTGCTCGAGTTTCATAACATCGGGGCCTCCCAGGAAAATTGGAGGTGCCTGCTTACGGAACCTTTCATACAGGGGTTCCTTCTGATTCATTGCAACAATCGGTTCAGTCTGCACAGTAGGGGCATGAGCTACTGGTATCTCTGGTGCAGGAACTACAGGAGCACTGTAACGTCCCCGCTTCAAGCCTCCATTGGGCCCTTACACCCACGGAATGAATGGCTCTTATACACGAGTACGTCACTCTGGCTGCTTCATGGACTGACGACTGACCCTACAGACCAACACGAGTGTTTCCAGCGTGCTTTGTCCTCACTCACACGCTTCCTGGGAAGACTTCCCAGGAGGTCACCCATCCTTGAAATTGCTCCCAAGCCAAGCACGCTTAACTGTGGAGTTCTTTCGAGATAGGCTACCGAAAAACAAGATGCACCTTGTTGACATAAGTAGTACCAATCAATCCATTTAAGCTCTCTTCAACTGTGTAGTCCCATACCTACACAGTTTCAGAATCATCCCACTTGACCTTCCCCAGGCGGTGTGGGATTGCACAGCTTACCCGGTATTTCCCCTTACGGATCACGGGACTTCTGACTGTCACAATCACCCCCACTTACAGGGTCCGACGTCCTCGTCGACCACACTTCCGGCTGGGACAAGGCTCTGATACCATTTGTAACGTCCCCGCTTCAAGCCTCCATTGGGCCCTTACACCCACGGAATGAATGGCTCTTATACACGAGTACGTCACTCTGGCTGCTTCATGGACTGACGACTGACCCTACAGACCAACACGAGTGTTTCCAGCGTGCTTTGTCCTCACTCACACGCTTCCTGGGAAGACTTCCTAGGAGGTCACCCATCCTTGAAATTGCTCCCAAGCCAAGCACGCTTAACTGTGGAGTTCTTTCGAGATAGGCTACCGAAAAACAAGATGCACCTTGTTGACATAAGTAGTACCAATCAATCCATTTAAGCTCTCTTCAACTGTGTAGTCCCATACCTACACAGTTTCAGAATCATCCCACTTGACCTTCCCCAGGCGGTGTGGGATTGCACAGCTTACCCGGTATTTCCCCTTACGGATCACGGGACTTCTGACTGTCACAATCACCCCCACTTACAGGGTCCGACGTCCTCGTCGACCACACTTCCGGCTGGGACAAGGCTCTGATACCATTTGTAACGTCCCCGCTTCAAGCCTCCATTGGGCCCTTACACCCACGGACTAATGGCTCTTATACACGGGTACGCCACTCTGGATGCTTCTTGGATTGATGACTGACCCTACAGACCAACACGAGTGTTTCCAGCATGCTTTGTCCTCACTCGCACGCTTCCTGGGAAAACTTCCCAGGAGGTCACCCATCCTGAAATTACTCCCAAGTCAAGCTCGCTTAACTGTGGAGTTCTTTCGTGATGGGCTACCGAAAAACAAGATGCACCTTGTTGACATAAGTAGTACCAATCAATCCATTTAAGCTCTCTTCAACTGTGTAGTCCCATACCTACACAGTTTCAGAATCATCCCACTTGACCTTCCCCAGGCGGTGTGGGATTGCACAGCTTACCCGGTATTTCCCCTTACGGATCACGGGACTTCTGACTGTCACAATCACCCCCACTTACAGGGTCCGACGTCCTCGTCGACGACACTTCCGGCTGGGACAAGGCTCTGATACCATTTGTAACGTCCCCGCTTCAAGCCTCCATTGGGCCCTTACACCCACGGAATGAATGGCTCTTATACACGAGTACGTCACTCTGGCTGCTTCATGGACTGACGACTGACCCTACAGACCAACACGAGTGTTTCCAGCGTGCTTTGTCCTCACTCACACGCTTCCTGGGAAGACTTCCCAGGAGGTCACCCATCCTTGAAATTGCTCCCAAGCCAAGCACGCTTAACTGTGGAGTTCTTTCGAGATAGGCTACCGAAAAACAAGATGCACCTTGTTGACATAAGTAGTACCAATCAATCCATTTAAGCTCTCTTCAACTGTGTAGTCCCATACCTACACAGTTTCAGAATCATCCCACTTGACCTTCCCCAGGCGGTGTGGGATTGCACAGCTTACCCGGTATTTCCCCTTACGGATCACGGGACTTCTGACTGTCACAATTTTACACATGAACATAAACTGTGAGTCGACAGACTCAGTAAGAAAAGCATAATAATATCATACATAAAACTAACTGCCGTGTCCAACACGATACTGAGTCCCGCTACTGCCATGTCCAACATGGTACTGAGCACTACTGCCATGTCCAACATGGTACTGAGTTTTGAACGTTCATAGGGACGGTACTATTGACACGTAACAACCTGATCGGTCGAACCGGTCATACTCCGGCTGCTGGTCATACTCCAGCCTGTACCGACGTGTTACTATATCCTCCTGATCGGTCGAACCGGTCATACTCCGGCTGCTGGTCATACTCCAGCCTGTACCGACGGGATACGTCAATAGTACGGAACCACCAACCAAGTGTCAGCCTGATCGGTCGAACCGGTCATACTCCGGCTGCTGGTCATACTCCAGCCTGTACCGACGTGACAGGGTTGGATGGTTCGAAGCCAACATACAACTAATGTAATCTAATAGGCTTCCTACATGCACGCTAAACATGTAATCTACATATGCATACTGTTATACTAATCTTACCTGGATTCCGAATTCAGGTGTCGGTCCAACCCGACCGGAATCGAAGCCGAGACGTGACATCGGCTCCTAAACCATAAAAATCACAACGCTATAAGTGACACGCTAAATCACTTCCCGGGGACTAAAACTTGAAACTAAAAGTTTCCCTATCGATAAAAAGCATGGCAATACCCCTAAAAACATAAAAACGAGGAAAACTAGGGTCCCTGAATTTTCCCCAACCGGTAGACCGGTTGCCCAACCGGAATTCCGGTTCTGGAAAATTCAGAACCCCCATCCGGAATTCCGGATGTACAACCGGAATTTCGGTTCCTCGCAGGCAGCAAACCCAAAAAAGTGGGGGTGATTGTGACAGTCAGAAGTCCCGTGATCCGTAAGGGGAAATACCGGGTAAGCTGTGCAATCCCACACCGCCTGGGGAAGGTCAAGTGGGATGATTCTGAAACTGTGTAGGTATGGGACTACACAGTTGAAGAGAGCTTAAATGGATTGATTGGTACTACTTATGTCAACAAGGTGCATCTTGTTTTTCGGTAGCCTATCTCGAAAGAACTCCACAGTTAAGCGTGCTTGGCTTGGGAGCAATTTCAAGGATGGGTGACCTCCTGGGAAGTCTTCCCAGGAAGCGTGTGAGTGAGGACAAAGCACGCTGGAAACACTCGTGTTGGTCTGTAGGGTCAGTCGTCAGTCCATGAAGCAGCCAGAGTGACGTACTCGTGTATAAGAGCCATTCATTCCGTGGGTGTAAGGGCCCAATGGAGGCTTGAAGCGGGGACGTTACAAATGGTATCAGAGCCTTGTCCCAGCCGGAAGTGTGGTCGACGAGGACGTCGGACCCTGTAAGTGGGGGTGATTGTGACAGTCAGAAGTCCCGTGATCCGTAAGGGGAAATACCGGGTAAGCTGTGCAATCCCACACCGCCTGGGGAAGGTCAAGTGGGATGATTCTGAAACTGTGTAGGTATGGGACTACACAGTTGAAGAGAGCTTAAATGGATTGATTGGTACTACTTATGTCAACAAGGTGCATCTTGTTTTTCGGTAGCCCATCACGAAAGAACTCCACAGTTAAGCGTGCTTGGCTTGGGAGCAATTTTAGGATGGGTGACCTCCTGGGAAGTTTTCCCAGGAAGCGTGCGAGTGAGGACAAAGCATGCTGGAAACACTCGTGTTGGTCTGTAGGGTCAGTCATCAATCCAAGAAGCATCCAGAGTGGCGTACCCGTGTATAAGAGCCATTAGTCCGTGGGTGTAAGGGTCCAATGGAGGCTTGAAGCGGGGACGTTACAAGCACCCTGTTGTCTTAATTTCCAAATATCTTCCTCTTGTTCATTGATTCTAGTTTGCATTTCTGTAAAACTTTTTTCCCAATTCTGGGCATCCTTAGCAGCCTGGGCAGCTTGGGCAACCTGTGGCGGGTTAGCATCACCCCGACCACGTTCCCTGCCCTTGAGACCTCTACCCCGGCCACGGACATTTGGGGAAATCTGAGCTCCCTGACCTTCATTTGATCCAACCGAATTACCCTGGCTCCTAGTGTTTCGCTTGGCGTCCATACCATTCTCAACAGCCTGCATAACCAAGAGCTAGTCTGGTAAGATCGTGATCAAAGAGAAAATTACTAATGCTGCTTATTTAGAAATTAAAAACAAGGGCCTATTCTACTATCAGGCTACTTACATGCTTCCTAACAGGCTTTTCTTAAATCATACTAGTAAAATAAACTACTAAAGCAATAAAAGTTTACTGAACCGTGGAACGAATTGACTGCTGAAGATGATTGTACATGTCGTGACGATCTTCAGAAAACAACCTGGCGGCTCTGATACCAAATTGTAACACCCTAACTAGCATAGGCGTGTTAGAGTGATTTTTAACGTACTGTACAACTCATTGCTAATCAACGAGGTTATTGGAAAACGTGAATAATTAAAATTTTGCTTATTTAATTAAAACATAAAATATAACTTTTATAAACTTTCGGGATCCCGTTTAAAAAATACAGTTATAAAGTTTACTACACATTTAAAAAATACTTGTCACCTAGCGACAAAACAACAAAAGCCCTGATGTCCCGAGGATCGTACGCTCCAGGCCTAACTGCCCCGACATGTACAATCTTCATCTGCTCGCTCTCACGGTTCCTCAACTTTAGCTTTGCCCTTACCTACACATAGCAATAGCACTGTGAGTCGACAGACTCAGTAGGAAAAGCATAACATAATAAACATACTAATATCCCGGTTATAATCAGGTTCCCATACACCTAACCATAACCCTAACTGAATCAGGAACGTTCTTGACAAACTATGAGTAACTGCTAACCCAACCTATACTCAGTACTCTAATCGTACTGATGTTGTAGAAGTTAACTCATACTATCTGATAGCCTAGGATATATCTGATGGCATCTCAATGCAACTCTATGTAAACCTCACTGTTGCCCTGATATGCTAATCTGATGGCTATAGATTTGCCTAACATATATCTAATATGTTATTCTGACGGAAACTAACATGCAAGCTAAACATGTGTAAACATATGCAAAATATTATATTAATCTTAGCTTGATTTCGAATTCAGGTGTGCCAGCCAACCTGAGTGGAACAACTGCTCGGCGAATTACAGGCTCCTAAATCTCATCAATCACAGCACTGGTAAGTGACACGCTAAGTAACTTTCCGGGGACTTTAACTTGAAACTAAAAGTTTCCCTATTGATGAATAACATGGCAATACCCTAAATATCTCAAAAATGGGAAAAACTAGGGTTCCCAAAACTACCCCAACCGGTAGACCGGTTCCCCAACCGGCATTCCGGTTCCTACAGGCCCCTCTGAATTGGACTTCCGGTTCAGTGCAGGAATGCCTAAAAATTCCATATCTCAACCAAAACAACCCCAATCCACATGAGACCTTCCAGACCTGTTCTAAGCATCCTAAAGATCATTCTCCAAGCAATAAAACACAACTACAAGCACTGAAAAAAAAACTTGCCATTAAAGGGCCAAGCTTGAGTTCTAAAACTTAAAGCCAACTCAAACCCAATAATAGCCCACAAACCAAGCTTAAACCAACTTATTCCAACATATTTTAACTACATTTAACACAATCAAACACCAGCAACAAGAACAGCAGCCAAAATCCCTAAAACATGCATAAGTCATTTCTTCAAAAACAAGAAACTAATGAGGGAGCTACAAGAGACCTTACCTTGGCTTAGATTACACTTAGAGCTGCTAGAAATCACCTAGAATTGTTGAAGAACACCCAAACCCTAGCTGGTTCTAGGGATTTCGAGAGAGAGAAAGAGAGAGTTGAGAGAGAGCTTCCTTTCCAAACGTTTTTTCTTATTTCTAAAATAATGAATAAAAGGGTTTTATCAAAGATAATATCATCATAACATAACTTAGAAAATTGATTTAATTACTTATCTAAAGTCACAGAATGACAAAAGGCTAATGGGGCAAAATGACAATTTTGCCCCTCCCACACTAAAAGTCCAAAAAGGGCACTAAGGGGTATATTGGGAATTCTAGAATCACGACTATTCTTGACATTCCCAATGTCTAACTATATCACCGCACTATACTAAAATACTAAGATGTGATTCTAATAGCCAAACACCGCGTTCCAATGTTACCGGGCACTGAACATGAAGAATTATGAAATTTCTATATACGACATATAAAATGCATTCTAAATTCAAATAAAACATCATAAATTAATAATTTAGATTTAACAAATAATTTATGTAATTAGACCCTAATTATCTGCTAATTTTCAAATTTAAGCTAAGCGATCTTTACACCACGTACAGGGTCTAAATGGATAATTTTCATTGGCGCAATGACCTCTAGCTTCCAATGCGCACTAGAAAATTATATTGGAATATAAGTAAGATTGTATAAAAATATTTTGATGATATAGAAATGAACAATTAGCACTAAAGAATTAAATAGTGTTTACCCGACATTCCAAGGAATAAAGAACATTTGGTGGTGGTTATTCATCGATGATAACCAAGCAACCAATCGTCTTGCCACATTGTCAAAACACTCACTCTTCTCTTCATCGGTAATACCATTCACTGTGAGAAGCTCTGGGTTGTAAAACTTGAAAAGATTTCTCATACCGTTGATGCTCTCCCAGATGGGCCTGCCAAAAAAATTGTTAAGTATTACTTCTTATAATAATTTGACTAGAATTTGATATATATATATGTATAAGGTTAATTAGATTAAAGAAGAGTATACATCATTCCAAACAGCATTCCCTGGTTGCCGATGAAATCACACAATGCTACCTCCTGCAAATCCTCTCCAGATTACTGTTGGGTTTTATGCCCTAAATAAAACTCTTTACAATCTGATTAGTTATCAATATAAGAAATTTGAAATGAGTGATGTTTGCATGAATTCTACATGCTAATGGTTTAAATATGTTTATTACTATTATACACAGAATCAGTTAAATCCAAATCATATGTTTATTCACAATTACAGTATAGTCAACACAGTGGAATGTGATTGTGATCATATGTATCAAAAGACTTGGTCCCTGTTTCATCAGTGTTATATGATTTACACTAATGTGATAATCAACGATGATGTGTACTTACACTTGGAGTAAGTGTTAAGTTCTTTCCAGGACATTAGTAAAGTATACTAGTTTCGAATGTATGGAGTATACATTGGACTGGACCGATATTGCAACTAAGTTAAGATATTACAAACTTACCGTTAAGCATATCTTTCCAAGTCAATATCAGTAGTTGATCTTAAGATTAAAAGAATCTAAATCCTGATATGCTTAGGCTCAACTCAGGAGTGTTATTCATGTTCTTTGATTTATTAGTTAAGCCTACTTTTAGGTCAGGGTGATACGTATATTTTGGGAACATGATAGTATGATTGAGTGGGAGTGCTGAACATAAACATGGAATCTATAGCTTCTACTGGTGTATAGAAGTCAAGTGATGATTCCCTTCGAGCTTGGAAAATAGAAGTAAATGGATGAGCTCTTGTTTAACTGACTAATTATTAGATCATGAAACATCATTTACAGGTAGCTAAGTATTTTAAGGGGCAAAATACATTGAGGGGTGAGAACGGTAAAGAATTCCCATCTCGATGTAGATCATCTATATAGAGGATCATTAAATCACAATAAGATTATAACAATGGTTAAATGAGATAGCATATCTATATCGTGGAACATATAATTTGCTCTATATAAGTTTGAGAGTGCAATTCTAAGTTCTAAGAGTGGATTCAACGAGGAATTAATAAGTAGGGATTTACTTAGTAAATTCGGTTCACTTATTGAAAGCTTAGCATATAGATCCATGGTCCCCATTCTAGTTGAGACTATAGTGCTTGTAAGACTCAATAATTGATTTGTGATTAATCAACTATATTTCTAAAGTTAGACTATGTCTAATTTATGAATTTTCACTACCCAGGAGTGAAATTGTAAAGAAAAGAGATTCTAGGTTTATTTATTAATTAAGAGACTCTATATGTCTAATTAATAATTAAATTAAATAACAATATTATTTAATAATCTATTTTAGTTATTAAATAATTATTTTTGGCATTTAAGAGGTTAGAATTGGAAAATTAGTGTTTTTGAGAAAATAAAAATAAAAATTGTGAAAACTGCAAAATCCAAGTGAGGCCCAATAACACCTGTGGCCGGCCACTTAAGCAGCTTTTTCCTATTAATATTTTCATTATTTTAATGCCAAATAATTACTAACCTAAACCTAGTAGTTTCCTATAAATAGAAAGTGATGGCTCAGTCAAATAACAAGTTTTCAATATAACCTTTTTCTCAGAAAATCAAAGATTGCCTTTTCAGAAAAACTGAGCCTTCCACTTCTCTCTCTATAGCCGACCCTATACCTCTCTCTTTTCATCTTTTCAATTTCGAAACCTTAGTGATAGAGCAGTGCCCAGACACAGAAGGGGTACCTCAATCATAGATTGGAAGACTGTGAAGGATCACACACAAAGAGAAGGACATTCTGGCTCAGATCTTGATAATACTCTGCGATAGAAAGGATACAAGAGTTAGAGATCTGGCTGGAAGGAGACATTATTCTGCTGCATCAATGTAAGGTTTTCATAACTTTATATGTGTTTAATTATCGTTTTAGAAAGTTCATATTTAGGGTGTTAAACAACATACTTGTGAGTAGATCTAAGATCTTGGTAAAATAAATTCCAACATGTGTTATGTTACCTAATTTCTTACAACTAGCGAGTAATAACCTAGTTATTTATGTTATGTACTTTTCCTTCAACATTTATATTTTTTTACTAAAATTTGATCCAAATTCTATTGAAATTTTGGCAGCATAACGGCTGTAATTGGATGGTCCCAAAAATTTTAAAAGTGCCTAAAGTAACAAACAAAACAAATATAATAATACAGAACAAAGAAACTAACAGTAACAATACAAAATTTCTCCACCCATTCGACCGCAGTACATGTATTCGCAGAACCTACTTCACTACGGATGAATATTTAAGATATTCAAACTCAACTAAGCATGCAGTGATAATTAATTATAATAACAAAAAGTTAGCGAATGGATATACCTATTACAAATTCGATCAACACTGAAATATGTCGACCCTCAAATATTAGCACACAACCTATAACCTTATGCAATATACAACCAAATTAGAATTTTAATTATTAAATTAATTACTAGTTATTAAAAAATGTTACAAGTTACTATTTATTAAATTCCATAGTTAATTTGTTTTAAATATTTATAATTATTTTATAAAACTAATATTACGTGGACCACTAAAAATTTGCCACGTGTATAAGTGTGTACACGTGAACAGTCCACCGTGGCACTTAATTGTGATTTTTGGATGGAGGTGTGCAGAGAAAAATAAAATTAGGATTTAGGTAGTTTACCCGCCAAAAAATTAGTTTTTGTGGTTAAGTGTTACAAACCGTAATAGAACAAAAGACGACACTAGAAGCGTAGCTGTAATTATGTTTGGTCACGAAGAAGAACAAATCTTAGATTGTTATGCAACAAAAATAATAGAATATTCTGAAGAGGTATCATTTTAATCTACACGTATTTATTTATTTAGTATATACTAAAATAATTAATAATTGAAGACGAATACCAACTTTTATAATATATTTTTGAAGAAAAGACTAAATATATAAAAAAGTGTTTCTAATGAATTGAGAACTAAATGTTGGATACTACTGTTGGATTATATTTTACCAGGATCTAGATTTACTACCATGGATGTTATTTAACATCCTAAATATGAATTTCTAAGACAATGTAATTTAAACACATATAAAGTTTTAGAAACCTTACAGTGGTTGCAACAGAATTAAATGGCTCCTTTCACTCAGATCTCTAACCCTTGTATCCTTTCTGTAGTAGAGTATCACAAAGATTTGAGCCCGATTCTCCTTTTCTTGAATTTGGATTCTTCACAGTCTTACACACTATGACTGAGTACCACTTGATGTGTGTGGGCACTTACTCGAATCACTGTAGAGTACGAATTGAAGAGAGAAAGAGAGAGAGGAGGATTCAAAATTGGTACAGAGAAGATGGCTCAAATTTTGACTGAAGGAAAGTAATTACATCATCTTTTCCTTTGAGGCCATCACTACCTATTTATAAGAATCCACCTACAGTCAGGTTAGAATTATTTGACATTAAAATAATGAAAAAATAAATGATAAATTGTCGATTAAGTGGTGGGCCATGGATATGGGCTCCACTTCGCAATTTTGCCATTTTTTTCAACTATTTATCTTACTTTCTCAAAAATCCATTTTTTCCAATTCAACCACTTAAATGCCAAAACTAATTATTTAATAATTAAAATTAATTATCAAATAAAATTCCCATTTAATATATTTATAAATTAGACTTAATAAAGTCTCTTAATTAACAAATAAACCATAGAATCTCTTTTCTTCACAATTAAGCCCTAGCTTAGTGAAAATTCATAAAGTAGACATAGTCTAATTTTATAATTATAATTGATTAATTCAAATAAATTAACTGAGTCTTACAAGAAGTATTGACTCAACTAGTATGGGGACCATGGGTCTATATAACCGAGCTTCCAATAAGCAGATCTAGAATTTACCAAGTAAATTCACTAACTTATCCATTCCTCATTGCATCCACCATAGAACTTGGAATTGCATTCTCAGTTACATAGATACACTATTAATTATCCATTGTTATAATTCCAATAAATCAATGATCCTCTATAGATGATCTACATTGCATAGGGACAAAATTACCGTTACACCCTTTCAATGTATTTTATCCTTAAAACACTTGGCCACCTATAAATGATATTTTAGTGAACTAATATAATCACTAAAATGAGCGCTCTATCATTTATCTCTATTTAGCCTAGCTCGAAGGAAATCATTGTTTCACTTCTATGTCCGGATAGAAGCTATAGATTGCATATCTATGATTAGCGCTTCCACTCAATTGTACTACCATGTTCCCAAAATATACGTATCACCCAGACCAAAAAGTAGGCTTAACTAACAAATCAAAGAACACAAATAACACTCTTGAGATTGAACCTAATCATGTCAGGATTAAGATCATCTGATCTAGGATCAATTAGGTGATATTGAATTGAATAGATAATACAGTAAATTTATCATATCTAATTTAAGTTCAATATCGATCCCTTCAAATGTATACTCCATACATCCGATATTGGTAAACTTTGCCAATGCCCTGGAAAGGACATAACACTTATCCAAGGTGTAAGTATACCTATCGCCGATTATCATGCCAGTCTAAATCCAGTGAACTGACAAATCAGGGAATTAAACCTTTAAACATATAATCATGATTATATTCCACTGTGCTAACAACACTATAATCATGAACAAATACATATGTTTTGGACTTAAAAGAATTTATACATTACATATAATTATGAAATAAATCAAGTGTACCATGCAACAAAAAATGCGATTTCTAATCTTTATTTATTAGTAAATCTGATTATCTTGAAATGAGTTTTATTTAGGGCATAAAACCCAAAAAACTCCCACTTATACTAATATAAAACAAAAAGTGCATTTCAAATAATCTCAACACCTTGATATCCAGACCAAGTGTAGTTAGTAGTATACTCTCCGTAATAGGATCTGACAAGTTGTATTCAATACAAACTTTCCTCCACCATTACATTTTCTTAATCACAAAATCCTTGATATTTTGAAATTCCTCTCTATATGTCTACTCCTCTAGGGATACTGGATTCTTTACTTTTTGGCAACTACTTTTGCGTTAATCAGGAAGTAACACTAGTAGTAAAAAAATGTTGGAACAATGCCAAAAAAAATTTATAGAACTCTCCTTAGACTGAATAAGTGTCTTTCTTGCAACTTTAACATTCAGAATCTCTGGTAGACTTAGAGACTTTAGATAGGTTTTCACACTTCTCTAAAATTACTACTCAACCCCAAGAGTAATAACCATCTCATCAGCAGACTTTCTAGCACTAAGGCAAGTCTAGAAATATGATTTGGTGTAGTCTAAGAGTATTAATGTAAAGATCTCTTAGCTGAAATATAGAAATTTGCATATAATTAGGGTTTAATTATGAAAATTATTTATTAGTATTGAATTATTAATTTATGGTGATTTATTTGAATTCAGAATGCATTTTATATGTCATATATAGAAATTTTATAATTTTGCATTTTCAGTGTCCGGCAACATTGGAACGCGTGTTTGGCCATTAAAATCACATCCTAGTATTTTTAGTACAGCGGGGCGATATAGTTAGATATTGGGAATGTCGAGTATCGTTGGGATTTTATAAGTTTCCAAAATACCCCTAAGCGCTCTTTTATGTTGTTTTGTGGGGAGAGAGCAAAATGGTCATTTTGCCCATTTATGCTTTGTCTTTAGTGGTTTTTAATTTAACTTAATATCTGATTTTATTAATTAGTATTTGGCTGAAAAAGGATTTAATAAAACAATTCTTTAATTTCATTTCACCCATTTTCCAAAAATAAGAAAAAAAAGAAGCTCTCTCTCTCTCTCTTTCACTCTTTCTCTCTCTCTCTCTCAAATCCTAAGGCAGCTAGGGTTGGTGGTTCTTTGTGAAATTCAAGCTTGTTTTTGCAAGAAATTTGTGGTCTCAAGCTCTAGGTAAGGTTTCAAGCAACTCCCTTTTAGTTTCTTGGTTTTAAAGTTAGTGAGTCATGCATGTTTTTGGGATTTAGTTGTTGTTCTTGCTGCTGGAGTTAAATTGTATTCTCTGTAGTTAAATTATTTTTGGTTATGTTGAATTGAGATTGTTTTAGTGGTTGTTGTTTAGTTTAACCAAGTTTTGAGTTTTGGAACTCAAACTTGGAGCTTTAATGGCAAGTCTTGATTTTAAGCTTGTTGAAGTGTTTACTTGCTTTGAATATGTTCTATGTGATCTAAATAACTGGTCTGGAAGTTATTGTGGTGTTTGTTAGGTTTTATGCCCTAAATAAAACTCCATTTCAATGTAATCTATTTTATTCAACATCAATAAAGAAACAGAAGTATTTTTCATTCATTTGTGTATGTTTTGGTTCACTTTATCAATTGCTTGTCTATTTGATTTATAAATTCATCTTAAACCCTTTTCACATACTTGATCATGTTTATTGTGCTGTCATCACATTGGAAAGTAAACATGACTATGTGAATAAAGTTTCCTAGATTTATCAGACACAGGGTTTTACTGATATGATAATCTACAACAAGAGTTTACTTGTATTTGGAGAAATACTATGTTCTTTCCAGAACATTGGTTAAAGTAAAGCTCAGGTTGGATGCATGGAGTATGCATCGGAAGGGACCGATATTGAACTTTGACTTAGATTTAATTAAACTTACCGTAAAATCTATTCAAGTCAATATCGCCAAGTTGATCCTAGATCAAATGATCTTAATCCTGTTATGATTAGGCTCAATCTTGAAAGGCTATTCGTGTTCTTTGATTTGTTAGTTAAGCCTACTTTTAGGTTAGGGTGATACGTACATTTTGGGAGCACGGTAGTGCAATTGAGTGGGAGCGCTAGCATAAACATGGAATCTATAGCTTCTATCTGGCAAATAGTAAGTAAAGGATGATCTCCTTCGAGCTTGACCAAACGAAAATAAATGGTGGAGATCTCATTTCACATAAGCTGAAATATCATTTATACGGGGTCAAGTGTTTTAAGGATAAAATACATAGTAGGGTGTTACGGTAATCTAATCCCTTTACTGTGTAGATCATTCATATAGAGGATCATTGATCAAATTAGGATTATAACAATGGATAACTAATGATGTGTCTATATCGTGGAACATATACAACATTCTATATACTGAGAGTGCAATTCTAAGTTCTATGCGTGGATTCAACGAAGAATTAATAAGTTAGTGAATTTTAGTTCTAAATTCTTGATCTACTTATTGGAAGCTCGGTTATATAGACCCATGGTCCCCCCCACTACTTGAGATAATATTGTTTGTAAGACTCATGTAATTGGTTTTGATTAATCAGTTATAATTCACAAATTAGACTATGTCTATTTGTGAAATTTTCACTAAGTAAGGGCGAAATTGTAAAGAAAGAGTTAATAGGGGCATATTTGTTAATTATGATACATTGTATGGTTCAATTAATAAATATGATAAATGACAATATTATTTAATAATTATTTATAGTTATTAAATAGTTAGAATTGGCATTTAAATGGTTGAATTAGGAAATTGGCATTTTTGAGAAAATCAGATACAAAAGGTGTTAAAATTGCAAAATTGCAAAAATCAAGGCCCAGTCCACTAGTCCATGGCCGGCCACCTTTGTAGGCTTTTTAAGTTGATATTTTCATTATTTTAATGCCAAATAATTCAAACCTAACCCTAGTGAAATGCTATAAATAGATAGTGAAGGCTTCACGAAAAATTACACTTCTGATTCAGAAAACCTGAGCCTCTCTCTCTACCTTGGCCGCCACCCTCACTCTCTCTTCATCCTGGATAATTTCGACCTACCTTAGTTATTAGAGTAGTGCCCACACACATCAAGCAATACCTCAATCATAGTGAGGAAGATCGTGAAGAAAGATCATCAGCAAAGGAGATTCAGCATCAAGGATTCAGAGAAAGAGATCCAGGTTCAGATCTTGATAATACTCTGCTACAGAAAGGATTCAAGGGTTAGAGATCTGAACGGAAGGAGTCATTTAATTCTGCTGCACCCAATGTAAGGTTTCTTAAACTTTATATGTGTTTAATTTATCGTTTTAGAAAGTTCTTATTTAGGACGTTAATAAACATACTTGTGAGTAGATCTAAGATCCTGGTAAAATAATTTCCAACAGTGTTTGGGGTTAAATTGAGTTTGTGGGGCAATTTTTGGTGATTCCTACTCTGAACTGGAATTCTGGTTAAGGGGGACCTGTAGGAACCGGAATTCCGTTTGGTCCCCAGGAAACCCCACAGAACCGGAATTCCAGTTGGGAACCGGTCTACCGGTTGGGGCAGTTTCGGGAACCCAAGTTTTTCCCATATTTGTGTTGTTTTTGGTATTGCCATGCTATTCATTGATAGGGAAAGTTTTAGTTTCGAGTTTAAGTCCCCGAAAAGGGATTTAGCGTGTCACTTATCTATGTTATGATTGATGTAATTTAGGAGCCTGTATTTCGCCGAGCTGTTGTTCCACTCAGGTTGGTCGGCACACCTGATTCCGGAATCAAGGTAAGATTAGTATAATATCATGCATATGTTATTACATGTTTAGCGTACATGTTGTTTATGCCTGTTAGATTACATTGATAGCAGTAATAGTATACATAGAGTTGTACTGATTACTGATAAATGTATGTTGGCTAAAATACTAATCGATGTTGTCACATCAATATGGCTAGAGAATGACTAACATATTGAGTATACGCTGACATTATGGTTGATAGTATTGTCTTATGAACGTTCTAGACTCAGTACCGTGTGGGACACGGGGATTAGGGTTATGATCAGGTGTATGGGCGCCAGGTTATAACCCAGGTTATTTGCATGTTTTATGTTATGCTTTTCTTACCGAGTCTGTCGACTCACAATGCTATTGCTATGTGTAGGTAAGGGCTAATCTAAAGTTGAGGAGCCGTGAGAGCGAGCAGATGAAGATTGTACATGTCGGGACGGTTAAGCCTAGAGCGTACGATATATGGGACATCGAGGCTTCTGCTGTATAGTCGCCGAGCGACAAACTTTTGATTATATGTATAGCAAACTTTTGTAAAGTATTTTGTAAACGGGATCCCGAAATGTTATCTATGTAATACCTTAAGTTTTTAAGTAAATAAACAAATTTTAAATATTCACGATTTTCATTAACCTCGTTGATTAGCAACGACCTGCACAGTACGTTTAAAATCACGTCAACACGCCTATGCTAGTTAGGGTGTTACAATTAAATACACCCTTATCGACTAACATATAGTTCCTCTTCTTGATTTTAAGATTCACTTGACTGTCTTCCAATGCTTCTTTCTTGGAATTAATCTGATAACTACTCATTACTCCCACTCAACAGCAGGTGTCTGGTCTAATGCATACTAAATTATATTTGAGACCTCTCACTGTTGATCCTAAGAAATTCTTTCATTTGCCTTTATCTTTTCTAGAATAGTTGAAACTTTTCTGTAGATAAATGAAATCTATATATAGAAGTCGAAAAGCTTCTATAGATTTAGCCACTAGCAAAAAATGCTTCACAATCTTAGTAAAGTAAGTTGCTTGTACTAGAGTATGTAAATTACCAGGCATACCACAAGCCATAGGTTTAGATAAACTCAAACCTTTAATACTAGGAACAAGAAGTTTTGTTAAGTCCATTGAATAGACTTACTAACCAAATTTCCTTTCGTGTCCTTGTAATAGAAAACTTTTGGTTGTCCCATACGAATTGTTTTAACCATAGTTCTCTTTGCTTTGCTTCTTAGTGTCTTTCAAGTCATAATAGGGTGAGTTCCTTGAACCCTCCCACTACGATAAGGTACTGCGACATTCTGTCTAAAAACATAAGTGGAATTATCCTCTTCGGTTGGGTCAAGACAACAGAGGCAGTGGGACCATCTTATACAGAATAAGATGATTGAACACTTTTGGAATCAAGAAAAATATCTCCTCTATTCTGCTACTTTGTTTTCAAACTTATTCATTTTCTTTAGAAAAGTAGTATTTGTTGAAACAAACACTTTCTTATCTAATGACTGTGGGATGGTCCACCTATAATCACTTAGAATAGCTATCAAACATGCAAACCTTAGTTAACAGTTCTAGCTTTTCTTAAGATTACGATTAGGTCATCCATGATCTAGTAATGGTTTACACTAATTACACAACCATTCCATCATTCTAAAATTTTCCTATCACTAGGGTATTTCCTTAGAAGGACTTAGGCAATGGCTAGTAACTAATCATAGACCTTATACTATCATCAATATTTAAATTGAATTTCTGGTGAGGTAAGTTTGGATATAATTCAAAAAATCAACTGAATGATCTTTGAACTGCATATGTACCAAATATTTCTCCAACTCTATCAATTCGCAAGATCTTTAACCACTTACCTAAATGGTTTTCAACCATTGCTAGAAATTCATTAAATTTTTCAAACATTTCAAATTTCTTTTTGCATAAGGTAAAATCTAGAGTGATCGTCTCAAGAATATAACGAAAACTCATATCCACCCCTGAATGTACATCCATCTTCTAATATAGATGATCTTAGTTTCAGTGGATATAGGCATATTGACTCTTTGCAGAGAATGATGTTGTCAAAACCACTATGAACAAGATGCAAATGCCATACATTTATAAAATATGTGGTTGTGGTCTTTCGATGACTTAAGTCTAGTTACAAGATAAAGTTCATAGAATAGTCCAAGTGGATCCTTATCACAAAATACTAAACTCAAATCCACACATAAACATACAGTTTGAATCCATTGACAGAAAATGGATATTAAAAAAACTTGTGAAAGTCATACAGTAATGTGTAATGTGTTCTAGGAAATAGAAATATAAAATTTCAATTTGGAATATAAAATTTAAAGTCAAAGACTTAAATTTAACAAAATATACATGAGTAATTATTCTCTCTTGGACGACCACTACTAATCTAACTCTAAGTTTAAATTGCCTATAGTAAACATATATATAATGGGAGATTTAAGATTGAGGATTTATATCATTTCGGGAAAGAATGTCGGGAATATAATCATATGCGCCATTCAATTTCTTAAGAGAAAACAGAATGACATCATAAGAAAATGATTTGTAAACCATTCATCCAATGATAAATTATTTAAGCTAATTCGAAATGAATAAGCTAAGAGAAAAAATTAAAGGATAATTTCAAATTTGAAATAAGAATCCAGCGATGTCCCGATTGGCGAGAATCAAAGTTATTCTTATTTTTATAAACTTCTTCATTGTTTGACACTGTAAATACTTGTCTAAGGTGTCATCTATTGATGAACAACTAGATGTTGCATTTGCAAATATTTATCTATCGAGATCTAACACTATTATGTTTGTCTAATGGATGACAATTCATTAGGATTTGTCCCATTAAAAACAACAGGCCAAGTTAGGATAACAATGAAGATGAAAAATTAAACTACAATTAATAACAGAAAATAACATGGTTCAATATAAATTCACACACAATTCAGAAATTATTAATCATTCAGCAAATAGGAATGACTAGTGAAAATACTAAAACTTACAATCCTATATAATTTCCAAGGTTTCCAACAAACTGATACCAGTGTCCCGTTTAGGTGAGAGTCAAAGATATCATCCATTAAATAGAGTAGTCAGCTCATCTAAAATGACAAACATTCTAGCAACCTTTTATTCGATAAAGATGAGAATCCAGCATTGTTCCGTTTAGGCGAGAGTCAAGTCCATTCTATCTTATACGTTTGTCAGTCTTACTGATAGTCGCCACCATTAGGGTGATCAATACTTAGAATAAAACACTTACAAATAATACTTAACTTCGAGATTCTACGGCGCTAAATTGCTAATGAACGTTCATCATTAGGGATGATTACTTACTAAAACAAGTACTATGTAGAGCCAACAATGGAGACCGAATATCCTTATAATTAAAGCTCATTATTTTAAAGTGTATTTTCATCTAATATTTATTTTAATCTATTCATTTTAAAATATATATTTATTTAATTAAAATTATCAATTTAGAAGAGTCTAAATATAAATTTCAATTTAATATTTATAAAATTATACTTAGATAGATCTCAAAATAAATAAAATTATAATTTAATATTTTAACATAATTAAACATCTTATCTATAAAAATAGAACTTAAAACTTACGTAATATGTAAAATAATATTGTATGTAAATATATACAATAAAACTTAGAATAATATTTATATTATTATATCAAATATTTTAAATACAAAAATACATTTAAAATTAAGATGCATCCATTTAGTGCTAGAATATATGGTCATATAAATGACAACACTACCAACTTTTATAATTTATTTCTAAAAAAAAACTAAATATATTGGAAGTATTTTTAATGAATTGTTAACAAAGTGTTGGATACTATAAACTTATAATAATAAAGAGAAAATAAATACTCAAATATACAAGAATTTCTTTTAATGTATACTCTATTGAAGAAGCAAAATAAGAAAAAATTACTAAATCTTCATCTAAGATTATAATTACATATTAGTAATAATTTAAAAACTATAATAAAATAACTTAACCTATTTAATTTTTTATATGTATAAAAAATTTTTAAAAAACACTAAAAATAAATATTAACCATAAGTCTAGTTTGTGGAAAAATCAAATTTTTAAATTCAAAGGCTACTAATATCTAAAAGTAATTTTGATTAATTTATAATTTAATTTTATTCTGATAATTAGATTTTTATTTGACAATTTGGATTCTACAAAAAATTCTACCAAAATTTCAATTTTGTTTCAAAGAAAATTATTTTTGGATCAAAGTTGTCACAAAAATAAAATTGGGCACAGGGGTATGCAACCTCTGTGGGCAAAGGGAGCTCGGCTTGACCAGGGACTTCAGATAGCCCTTGTCTAAGAAACGTCGAACAGGGCTTTTTTGAAGCTCGGTCTCGACTGAGTGACATCCTTTCATCCGCGGGCGCACACTTGTGCTACAATTTTGGGATATTTTCATCCAACTTCAAAAATCATAACTAATTCATAAAAATCAAAATTAAGTTCTGTAAAAATAATTTTTTATTAACTTTCCATAAAAAATATTTTCTGAACGAAACTTAAAATATTTACTATCGTTGTTATACCTGAAGTTCGGTAAGCACATCAGAAGAGGACACGTGTCGAGCTGGAAAAAGCTCAAACACACAAATGACAAGTATGCTTAGCATGGAACAACTCATTGGAAATATAATTCGCAGAGTATGTTTACAACTCGATTGGCTGAATAGTCTTCTGCGAGACAGAAATATACGAACTGCTAACTTATTTATTAACGAGAAACCATGTCGGTGCACACGTTCAGGACGAGGCCTCAACCTTCCTGCATGAAAGAGAAAGCGACAACACTAAAAATACTTAGCGTATATTATACAATGTACAAACTAAGTGTAGGTAGTTTGACGAGCCACGATTGTCGACAGCGAGGTGTTTATCTCGCAAGAAGATGGTATACATGCGAGGAAGATCCTCTCAACACCAGAGAAGTATAGTTATCAAAATTAAGATAATATTATTCTCGAGAAGCTAAAATGACAAGTAACTGCTCGCTATCAAAGAGATTTTGGTTCCCTTCTTGGCGAGGCATCCCTATGAGATAAGGCTTACCATATATCTTTAATTACGCGTTCATCTCGGCCCAATAAAAGCAGAATATTCATAGCTGTGTAAACACCTCATTTATTTGGCTTGATTTTTTAACAGATCCCACAATTTTAAGGATAATGGCTATAAACATATTTTTGGCCAGTTATGTAATTAACTGCCACTATGCAATTATAAATAGTGGCAGACAAGATCAAAGGGGGGGGGGGGATGAAAAAAACTCTTACGCAAGAGGTCCTGAAAAAAAATACTCAGAAATCTGAATAATATTGACTCGTGGACTATGAAGAATTTAAACTGCATAACCACGTAAAAAACCCCGATGTTCATATTTCATTTTTCTATTGCTTTTATTTTTTCTTTGTTGAATTATCATTGTGATGCTCAAATTTGGTTAACAAAAATCTACGTTAACAGTTTGGTGCTTTCATTGAGAGCCTATGTGAAAAAGCTCACAAAGAAGCCTCCTGACATAAAAGTGATGGATGACACCAAAGATAATAATCCTCAAGTGGAATCAATCATCGTCCCGGAAAAGAACCCATGAGTCCTTAGGGATCTATCGAGTCATCGCATGAAAAAACTGCAAGTCCTAGGAAGACCTAGTATTGCAGCCCTTGGCTTGACGGACCTTGGATGAGCAACGATCGGTCACTCCATAACTAGGTTGATGAAGATGGCACTTACGACCCATTCAGATACATACCAATCGTGGAATTAGAAAATCACCATCTTAGGCGTTGATTGGAGGAAGTAAACTGGCATAATACCGAGTTAGAGCATGAAATAGCTGCAATAAAGGCAACGCAGGAGGATGGTACTCAAAATCAACCTGACCTTGGGAGAAGAGATTTGCGAGGCAAACCTCGCGACTCACAAATTAAGGGGCAGGAGATGACCCAGAGATATGCTCAGAACTCTTAGGAGATGCAACCTAAGGAAACTGAGGAAAGTCTTGGGGTACAGCCTGGGATACGTGGAACATTGAACAAAAATCACAAACCCTTTCTTTAGATTCAACAGGAAGAAATTCGCACAAATTTATATAGGTAGAATAAGGCGAACCAAACTCTAAGAGGAAGGAGAAGGTCCAATCACAACCACGACATGAGTGATCTACGAGAGTATCTGAACTTGAAGAAGCCTGACCTCCGCCAGTGACTCGGTCCAAGGCAAAAGGATTCATTCCATTTGCGAATGCGTGAGTTAGAGAATAAGTCTAGACTGCGTCAAATCACAAAGCCCAGGAGATGACCGGGGAACGATACTGTTGAAAAACTTGATTCGGAGGCCTCGGGGTCAAAGAAAAAAAGACGATTCCAAAAGGCTGCCTAATAATAAGAAACTCAACAAGTATATCCCTCTTTATACCGAATACATCGAGCTCAATGAAAATCAAGAAAAAATCTACCTCGCATATATACAGGAAACTATTTTTGGCGAGCCAAGACCTATGAAACATACGAGGCACAAGAGGGATCCAAATACGCAGTGTGAATACCATGATGATATTGGTAATACCACAGAAGAGTGTCGCCAGTTGAAAGATGAGATAGAAAGTCTCATATCGCAAGGACACCTTCAACAATATATAA
This sequence comes from Cannabis sativa, assembly GCF_029168945.1. Classification (NCBI taxonomy): domain Eukaryota; kingdom Viridiplantae; phylum Streptophyta; class Magnoliopsida; order Rosales; family Cannabaceae; genus Cannabis; species Cannabis sativa. The sequence continues at coordinate 38,278,082 of NC_083605.1, read as the reverse complement.
AGGGGCAGGAAGAGGCCTATGATCAGTTCGATCCGCCCATTAACTCGAGCGACTAACGATTATAACCCTCCTCCACGAGAAGAAGGGACAATTCGGTTATCTCGAGAGGGAGCGTGTCGCAAGAGTACAAAAGCTTGTTACTCCGCTAAAGCAATTGTGTAGAAAGGATTGCGACGTGAGTAGATATCAGCCCACTGTGGTTGCCATATTAAGCTGTGACGTGGAAAGCTGGAAGTCAAACAGTAGCACTTGAAGACAAAGAACTAAAACCAGGATCACTCTACCTAGAACCTTAGTATATGTCAGGGATCGACCCTGAGTATTGAAACAATTATGGGAGAAGGTTGGGGATTGACCGTAGACATCAAAACTCGTTTTGTCAAAACCAGATACTCTCGACAGATTGATAATTTAAACAATTGAACTGGGGAAGTTCTTTTGAGATTGATGATTGTAAATCACATTACTGATGAAATATTTTGAATTCTAGTTGTGAATAAAATAATCATTTCTTTCAAACAAGTAATTACAAAGCGTAAATCCTTCAAAATTACTTGAGGGGCATATATGTATGACTAACCAAAGTTGAACTGAAATACATAGTACAATGCAAACCCATACATAGTTACAAAAAAAAATTAAAATTTTTTGAAAACTTTTTAAGAGGGCCTCGACCAAACCTTTTTGACAGAAAAGGGGTCGAACTGTTATGACTCCCTGACCAAACCTTTTCGACAAAAAAGGGGTCGAATCGTTATAACCCCTTGATCAAACCTTCTTGACGAGAAAGGGATCAAACAACTGTAATTTTTTATTTATAACATATCTGACGAGAGAGGAAAATCAAAAGTTATGACTAGCGCATAAAGCTGAATACTAACGTCTCGTGCTAAGGGAAAGTACTAAATGAGACATCCAAATGTCTTGAAAAAATACCTAAACCCAACAAGTGGGTAGAAATTTTAACTACTCATGTAAGCAATGAAAATATATATAAAATAACAAGTTCATTAGAAATATATTTGAATGTGCTTAAATTGAGATCATTTCCAATGATCGCGAGATGGAATTAAAAATGGCTCGCAGATTGAGGAGCGGGCAGATAAGCTGCTCACACGTAAAGTTGGAAATTAACTACTTAACGTCAGAACAAAGGATAATCAATGGAAACCCCTCATAAACTTTATGCATGTGATAGTTTATATTGTGAATAAAACGCAAGCAAACGTCTGCATAATGAAGTTTACACTTAAAAGTACGAGGCATTAAAAAGAAAAGTTGGCCGTCCAACCTTGCAAATTTGTCTTTACAAAAAAGTGCCACTAGGGGCAAAACCATTGCCTCGGCCAAAGGGCCATTCCATAAAAAGATAAATATAAAAAGGGAGATAAATAAACCAAGTCTACATGCTGGGAGACTTGGATAGATCTTCTTCTTCCTCCTGTACCTTGTCGTCTTCTTCTTTCATCTTGGTCTTCTCGCAAAGAGCTAAAGTTTCCTCTTCCTTCTCCTCTAAGAAGCTGGTATCCATGTTAGGGTTCCAAAGCCAAGCTTGGTATACAGCTCGAAAACCAACTTTATCGCACCGTTCTACAGTCTCGATTTCTTTCTCAGCAAGTTTTTCAGCAAGCTTCTCCTCAAACTCATCGTCTTGGACTTTGAGGGCCTTCTTGGCCTCCTCTTTTGCCTTCTCGGCTTCCTGCTTTACTTTCCCTACTTCTTCCTTCGCTTTCTCGGCTTCTTGCTTGAGGCAGATAATCTCCTGTTAGGCATTCTCTTGTTGCTCACACACATCCTTGCATTGGGATATTAATTTGTGAGTCTTGCCCTCCAAATACTCGAGCCGCTCAAAGAGTAGTCGATTAGAAGCAAAAGAAGCAAAAGAGGCCTGGAGAATTGCAAACAGATGAGTATAAAAGAGGTATAACAAGATAATATAATTATATTAACAAAGCAAACATACCATAAAGTGACAGCCCACGGTCCTTGAAAGCATCTCCTTTAGGCTCCTCTAATTGAGAAAATCCTAATCTGGGGGAAGGAGAGTTTGAAGTTTGCACCAACAGTCCACCCTATATGCCTGGGCAAATTCAGATTTAACTTCCCTAGCTGCGACCAAAAGAGTCTCGATGGCCTAACTGGATGAAGAAGCAGCGGGGGTCACCTCGGGATGAGGAACATTGGCGTCAAGAAAAATTGGAGGAGGAACTTGCTCTTGGATCTCGTTGTCCGAAACCTCGAGATCAATAGGTTCAGCTCATAATTTCTTCATATGAGCGATGGTTTTCCTTTGCCTCTTGGGAGGAACCACCTCGGCAGCAGCAGGGACTCCAGGGTTGGATGTCCTTTTCTTCCCCTTGCAGTCTAGAATGTCTTCATAACCCTTATCTGCAAAACAAGACTAGGCGTTACAATCATTATAAAAAAAGCGATTAAGAAGGGGAGGAGTATAATTTTCCACCTAAGGGATTTACCAAAATTACTAGAAGGCGAGCTATCACTAGATGAAGGGGTAGAAGGAGCATAATATTCGCTAAAGTCCCTAAAACTTGTAATTTTGAATATATCAAAAGGGTCGATTGGTTCTAAATCCCAGCTCGCATCTACGTGACCTCTCCTATCTTCCATAGTACCGTATTGCTTGACTATACCATAAAATGACTCGTGATATTTGATCTGGACATGGAATCTTGGGTACCAACTGTCAAACTTATGAGCAATACGGTCCACGAGAATGGAATTCCAAGTATAAAAATTAAGACGGGAGTCTTGGAAGGTAACTAAGATATTACGCTCAGCCCTAAGTACAGTAGGTGACCAGCAATTTTGATTACCTTGGGATGCTCCTTCACTGGATTCCAAAGGGGCAGTGCTATGAAGGCATTGTACTTGGCCCAAGCGATCCCAAGCGTGGTCATCGGGTGGAACAATTATTTGCTGCCAAGAAGAATACTTGGGAACCTTATAATTGCAATTGTTTTCTTTATCAGCGAGGAGACCCGTCGATCGCAAGTTAGCTTCGTTCAAAAAGAACTTGCATGATTAGAGACTGTAAGGGAGAGTCTGCAGGTGCCTGTGCCTACTAACCATCTCGGGGGTAGGAGTAGGTCACGTCATAAGAGCTGTTAGAATAAACAAAATATTAGTCAAGTACTTGAAAAAGGAGGACTAATGTAAATAAGTAAGAAGAGAACAATCACTTACGAAGTTTGTGAAACGTGGTTGTGCCAATGGGGCAAAGACCAGACGTGCCGAAGAAGTTGTCCTTGAAGGATACCTTACATGGCAAATCAACAATAATTTTTGGCTCGCTAGCATGAGTGCCAAGATAGAAAAAGCACACTGCAGCGTTCTTCCTCGATCGAACGACGTTAACTGAGTAAAGATACTCAATCTCTACGATCATGGGACAACCCCAATTCATAATTTTGTACAAGACTTTCAAACCAGCAAGAATCCTGTAGGAGATGGGATTCAGCTAGAATGGGGCAACCCCAATGTGATTTATGTAATCCTTGAAGTAGTCTCGAAGAGGGAGGATGGCCCCTGCACAAATATGCTCAAGACTCCAAGCGACCATACTAGTTGAACCACTAGTACTAGTCTCACCACTAGTTCTTGGGTTACTGCTGGCAAAGCGTGCAGGGGGTACCAACTGAATTCACCCTCTCGTACTGACCTAACTTGGAACAATTGCCCAATTGCAATTCCACAGGTCTTCAGCATCTTGCTCGTAGAGCCAGAGATAGATCGCACCTTCGATTTTATTAACTCAGCCTCGAAGGTGATGCTGGGATCCTGAGGAGTTTTAGACGTACGTGGCTTGGGAGGCATAATTTTAAAATTCAAGTCACCTGGTTCAAAAGCAATAGTGACATTGGGTAAAAACAAAGGATTTGCCACAGGAATAAAGGACACGGTGGGTGGTTTAGGCCAGGCTACTTCTCGCAAGAATCGACGTCTGTCTTCGGATTTTTCTTGCCAGAAGTGCCTGTAGCGACTAGAAATATCTTCGTGTTGGGTTCTCATTGTGTGTTCCCTAGCCCTAGCATCATTTAACTCTAATTTGGATGTGGGTTTTGAGGGATTGGGTACATATGGGATGGCCAATTCTGAAGGAAAATCAAACTCTACAGCTTTAGACGATAAATTCCTGAACTAGAGTGGGACATTGCTACCAGCAAAAAGCAGTCCCAATCCCTGGAGAGAATTTTATCAAACTAAAAGGTAATGAGTTGGAGATCTGAAAACAACTTACATATTGCCTGAACCCTAGTATGAACAGTTTTAACCCTAAAAAAATTACCAAAACCAGATGAGATGATAACAATACAAACAAATCAGGTAACTGATCCACACTGTGTAATAAACATGAGAAAAAAGAAAGTAACTTACCGTTTGGAGTTAGGGCTTGGGGCAATGCTTGGGAATTCTGTCTGCAAACCTTCGAACAAAGCAAGGATCGCTTTTAGAAAATGAAGTCGGAGGAAACTCGCAGGAAAAAGGTCAAGGACAAGGATGGCATGCAAGTCTATGGACGGATTGAACGGTGGTCATTAACGAAAAAGATTAATGGTTTTTCTCAAACTTTATGAAATTGTACAAAGGTGGTTCCTTTTCCTTATTTTATACCCATGATAGTGATTTTAAGAAAGATTTGATCCAATGGACGCGATTCAAAGCGAAAGTGAAAAAGATGGTCATTTAATTCTGATGTACCTCAAAACCACACAACCGCCAAAATCAGAGGGAATGTGTCTTTTCGTGAAAAATATTTTTTCTGTTTTTTCGAAATATTTTATTTGGATTCCTTGTGAAAAATTAAGAAATTTTGTTTTTTACAGAACTCGATTCCGATAAAAATTGAATAAGTTGTGAATTTTGGTAAATCGGGAATCAATGGTGTCGAGTGGGTGCATTCGGTGCCAGGCGCTTGGACAAGGGAGTATACGCTCGCGGATGGCTTCTGTCTGAAGCTCCATTGTCCCCCCCCCCAAGATCGCCCAGCTTACCCTGCAAGACACCGAGACGAAGCCTGCATCTGCCGAGGAATCACGCACATGGGACCCTGCAATGTCCCTCCTGCGCCCGCGTAAGGTCTCTCGTGCAGCCTCCAGTTTTTTAGGGATTTTTCCCAAAAATCTGATTTTTCCCAAAAATTCGATTTTTCCGATTTTCAAACCCTAAATTTAAAATAAAATATTATTTTTAAATATATTTGAACTTAAATATCATATTTCAAATTAATAATATTTATTTTTAATAGATTATTATTAATTTTGATATTTTTAGGTTTAAATTTGAAAATTGATTATTTGAATTTTTAAATTATGGTCAGATTTAAAAATCTGTTAATTTTTTTAATATTTATATATTGTTTAATTATAAGATTAGATATTTTGATATTTAACATATTTTAAATTAAAAGATAACTTTATCTTTTTTATTTGAAATATTATATTAAAATTATCTTATATGACAAATTAAATAATTAATAAATTTGAAATTAACCTAGATATTTTTATAGATATTGTAACCATAATATTTTCAAATTCAAAAATTTTTTATTTTGTTAAATATTTAATTTTTTATAAATTATAAGTTTTAAAAATGATATCTTACTATTTTATATCATTTTTTTACTTATTAGATATTTGTAAATTATATTTTAAATATTTAAATAACTTAGATATTTTTGTAGAAATTTGAATATTGCTTAATTTGAGATATTTTGACATATAATTATGGTAATTATTATTTATTTATTATTTTTATTCTTAAAATAATAACTATCTAACCATATCTATTTTAAAATTGGTTTATTTTATTATTTTAATTTTATTAAATTATAAGATTTGAAAGTGATATTGAAGATTTTTTTTTCAAATCATTGATCTTATTTGATATTTAATTTAATTTGATAAAAATAATTCAAATAAACCTAGATATTTTAAATTTAAATTTTGACATTTTTAAGGTTAGTTTTAACAACCCTAAATTTTCAAAATTTAGTTGGTTAGTTTAAGAATAATAATTTAATTATATTAATATCTTATTTTCACATTTGTTACATGGACAAAGTTTGTTTAATTTTATATTATTTATTCAAAATTTTTTTTTAACAAACCTATTATTTATTTGATCTAAATTGCTATGATTAACTTGTTGACAGATCCAATGATCTGATTTTAATCATAGTCCAATGGTCAATAGATCTTGTGAATAATTTGTAACAGATAAATTTTGTACTTCTTTCATCTGTGTAAACCTAGTAACATGATAGGGCCCATCCAAATCATTTGACCTGTGTGAGCCTATATGTTTGTTATTGGGCTTAGATGCATATAGGAAGCCCATTTAAGTTTTACTAAGTAAATGGACTATGTTGCTAAAATAAAATTCGACATAAGTAATTTTATTTAGGCCCAATTAGATTTGGGCTTATTCAATGAATAACAATTGTTTATTTAAAGGTTAAATTCCTCTCTTTTGGGCCTTGTGTGAGAGTTGGTGGCCAATAGAAGTGGGTACGACATACTGAACCCAGCTCCCCCTCACATGAACTACCCCAATTGTGAAGGCCCGTTTGCCTTATTTAAATAATTGTATTAGGTTAATTATATTAGTCTAACCTAATTAAAAATTGAATTAGCAACATAATTAACTTTTAAAATATATGAAATTTATTTTTCATTTAATATTTTAAAGTTAATTTTAGAAAAACACTTAGTTAACGATATATATTCTAGATAGTTATTTCTAGTACTCATTGTATTTTCTAATATTTAATTAGGATAATATCATAGATTGTGAAATTAATTGTTTAATAATTAATTTTTGTACAATCTAAGTTAAGTATATTTTTCCTCGTATTAAACTAGAATTAATAATTAAGTCTCCTCTATACTTAATTATTTATTTCTTTAATTTAATACATTTAATTAAATTGAAAATTTCAATATCTAAGTTTATTTTCATCATGATACTTAAAATATTGTTATTTTCATGATATTTAATTAAATAGAAAATTATTTTAAGTGGGAAATTTTTCTTTAAAATTTCAGAATAACTTAAATTTGAATAATTTTTAAAATATATTTTGTTTTATTTTATTAATCTTTTTCCCACAATTTCGAAATTGCATCACTTTGATGCAAGAAATTCGAATTTTATTTGAAAAATAGATTAAAGTTGGAAATTATTTATTTTAATTTTGGACCAACTTAAATCAATGATTTTTTCATTTAATGATTAATTAAAATAAATGAACTCAAATATATTATAATTAGAAAAAGAATTAATTAGTCAACGAAAGTCTAGATAGATATTATCTGTTTTGCTTGAAGTATTTTTCTAGTGATATTTAATTAAATAGAAAATTAATATTTAAGTTGATTCTTAATCATGATACTTAAATATTTGAAATTTTTCTTAAATATTTAATTAAATAGGATAATTACATTTTTGTTAAAAATTAATTTTGGGCCAACATAAAATTAGAATAATTTTTCTAGAATTTATTTTTATTTTATTTTAAAGCATTTTTCGAAAGTAGTATTCTTATATACTTCAATTTTTCGAAATGCAATATACATTTATAGAAAATTAAATTTGAGTTGTAAATTAATTTAAATTAATTTTGAAACAACTTAAATTAAATAATTTTCTTAATATTTATTGGAAATTATCAATAAGATGGAAATAATTCAAGTTATTTTCATATCCATCTAAGTATAATTTATAAATATATATCAGTTAAATAAATATATATTTAAAATAAATAATAGAAGAAAATACACTTTAAATAATGAGATTTATTATTAGGACATTCGATCTCCATTGTTGGTTCTACATAGTTCTTGTTTTAGTGAGTAATCCTCCCTAATGGAGGAATGTTCATTAGCAATTTAACGCAGTAGAATCTCGAAAGATAAGTATTATTTCTACGTGTTTTATATTAGTATTGATCACCCTAATGGTGGCGACTGTATTTGAGTTACAAAAGTATGAAACAATGGTGGAAGCTCATAAGATAAAATAGCCTTGACTCTCGCCTAAACGGGACAACGCTGGATTCCAATCTTGATCGAATAAAAAGTTGCTAGAATGTTTATCATTTTAGATGAGCTGACAACTCTATTCAATGGATGGTATGACTGACTCTCGCCTAAATAGGACACTGATATCAGTTTGTTGAAGACCTTGGAAATTATTTAGGATTGTACGTTTTAGTATTTTCACTTGTCATTCCTACTTGCTATGTGTTTAATAATTTCTGAATTGTGTATGAATTTATATTGAACCATGTTATTTTCTATTATTAAATTGTAGTTTAATTTCGAATCTTTATTCTTGGTCTAACATGGTTTGTTGTTCTAATGAGATAAATCCCTAATGGATTGTCAACATTAGACAAACATAATAGTGTTAGATCTGGAAAGATAAATATTGTAAATGCAACATCAAGTTGTTCATCAATTGATGACACCTTAGACTAATATTTATAATATGAAACAAGAAGATTGTATAAATAAGATTACTTTGACTCTCGATAATCGGAGCATCATTGGATTCTTATTTAAATATGAAATTATCGTAATTCCTCTTACCTTATTCATTTCGAATTAGCTCAATAACATATCATTGGATGAATGGTCTATAAATCATTTCATGTCATTCTATATTTTCTCTTAAGAAATTAAATGACGCATTTGATTATATTCCAAAAATTCCATCCCAAAATGATATAAATCCTCGATCTTCAAAATCTCCTACTTGTATGGGCAAATAAGATTAGAGTTAAATTAGTAGTGGTGGTCCAAGAAAGAATTACTCATGTATATTTGGTATAAATTTAAGTCTTTCCCTTTAAATTTTAGATTCCAAATAATTTTTTAATACAATACAGTTTTACTTTCACAAGTGTTTAATAACCATTTTCTATCAATGGATTCAAACTGTATGGAATATGAGTTTAGTATTCTGTGACAAGGATCCACTTACACTATTCGAAGAACTCTTTAATGTAACTAAACCTAAGTCTTCAAAAGACTACGACCACATTTTATTAAATCAATGGCATTTGTATCTTGTTCATAGTGGTTTTGACAAGATCAATCTCTGCAAAGAGTTAATATGCCTATATCCACTGAAAGTAAGTTCATCTCATTCGCAGATGGATGTACATTCATGGATGGATATGAGTTTTTCGTTGTATTCTTAAAACGATCACTCTAGATTTTACCTTATGCAAAAGAAATTTGAAATGTTTGAAAAATTTCATGAATTTCTAGCAATGGTGATAAACCATTAAGGTAAGTGGTTAAAGATCTTGCGAACTGATAGGGGTGGAGAAATAGTTAGTAGATATGCAGTTCAAAGATCATTATGTTTATTTTTGAATTATATCAAAACTTACCTCCGCAGAAATTCGAGTTGCATATTGATGATTAGTTACTAGTCGTTGCCGAAGTCCTTCTATGGTAATACAATTTCAGAATGATGCAATGGTTGGGTACTTTGTGTAAATCATTACTAGATTCATGGATGACCTAATCAAAATCTTAAGAAAAGCTAGAACTGTTAACCATGGTTTGCATGTTTGTTAGCTATTCTAAGTGATTAGGCGTGGACCATCCCATACTCATTTGATAAGAAAGTGTTTGTTCAAACAAATACTACTATTCTAAGAGAATGACTAAGTCTGAAAATAAAGTAGCAAATAAAGGAGATATTTTTTTTTCTTGATTCCAAAAGTGTTCTATCATCTTTACATGATGATCCCACTGCCTATGTTGTCTTGACACAACCGAAAAGGTTAATTCCATTTAGTTTTCTTAGACATAATTCACGGTACCTTGTCGTAGTGGGAGGGTTTCAAGGAACTCACCTCTTATGACTTGGAAGACACTATTGATTAAAATCCATTGTGAGTTTAAACAAGTAATGGATTGTCCAAAATAAGAAACTAAGAAGAAAATCCAAGAGAACTATGGTTTAATCCATTCACATGGACTAACCTAAAACTTTTCTATTACAAGGAAATGAAAGGAAATTTTCGTTAATAAGTCTATTCAATAGACTTAACAAAACTTCCTGTTCCTAGTATTATAGGTTTGAGTTTATCTAAACCTATTGCTTGTGGTATACCTTGTAATTACTTACTCTAACGCAGGCAACTTACTTTAGTAAGATGCTGAAGCATTTTCTTTTCTAATGGCAATCTATATAAGCTTCTCAACTTCTAGACATAGATTTTATTTATCTAAGGAAAAGTCTCAACTATTCCAAAAAAGATAAAGCCATGAAAGAATTTCTTAAATCAACAGTGAGAGGTCTCAGATATGCATTAGTATGCCTTAGACCAGACACCTGTTGTTGAGTGGAAGTAATGAGTAGGTATCAGATTAATCCAGGAAAGGAATATTGGAAGACAATCAAGTAAATCTTAAGATTAAGAAGAGAAACTCCACGTTAGTCGATAAGGGTGGTTTTAATACTCTTAGACTACACCAAATCAGATTTCTAGACTTGCCTTTGTGCTAGAAAGTCTGCTGATAAGATGGTGATTACTCTTGGGGTGGAGTAGTGATTTTGGAGAAGTGTAAAAACCTATCTGAAGTCTCTAGGTCTACCAGAGAGAGACTGAATGTTAAAGATGCAGGAAAGGTACTTATTCTGTAAAGCCCGCTTAGTTAATTTGGAAATTAGCAGTTGTTTATGATTAATTATGGAATTATTTATAGCTATTTAAATAATTTATTATGCTGTTATTTATGGAATTCAGAAATGCATATTTATGTTATTTAGTAGTTTTCGTATTTTGCATTTTCGGTGCCCGGTATTTTGGAACTCGGCGTTTGGCTCAGTAGAAATCACAACTTAGTATGTTAGCAGTTTGGGGACGGGTTTTGGACATTGGGAATGTCGGGAATGGCCGGGAATTTAGAATGTCCCAAAAATACCCCTTTAGTATGATTTATGTGGTTTTAAGGTGGAGGGGCAAAATGGTCTTTTTGCCCCATTAGTATTTTGTCTTTTGTGATTTTATGAAATGGAAAATAAATGCTTAATTGTTTAATTAATGGCTGAAATAAAATGTGATATGTGGCTTATATTCTTTTTCCTTTTTCATTTCAACACTTAAACAAAAACAATACTAAGTTTAGAAAAAAAGAAGTTTCAACTCTCTCTCTTTTTCCTCTCTATTTCGGCTGAAAGCTTGGGGTTCAAGGGCTGATTTTTCTTCAATTTTCAAGCTAGTTTCATCCAATCTAAGTGTTCTTCAAATCTTTGGTAAAGTTTCTAATCTTTTCTTGTTATAATTTCTTGAAAAAAATGATGAAAATGGTGATGCATGCATGATGTTTTGGTGTTGTTGCTGCTGGTTATTGTTGTTGTTGTTTCTGTGATTAAAGTGTTGAATTCAGTAGATTTAATATGATTGAATTGCATGCTTGAATTCTTGTTCTAGTTGGTTAAATGTTTATGTGAAAAAGTTAGGAATTTTTGAATGAAATGGTTCAATTTGTTGCTGTGAAGTTGCTGGATGTTCTTAGTTGTTTTCAGAGGGTTAGATATGCTAGTTTAAGTAGAATTAAGCTAGTGGAATGCATGATTAGGTGGTTTTGCTCAAGTTTGAGTTTAGAACTCAAAGCTTGAGCTCCAATGGCATTTTTCATGTTTGAGGTTTCTGGGTTGTTTTGATGCCTTGGATATGTTCTAGGGAAGGTATAGAACAGGTCTGGAAAGTTTGAGGTGATTTGGGGTTGAATTGTGGAAGTTATGAAAATTTGATGTTGCTGCCTGCGAGGAACCGGAATTCCGGTTGTGCATCCGGAATTCCGGATGGGGGTCCTAAATTTCCCAGAACCGGAATTCCGGTTGGGCAACCGGTCTACCGGTTGGGGAATTTTCAGATCCCTAGTTTTCCTCGTTTTTATGTTTTAGGGGGTATTGCCATGCTTTTTATCGATAGGGAAACTTTTAGTTCCTAGTTTTAGTCCCCGGGAAGTGATTTAGCGTGTCACTTATAGCGTTGTGATTTTTATGGTTTAGGAGCCGATGTCCGCGCTCGGCTTCGGTTCCGGTCGGGTTGGCCGGCACACACTGAATTCGGAATCCGAGTAAGATTAGTATAACGGTATGCATATGTAGATTACATGTTTAGCGAGCATGTAGGAAGCCTATTAGATTACATTAGTTGTATGTTGGCTTCGAACCATCCAACCACTGTCACGTCGGTACGAGTGGAGTATGACCGGCGGCGGAGTATGGCCGGTTTGGCCGATCAGTCGACACTTGGTTGGTGGCTCCGTGCTATTGACGTATCCCGTCGGTACAGTGGAGTATGACCAGCGGCGGAGTATGGCCGGTTCGGCCGATCGGGGAGGATATAGTAACACGTCGGTACGAAATTTGGAGTATGACTAGCGGCGGGGTATGGCCGGTTCGGCCGATCGGGTTGTTACGTGTCAATAGTACCGTCCCTATGAACGTTCGAACTCGGTACCATGTTGGACATGGCAAGATAGTGGCTCGGTACCATGTTGGACATGGCGATGGCGGGACTCAGTATCGTGTTGGACACGGCAGTTAGTATTATGTATGAGTATTATTATGCTTTTCTTACTGAGTCTGTCGACTCACAGTTCTACGTTTATGTGTAGGTAAAGGCAAGGCTAAAGCTGATGGACCGTGAGCGAGCTTGAGAAGATTGTACATGTCGGGGCGGTTAGGCCTGGAGCGTACGATCATCGGGACAATGGGGCTGACTTTGTAACTGGTCGTTAGACGACTTTTATTTTATGTATCAGTAAAACAGTCAAATCTTTTTGTAAATGATTTTATAATCGGGATCCCGAGTCTTTTGTAATATTGTTTTATAAGTTTAATTAAAAAGCAAAATTTTAATTAATCACGTTTTTCCATAAACCTCGTTGATTAGCAACGAGCTGCACAGTACGTTTAAAAATCACGTAATACGCCTAAGGTAGTTAGGGTGTTACAATTTGGTATCAGAGCCGCCAGGTTGTCTTCCGAAGATCGTCACGACATGTACAATCATCATCAGCAGTTAGCTCGGTTCACGGTTCAGTAAGCCTTTATTGCTTTAGTAGTTTATTTTATTCAGTTATGAAAAAGAAAAGCCTGTTAGGAAGCATGTTAGTAGCCTGATAGTAGAATAGGCTCATGTTTCGTTTTTAATTTCCAAATTAAGCGGCATTAGTAAGCTCTCCTTGAATACGACTTGATATGCCAACTCTTGGTTTCGCAGGCGGTTCTAACTAGATGGACGCCAGGCGGACTACCAGGAGTCAGGGCAATTCCGTGGGGTCGAACCAAGGACAGGGAGCTCAGTTTCCCCCACCTGTTAGGGGCCGAGGTAGAGGTCCCCGAGGCAGGGCTCGTGGTCGGGGTGATGAGAACCCGCCACAGGCTGCCCAGGCTCCCCCAGCCGATCAGGGAGCCCCGAATTGGGAGTTGCAGTTTGCGGAGATGCAAGCCCGGATCGAAGAACAAGACCTCGAGATTCAGAGGTTGAGACAGCAGGGTGCTCACCACCATGACCTGGGAAAGGTTCCAGGAACTCTTCAACGCAAAGTACTACAACGAGGCGGTCAGAAGCGCCAAGAGGAAAGAGTTCGCTCACCTGACCCAACGGGAGAACATGAGCGTCACTGAGTATACTACTCAGTTTGATCGGTTGGCGAGGTTAGCCTCGGGAATTGTGCCGACCGACTTCAGCAAGAAGGAGAAGTATCTGGACGGGTTGAATGCCAGGATTAGGCATGATCTGATGATTACCACCGACGACAGCACCACCTATGCTCAGATGGTGGAGAAGGCACTACGAGCTGAGGGCGCAGTTGGGTGCATGTCAGAATCAGCCAGTACTCCGGTGAGTGGCGGAGCTCCTACCCCTCCTGCATCAGGCTATAGCAGGGGGAGTAGTGGTTCGGCCATTGATCAGAGGAAGAGAGCACCCACTGCCTCCGGTGGCTCGAGTCAGAACAAGAGGTTCCGGGGGAACCAGAACAGAGGGAGTCGTCCTGGTGGTACTGAGACCCGATTCTCCTATCCCGAGTGCCCTAGCTGCAAGAGGCATCATCGGGGCGATTGCAAAGGTCAAGGATGCTTTCACTGTGGCATGCCCGGACACTTCAAGAGGGACTGTCCCCAGCTCCGACCAGAGGCACCGAGAGCTCCTGCGATACCCACTCCAGCCAGGGTTTTTGCTATCACGCAGGCTGATGCAGATGCCAGCCCATCAGTTGTCACAGGTCAGCTTTCTATTAACAACTCGCTATATTCAGTGCTGTTTGATTCTGGGGCTACACATTCTTATGTGGCAGCCAGAGTCTTTAGTAAATTGGGTAGACCCTATGATAGATATGAATCAGGGTTTGGAACCCTGTTACCTGGCGGAGAATTGGTTATCTCCAATAGGTGGATTAGGTCTATGCCGATCAGGATAGATGGTAGAGAGTTAAGTGCTGATCTGATAGAGATGAGTTTAGTCGAATTCGATATTATTTTAGGAATGGATTTCCTATCTAAATATTCGGCGAGCATTGACTGTAAAAGGAAGATGGTGGTCTTCCAACCGGAAAGTGAGGAACCATTTGTATTTGTTGGTTCAGTTCAGGGATCTCGGATCCCGGTGATCTCGGCTATGTCAGCAAGAGAATTGTTACACGGCGGTTGCTTAGGGTTTCTGGCCGTGGTGGTGGACACCCCTCGGCCAGATACCATTCGGCCAGAGGACATCAGGGTGGTTCGGGAGTTTTTGGATGTTTTTCCCGAAGAACTTCCAGGGTTACCACCTCAGCGGGAGATTGATTTCGTGATTGACTTGGCACCAGGGGTGGAACCGGTTTCTAAAGCCCCATACAGAATGGCTCCAGCTGAACTTAAGGAATTAAAGATTCAGCTCCAAGGGTTGCTTGACATAGGGTTCATTCGGCCTAGTGTGTCACCCTGGGGAGCCCCGGTTTTGTTCGTCAAGAAGAAGGATGGATCTATGAGGATGTGCATCGACTACAGGGAATTGAACAAGTTGACGGTGAAGAATAAATATCCATTACCTAGGATCGATGACTTGTTCGATCAGCTTCAGGGGAAGACGGTCTTTTCTAAGATTGATCTCCTTTCGGGTTATCATCAGTTGAGAATCCGAGAGGAGGACATTCCGAAGACGGCTTTCTGCACTAGGTATGGACATTACGAGTTTCTGGTTATGTCATTTGGACTAACCAATGCTCCTGCAGCATTCATGGACCTGATGAATAGAGTATTCAAGGATTTCCTCGATATCTCTGTGATTGTGTTTATCGACGACATCCTCGTGTACTCTCAATCAGAAGAGGAGCATGAGTTACATCTTCAGATGGTACTGCAACGACTTCGAGAACATAAGCTTTACGCCAAGTTCAAGAAATGTGAGTTCTGGTTGTCTCAGGTGTCCTTCCTAGGGCACATTGTGAGTAAAGATGGGATCAAGGTGGATCCCGGGAAGATTGAATCCGTCAGGGATTGGCCGAGACCGAAGACAGTGACAGAGATCAGAAGCTTCTTGGGTTTAGCTGGGTACTACCGTAGGTTCGTCGAAGGGTTCTCCAAGATTTCAATGCCCCTAACCGAACTTACAAAGAAGAATCAGCGGTTTATCTGGTCAGATAAGTGCGAAGCTAGTTTTCTGGAGCTAAAACAGAGGTTGATTACTGCTCCGGTGCTAGCTTTGCCTTCGGACAAGGAGAAGTTCGTAGTCTACTGTGACGCATCCAAACAGGGTTTGGGGTGTGTATTGATGCAAGCCGACCGGGTTATCGCTTATGCCTCCCGTCAGTTAAAGGATTATGAACAGCGATACCCGACTCATGATTTAGAATTGGCCGCAGTAGTTTTTGCACTGAAGATTTGGCGGCATTACCTTTATGGAGAGAAGTGTGAGATCTATACCGACCATAAAAGTCTCAAGTATTTCTTTACTCAGAAAGATTTGAACATGAGACAAAGGCGTTGGTTGGAATTAGTGAAGGATTACGATTGTGAGATCCTCTATCATCCCCGAAAAGCCAATATAGTGGCTGATGCCCTGAGCAGAAAGGGTCCCGGGCAAGTAGCTAGTATGGTTCAGATCTCTCCTCAGCTAGCAGAGGATATGGTTAGATCCAACATTGAGTTTGTGGTAGGTCAGCTTCACAACTTGACGCTGCAATCTGATCTGTTGGAAAGAATAAAAGTCGCTCAGATGACAGATCCAGAGTTAGTGAAAATCCGAAATGAGGTATTGGCTGGTCAAGCCAAGGACTTTTCAGTGTCAGATAGTGGGATGCTTTTGTATAAAGCCAGGGTTTGTGTTCCGAACAGTGTGGAACTGAGAAATGAGATCTTTGAGGAGGCTCATTCTACCCCGTATTCTCTGCATCCCGGCACCACTAAGATGTACCAAGATTTGAAACCGTACTTCTGGTGGAGCGGTATGAAGAAGAATTTGGTAGAATTCGTATCGAGATGCCTCACTTGTCAGCAGATTAAGGCTGAACATCAGAGACCAGCAGGGTTGTTACAGCCTCTAACCCTACCAGAATGGAAATGGGAGGATATTACGATGGATTTTGTGGTCGGGTTACCTAGGACCACGGGTTTATTTGATTCCATCTGGGTAGTGGTGGATCGATTTACGAAATCTGCTCATTTTCTGCCGGTTAGAACAACATTTACAGTGGATCAGTTGGCAGAGTTATATGTCAGAGAGATAGTGAGACTTCACGGGGTACCGAAGTCTATAGTTTCGGACAGGGATCCGAAGTTCACCTCCAAATTTTGGCAAAGTTTGCAACGGGCAATGGGTACAAAGCTGAAATTCAGTACAGCATTCCATCCTCAGACAGATGGTCAGTCCGAAAGGACAATTCAGATATTGGAGGATATGTTGAGAGCCTGTGTTATGGACTTTGAAGGCTCATGGAATAAGTATCTACCGTTAATAGAATTTTCGTACAACAACAGTTATCAGAGTACGATAGGGATGGCTCCCTATGAACTGTTGTACGGTAGAAAATGTAGATCCCTTATCCATTGGGATGAGACAGGGGAGAGGAAATACCTAGGTCCAGAGTCAGTTCAGCGGACCAATGAGGCGATAGAGAAGATAAAAGCTAGAATGCTTGCCTCACAGAGCAGACAGAAGAGTTACGCAGATCCGAAACGCAGAGATGTTGAGTTCCAAGTAGGGGAACATGTGTTTTTACGGGTATCTCCGATGAAGGGGATTAAACGTTTCGGGAAAAGACGCAAGTTATGCCATAGATTTACAGGACCTTTCGAGATTCTCGAGAAGATAGGTCAAGTGGCATATCGGTTAGCATTGCCTCCAGCCTTATCAGCAGTTCACAACGTATTCCATGTCTCGATGTTGAGAAAATACGTTTCAGACCCCTCTCATATACTCAGTTATGAGAGCCTTCAGCTACAGCCAGACATGACTTATGAGGAACAGCCAGTGCAGATCCTGGATAGAAAGGATAAAGTCCTTCGGAATAAGACCATAGCATTGGTCAAAGTTCTCTGGAGAAACAGTAAGGTGGAAGAAGCCACCTGAGAGCTAGAGTCAGATATGAGAGCTCAATATCCAGAGTTATTCAGGTTAGATTTCGGGGACGAAATCCTTTTAAGGTGGGGATAGTTGTGAAGCCCGCTTAGTTAATTTGGAAATTAGCAGTTGTTTATGATTAATTATGGAATTATTTATAGCTATTTAAATAATTTATTATGCTGTTATTTATGGAATTCAGAAATGCATATTTATGTTATTTAGTAGTTTTCGTATTTTGCATTTCCGGTGCCCGGTATCTTGGAACTTGGCGTTTGGCTCAGTAGAAATCACAACTTAGTATGTTAGCAGTTTGGGGACGGGTTTTGGACATTGGGAATGTTGGGAATGGCCGAGAATTTAGAATGTCCCAAAAATACCCCTTTAGTATGATTTATGTGGTTTTAAGGTGGAGGGGCAAAATGGTCTTTTTGCCCCATTAGTATTTTGTCTTTTGTGATTTTATGAAATGGAAAATAAATGCTTAATTGTTTAATTAATGGCTGAAATAAAATGTGATATGTGGCTTATATTCTTTTTCCTTTTTCATTTCAACACTTAAACAAAAAAAATACTAAGTTTAGAAAAAATAGAAGTTTCAACTCTCTCTCTTTTTCCTCTCTATTTCGGCTGAAAGCTTGGGGTTCAAGGGCTGATTTTTTTTCAATTTTCAAGCTAGTTTCATCCAATCTAAGTGTTCTTCAAATCTTTGGTAAAGTTTCTAATCTTTTCTTGTTATAATTTCTTGAAAAAAATGATGAAAATGGTGATGCATGCATGATGTTTTGGTGTTGTTGCTGCTGGTTATTGTTGTTGTTGTTTATGTGATTAAAGTGTTGAATTTAGTAGGTTTAATATGATTGAATTGCATGCTTGAATTCTTGTTCTAGTTGGTTAAATGTTTATGTGAAAAAGTTAGGAATTTTTGAATGAAATGGTTCAATTTGTTGCTGTGAAGTTGCTGGATGTTCTTAGTTGTTTTCAGAGGGTTAGATATGCTAGTTTAAGTAGAATTAAGCTAGTGGAATGCATGATTAGGTGGTTTTGCTCAAGTTTGAGTTTAGAACTCAAAGCTTGAGCTCCAATGGCATTTTTCATGTTTGAGGTTTCTGGGTTGTTTTGATGCCTTGGATATGTTCTAGGGAAGGTATAGAACAGGTCTGGAAAGTTTGAGGTGATTTGGGGTTGAATTGTGCAAGTTATGAAAATTTGATGTTGCTGCCTGCGAGGAACCGGAATTCCGGTTGTGCATCGGAATCGGATGGGGGTCCCGAATTTCCCGAACCGGAATTCGGTTGGGCAACCGGTCTACGGTTGGGGAATTTTCAGAAACCCTACTTTTCCTCGTTTTTATGTTTTAGGGGGTATTGCCATGCTTTTTATCGATAGGGAAACTTTTAGTTCCTAGTTTTAGTCCCCGGGAAGTGATTTAGCGTGTCACTTATAGCGTTGTGATTTTTATGGTTTAGGAGCCAGTAATCCGCCGCTCAGCTTCGATTCCGGTCGGGTTGACCGGCACACCTGAATTCGGAATCCAGGTAAGATTAGTATAACAGTATGCATATGTAGATTACATGTTTAGCGAGCATGTAGGAAGCCTATTAGATTACATTAGTTGTATGTTGGCTTCGAACCATCCAACCCTGTCACGTCGGTACAGGCTGGAGTATGACCAGCAGCCGGAGTATGACCGGTTTGACCGATCAGGCTGACACTTGGTTGGTGGCTCCGTGCTATTGACGTATCCCGTCGGTACAGGCTGGAGTATGACCAGCAGCCGGAGTATGACCGGTTCGACCGATCGGGAGGATATAGTAACACGTCGGTACGGTGGAGTATGACCGGCGGCGAGTATGACCGGTTCGACCGATCAGGTTGTTACGTGTCAATAGTACCGTCCCTATGAACGTTCAGAACTCAGTACCATGTTGGACATGGCAGTAGTGCTCAGTACCCTGTTGGACATGGCAGTAGCGGGACTCAGTATCGTGTTGGACACGGCAGTTAGTATTATGTATGAGTATTATTATGCTTTTCTTACTGAGTCTGTCGACTCACAGTTCTACGTTTATGTGTAGGTAAAGGCAAGGCTAAAGCTGATGGACCGTGAGCGAGCTTGAGAAGATTGTACATGTCGGGGCGGTTAGGCCTGGAGCGTACGATCATTGGGACAATGGGGCTCACTTTGTAACTGGTCGTTAGACGACTTTTATTTTATGTATCAGTAAAACAGTCAAATCTTTTTGTAAATGATTTTATAATCGGGATCCCGAGTCTTTTGTAATATTATTTTATAAGTTTAATTAAAAAGCAAAATTTTAATTAATCACGTTTTTCCATAAACCTCGTTGATTAGCAACGAGCTGCACAGTACGTTTAAAAATCACGTAATACGCCTAAGGTAGTTAGGGTGTTACATATTCAGTCTAAGGAAAGTTCTATACATTTGTGGCACCGTTCCAACTTGTCTTAACTACTAGTGTTATTTCCTGATTAACCAAAAAGTAGTTGCCAAAAGTATAGAATCTAGTATCCCAAGAGAGTAGACATATAGAGAGGAATTTCACATTATCAAGGATTTTGTGATTAAGGAAGAGTAATGGTGGAGAAAAGGTTGTGGTTAATACAACCTGTCAGATCAAATTACGAGTAGTATACTACTACTACACTTGATTAGTATATCAAGGTGTTGCGATTATCTTAAATGCACATTGTTGTTTTATATTAGTGCAAGTGAGAGTTTGTTGGGTTTTGTGCCCTAAATAAGACCCATTTCAATATAATCAGATTTACTTATTAATAACGATTAGAAATAACATTTTATGTTGCATGGTTCACATGATTTATTTCATGATTATATATATAATGTATAAATTCTATTTAAGTCCAGAACATATGAATTTGTTAATTATTATAGTGTTGTCAGCACAGTGGAATATAATCTTGATTATATGTTCGAAAGTTTATTCCCTAATTTGTCAGTTCACTGGATTTAGACTGGCATGATAATCAGCGATAGGTATTCTTAAAACTTGGATAACTGTTATGTCCTTTCCAGGGCATTGGCAAAGTTTACCAGTATCGGATATATGGAGTATACATCGGAAGGGACCGATATTGAACTTTGATTAGATTTGTTAAAATTTACCGTAATATCTATTCAATCCAATATCACCTGTTGATCCTAGATCAAATGATCTTAATCCTGGTATGGTTAGGTTTAACCTCAAGAGTATTATACATGTTCTTTGATTTGTTAGTTATGCATACTTTTTGGTCAGGGTGATACGTTTATTTTGGGAACATGATAGTATAATTTAGTGGGAGCGCTAACATAAATATGGAGTCTATAACTTCTATAGGAATTTAGAAGTGAAACGATGATATCCTTCGAGCTTGGCTAAACAGAGATAAATGGTTGAGATCTCATTTCACTTCGCTGAAATATCATTTATACGGAGCTAAGTGTTTTAAGGATAAAATACATTGAAGGTGTAACGGTAATTTAGTTCCTATTCAATGTAGATCATCTATTAGAGGGTCATTAATCAAATTAGGATTATAACGATGGATAATTAATAGCGTATCTATATCGTGGAACATATAGAGCGTTCTATATAACTGAGAGTGCAATTTTAAGTTCTAAGTGTGGATTCAATAAGGAATTAATAAGTTAGGGAATTTACTTGGTAAATTCGGTTCGACTTATTGGAAGCTCAGTTATATAGGCCCATTGTCCCCATACTAGTTGAGACCATACTGCTTGTAAGACTCAGTTAATTGATTTTAATTAATCAATTATAATTCTAAAGTTAGACTATGTCTTGTTGATGAATTTTCACTAAGCAAGGGAAAAATTGTAAAGAAAAGAGATTCTAGGTTTATTTATTAATTAAGAGACTTTATATGTCTAAATTAATAAATAAAATAAATGACAATATTATTTAATAATTTAGTTTTAGTTATTAAATAATTAGAATTAGCATTTAAATGGTTGAATTGGAAAATTGGCATTTTTGAGAAAATGAGATACAGAAATGACAAAATGGGAAAATTGCAAAGTGAGGCCCATTATCCATATCATGGCTGGCCACTATGCAAGTATTTCACCATTTATATTTTCATTATTTTAATGCCATATGATTCTAACCTAAACCTAGATGGTTTTCTATAAATAGAAAGTGATGGCTTCAGGAAACTATGGACATGCATCTTATTCTTTTTAAAAGAAAAACCCGAGCCATAGCCGCCACTCTCTTCTTCTCTTTTGTTCTCTTCAATTTCGAAATACCCTAGTGATAGAGCAGTGCCCACACACATTAAGTGGTATCTCAATCATAGTGTGGAAGATTGTGTAGAATCTAATCAACAAGAAGGAGAATCAACATAAAGGAAGGAGAGAAAGAGATCCAGGTTCAGATCTTGGTGATGCTCTGCTACAGAAAGGAATCAAGGGCTAGAGATCTGAACGGAAGGAGTCATTATATTCCGCTGCACCCAATGTAAGGTTTCCTAAACTTTATATGTGTTTATTTCATTGTTTTAGAATTCATATTAGGATGTTAATGAAACATACATGGTAGTAAATCTAGATCCTGGTAAAATATTTCCAAAATATTGGCCCTCTTTTGTAAGGCCTTTGACTTTGGTTGCCTCGGCCATGAACCTCTTGATGTAATCCTTCAAAGGTTCTCCTTGTCATTGTTTGACTTCGACAAGGTCTTCTAGCTACAATTGTACAAGTCTCAACAATGAGAATTGTCTATAAAATTCTCGTGAGAACTCAATCCAAGAATTGCATCTTCCTTGTGTGAGTTTGATGTACCATAAAGTTGTTGGGAATATGCGACAAAGCACATCACTAGAAACCTTCTGAAGATTAAGTTGCATCTCGAAGTATTTGATGTGAGCCAACGAGTCTTCTCGCCTCATATACATCTTCTAGATCGACATCTCGAACTTAGGCAAGGGCAAGGCATTTATGTATGCCGAGAAAGGTAATCCCTTTAGCCAATCAAGTTCAAGGTCTAAAGGCTTTGGACCAACTATTCCTTGAATGATTTCCCTAAGTTGGTCCAAGTGTGCTTCAACAAAAAGGATCTGTTGCTGAGGGGACTTGACTGAGTGGCCAGGAGGGGTTACAAATTTGGAAGAGATATGGGCTTGCTATCCATACCCCGGGAGAGTATATGGTGAAGGTCAGCCAGACCTGTGTTGAACTGTAGACCCTAGTTGGCCATTCCCAGGTATGGGTGTTGGCTTTGGCCGACCAGGTCTACACTTAGCTGCTGTCGCTGGCCTGCCAGACCTGTATTTGGTAAGGTTTGGACGCCCATTGCTCCTCCATGGCTGGCCAGCCCTACAAATGTAGGGTCTTGCCACCCGCAATGATTCCATGGCTGGCTAGACCTGCAAAGGGCAGGGTCTGGCTGCCCGTGACTCCCTAGTCAACTGATGTTGGATGTGTGTTGGCAGAGGGTAGACTACACCAATTTCTAGTGTTTGGTGGATCTAGGTGTTTGAAGTGATCAGTTTCACTTCAGGAATCTCCATTTTGGGTGTTTCCACCCGCTCCCAGTCCTCATTGGTTGGCTCGCTCGGAATTGCTGTTATACCATACCTTTTGACTCAACTCTACTCTAGTAGTAACTGAACTAACTATAGTAGTCTATCCGACTACTCTTGCTAAAATCATTACTTTTCATTCTCCTGTGCTCTAGCAATTGCGCTCCTTAGATCACTATGATGTAGTTAGGTAGGGACAATCAATCCGTAGTGGTGGGAATCTAGGAAGGAATGAGGATACCTATCAATATAAAAATGAAGAATATATAATTAGAGTTTTATCCATTTCTCTCACTCAATAGATGTTTCTTGTCTTATGCGGTACAGTTGGTTTCACTAACATGTATATTATTTATGCACCAGACAACTCGTATAGTGTCAGCAGCTACTCCAGCACTTCTCTTTCAGATTCTTGTTCTTCAGGGCTTTCTAGTAAGGGGGGCCTTTACTCATTTTTTAGTGTAACTTTACATAACCATTGCTTTCGTAGTAGCATGCTTTTGACTGCTAATATGAGGAGCAGGAGGTGTTAAACCCACTCATCGTCCAGCTCCTGATCCTACTACCGGCGTTGGTTGACTACATAGTTGTTCTTTGCTTTGTCTTAGTCTATTCTGTTTTTCAGCGAGTTTGTTGATGGTCAAGATGGAACATACAATGGAAAATTGACCTCTGGGCACCTCACTCCCCTTGGAGAGGAAGTGTTGTCCTTTGGCCAGCCAAAGGCGCATCTGATGGTGCCTGGCTAGCCCTAGGCTGTACAATGGGGGGTGTCACTGAGCCAGAGATCCCTTGCTGACCCCCTATGCTACTGGTTGCCAGACTCTTGCTATTCTCATCATTAGACCCCCTTTGAGGAAAAGTCTGTCTTCCCTTTGGCAGGGGAAGATCAATCCTAGTTCCTAAGGAAACAGGTTGGTTAGCTTGTCGATGGACCCTCCCTAATCAATAAACAATTCTTCATTGAAATTTCTTCATGTAGAATTCCCTTTGAAGTGATTGATGTTTGTGTGAATTCTTCATTTAGGGCATAAACAATTATTAAATAATATTGCCATTTATCATATTTATTCATTGAACCATACAAAGTTGTTGGGTTTTATGCCCTAAATAAAACTCTTTACAATCTGATTAGTTATCAATATAAGAAATTTGAAGTGATTAATGTTTGCATGAATTCTACATGCTAATGGTTTAAATATGTTTATTACATTCACACACACAGAATCAGTTAAATCCAGATCATATGTTTATTCACAATTACAGTATCGTCAACACAGTGGAATGTGATTGTGATCATATGAATCAAAAGACTTGGTCCCTGTTTCATCAGTGTTATTGGATTTACACTAATGTGATAATCAGCGATGATGTATACTTACACTTGGAGTAAGTGTTATGTTCTTTCCAGGACATTAGTAAAGTATACTAGTTTCGAATGTATGGAGTATACATTGGACTGGACCGATATTGCAACTAAGTTAAGATATTACAAACTTACCGTTATACATATCTTTCCAAGTCAATATCAGTAGTTGATCTTAAGATTAAAAGAATCTAAATCCTGATATGCTTAGGCTCAACTCAGGAGTGCTATTCATGTTCTTTAATTTATTAGTTAAGCCTACTTTTGGGTCAGGGTGATACGTATATTTTGGGAACATGATAGTATGATTGAGTGGGAGTGCTGAACATAAATATGGAATCTATAGCTTCTACTGGTGTATAGAAGTCAAGTGATGATTCCCTTCAAGCTTAGCAAATAGAAGTAAATCGATGAGCTCTTGTTTAACTGACTAATTATTAGATCACTAAACACCATTTACAGGTAGCTAAGTGTTTTAAGGGGCAAAATACATTGAGGGGTGAGAACGGTAAAGAAATCCCATCTCGATGTAGATCATCTATATAGAGGATCTTTAAATCACAATAAGATTATAACAATGGTTAAATGAGATAGTATATTGATATCGTGGAACATACAATATCCTCTATATAAGTCTGAGAGTGCAATTCTAAGTTCTAAGAGTGGATTCAACGAAGAATTAATAAGTAGGAATTTACTTGGTAAATTTGGTTCACTTATTGGAAGCTCAGCATATAGATCCATGGTCCCCATTCTAGTTGAGAACATTCTGCTTGTCAGACTCATTAATTGATTCGTGATTGATCAATTATAATTCTAAAGTTAGACTATGTCTAATTTTATGAATTTTCACTAAGCAGGGGTGAAATTGTAAAGAAAAGAGTTTCTAGGTTTATTTATTTATTAATGGACTTTATATGTCTAATTAATAATTAAATTAAATGACAATATTATTTAATAATCTATTTTAGTTATTAAATAATTAGTTTTGGCATTTAAAAGGTTAGAATTGAAAAATTGGCGTTTTTGAGAAAATAGAGATAAAATTTGATAAAACTGCAAAATCAAGTGGGGCCCACTATAACACCATGGCCGGCCACTTATCAAGGGTTTTTCAAATTAATATTTTCATTATTTTAATGCCAAATAATTCGTAACCTAAACCTAGTAGTTTCCTATAAATAGAAAGTGATGGCTCAGTCACAACACATGCTTTCACATGCTTTCATTAGTTTTCTGACAGAAATTTCTCTCTTCAGAAAAACTGAGCCTTCCCCACTTTCTATACCTGGCCGAAATCCCTCTTCTCTTTTCTTCTTCATCAATTTCGAACCCTAGTGAGAGAGTAAGTGCCCACACACAGCAAGCAGTAACTCAATCATAGATTGGAAGACTGCGAAGGATCAAACTTGAAGAAGAAGGACATTCGGGCTCAGATCTATATTATACTCTGCTACAGAAAGGATACAAGGGTTAGAGATCTGAGTGGAAGGAGACATTAATTCCGCTGCATCAATGTAAGGTTTTCTTAACTTTATATGTGTTTAATTTATCGTTTTAGAAAGTTCATATTTAGGGTGTTTAAACAACATACTTGTGAGTAGATCTAAGATCCTGGTAAAATAAATTTCCAACAGAAGGATGTACTCCTCGTCATCCATCCATCTCAAGAATTCGCGTCTTTAATGAGCGAATACATTGCAATTAATAGCACGTGGCTCTTTAGTTAGCCCTGCTTGGCCTACAGCTTCTCTGAGTCTGACTAACGTGAGATCCTCTCCTAAGTCAACATGGGGCTTTCCAACTTCTGGTCCTATCTCTCTAATGCAGTACCAGAGACGAGATCTGGTTGTTAATCCCCTAGGCTATCGCCCACAAGTCCTTCCTTCAGTGGGAGGTGCCAATGGTGGATCTGCTCATGGAGGTAGGGGCCTGTTATTTGGATCCACCGGGATGCTTGTATCAGTTTGGCCAGCCGTACTGGCCAGATTGGTGGTGCCTGTTATGCTGACAAGATTCACCACATCTACAGTGTTCAATTGGAATTCCTTTATGGTTGGAACCTGAGCATTCGGATCTGTAATTTGTGGGTCTTGAGGGAGAGCCAAAGATGTAGATGGTGCGATTGGAGTTCTTCTCGTGTTAACCATGGCATTTGATCAGGTAAGATATCCACACTCTCGATTGAAGCACCAGACCGTTAACTTCCAAAAGTAATCAACCGACAACAAAGTCGTATGGATCTGATGCTTGCCATGTGTAACACAATAGAACAAAAAGGTACTAAAAACATAGATTTATTATAGAGGTTCGATCCCGTGTAATAGCGGGTAATGACCTACTCTCCTTTAGTTTTATTAATACCGAGGGTTAATACTATCTAAATCATAACAGTTGAGATTTGACATAGCATCCTTAAGGATACAAAGTATGAATCAGGATTGACAAATCTCAAGTAACGAGAATGCTTGTATGGACATGTGAGACAGGAAATGAAGAAGAGAAAAGTTATTACACTTACGCTTAGAGCTTGAAGGCTAATATCAACTTAACTGAGCTAAGGTTTTCTAGGTTAGAGTTAAGGCCTTATATAGGAAGCCTAAAACTTCAATTGACCGTTAAAAGCCTAGGATATTTGCATAGTTAATTAATTAATTACAAAAGACCACAATGCCCTTGAGCATATATATTATTCAACTATTTTATTATGCTTTTAAGGCCCAATTCGTAGCCCATATGATGTAGTCCACGTGTAGAAGTGCAGAGAAAATCGTACAGCGTTTCTCTTGGCCGGCCAGACTCCTGCAGGGAGCAGGATGGTCGACCATGATTCAGTCCTAAGGCTGACAGACCATAGAGCTGACAAGGGGTGGCCGACCAGCTTCTGTGTGGAAGCTAGTCTATCGCTTGATGCCTGTTTGAGTGTTGGGGTCTCCGCGTACTTAGGTGCTCACGTGGCCTTCTTATTGGTAAGCTATACTGCCACGTGACACTTGTTTTGTCTATGTAAGCACTACCACGTCAGGAGAACGAAAATTGAGATAACAATTATTATTTTTAATATTGCGTGTTTGTTTAATTTTACATTAATTTTCATCAAATTTTTAAAACTTTAAATATTGTTTTTTTAAAAAAATTGTTTAATTTATAAAATTTTAAAAATACAGTGAACAAAAATAAAAACATAAAATATAACTAAATAATGCGCGTAACAATAATCTTATAAAGTCCAAAAATAAAATTTACTCTCTATGTTTTTAATGATTTGGCAATATATATTTATATATATTTAGAGGCCTTTTAAATGTAGTGCTATATTTGTATATGAGCCAGCTCTAGCTAGGTTATATTTCAAGAAAAGAGTGCGAATATTCTTGGCCTCGAGCTTAGTTAGTAAATGCATTCCCCATGAGGATTAATAAAGTGGCCACTTGTTCATTAATGAAGCTAAAACAGGGCATCAAGATCAGACCCCGAGGGAGTAGAGTAGTGCCCCCCAAAAAAATAAAAGCAAAATGTGTAACTTGTGTCACAAAATTTCCAATTCTTACATGCGCAATGGCCACAAAATTTTACTGGTGTGGATCACAATTGCGATAGAAAGTAATTAGAAGACAAAATTATAGTGAAGTAAAATACAAAGTTTGAAAGCGTTCTATGTAAACGGGTTAAGAGTCACTCAGTCACATGCATATGAGACTAAAGTTGACTATATCATGTTTAAATGGCAGTACTAGCTATAGTACTAGTAGTGTAACTGTGTAAGGTTTAGAGTCTATCTATAATGACTTCTAATTCTTAGTAGAGGGATATACAAATTCTAACGTGTACTATTATTGGTTATGTATAGTTACGGTACTATTGCTTATTACTTTTTTTTTGTTAAAAAAAAAAGTTCAAATATAAAAATAAAAAAGAAGAAAATTAAACAGAAAAAGTGTGGAAGAAATATACGAAGACAGAAAGGAGAGTATGTTAAGATAAATTTTATTTTCTTGAATGCCAAAATTGGTGAAGATATATAGTTGATTCACGAGTATAGCATTGAAACTCTAAGGCTCTGTTTGGTTGGTGTGAAATAATGTACAAAAAAGTGATTTGTCTCTCTCTTACTCCTCTTTCTGTCACTCATCACTTTTCTTGGCTGCCAATTTGGTATGTTTCACCTTGATAGAACATGCCTCAATCCTTGTTAATAAACAATGTTTGGGAAGCGATTATATCTTATGTTTAGGGTGGTTGTACGCAATCTCAAATGTTAGGTAACAGAAATCTACCTGCAATAATCTAAATATTAAAGCTGCCTTGTTATGTTATGTGTACATGCTAACATTATTGTAGTTGAAGTTTAGTTAATATCCAATTAATGTGTATGGTCTTACATATACAACCACGTCGCAACTAGTGGCTTGTTCGGACTTTTTTATTCTGACCATTCATCACCAATACTAAATCTGCAAGAAAAATAAAATATTCCTATTATATATCAACTACACATTTTCAACCAAATTCATTTAGGTAAACTTGTTTATCACTTAATAATGATGTTCAAAAACTGGAATCATCATCTGACTTTTTTGCTTTTTTTAATTAATATAAACTTTGGAAGGTGAAGCCAAAACATTGAGCTACAAACCAAGTGAGAGATATGAATTTAAGTAATTAATCCATTCTAAAAGTTCACTTTTGCAATTTCTAAAGTGATTCTTATATTATGTAAGCTATAATTGATTAGGACTAATCTCCCTGCTAGATAGATAGGCCGAATAATAGAACGTTGGGGGGCCATGTATATGATATAGGCATGATATGATACGAAGTATTAAAAAAAATAGGTCGTCATTAAATTAAACATCAACTCTAATTGCGTTCCCAAGAGACTTAATCAATTACGGTGACTTTTGGATTTAGCAATTAAATTTAGTCTCATTTATGTATTACACAAGAACATGATATAATCTTTATTACTTTGGAGTCCTCAGCCATTTAAAGTTTGATGTGAAAGTTCCCAACTACATTTGCAACTTCAAATACCAAAGATTTCTCCCTTTCCTTCCAACTCCCCAAGTTAATTGCTCTTTGTGTTCAAAATAAATAATTAATAAAAAGAAATAACTTTCGAAGACTTACACACACAGGGAGAAAGAAAAATAAGGAAGCAAAACAAGTCTCTTGTCATGTTTTGGAAGCTCAAAATAATGGGTACTAATTAATAGAGGCAAGATTCATAAAAATCAGATACTTATTCTAGTTGTCAGCAACAAATATGGATGTGCCATCAAGTATATAGATGAACACGAATCCCTTTACAGAAGTCAATAGAAACGGAACTTATAAGTTAGAAATTTTCTCTTTTATTTCTACAATATATGATTATGACTATGTTGTGTTTTGTTTGTTAGAAGTCTGAAAGTGGAAAAGAAATTGAAAAGGATCTCATTGGTTAGTCATTCTTTATGGGGACTTTTGAAAGTCATAAGACGACCCATTAGAGGTGGTTTTATATGTTTGGTTTCTTTTTCTCTTTCAAAGTAGTACCATCCCCACCACTCGGAGTCATTTTGTGTGTATCTATCTCAATATAAGAAAGTGGCACTCACTCTCACAACCCAATCCATTGAAAAAAGAAGAAAATTAATAAAGTTAATATTCATAGCGGTATTCATTTATTTTCATTTCTAACTGAAAAATAGAGTACGATTCTCTTCTCAGTTGTAACAGCCGACATATATCAAATAATTTTATTATTACCAACAATGAATCATTTTTGGTGGAAAGTCTACCATAAACTTTTTTAAGGTGCAAATGTGTAATTACAAAATAGTGTAATTATTAATTAAAGTATTAATTAGATATTATATTTGAAATATAATGTGTATTTAGAAGTGAAATAGTAATTGGATATCAATTTTTATTTATTTTTGACAAATGAGTTCGGTGGCATTAGGTAGTATTTCTAGTTTTTAATTTTTTAATGATGGTATGAAAGTAGAATTTTGTTTTGTAAACAATATGTTTGGTATACAAATTTTGTTATTTAATTTTTAAAATAAAAATTGTATATTTTGTAATTATTTTGATTTTTTGTTTTTTAAAAATTTATTTTTCGATTTTAAAATAAAAAAATTAAAATAATTTTAAAGAAAATGTCTTTTTGAAAATAAAACTACTTTTCTAATTAAAAAAAAAACAAATTACAGAATGTACTCTAAGTCATAATTTAAAAATATTAATAATTTTGTTGTTGGTGGTTTTTTAACAACACCAAATAAAGATGAAAATATAATTATTTAATAAAATGCGCGAGTACTCAACCTAGAACAGCGAGTATATAAAGGAATTACATAGACAAACTTGAAAAACTGAAAAACACAATGAACACAAGAGAAGTATAGTGGTTCAGTCAGATCAGGGTCTGCTTAGTCCACTGTTGCAAGGATTTCTGTCTTATCCTTATTCATATTGATCACTCCTTTATATACAAAGCAAGTGTCCCTTTGATTACACAAAACTTAATTATTGAACCGTTTTACAATGAATATCAACATTAAGTTAAGAAAAAAAGTTAATGCAATAAATGAAGAACAGTTTCGATCAGTTTTAATAAATACGACAACAAACGCGACCTCTATGGTGAGTTGTCTGTTCATATTCTCGCAGAAGCTCGCGGGCCTAGGGTGCGTGTAGGACTAATGAGTCTTTATGTTGTGATATCTGCATCCTATTCGAGTCGCGTATGTGGATACCTCGTTAGCGTTGATAACTCAAGACGTGTGAGTCCTTATCGGGTCATTGAGCGTGTTAGGTAATTCAGACCAGCTTGCTAAGTAAAGAGTCGATCTTTACTAATTTGCACGAGAAGTCTTTATGGTCATCGCATATATCTTGGTATATGTAAGTCTTGAACACGGCCTTTTTAGGCCTACATCATGCAACCTATAATAATGCGCCTTGGCTCTATCAAGGTCACATCATCTCGCTGAGTTTGGTTCATGCAAGGTTTATTCCTGAGTGGTCTCATTTTCATAGCTCTGCAATCCTCGAGAAGAATGAGTCCACTTGTCATCCTTACGTGAGCCTGATCTCGAGAGTCTAGAAAAATTCACACTATAACATGTGCCCCTAGTTTCGCGATTGACAGTTATGTCGTGAGGGAAACTATGAGCGAGAAGCAAGCTAGTGGTTGTCATAAGATGATGAGTTTTGGTTGTCTTGTTGAGGGTTTTGAAAACACGGTTGTAATTATTATTTTATTCCTTTGAGGTGCCGTGTCATCTGAACCCTTCAGGGTATGTGCAGGCGAGATTATTGGTGACCGTTGGATTGAGAGACCTTAGGTATTCCTTTGCCATGTGTCTCTATCCCAATAAATAAGTGATATTAGTATTTTAACTCCCTAATACGAAAAGATATGTTATTAATTTCCCTCTCATTTTTCTTTTCTCCTCTTCCTCTTCTCAAACTTTCATTACATTTACTGAGTTTTCTTCATCTGAGAACGACTTCGAAGGTTGCAGTACTTACATAATCATTCATGGAGAAACTGCACTTGAAGGTTAGTAAATTACCTTTTCTATAACTCCTTTCTTTCCTTTGTGAATTCGCATGCGTTCTATATTTTTTAGGGGTTGAAATTGAATAAAATAATAAGGTTTGCTACATGCTCTTTGTAGTATAGGCAAGATACTATATTTTTTTGGAAAATTTATGCCTAAAATTTGAATAATCGCGGGTTTTACAGAGAACATTTCGAATGCTCGTGAGTTTCTTGATGAGTATCTCGAATACTCGCTGGCTCTTCTTTGAATGCACATATGCACAAAAAAAATATATTGGATCGATAACTAAGCTTTTCGAACCCGCATATTAGAGTCTTTAACCCTTAGGCCTTTTTAGCTTTTAGGTTATATGTGTTTTTTTTATGAAAACTACCCATGTTCTCGAAATGGTGGGCGTGTCACATTAACTTAATGTTCATGCAATAGTCGCATGCCCCTTGGCATACTGTGAAACGCCCAGCCATTTTTTGAGAGGCGCGGTTAGTTTTCATTTTGCTCGCATATCGTTCATTATTGCAACAAACTAGGTTCTTTGAAATGCTTAGTGTGTCTCATTAACTCTATGTTCATGCAATCGTCGCATGTCCCTTGGGATACTTGGATACTGGGATACACCCAGCAATTCTTGGAGACATATCGCTCATATTTTAAAATATGGAATTGAGATAATACAACATAGACTTTTCTTCAGTAAAATAACTTTCAGGTAATTTTTGAATTTACAAAGTTATAAATCTTCTTCGGTAGAGCTTGAATTATTATAGAATAACTCCTCCACCCCAGGAGTAACCACCATCTCATAATTTCAAATGAGTTGGGGAAGATACAAGGATAAATGATATACAGTTCCTTAATATCTAACATATAGATCACTTTCATAAATCCTTCTTGAATATCTTCTAATGTTCCTTAATTGATTACATCTCAGATAGCTCCCACTCAATAGCAGATGTCTGGTTAAATAATACTTTTAACCTCTTTATTCTTTGGAGAGTTATCTAGTTGTGACTTATTGTATTAGTCTAAAACTTTAAGTTTCTTTTAAGACTAAATCATCAACATATTTGAAGTGAAAAATACTTTCTAGAGATTAAGTAATCAAAATTAAGATACCATAAAATGTTATGAGAATTAAGAAATCTAGGTTCAAGTCATTCGAATAGACTGAACTAGAATTCTATTATCTTATTCTCATAATTCTGATAAGTTATATTTATCCATGTGAATGGTAAGATTTGCTTTTCAGTAGAGTTCTTAAGTTCCTATCACAAGTGTCAACCTAATGAAGATGGGTAAAGAATTTTAAAATTCTCCCACTCAATTAAGGTAGTGTGATACATTATCAGAGAACTTTTATAGGTATCAATTTTTACTATCACAGTAAAACTAAATTGGAACATACAATCAAGATCAAGGATTTATATTGATCATAGCTAATTCATTATATTACTTCCATGTTTAAAGAAAATATGTGTTCCATAGGGTATTGTGGATAAACTCCACCCCTAAGTATATAGAGATTATGATCCACCCCTAAAAGTTGTAAAGATCATGATTGTTTAAGTGTTATAGAGATTATGTGGAGTTGAATACAATCAAGAGTTCATTAGATATAAAAGATCATTGAACTGCATAGTTTTCTTAACTTTTCTCCACCCCTATCAGATCAAAAGATCCTTTTATTAAACAAATTCTTAATAATTGTATTAGAATTAACAATTATTAATAAACATAAAAATAATATCTAGTGTGTATTTAACATAACTCTATGAAGAGTTGTAAATATTATAGAATTTGCATCAATAATAAAAACACTTACACATACAAACATATGAATATAATGTGGTAATTGTTGTTTAAGATAAAGTAAATGAAGCTCAATCTCATAAATTGCAATTTGTTTGAATAGAAAATAAAATAAACTTTATTAATAAATAAAAAAAAATGTTTTGCAACAATATGAGAAAAACAGGGATAAATATCCCTAACTAAAATTCGAAATCCAAGTTGTCTTTAAACTAATACAATTAATTCAAAAATAGATAAATGAGCTTCATCTTCATCTTGCACGATCTACACCCTTTATTCAGCTTTCCGATCCAACTCATCAAGATAACAACTGAGTTCAAGTAGCTTGTCCTATAAGAAGAAGAAACAAATAAACAAAGTTAGTCCATAATCAATAATCCAATTGGATAATAATTCACTAAAACTCTTAAAGTTTATCGAAAGAAATACCTTGTTTCTTTACAAGAAGTTTAGGACATTGGGGTTTCCAATGACCTTTCTCATTGCAGTAGAAACACTTTCCTTTGAGTGTATCACCAGAAGTAGAAACCTTTTTGTTTTTCATGGCTTTAGCACGCTTCTTGGTGTTTTTCCACTTCTTGTTAGAAGCAGAGGCAATATTTGCCTCAGGTTTGACCGTCCCATTACCATTTCCAGAATTTTGAGGCTTACTCCCTTTCTTCTTGGGTCCTCCAATCAAATTTTCATATGTGTGAAGGTCATTGACTAACTCATGAAAGTCTATGTCCTTTTTATTCATGACATATTTTGATGTATAGGGCAGAAATGCTGGAGTCAGAGTATTCAAGATAAGACTTACTTGAGTAGTGTGATCCATTTCAGCACCATGATCCTGGGCTTCTTGGAAATAACTTGCCATGAGGAGAACATGATCACGCACGTTTTGATGGGGTTCCATCCGTGCATTGATATATTTCTTAGTCGCGTCAAAGCAAGACTGAAGAGATGCCATACCGAATAGCTCAGTTAACTTGGTCATAACTTCAACAGCCTTTTCGGTTTTAGGAAACAGAGTTTTAAGGGTGTCAACCATGCTGGAAAGCATAAAGTATAGAGCTTTGTCATTTGCTTTCTGCCAACGCTCATACTTTTCTTTCACAGCTTTGGATGCATTGTCCCCTGGAATTTCTGGAGATGGCTCAGTTAACACAAACAAGGCACTTTCTCCTATGAGAGCAATATTAATGTTCTCATTCCATTTTGAAAAGTTAGATCCATTTAGCTTATTTTCGGTCAAGAGTGATAACATGGAATTCATCATGATTATACATGATACTACAAAATAATTAATAGAAATCAATAATGGTTTAACACAAAATCCAATTCAGAAATTATAAGCACATAGCATGTAGGAATGATAAGAGAAAATACAAAAAAAAAAAAAATACAATCCTAAATAATTTCCAAGGTTTTCAACAAACTGATATCTGTGTCCCGTTTAGGCGAGAGTCAAAGCTACCATCCATTGAATAGAGTTGTCAGCTCATCTAAAATGTTAAACATTCTAGCAACCTTTTATTCGATCAAGATTGGAATCCAGCGTTGTCCCGTTTAGGCGAGAGTCAAGGCTATTCTATCTTATGAGCTTCTACCATTGTTTCATATTTTGTAAGTCAAATATGGTCGCCATCATTAGGGTGATCCATAACATATAAAACACTAACAAAACTACTTATCTTTCGAGATTAAACGGTGCGAAATTGCTCATGAACGTTCCTCCATTAGGGAGGATCACTCACTAAAACAAACGCTATGTAAAACAAACAATGGAGATCTAATATCTTAATAATAATAATAAAGCTCATTCTTTAAAATGTATTTTCTTTATTATTTTAATAAAATTTATTCATTAAATATCGAACTTAGAATTAAAATTCTAAATTAGAATTTAATTTAATATTTACAAAATTATACTTAGATGGCGATTGAAATAAAATGAATTATTTCCATCTTATTAGTAATTTTGATATATAAATATTAAGAAAAATTAATTTAAGTTGTATTAATTTAAATTAATTTGCAACTTAAAATAAATTTTCATGAGAATATATTTATTGTATTTTGAAAAAGAAAGTATAATAACTTAATTTTCGAAATACTAAATAACAAATACTTAGAAAAAATACTTCAAGCAAAAATATATAACCTATCTAGATTTTCCTTTGACTAATTAATTCAATTTCTAATAATATACTTTAATTCATTTACTTTAAATTAATCAATAAATAAAAAAATCATTGATTTAAGTTGGTTCAAGAATTAATTAAAATAAATAATTAATTTACAACTTAATCTATTTTTCAAGATAAATTCAAAAACATCTTCCATAATTAAAATGCGATTTCGAAATTGATTAATAAAATAAAGAAAAAAAATATATTTTGAAAATTATTTAAATTTAAGTTTAAAAATTAAATTTCAACCGAAAAATAATTTTCCATTTAATTAAGTGTCATGAAAAATAAATATTTAAGTATCGTGATGAAAATCAACTTAGATATTTAATTTTCAATTTAATTAAATGTATTAAATTCAAGAAATAAATAATTAAGTGTAGAGAAGGCTTAATTATTAATTTCTAGTTTAATACTAGGAAAAATATACTTAAATAAAATTGTATCAAAATTAATTATTTAAATAATTAATTTCACAATGTATAATATTTTCCCATTTAATATTAGAAATAATAAGTAGTCTTGAAATAACTATCTAGAAAATATCTTATTTGCCTAAGTATCTTTTCAACAAAAATTTGAAAAAATATCTAATTTAAGTTGCTATAGAAAAAATCTAGAACTTAAATATTTTCAAATTTAAATTTAATTAAATATCAAAAAATTAAGTTGTAACCACTTAATTTGAAAAATATTCCATTTTAAGTTTAAAACTAACTTAAAAAATATCTTAAGAATCTTTAATAACTAATGCCTAGAATTCCTCAACTTAATTTTAAATTTAAATAAAATATTCAAATTAAAGTTAGATATGAAAAATCAGTTGATATAACTAATTTATAACTAAAATAGGAATATTTAATTAAATATGTTCTAGAAAGAATCTAGTTAGTTAAAATTCTTTATTTAATTAAATACAAGAAAAATACAAATAGTTTGTCTAGAAATAATATCTAAAACTAAGAGTGTTTTTCTTAAAATTAACTTTAAAATATTAAAATGAAAAAAAATTCATATATTTTAAAATTTAATTATGTTGCTAATCAATTTTATTAGGTTAAACTAATATAATTAACCTTGCACAGTTATTCAAATTAGGCAAATGGGTCTTCACAATTGGGGTAGTTCATGTGAGGGGAATCTGGGTTCAGTATGTCGTACCCACTTCTAATGGCCCCTAACTCTCACACAAGGCTCAAAAGAGAGGAATTTAACCTTAAAATAAATAACTGATATTAATTGAATAGGTCCAAAAACTAAATGGACCTAAATAAAATCTATCATGGTGTGACATTTTATTTAGCAACAACATATATGTATCTATATAATAAAATAAACATATAGGCTCACACATGCACACATTTGGATGGATCCTATCATGTTGCTAGGTCATACACAGATGAAAGAAGGTTAGCTGGATAGTTGGATGTAAGATTTATTTAATTTTAAATTATTAAATTTCAGAAAAATAAATAATTAAATAATAAAAAAAATATTTAATTTTCGAATTAAAAATATATATATATATATATTTTCGAAATTAAATAAAATAATATTTAAAATTAAACCTACAATTTTGAAAAATTAGTTTTCAACTAACCTAAATATCATTTCAAAATTTGCTAACTACTTTTAAAAAATTAATTTTATTTTATAAATAAAAATTAAATAAATAAAAAAAATAAATAAATATCTATTTCAGATTTTATGATTTAATTTAAATAAATAAAATAACAAAATTTAAAAGTTATCAAAATATCTTACATCTATTTAAAATATCATGATTATAGTGATCTTATTTAAAATTTAAATAAGGTCAAATTATTTAAAAAAATATTAAATTTAAAAAATTTTAATGTCTGACCTTAAATTTAAAAATAAGATAAGATATAATCAAATTACACTAATATCATGAATTAAATTAAAAAAAATATTAATTAATTTAATTATGATATCTAGAATTGAAATAGGAATAGTAAATGTCTAAATACAAAACTATACAAAAAATCAGAAGTTAAATCCATGAAATAGCATGAAAAATCGAAGAAAAACGAAAAAAATGCGAGCTGTACGGACAGTATGCTGTGCATACTGCCCGCGCGCGCTGAAGGGAGTGCATGGGCGTGGAAACTCGCCGCAGCAAGGATGCTGCATGATTTCCGCGCGCGGATGGTCGTGGTTCAGACAGGAAGCTCGGTCGAGCACTATTTGAACTCGTGCTGTCCGAGGGTGTCACCCTCGTCCGCGCGCGTGGCCTTGTTGCACGATCCTGATTTTTTTTTTTCGAAACTTCAAAAAATCATAACTAATTTAAATTAAATCGAAATTGAGTTCTGTAAAAAAGTAAATTGCTTAATGTTTTCCATAATATCCAATAAAAATAATTCCAGAAACAAAATTTCAAATATTTTTCACGAAAATTTACAAACATCAATCAATCATCAAATAACACTCAACACAACATGAAACCATCCAAATAACAAACAATCGTTTTAAAGTCCAAATTTCATGCAAGCAAATCAATTACCATGGCTCTGAGGCCAGTTGTTGGAATTTATTTTACCAGGATCTTAGATCTACTCACAAGTATGTTGTTTAACACCCTAAATATGAACTTTCTAAAACGATAAATAAACACATATAAAGTTAAGAAAACCTTACACTGATGGCAGCGGAATAATGTCTCCTTCCACTCAGATCTCTAACCCTTGTATCCTTTCTGTCGCAGAGTATTATCAAGATTTGAGCCCGAATGTCGTTCTCTTTGTATGTAATCCTTCACAGTCTTCCAATCTATGATTGAGGTACCACTTGCTGTGTGTGGGCACTTACTCTATCAATAAGGTTCGAAATTTATGAAGAGGAAAAAAGAGAGAGTTGATTTTGGCTATAGAGAGAGAGGGAAGGCTCAGTTTTCTGAAGAGAGAATTTTCTGACAGAAAATGTTATTGAAAACTTATGTAAACTTGTGATTTGACTGAGCCATCACTTTCTATTTATAGGCAACTACTAGGTTTAGGTTAGGAATTATTTGGCTTTAAAATAATGAAAATATCAATTTGAAAAACCTATCCAAGTGGCCGGCAATGGTGTGTAATGGGCCTTACTTGGATTTTGCAGTTTTCACAAATTTTATTTCTATTTTCTCAAAAACGCCAATTTTCCAATTCTAACCATTTAAATGCCAAAACTAATTATTTAATAACTAAAATAGATTATTAAATAATATTTTCATTTAATTTAATTATTAATTAGACATATAAAGTCTAGTAATAAATAAATGAACTTAGAATCTCTTTTCTTTACAATTTCGCCCCTGCTTAGTGAAAATTCACAAATTAGACATAGTCTAACTTTAGAATTATAATTGATTAATCACAAATCAATTATTGAGTCTTACAAGCAGTATAGTCTCAACTAGAATGGGGACCATGGATCTATATGCTGAGCTTCCAATAAGTGAACCGAATTTATTAGGTTAATTCCTACTTATTAATTCTTCGTTGAATCCACTCTTATAACTTAGAATTGCACTCTCAGACTTATATAGAGCATATTATATGTTCCTTGATATAGATGAGCTATCTCATTTAACCAATGTTATAATCTTATTGAGATCAAAGATCCTCTATATAGATTATTTACATCGAGATGGGATAATTTTACCGTTCTCACCCCTCAACGTATTTTGCCCCTTAAAACACTTAGCTACCTGTAAATGATGTTTAGTGATCTAAGTATTTGTCACTTAAACAAGAGCTCATCCATTTACTTCTATTTAGCTAAGCTCGAAGGGAATCATCACTTGACTTCTATACACCAGTAGAAGCTATAGATTTCATATTTATGTTCAGCACTCCCACTCAATCATACTATCATGTTCCCAAAATATACGTATCACCCTGACCCAAGAGTAGACTTAACTAATAAATCAAAGAACATGAATAGTACTTCTGAGTTGAGCCTAAGCATATCAGGATTTAGATTCTTTTAATCTTAAGATCAACTACTGATATTGACTTGGAAAGATATGACGGTAAGTTTATAATCTTAACTAAGTTGCAATATCGGTCCAGTCCAATGTATACTCCATACATTCGAAACAAGTATACTTTACTAATGTCCTGGAAAGAACATAACACTTACTCCAAGTGTAAGTACACATCATCGCTGATTATCACATTAATGTAAATCCAAAACACTGATGAAACAGGGATTTAGTCTTTTGATTCATATGGTCACAATCACATTCAACTGTATTGACGATACTGTAATTGTGAATAAACATATGATCTGGACTTAACTGATTTTGTGTGTAAATGTAATAAACATATTAAACAATTAGCTTGTAAAATTTATGCAAACATAAATCACTTCAAATTTTTTATATTGATTACTAATCAGATTGTAAAGGTTTTATTTAGGGCACAAAAACCCAACAAACTCCCACTTGCACTAACATAAAACAAACTGTGCAAATAAATCAATCTGATTTCTTGATCTTCAGATCAAGTGTAGTATATTTGAATCCACCCAAACTTCTGGAAACTAGTTCATAAATACATTTACGAAACATCCTTTACTATATGCTTTACTCATCAAGGGATACTGAAATCGTTACTGTTTTAAAGTACATCTAAATAAACAGAAGACATATCTCTCAAGTGGGAGGAGGACGAGTCTAACCAGCATACTCCCGCATCCTACTCATACTCAAGAGAAAATAGGAGCACAAGGAGAGTGGAACGCAAGTATAATACGCCTCATGAGCCATACCCAACTTTCGAGAACAATAGGCAAGGAAAGGGGCCCATGCGTAGGTTTCCTTCACCAAGAGCAAGAGAACAAGAGAAGGCACCCACCTAGAATACAACCTAAATGTAGAACCAGCAGAGATCGTGGCTATCATGAAAGGAATAGGGAACAAGGTTAAGTGGCCCAAAAAGATGAAGAAGCCAGCGGATCAGAGAGACAAAACCAAATGGTGTGAATTCCACGACGATCATGGTCACACAACGGCGAAATGGATAGCTCTGCGTTATGAAGTGGCTGGGCTCCTTCGATGGGTACATCTTAAAGAATTCTTATCTAACAAGGGGAAGAGTTGTTGGGTTTTGTGCCCTAAATAAAACCCATTTCAATATAATCAGATTTACTTATTAATAAAGATCAGAAATAACATTTTATGTTGCATGGTTCACATGATTTATTTCATGATTATATATATATAATGTCTGAATTCTATTTGAGTTCAGAACATATGAATTTGTTAAAGATTATAGTATTGTCAGCACAGTGGAATATAATCTTAATTATATGTTCGAAAGTTTATTCCCTGATTTGTCTGTTCACTGGATTTAGACTGACATGATAATCAGCGATAGGTATTCTTACACCTTGGATAAGTGTTATGGCATTTCCAAGACATTGGCAAAGTTTAGCAGTATCGGATGTATGGAGTATACATCGGAAGGGGTGGATATTGAACTTTGATTAGATATATTAAAATTTACTGTAATATCTATTCAATTCAATATCACATGTTGATCCTAGATCAAATGATCTCAATCCTGATATGATTAGGTTCGATCTCAAGAGTATTATACATGTTCTTTGATTTGTTAGTTAAGCCTACTTTTGGGTCAGGATGATACGTACATTTTGGGAACATGATAGTATAATTGAGTGGGAGCGCTAACATAAATATGGAGTCTATAACTTCTATAGGAATTTAGAAGTGAAACGATGATATCCTTCGAGCTTGGCTAAACAGAGATAAATGGTGGAGATCTCATTTCACTTTGATGAAATATCATTTATACGGAGCTATGTGTTTTAAGGATAAAATACATTGAAGGTGTAACGGTAATTTAGTTCCTATTCAATGTAGATCATCTACTAGAGGGTCATTGGTCAAATTAGGATTATAACAATGGATAACTAATAGCGTATCTATATTGTGGAACATATAGAGAGTTCTATATGACTGAGAGTGCAATTCCAAGTTCTAAGTGTGGATTCAATAAGGAATTAATAAGTTAGGGAATTTACTTTGTAAATTCGGTTCGATTTATTGGAAGCTCAGAAATATAGGCCCATGGTCCCCATACTAGTTGAGATCATACTGCTTGTAAGACTCAATTAATTAATTTTGATTAATCAATTAGAATTCTAAAGTTAGACTATGTCTACTTTATGAATTTTCACTAAGCAAGGGTGAAATTGTAAAGAAAAGAGATTCTAGGTTTATTTATTGATTAAGAGACTTTATATGTCTAAATTAATAAATATATTAAATGACAATATTATTTAATAATTAATTTTTAGTTATTAAATAATTAGAATTGACATTTAAATGGTTAAATTGGAAAATTAGCATTTTTGAGAAAATGGGATTGAAAAATAACAAAATGGAAAAGTTGCAAAGTGAGGCCCAATTTCCTTATATGACCAGCCACTATGCAAGCCTTTTACCATTTATTTTTCCATTATTTTAATGACATACAATTCTAACCTAAACATAGTTGGCATTCTATAAATAGAAAGTGTTGGCTTCGGGAAACTATGACTTACACATTGTTTCTTTCAGAGAAAGCCATAGCCACTTTCCTCTCTCTTTTCTTCTCTTCAAGTTTCGAAAATTCCTTGAGTGATAGAGTTGTGCCCACACACATCAAGTGGTATCTCAATCATAGTGTGTAAGACTATAGGAGAATCCAAACAACAAGAAGGAGAATCAGCATCAAAGGAAGGAGAGAAAGAGATCCAGA
This sequence comes from Cannabis sativa, assembly GCF_029168945.1. Taxonomy (NCBI): domain Eukaryota; kingdom Viridiplantae; phylum Streptophyta; class Magnoliopsida; order Rosales; family Cannabaceae; genus Cannabis; species Cannabis sativa. The sequence continues at coordinate 38,235,243 of NC_083605.1, read as the reverse complement.
TTTAGATCTTGATTATGCTTTGCTACAGAAAGGAATCAAGGGCTAGAGATTTGAATGGAAGGAGTCATTATATTCCGCTGCACCCAATGTAAGGTTTAATAAACTCTTATGTGTTTATTTCATTGTTTTAGAATTCATATTAGGATGTTAATGAAACATACTTGGTAGTAAATCTAGATCCTGGTAAAATATTTCCAACAAGAGTATCATAGCTGGAGGGGACACCAGACCTATTACACCACCAGAACCTCCACAACACACTAGAACTTGTAGTGTAATATATGGAGGGTCCAAAGTTAGCAGGATGATGTATTCAACAGCTAAGGGGCATGCGAGAGAAGTTGTAGGAACGGACAGAAGGCCACGAAATCCAACAGTGAGTTACACTAGACAAACCATAAGCTTTGAGGAGGATGAAGCCTCAGATTTGCTCAATTCCCATCACAATGCTTTAGCTATTTCTTTGCTTATTTCAAATTGTTTAACTAAATGTATATTAATAGACAATGGAAGTTTTGCTAACATATTGTTTTTGCATGCTATCAGGGTAATGGAGATTGATGAATCCACCATCATCCGTAAGTAAACTGTGTTTGTGGGGTTCAATGGTGAACAGAAGCATTCTATCGGTGAGGTAACATTGCTCGTATATGCGAAAGGAGTCATCCTTTAGACCAGATTCTTGGTAATCGACTCACCCTCAGTCAACAACGCCATCCTAGGTCGTCCTTGGATCCATGCTATGAAAGCTGTACCATCAACATACCATCAGGTAATTCATTTTCCAACTAAGTGGGGAGTGAAGGAGATCAGGGGAGCCCAAAAGATGGTGCGAGATTGTTATCAAACAACATTGAAAGATAAACAAGCCTCAACATAGCAACTACAACACCCACATCGTCAAGGGCACCTACAGCGCTTCAAATGGAAGATCTTGATGATGTGTGTATCAGTAAAGACTTTCCGGAACATACTGTCCAGATAGTATCAAAGCTAACACCCGAGTTCTATGTTCGGCTCATCGATTTCCTTAAGAAGTACCTGTTGGGTTTTATGCCCTAAATAAAACTCATTACAATCTGATTAGTTATCAATTTAGAAGTGAATTATGATTACATGTATGTTACATGTTTATGGTTTAGTATATATACTTGATATATGCACAAAATCAGTTAAATCCAGAACATATAGTTATTCACAATTACAGTATCGTCAATACAGTTGAATGTGATTGTGATTATATGATTCAAAAGATTTGGTCCCTGTTCATCAGTGTTTTGGATTTACACTGATGTGATAATCAGCGATGAAGTATACTTACACTTGGAGTAAGTGTTATGTTCTTTCCAGAACATTGGCAAAGTATACTGGTTTCGAATGCATGGAGTATGCATTGAACTGGACCGATATTGAACTTGGTCAAAGATATTGTAAACTTACCGTTGTATCTTTCCAAGTCAATGTCAGAAGTTGATCTTAGATTAAGAGAATCTAAATCCTGATATGCTTAGGCTCAATCTCAGGAGTGCTATTCTTGTTCTTTGATTTATTAGTTAAAGCCTACCTTTGGGTCAAGATAATACATATATTTTGGGAACATGATAGCATAACTGAATGGGACTGCTAAACATAAATATGGAAATCTATAGCTTCTACTGGTGTATAGAAGTAAAGTGATGATTCCTTTTGAGCTTAGTTAAATAGAAGTAAATGGATGAGCTCTTGTTTCAGTGACTATATATTAGATCACTAAAACATCATTTACAGGTAACTAAGTGTTCAAATGGGCAAAATACATTGAGGGGTGTAAACGGTAAATTTGTCCCGTCTCGATGTAAATCATCTATATAGAGGATCTCTAAATCACATTAAGATTATAACAATGGTTAAATGAGATAGCATATTGATATCGTGAAACATATGATATGCTCTATATAAGTCTGAGAGTGCAATTCCAAGTTCTAAGAGTGGATTCAACGAGGAATTAATAAGTTAGGGATTTACTTGGTAAATCGGTTCAACTTATTGGAAGCTCAGAATATAGATCCATGGTCCCCATTCTAGTTGAGACTATACTGTTTGTAAGACTCTATAATTGATTTATGATTAATCAATTATAATTCTAAAAGTTAGACTATGTCTAATTTGTGAATTCTCACAGTTTAGGGATGAAATTGTAAATTAGAGGGTTTCTAGGTTTAATTATTAATTATGAGAATTTGCATAATTAATAATTATTTTAAATGGCAATATTATTTAATAATCTATTTTAGTTATTAAATAATTAGTTCTGGCATTTAAATGATTAGAATTGGAAAAATGGCATTTTTGGAGAAATAGAAATAAAATTGAGGAAACTGCAAAATCCATGTGAAGCCCATACACACCATGGCCGGCCACATGATTGCATATTTCCCAATTATTATTTTCAATTTAATTTGTCATATAATTGCTAATCAAAGCCTAGCCTAAATAGGAAAGTGGTGAATCACACTAAATAAGGCAGTTATTCAATTACACAGTAAAAGAGGAAACTTTTTATTTGGAAAGTTGTGATCTTCCCTTTTCCTATTTATAGCCGCCCCTCTCTACTCTTCTTGTGCATGAGAAAACTTTGCCTTGGAAAGTGTATCACACGAAATCAAGAGAGAAAACAAGAGAGAAATTTCGAAATTCCTAGTGAGAGAGAAGTGCCCACACACATCATTCAGTACCTGATGATAGTTTGGAAGACTGTGAAGGATCACATCCAACTGAAGAACTTTCGGGCTCAAATCTTGATTGTACTCTGCTACAGACAGGAATCAAGGGTTAGAGATCTGAGTGGAAGGAGACATTAATTCCGCTGCAATCACTGTAAGTTATTCTTAACTTTTATGTGTTTAGTTCATCGTTTTAGAAGTTCAATATTAGGTTATTAAATCAACATACTTGTGAGTAGATCTAAGATCCTGGATAAATATAATACCAACAACTGGTATCAGAGCCATGGTAATTGATTTGCTTGTAAGAAATTTGGACTTAAAACGATTTGCTTGTGATTTGGATGGTTTCATGATGTGTCATATTGATGTTTGATTGATGTTTGTGAATTCTGGGAAAAATAATTGATTGTCTGTATCTGGAATTATTTTTATTGGATAGTTTGGAAAATTCTAAGCAATTTACTTTTTTACAGAACTCGATTTCGATTTAATTTGAATTAGTTATGAATTTTTTAAAAATCGGGAAAAATCTGGGTGGTGATCACCCTACCCACGCGCGCGGAAGGGCTGCTGGTAGCCTCCCAGCGCCGAGGAAACTCGGCTGATCTCCTTCCCTGCGCGCGCGGATGGTATGCAACGCATACCATCCGTACAGTGTGCTATTTTTCTTCGTTTTCTTCGATTTTTCATGCTATTTCATGGAATTAAATTCCGATTTTTTGTGTAGTTTTGTATGTTGATTTTTGTTTTTCAAATTTCAAATCTAATTATCAGAAATAAATTAATTTTATTTTTTAAAATTAATTTTAGATATTAGTGTAATTTGATTTTGAAAAATAGGAAAAATCAAGTTTTGCTTACCTCTTTTCTTATTTCCTTTAAAATTTGATTATTTTATTTTTTTTAAGGTTAGATATTAATTTTTTTTTGGTAACTTGACCTTAATTAAAATAAGATCAAAATAATCATGATAATTTTAAAAGAGGAAATAAGGTATTTTTGTTAACTTTTAAATTTTGTTATTTTTCAATTAAATTAAATTGTAAAATAAGAAAAGGGTATGTATTTACCATTTTTTATTATATTATTTGATTTATTAAATAACATGAAATTTAAAAAGGAAAGTTAGCAATTTAATTTTGAAATGCATTTAGGTTACCCAAAACCTAATTTTTTAAAATGGTAGGTTTAATTTTAATTTTATTTTTCGAAATATAGATTTAAAATTAAATAAATCCTACATCCAACTATCCAGATCTAACCTTGTTGCAGGAGTATGTGTTTTAGATTGTTTGTAAGTTTTCTAAAACCTATTATTACTTGATCTAAATTGCCAGGGTTAACTTGTTGACAGATCAAATGATCTGATTTTAACCCATGGTTCAATTGATGATAGATCAAGTAGATAATTTGTAACACGTAAATTTTACAAACTTCTTTCATCTGTGTATGACCTAGTAACATGATAGGATCCATCCAAATCTGTGTGCCTGTGTGAGCCTATATGTTTAATTTCTATTATAGATACATATAGGTTGTTGTTGCTAAATAAAATGTCATAACCTGATAGATTTTATTTAGGCTCATTTAGTTAATGGGCCTATTCAATTAATAACAGTTATTCATTTAAAGGTTAAATTCATCTCTTTTGGGCCTTGTGTGAGAGTTGGGAGCCTTAGAAGTGGGTGCGACATACTGGACCCAGCCCCCCCTCACATGAACAACCCCAATTGTGAAGGCCCATTTGCCTGATTTGGATAACTGTGCTAGGTTAATTATATTAGTTTGACCTAATAAAATTGAATAGCAACATAATTAATTTCTTCGAAATTAATTTAAGAAAAACATAGTTTAATGAATTTCAATTCTAGATAAACTATTTGTATTTTTCTTGTATTTAATTAAATGAAGAATTTTAACTAACTAGATTCTTTCTGAAACTTACTTTTATTATTTCATTAAATATTCTTATTTAAGTTATGAATTAGTAATTACTAATTTTTCTTTTTAACTTAAATTTGAATATATTTTGATAATAATATTAAGCTGAGGAATTCTAGGAATTAGTTATTGAAGATTCTTAAAAGATATTATTTTAAGTTGGTTTTAAACTTAAAAATGGAATATCTTTAAATTAGGTAGTTAACACCTAATTTTGATATTTAATTAAATTTTGTTTGGAAAATTTTAAGTTTGTATTTATAGATTCTTTCTATAATAACTTAAATCAGATATTTTCCAAATCTTGAAAAGATACTTAGTAGAATTGAGATATTTTCTAGATATTAATACTAATTATTATTTCTAATATAGGAAAATATCATTGATTGTGAAATTAATTGTTTAATAATTAATTTTGGTACAATTCAATTATGGATATTTTTCCTTGTATTAAATTGGAAATTAATGATTAAGCCTTCTCTATACTTAATTATTTATTTCCTGAATTTAATACATTTAATTAAATTGAAAATTAAATATCTAAGTTGATTTTCATAATGATACTTAGATATTGTTATTTTCATGATATTTAATTAAATAAGAAAATTATTTTAAGTTGGGTATTTCCATAACAATTTAAATTTGAATAATTTTCAAAATATATTCTATTTATTTTATTAATCATTTTTTTTTTGAAATTGCATTTAATTATGCAAGATGATTTTGAATTTATCTTGAAAGATAGATTGAAGTTGTAAATTAATTATTTTGATTAATTTTGAATCAATTTAAATCAATGATCTTTTCATTTAATGATTAATTTAAAATAAAGGAACTGAAATATATTATTAGAAATTGGATTAATTAGTCAAGAAAATCTAGATAGATAATATTTTTGCTTGAAGTATTTTTTTCAAAGTAAAGTTTGATATATTTTAATGTATTTCAAAAATTGTAAAATCTAGATAGATAATATTTTTGCTTGAAGTATTTTTTCAAAGTAAAGTTTGATATATTTTAATGTATTTCAAAAATTGTATATTTTTGAAAATACAATATATATATATATATATATTTATAGAAAATTTTAATTTGAGTTGCAAGTTAATTTAAATTAATACAACATAAATTAAGTAATTTTCTTAATATTTGTTGAAAAATTAACACTAAGATGGAAATAATTCATTTTATTTTGTTAACCATCTAAGTTTAATTTTTACAGATATTAAATTAAGTTTTTTATTTAGATTCTATTCTAAATTTAAAATTTAATAAATATATATAGATTTAAAATAAATAAATAAATAATAGAAGAAAATACAATTTAAATAATGAGCTTTATTATTTTGAGATATTCGATCTCCATTGTTGGTTTTACATAGCTATTGTTTTAGTGAGTAATCCTCCCTAATGGATGAACGTTCATTAGCAAGTTAGCACCGTTTAATCTCGAAAGATAAGTATGTTTGTAAGTGTTTTATATTGGTATTAATCACCCTAATGGTGGGTACTGTATAAGACTTACAAACATATGAAACAATGGTAGAAGCTCATGAAATAAGAATGACCTTGACTCTCGCCTAAACGGGACAACGTCGGATTCTCTTTTCGATCGAATAAAAGGTTGCTAGAATATTTGCCATTTTAGATGAGCTGACAACTCTATTCGATGAATGATAGCTTTGACTCTCGCCTAAACGGGACACTGATATCAGTTTGTTGAAAACCTTGGAAATTATTTATGATTGAATTTTTTTTTTGTATTTTCTATAGTCATTCCTACTTGCTGTGTGCTAATAATTTCTAAACAAGATTTTGTGATAAACCATAATTGATATCTATGTGTTATCTTGTAGTATCCTGAATTGCAATGTCAAATCCCATGTTCTCACTCTTAACTGAAAATAAGCTAAATGGGTCTAACTTCCAAAGTGGAGAGAGAACATTCATATTGCTCTCATAGGTGAAAGTGCCTCGTTTGTGTTGACTGAGCCGTCCCCTGAGCAGCCAAGTGACAATGCAACCAAAACTGTGAAAGAGAAGTTCGAGCGTTGGCATAATGCTAACAATAAAGCTCGTTACTTCATGCTTTCTAGCATGGTTGACACCTTGAAAACAAGGTTTGCAAACACTGTCACGGCTGCAGAAATCATGACGCAGTTAACTGAGCTATTCGGTATGGCATCTATCCAGTCTCGTTTTGACGCGACTAAGAAATTCATCAACGCACGGATGGAACCCCATCAGAATGTGCGTGATCACCTTCTCCAGATGGCTAGTTATTTCGAGGAAGCCCAGAATCATGGTGCTGAAATGGATCAGACTACTCAAGTGAGTCTCATCTTGAATAGCTTGACTCCAGATTTTCTGCCATACACATCAAATTATGTCATGAATAAGAAGGAGCAAGACTTTCATACTTTAGTCAATGACCTTCAGACATATGAAAATTTGATTGGAGGTCCCAAGAAAAGAGGGAATAAACCTCAGTATTCTGGAAATGGTAATAAGACAAGTAATCCTGAGGCACTTGTTGCTTCTACTTCCAAATCCAATCATCAGAAGAAGTGGAAAAATGCCAAGAAGCGAGCTCAAGCTGCGAATGCAGCTAGGAACAAAAATGCTGGAGCTTCTGGCAATACACCAAAAGGAAAGTGTTTCTACTGCAATGAGAAAGGCCATTGGAAATCCCAATGTCCTAAGTATCTCGCAAAGAAACAAGGTATTTTCTTTATAAACTGATGTGGTTTTAGTGAATTATTATCCTTTTGGATTATTAATTCTGGACTACTATCCTTGTTTATTATTCTTCTTATAGTTAAAGCTTCTTAAACTCGGGTGCTGTCTTAGCGAGTTGGATTAGAAAGCTGGATGATGGATGGAGATTGTCTACAATAAAGAAGAAGCTCTTTCATTTGAATTAATTGTTTAGTTTTTCAAACAATTTGGATTACAAGTTTTGGGATCTTAATTCCCTGTTTGGTTCTCATAAATATTGCAAACAATTTTTTTTTTTGGGTTTATAATAAAATATATTTTTCAATCATATTGCAATTTATGAGTTGAGCTTCAGTACTTTATTTTATCTATTACCGATTATTATATTTATTATGTTTGAATGTGTATGTGTTTTTATTATTGATGCAAATTCAAAAGGTATTTAAACTCCTTACAGACTAATTACTGCATAAACACTAGAAATTATTTCTATGTTTATGAATAATTGTTAGTTCCAAAAACAATTATTTGAGAATTTGTTTAATAAAAAGATCTTTTGATCTGATAGGGGTGGAGAAAAGTTAAGAATAATATGCAGTTCAAACGATTTTTTATATCTAATGAACTCTGGATTATATTCAACTCCACAGACTCTCTATCACACTTAGAGATTTACAACCTTTAGGGGTGGACCATAATCTCTATAAACTTAGGGGTGGACTTTATTCTACAGTACCCTTTGTGACACATAATTTTAAACATGGAAATAATATAATAAATTAGCTATTATCAGAATAAATCCTTGATCTTGATTATATGTTCCAGTTTAGATTTACTGTTGTAATAGTTATTGATACCATTAAAGTTCTTTGATAATGTTTCACATTACCTTGGTTGAGTGGGAGAATATTAAAATTCTTTACCCATCTTCGTTTGGTTGATAATTGTGATAGGAACTTAAGAACACCTCTGATAAAAACAAGTCTAACCATTCACATGGATAGAAACAACTTATCAGAATTATGAGAGTAAGATAGAAGAATCCTTGCACAGTCTATTTGAAAGACATGATTCAAGATGACTATTTCTCATAACATTTTATGGTATCTTGATTTGATTGCTTAAATCTCTAGCAAGTATTTTACACTTCAAATACTAGACTGCTATGTTGTTGACCTAATCTTAAAGAAACTTACAGTTTCAGCTTAGGATAATAAGTCACAATGAGATGTTCCCAGAAACAATAGTAAAAGGTTAAAAGTTTCTAACCAAACATCTGCTATTGAGTGGGAACCATCTGAGATGTAATCAAATGGGGAACATTAGGGGACAATCAAGAAAGATTTACAAAAGTGACGTATATGTTATTAAGGAACTATGCATTAGTGATCCTGATATGCACACCGACTCACTATGAGATGGTGGTCACTCTAGGGGTGGAGGAATCATTATAGAAGAGTGTTAAAACCCATCTATAATAATTCAAGCTTCATCAGAGAAGATATAACTTTGTAAATTCAAAATTACCAGAAAGTTATTTTACTGAAGAAAATTCTACACTGCTTTATCTCAATTCCAAATTTTAAAATTTGAGAGATATGTCTTCTGGTCATTCAGATGTACTTAATGGGCAGTAAGGATTTCAGTATCCCTTGATGAGTAAAGCATAAGTTAGGGAGGTTTCATGAGTCTTATGAACCTGGTTCCAGATATATGGGTGGATTCAAATATACTACACTTGATCAGAGGATCAAGACAAAAGATTGATTGTAATGCACAACTTGTTTTATGTTAGTGCAAGTGGGAGTTTGTTGGGTTTTATGCCCTAAATAAAACTCATTACAATCTGATTAGTTATCAATTTAGAAGTGAATTATGATTACATGTTTATTGTTTAGTATATATACTTGATATATGCACAAAATCAGTTAAATCCAGAACATATAGTTATTCACAATTACAGTATCGTCAATACAGTGGAATGTGATTGTGATTATATGATTCAAAAGATTTGGTCCCTGTTCATCAGTGTTTTGGATTTACACTGATGTGATAATCAGCGATGAAGTATACTTACACTTGGAGTAAGTGTTCTGTTCTTTCCAGAACATTGGCAAAGTATACTGGTTTCGAATGCATGGAGTATGCATTGGACTGGACCGATATTGAACTTGGTGAAAGATATTGTAAACTTACCGTTGTATCTTTCCAAGTCAATGTCAGAAGTTGATCTTAGATTAAGAGAATCTAAATCCTGATATGCTTAGGCTCAATCTCAGGAGTGTTATTCTTGTTCTTTGATTTATTAGTTAAAGCCTACCTTTGGGTCAGGATAATACATTTATTTTGGGAACATGATAGCATAACTGAATGGGAGTGCTAAACATAAATATGGAAATCTATAGCTTCTACTGGTGTATAGAAGTAAAGTGATGATTCCTTTTGAGCTTAGTTAAATAGAAGTAAATGGATGAGCTCTTGTTTCAGTGACTATATATTAGATCACTAAAACATCATTTATAGGTAACTAAGTGTTCAAATGGGCAAAATACATTGAGGGGTGTAAACAGTAAATTTGTCCCGTCTCGATGTAAATCATCTATATAGAGGATCTCTAAATCACATTAAGATTATAACAATGGTTAAATGAGATAGCATATTGATATCGTGAAACATATGATATGCTCTATATAAGTCTGAGAGTGCAATTCCAAGTTCTAAGAGTGGATTCAACGAGGAATTAATAAGTTAGGGATTTACTTGGTAAATCAGTTCAACTTATTGGAAGCTCAGAATATAGATCTATGATCCCCATTCTAGTTGAGACTATACTGTTTGTAAGACTCTATAATTGATTTATGATTAATCAATTATAATTCTAAAAGTTAGACTATGTCTAATTTGTGAATTCTCACAGTTTATGGATGAAATTGTAAATAAGAGGGTTTCTAGGTTTAATTATTAATTATGAGAGTTTGCATAATTAATAATTATTTTAAATGGCAATATTATTTAATAATCTATTTTAGTTATTAAATAATTAGTTTTGGCATTTAAATAATTAGAATTGGAAAAATGGCATTTTTGGAGAAATAGAAATAAAATTGAGGAAACTGCAAAATCCATGTGAGGCCCATACACACCATGGCCGGCCACATGATTGCATATTTCCCAATTATTATTTTCAATTTAATTTGTCATATAATTGCTAATCAAAGCCTAGCCTATTAGGAAAGTGGTGAATCACACTAAATAAGGCAGTTATTCAATTACACAGTAAAAGAGGAAACTGTTTATTTGGAAAGTTGTGATCTTCCCTTTTCCTATTTATAGCCGCCCCTCTCTACTCTTCTTGTGCATGAGAAAACTTTGCTTTGCAAAGTGTATCACACGAAATCAAGAGAGAAAACAAGAGAGAAATTTCGAAATTCCTAGTGAGAGAGAAATGCCCACACACATCATTCAGTACCTCATTATAGTTTGGAAGACTGTGAAGGATCACATCCAACTGAAGAACTTTCGGGCTCAGATCTTGATTATACTCTGCTACAGACAGGAATCAAGGGTTAGAGATCTGAGTGGAAGGAGACATTAATTCCGGTGCAATTACTTTAAGTTATTCTTAACTTTTATGTGTTTAGTTCATCGTTTTAGAAGTTCAATATTAGGGTGTTAAATCAACATACTTGTGAATAGATCTAAGATCCTGGATAAATATAATACCAACAGTACCACCACATCTTCGCATGGTCTTATGAGGACATGAAAGGTATTGATCCTAACATTATTGTTCATAAGTTGCAGGTAGACCCTAATCATCCTCCTTTCAAATAATAAAGGAGAAAGTTTTGTCCGGAATTCGACTGAGTAATTAACGAAGAGATCCAAAAGATGATAGACATAGGATCATTGAGAGAAGTAGACTACCCCGACTGGTTGGCTAACATTGTTATGGTAAAAAAAGAAAAATGGTAAGTGACGTGTCTGTATCGACTTCACTAATCTAAATAAGGCGTGGCCCAAGGATTCATTCCCATTACCACACATAGGCATGATGGTGGATGCGACAGCTCAACACGAGTTACTTAGTTTCATGGACGCCTTCTCAGGATACAACCAGATACTCATGCACCCAGATGACCAGGAGAAGACAACATTCATCACCGAACGAGGAACCTTTTGTTACAAACTCATGCCCTTTGCGCTCAAGAATGCAGGAGCGACGTACCAAAGGCTAGTCAACCAGATTTTCGTAGATATGTTGGGTGATACAATGGAGGTCTACATAGATGATATTCTAGTCAAATCCTTGGTTGCCCAAGACCAGCTTGATCATCTGCAACAAGCTTTGGAGGTACTTGAAAAATATAATATGAAATTAAACCCTGCAAAATGTTCCTTTGCTGTATCTTCAGGAAAATTCTTAGGCTACATGGTAACTAAGCGTGGAATAGAAGCAAACCGTGAACAAATAAGATCGATTCAAAATATTCAACCACCGAAGAACATCAAAGACATAAAACGCCTAAATGGAAGGATAGTCGCACTAAGCCGGTTCATATTAAAGTCATTAGAACGTTGTGGTATGTTCTTTTCAAAACTCAGGAAGACGAAAGACTTCTTATGGAGCAAGGAATGCCAGAAAGCACTCAACGAGCTCAAGGCGTATCTTTCATCACCACCGCTAATGGCAAAGCCTAAAGAAGGATAGACGCTTTACATCTACCTTGCAGTATCTGCTGCAGTCGTTAGTGCTGTTCTCATAAGAGAAGAAAATGGTAAAAACAACCAGTCTATTATGTGTCTAACATTCTTTTGGATGCAGAAAATAGGTACAGCCAACTAGAGAAGCTTGCCTTGGCACTTGTTACAGTAGGAAGAAAGCACAGACCGTACTTCCAAGCCACGCAATTGTGGTACTCACCCAGTATCCACTCCGCTCCACAATACATAAGTCAGAGCTGTCCAGAAGATTAACGAAGTGGGCTGTAGAACTTAGTGAATATGACATCCCATTCCAACCAAGGACCGCAATGAAATCAAAGGTGTTCGCTGACTTTATTACAGACTTCTCTAGTGATATACAAGTACAAACAGAGAAGGAATTCCTTTGTCTAGAACAACAACTGAATTCAAAATGGAAGTTGTCAGTTGACAGATCGAGTAATAGCAAAGGATGTGGACTCGGAATAGTACTCACAACCCCAACTGGAGACATTATTCAACGATCCATCAAATGTGGCTTTAAAGCTACAAATAACGAAGCAGAGTACGAGGCTTTGATAGCCGAACTCGACCTAGCCAAGGAGCTCAACGTTAAGAATATTAAAGTCAACTCAGACTCCCAACTGGTAGTCAACAAGTTCAATGGATCATACCAAGCAAAAGATTCCAAGATGATGGCGTACTTAGATATAGTCAAAGAAAAGGTAAAATGTTTCATCGAATTTTCAATTAGACAAGTTCCTAGATTAGAAAATAACCATGCTGATGCACTCGCAAACTAGGGCTCGACAATTCAAACCAAGAATGGGATAACAATCCCAGTAGTATACATGCAATGGCCAGTTGTATAGAAGCAACAAGAACAATCAATGAACATGGTCAAAAATTAGTCTTGGATGACACCAATCAAAGAATACCTCCTCCATGGCACCCTACCTACAGACAAGTATGAATCTAGGAAGTTGAGAACCAAAGCCTCTAGGTTCACCTTGTAATATGATCGATTATACAAGAGATCATTCTCGAGGCCCCACCGCTGATGTCTAAGTCCATCTGAAGCAAAGTACATACTAACAGAATTACAAGAAGGTGAATGTGGAAACCACTCTTGACCAAGAAGCCTATGCAACAAGACTCTTATAATCGGATACTACTGGCCGACAATGAGGACAGATTCATATGATTTCGTCAAAAGATGCGACAAATTCCAGTGGTTCGCTCAAGTATCACACATGTCATCTGAAAAGCTCCATTCAACGTTAACTACTTGCCCTTTCATGAAATGGGGAATGGACATTGTCGAGAAGATGCCTACAGATCCAGGACAAAGAGTTTTCATGTTGGCGGTAACCGACTACATCACCAAATGGGTAGAAGCAGAAGCATACGCACAACTCAGGGATCGAGAAGTCAAAAGCTTTATTTGGAAGAACGTCATATGCAGATTCGGTGTGCCAAAAGAAATAGTGACTCACAACGGCTCACAATTCACAAGCCTAGACTTTAAAAACTTTTGTAATGAATGGGGAATACAACTCTCATTCTCAACACCTAGATTTCCGCAATCAAATGGACAACCAGAATCAACAAACGAGACAGTGGTGGCATCTTTAAAGAAAAGACTAGACAAGGCCAAAGGAAGATGGGCAAACAAACTCCCAGTGGTTTTATGGGCTTATAGGACGACGACAAAGACTTCCACTAGGAAAACACCTTTCTCCTTAACTTATGGAACAGAAGCACTCATTCTCGCGGAGGCAGGGCTCCCAACCACAAGATTTGAACACACAATAGATGCTGAAAACTAGCAGAATATGGCTCACAAGCTTGAGACATTAGATGAACATAGAGAACAAGCATTGATAAGGGTCGCAGCGTCTCAACATATAGTAGCGCAACATTTTACAAGAATATCAGAGTTCGTCAGTACAACGTGGGAGATTGGGTTCTAAGAAAGTTTTCCAAAATACGAGAGAAGCAGGAGCTGGAAAATTAGGTCCAACATGGGAAAGACCTTACAAGATCTCAAGGATAGTCGGACAAGGAGCCTACAAACTGCAAGCATCAGATGGACGTGATATAAGCAACAGCCTACAAACTTTCAAATTATTTTAAATTTAAGCTTTAATTTCTATCATATTATTTTCACCTTACTGACTTAAGCACTGGAGGGTCGACGGCAAAGCCGTCAACCGCGCCCCTTGACATTTGAGGATCCAACTACAAACGTCACGAGACCTTGGTAATTGACCGCCAGGTAAAAAAGTTTTAATCAATTGAATTTCACAATAAGATCTTAATACTGACTTAAGCATCAGAGGGTCGACGGCTTTGTCGTCAACCGCGCCTCTAACATTGCAGGGTGTTGCTTGGAATAATATATAAGTGTTTGACAAAAAATGCAATGTTCAGGTATGACAAAAATCCAAGTATCGACATAGTACCATGCCCATACTTGGATTGGGGAGTAAGATATGAGCATTTGAACAATTCGAAGGAGTAATCTCACAACAATCTGAGGTTAGACAACTTTTATAATATTAACAATTAGCACTAATCTTTATTTTTCAAATGCGTTATTTTATAAGTTCTTCATATATAATATGATTTCCTCATTTTTTCCAAAGTTCAACCCTTTCAAGTCTAAGACGCGTAGGATGTCCTAGAGTGGCACTCTTTGCTACGTGACATCTCTAGGATAGATACTTAAATCCTATGATGGATGCTTGAATTCCTTCACAAATGGAAAGTCCTAAAGTGGCACTCTTTGCTACGTGACATCTCTATGATGGATACTCGAATCCTATAAAGGATGCTAGAATTCCTTCACAGATGGAAAGTCCTAGAGTGGCAATCTTTGTTAGGTTTTATGCCCTAAATAAAACTCCATTTCAATGTAATCTATTTTATTCAACATCAATAAAGAAACAGAAGTATTTTTCATTCATTTGTGTATGTTTTGGTTCACTTTATCAATTACTTGTCTATTTGATTTATAAATTCATCGTAAACCCTTTTCACATACTTGATCATGTTTATTGTGCTGTCATCACATTAGAAAGTAAACATGACTATGTGAATAAAGTTTCCTAGATTTAACAGACACAGGGTTTTACTGATATGATAATCTACAACAAGAGTTAACTTGCATTTGGAGAAATGCTATGTTCTTTCCAGAACATTGGTTAAAGTAAAGCTCAGGTTTGATCCATGGAGTATGCATCTGAAGGGACCGATATTGAACTTTGACTTAGATTTAATTAAACTTACCGTAAAATCTATTCAAGTCAATATCGCCAAGTTGATCCTAGATCAAATGTTCTTAATCCTGTTATGATTAGGCTCAATCTTGAAAGGCTATTCGTGTTCTTTGATAAGTTAGTTAAGCCTACTTTTAGGTCAGGGTGATACGTACATTTTGGGAACACGGTAGTGCAATTGAGTGGGAGCGCTAGCATAAACATGGAATCTATAGCTTCTATCTTGCGAATAGTAACCAAAGGATGATCTCCTTCGAGCTTGACCAAACGAACATAAATGGTGGAGTACTCATTTCACATAAGCTGAAATATCATTTATACGGGGTCAAGTGTTTGAAGGATAAAATACATAGTAGGGTGTTACGGTAATCTAATCCCTTTACAGTGTAGATCATTCATATAGAGAATCATTGGTCACATTAGGATTATAACAATGGATAACTAATGATGCGTCTATATGGTGGAACATATAGAGCATTCTATATACTGAGAGTGCAATTCTAAGTTCTATGCGTGGATTCAACGAAAAATTAATAAGTTAGTGAATTATAGTGCTAAATTCTTGATCTACTTATTGGAAGCTCGATTATATAGACCCATGGTCCCCGCACTAGTTGAGATAATATTGTTTGTAAGACTCATGTTATTGGTTTTGATTAATCAATTATAATTCTCAAATTAGACTATGTCTATTTGTGAAATTTCCACTAAGTAAGGGCAAAATTGTGAAGAAAGAGTTATTAGGGGCATATTTGTTAATTATGATACTTTGTATGGTTCAATTAATAAATATGATAAATGACAATATTATTTAATAATTATTTATAGTTATTAAATAGTTAGAATTGGCATTTAAATTGTTGAATTAGAAAATTGGCATTTTTGAGAAAATTAGATACAAAAGTGTTAAAATTGCAAAATTGCAAAAAGCAAGGCCCAAATCCATCAAGCCATGGCCGGCCACTTTTGTAGGCATTTTAAACTGATATTTTCATTATTTTAATGCGACATAATTAAAACCTAACCCTAGTGGAATGCTATAAATAGATAGTGAAGGCTTCAGGAAAATTACACTTCTGAATCAGAAAAACCTGAGCCTTCTCTCTCTTCCTTGGCCGCCACCCTCTCTCTCTCTCTCTTCTTCCTTCATATTTTTAACTTACCTTAGTGATTAGAGTAGTGCCCACACACAGCAAGCAATACCTCAATCATAGTGAGGAAGATCGTGAAGAAAGATCATCATCAAAGGAGTTTCAACATCAAGGATTCAGAGAAAGAGATCCAGGTTCAGATCTTGATAATACTCTGCTACATAAAGGATACAAGGGTTAGAGATCTGAACGGAAGGAGTCATTTAATTCTGCTGCACCCAATGTAAGGTTTCTTAAACTTTATACGTGTTTATTTCATCGTTTTAGAAAGTTCATATTTAGGGTGTTAATAAACATACTTGTGAGTAGATCTAAGATGCTGGTAAAATAAATTCCAACAACTGGCCTCAGAGCCATGGTAATTGATTTACTTGCAAGAAATTTGGACTTTAAAACGATTGTTTGTTGGTTTTTGGATGGTATCATGTTGTATTGAGTGTTATTTGATGATTGATTGGTGTTTGTCAATTTTCGTGAAAATAATTGAATATCTGTTTCTGGAATTATTTTTATTGGATAGTATGGAAAACATTGAGCAAGTTACTTTTTCACAGAACTTAATTTCGATTTAATTTGAATTAGTTATGATTTTTTGAAGATTCGAAAAAAATTGGAGTTGTGCTGAAACTTGCATGCGCGCGCGGAAATCATGCACGACATGATTCTGCCGCACAAACTCGCCCATGACACCCTCCTGCGCGCGCGGACGGGTATGCACAGCATCCCGTCCGTACAGCTCGCAATTTTTTCGTTTTTCTTCGTTTTTTCATGCTTTTTCATGGAATTAAGTTCTGATTTTTTGTGTAGTTCTATATTTATACTATACTATTCCTAATTCAATTCTAATTATCATTATGAATTAATTTAATATTTTTTAAATTTAATTCAAGATATTAGTGTAATTTGAATTTAAAAATAGTTAGTATCTATGTTATTTACTTAATAATCTATCTTATTTTTTAAATTTGATTATATCTTATCTTATTTTTAAATTTAAGGTCAAATTTTAAATATTTTAAATTAAATCTTTTTTTTAAATAATTTGACCTTATTTAAATTTAAAATAAGATAACTATAATCATGTAATTTTAAAAAGGTGTAAGATATTTTGCTAACTTTTAAATTTTATTATTTTATTTATTTAAATTACATTTAAAATCTGAAAAAGATATTCATTTATCTTTTTTAATTTTTTATTTAATTTTTATTTATAAAATAACATTTAATTTTTAAAAGTAGTTAGCAAGTTTTGAAATGATATTTATGTTGGTTGAAACCTAATTTTTCAAAATTGTAGGTTTAATTTTAAATTTAAATTTTTAATTTAATTTCTAAATTTTTTATTTCAATTTTTTTAAAAAAAATTTCGAATTTTTTTTATTTAATTAATTATTTATTTCGAAATTAATTATTTAATTTAAAATTAAATAAATCGTACATCCAACTATCCATCTAACCTTGTTGCAGGAGTATGTGTTTTAGCTTATGTGTAAGTTTTTCAAAACCTATTATTACTTGATTGCAAATAGCCATGGTTACTTTTTGCCAGATCTAATGATCTGATGGCTCCCTTGGTCAAGTTAATAATTTGTAACATGTATATTTTTACATTCTTCTTTCATCTGTGTATGACCTAGCAACATGATAGGACCCATCCAAAGTGTGTCTGTGTGAGCCTACATGTTTAATTTCATTATAGATGGTAAATAAATTATCATAGTTCTTGATAGATTTTATTTACGCCCATTTAGTTTTTCGGCCTTTTCAATTAATAACAATTGTTCATTTTAAGGTTAAATTCCTCTCTTTTGGGCCTTGTGTGAGAGTTGGGAACCATAGAAGTGGGTACGACATACTGAACCCAGCACCCCCTCACATAAACCGCCCTAATTGTGAAGGCCCATTTGCCTGATTTGAATGACTGTACTAGGTTAATTACACTAGTTTAACCTAATAAAATTGATTAGCAACATAATTAATTTCATTTATTTTGAAATTAGCTTAAGAAAACCATAGTTTAAAGAATTTTATATTCTAAGCTAAACTATATGTATTTTCTTGTATTTAATTAAATATAGAATTATAACCATCTAGATTCTTTTTAAAGCTTAATTTAAATTTTTCAATAAATATTCTTATTTAAGTTGATATTTAGTTATCTACAACTAACCAACTTAAATCTAAATATCTTTTGGATTTAAAATTTCAAAATTAAGTTGAGGAATTTTAGGCATTGGTTATTAAGATTCTTTAGATATTTTTTTAAGTTAATATCTTTTCGAATAGTAACTTAAAATAGAATATTTTAGATATTTTTTTAGGTTAATATCTTTTCGAATATTAACTTAAAATGGAATATCTGAAAAATTAAGTGGTTACAACTTAATTTTAATTTAATTAAATATGATTTGAAAGATATTTAAGTTGATTTTTTAGATTCTTCTAACACAACTTAAACAAGATATTTTCAAATTTGTTCAATCTATTATTCGAATTTATTTTTCGAATTTAATTAATGATTGAAAATTAATTAAAGTTTATTTTTTATTTAAACCAACTTTGATTTTTAATTTTTCGTTATTATATTATGGAACTTGTTCGATATTTATTTGAATTTATTTTTCAAATTAAATAATAATTAAAAATTAATTAAAGTTGATTTTTTTATTTAAACCAACTTTAGTTTGTAATTTTTCATTATTATAATATCGAATTAAAATGATTATACAAAATACATAGCTTTTAATTAAGAGACGTTCGATCTCCACTGTGGGTTTTACACCGCGTTTGTTTTAGTGAGTAATCCTCCCTAATGGAGGAACGTTCATTTGCAATTTCGCACCGTTTAATCTCGAATGATAAGTAGTTTGTAAGTGTTTTGTATGGTATGGAGCACCCTAATGGTGGCGACCATACTTGACTGGCAAATTATGAAACAATGGTGGAAGCTCATAAGATAGAATTGCCTTGACTCTCGCCTAAACGGGACAACGCTGAATTCCAAACTTGATCGAATAAAAGGTTGCTAGAATGGTTATCATTTTAGATGAGCTGACAACTCTATTCAATGGATGATGCTTTGACTCTCGCCTAAACGGGACACTGTATCAGTTTGTTGAAATACCTTGGAAAATAAACTATGTTAGATTTAGTATTTCTATAACATATGTCATTACTTGTTATTTTCTGAACTGTGTATGAATTTATGAGCCAAAACCTTACTTCTGTTTTATTGATGTGTTGTAGTGTCATTATGAATAACCCTCACCCCGATCCTCTCCTAGTTACTATCTTAGCAAAAGAACTCTATAGTGTGAAAATGCATCCTGGTAGTTGCATTAACTCGCACCTGTTGATGATGAATCTGATGTTCCAAAAGGAAAATCTACTAGGAATTGATTTATCAAGAAAACAATGGGTCCAACTCATCCTTAATAGTCTTCGTCCGGAGTATAATGAATTTGTTATCTCTTACATGATCTACAATTCTAACTCCTCCGACATGGACAAGCTCGAAGTAGAATTACGAGCCCATGAACGGAACTTGATTGCAATGGGTCCCCCTGGGTTTGCAATCCATAATCGAAGGAAAAGGACTAGGTATGAAGGATCTAGCAAAGCTGCTTCTTCAAGTACAATTATCAGACATGATCTTCTATGTTCGAATTGTAATGAAAAGGGACATCATGAAGAACGATGTCCCAGGCTTCTAAACAATTCAAACGAAGGTAATGCTTTTGTCTTTGAATCATGTGTTTTAGAGAACGACAAATCCATTTGGATTGTTGATTCTGGGTCTACTAACCATGTATGTTCTTAACTGCAGTCGCTTGAAACTTGGGAAAATCTACTTCCAGGAGAGTTAAAACTTAAAGTTGGCAATGGCGAATTAGTGTCGGTCAAAGCTAGAGGAAAAGCCCGCATCAAGTTTCAACAAAGATTTTTAATTTTAGAAAATGTTTTATTTATTCCAAACTTTAGTAGAAACTTGATTTGTGTCTCATGTTTGCAAACACAATCTTATATATTGAATTTTTTGAGTACAAATTATACAATTTCTTGTAATGGATTTCAAATATGTGTTGCTATAATGGAACAAGGGCTTTATGTTTTAAGACCGAGTACTCAAATCTCACTAAATAGTGAACTTTTCAGTGTAGCTAGACCTAGAAACCTCAAAAGAAAAGAGATTGATAATGATGATCAAACTTATCTATGGCATTTACGTTTAGGTCATATAGGCTTTGATAGACTCAATAGGCTCACCAAAGACGTTCCATTAAAAAATGTCGTCTTAGGTGAACTGCCAGTATGTGAGTCCTGCCTAGAAGGAAAAATGACTAAACGTTCTTTCTGTGTAAAGGTAGAGCGTGCCAAAATCCCTCTAGGGTTAGTGCATTCCGATGTCTGCGGACCTTTGAATGTCAAAGCACGAGGTGGTTATGAGTATTTTGTCACTTTCATTGACGATTTCTCTAGATATAGTTTCTTTACCTAATGCAAAAGAAATCTAAAACATTTGAAAAGTTTAAGGAGTTTCATGCTTTGGCCCAAAACCAATTAGGTAAATCATTAAAGATCTTGCAAACTGATAAGGGTGGAGAATATATGGATATGCAGTTCAAAGATCATTTAATTGAACTTGGAATTGAATCCCAATACACTACCCCAAGCACTCCACAACAAAATGGAGTTGCAGAAAGAAGAAATCGCACTCTTTTGGAAATGGTTAGGTCTATGCTGAGATATTCAACTCTGTCTACGTCCTTCTGGGGATATGCTATACAGATGGCAAATGACATTCTAAATGTTGTTCCATCTAAAGCAGTCCCTAAGACACCCGTCGAACTTTGGAATGGTCGAACACCTAGTCTTCGCCATTATAGAATTTGGGGGTGCCCTGCTCATGTCTTAAGAAAGAAAGAAGGCAAACTTGAATCACGTAACGAAGTATGCATGTTTGTCAGAAATTCTAAAGAGACTAGGGGTGGACTATTTTATAGTCACAAGGATAACAAAGTGTTTGTTTCTACAAATGCCACTTTCCTTGAAGAGAACTATATTAAAGACTTTAAACCGAAAAGTAAAATTGTTCTAGAGGAATTACTATCACATATAAGTCCTTCCAATGTTCCGTCCTCTTCCACTTGTGAAGAAGACAATCCCACTCCCTCAGTTGAACAAACTGAGAAATCTACTACTAAAGTTTTTGTTCAGAAGATCACCGCACCTCGTCGTAGTGGGAGGGTTTCAACAAAACCTGGTCGTTATGGCTTGGATGGTGAAATCAATATGGTCGTAGGTGACGATATTGATGACGATCCATTAACCTATAAACAGGCAATGGCTAGTCCGCAACGGAAACGATGGTCAGCCGGCATGGATTCAGAAATGGATTCCATGAAAAAGAACAAAGTCTGGGAATATGTAGACACACCTAACGACTATCATTCGATAGGATGCAAGTGGGTTTACAAGAACAAAAGAGGAGCTAGAGGCGAAGTCGAAACTTTTAAAGCTAGACTTGTAGCCAAGGGTTATATCCAAAGAGAAGGCAGATGGAAAAGTACCTGAAGGTCCCGTAATTGATGATTTCCCCTTGGAACCAATTTTTTGAGTTGTAGCCTTCTTGGCTCTTGCCAAAATATCGGAAGAGGACGACATTATGAAAGACCTCCTTTTAATGTACTAGTCTGCACGAATCCGATCTTCCTCTGTTAAATGAGTAAGAATAGAAAATTTGGCACCACTCAACCCAAAAGCTCGCTTCAATAAGAAAACAGACATTCGACCACTCGGTCGAATAAGGAAATTACCTTCTGTACGCCCCTCAACTTTCCTCCAAAGAAAACTTGAAGCCAAATCTTTCTCGTTCAAAATTTTTTTTCACCACTTATCCATCTGAGACATTGCAAAAATCACATACAAAATGCAAGATGCCAGAAAATATAGTGGCCTAATGTGTGGCACCCACCTAACACCCTCGAACTAGTAGGGAACCTATCGGCTCCAGGTGTGAACATTTTTTCTACATGGAAGAAACAATAAAATTCTTTCCAATCCTGGCACTTGGATTTTGGTTTCCAAATCAAAAACTGGTCCTCATTTCGACTTACAAAACTATACCTCCCCTTTTCTTTATCATGTTATTTTACAGTTTTACAGTGTAGAGAGCACGAAATACTACGAAATCAACACTTATCTCAATTACCTTAGAGAACCTCTCAACACATAAAAGCATCCTCCAAGAAATAGGCATCTGTTGGCTAGGAGCAATCTGATACCAATTCAAGATCGATGAAACAAAAGGTGGAAAAAGAAACCTGAAGCCTCGAAAAAAGGTATACCAATACATACCACATTGTTGGGTTTTATGCCCTAAATAAAGCTCATTTCAATATAATCAGATTTACTTTTTAATATAGATCAGAAATAACATTTAATGTTGCATGGTTCACATGATTTATTTCATGATTATATGTACATAATGTATGAATTTATCTGAAACCCTTTTCACATACTTGATCCTGTTTATTGTGTTGTCAACACTTTGGAAAGTAAACATTACTATGTGAATAAAGTTTCTTAGATTAATCAGACACAGGGTTTTACTTATATGATAATCTACAACAGAGTTTACTTGCATTTGGAGAAATGCTATGTTCTTTCCAGAGCATTGGTTAAAGTAAAGCTCAGGTTGGATGCATGGAGTATGCATCGGAAAGGACCGATATTGAACTTTGACTTAGATTTATTAAATTTACCGTAATATCTATTCAAGTCAATATCGCCTAGTTGATCCTAGATCAAATGATCTTAATCCTGTTATGATTAGGCTCATTCTCAAGAGGCTATTCGTGTTCTCTGATTTGTTAGTTAAGCCTACTTTTGGGTCAGGGTGATACGTACATTTTGGGAACACGGTAGTGCAATTGAGTGGGAGCGCTAACATAAACATGGAATCTATAGCTTCTATCTGGCAAATAGTAAGTAAAGGATGATCTCCTTCGAGCTTGACCAAACGAAAATAAATTATGGAGTACTCATTTCACATAAGCTGAAATATCATTTATACGGGGTTAAGTGTTTTAAGGTTAAAATACATTGTAGGGTGTAACGGTAATCTAATCCCTTTACAGTGTAGATAATTCATATAGAGGATCATTGATCAAATTAGGATTATAACAATGGATAACTAATGATGTGTCTATATGGTGGAACATATAGAGCATTCTATATACTGAGAGTGTAATTCTAAGTTCTATGCGTGGATTCAACGAAAAATTAATAAGTCAGTGAATTTAGGTTATAAATTCTTGATCTGCTTATTGGAAGCTCGGTTATATAGACCCATGGTCCCCCCACTAGTTGAGATAATATTGCTTGTAAGACTCATATAATTGGTTTTGATTAATCAATTATAATTCTCAATTAGACTATGTCTATTTGTGAATTTTTTCACTAAGTAAGGGCGAAATTGTAAAGAAAGAGTTTTAGGGCCATATTTGTTAATTATGATACTTTGTATGGTTCAATTAATAAATATGATAAGTGACAATATTATTTAATAATTATTTATAGTTATTAAATAGTTAGAATTGGCATTTAAATGGTTGAATTAGAAAATTGGCGTTTTTAAGAAAATCAGATGCAAAAGTGATAAAACTGCAAAATTGCAAAAAGTCAGGCCCATATCCACATTGTATAGGGCCGGCCACTTTTGTAGGGTTTTGCCTTTGATATTTTCATTATTTTAATGCCAAATAATTCAAACCTAACCCTAGTGGAATGCTATTAATAGATAATGAAGGCTTCAGGAAATTTACACTTAACTGTCTACTTTTTCCTTTAGAGAAAAACCTGAGCCTTCTCTCTCTATACGTAGCCGCCACCTTCTTCTCTTTCTTCCCTCTTCAATTTCGAAATTACTTAGTGTTAGAGTAGTGCCCACACACAGCAAGTGATACCTCAATCATAGTGAGGAAGATCGTGAAGAAAGACATTCAACAAGAAGGAGTTTCAGCACTAAAGAATGAGAGAAAGAGATCCAGGTTCAGATATTGATAATGCTCTGCTACAGAAAGGAATCAAGGGCTAGATTTCTGAATGGAAGGAGACATTTAATTCCGCTATACCCAATGTAAGGTTTCTGATACTTTATATGTGTTTATTTCATAATTGTTTTAGAAGTTCATATTTAGGGTGCTAATCAACATACTTGTGAGTAGATCTAAGATCCTGGTAAAATAATTTCCAACACACACTAATCAGGAACATCCCAGTCTATTCGTTCCTCCCTCCTAAGTAGCTTCATTTTTATATTACGAGGAATGCCATAAGCCAATCTCATTTGTGCTAGGAGTGGAACCGTCAATTTAGAGACGGGATTAATGCGCAAAATACTCTGAGATTTACCTAAGAAACGCGGTTCATCATCCTCATTCACTAATTGGGCTAAGGCATAACCTATTACTGAGACTTCCTCCCCGTCCACCGCTAACCCAATCGCATCATGGTCATCTACATCCTGACCATAGTAATCTTCTGTGATAGTGATAGGAACGAGAGATGAGGCATCCGGAACCTCTCGATCAAAATCACCATCCATGTCCATAACGACCACAACCTATCAGTGACCACTATCAATATTGGAATGTGTTGATCTAACAACCATACTAGGGACAAAAGAATGAGGGATACCCCCTTTCCACTACTCAATGAAAGTAACAATACTATTAGAAAATAATCAACTACACGAAGATAAACCCCCTTTGGAATTACGTATTTTGAGATAAATACATAGCTTGGGGTCTACACTCTTTCCTATCTCAACAATCCTAAATGAAGAACACAATTCAAGGATGGACACAAACATTCAAAAATACATATCCCTATTCTTTAACATTTTACCAAATGCCCAATCTAAAATTCCTAGTCCAAGCCCACAAAACACATAAAATTGTTTGTATTTTATTTTTCCTATCATGTTTTATAAATAAAAGAGCTATTTTTCTAAACACAAAAATATTCATCCAATATATATACCCACCAATACACATTATGAACTCATTTCACCACTAGTTCTCAACCATTACAACAATTATAAACTACTTACTTCCTATACACTATTCAAATTTTTTCCATTATTTATTTGCGATCAAGAAGAAAAAATTCAAGAATAGCAAGAACAATGCTCCACCATTTCTCAAAAAATCCTAAATATATTTTAAGTATCTTTCAGACCTTCTCATGGAAACTAACTTAGCTTCACAAAATTTGTTACAAAAACTCAACATGACCTAGGAAAAATATAACTATTCAATTAGTTTTCACAAATAAATCTTCAAAGCTCAAACCAAGCTATCATCAAAATGAGAAAATATACCACAACGAACGAACTAGCTCAAGAATCATCAATGTATATTTTTTTAGCTAAAAATGGGAAGGGTGCATACCTTTTCTTCAATATTTTGTTGATTTACATCAATCAATAATGATCTTCTCACACCAGTCTTCCCTCTCGTCTGAACTCCATGACAAAAGCTGAAGAGTAAGACTCTGAGAAAATGAAGCCCTCGGCAAAGTTATCTCAATAAACACTTTCAAATTTCAAGGGCCCAGCCCATTCTTTCACATATAAACATATA
The DNA here is from genome assembly GCF_029168945.1 of Cannabis sativa. NCBI lineage: Eukaryota > Viridiplantae > Streptophyta > Magnoliopsida > Rosales > Cannabaceae > Cannabis > Cannabis sativa. The sequence continues at coordinate 38,209,096 of NC_083605.1, read as the reverse complement.
TATATATACTAGGTGATTGTTATGTGCCAAGCCACGTAGTGTTAGTTTTATTTAATATTTTAGTTTTTTATTTTACTTAATAATTAAAATAGTATAATTATTTGAACGATTTGTTTTATAAGTTAAAAATTATGCCTCTTGCAAGAATGTTATTGAGCATTCATTGAACACCATCAAGTTCCTATCGAATTCCATGGAGTTTTATGGATAAAAATCAATTTTTTAATCAAGAAATTAATTTTAATTAATGTCCTATCGAGATGGACATCGAGCTTCTATCCAAATTCTACATAAACAAAAATATATAAATTAGTATTTGAATGATAGTTTTATTCTAAATCATAAAATAATAAAAAAAAATTACCTTTTTGTCAAGAACATATTATATGAGTGCCACGAAACATAAATTTTCCTTTCATAAAGTGGGTGTGATAGAAATCGAATAGTTCTAACTTTCTAGTTTCTATGAATACTACTCAAATTCACCAGTATTTGCTAGAAATATATCCTAGAAATTTAAAAAAAAAAAAAAGCAAATAAAAGGCAAGGTGCTGCTACGATGGATCACCTAAGTAAGGTTGAGCTGACGGAGACAGCGATGGAGATGGATTTGGAGACGGAGACACAGACGGTGGCTCAGCCTCAGAAAGTTCCAGCAAATGCCAGCAGCAGCAACAACAACAACAGCAACAACATCAACCTGGGTATGCTCGTATGGAACTTTCTCACATTTGCTCGCCAGCTTATCAACCAGGGAAAGCCTTCTCAGGCCCTCCAAGCGATAAAATTCTCCATTTCTTTCTTTCTTTAAACTTTGCATGCCGATGAAGCCATGGGCGTCTTCCCCGACTTTGGTGCCCTCCTTGCTGCTGCCATTGACTTAGATTGAGCAGGAGTCAATTGCGATGTAAGTGGAGAGGTATATCCAATTGCTTTGTGATAATCACTGGTTCGACAAGGCCAACGTTGCTACCATTCCGTCTTATATATTATCGCTACTATTCATTCTCCTAAAAATCGAAACTGAAACCCAAGTTTTGTTAGTTTTCAGTTTCGATTTTTAGGATACGGGATACCATTTTGATTTCAATTACTTATTTCTATTTTTAATTTATATTTAAAAAAAACTAAAGAGACCTTAAATTAAGGATGAAAATCGTTAAACAAGAATTGATTAGATAGCCAAAAAAAACTGTTACTATTCAAAAATTGGATTTCGATTTTTAGGGTACAGAATGTGTGTTTTTTTTTTTAATAAAATAATATTATGTTAACGGAATGAGTGTTTTTTTTGAATAAATGTTTGTTAAAAAAAATAATATAAACAAATTGGGAATATTCTGTTAAAGTTAACGGAGGAAACAAAACAACATCGTTAAACCAAGAATTGCCGTTAGATAGACACTTTTAATATATAAAGATATATATTTCAAGAAGAGACAAAACAATGCCTCTTTCTATGCACATACAATATAATGAAATGATTACTATTATTATTACTATTATTTTTATTATTATTAAGAATATCATATTAACTATTATTAGTTTTTACCACATACTAATTATTTTACACACATATTTAAACTACTCCTAATGCAAACTCAATATTTGTACATTCCTCAAGTCAATCAATGCAATGAAAAATCAGAATTATTGTCGATACGCAATTTCAATTTTTTGCCAGTTAGCGTGACTACTCTTCAAGTCATCCACACTTGACTTAAAAAGTAAGGGACAAACTGTAGTGGCCAAAAATTGCACCAGGCTGAAACGCCTTTTACGACCCAAATCGAAATTACAACCCTTCAAACCAAGTTAGTAAATCTAACCCACTCATCAAAAATACATTGGGCTTTGGCTAAGATACAAGGCCCAAACGAGCCCAGCAGCTACAAGACCAATCTGATACAAAGGATAGGAACGAGTCTATAACCAAAGCAGAAGAATCGATCCTTTCTCCTAGAAAAAGGGAAGGCCACCTCCCACGTTTGTTCTTCAAAATAGGAGAATTTAACCGTCAAAGGCTCTATAAAAGGAGAACCGACGAGTCCTAAAGGATCATCTCATCTTCACTCACTGAACACTTATTCAAGTATTTACAAAATATATTACTATTATTATTACCAGTCCTTCTCCATCAGTCTACTGAGGAAATATTTATTTTCTATCATCTTTATTGATATTATATTATTATTTATTCAACTTATTTACCGACTTGATCGTCAAAGTCCCTTCGGCTGGCACCATCCTGGTGTCCCAAGGTCTCAACGGTCCTTTTTCTTTTATTCTACAGGTTGTCAGTGCCCACGATCCTTCCATTCCGATCATTGTAGATTTTTCCCTCTACAATACCCAATTGACCAAACCTTTCTCATGTGAGGATCTGGTCTAGCGAGTCAAGAAGTCTGATTTGTCCAACATTTGAAAGGTTGAATATTGTTCATACAGCTACTTCTAAACCCTTGCCACCACAGCGGCCGCATCTCCCATTCCCGTATCCTGAAATCATCCCCACACAAAATGTGGTGGTTTCAATTCCCATTCTTCGATGTGGGGTGACACTGCCCTTCCATCCTTTTACAAAGGATTTTCTTTCCTGTTATGACGTCTCTCTTTTTCAGCTAAATCACAACAGTTATCGCATAATCTTAGGGTTTTATGCGATGTATATGGATTATGCTTGAGGGGAGCCAACAGTCAAAGACTTTGGCTTCTTTTACGGTATAAGGAGTGTTGGCCATGACAATGGCTTCTACTAGTTTAGTAAATGGGACAACTATGAAATTAATGGGGTTGAAGGGACAATTTCTAATATGGGAGATTACATATCGAAGTAGTTCTACGTGTTTAAGATGCTAGGGGTCTGGATTGACTTCAATCGCTGACATCGTACGTCGCATACTTCCATACTTAGGATTTATTTTTACTGTTTTATAGATGCTAATTTTTGTTTCCTTTTATCGCAGATAGACCAGTTGGATCTGTATTGGACCCAACTCGTCTAGAATTCGCAAAGGTTTTAAGTGGGCTTCCCATGCAAGATCGCGACTGGCGTCTATTGTGTACTACTACAAAGCTGCGAGAACACAAGCTTATCGCATAGGACGCTAAACTTCAGTGAGAACCAGTGTATAACGAGCCTTCTAGGAAGCGAAAGGAGAAAATAGACAAGCTTCTATCCAAACAGAGATCGAGACCAACATGAGGTAATATAATCGAGTATGTTGAATATCGTTTTACCTTATCAGATTTTTACTTATGGTTTTCCTTACAAACATGACATTCTTGAAAAATGCTCCTGCTTTCAACAGCAAACCCAAGGCTAGTACTGCAACGCCATCTCGTACGATTTCTCAAAAGAGAAAGAGTAGCATCATTCCTACTTAGGCAGCTAACTCATCGAAGAAACAAAAGAAAGTCGCTCAGGACAAAAGGAAGAAAGTGGTGATCGATCCTGCTGTCAAGGCTCGCGACATTACGGTTCTTTAGAATAAGTTCGTTAGCGACGAGTTTGTTTCCAAAGTGAAAGGGATTCTTACTGAGGACCTACTACCTAGTTTAGTTGAACTCACCTCACAATTCATGATAGTATTCTCACAGGCTTTTGTTGTTGTACTAAGGATCACGATCTTCTTAAGAAATAGAACTCGATTCCTCTAGAGAGTTTGAAGAAATTGAAGTTTGAAGCGGTTGCTAAGGACAAGGAGATTGAAGTTCTTGGAAAAGCCAAGGGTCAGGTTGATCAAAGGTCAAAACTCTGGAGGCGCGAGTCACTGAACTTACACACGATCTTGAGACTGAGGAAGAGATCGGGAAGAAATAGTATGACCAGGCTGTCTCAAATTACATCTACACCACCTTGACCAAGTTGCCTGATTTCGACTTCGTGGTACTTGGACAAGAGGCGGTTGAAATGGCCAATGCCTTTGCCCTATGTCGCCTACCAAGACTCAAGTGTTAGGTGAGAATCTTTTCCCTGACGATGTTAAAGATGCGAATACTGCTGAAGTTCCAGAGGGTACAAGCAAGGTCGTGGACAATCCTAACACTCCTATTGCTTAGTCTTTTTTCATTTATTTTGTTGAACTTTCTTTTGAGCGGTACATGGGTGCTCGCATTTTGTATTTAAAACAACCTATTTCGTCATGTTATTCGAATAATGTATCTTGTCGAGGAGACTTCTTTTGTTAAGTACTTATTTGTCGCTGAATTGATGTGTGTTTTTAGCTAAAGCTAATTTTATCCTCGCATAATTCTTCATCAATCTATTCATAACTTTTTGTGATGAGTGTTTCCAAGTATAAATTTGAGAAAATATAAACACTTTGAAAATTTTAGAATGTCCAAAAATTGAGGTTTCATTAGATAATCAATAGTACAGTATGTAATTACAGTCCCTATACTTAGGAATTTTATGAAATAAATTGACTAAGTATATACATGCGACTACTATAGATAGTAATATGATAAACTTTCTCCATTCCAAGCTCAATCAAGAAGTAAACCATTAAGATTAGATAATCAGTAAGTCGCATTGCCAATTTTTTCAGTGATTAGATAAGGTCCTTCCCGATTGTTGCTGAATACGCCATGCATAGAATTGCGTGTATTAGGCATGACATTTTACAATACCAGATCTCCTGCTCGCAAACTCTTTTCTTTAACTTTTGAGTTAAAATAGCGAGTTGTGCGTTATTGATAGAATGCATTCTTTAAATGAGACTGATCGCGGTTCTCCTCTATAAAATTGAGTTGGATCAACTAATTTTTTGTATTAGTCTCGACATTGAAAAAACCTCTTCTTAACGACCCAGCTCGAACCTCGACTAGTACCATGGCTTCACATCCATATGTGAGTGAGAAGGGGATTTCACAAGTCGTTGAGCGAGTAGTTGTGTTGTATGACCATAGAACTTGCGTAAGCTCTTCTGGCCAGACACCTTTCTTTTCTTCAAGCTTATCTTTTATAGTTTGCTTGATCACTTTATTGATTGCTTCTGTTTTCCCATACTCTGAGGATATGCGACCGCTAGAAAAGCTTTCTGAATTCCTAGATCATCGCAGAGTTTATGCATTTCCTTACAATCAAATTGTTTTCCGTTATCAAAGATTAATTTGTAAAGAATTCCAAACCTACAAATAATAGCACGATAGACAAACTCGCATAACTTTGCAGCTGCTATTGTTGCGAGAGCCTCAGCTTCTGCCCACTTTGTTAAATAGGCAACATCGACCAAACATATTTTACTCCTCCTTTCTCGTTAGGTAATTCACCAATTAGATCTATGCCCCAGACTGCAAATGGCTAGAAACTAGTGATAGAGTTTAACTGGCTTGGTGGCCTGTTGACTTAGGTCGCAATTCGCTGGCACCTATCACATGTTGTAGCCAAACAGGTTGCGTCTGCTCGCAAGGTTGGCCAGTATGTCGCATGATCTTCAAGACAAGGGAATTACCTCCAGTATAATTTCCACAAATACCACCATGTACTTCTCGGAGTATATAATTCTTTCCCATCTATACATTTAAGCAACGGTTGGCTAAAACTCCTATGATACAATTTGTTGTCATAAATTACATATCGAGCAGCTCGATATCACAACTTTTTAGCCTCAAGCTTATCCTCAGCGAGCCTCCCTCTTGTTGAATAGGTAACGATTGGGGTCATCCAATTGATTTTCTTAGTTACTTCGATTTGCATCATTTCTTCGCGATGAATAGTTAGATGGGCTAATACATCAACAGGAATGACATCGAGTAATTCTGCTTCTCTTATTGAGGCCCAACGGGCCAAAGCATCTCCACGAAAATTATAAGCACGACGTATTCTACTGACAATAACTTTTTTAAATTTATTAAATAACTCACATGTATAGGACGGGTACTTGGCTAAGCGTCCTCCTCTGGCAAAATATTCTCCTTTGATCTGACAAGCTAGAATTTGCGAATTGCTGAATGCTTCGAGGTACTCGACCTTCATCTCAAGAGTAAGATTTAATCCCGAGATCAATGCTTCGTACTCGGCTTCATTATTTGAGGCAGGGAATTTGAATCTCAAGCCAGCATCTAATTTGGCTTTGTTAGGACTTATTCGTATTATTCAGCCACCTAATCTTTTGTTATTTGACGCCCCATCAACGTACAAAATCAATCTTTCTCCCGATGGTACTTTGCGATCAACTCACTTTTCTACGATAATTGCTACTTCTTTCTTTGAGAACTCAAGAATTAAATTAACAAGGGCCTATCCTTTGATTGTCGATCACGGTTTGTATTTGATGTCAAATTAGCTTAGCTCTACTGACCATTTAAGTAACTGTCTTAACGCTTCAAGTTTTGCTAATACTTGTCGCAAAGGATAGTTTGTTAGTAATTCGATGTTGTGTCCTTGAAAATATGGTTGCAACTTTTTAGAAGCAACCACCAGTGCAAATGCTAGTCGCTTCATTTGTGGATAGCAAGTCTCAACACCTAATAGGCATTTACTTACATAGTACACCGGATGTTGCCTACCTTGGTCTTCGTAGAGTAACACTGAGCTAATCGCGTATTTGGACACTACTAGGTAGATCGATAACACTTTTCTAGGCATCAGCTTGGATAGTATCGGGGGTTGCCCCAAGTGTGTATTTAGTCCCTGAAAAGCCTCTTCGCATTTATCAGTCCACTAAAACTTTTTGTTACGTTTTAGAATCTAAAAAAATTCTTTACATTTGTTAGAGGAACCTGATATAAAATGATTTGACGCAGCGACTTTACCTATGAGGCTCTGGACCTCTTTTGGTTTGGTGGGAGATCTCATCTCCACCAGTGCTTTTATCTTTACTGGATTGGCCTCGATTCCTCGCTGATTTAGCATAAAACTGAGCAACTTTCTTGAGCCTACTCCGAAAAGACATTTTAGAGTGTTAAGTTGAATTTTGTAATGCCGCAGGATTCTGAAAATGGATTCTAGGTTAGCGATATGGTCTTGTACATGTTGAGATTTTACGAGCATATCGTCAACATACACTTCCATTGTCTTACCTATTAAATATGTATATATCATGTTAACTAATCTTTGATATGTGGCTCTGGCATTTATCAAACCAAAAGGCATTACTTTATAACATTATAAATCTCGATCAATAATGAAGGTGGTATGCTCCTGGTCAGGCTCATACATCGGGATATGATTGTATCCTGAGTATGCATCCATGAAACTAATGAGTTCATGACCTGCGGTAGAATCAACAAGTTGGTCAATGCTCGGTAAAGGAAAGCTCTCCTTGGGACATGCTTTATTTAAATCTATAAAATCGATGCATGTGCGCCATGATCCATTAGGCTTTGGTACAAGGAAAGGGTTTGCTATTCAGTTTGAGTAAAATGACTCATTTATGAAGCTGCATGACAAAATGCGGTCCACCTCTTCTTTAAGCACTTGGTACTTCGCGGGGTCCATTTTGCGGCACTTTTGTCGAACTCCTCGCACTTCGGGGTCAATGTTCAAACGATGACACATGAACTCTGGCGATATTCCAACCATGTCTGAATATTTTCATGTGAAAACATCCAAGTTCTGCTTGAGAAAAGTGAAAAGATTTTCTCGCTATTGAAGAGTTGGTTCGAAACTAATTTTTAAAACTTTATTATTATCAAAAGAATCAATAGGTACCTCAATTGTTTCTTTTGCGGCCTGTGCCTTATTGGTATAGTCAATGATTCAGGGATCCAAGTCGGGCTTTTCAACATGCGGGATTTCCTCAATTCTGAAAACTTCATGTTGAGGAGGAGGGGCTTCAAGTAAATATATAACATTTACTGACTTTTTCTTTTCTGCGAGTTTCAATGCTACGTTATAACATTCCACTGAGTCTGATTGGACTCCTCGTACTGATCTCACACCCGCAGGGGTAGGGAATTTCATAGTGAGATGGTATATTGAAGTAATTATCTTCATTTCTTTCAAGATTGGGTGACCTATGACCGCATTGTATGAGAATGTTGGTCGATTACAACAAAATCGGCCATCGACTTAGCAATAACAAGGACAGTCCCTAATGTTATAGTTGTTGGAATTATTTTACCAGGATCTTAGATCTACTCACAAGTATGTTAATTAACATCCTAAATATGAACTTCTAAAACGATTATAAATAAACACATATAAAGTATGAGAAACCTTACATTGGGTGCAGCGGAATAATATGTCTCCTTCCACTCTGATCTCTAACCCTTGCATCCGATCTGTCGCAGAGTATTATAAAGATCTGAGCCCGAATGTCCTTCTTGTTGAATTGCTTTCTTCACGATCTTCCACACTATGATTAAGGTACTACTTGCTGTGTGTGGGCACTACTCTATCACTAAGAGCATTCGAAACAATCAAGGAAAAAGGAAAGAGAGTGGCGGCTAGGTTTAGTGTGATGGCTCAGGTTTTTCTCTGAAAGGAATAAGATGCAAAAGTTACTTTTCCTGAAGCCATCACTATCTATTTATAGCATGCCACATAGGGTTAGGTTTGAATTATTAGGCATTAAAATAATTAAAATATTAAATGATAAATCCTACATAAGGGGCTGGCCATGGCTAGTGGATTTAGGCCTCACTTTTGTAATTTTGCTGTTTTATCATTTCTGCATCTCATTTTCTCAAAAACGCCAATTTTCAAATACACCTAAGAAACTCTTTCTTTATAGTTTCGCCCTTGCTTAGTGAAAAATTAAAAAATAAACATAGTCTAATTTGAGAATTATAATTGATTAATCAAAACCAATTAAATGAGTCTTACAAGTAGTATTGTCTCAACTAGTGTGGGGACCATGGGTCTATATATCCGAGCTTCCAATAAGCAGATCAAGAATTTATATCTTAAATTCACAAACTTATTAATTCTTCGTTGAATCCACGCATAGAACTTAGAATTGCACTCTCAGTATATAGAACGCTCTATATGTTCCACCATATAGACACGTTATTAGTTATCCATTGTTATAATCCTAATTTGATCAATGATCCTTTATATAGATTATCTACACTGTAAAGGGATTAGATTACTGTAACACCCTACAATGTATTTTATCCTTAAAACACTTAACCCCGTATAAATGATATTTCACCTAAGTGAAATGAGTACTCCACCATTTATTTTCGTTTGGTCAAGCTCGAAGGAAATCATCCTTTACTTTCTATAGATTATCTACACTGTAAAGGGATTAGATTACCGTAACACCCTACAATGTATTTTATCCTTAAAACACTTAACCCCGTATATATGATATTTCACCTAAGTGAAATGAGTACTCTACCATTTATTTTTGTTTGGTCAAGCTCGAAGGAAATCATCCTTTACTTTCTATTTGCCAGATAGAAGCTATAGATTCTATATTTATGTTAGTGCTCCCACTCAATTGCACTACTTTGTTCCCAAAATGTACGTATCACCCTGACGCAAAAGTAGGCTTAACTAATAAATCAAAGAACACGAATAACACTCTTGAGATTGAACCTAATCATATCAGGATTAAGATCATTCAATCTAGGATCAACTAGGTGATATTGACTTGAATAGATATTACAGTAAGTTTAATAAATCTATGTCAAAGTTCAATATCGGTCCCTTCTGATGCATACTCCATGCATCCAACCAAAGCTTTACATTAACCAATGCTCTGGAAAGAACATAGCATTTCTCCAAATGCAAGTAAACTCTTTTGTAGATTTTCATATCAGCAAAACCCCAGTGTTTTGATAAATCTAGGAATTTTTAATCACATAGTCATGTTTACTTTCCACTGTGTTGACAACACAATAAATAGGATCAAGTATGTGAAAAGGATTTGGATGAATTTATAAATCAAATAGACAAATAATTGATAAGGTAAACTAAAATATACAAATGAATGAAAAATACTTCTGTTTCCTTATTGATATTGAATAAAATGGATTACATTGAAAAAGAGTTTTATTTAGGGCATAAAACCCAACAAACTCCCACTTGCACTAATATAAAACTAATCAGTACATCTCAATTAATCCTAAATTCGGACGGTGCTTTTCAAATGCAGTCACTGCCAAGACTTTGGTGAATGGATCACCTAAGTTGTGTTCTGTGTCCACTTTCTCAACAAGTACATCCCCTCTTGCCACATATTCTCTGATGATACGATATTTCCTTTCTATATGTTTGCTTCTTTTGTGGCTTCGAGGTTCCTTACTATTGGCTATTGCTCCATTATTAACACAAAGTAAGACTAGTGGCTTTTCCATTCTAGGCACGACACCGATACTGGTGAAGAACTTTCTCAGCCAGACAAGCTCTCTGGCATCTTCTGCTTCCATGGTAGAATTTGAAAATCGCGGTTTGTTTAGCACTTCTCCAAACCACTGCTCCACCCCTAAGAGTAAACACCATCCCAGATGTAGATTTCCTGTCTTTAAGACATGCCTGTAAATCTAAGTCGGTATAGCCTATGGGATTTAAAGCACCACCCTTATAGACTAACACATAATTTCTTGTACTCTTTAAGTATTTCAGAATATACTTAACAGCATTCCAATGTTCCTGACCTGGATTTGACTGATACATGCTGACGATTCCAACTGCATAGCAGACGTCAAGTCTAGTGCATAACATTGCATACATCAGACTTCCAACTGCAGAAGCATAAGGAACTTTTGCCATGTCCTTTATCTCTTGAGGATCAGTAGGAGATTGTTCCTTAGATAGACGAATACCATATCTAGAAGGGATATTTGCCCCGTTGGTGTTGGTCATGGAGAATCTCTCTAAAACTTTGTCAATGTAAGTTGTTTGAGAGAGAGCAAGGGATCTGTTCTTCCAGTTTCTAATAATTTGAATACCAAGAACATAGGTAGCCTCACCCAAATCTTTCATATCGAATTGAGTGTCAAGCAATTGCTTGATGTTAGTCATTTTCTTGAAATTGTTTCCAATAATCAAAATGTCATCAACATAAAGGACCAGGAATACTACTACTTGATCTTCCTTGAGTTGGTAAACACAAGGTTCATCTTCATTCTAAAGAAAGCCGTAGGTTTTGATGATTTCATCAAACCTTTTGTTCCATGAGCGAGAAGCTTGCTTAAGTCCATAGATAGACTTATTTAATTTGCAAACTTTTTTTCCTTGTCCTGGAAGAACATAGCCTTCTAGTTTCTCCATATAGATGGTTTCTTCAAGAACCCCATTAAGGAAGGCTCTCTTGACATCCATTTGCCAGATTTCATAATTGAAAGCGGTTGCGATGGAGAGAAGAATTCGGATGGATTTGAGCATGGCGACAGGACTAAAAGTTTCCTGATAGTCCACACCTTCTCTTTGGGTATAACCCTTGGCGACCAGTCTAGCTTTAAAAGTTTTGACTTCGCCTCCAGCACCTCTTTTCTTCTTGTAAACCCACTTACATCTGATTGCACGATAGTCATCGGGTGCGTCTACATATTCCCAGACTTTGTTCTTTTTCATGGAATCCATCTCTTAATCCATGCCGGCTGACCACCGTTTCCGTTGCGGACTTGCCATTGCCTGTTTATAGGTTAATGGGTCGTCATCAATACCGTCACCAATGACCGTATTGATTTCACCATCAAGCCATAGCGAGATGGTTTTGTAGAAACCCTCCCACTACGATGAGGAGCGGTGATCTTCTGAATAGGAACTTTGGTAGTAGTTTTCTCAGTTGCTTCGACTGAGGGAGTGGGATTTTCCTCTTATTGAGTATAAGAGGACGGAACATTGGAAGGAGTTATATCTGAAAGCATTTCCTCTAATACAACTTTACTTTTTGGTTTGTTGTCTTTAATATAGTTATCTTCAAGAAAAGTAGCATTTGTAGAAACAAACACTTTGTTATCCTTGTGACTATAAAACAGTCCACCCCTAGTCTCTTTAGAATTCCCGACAAACATGCAAACTTCAGTTCGCAATTCCAGTTTGCCTTCTTTCTTTCTCAAGACATGAGCAGGGCAACCCCAAATTCTATAATGGCGCAAACTAGGTGTACGACCATTCCATAGTTCGACTGTCTTAGGGACTGCTTTAGATGGAACAACATTTAAAATGTCGTTTGCCATCTGTATAACATATCCCCATTTGGACGTAGACAGAGTTGAATAACTCAGCATAGACCTAACCATTTCCAAAAGAGTGCGATTTCTTCTTTCTGCAACTCCATTTTGCTGTGGAGTGCTTGGGGCAGTGTATTGGAATTCAATTCCAAGTTCAATTAAATGATCTTTGAATTGCATATCCATATATTCTCCACCCCTATAAGCTCGCAAGATCTTTAATGTTTTACCTAACTGGTTTTGAGCCAAAGCATGAAATTCCTGAAACTTTTCAAACGTTTCAGATTTCTTTTGCATAAGGTAAATATGACCATATCTATAGTAATCGTCAATGAAAGTGACAAAGTACTCATAACCACCTCGGGCTTTTACATTCGAAGGTCCGCAAACATCTGAATGCACTAACCCTAGGGGTTGTTTGGCATGCTCTCCCTTTGCAGAGAAAGAACGTTTGGTCATCTTTCCTTCTAGGCAAGACTCACAAACAGGTAATTCACCTAAGACGACATTTTTCAATGGACCGTCTTTGGTTAGCCCATTTATTCTGTCATAGCCTATGTGACCTAAACGTAAATGCCATAGATATGTTTAGTTACCTTAAAAAGTTTGTTATGTAGGGCAAATGGTTCGTCTGGTCTAAGAACATAAAGCCCCTATTCCATGGATGCAACACAAATATGAATGTCATTTCGAGAAATGGTAGAACCAGAACTCGAAAAATCTAATTTGTATTGTTGCAATTGTAAGCATGAAACAGAAATCAAGCTTCTACTGAAATTTGGAATGTATAAGACATTGTCTAATTCTAAAATTCTGTTTTCAAACTTGAGTTTGGCTTTTCATCTAGCTTTAACCGATACCATTTCGCCATTACCAACCTTAAGTTTCAACTCTCGGGATTTCAAATAATTCCATTTTTCAAGCAATTGCAATGAACAACTTACATGGTTTTTAGACCCAAAATCAAGAATCCAAATGGATTTACCATTCTATAAAACACATGATTTGAAGACTAAAGCATCACTGCTTAATCGTTTTTGAATTGTTGTTCTTGCTAGTTTATTTTGTTGTGAAGTATAATTTGAGGAAGTGGAATCACTTTCTCTTATCTTCGCAATTGAGCCTGAATTAGTAGGATTTATGGAGCTATGAACTATTTGCTCTTCAGAGTGAAAAATTCCCAGCTTATCAGCTTTCTGGAATTTCATGTTCATCATGAGCACACGTGAAGTATTACTCTGACTAGGAGTTTTATTCATATCTTCAAGTTCATTTGCTAAGATATTAACTAGGAGTGGTTCAAGGGGAGGGTTATTGGCACTACAACATATCAATAAAATAGAAGCAAGGTTTTGGTTCAATAAATTCATACACAAGTTCAGAAAATAACAAGTAATCACATATGTTATAAAAATACTAAATCTAACATAGTTTATTTTCCAAGGTTTCCAACATAATGAAATATAGTGTCCCGGTAGGGGAGAGTCAAAGATAACATTATTTGAGTAGAGTAGTCAGCTCATCTAAAATAAAACCATTTTAGCAACCTTTTATTCGATCAAAATGAGAATCCAACGTTGTCCCGGTAGGCGAGAGTCAAGGTTATTCTCATTTTATGAGTTTCCACCATTGTCTCATGTGTTATGAGTTTATCTCTAAGTAGTCATCGTAGGGGAGAGTCTAATAGAGACGAAAACTTACAAAACACTTATCAAATGAGATCTTACGGTGTTAAATGCTTTCAACGAATAACAATCCATAAGGGGGATGAAGTCTAGCGTCTCGAGGTTATATTGAAAAAATTTAACTATTGTAAGACCAAGAATGGAGATCGAATATCTTTTGATTAAAGCTCATTATTTTAAAAAATATGTATTTTATTTAATCATTTATTCCATATTTTAATAATGAAAAATTTCAAATTAAAGTTGGTTTTAGTAAAAAATTTACATAAAAAAAATCCAACTTTAATTAAATTTCAATTATTATTTAAATTCGAAATTTAAAAATGGAACAAATTTGACTAATATCTTATTTAAGTTGTTTAGAAGAATCTAAATAAAAACCAACTTCAATATTTTTCAAATTATGATTTAATTAAATATTAAACTTAAGTTGTAACCACTAAATTTGAAAATATTCCATTTTAAGTTTATCCATATTTGAAAAAATATCAACTTAAAAAATATCCAAAGAATCTTAATAACGAATTCTTAAAATTCCTCAACTTAATTTAGAAATTTGAAATTCAAAAGATATTCAGATTTAAGTTGATTAGTTAGAAATAACTAATTTTCAACTTAAATAGGAATATTTAAAGAAATAATTTAATTTAAGCTTCAGAAAGAATTTAGTTGGTTATAATTCTATATTTAATTAAAACAAGAGAATACATATAGTTTATCTAGAATATAATTCATTAAACTAAGTTTTCTTAAATTAACTTCAAAATAAATGAAATTAATTATGCTGCTAATCAATTATATTAGGTTAAACTAATTTAATTAACCTAGCACATTTATCCAAATCAGGCAAATGGGCCTCCACAATTGGGGTAGTTCATGTGAAGGGGAGTTGGGTTTAGTATGTCGTACCCACTTCTATTGGCTCCCAACTCTCACACAAGGCCCAAAAGATAGGAATTTAACCTTAAAATGAACAACTGTTATTAATTGAATAGGCCCAAAAACTAAATGGGCCTAAATAAAGTCTATCAATGTATGGTATTTTATTTAGCAACAACAACCTACATGCATTTATAACAAAAGTTAACATATAGGCTCACACAGGTACACAGATTTGGATGGATCCTATCATGTTACTAGGTCATACATAGATGAAAGAAAAATGTAAAATTTACCCGTTACAAATTATTCACTTGACCTATTGATAATGGAACTATGGGTTAAAATTAGATCATTGGATCTGTCAACAAGTTAACCATGGCAATTTAGATCAAGCAATAATAGGTTTTATAAAACTTACATACAAGCTAAAACACATACTCCTGCAACAAGATGAATTGGATAGTTCGATGTAGGTTTTATTTAATTTAAATAATTAATTTCGAAAATAATTAACTAAATAAAAAAAAATTCGACATTTTTAAATAAAATAATAAAAAAATATTTAAAATTAAACCTACAATTTTGAAAAATTAGGTTTCAACTAACCTAAATATCATTTAAAAAAAATTGCTAACCACTTTTTCAAAAATTTCATGTTATTTTATAAATTAAATATAAAATAAAAAATAAATATTTTTTAAGATTTTATAATTTAATTTAAATAAAAAAATATATATATAAAAATTAGCAAAATATCTTATTTCTATTCAAAATATCATGATTATAGTAATCTTATTTTAAATTTTAAATAAGGTCAAATTATTTTAAAAAAAAAAATTAATTTTAAAAAAAATATCTGACCTTAAATTTAAAAATAAGATAAAATAATCAAATTTAAAAATAAGATAAAATAATCAAATTGAAAAATAAGATAAAAAATCAAGCAAAAAGATAGAATTTTTACCTATGAAAATCTAAATTGAGTTCTGTAAAAAAGTAAATTGCTTAATTTTTTCCAAACTATCCAATAAAAATAATTTCAGAAACAACATTCAATCATTTTTCATGAAAATTCACAAACATCAATCAATCATCAATACAACACACCAAACAACATGATACCATCCAAATCACAAACAAATCGTTTTAAGTCCAAATTTCTTGAAAGCAAATTAATTATCATGGCTCTGAGGCTAGTTGTTGGAATTATTTTACCAGGATCTTAGATCTACGCACAAGTATGTTAATTAACATCCTAAATATGAACTGCTAAAACGATTATAAAAATACACATATAAAGTATGAGAAACCTTACATTGGGTGCAGCAGAATAATATGTCTCCTTCCACTCAGATCTCTAACTTTTGTATCCTTTCTGTCGCAGAGTATTATCAAGATCTGAGCCCGAATGTCCTTCTTGTTGAATTGCTTTCTTCACGATCTTCCACACTATGATTGAGGTACTACTTGCTGTGTGTGGGCACTACTCTATCACTAAGAGGATTCAAAAAAATCAAGGAAGAAGAAGGAAAGAGAGTGGCGGCTAGGTTTAGTGTGATGGCTCATGTTTTTCTCTGAAAGGAATAAGATGCAAAACTTACTTTTCCTGAAGTCATCACTATCTATTTATAGTGTGCCACATAGGGTTAGCTTTCAATTATTTGGCATTAAAATAATGAAAATATTAAATGATAAAGCCTACATAAGTGGCCAACCGTGGCTAGTGGATTTGGGCCTCACTTTTACAATTTTGCTGTTTTATCATTTTTGCATCTCATTTTCTCAAAAACGCCAATTTTCAAATTCAACAATTTAAATGTCAATTTCAACTATTTAATAACTATAAATAATTATTAAATAATATTGTCATTTATTATATTTATTAATTATACCAACCAAAGTATCTTAATTAACAAATACACCCTAAAAACTCTTTGTTTACAGTTTCGCCCTTGCTTAGTGAAAAATTCACAAATAGACCTAGTCTATATTGAGAATTATAAAATATTAATCAAAACCAATTAAATGAGTCTTACAAGTAGTATTGTCTCAACTAGTGTGGGGACCATGGGTCTATATATCCGAGCTTCAAATAAGCAGATTAAGAATTTATATCTTGAATTCACTGACTTATTAATTCTTCGTTGAATCCACGCATAGAACTTAGAATTGCACTCTCTGTATATAGAACGCTCTATATGTTCCACCATATAGACACGTCATTAGTTATCCATTGTTATAATCCTAATTTGATCAATGATCCTCTTTATAGATGATCTACACTGTAAAGGGACTAGATTACCGTAAGACCCTACAATGTATTTTATCCTTAAAACACTTAACCCCATATAAATGATATTTCAGCTAAGTGAAATGAGTACTCCACCATTTATTTTCGTTTGGTCAAGCTCAAAGGAAATCATCCTTTAGTTTCTATTTGCCAGATAGAAGCTATAGATTCCATATTTATGTTAGCGCTCCCACTCAATTGCACTACCGTGTTCCCAAAATGTACGTATCACCCTGACCCAAAAGTAGGCTTAACCTAATCATATCAGGATTAAGATGATTCGATCTAGGTTCAACTAGGTGATATTGACTTGAATAGATATTACGGTAAGTTTAATAAATCTATGTCAAAGTTCAATATCGGTCCCTTCCGATGCATACTCCATGCATCCAACCCAAGCTTTACTTTAACCAATGCTCTGGAAAGAACATAGCATTTCTCCAAATGCAAGTAAACTCTGTTGTAGATTGTCATATCAATAAAACCCCAGTGTTCTGATAAATTTAGGAATCTTTAATCACATAGTCTTGTTTACTTTCCACTGTGTTGACAACACAATAAGGAGGATCAAGCATGTGAAAAGGGTTTGGATGAATTTATAAATCAAATAGACAAATAATTGATAATGTGAACCAAAACATGCAAATGAATGAAAAATACTTCTGTTTCTTTATTGATAAGGAATAAAATTTATTACATTGAAAAAGAGTTTTATTTAGGGCATAAAACCCAACGATAGGTAACTTGATCTTTCCTTTAATGCGATTGTATCTCCAGTAAAACCATAGACACTTAAATTCACTGGTCGCAATTCTTTCTCATGCGATCGCATTTGCTTAAAAGCCTGAAAGTAGAGACGATTCACAGAACATCGATTGCCTACCAAGGCTCGATGAATATTATCCCCTCCAATGTTTGCCACTATCACAAGTGCATCGGTGTGGGGATGATGTACCCACCTTGCATCACTTTCCTTGAAAGTTAGATCATCATATTCCTTCTTGAACAACTTTTCTGGATGCTCACTCAGATTTTTAACATTGTGAATGGTTTTTCTTTTGCCTCCTTGGCATAGCGCTCTTATGACTTTTGGAAATCTCCACCAACATGTGGACCTCAGATAATGGTTAGAATATTATGAGGAGCTCGAGGGCCACTAACATTATTCATAGTGTCATTCTCATCTGCTTGCGGATGATTTTCTCCATTCTTTTTATATTTGCTAAGCTTTCGTCATTTGATCAATTCCTCGATTTCATCATGAAAGAACAAACACTCCAGAGTTGTATGGCCGAAATCCTTATGATATTTGCAGAACTTCTTTGGATCCCTCTTGTTGATTGGTGGAGGCTTTCTAAATACCCAGTCTTGCTCTTTAATTGGGTAGATGTGATCTCGAGGAACTGCCAGTTTGTATAGTTGACAAGACATGGACCTCCTTTTCCTTCCGGAGATATCTCCTTTTTGGAAGGGGATTTAGCATGTTTTGGACTTTGTTGCCTTTGTGGATTGCCTCTTGTAGGGCTTCGTCCTTTGGAATTCTTTCCTTTAGGGCTTCGAGAGTGTGATCGTGGCATAGGTGACTCGCGCTTTCCTTCCCTCTTTCTAATTCAGCAAAAGAGTTCTCAATTCTCTTATGCAGCTCATCCATTGGAACGAATTCCACAAATGACTCTAGTCTTCGAGCTTGCAACTCCTTCCAGAAGTCAGTACTTGGAAAAACTCCTATTATTAACATGCAAACTAACGAGACTCGGGGGCCTTCTCCACTTTGGTTATTTCTGTGTCAAAACATTTAAAATAATCTTGTAAAGACTCACCAACTTCTTGCTTAATGTTTGCTAATGTTGTGTACGACGACTTGTACGTCATTGTGGCCTGAAAGTGAATTAAGAACAGATCCACGAAGGTCTTCCAAGTTTATATGGAAGCTTCGCGTAGTTGGCTGAACCAATCGTGAGCGTTTTGCTCTAGGGTTACTACGAGTATTCGACACTTTGCTGGTGGCAGTACCTGGTCTACTTCCATAATTGTGTTAAATTTATCTAAATAATCAATGGGATTAGTAGTACCTTTGTATTGAAGTGACTCGAATAGCCTGAAGCCTTTCAGGAGTCGAGCTTGTCACACTTCACCGGTGAAAGGCAATGTCCCATGGAGTTTGTAAATTG
Organism: Cannabis sativa; assembly: GCF_029168945.1. Classification (NCBI taxonomy): domain Eukaryota; kingdom Viridiplantae; phylum Streptophyta; class Magnoliopsida; order Rosales; family Cannabaceae; genus Cannabis; species Cannabis sativa. The sequence goes on along the minus strand of NC_083605.1, from coordinate 38,189,996 downwards.
GCTTTCTCTGTTGGTCGATCACCCTCAACGCTCGTAGGAGGCTTTCTTTGTCTATCCCTACTGGTAGAACAAGATTGGTTTGTGCAAACTATATTGGTCAGGTTGTTTATATTTTGTGTGCCTTGATCGCCTACCTGGGGATCACAGGCCTCGTTGTTATTGGTATTCCTTGCCATTTAGGATTGTGCCATTGAGGTGATTGCATAGATCACCCCTATGAACATAATATCTTCCGCCTCGTCGCATCTCGACTAATCCTGACTTGGTATAAGCACTTGGAGAATGACTGTTAGTGGAAGAAGAGTGCGACTCAACATCGTTTACCTCAACTCGTGGTTGAGCCCGACTTCACGGGTTACGTTATCTTCCTCCTGTGGTACTTACTCTCTAGCAGGACTGGTGGTACGAGCAACTGGTTCTCTATTGTTCATAGAATTATGCATAGGCTTCTTTAAGTCAGAATCCTCGTGTTCATTTTCCTGTTGCCTGCTAACACGATTGTTACTAATACGTTCAGTTTGTCGCCTAGTACTCAACCTAGAACGACGAGTATTTAAAGGGGTTACACAGACAAACTAGAAACACTGATACACACAATGAACATAAGAGAAGTATAGTGGTTCAGTCAGATCACAATCTGCATAGACCACTATTGCAAGGATTTTTATCTTGTCGTTTTCATATTGGATCACTTCTTTATATACAAAGCAAGTGTCCCTTAGATTACACAAAACTTAATTATTGAACAGTTTTACATTGAATATCAACATTAAATTAAGAAAAAACGTTAATGGAATAAATGACGAATAGTTTCGATCCGATTTACTAAATACAGCAACGTACACGACCTCTATAGTGCGAGTTTTCTGTTAATATTCTCGCACAAGCTCGTGAGCCTAGGGTGCGTGTAGGACTAATGAGTCTTAATTTGTGTTAAGATATCTGCGTCCTATTCGAGTTGCGTGTACGGATACCTTGTTAGCGTTGATAACTTAGGACGTGTGATTCCTTATTGGGTCATCGAGCACGTTAGGTCATTCAGACCAGCTTGCTAAGTAATGAATCGATCTTTACTAATTTGCAGGAAAAAATTTTATGGACACCACATATATCTTGGTCTATGCGAGTCTTGAACACGACCTTCTTGGTCCTGCATCATGCGATGCATAATAATGCGCCTTGGCTCTTTCAAGTTTACATCATCTCGCTGAGTTTGGTTCAGGTGAGATTTATCCCCGAGTGGTCTCCTTTTGATAGCTCAACAATCCTCGAGGAAAGTGAGTCTACTTGTCATCTTTACAGGAGCTTGATCTCGAGTTTCTAGAAAAATTCACACTATATAACAGAGTTGTAATTACACAATGCAATTAGAATCAATTTTCACAGAGATCGCGTGACTGTAATTCATTGCAAATCTGCATAAAAATTTTCATCCTTATAATACAATTTTTACATAATTTTTTGTCATTAATTTTTATCTTTATAATACCATTAAAATTAATGGAGTAAGAACCGACCCACCGACGGATAAGTCACTGAAATATCTCAACTATAAAGTCCACAGCTATCCAAATCAAATCCCATATTATATATACATATATAAATATATAGAATTTATCCTCCACGGTTTGATATATTCTGTCATGTACTCCAGTGATTGGCTCAGCATTTAAGATAAGAATTGCCATAATAAATAGAGGACAATTTGATACAAAACTCTTATACATTATTTTTAGTTTTCTAAATCGATCTCAATATTACAAAGATGATTTGCAAAAAGTATTAATTTATAACTTGGTATAATAAAAGAGGGCATGCTAGAACATAGCTCAATTTCTTGTTACTTAATTGAAAATACATACAGCAGTCCACTGAATCACATAAAGGGAGAAAAGAAACTAAGGGAAATGAAGTGAAAAAGAATTTATACCAGAATATTCTTCTACGTGTTAGCATTAGTTATAATTTTTTTTATATATATATATATTCTAAACAATGTACGTTAAAACATGAAAGAAGAGTGTCTCTCAAAAAGAAGAATGGTGGGAAAATAAGATCGATAAGGTCGGTCTTCGGAATATATTTTGTCATTAGACATAAGAATATTGTTACAGTAGGAATTTACGGCTTAAATTGGACAAATTAAAAGCTAGATCATGTATATTTTCTTTAGGGAAAAGTAAAAGTTATATGTATATCCACATTGAGATCTAGAGAAGGAATAATGTATACATTATTATATAAAAATAGAAATAGTATGTTTGGCTCTTTAGCTAGTCAACACGTAAAGTGAATTTATTTGTAGCTTGTCAAAGCAAATCAACGGTTGTTGCTCCAAAAAGCAACACAAGCCACATTGTCATGTACTTATTAAGCGGATGAAAGTGTAGCCAACAAAAAAAAAAAAAAATAGGTGAACATTTGGGAATATAAATTAATAAGATTATTAAGGTCAATATAAGAATCTGTTTCAAAAAACAAAAAAAAAAAGTCAATATAACAATTATATGGCTGATGTTATATATGTACAGATATATAATATATATTTACATCATTTATATTTTCCATTTTAATTATGATTTTTGGTGAACGCCCAATATAATCTCAGAAATATTTTATACTTAGTCTCACAAGAATATTTCCTCAGTTGTGTTCTGTGTGCCAAACATCTCGAGTCCCAGTCTCGTAGGTGGCATGGGTTAAGGGCAATGTCTAGGCCATGAGATGTCTTTGTTTCGTCCCCTTTTTATTGGTTGGCACCAGCCTTTGTAGTAGTAAGTCTTTCCTCCGGCGGGATGTTAGATTAATATTTACTTATAACTATAGACTAAATTCTACTTGAAATAGATAGAGTGACAAAGCTAGGAGGACTGGAGAGTATTTCATTTTTTTTTAACTTTTCTAAAAGTATACGAAAAAGTTATTTGAAATATCTAACCTTGTGGAGGGAATCATTGACTTCATTGACTTCTTCAAAAGTATATTTTTCGGGTCCGATGTTGGCCGGGCTATTGATTGTAGTCAGTTGTTCCTAGAGAGGATCACCCAGGATGACAGGGAGGGAATCATTCTATGCCCTTCCCCTTATGAAATTAGACGTACTCTTTTTGCCATGAGCAACCACAACGCTCCTGGGCCGAATGGAATGTCAGTGCTTTACTTTAAGCATTATTGGGAGTCTGTTGGTGACGATTTTTGTGATGCAGTTTCTAATTTTTTTTGTTAAAGTCTATAGTATAAATACTATGAACATTGTGCTCATCCCTAAAAACGAGAACCCTCAAAGACCTAATCATTTCAGGCCCATTTCTCTTTGCAATGTGATGTACAAGGTAATATCCAAAATAGTTGTACATAGAATTAAACCTATCCATCCTTCTCTCATCTACCAAACCCAAGCTGCTTTCGTTGCGAGTAGGAATATTCAAGATAATAATGTGATTGTTCAAGAGATTATCCACTCTTTCAACAGGAAGAAAGGCAAAGAGGGGTACTTTGCCATAAAAATTGATCTTGTTAAAGCCTATGATAGACTAAGTTACAGATTCATTGATTGTGTGCTTGATTGTTTTGGGTTCCCCCAGAAGTTCCGGAATTGGGTTACTCAATGCATTTCTACCACCACTCTCAACATCTGCCTTAATGGGGGTCAAGTGGGCAAAATTGTGCCACCTTATGGCCTTGGTCAAGGCGACCCACTTTCCCCCTACCTCTTCATATGTGCAGCTGAAGTTTTCTCAAGACTCTTGGAGGAGGCCCTTCGAGAGGGGAATATTAAGGGTATTAGACTGAGTTAAGGCGGTTCGGTCTTTTCCCATTTATTCTTTGTAGAAGACCTTATCCTTGTTGGTCGCGCCAATTTGAACGAAGTTAATAGGTTTTGGAATTGCCTTGAGAGATTTTGCGCTTGGTCTGGCCAACAAGTTAATAAGCTCAAAACTACTATCTTCTATAGCAGAAACACCCCGAATGGCATGCAAAGAGGATAAAGGATGCCCTGGGTATTGATTCTCCAAAAGGTGTTGTTAAGTACCTGGGATTGCCCCTATTCAGATCAAGACAAAAGGATGTTGATTTCCACTTCATCCTCGACAATCTCACTTCTAAGTTGCAGGGCTGGAAGGCAAAAACGTTGTCAAAGGCAGGTCAGGCTACCCTCATTAAGTCTGTGGGTTTGTCTATGCCTATCTATGCAATGCAAACTACAAAAGTCTCTAATCGCCTTGTGAATCAGATCGATTGTTTGGTTCAGGATTTTTGGTGGGGATTCGAGAAAGGGAACCACATTCTTCATCTGAAATCTTGGGATAAATTGTGCCTTCCTAAGTATGTTGGTGCGCTGGGTTTTCAAAAAAACAAGAGAAATGAATATCACTATTCTGGCCAAGTCGGGGCGGAAAATTTTGAATGGCTGTCAATCTTTGTGTTGTAAGATATTGGAGGCAAAGTATCCAAAAGAGAAGGATTTTCTCAGTTGTAGATATAAAGACTCTAATTCTTTGTTTTGAAAAAATGAAGTGAAAGCCAATGCAATTTTAAGGAAAGGGACCTGTAAATTGGTGTCCGATGGCAGAGATACTAGCATTTGGACCTTGGAAAGTAATGGACCGTTCTTCTCTAAATCAGCTTACCTGACCTAGGCTTTGGAAAAAGCCTCGCACTGTGAGGTTGCTCCGTTGCCTTTGAATAAGCTATGGAACAACAAAATTCTGGAGCGTCATAAGATTCTTTGGTGGTGCATCCTTTCTAATCCGCTCCTAATTAGAGTAGAGCTTGGAAGAAAATTTCAGATTGAGAATACAAGCTGTCCTTTATGTGGGTTGAGGGAGGAATCTATTGAACATTTATTTCTTTCATGTGAGGTGGCGTTACACTTTTGGCGATCTTCGCCTTGGGGCATTTATCCTTATTATGATACGGGTATTCGGGTTTGGGATTGGGTCGAATTCATATGGGATCTTAGAAACAGGGGGATCTGAGTTGAGGATATATTTCTTTATGCATCAATTGTTGTTGACACCATCTGGAGGACGCGCAATGACATGGGACACAATAATTCTCCTTCGGATGTGCTGAAATGTATTGACCATATTTGTACTTCTTTTGCAGAGTTACATGCTTCTCTTTTGGACACCGATCTTGAAGGAGACTTGGACTCCTCCTCCTCAGGATTGGATAAAACTGAATTGTGATGTTAGAGTGGGCTTAGCGAGTATGTACACAGCTGTTGTAGCAAGGAATCATCTAAGTAGGATTGTTCAGATTCACATGGCTCAGTTGGATTTCTCGGAGGCTTTATGTGGAGAAGCTGCGGCTTGCTACTTGGCTGTTTCATCGGCTATAGATTTAGGGTATAAGTATGTTATTGTGGAGAGTGACTCCAAGATAGCTATCAATGCGCTCAATGGAAAGGTGCTCCATTGGGCTCTTGAAAACTATGTCTCTTTTTGTATGAAGTCATCTCCTTATTTTATTAGTTGTAATTTTTCTAATATTAGCAGGACTTGTAACAATATTCCCCATAATGTGGCTAAGTGGGCTTTTACCCACCAATTGTACGGCTCTATCCTGATCTCCTCTTTACCGGAGAATCTATTTTGTAATGACCGCGAGGTCTAACTGCTTATTTGATTAATATATGTATACGCTTATTAAAATATATATATATATGGGTGACTATGTTATATTTTTAATATAACCATGATGGTTATATTTTCTTTTACCTTTAATAACAGGTTACTAACAATTTAACATTCCTTTTATATAATTAAAGTCATTATGATTAACTATATCCTTAAAAAATAATAATTAATTAATATATTTAATTGAGTTTTTTAAGTAATTCATATTTATAAATAACTTTTTTTTACATTTAAATCTTTATTATAATTTTTTTAATATTCAAACTATTTGATTATAATATTTACAAGAAAACCTCTTTTTTTTTTTTGAACAAAAAATAGACTTGTACCGCATCTAAAATAAATTGGTTAAGAGGTAAATACTATTTTGGACCTTATGCTTTGTAAAAGTAACAAATTTGAGCCTCTATTCTATCAAATGATAAAATAGACCCTATATTTTCCAAAATGGTAAAAATAGGACCCTAAATTCAATTTTCAAGAATTTTATTTCTTAATATAACCAATCTATTATCTATTTGATCTAAATTGCTATAATTAACATGTTGACAGATCCAATGATCTGATTTTAATCATAGTCCAATTGTTAATAGATCTTATAAATAATTTTTAACAGGTAAATTTTGTAATTACTTTCATTTGTGTAATGTTGGAATGTATTTTACCAGGATCTAGATTTACTAAGAATTATGTTTTTAACATCCTAATATAAATTTCTAAAACTAAGAAAATAAACACATAAAAGGTATGAGAAACCTTACAGTGGTGACAGCAGAATTAAATGACTCATTCCACCGAGATCTCTAACCCTTGTATCCATTATGTAGCAGAGTATCCCCAAGATCTGAGCCCGATTCTCCTTCTTGTTGTTTGGATTCTTCAGAGTCTTACATACTATGATTGAGGACTCACTTGTTGTGTGTGGGCATGCACTCAATCACTATGGATTTTGAAATTAAGAGAAGTAAGGAAGAGGTCTCGTAAACATAGAGAGAAAACTAGGTTTTTAGCTTTGGAGGCATTCGTTGGATAATGAGACCATAACCTTCCTTTTACACTAATTTTCAATAGGGTTAGGGTTGAATTATTTGGAATAAAAAATTTACAAAATGAGAGTAAAATAGGAACCTAATTGTCGGCCATATGATGGGCCCCACATTAGTTTGGTTTTTGCACTTTTTCTCGATAATTTTTTCTATTTTTCACAAATACCACTTTTTGCAACTTCAACCCTATAAATGCCAAAACTATTTATTTAATAATTAAAATAATTATCAAATAAAATTATCATTTATAATATTTATTAATGAGACTCCACAAAGTCTCTTAATTAATAAATTAACCCTAAAATACCATTTCTTCACAATCAAGCCATAACATAGTGAAAATTCATAAACTAGACATAGTATAAATTTAGAATTAAAATTGATTAACCAAAATCAATTAACTGAGTCTTACAAGCAGTTTGTCTCAACTAGTATGGGGACCATGGGCCTATATAACCGAGCTTCCAATAAGTAGATCTAAAATTTACCAAGTAAATTCTCTAACTTATTAATTCCTCGTTGAACCACTATAGAACTTGGAATTGCACTCTCAGTTACATAAAACGTTCTATATGTTCCACGATATAGATAAGCTATTAATTATCCATTGTTATAATCTCAATAATCAATGATCCTCTATAGATGATTTACATTGCATAAGGACAATATTACAGTTACACCCTTTCAATATATTTTATCCTTAAAACACTTAGCCACCTAAAAATGATATTTTAGTGAACTAATATAATCAATAAATTGAACGCTCTATCATTTATCTCTATTTAGCCAAGCTCAGAGGAAATCATCATTTCACTTCTATGTCCGGATAGAAGCTATAGATTCCATATCTATGATTAGTGCTCCCACTCAATTGTACTACCGTGTTCCCAAAATATACGTACCACCCAGACCAAAAGGTAGGCTTAACAAACAAATCAAAGAACACAAATAACACTCTTGAGATCGAACCTAACCATCTCAGGATTGAGATCATTTGATCTAGGATCACCTAGGTGATATTGAATTGAATAGATATTACGGTAAGATTATCATATCTACTTCAAGTTCAATATCGGTCCCTTTCGATGCATACTCCATACTTCCAACCCAAGCTTACTTTAACCAATGCCCTGGAAAGGACATAGCACTTATCCAAGGTGCAAGTAAACTACGTTGTAGATTATCATATTAGTTAAACACTATGTACTGATAAATCTAAGAATACATTTAATCACACAATCTTGTTTACTTTCCACTGTGTTGACAACACAATGAACAAGAATATCAATGTGATAAGGGTTTGGATGAATTTATTAATCAAATAAGTAAATTGATGATCACATGAACCAAATAACACATTAAACAAGTAATGAAATTAAATATGTTTCTTTATTGATAATTGAATAGAAAAGATTACATTTAAATAGAGTTTTATTTTGGGCACAAAGCAAAACAAACTCCCACTTGCACTAACATAAAACTATGAGTACATTTCAATTAATCCTAAGTTCAATATGTGCTTTTCAAATGTGGTTGCAGCCAAAACTTTGGCGAATGGATCAGCTAAGTTGTCTTCACTGTCCACTTTTTCCACCAGTACGTCCCTTGTTGCCACATATTCTCTGATGATGTGGTATTTCCTCCCTATGTGTTTACTTCTCTTGTGGCTTCGAGGCTCTTTACTATTTGCTATAGCACCAGTATTGTCACAAAGTAAAACAAATGGTTTCTCCATTCGAGGAACAACACCAAGTCCTGAGAAGAACTTTCTTAGCCAAACAAGTTCCTTAGTAGCCTCAGTGGCGGCTATGTACTGGGCCTCCATTGTAAAGTCTGATATTGCGGTTTGCTTAGCGGTTCTCCAAACAACTGCTCCACCCCCAAGAGTAAAAACCATCCTAGATGTAGACAATCTGTCATCAAGACAAGCCTGGAAATCTGAGTCAGTATAGCCTACTAGATTTAAAGCACCACCCTTGTAGACTAACACATAATGCCTAGTACTTTTCAAATATTTCAGAATATGTTTAACTGCAGTCCAATGTTCCTCTCATGGGTTCGTCTGATACTTGCTCACAATTCCTACTGCAATGCATTATGTCAGGTCTAGTTTATAACATTGCATACATTAGACTCCCAACTGCTAAAGCATAAGGAACCCTTCTCATGTCCTCTATCTCTTGAGGATCAGTGGGACACTATTCCTTAGATAGATGGATACCAAATCTAGAAGGCATTTGTGCCCCTTTGGCATTGGTCATTGAGAATCTCTCCAAAACCTTATCAATGTAAGTTGTTTGAGAGAGAGCAAGGGATTTGTTCTTCCTGTTTTTGATGATCTGAATACCAAGAATATAAGGAACTTCACCCAAATCTTTCATTTCGAATGGAGTGTCAAGCCACTCCTTGATGTCAGTCATTTTCTTGATATTGTTACCAATAATCAAAATGTCATCAACATAAATGACCAGGAATACTACCACTTGATTATCCTTGAGTTGGTAAACACAAGGTTCATCTTCATTTTGTTGAAAGTTGTAGGTCTTGATTATTTCATCAAACTTATTGTTCCAAGAACAAGAAACTTGCTTAAGTCCATAAATGGACCCATTAAGTTTGCAAACTTTCTTTTCCTGCCCTCGAAGAACATACCTTCTGGTTGCTCCATATAGATGGTTTCTTGAAGAATTCCATTAGGGAAAGCTGTCTTGACATCCATTTGCCAAATTTCATAATCGAAAGCGACAGCTATGGAGAGAAGAATTCAGATGGATTTGAGCATGGCGATCGGACTAAAAGTTTCCTTGTTGTCCACACCTTCTCTTTGGGTATGACCCTTAGCGACCAATCTAACTTTGAAAGTTTCCACTTCACCTCCAGCACCTCTTTTATTCTTGTAGACCCACTTACATTCAATTGGACGATAATCATCAGGTGCGTGAACATATTCCCAGAGTTTGTTCTTTTTCATGAAATCCATTTCTTAATCCATGCCGGCTGACCATTGTTTCTGTTCCGGACTTTCCAATGCCTGTTTATAGGTTAATGGGTCATCATCAATACCGTCACCAATGACCATATTGATTTCACCCTCCAAACCATAACAAGATGGTTTTGTGGAAACCCTTCCACTATGACGAGGAGTCGTGGTCTTCTGATTAGGAACATTAGTGGTAGATTTCTCGATTGTATCAACTTGCAAAGGTTCAACCGAGGAAGTGGGATTATCCTCTACTTGAGTAGAAGATGATGGAACATTAGAAGGAGTTATATCTGAAAGCATTTCCTCCAATCCTACTTTGCTTGGTGGCTTGAAATTCTTAATATAGTCATCTTCAAGGAAAGTGGTGTTTGTGAAAACGAACACTTTATCATCCTTGCGACTATAAAATAGTCCACCCCTATTCTCCTTAGAATTTCCAACAAACATGCAAACCTCAGTTCGCTTTTCTAGTTTTCCATCTTTCTTTCTTAAGACATGAGCAGGGCACCCCCAGATTTTGTAATGGCGTAAATTGGGTATACGACCATTCCATAATTCTGAAGGTGTCTTAGGGACTGATTTAGATGGAACAACATTTATAATGCTAGTTGCCATCTGAATAGCATATCCCTAGAAGGACGTAGGTAGAGTTGAGTAGCTAAGCATAGACCTAACCAGTTCCAAAAGCGTCCGATTTCTTCATTCTGCAACTCCATTTTGCTGTGGAGTGCAAGGGGCAGTCAATTTGGATTCAATGCCAAGTTCAATTAAATGATCTTTGAACTGCATATCCATATATTCTCCACCCCTATCAGTTCGCAAGATCTTTAAAGTTTTACCCACACTACTACAAATTACACTATTTACGTCGGTCAACGCTACTATTCATGGAGTTGACCGACGTGAATAGTACTCAAGTTATAAGACATGTCTGTTTAAAAACGCCACTAATAATATCTAATTAGCGTCGTTTGATAAAATGACACTAAAAGTAAAACTGACGTAATAAAGTGAATATTTTTTAAAAAAACTTGCTTTCTTTTAGTGTCAGTTATTAACTGTCAATTATTATTTTTTTCGAGGGTTTAAAACCGACGCAAAATTTGTGAGGAATATAAACATACATCAACTTAATAAATTCCCTAAAACACAAACACACACCACTGCTGTTCAAACACATCCAAAACCCACTCTTCGAATGCTCTGGCGGAACGACCCTCGTCCCTTCCGATTATCCCCTTCGAATCCGGCCAGTGTTCTCCGAAAACCAACCTCGATCCTTTTAGTCGTCCTCTCCAAAACTAGCCTCTCGTCCCTTCCGATTGTCCCCTTCGAAATCGGCCACTTGAACCCCTTCGAATCCAGCCACACGGAGCCTTCGAATCCAGCCACGTAATTTTTTGGGTGTGCTGATTAGCTTCCTAGGTAGTTGAACCCCTTCGTCCCTTCCGATCATTCTATACTTGCATGTGCTTTATATTTGGGCTCTTAGGGTTTCTGAACATATTTTTATGATTGTTGGCGTTGATGATGGATATTTCTTGCCCAAACTTCCAGGTGAGGAAAAGGACTTCTGGGAAGGTGAACAGTGGGATTGGCTTGGGTTCTTGGTTGAGTACTTGTGGGCTTTCGGCATAGTTTTTTCGGTAAGTGTTTTTTCTTTTCTTTCCTACTCTGCATTTAGATGAGTTATTTGTGTGTTTAATAAAGCTTTGTTTATTTTGAATTAGTTTGTTAGTCAAATGTTTTTTTAGGCAAATTTTGTGATAATTGAATGCTTAGCTTTTGAACAAGAATTACTCACAAGGGTTAGATTTTGCAGAAGTACTAATTTTTTTATTTTTATGAGAGAAATCTTAGTAGATTATCATTGCAAGATTTCCTGACATGCTATGGCTGCTATAATTTTCCCTGGTTTTTTAAGTATAAGATCTTTTGAATGTCAAATCAATGATGATGATATTTCAAGAAATTTTAATGAAAATACAATCTATATATGTCTTAATTAAGAATATATGTATATGGTTGTTTGATTTTGTTTATTTTCTTTTTTGACAGTACTTTTATGATTTTTGTAGTGTGAGTGAGTGTGTGTGTGAAATGGTAAATGATGATAACACACCTACCTAAATGAGAAATGGTAAATGTTTGATCAACACAAGTCAATTAGGTACATTCCTCTGCTTTTTTTAGATGACTTGGTCTGATCTGAAAAGTCAACCGTACACCTATGACCATTTCCTGTGATGTAACATATAGTGGAATCCTTATAAAAAAAAAGAAAAAGTAATAGTTAGATTAGAACACCTTTCCTATAGTTGAATGAAATAATATTTACTATTGTCACAATTACTATTGATAATATTGTTTAATTTTATTTGCGGTAAGAACAAATAAATTAGTCATTTGCTAGTTTTTAAACCTCATCATTTCTGTTAGTTTATACTGATAGTTTCTATTTTGATTTTTTATTTTTAAATAGATAGAAATGTTGAAATTGTGCTATTAATTTTCAAAATAAATGATGATGATAGAGCTACTAGAGTATCTAATAGAGATGCTCAATCAATTGTGGCTATTTTTTACTGTTGAATTCATTCACGACTTGTTGTAGATTAACTTTGTGCAATTTAGATGTTTAGGTTGTTCTTTACTTAACTCAAAAGCTTTGTTGTTACGAAGTGTAGTTGGTCAAAGCTGAGTAATTGGCTTGGCGGTAGAGGATCTTTGCTTTGTTAATATGAGTAGATCTTCGAGTAAGATTAGCATAAAAAAAACTCCCACTACTACATGACAATCGATAATCAAAATAGGTTTGATTTTATATGGACTTTAATGTAGCATATTACAATGATTTTATTATTTTTTCTTATTTTTCTTTCACTCGTGGTTTGCACATAATATGTTTTTTTAAAATATCTTATAAGGACTGGTTTATATATAATATATATTATACATGTGTGGCCAGAATCTCATGTGACTTTCTACATAGGTACCTCCTATAGCATTATTTCCCAATTGTATTGTGCGGCAGAAAGTTCTTCAACCATTCAGAAACCAGGTAATAATATTGTGTCATTCAGCCTTGATTTTTTCTTCAGACCTATTTTTGCTTTTGAATTGTTTTCCTGCATTCTTTCCAAAAAGATAATAGAGAAGATTGTCTAGTCATGTTTGCTTGTTGCATAAATTTTACCTATGGTAATTGGTATTATTACTATGCATTTTATTCTTGTGAGAAGTCCATTGATATGTATATAATGTCATATGTCGATTGGTCTTTTTGTCTTAAAACTTTTCTGTACCAGCCAGCAATACAATTATTTTCTGTCTTATGTATTTTCCAGTTTATGGTGTTTATTTGATAGTCTAACATGATATCGCCTTCGTAACTTGTACCTACATTGAAATCATCCACTCAAAAGGAGTCTTTAGGACTTAAACCGGTCATTTAGTTAGGGGGATAGGTTGTTAGATATAAATAATATGAATAAGCCAATAATTCTGAAAGAAATTGAATTTTCTCATTCTTCTTTGATACAAGAAGATATAATTGAGGTGTATGCTAGAAAATTTATAAAACATCAACACTACCAATAATTCATAATATTGAGAAATATCCGAGTTTGGTAGAACAATACTAATCTATTAATAGAACATGATGACTTTGGATACACTGATATTATTCTTGTTTTTCCTAAAACAATTTGAGATGGCTTTTCAAATGATGCTTGTGCTCATCAAGTTTCTCTTCTTATTGTTTAATTAGCTTTTTAGTGAATAGAACAAAAGCTACTCATATATAATGACATGACCCTGTTTTTTTTCCTTCTTTTCAAGAATAAACATTAATCACTTCAGTAATAAGGAAGAATATTCAGTAATCTTGGAGTATTTTTGGCATCATTGAATGGGAGCAATAATATAATTTTTCAAAGATTATTTGTGGTTAAACTATGTTTTGGATTATTTGGTGAATAAAGTAATTAAGTTCAAAAATTTAGTTTTGTTCCTATAATTAATCAATTTTATCATGTATTTGGATGTAGTTCATAAAATTTTGCACTTTTTATATTATATATACTGACAGGAATACAGGGGAGTTCATGATGTCAAGGCACAGAGAAGTTGCAGAAATTGTTCTTAGAGTCATAATTTAGCAAAGCTAAGCTATATCAGTAGACTTCATTGTGCTCTATTGAGATCTTTGAAACTTTTTTTGTATTATTTATTTACTATTATATAAAATCATTCTAAAATTTGATAATGCATGTGGGGAAAACTGCATGAAAAATTGTAATTTTCTCTTACCTATTTTTCTGCTTCATTTTATAAACGACGCAATAGGTGAAGAAAAAAAGTATTTCAGTAATTTATGTGTCATTTAATAACCGACGGTATAACTTTTTAGTGGCAGTTTTGAAATGCCACAAACGATTTCGCGTCATTTTCAAACCGACGTAGAAAATATGAAAGAAGAATGTATATTTTGTGACGGTTTGTAAATGAAGAAAATTATTTTTTGTGTCATTTGAAAAACGACGCTAATAAAAAACTATTTGTGACTACGGAATATACGTCGGTTTAAAAAACCGATGCAAATTCTTTAAATGACATTTAGAAACCGACGAAAATTGTACTTTTTGTAGTAGTGCTAATTGGTTTTAAGCCAATGCTAGAAATTCGTGAAACTTTTTAAATGTTTCAGATTTCTTATGCATAAGGTAAATATGACCATATCTAGAGTAATCATCGATGAAAGTGACAAAGTACTCATAACCACCTCTACCTTTGACATTCAGTGGTCCACAAAGATCTGAATGTACTATGCCTAGGGGTTCCTTGGCATGTTCTCCCGTTGCAGAGAAAGAACGTTTTGTCATTTTGCCTTCTAGGCAAGATTCATAAACTAGTAATACACCTAAGCTGTCATTTTCCAATGGACCACCCTTGGTTAACCTGTGAAGTCTGTCATAGCCTATATGACCAAGAAGTAAGTGCCATAGATATATTTCATCTTCATTATCGATCTTTTACTTTTCGTGGTTTCTAGGTTTAGCTACTTTAAACAGTTCGTTATTTAGTGCAAATAGTTCATTTGGTGTTAGAACATAAACCCATGTTCCATAGATGCAACACAAATTTGAATGTCATTTTGAGAAATGATAGAACCAAAACTCGAAAAATCTAATTTGTATTGTTGCAACTGTAAGCATGAAACAGAAATCAAGTTTCTACTGAAATTTGGAATGAATAAAACATTGTCTAAATCTAAAATTCAGTTCTGAAACTTGAGTTTGGCTTTTCCTCTAGCTCTAACCGATACCATTTTGCCATTACCAACTTTAAGTTTCAACTCTCCGGATTTAAAATAATTCTAGTTTTCAGGCAATTGCAATGAACAATAGACATGGTTGGTAGATCCAGAATCAAGAATCCAGATGGATTTATCATTCTCTAAAACACATGATTCAAAAACTAAAGCATCATTACTTAATTGTTCTTGGATTGTTCTATTTGCTGGTTCAATCTGTTGTGAAGGATAATCTGATGAAGTGGAATCACTTTCTCTATTCTTCTCAACTGAGTTTGAAGTAGTAGGATTGTTGGAGGAATTATTCTCAATATCTTCAGCTTTTCTTTTGCCCTTATCTGCATCACTGGAGAAGGATCTCCATGCTAGTGACAATGTCCGTTCATAAGCACGCAATTCAGCGCCCAGCCTGTTTATGTCGTATGAGTTCCAATTGTTTAAATCAAATTGGTTAAACCCATGTGATAAGTTGTTGAGAATAAAATGAACTCTCAGCTCTTCAGATAAAACAATTCCCAGTTTACCTACTTTCTGAATTTCATGTTCATCATGAGCAAGTGTGAAGTGATACTCTGACCAAGAGTCATCTTCACACTTTGAAGTTCATTCCTAAAGGCATATTCAAGATGAGGATTGGGGTGTGGGTTGTACATTTTGACACTACAGATATCAATAAACAGAAATAAATTATTGATCAGTAAATTCATACACAAGTTCAGAAAATAACAAGTAAAGCAAATATGTTTGCAAAAATACCAAAAACTAAACATATTTATTATTTTCCAAGGTTTTCAACATAATGAAATATAGTGTCCCGATAGGCGAGAGTCCAAGATAACATTAGTTGAATAGAGCAGTCAACTCATTTAAAATGCATACCATTTTAGGAACCTTTTATTCGATCAAAATGAGAATCCAACGTTGTCCTAGTAGGCGAGAGTCAAGGTTATTCTCATTTTATGAGCTTCTACCATTGTTTCATGTTTTGTAAATTTATCTCTAAGTAGTCACCGTAGGGGAGAGTCTAATAGAGATGAAACTTACAAAACACTTATCATATGAGATCTTATGGTGTTAAATGCTTTCAACGAATAACCATCTATAAGGGGGACGAAGTCTAGCGTCTCGAGGTTATATTGAAAACATTTAACCATTGTAAGACCAACAATGGAGATCAAATATCTCTTTAATTAAATCTCATTATTTAAAATAATACATTTTTAATAAATCATTTATTTTAATCTATATATTTTCATTAATAAAAATTGTTTAATTTAAGTTGATCCAAAATTAATTAAAAAATTAATTTTTACTTTTAATTTAATTTTCAAATTTAATTTTCCAAAATCACTATATAAAAATCTATAAAATTTCGAAAATATTAAAATATAATAAAATAAATATTTGAAAAAAATCTAATTTAAGTTGTTCTAAAATATTAAAATTTTCAACTTAAATTATTTTTTAAAAATTTAACTAAATAACAAATTAAGTATCTTGAACTAACTACCTTAATTTGAAAAATATTCCATTTTAAGTTGATCCAAAATTAACAAATTTTCAACTTAAAAAAAAATTAAGAATATTTCAATAACTAATTTCATAGAATATCTCAACTTAATTATGAATTTAAAAAATGCTCAAATTCATGTTGATCCAAAATTAGTTATAAATAACTGATTTTCAACTTAAATATATTTTATGAAATATTAAATAATTAAGAATCTAGAAGTATCTAATTAGCTATAACTTCTTTATTTAATTAAATACAGAAAAATACATCTTGTTTATCTCGAATTTGAATTTCAATAAACTAAGTGTATTTTTCTAAATTAATTTCAAAATAATCAAATGAAAAATTAATTTCATATATTTTGAAATTAATTATGTTGCTAATCATTTTTATTAGGTTAAACTAGCTTAATTAACCTAGTACAGTTGTTCATGTGAGGGAGGGCTGGGTTCTGTATGTTGTACCCACTACTATGGCCCCCTAACTCTCACACAAGTCCCAAAAGAGATGAATTTAACATTAATTAAAACAACTGTTATTAATTGAATAGGCCCAAAAACTAATTGGGCATAAATAAAAATCTATCAAGTTTGATAATTTTATTTAGCAACCTAGTCCATTTTAATTATAAAAAATTAGATGGGCTACCTATACACATCAAAGCCCAAAGCAAACATATAGGCTCACACATGCACAGTAATTTGGATGGATCCTATCATGTTACTAGGTTTATACATAGATGAAAGAAGATTGCAAAATTTACATATTACAAATTATTTATTTGACCTATTGACAATTGAACCATTAGTTAAAATCAGATCATTTGATCTATCAACAAGTTAACAATGGCAATTTATATCAAACAATAATAAGTTTTATAAAACTTGTTTTAATAATAAACACTATAAAACACACCATGCAACAAATTGGATAGTTGGATATAGGATTTATTTAATTTGAATTAATTAAATAATTAATTAATTTTTAAAATTTTAAATAATAAAATATTATTTTCGAAAAAATATTAAAATTAAATTAAATAATTAATTTCAAAATTAAACCTATAAATTTGAAAAATTGGAATTTCAACAAACCTAAATATCCATTCAAAAAATGCTAACAACTTTTCAAATTTAATATTATTATAAAAAATAAAATTAAATATCCAATAAAATAAAATGATAAATAAATATCATTTATCTAATTTTATAATTTAATTTAAATAAAATAACAAAATTTTGAAAGTTAGCAAAATATATTCTTACATTTTAAAAATTCTTGATAAAACAATCTTATTTTAAATTTCAATGAAGGTCATTTTATAAAATAAATTAAATAATTTTAAAAAATATTTGACTTTAAATTTAAAAATAAGATAAAATAACCAAATTTTAAAAATTAAGATAACAAACTAAGCAAAAAGATAGATTTTTTACTTATTTTCAATGTTCAAATGTCACTAATATCTTAATTAATTAAAAACAATATTAATTAATTTAATTCTGATAATTAGATTTGAAATATGAAAAATAAAAATCTAAATACAAAACAACACAAAAAATTTGAAATTAACTCCATGAAAAAAAATGATAAATTGAAAAAAAATTGCATTTGGCTCGGATTGTAATGCATACCATTCAAGCGCATGCAATAGGCGGATTGGGGCTAATTCCACACACAGGCATGTTGCTAGCAGCCTTTGTGCACGCCGAATGGGGAAATCAGACAACCCCGTGCGTGTTTCTTCGGACATTCAGTGTCCGAACACACACCAGACCGAGTGAAACTCGGTGTCCGTGCGCGTGTATGGTGCACCCGATTTCTGATTTTTTTCAAATTTTCAAAAAATCATAACTAATTCAAATAAAATTGAAATTGAGTTCTGTAAAAAGATGAATTGCTTAATATTTTTCCCTACTATCCAATAAAAATATTTTTAGAACGAAAATACCATTATTTTTCATAAAAATTTTGTAAACATCAATTAATCACGAATAAACACATGGATTAACATGAATCACATTGAAATCACACATACATCATTTTAAATCCATATTACTTGAAAGTAAATCAATTAACATGACTCTGATACCAATGGTTGGAATATATTTTACTAGGATCTAGATTTACTAACAAGTACGTTTTTAACTTTCTAATATGAATTTCTAAAACGATGAAAATAAACATATAAAAGGAATGAGAAACCTTACGGTCGTTGCAGCTGCATTAAATGACTCATTCCGCTCCGATCTCTAACCCTCGTACCCTTTTTGTAGCAGTGTATCACCAAGATCTGAGCCCGATTCTCCTTCTTGTTGTTTGGATTTTTCTCAGTCTTACATACTATGATTGAGGACTCCCTTGCTATGTGTGAGCGTGCACTCAATCACTAATGGCTTAATATTGGTTTGTGAAGAATAGCTATGGATTTCAAAATTAAGAGAAGAAAGGAAGAGGTCTCATAAACCTAGAGAGAAAACTAGGTTTTTAGCTTTGGAGGCATTCATTGGATAATGAGACCATAATCTTCCTTTTATACTAATTTCCAATAGGGTTAGGGTTGAATTATTTGGAATTAAAAATTAATAAAATTAGAGTAAAATAGGCACAAAATGGCCGACCATATGATGGGCCCTACATTAGTTTGGTTTTTGCTATTTTTCTCGACTATTTTATCTATTTTTCACAAATAACACTTTTTGCAACTTCAACCCTATAAATGCAAAAACTATTTATTTAATAATTAAAATAATTATCAAATAAAATTGTCATTTATAATATTCAATAATTAGACTCCACAAAGTCTTTTAATTAATAAATTAACCCTAAAATATATTTTCTTCACAATGAAGCCATAACATAGTGAAAATTCATAAACTAGACATAGTCTAATTTTAGAATAAAAATTGATTAACTAAAATCAATTAACTGAGTCTTACAAGCTGTTTTTCTCAACTAGTATGGGGACCATGGGCCTATATAACTGAGCTTCCAATAAGCAGATCTAGAATTTACAAAGTAAATTCTCTAACTTATTAATTCCTCGTTGAACCACTATAGAACTTGGAATTGCACTCTCAATTACATAAAACATTCTATATGTTCCACGATATAGATACACTATTCATTATCCATTGTTATAATCCCAATAATCAATGATCCTCTATGGGTGATTTATATTGCATTGGGATAAAATTACCGTTACACCCTTTCAATGTATTTTATCCTTAAAACACTTAGCCACCTATAAACAATATTTTAGTGAACTAATATAATCACTAAAATGAGCGCTCTATCATTTATCTTTAATTAGCAAAGCTCGAAGGAAATCATCGTTTCACTTGTATGTCCGAATAGAATCTATAGATTGCATATTTATGATTAGCGCTCCCACTTAATTGTACTATCGTGTTCCCAAAATGTACGTATCACCATGACGAAAAGGTATGCTTAACTAATAAATTAAAGAACACAAATAACACTCTTGAGATCGAACCTAACCATCTCAGGATTGAGATCATTTGATCTAGGATCAACTAGGTGTTATTGAATTGAATAGATATTGCGGTAAGATTATCATATCTAGTTCAAGTTCAATATCGGTCCCTTCCAATGCATTCTCCATACATGCAACCCAAGCTTACTTTAACCAATGCCCTGAAAAGGACATAACATTTATCAAAAGTGCAAGTAAACTACGTTGTAGATTATCATATTAGTTAAACCCTGTGTACTGATAAATATAAGAATACATTTAATCGCACAATCTTATTTACTTTCCACTGTGTTGACAACACAATAAACCAGTATATCTATTTGATAAGGATTTTGATGAATTTATTAATCAAATAAGAAAATATATGATCACATGAACCAAATAACACATTAAACAAGTAATGAAATTAAATCTGTTTCTTTACTAATAATTGAATAGAAAAGATTATATTGAAATAGAGTGTTATTTTAGGCACAAAGCCCAACATGTAAACCTAGTAACATGATAGGGCCCATCCAAATTATTTGACCTGTGTGAGCCTATGTGTTTGCTTTTGGGCTTAGATGCATATAGGAAGCCCATTTAAGTTTTATTAATTAAATGGACTAGGTTGTTAAAATAAAATTTCACATAAGTAATTTTATTTAGGCCCAATTAGTATTAGGTTTATTAAATGAATAAAAATTATTTATTTAATGGTTAAATTCCTCTCCTTTGGGCCTTGTGTGAGAGTTAGGGGGCCAATAGTAGTGGGTACGACATACTGAACCCAACCCTCTCTCACATGAACCACCCTAATTGTGAAAGCTCATTTTCCTTATTTAAATAATTGTATTAGGTTAATTATATTAGTCTAACCTAATTAAAATTTAATTAGCAACACAATTAGCTTTAAAAAATATGAAATTTTTTTTCATTGAATATTTAAAGTTAATTTTAGAAAAACACTTAGTTAATGAGATATATTCAAGATAGTTATTTCAAGTAACTAATTATATTTTCTAATATTTAATTAATTAGGAACATATATTTAAGTTGAAAATTAATTATTTTAATTAATTTTAGAACAACTTAAATTAGAATATTTTTCATTAAATTAGAACTAATAATAAGGTTGATGTTATACTTAATTATTTGATTCTTTTATTTAATTCATTTAATTAAATTAAAAATTAAATATTTAAGTTATTTTTTATTCTAGACACTTAAATATTAGTTATTTTCAGTATATTTAATTAGATAGAAAATTATATTTAAGTTAAAAATTTTAATTTCAGAACAACTTAAATTAGAAAAAATTTCAAATATATTTTATTTTGTTTTATTAATCATTTACCCACGAAAATTTTTAAATTGCATTTTTTTTAATATAAATAATTTTAAAATTTTTATTTTGAAAGAAATAGTTTAAAGTTGAAAATTATTTTTTTTAATTAATTTAAGATCAACTTAAATAAAAAAAAAGTCATTATTGATTAATTAAAATAAATGGACTAAAATATATTATATTAGAAAATAAAGAAATTAGTTAGTGAAAATTTAGATAGCTATTTTCGGTTTGCTTGAAGTATTTTTCTAGTTATATTTAATTAAATAGAAAATTAATATGTAAGTTGATTTTATTCAAGACACTTAAATATTTGATAATTTTCTTAAAAATTTATTTAAATAGGAAAATTATATTTGTGTTGAAAATTAATTTTGGACCAACATAAATTAGAATAATTTTTCAAGGATTTATTTTATTTTATTTTAAGAAATTTCGAAAAATGTATTTATTTTTAAATATATTGGATTTTCAAATTTTGCTATATATTTATAGAAAATTAAATTTTATTTGAGAATTAATTTTAATTAATTTTTGATCAACTTAAATTGAATAATTTTCAGAATATTTAATTAAAATTATTACTTAGATGGAAAATAATTTCATTTATTTTCAGATCTATCTAACTATAATTTTATAAATATTACATTAAAATTTATATTTAGAGTTTTCTAAATTGGTAATTTTAATTAAATAAATATATATTTTGAAATAAAGAGATTAAAATAAATATTAGATGAAAATACACTATAAATAATGAGCTTTATTAGAAGTATATTCGATCTCCATTGTTGGTTCTACATAGTTGTTTTTTTAGTGAGTAATCATTGGTAATGGATGAACGTTCATTAGCAACTTCACACCGTAGAATCTCGAAAGATAAGTATTATTTGTAAGTGTTTTATACCTAGTACTGATCACCATAATGGTGGCTGCTTGGAGTAAGACTTACAAAAGTATGAAACAATAGTAGAAGCTCATAAGATAGAATGGCCTTGAATCTCGCCTAAATGGGACAAAGTTGGATTCTCATCTTGATCGAATAAAAGGTTGCTAGAATGTTTGTCACTTTAGACGAGCTGACTACTCTATTCAATGGACGGTATCTTTGATTCTCCCATAAACGGGAAACTAGTATTAGTTTGTTGAAAACCTTGGAAATTATTCAAGATTGAATGTTTTTAGTATTTTCACTTGTCATTGCTACTTGCTAAGTGCTAATAATTTCTGAATATGTTTTTGTGTTAAACCTTACCTCATTTCTATCTATTGTTATTTGTAGTATCCAATATGACTATGAACAACCCCATTATGTCAGTGTTGACTGACAACAAGCTCTCTAGAGCTAACTTCATCAAATGGAGAGAGAACATTAATATTGCTCTCATTGGTGAAAATTCCCTATTTTTGTTGACTGAAGAGCCACCTGAGCAGCCAGGTGAGAATGCGACCAAGGCATTTAAGGAAAAGTTCAAGCGTTGGCAGAATGCTAACAACAAAGCTCGATACTTTATGCTATCAAGCATGGTCGACACCTTGAAAACAAGGATTGCAAATACTCTCACGGCTGTAGAAATCATGAACCAGTTAATTGAACTATTTGGGATGGCGTCAATTCAAGCTCGCTTTGAGGCGACAAAGAATTTCATGAATGCACGGTATGAAGCCTCATCAAAACGTGCGTGATCATCTACTCCAGATGACTAGTCACTTCCAAGAGGCTGAGAATCATGGAGATGTTATAGATCATACAATTCAAGTGAGTTTGATCTTGAATAGTTTGACTCCAGCTTTTCTACCCTTTCCATCAAATTATGTCATGAACTAGTTGGAGCTTGACTTTCACGAGTTGATCAACAACCTTCAGACATTTGAAAATTTGATTGGAGGACCATATAAAGGAGGAACTAAAGCTCCTAGTTCTGACACTGCTAATGGTACGGCCAAGGAAGAGGCGAACATAGCCTCTATTTGAAACCCAGCTAAAAGAAAAACTAGAAGAATAGCAAGAAGCCTCTTAAAGCTGTGAAAACAGTTAAAAAGAAAAAGGCTGCTAATCCCGATGCAAAGCAAAAGGAAAATGTTTCTATTGCAATGAAAAGGGCCACTGCAAACCCCAATGCCCTAAGTTTCTAGCAAAGAAAAAGGTATTTCTATCTATGCTATAAACTCATGTGTTTTAGAGAATTATTATCCCCTTGGATTATTAATTCTAGATCTACTAACAATGTTTGTTTTTTTCTTATTTCAGCTCTAGCTGCTTAAACTTGGATTGTTATCCTAGCGAATTGAGTCGGATGGTTGGACAGAAGGGTGGAGATTGTGCAAGATTGAAGATGAAGCTCGAAATATACTTTTATATTTTTGATTTAATTGTTTCTATTTAAGAACAATTTAGTTTCAATTATTGGTTTGGGATTTTATTCCTTATTTCATATTATTGCAGAGAATTCATTTAATGTTTTAGAGATTATTAATAAAATTTTCTCTTTAAGATATTTTGTTATGAATTGCATTTATGAATTGAGCTTCATATTTTCTTTATCTTGTGTAAGCCAATACCAATTATATTTATATATTTATCATGTTTGTATGTATTTGTGTTTTATTATTGATACAAAATCTATGGTATATTTATCTCTGCAAAGAGATCATACCACATAAACACTTAGAATTTCAAATTCAATGTTTATGAATAATTGTAATTTCTTAAGCAATTATTAAGATTTTATTTAATAAAAAGATCTTTTGATCTGATAGGGGTGGAAGAAGTTAAAAAGTAATATATGAAGTTTAACGATCTTTCATGTCTTTTGAACTCTACACTGTATTCATAACTCCACATGATCTCTATAACACTTAGGGGTGGATAAAGCTATTGACATATGCAGTTAATTTTGAACTCAATACTATACTCAATGCACCACAGTATCTCTATAACACACATATTTTGAATAAACACGCATATATTGTAAAGACCGCTTAGCTTTAATTTGGAAATTAGCAGATAATTATGGCTTAATTATGAAAATTATTTATTAGTATTGAATTATTTATTTATGATGATTTATTTGAATTCAGAATGATTTTAATGTCATATATAGAAATTTCATAATTTTGCATGTTTTGTGCCTGGAAACATTGGAACGCGGTGTTTGGCTATTACAATCACATCCTAGTATTTTAAGTATAACGGGACAATAAATTAGACATTTGGAATGTCGGGAATAGTCGGGATTTTAGAATTTCCCAAAATACTCCTAAGCGCCTTTTTTGCCCTTTTAGTGTGGGAGGAGCAAAATGGTCATTTTGCTCCATAAGCTTTTGTCCTTTAGTGGACTTTGTAGTAATTTATTAAATCTAATTTTAATGTTAAATGGCTGATAGTTATTAATGAAAAATAAGGAAAATTGAGAAAAAGCTGGAGAAACACTCTCTCCTTCAACTCTCTCTCTCTCTCTCTCAAAAATTCCTAGAGGAGCCAGGGTTTGATATTTTCTTCAGCATTTCAAGTGAAATTCAGCAAGTTCTAAGTGATTTCAAGCTCTAGGTAAGCTTCCAACACTTTGCCTTTTAGTTTCTTGAATTCCAAGTTAGTGAAATTGCATGTTTTTGAGAATTTGGTTGTTGTTGTTGCTGCTGGTGTTTAGTATTGGTTTCAGAGGTTAATGTATGTTAAATTATGTTGATTTGAGCATGAATTAAGGCTTGTTAGTAGTTGTGTTCAAGTTTTGAGTTTTAGAACTCAAACTTGGAGCTTTAATGGTGTTTTTCAATTCTGAGCTTGGGCAGTTGTGTTATTGCTTGGAAAATGTTTATTGGGGTATGATATGCGGGTCTGGAAAGTTTGGTTGAGTTTCGAATCCATTTGGTTAGGGTTGGAAGTTTTTTGGGTTTCTTGGGTAAAACCGGCTAACCGGTTTTATAATGGCTGTAAAACTGGTTACCCAAATTTTGCTATACGATTCCCAAAAAATTTAGCTTGTCGATTTGCATTAGTTTCAAGTTTCTGGTTGGTTAATTCCCTGCTAGTTAGGGTATTGCATTTTAAATTGCAGTAGATAGGGTTTTGGTTTAAAACCTAAGTCCCGGTTGTGATTTAGTGAGTCACATATCCGTGTTGTTATCGATGTGATTTAGGGGCCTGTAATTTGCCGAGCAGTTGTTCCACTCAGGTTGACCAAGACACCAGAATTCAAAATTGAGGTAACATTACTATAATGTCATGCATATGTTATTACATGTTTAGTGTACATGTTGTTTATCCCTGTTAGATTACATTGATAGCAGTAATAGTATACATAGAGTTGTACTGATTACTGATAAATGTATGTTGGCTGAAATATTGATCGATGCTGTCACATCAATATGGCTAGAGTATGACTAGCTTATTGAGTATAGGCTGACATTATGGTCGATAGTATTGTCGTCTGAACGTTCTAGACTCAGTACCGTGTGGGACATGGGGATTAGGGTTATGATCGGGTGTATGGGCGCCAGGTTATAACCTAAGATATTAGGATGTTTTTTGTTATGCTTTTCTTACTGAGTCTATCGACTCACAATGCTATTTTTATGTGTAGGTAAGGCAAGGCTAAAGCCAAGGAGTAGTGAGAGTGAGCAGATGTAGATTGTACATGTCGGGGCGGTTAGGCCTGGAGCGTACGATCTTAGGGGACATCAAGGCTTCTGCTGACAGTCGCTAGGCGACAAAACTTTTGTGTATGTGTATAGCAAACTTTTATGAATGTATTTTGTAAACGGGATCCTAGAATTTTATATATGTAATACTTTAAGTTTCTAATTAAATAAGAAAATTTAATTAATCACGATTTTCAATAACCTCGTTGATTAGCAACAAGCTGCACAGTACGTTAAAAATCACACTAACACTCCTATATTAGTTAGGGTGTTACAATTTTGTATCAGAGCCGCCAGGTTCTCTTCCAAACATCGTTACGACATGTACAATCTGTTGGTATTTTATGCCCTAAATAAAACACATTACAATCTAATCTGATTTGTTATCAATAAGATATTAGAAGTGATTTATGTTAACATGTAGTTTTCATGTTTATGGTTTAATATATGTACAAAATCTGTTGAGTCCAGAACATATAGTCATTCACAATTACAGTGATGTCAAAACAGTGGAATGTAATTGTAATTATATGATTCGAAAGACTAAGTCCCTCTTTCATCAGTGCTTTGGATTTACACTGATGTGATAATCAGCGATGAATGGTACTTACACTTTGCATAAGTCTTATGTTCTTTCCAGAACATTGGCAAAGTATACTAGTTTCGAGTGTATGGAGTATGCATTGGACTGGACCGATTTTTGGTCAATGAGATTATAACAATGGTTAAATGTGATAGCGTATCTATATGGTGGAACATATAGAGCGTTCTATATAACTGAGAGTGCAATTCCAAGTTCTAAGAGTGGATGCAACAGTAATGTAGGTCCATGGTCCCCATTCTAGTTGAGACCATACTGCTTGTAAGACTCAGATAATTGATTTTAATTAATCAATTATAATTCTTTGATAAGACTATGTCTAGTTTATGAATTTTCACTAAGCAAGGGTAAAATTGTGAAGAAAAGAGATTCTAGGTTTTATTTATTAATTAAGAGACTCTACATGTCTAATTAATAATTATAATAAATGACAATATTATTTAATAATTTATTTTAGTTATTAAATAATTAGTTTTGGCATTTAAATGGATAGAATTGGAAAATTGGCGTTTTTGAGAAAATAGAAATGAAAATTGTCAAAATTGTAAAATACCAAGTGAGGCCCATTAACACCATGGCTTGCCACTTGGAGAGGTTTTTTCCAATTAACATTTTCATCATTTTAATGCCAAATAATTACTAACCTAAAGCTAGTGGTTACCTATAAATAGATAGTGATGGCTCACACTTAACAAGTGATTCAAGAGATTTTCTTCAGAAAAAAATTGAGCCACTCACTATCCTTCTATAGCCGAACCCTTCTCTCTCTCTCTCTTTTCTTCTTCTTATTTTGAAAACTTTGAGTGATAGAGTAGTGCCCACACACATCAAGTGTTATCTCAATCATAGTCTGGAAGATCGTGAAGAATCCAAATTTTAAGAGAAGGACCTTCAGACTCAGATCTTGGTAATACTCTGCGACAGAAAGGATACAAGGGTTAGATATCTGAGTGGAAGGAGACATATTATCCCGCTGCAACCAATGTAAGGTTTCCTAAACTTTATATGTGTTTATTATCGTTTTAGAAGTTCATATTTAGGGTGTTAAACAACATACTTGTTAGTAAATCTAAGATCCTAGTAAAATAAATTCCAACAACTGGTATCAGATCCATGGTAATTGATTTACTTTCAAGAAATTTGGACTTAAAACGATTTGTGTGTGATTTGGATGGTTTCATGTTGATCTGTGTGTTATATGATGATTGATTGATGCTTGTGAAATTTGTGAAAAATAATTGAATTTTTCGTTTCTGAAATTATTTTTATTGGATATTTTTGAAAAAAATTAAGCAATTCACTTTTTTACAGAACTTAATTTCGTTTTTATTTGAATTAGTTATGATTTTTTGAAGTTTCGAAAAAAGATAGGATGATCACACTCACGCCACGCGCGCGGAACATTGTTTCCCTCGGTCAGATGCGTGTTCGGACATGACTTTGTCCGAGCGACACGCCCAGGGGTGTCTCATACCCCTTTCCGTTTGCGGAAATCATGTAAGGGACTCCTTGCGCCGAGTTTTCTCGACTGATCTCCTTGTGGCGCGCGCGGATGAGTATGCAACTGCATACCATCCGTACGGCTCACATTTTTTTTTTCATTTTCTTTGATTTTTCATGCTATTTCATGGAATTAACTTCCGAATGTTTATTTAGTTTTGTATTTTGATTTTAATTTTGCATATTTCAAATCTAATTATCAGAAATAAATTAATTTGAATTTTTTAAAATTAATTTAAGATATTAGTGTAATTTGAACTTGAAAATAGGTAAAAATCTATCCTTTTGCTTAATTTTTTATCTTATTTTTAAATTTGATTATTTTATCTTATTTTTTAAATTTAAGGTCAGATATTAATATTTTTTTTAAAAATTATTCTATTTTAAATTATTTGACCTTATTTAAATTTAAAATAAGATTACTATAATCATGATATTTTGAATAGAAATAAGATATTTTGCTAACCTTTAAATTTTATTATTTTTTATTTAAATTAAATTATAAAATCAGAAAAGGATATTTATTATCATTTTATTTTATTGAGTATTTAATTTATAAAATAACATGAAATTTAAAAGATGGTTAGCAAATTTTTTTTGAAATGATATTTAGGTTAGTTGAAACCTAAATTTTTCAAATTGGTAGGTTTAATTTTAAATATTAATTTATATTATTTAAATAATTTATTTAAAAAACTGAAAATATTTTCAAATTAAATAAATCCTACATCCAACTATCCAATTCAACTTGTTGCAGGAATATGTGTTTTAGCTTGTTTGTAAGTTTTCTAAAACCTATTACTACTTGATATAAATTGCCATGGTTAACTTGTTGACAGATCCAATGATCTGATTTTACCCCATGGTTCAATTGTCAATAGGTCAAGTATATAATTTGTAACAGGTAAATTTTACATTCTTCTTTCATTTGTGTATGACCTAGTAACATTATAGGATCCATCCAAATCTGTATGTCTGTGTGAACCTATATGTTTACTTTATGTTTAGATGCATATAGGTTGTTCATTTAATTTTTAATTAAGATGAACTAGGTTGCTAAATAAAATGTCACACCATGATAGATTTTATTTAGGCCCATTTAGTTATTGGGCCTATTCAATTAATAATAGTTGTTCATTTTAAGGTTAAATTCCTCTCTTTTGGGCCTTGTGTGAGAGTTAGGGGGCCAATAGAAGTGGGTACGACATACTGAACCCAGCTCTCCCTCACATGAACAACCCCAACTGTAATGGCCCATTTTCCTGATTTGGATAAGTGTACTAGGTTAATAAAATTAGTTTAACCTAATAAAATTGATTAGCAACATAATTAACTTTTAAAATATATGAAATTTATTTTCCATTTTAATATTTTAAAGTTAATTTTAACAAAAACACACTTAGTTTAATGAAATTATTTTTAGATAAATATATGTATTTTTCTTGTATTTAATTAAATAAAGAATTTTCACTAACTAGATTCTTTCTGAAGCTTATTTTTCTTATTTTTAATTGAAAAATAGTTATTTCTAACTAATTTTTTTTATCAACTTAAATTTGAATATCTTTTGAATTTAAAATTAAGTTGAGGAATTCTAGGAATTTGTTATTGAAGAATCTTAAGATATTTTTTTAAGTTGATATTTTTTTTTTTTTTGAATCAACTTAAAATGGAATTTTTTTTTTTAAAAAAAAAATTATGTGGTTACAACTTAATTTTAAATATTTAATTAAATTTTAGTTGAAAAATATTTAAGTTGGATATTTTAGATTTTTTCTATAACAACTTAAATTAGTTTTTTTTTTCAAATTTTAGAAAAACACTTAGTTAATTGAAATATATTCTAGATAGTTATTTCTAGTACTTTTTTTTAATATTAAAATAGGAAAATATTTTTGATTGAAAATTAATTGTTTAATAATTAATTTTGGTACAATTTAAGTTAAGTATATTTTCCTAGTATTAAACTAGAATTAATAATTAAGTCTCATCTATACTTAATTATTTATTTCTTGAATTTAATACATTTAATTAAATTGAAAATTAAATATCTAAGTTGATTTTCATCATGGTACTTAAATATTATTATTTTCATGATATTTAATTAAATAGAGAATTATTTTAAGTTGGAATTTTTTTCTTTTTGAATTTCATAACAACTTAAATTTGAATAATTTTCAAACTATATTTTTTTTTTATTTGATCAATTTTTGAAATTTCATTTAATTATGCAAGATATTTTTGAATTTTTCTTTAAAAATAGATTAAAGTTGTAAATTAATTATTTATTTTAATTAATTTTGAACCAACTTAAATCAATAATTTTTTCATTCCATGATTAATTTAAAATAAATGAACTAAAATATATTATGATTAGAAAATGAATTAATTCGTCAAAGAAAAATCTAGATAGATATTATCTGTTTTTTGCTTGAAGTATTTTTCTAGTAGTTTTTAATTTATTTTTATTTTATTTTAAAACTATTTCAAAAATTGTATTATTATATACTTTAATTTTTTGAAATGCAATATATATTTATAGAAAATTAATTTTGAGTTGTAAATAAATTTAATTAATACAACTTAAATTGAATAATTTTCTTAATATATTTTGAAAAATTATTACTAAGATGGAAATAATTCTTTTCATTTTCATATCCATCTAAGTATAATCTTATAAATATTAAATTAACATTTATTTAGAATTTTATTTTAAATTGTAAATTTTAATTAAATAAATATATATTTAAAATAAATAGATTAAAATAAATAATAGAAGAAAATACATTTTAAATAATGAGCTTTATTATTATTATTAAGATATTCGATCTCGATTGTTGGTTTTACATAGTTATTGTTTTAGTGAGTAATCCTCCCTAATGGAGGAACGTTCATTAGCAACTTAACGCAGTAGAATCTTGAAAGATAAGTACTATTTGTAAGTGTTTATTTTAGTATGGATCACCCTAATGGTGGCGACTTTAATAGGGCTTACAAAAGTATGAAACAATGGTGGAAGCTCATAAGATAGAATAGCCTTGACTCTCGCCTAAACGGGACAACGCTAGATTCTCATCTTGATCAAATAGAAGGTGGCTAGAATGTTTATCATTTTAGATGAGCTGACAACTCTATTCAATGGATGGTATGTTTGACTCTCGCCTAAACGGGACACTGATATCAGTTTGTTGAAAAACCTTGGAAATTATTTAGGAGTGTATGTTTTAGTATTTTCAATTGTCATTCCTACTTGCTATGTGCTAATAATTTTTGAATGAGATTTTGTGTTAAACCTTACTTGATTTCTATTTATTGTTATTTGTAGTATCAAATATGACCATGACCAATCCCATGTTATCACTGTTGACTGATAATAAGATGAGTGGATCTAACTTCCCAAAATGGAGAGATAACATTAACATTGCTCTCATAGGTGAAAGTGCCTTGTTTCTATTAACTGAACCGTCTCCTGAATAGCCGGGTGACAATGCAACCAAAGCTTTAAAAGAGAAGTACGACCGTTGGCAGAATGCTAACAACAAAGCTCGATACTTCATGCTTTCCAGCATGGTTGACACCTTGAAAACAAGGTTTGCAAACACTGTCACGGCTGCAGAAATCATGACACAGTTAACCGAGCTATTCAGAATGGTATCAATTCAGTCTCACTTTGATGCGACAAAGAAATTCATCAATGCACGGATGGAACCCCATCATAATGTGCGTGATCACCTTCTCCAGATGGAAAGTTATTTCCAGGAAGCTCAGAATCATGGAGTTGAAATGTATCAAACAACTCAAGTGAGTCGTATCTTGAATAGTCTGACTCCAGCTTTTCTGCCCTACACCTCAAATTTTGTCATGAATAAGAAGGAACAAGACTTTCACACGTTAGTCAATGAACTTCAGACATATGAAAATTTGATTAAAGGACCCAAGAACAAAGGGAGTAAACCTCATAATTCTAGAAATGGTAATGGGACGATTAAAGCTGTGGCAAACTTTTCCTCTACTTCCAAACTCAAGACAAAGAAGAACTGGAAGAATAGCAAGAAGCCTGTTCAAGCTGTGAAAACAGTTAAAAGGAAAAAGGCTACTACTCCTGGTGATACACTAAAAGGAAAATGCTTCTATTTCAATGAAAAAGGACACTGGAAACCCCAATGTCCTAAAATTCCTGCAAAGAAACAAGGTATTTCTTTTCCTATGAACTGATGTGTTTTAGTGAATTATTATCTATTTGGATTATTAATTCTGGACCTACTAACCAGTTTGGATTTCAATTATTAGTTTAGGATTTTATTCCCTATTTTTTTTCATATTGTTGCAAACAATTCCTTTAATTTTGGAGAATTTCATAATAAAGTTTTCTATTTTGGAAATATTGCAATTTATGAACTGAGCTTCATTTACTTTATCTTGTGTAACCAATACCAATTATATTTATATGTTTTAATAATTGTATGTGTATGTGTTTTTATTATTGATACAAATTCTATAGTATCTTAAACTCTTCAAAAAGTTAATACTACATAAACACTTAGAATTACATTCAGCGTTTATGAATAATTGTTAATTCTAAAAACAATTATTAAGAATTTGTTTAATAGAAAGATCTTTTGATCTGATAGTGGTGGAGAAAAAGTTAAGAATAATATGCAGTTCAACGATCTTTTATATCTATTAAACTCTGGATTATATTCATAACTCCACATGATCTCTATAACACTTTGAGAATCGTGATCTCTATATCCCTTTGGGGTGGATCATAATCTCTATATACTTAGGGGTGGACTATATACCATAGTACTCTTTGTCACACATAACTTTAAACATGGAAGTAATATAATGAATTAGCAATTATCAGAAAAAATTCTTGATCTTGATTTATGTTCCAGTTTATATTTATTGTTGTAATAGAAATTGATACCAATAAAGTTCTTTGACAATGTATCACACTACCTTATTTGAGTGGGAGAATTTTAAAATTCTTTACCCATCTTCATTCGGTTGACACTTGTGATAGGAACTTAAGAGTACAACTGAGAAAGTAAATCTAACCATTCATGTGGATAGAAATAACTTATCAGAATTATGAGAATAAGATAGAAGAATTCTTGCATAGTCTATTCGAATGACATGAGCAAAGATTTCTAATCCTAATAAAATTTTATGGTATCTCAATTTGATTACTTAATCTCTAGCAAGTGTTTTATACTTCATTTAAAATACTAGGTTGCTATGTTGATGACTTAGTCTTAAAGGAACTTATAGTTTCAGACTAAGATAATATGTCACAACTAGGTATCCCTCAAAAGAACAGTAAGAGGTTAAATGTATAATTTAACCAAACACCTACTGTTGAGTGGGAGCCATCTGAAATGTAATCAAATAAGGAACATTAAGGGACAGTCAAGAAAGATTGATGAAAGTGACCTATATGTTAGATAATAAGGAACTACATATTAGTAATCCTTATATCTACACCA
The DNA here is from genome assembly GCF_029168945.1 of Cannabis sativa. Classification (NCBI taxonomy): domain Eukaryota; kingdom Viridiplantae; phylum Streptophyta; class Magnoliopsida; order Rosales; family Cannabaceae; genus Cannabis; species Cannabis sativa. The sequence goes on along the minus strand of NC_083605.1, from coordinate 38,156,444 downwards.
ACTCATTGAGAATTCGAGATGGTGGTTACTCTGGGGGTAGAGGAGTTATTCTAGAAGAGTGTAAAAACCCATCTATAAAAATTCAAGTTCCATCAGTGAAGATATATAACTTTGTAAATTTGAAATTAGCAGAAAGTTATTCAACTGATGAAAATTCTACACTGTATTATCTCTGTTTCAATCTTTAAAGAATGAGAGATATGTCTTCTGTTTATTCAGATGTACTAAATAAGCAGTAACCCGTGATGAAGTAATACATGTAGTAAAGGATGTTTCATAATGTTTTATGAACTTGGTTCCAGAAATTTGGGTTGAGTAAAATATACTACACTTGATCTGAAGATCAAGACAACAGATTGATTGGAATGCGCAACTTGTTTTGCGTTAGTGCAAGTGGGAGTTTGTTGGGATTTTATGCCCTAAATAAAACCCATTACAATCTAATCTGATTTATTATCAATAAGAGATGATAGGTGATTTGTGTTAACATGTAATTTTCATGTTTATGGTTTAATATATGTACAAAATTTGTTAAGTCAAGAACATATAGTCATTCACAATTTTCATCAATGCTTTGGATTTACACTGATGTGATACTCAGGGATGAAGTGTACTTACACATTGCATAACTGTTATGTTCTTTCCAGAACATTGGCAAAGTATACCAGTTTCGAGTGTATGGAGTATACATTGGACTGAATCGATATTGATCTTAGTTAAGATATAATAATACTTACCGTTGTATCTTTCCAAGTCAATATCACTAGTTGATCTCAGATCAAAAGATCTAAATCCGGATATGCTTAGGCTCAATCTCAGGAGTATTATTCTGTTGGAAATTACTTTACCACGATCTTAGATCTACTCACAAGTATGTTGTTTAATACCCTAAATATGAACTTTCTAAAACGATGAAATAAACACATATAAAGTTTAGGAAACCTTACATTGGGTGCAGCGGAATATAATGACTCCTTCCGTTCAGATATCTAGCCCTTTATTCCTTTCTGTAGCAGAGCATTATCAATATCTGAACCTGGATCTCTCTGTCTGATTCTTTAGTGCTGAAACTCCTTCTTGCTGAAAGTCTTTCTTCACGATCTTCCTCACTATGATTGAGGAATCACTTGCTGTGTGTGGGCACTACTCTAACAGTAAGAATTTCAAAATTCAAGGAAGAAGAAAGAGAAAGGGTAGGCCAAAGATAGGGAGAGAGAGAGGCTCAGTTTTTTCTGAATCAGAAGTCAGAAGAAAAGTGTGTTAATTTTCCTGAAGCCTTCACTATCTATTTATAACATTCCACTAGGGTTAGGTTTGAATTATTTGGCATTAAAATAATGAAAATATCAGTTTAAATTCCCTACAAAAGTGGCCGGCCAACCATATTGGATTTGGGCATCACTTTTGCAATTTTGCAGTTTTATCTTTTCTGCATCTTATTTTCTCAAAAACGCCAATTTTCTAATTCAACCATTTAAATGCCAATTCTAACTATTTAATAACTATAAATTATTATTAAATAATATTGTCATTTATCATATTTATTAATTGAACCATACAAAGTATCATAATTAACAAATATGCCCCTAAAACACTTTCTTTACAACTTTTCCCTTACTTAGTGAAAAATTCACAAATAGACATAGTGTAATTTGAGAATTATAATTGATTAATCAAAACCAATTATATGAGTCTTACAAGCAATATTATCTCAACTAGTGCAGGGACCATGGGTCTATATAACCGAGCTTCCAATAAGTAGATCAAGAATTTATTACTAAAATTCACTAACTTATTAATTTTTCGTTGAATCCACGCATAGAATTTAGAATTGCTCTCTCAGTATATAGAATGCTCTATATGTTCCACCATTATAGACACATCATTAGTTATCCATTGCTATAATCCTAATTTGATCAATGATCCTCTATATGAATGATCTACACTGTAAAGGGATTAGATTACCGTTACACCCTACAATGTATTTAATCCTTAAAACACTCAACCCCGTATAAATGATATTTCAGCTTATGTGAAATGAGATCTCCACCATTTATTTTTGTTTGGTGAAGCTCGAAGGAGATCATCCTTTACTTACTATTCGCCAGATAGAAGCTATAGATTCCATGTTTATGTTAGCGCTCCCACTCAATTGCACTACCGTGTTCCCAAAATGTACGTATCACCCTGACCTAAAAGTAGGCTTAACTAACAAATCAAAGAACACGAATAGCCTCTCGAGATTGAGCCTAATCATAACAGGATTAAGATCATTTGATCTAGGATCAACTAGGCGATATTGACTTGAATAGATATTACGGTAACTTAAATAATGTTGGAAATTTATTTTACCAAGATCTTAGATCTACTCACAAGTATGTTGTTTAAACACCCTAAATATAAACTTTCTAAAACGATAAATTAAACACATATAAAGTTAAGAAAACCTTACATTGATGCAGCGGAATTAATGTCTCCTTCCACTCCGATCTCTAACCCTTGTATCCTTTCTGTAGCAGAGTATAATCAAGATCTGAGCCCGAATGTCCTCCTTCTTCAAGTTTGATACTTCACAGTCTTCCAATCTATGATTGATTTACTGCTTGTTGTGTGTGGGCACTTACTCTCTCACTTGGGTTCGAAATTGATAAAGGGAAAAGAGAATAGGGATTTGGGCCAGGTATAGAAAGTGGGGAAGGCTCAGTTTTTCTGAAGAGAGAAATTTCTGTCAGAAGATGATATTCAAAGATGTGTTGTGACTGAGCCATCACTTTCTATTTATAGGCAACTACTAGGTTTAGGTTAAGAATTATTTGGTATTAAAATAATGAAAAAATAAATTTAAAACTCCTTAATTAGTGGCCGGCGATGTTGTTGTATTGGGCCCCACTTGATTTTGCAGTTTTATCAAATTTTATCTCTATTTTCTCAAAAACGCCAATTTTAACCTTTTAAATGCCAAAAATAATTATTTAATAACTAAAATAGATTATTAAATAATATTTTCATTTAATTTAATTATTAATCAGACATATAAAGTCCATTAATAAATAAATAAACCTAGAAACTCTTTTCTTTACAATTTCACGCCTGCTTAGTGAAAATTCATAAAATTAGACATAGTCTAACTTTAGAATTATAATTGATCAATCACGAATCAATTAATGAGTCTTACAAGCAGAATGTGTTGGAAATTATTTTACCAGGATCTTAGATCTACTCACAAGTATGTTGTTTAAACACCCTAAATATGAACTTTCTAAAACGATAAATTAAACACATATAAAGTTAAGAAAACCTTACATTGATGCAGCGGAATTAATGTCTCCTTCCACTCAGATCTCTAACCCTTGATTCCTTTCTGTAGCAGAGTATAATCAAGATCTGAGCCCGAATGTCCTTCTTCTTCAAGTTTGATCCTTCACAGTCTTCCAATCTATGATTGAGTTACTGCTTGCTGTGTGTGGGCACTTACTCTTTCACTAGGGTCACGAAAAAGATGAAGGGAAAAGAGAGAGAGGTATTTTGGCCAAGGTAGAGAGTGAGGAAGGCTCAGTTTTCTGAAGAGAGAAATTTCTGTCAAAAAGCTAATGAAAGCATGTATTGTGACTGAGCCATCACTTTCTATTTATAGGCAACTACTAGGTCTAGGTTTAGAATTATTTGGCATTAAAATAATGAAAATAATAATTTGAAAAATCAACATTAAGTGGCCGGCCATATGGTGTTATTGGGCCTCACTTAATTTTGCAATTTTATCAAATTTTATCTCTATTTTCTCAAAAATGCCAATTTTCCAATTCTAACCTTTTAAATGCCAAAACTAATTATTACTAAAATAGATTATTAAATAATATTGTCATTTAATTTAATTATTAATTAGACATATAAAGTCCATTAATAAATAAATAAACCTAGAAAACTTTTTTCCTTACAATTTCACCCCTACTTAGTGAAAATTCATAAAATTAGACATAGTCTAACTTTAGAATTATAATTGATCAATCACGAATCAATTAATGAGTCTTACAAGCAGAATGTTCTCAACTAGAATGGGGACCATGGATCTATATGCTGAGCTTCCAATAAGTGAACCAAATTTACCAAGTAAATTCCTACTTATTAATTCTTCGTTGAATCCACTCTTAGAACTTAGAATTGCACTCTCAGACTTATATAGAGCATATTGTATGTTTCACGATACCAATATTCTATCTCATTAACCATTGTTATAATCTTATTGTGATTTAAAGATCCTCTATATAGATGATTTACATCGAGATGGGATTTCTTTACCGTTCTCACCCCTCAATGTATTTTGCCCCTTAAAACACTTAGCTACCTGTAAATGGTGTTTAGTGATCTAATGATTAGTCAGTTAAACAAGAGCTCATCCATTTACTTCTATTTGCTAAGCTCGAAGGGAATCATCACTTAACTTCTATACACCAGTAGAAGCTATAGATTCCATATTTATGTTCAGCACTCCCACTCAATCATACTATCATGTTCCCAAAATATACGTATCACCCTGACCCAAAAGTAGGCTTAACTAATAAATCAAAGAACATGAATAGCACTCCCGAGTTGAGCCCAAGCATATCGTGGATTTAGATTCTTTTAATCTTAAGATCAACTACTGATATTGACTTGGAAAGATATGTATAACGGTAAGTTTGTAATATCTTAACTTAGTTGCAATATCGGTCCAGTCCAATGTATACTCCATACATTCGAAACTAGTATACTTTACTAATGTCCTGGAAAGAACATAACACTTACTCCAAGTGTAAGTACACATCATCGCTGATTATCACATTAGTGTAAATCCAATAACACTGATGAAACAGGGACCAAAACTTTTGATTCATATGATCACAATCACATTCCACTGTGTTGACGATACTGTAATTGTGAATAAACATATGATCTGGATTTAACTGATTTTGTGTGTATGAATGTAATAAACATATTAAACATATTAAACCATTAGCATGTAAAATTCATGCAAACATCAATCACTTCAAATTTCTTATATTGATAACTAATCAGATTGTAAAGAGTTTTATTTAGGGCATAAAACCCAACAAACTCCCACTTGCACTAATATAAAACAAAACGTGCAAATAGGTCAATCTGATATCTTGATCTTCAGATCAAGTGTAGTATATTTGAATCCACCCAAACTTCTGGAAACTAGTTCATAAATACACTTATGAAACATCCTTTACTATATGCTTTACTCATCAAGGGATACTGAAATCTTTACTGTTTTAAATGTACATCTGAATTAACAGAAGACATATCTCTCATATTTTAAAATATGTAATTGAGATAATACAGTGTAGACTTTTCTTCAGTGATATAACTTTCTGGTATTTTCGAATAGACCAAGTTATAGTTCTTCTCCGAGTAGAGCTTGAATTATTATACAATAATTCCTCCACCCCCAAAGTAAGCACCATCTTACAGAATTTCGAAATTAGATGGTGAGATACAAAGACAACTGATACACAGTTCCTTAATATCTGACATATAGATCACTTTCATAAATCCTTCTTGAATATCTTCTAATGTTCCCTATTTGATTACATCTCAGATAGCTCCCACTCAATAGCAGATGTCTGGTTAAATAATACTTTTAACCTCTGATTGTTTAGAGAGTTACCTAGTTGTGACTTTTGTATTAGTCTTAAAACTTTAAGTTAAGACTAAGTCATCAACATAGCAGACTAGTATTTGAAGTGAAAAATACATGCCAGAGATTAAGTAATCAAAATTAAGATACCATCAAATTTTATGAGGATTAAGAATTCTAGGTTCAAGTCATTCGAATGGACTGAACTAGAGTTCTTTATCTTATTCTCATAATTCTGATAAGCTATACCTATCCATGTGAATGGTTAGATTTGCTTTTCAGTAGTGTTCTTAAGTACCTATCACAATTATCAACCTAATGAAGATGGGTATAGAACTTTAAAATTCTCCCACTCAATTAAGGTAGTGTGAAACTTTAACAAAGAACTTTCAAAGGTATCAAACTTTTACTTACAACAGTAAAATCGAAATGGAACATACAATCAAGATCAAGAATTTATATTGACAATAGCTGACTCATTATATTACTTCCATGTTTAAACAAGATATGTGTTTCATAGGGAATTGTGGAATAGACTCCACCCCTAAGAATATAGAGATTATGATCCACCCCTAAAGGTTGTAAAGATCATGATTCTCTTAGTGTGATAGAGTTTATGTGGAGTTGAATACTATCCAGAGTTCATTAGATATAAAAGATCGTTGAACTGTATAGTTTTCTTAACTTTTCTCCACCCCTATCAGATCATAAGATCCTTTTATTAAACAAATTCTTAATAATTGTATTAGAATTAACAATTATTTATAAACATAGAAATAATTTCTAGTGTTTATTTAATATAACTCGATGAAGAGTTGTAAATATAATAGAATTTGCATCAATAATAAAAACACTTACACATACAAACATACAAATATAATGTGGTAATAATTGATGAAGATAAATTAAATGAAGCTCAATCTCATAAATTGCAATAGGGAATTTGAAAAATAAAACTTTATTAATAAAAAAAGTATTGCAACAATATGAGAGAAACAGGGATAAATATCCCTAACTAAAATTTGAAATCCAAATTGTCTTTAAACTAAAACAATTAATTCAAAAATTGAAGAGCTTCATCTTCATATGGACGATTTCACCCTTGGTCCAGCTTTCTGATCAACTCAATTGAGTTCAAGTAGCTTGGCCTATAAGAAGAAGAAAACAAATAAACAAAGTTAGTCGAGAATCATAATTCCAATTGGATAGTAATTCACTAAAACTCTTAAAGTTTATAAATGGAAATTACTTTTTTCTTTGCAAGAAGTTTAGGACACTGGGGTTTCCAATGACCTTTTTCATTGCAGTAGAAACACTTTCCTTTAAGTGTAGCATCACCGGAAGGAACAACCTTTTTATTCTTCATGGCTTTTGTTCGCTTCTTGGTGTTGTTCCACATCTTCTTCGATTTGGGCTTTGAAGCAGAGGTAACATTTGCTTCAGGTTTCATCGTCCCATTACCATTTCCAGGATTATGAGGTTTACTCCTTTTCTTCTTGGGTCCTCCAATCAAATTTTCATAAGTTTGAAGGTCATTGACTAATTCATGAAAGTCAATTTCCTTCTTATTCATGACAGAATTTGAAGTGTATGGTAGAAATGCTGGAGTTAGGCTATTCAAGATAAGACTTACTTGAGTAGCACTATCCATTTCAGCACCATGATCCTGGGCTTCTTGGAAATAACTTGACATGAGGAGAACATGGTCATGCACATTTTGATGAGGTTCCATCCGTGCATTAATGTACTTCTTAGTCGCGTCAAAGCGTGACTGAAGGGATGCCTTACCGAATAGCTCATTTAACTTCGTCATAACTTCAGCAGCCTTCTAAGTTTTAGAAAACCGAGTTTTGAGGGTGTCAACCATGCTAGAAAGCATAAAGTATAGAGCTTTGTCATTTGCTTTCTGCCAACGCTCATACTTTTCTTTCACAGCTTTGGAAGCATTGTCCCCAGGCACTTCAGGTGACGACTCAGTTAAAACAAACAAGGCATTTTCTCCTATCAGAGCAATATTAATGTTCTCATTCCACTTATTAAAGTTAGATCCATTCAGCTTGTTTTCAGTCAACAGTGATAACATGGGATTCATTTTGATAATACAGGATACTACAAAATACTAGAAATCAACAAATAGAAATAAATAATGGTTTAACACAAAATCAATTCAGAAATTATAAGCACATAGCAAGTAGGAATGATATGAGAAAATACTTAAAAAATTCAATCCTAAATAATTTCCAAGGTTTTTCAACAAACTGATATCAGTGTCCCGTTTAGACGAGAGTCAAAGCTACCATCCATTGAATCGAGTTGTCAGCTCATCTAAAATGTTAAACATTCTAGCAACCTTTTATTCGATCAAGATTGGAATCCAGCGTTGTCCCGTTTAGGCGAGAGTCAAGACTATTCTATCTTATGAGCTTCTACCATTGTTTCGCAATTTGCAAGTCAAATATGGTCGCCACCATTAGGGTGATGTATACCATATAAAACACTTACAAACCACTTATCATGCGAGATTAAACGGTGCGAAATTGCTAATGAACGTTCCTCCATTAGGGAGGATTACTCACTAAAACCAACGCGGTGTAAAACCCACAATGGAGATCGAATATCTTAATAATAATAAAGCTCATTCTTTAAAATGTATTTTCTTTATTATTCTAATAAATAAATTCTCATTAAATTCGAAATTTAAAATTGAAATTCAAAAATAAGAATTTAATATAATATTTATAAAATTATACTTAGAGGGTGATTGAAATAAAATTAATTATTTCCATCATAATAATAATCTTAAATATAAATATTAAGGAAATTAATTTAAGTTGAATTAAATTAAATAATTAGCAATTTAAAAATTTCCTTTGAGAATATATTTATTGAGTTCGAAAATTTAAAGTATATAAAAAATACAATTTTCAAAAATAATAAAAATAGAAAAGAAATACTTCAAGCAAAAATATCACCTATCTAGATTTTCTTTTGACTAGTTAATTCAATTTCTAATAATATATATATTTTAAATTCATTTATTTTAAATTAATCAATTAAATGAAAAAATCATTGATTGTAGTTGGTCCAAGAATTAATTGAAATAAATAATTAATTTACAACTCAATCTATTTTTCAAAAAAAATAAAAAAAACTCGAAAATATTGCATAAATACAATGCCATTTTTCGAAATTGATTAATAAAATAAAGGAAAAATATATATTGAAAATTATTTAAATTTAAGTTGAAAAATTAAATTTCAACCTAAAAATAATTTTCTATTTAATTAAGTGTCATGAAAAATCAATAAATATTCAAGTATCATGATTAAAATCAACTTAGATATTTAGATTTTTCAAGTTAATTAAATGTATTAAATTCAAGAAATAATAATTAAGTGTAGGGAAGGCTTAATTATTAATTTCTAGTTTAATACTAGGAAAAATATACTTAATAAAATTGTACAAAAATTAATTATTTAAATAATTAATTTCACAAAGTATAATATTTTCCTATTTAAATATTAGAAATAATAAGTAGTCTAGAAATTACTATCTAGAAAATATCTTATTTGACTAAGTATCTTTTCAACAAAAATTTGAAAAATATCTAAAACTTAAATAATTTCAAATTTAGATTTAATTAAATATCAAAATTAAGTTATAACCACTTAATTTGAAGATATCTTTTTAAGTTAATATTCGAAAAGATATTAACCTAAAAAATATCTAAAATATTCCATTTTAAGTTAATATTCAAAAAGATATTAACTTAAAAAATATCTTAAGAAACTTTAATAACTAATGCCTAGGATTCCTCAAGTTGATTTAAAATTTAAATCAAATATTCAAATTTAAGTTAGATAAGAAAAATCAATTGTTATAACTAATTTATAACTTAAATAGGAATATTTAATTAAATAAGCTCCAGAAAGAATCTAGTTAGTTAAATTCTATATTTAATTAAATACAAGAAAAATACAAATAGTTTGTCTAGAAATAATATCTAAACTAAAAGTGTTTTTCTTAAAATTAACTTTAAAATATTAAAATGAAAATAAATTTCATATATTTTAAAAGTTAATTATGTTGCTAATTCAATTTTATTAGGTCAAACTAATATAATTAACCTAGTACAGTTATTCAAATCAGGCAAATGGGCCTTCACAATTGGGGTAGTTCATGTGAGGGAGTGCTGGATTCAGTATGTCGTACCCACTTCTATGGCTCCCAACTCTCACACAAGGCCCAAAAGAGAGGAATTTAACCTTAAAATAAATAACTATTATTAATTCAATAGGTCCAAGAACTAAATGGACCTAAATAAAATCTATCATGGTGTGACATTTTATTTAGCAACAACCTATATGCATCTATATAATAAAATAAACATATAGGCTCACACAGGTACACACTTGGATGGATCCTATCATGTTGCTAGGTCATACACAGATGAAAGAAGATTGTAAAATTTACCTGTTACAAATTATTAACTTGACCAAGGGAGCCATCAGATCATTAGATCTGGCAAAAAGTAACCATGGCTATTTGCAATCAAGTAATAATAGGTTTTAAAAAATTTACACACAAGCTAAAACCACATACTCCTGCAACAAGGTTAGCTGGATAGTTGGAAGTATGATTTATTTAATTTTAAATAAATAAATTTCAAAATTAATAATTAAATAAACTCAAACCTATAATACTAGGAACAGGAAGTTTTGTTAAGTCCATAGAATAGACTTATTAACTAAAATTTCCTTTTATGTCCTTGTAATAGAAAACTTTAGGTTATTCCATGTGAATGGATTAAACCATAGCTCTATTGGCTTTTCTTCTTAGTTTCTTATCTTGACAATTCATTACTTGTTTAAACTTACAATGGATTTTAATTACTAGTGTCTCCCAAGTCATAAGAAGGTGAGTTCCTAGAAACTCTCCCACTACGAAAAGGTACCGTGAATTATGTCTAAGAAAACTAAATGGTATTAACCTCTTTGGTTGTGACAAAACAACAGAGACAGTGGGCTCATCATATGTCATATAAGATGATAGAACACTTTTGGAATCAAGAAAAAATATCTCCTTTATTTGCTACTTTATTTTCAGACTTAGTCATTTTCTTAGAAAAGTAGTATTTGTTTGAACAAACACTTTCTTATCTATTGACTATGGGATGGTCCAACCCTCATCACTTAGAATAGCTAACAAACCATGGTTAACAGTTCTAGCTTTTCTTAAGATTTTGATTAGGTCATCCATGAATCTAGTAATGATTTACATTAAGTATACAACCATTACATCATTCTGAAATTGCATTACCATGGAAGGAATTAGGCAACGACTAGTTAGTAATCATCAATATGCAACTCGAAATTTCTGGGGAGGTAAGTTTGGATATAATTCAAAAATCAATTTAATGATCTTTGAACTTCATATCTACTAACTATTTCTCCACCCCTAGCAGTTCGCAAGATCTTTAACCACTTACCTTAATGGTTTTAACCAGCGCTAGAAATTAATGAAATTTTTCAAACATTTCAAATTTCTTTGCATAAGGTATAATCTAGAGTGACCGTTTTAAGAATACAACGAAAAACTCATATCCACCCCTGAATGTACATCCATCTGCGAATGAGATCAAATATTTTCAGTGGATATAGGCATATTTGCTCTTTGCAGAGATTGATCTTGTCAAAACCACTATGAATAAGATACAAATGCCATAAATTTAAAAAATGTGGTAGTGTCTTTTGATGACTTAGGTTTAGTTACATCAAAGAGTTCTTAGAATGCTGCAAGTGGATCCTGGTCACAGAATACCTAACTCATATTCCATACAGTTTTAATCCATTAATAGAAGAAGGATATTAAACACTTGAGAAAGTGTAACTGTATTGTATTCTGGAATTAGAAATATAAGAAAATTTCTGTTTGGAATCTAAAATTAAAGTCAGAGACTTAAATTTATACCAAATATAATGAGTAATTCTATCTTGGACCACCATTACTAATTTAACGCTAAGTCTGATTTGCCCATACAAGTAGGAGATTTCTAAGATTGAGGATTTATATCAATTGGGAATAGAATTTCGGCATTATAATCATATGCGTCATTTAGTTTCTTAAGAGAAAATATAGCATGACATGATATGATATATAGACCATTCATCCAATGATATGTTATTGAGCTAATTCGAAATGAATAAGCTAAGAGGAATTAGGATAATTTCGTTTATAAATAAGAATCCAATGATGCTTCGATTAGCGAGAGTCAAAGTAATCTTATTTATACAATCTTCTTGTTTCATATCGTAAAAATACTAGTCTAAGGTGTCATCAATTGATGAACATCTAGATCTTGCATATACAATATTTATCTTTCGACATCTAACACTATTATGTATGTCTAATGGTGAAAATCCATTAGGGATTTATCTCATTAGATAAACAAACCAAGTTAGACCAACAATGAAGATTCAAAATTAAACTACAACTTAATAACAGAAAATAACATGGTTCAATATAAATTCATACACAATTCAGAAATTATAAACATATAGCAAGTAGGAATGACAAGTGAAAATACTAAAACATACAATTCTAAATAATTTCCAAGGTTTTCAACAAACTGATATCAGTGTCCCGTTTAGGCGAGAGTCAAAGCTACCATCCATTGAATAGAGTTGTCAGCTCATCTAAAATGTTAATCATTCTAGCAACCTTTTATTCGATCAAGATTGGAATTCAGCGTTGTCCCATTTCGGCGAGAGTCAAGGCAATTCTATCTTATGAGCTTCCACCATTATTTCATAATTTGCAAGTCAAATATGGTCGCCACAATTAGGGTGATCCATACCATATAAAACACTTACAAACTACATATCTTTCGAGATTAAACGATGAAAAATTGCTCATGAACGTTCCTCCATGAGGGAGGATTACTCACTAAAACAAACGCGATGTAAAACAAACAATGGAGATCGAATATCTTAATAATAAAGCTCATTATTTAAAGAGAGTTGTATTTTCTTTGATTCTCTTTATTTAATCTATTTATTTTAAATATATATTTATTTAATTAAAATTTCCAATTTAGAGTGAAAAATTGTAAATATAAATTTTAATTTAATATTTATAAATTTTACTTAGATGGATATGAAAATAACATGAATTATTTCTATCTTAGTAATAATTTCCAATAAATATTTAGAAAAACATTCAATTGAAGTTGTTACAAAATTAATTTAAATTAATTTACAACTCAAATTTAATTTTCTATAAATATATATTGCATTTCAAAAAATTAAAGTATTCAAGGATACAATTTTTGAAAATGCATGTTAAAATAAAAAATAAATCCTCGAAAAATTATTCTAATTTAATGTTGGCCAAAAATTAATTAATAAAATTAATTTACAACAAAAAATATAATTTTCCTATTTAGTTAAATATATATAAGAAAAATTTCAAATATTTAACTATGATGATGAAAATCAACTTAAATATTAATTTTCTATTTAATTAAATACATTAGAAAAATACCTCAAGCAAAAATATCACCTATCTAGATTTTCCTTTGACTAATTAATTAAATTTCTAATAAAATATATTTTACTTCATTTATTTTAATTAATCATTAAATGAAAAAAATCATTGATTTAAGTTGGTCCAAAATTAAAATAAATAATTTACAACTTTAATCTAATTTTCAAATAAAATTCGAAATTTCAGCATTTAAGAAATGCAATTTCGAAATTTGATTAATAAAATAAGAAAAAATATATTTTGAAGATTAATTAAATTTAGTTGAAAAATAAATTTCAACTAAAAATAATTTTCTATTTAATTAAATGTCATGAAAAAGAAATATTTAAGTATCATGATGAAAATCAACTTAGATATTTAATTTTCAAATTAATTAAATGTATTAAATTCAGGAAATAAATAAATGTATTAATCTCTAGTTTAATACTAGGAAAAATATACTTAAAATAAATTGTACCAAAATTTATTATATAAATAATTAATTTCACAATAAATAATATTTTCCTATTTAATATTAGAAATAATAAGTAGTCTAGAAATAACTATCTAGAAAATATCTTATTTGACTAAGTATCTTTTCCACAAAATTTAAAAAAATATCTAATTTAAGTTGTATTAGAAAAAATCTAGAACTTAAATATTTTCAAATTTAAATTTAATTAAATATCAAAAATTAAGTTGTAACCACTTAATTTGAAAATATTCCATTTTAAGTTAATATTCAAAAAGATATTAACTTTAAAAATATCTAAAATATTCCATTTTAAGTTATTATTCGAAAAGATATTAACTTAAAAAATATCTAAAGAATCTTAATAACCAATGCCTAAACTTCCTCAACTTAATTTATAAATTTTAAATCCAAAAGATATTCAGATTTAAGTTGGTTAGTTATAGATAACTAAATATCAACTTAAATAGGAATATTTAATGAAAAATTTAAATTAAGCTTCAGAAAGTATCTACATGGTTATAATTCTAGATTTAATTAAATACAAGAAAATACATATAGTTTAGCTAAGAATAAAATTCTTTAAACTATGATTTTCTTAAATTAATTTCAAAATAAATGAAATTAATTATGTTGCTAATCAATTTTATTAGGTTAAACTAGTTTAATTAACCTAGTACAGTTATTCAAATCAGGCAAATGGGCCTTCACAATTGGGGTGGTTCATGTGAGGGGGTGCTGGGTTCAGTATGTCGTACCCACTTCTATGGCTCGCAACTCTCACGCAAGGCCCAAAAGAGAGGAATTTAACCTTAAAATGAACAACTGTTATTAATTGAATAGGCCCAAAAACTAAATGGGCCTAAATAAAATCTATCAAAAACTATGACATTTTATTTAGCAACAACAACCTATATGCATCTATAGTGAAATTAAACACATAGGCTCACACATGCACACTTTGGATGGGTCCTATCATGTTGCTAGGTCATACACAGATGAAAGAAGATTGTAAATATACCTGTTACAAATTATTGACTTGACCAAGGGAGCCATCATATCATTAGATCTGGCAAAAAGTTAACCATGGCTATTTGCAATCAAGCAATAATAGGTTTTGAAAACATACAAACAAGTTAAAACACATACTCCTGCAACATGGTTAGCTGGATAGTTGGATGTAGGATTTATTTACTTTTAAATAAATAATTTCCAAAAATTAATTAATTAAATAAATAAAAAAAATTATTTTCGAAAATTTTTAAAAAATTTGGAAAATTTCGAAATTAAAAAAAAATATTTAAAATTAAACCTACAATTTTGAAAAATTAGGTTTCAACCAACCTAAATATCATTTCAAAATTTGCTAACTATTTTTAAAAATTTAATGTTATTTTATAAATAAAAAATTAAAAAAGATAAATGAATATCTTTTTCAGATTTTAAATGTAATTTAAATAAATAAAATAATAAAATTTAAAAGTTAGCAAAATATCTTACATCTATTTAAAATTACATGATTATAGTTATCTTATTTTAAATGTCAATAAGGTCAAATTATTTAAAAAAAAAATTAATTTAAAATCTGACCTTAAATTTAAAAATAAGATAAGATATTATCAAATTTAAAAATAAGATAGATAATTAAGCAAAAAAAAAAAGATAGATACTTATTATTTTTAAATTCAAATTACACTAATATCATGAATTAAATTTAAAAAATATTAATAAATTTAATTATGATAATTAATTGAATTAGGAATAGTAAATGTATAAATACAGAACTACACAAAAAAATCGGAAGTTAAATCCATGAAAAAGCATGAAAAATCGAAGAAAAACGAAAAAATTGCGAGCTGTACAGACGGGATGCATTGCATACCCGTCCGCGCGCGCGTAGGAGTGTGCTGGGTGTGGTTTCTTGGCGCTTTGGGAAATCTGCATGATTTCCGCGCGCAGGCCTTGATGCTCAACCCCGATTTTTCGAAACTTCAAAAAATCATAACTAATTCAAATTAAATCGAAATTGAGTTCTGTAAAAAAGTAATTCCAGAAACAGATATTCAATAATTTTTCACGAAAAATTCACAAACATCAATCAATCATCAAATAACACTCAATACAACATGATACCATCCAAAACATCAAACAATCGTTTTAAAGTCCAAATTTCTTGCAAGAAAATCAATTACCATGGCTTTGAGGTCAGTTGTTGGAAATTATTTTACCAGGATCTTAGATCTACTCACAAGTATGTTGTTTAACACCCTAAATATGAACTTTCTAAAACGATGAAATAAACACATATAAAGTTTAGGAAACCTTACATTGGGTGCAGTGGAATATAATGACTCCTTCCGTTAAGATATCTAGCCCTTGATTCCTTTCTGTAGCAGAGCATTATCAATATCTGAACCTTGATCTCTTTCTCTGATTCTTTAGTGCTGAAACTCCTTCTTGTTGAAAGTCTTTCTTCACGATCTTCCTCACTATGATTGAGGTATCACTTGCTGTGTGTGGGCACTACTCTAACACTAAGAATTTTGAAATTCAAGGAAGAAGAAAGAGAAAGGGTCGGCCAAAGATAGGGAGAGAGAGAGGCTTAGTTTTTTTTGAATCAGAAGCCAGAAGAAAAGTGTGTTAATTTTCCTGAAGCCTTCACTATCTATTTATAGCATTCCACTAGGGTTAGGTTTGAATTATTTGGCATTAAAATAATGAAAATATCAGTTAAAATTCCCTACAAAAGTGGCCGGCCAAGCATAGTGGATTTGGGCCTCACTTTTGCAATTTTGCAGTTTTAACTTTTCTGCATCTGATTTTCTCAAAAACGCCAATTTTCTAATTCAACCATTTAAAAGCCAATTCTAACTATTTAATAACTATAAATAATTCTTAAATAATATTGTCATTTATCATATTTATTAATTGAACCATACAAAGTATCATAATTAACAAATATGCCCCTAAAACTCTTTCTTTACAATTTTGCCCTTACTTAGTGAAAAATTCACAAATAGACATAGTCTAATTTGAAAATTATAATTGATTAATCAAAACAAATTATATGAGTCTTACAAGCAATATTATCTCAACTAGTGCGGGGACCATGGGTCTATATAACCGAGCTTCCAATAAGTAGATCAAGAATTTATTAATAAAATTCACTAACTTAATAATTCTTTGTTGAATCGACGCATAGAACTTAGAATTTCACTCTCACCATATAGAATGCTCTATATGTTCCACCATATAGACACATCATTAGTTATCCATTGTTATAATCCTAATTTGATCAATGATCCTCTATATGAATGATCTACACTGTAAAGGGATTAGATTACCGTTACACCCTACAATGTATTTAATCCTTAAAACACTCAACCCCGTATAAATGATATTTCAGCTTATGTGAAATGAGATCTCCACCATTTATTTTTGTTTGGTGAAGCTCAAAGGAGATCATCCTTTACTTACTATTCGCCAGATAGAAGCTATAGATTCCATGTTTATGTTAGCGCTCCCACTCAATTGCACTACCGTGTTCCCAAAATGTACGTATCACCTTGACGTAAAAGTAGGCTTAACTAACAAATCAAAGAACACGAATAGCCTCTCGAGATTGAGCCTAATCATAACAGGATTAAGATCATTTGATCTAGGATCAACTAGGCGATATTGACTTGAATAGATATTACGGTAAGTTTAATAAATATAAGTCAAAGTTCAATATCGGTCCCTTCCAATGCATACTCCATGCATCAAACCTGAGCTTCACTTTAACTAATGCTCTGGAAAGAACATAGCATTTCTCCAAATGCAAGTAAACTCTGTTGTAGATTATCATATCAGTAAAACCCTATGTCTGATAATTCTAGGAAACTTTATTCACATAGTCATGTTTACTTTCCAATGTGTTGACAGCACAATAAACAGGATCAAGTATGTGAAAAGGGTTTAAGATGAATTCATACATTATGTACATATAATCATGAAATAAATCATGTGAACCATGCAACATTAAATGTTATTTATGACGTATATTAATAAGTAAATCTGATTATATTGAAATGAGTTTTATTTAGGGCATAAAACCCAACATATTCATATTCTTTGATTTGTTAGTTAAGACTACTTTCGGGTAAGGGTGATACGTACATTTTGGGAACATGATAGTATGATTGAGTGGGAGCGATAAACATAAATATGGAATTTATAGCTTCTATACGTGTTTAGAAGTCAAGTGATGATTTCCTTCGAGCTTAGCTAAATAGAGGTAAATGGTAGAGCTCTTGTTTCAGTGATTATATATTACTTCATTTAAACATCATTTACAGGTAGCTAAGTATTTTAAGGAGCAAAATACATTAAGGGGTGAAACGGTTAATTTATCCCTACTCGGTGTAAATCATCTATATAAAGGATTTTTGATCAATGAGATTATAACGATGGTTAAATTTTATAGCATATCTATATGGTGGAACATATAGAGCGTTCTATATAACTGAGAGTGCAATTCCAAATTTTAAGAGTGGATGCAACAAGGAATAAATAAGGTATGGAATATACTTGGTAAATTCGGTTTAGCATATTGGAAGCTCAGTAATATAGGTCCATGGTCCCCATTCTAGTTGAGACCATACTTCTTGTAAGACTCAGATAATTGATTTTAATTATTCAATTATAGTTCTTGGATTAGACTATGTCTAGTTTAAGAATTTTCACTAAGCAAGGGCAAAATTGTGAAGAAAAGATATTCTAGGTTTTATTTATTAATTAAGACACTCTACATGTCTAATTAATAGTTATATTAAATGACAATATTATTTAATAATTTATTTTAGTTATTAAATAATTAATTTTGTCATTTAA
This sequence comes from Cannabis sativa, assembly GCF_029168945.1. NCBI lineage: Eukaryota > Viridiplantae > Streptophyta > Magnoliopsida > Rosales > Cannabaceae > Cannabis > Cannabis sativa. The sequence continues at coordinate 38,137,938 of NC_083605.1, read as the reverse complement.
ATGGTTAGAATGGGAAAATTGACATTTTTGAGAAAATAGAAATGAAAATTGTCAAAATTGCAAAAAACCAAGTGGGGCCCATTAACACCATGGCCAGCCACTTGGAGAGGTTTTTTCCAATTAATATTTTCATTATTTTAATGCCAAATAATTACTAACCTAAAGCTAGTGGTTACCTATAAATAGATAGTGATGGCTCACACTTAACAAGTGGTTCAAGAGATTGTCTTCAGAGAAAAATTGAGCCACTCAATATCCTTCTATAGCCGACACCCTCTCTCTCTCTCTCTCTCTCTCTCTTTTCTTCTTCTAATTTCGAAAAGCTTGAGTGATAGAGTAGTGCCCACACACATCAAGTGGTATCTCAATCATAGTCTGGAAGATCGTGAAGAATCCAAATTGAAGAGAAGGACATTCGGACTCAGATCTTGGTGATACTCTACGACAGAAAGGATACAAGGGTTAGAGATCTGTGTGGAAGGTGACATATTATTCCGCTGCAACCAATGTAAGGTTTCCCAAACTTTATATGTGTTTATTATCGTTTTAGAAGTTCAGATTTAGGGTGTTAAACAACATACTTGTTAGTAAATCTAAGATCCTTGTAATAAATTCCAACACAATCATCATCACGAGTCAGCTTGTTTCACAGTTCTGTAAGCTTTTATTGCTTTGGTAGTTTATTTTAATAGTATGATTTAAGAAAAGCCTATTAGGGGGCATGTTAGTAGGCTGATAGTAGAATAGGCGCATGTTTTCAATTTCCAAATAAGCGGGATTAGTAAGTTTTTCTTTGATCACGGTCTGACCAAAATAGCTCTTGGTTACGCAGGTTGTTCTAATTAGTATGGACGCCAGGCAAAATAGCAGGAGCCAGGGCAATTCGGTTGGGTTTAGTGGTGGTGAGGGAGCTCAGATTCCCCTAAATATACGTGGCTGAGGTAGAGGTCCCAGGGGCAGGGCACGTGGCCAGGGTGATGTTAACCCGCCACAGGCTGCCCAAGCTGATCAGGTTGCCCAAGATTGGGAAAATAGGTTTGCAGCGATGCAAGCCAAGATCAATGAACAAGATCATGAGATTCAGCGGTTGAGAAGCAGGGTGCTCCTGCAGTGCCTGCTCCAGAGATACCAGTGGCACTTGCCCCTGCTGTGCAGGCTGAACTTGTAGTTGTAGTAAACTGAATGGAACCCCTGTATGAAAGGTTTCATAAACGGGCACCTCCAATTTTCCTGGGAGGTCTCGATGTCATGAAATCTAAGCAATGGCTAATTGTGATCACAAGAATTTTGAATTTTATCGGCGTCACCGGTAATGATATGGTGGCTTGTGCCACTTTCCAATTTCCAGAAGACACACTGGTTTGGTGGGACATGGTGACCATGATTCACGATGTTACGAGAATGACCTAGGAAAAGTTCCAGGACCTGTTCAATTCTAAGCTTTACAAGGAAACAGTAGAAGTGCTAAAAGAAAAGAATTCACCCAACTAATTCATAAAGAAAACATGAGTGTTACAGAATACATGACTCAATTTGATTGTTTGGCAAGGTTGGCCTCGAGAATTGTGCCAACTGATTTTAGCAAGAAAGAGAAGTATTTGGGAGGGTTGAATGCGAAATCAGACATGACTTGATGATCACTAGTGATGATAGTACCAACTATGCTGAAATGGTGGATAAGGCCCCGCTAGCTGAGGGTGCAGTGGAGTGCACATTAGAGTGTCGTGGGACTACGGTTGTTGGTGGGGCTGCTACCCCTCCTGCATCAAGCTATAGCACGGGAGGTAGTGGCTCGACCACTGATCAGAAAACAAAGGCATCTACTGCTACTAGTTGCTCGGGTCAGAACAAGAGGTTCCGGAAGAACCAGGGTAGAGACAATCACCAGAGTGGCACCGAAACTCGATACACTTACCCAGAGTGCCCCAGTTATGAAAAGCATCATCTGCAGGAGTGTAAAGGGCAGGGGTGCTTTGAGTGTGGTATGCCACGGCATTACAAAAGGGATTGTCTGCAACTCAAGACTGAAGCACCGAAGACTGCAGTAAAACCCACTCCAACAAGGGTGTTTGCGATAACTTAGGCTGATGCAGAAGCCAGCCCCTCAGTGGTAATAGGTCAGCTCCCGGTCAACAACTCTTATTTATCTGTGTTGTTTGACTCTGGGGCCACTCATTCGTATGTGGCGGCCAGAATTTTTAGTAAATTGGATAGACCACAACATAGTTATGAAGCAGGTTTTGGAACCCTACTACCTGGCGGAGAGTTAGTTACCTCGAAAAGGTGGATTAGGTCTATGCCGATCAGAATGGAGGATAGAGAGTTGAGTGTTGATTTGATAGAGATGAGTTTAGTGGATTTTTATATTATACTGGGAATGGATTTCTTGTCCAAGTACTCAGCCAGTATTGATTGTAAGAGGAAGATGGTAATCTTCCAACCAGAAGGCAAAAAACTGTTTGATTTTGTCAAATTGGTTTAGGGATCTCGGATCCCGGTAATTTAGGTAGTAACAGCTAGGGAATTGTTACGAGAGGGATGTCTAGGGTTTCTAGCAGTGGTTTTAGATACCACTCGGCCTGACTCTGTTTGGCCAGAAGACATCAAGATGGTTCAGGAATCTTTATATGTTTTTCCTGATGAACTTCTGGGTTTACAACCTCAGCGAGAAATTAATTTGTTATTGACTTGGGATCTGGAGCAGAACCGGTTTCTAAGGCCCCTTATAGAATGGCTCCAACAGAACTTAAAGAACTAAAAATTCAACTCCAAGGGTTGCTTGACATAGGGTTTTCTCGGCCTACTGTGTCACCCTAGGGCGCTCCAGTACTATTTGTTAAGAAGAAAGATGGGTTCTTGCGAATGTGCATTGACTACCGGGAATTGAATAAGCTAACAATCAAGAATAAATATCTTTTACCTAGGATCGACGATCTTTTTGATCAACTTCAGGGGAAGACGGTCTTTTCAAAGATTGATCTCTGATCGGGTTATCATCAGTTGAGAATCCAAGAGGAGGTCATCCCCAAGAGAGCTTTCCGCATTAGGTATGGACATTATGAATTTCTGGTTATGTCTTTTGCACTAACCAATGCTCCCGCAACTTTCATGGATTTGATGAATAGGGTATTTAAGCATTTCCTCGATATTTGTGTTATTGTATTTATCGATGACATCCTTGTGTACTCTTTATCAGAAGAGGAGCATGAACAACATCTCCGGATGGTTCTGCAACGACTTCGAGAACACAAGTTACATGCCAAGTTCAAGAAGTGCGAATGTTGGCTATCTCAGGTGTCCTTCCTTGGGCACATTGTTAGCGAAAATGGGATCGAGGTGGATTCGAGAAAGATAAAATCCGTCAGAGATTGGCCAAGACAAAAAACAATGACATAAATTAGAAGCTTCTTGGGTCTGGATGGTTATTATCTTCGGTTTGTAGAAGGGTTTTCTAAAATTTCAATACCCTTAACCGAGCTCACCAAAAAGAATCAGCATTTTGTATGGACGGATAAGTGTGAAGCAAGCTTTCAGGAGCTAAAACAGAGGTTAATCACAGCTCCAGTGTTAGCTCAGCCTTCTAATAAAGAGAAGTTTGTGGTTTATTGTGATGCATCCAGACAAGCTCTGGGGTGTGTACTGATGCAGGCCAATCAGGTTATTGCCTATGCCTCCCGTCAGTTGAACGATTATGAACAATGGTACCGAACTCATGACCTAGAAGTTACCGCAATAGTGTTTGCTTTGAAAATTTGGGGACATTATCTCTACGGAGAGAGGTGTGAAATTTATACTGACCATAAAAGTCTAAAATATTTCTTTACTCAAAAAGATTTGACTTGAGATAGAGGCGTTGGTTAGATTTGGTTAAGGATTACAATTGTGAGATCCTTTACAATCCTGGGAAAGCCAATGTAGTGGCTGATGCACTGAGTAGAAAGAGTCCCGGGCAGGTAACTAGTATAGTTAAGATTTCACCTCAGTTAGCATAAGACATGGTCAAATCAACCATCAAGTTTGTTGTAAGCGAACTTCATAACTTGATGCTACAATCTGATCTGTTAGAACGTATTAAAGCTGCTCAACTAACTGATCCAAAGTTAGTAAAGATTAGATAAGAGGTTTCAGTTGGTCAAGCTAGAGACTTTACAGTGTCAGATAGTGGGATGTTGTTATTCAAGACCAGGATTTGTGTTCCAAATAGCGTGGAACTTAGAAATGAAATTCTTGAGGAGGCTCATACCACTCCATATTCCCTACATTCCGGCACCACCAAGATATATCAGGATCTGAAACCCTACTTCTAGTGGAGCGTTATGAAAAAGAATGTGGTAGAATTCGTATTGGATTACCTAGAACCACGGGTTTATTTGATTCAATTTGGGTTGTGGTAGACCGATTTATGGAGTCTGCTCATTTTCTACCAGTTAATACAACTTTCTCAGTGCATCAATATGCAGATTTGTACGTTAGAGAGATTGTAAGATTGCATGGTGTGCCAAAGTCGATAGTTTCGGATAGAGATCCAAAGTTTACCTCTAAATTCTGGCAGAGTTTGCAATGGGCTATGGGTACCAAACTGAAGTTCAGTATATCCTTCCATCCTCAGACTGATGGACAGTCCAAAAGGATGATTCAGATACAAGAAATAAAGGTACGAGCATGTGTTATGGATTTCGAGGGGTCCTGGAGTAAGTACCTACCGTTGGTAGAGTTCCCTTATAATAACAGTTATCAAAATACCATAGGGATGGCTCCCTATGAATTGTTATATGGCAGAAAGGGAGGATCTCCCATTCACTAGTATGAGACAGGGGAGAAGAAATACTTAGGTCTGGAATCAGTGCAACAGACTAATGAAGCAATTAAAAAGATTAAAGCAAGAATGCTTGCCTCTCAGAGTAGGCAAACGAGTTATGTAGATCTGAAATGTAGAATTGTAGAGTTTCAAGTAGGGGATCATGTGTTTCTACAGGTGTCTCCAATGAAGGGGATCAAGCATTTCGGGAAAAGAGGCAAGTTATGCCCTAGATTTACAGGACCTTTCGAGATTCTTGAGAAGGTTGGAACAGTCGCATATCGATTAGCCTTGCCTCTAGCTCTTTCAGCAGTTCACAACGTATTCCAAGTTTCTATGTTGAGAAATTACGTTTCAGACCCTAATCATGTACTTAGTTATGAAAATCTTGAGCTGCAACCAGATATGTCATATGAAGAACAGCTAGTTCAGATTCTTGAAAGAAAGGATAAGGTCTTTCAGAACAAGACCATATCATTGGTCAAAGTACTCTGGAGAAACAGCAAGGTGGATGAAGCCACCTTGGAGTTAGAATCAGACATGAGAGCTCGATATCCTGAGTTGTTCAGGTTAGATTTCGATGACGAAATCTTTTTAAGGGGGGATAATTGTAAAGACCGCTTAGCTTTAATTTGGAAATTAGCAGATAATTAGGGCTTAATTATGAAAATTATTTATTAGTATTGAATTATTTATTTATGATGATTTATTCGAATTCAGATGCATTTTTATGTCATATATAAAAATTAGATAATTTTGCATGTTTTGTGCCCGGCAATATTGGAACGCGGTGTATGGCTATTAGAATCACATCCTAGAATTTTTAGTATAACGGGACAATAAATTAGACATTATAAATGTTAGGAATAGTCGGGATTTTAGAATTTCCCAAAGTACCCCTAAATGCCTTTTATGCACTTTTAGTGTGGGAGCGGCAAAATGGTCATTTTGCTCCATAAGCTTTTTGTCCTTTAGTGGACTTTGTAGTTATTTATTAAATCTATTTTTATTGTTAAATGGCTGATAGTTATTAAATAAAACCATTTTATTACATTCATTTTACAAAAATAACGAAAATTGGGAAAAAGCTAGAAAAACACTCTCTCCTTCAACTCTCTCTCTCTCTCGAAAATTCCTAGAGCAGCTAGGGTTTGATATTTTATTCATCATTTTAAGTAAAATTCAGCAAGTTCTAAGTGATTTCAAGCTCTAGGTAAGCTCCCAACAGTTTGCCTTTTAGTTTCTTGAATTTCAAGTTAGTGAAATTGCATGTTTTTGAGAATTTGTTAGTTGTTGTTGCTGCTGGTGTTTAGTATTGGTTTCAGAGGTTTATGTATGTTAGATTATGTTGTTTTGAGCATAAATTAAGGCCTGTTAGTAGTTGTATTCAAGTTTTGAGTTTTAGAACTCAAACTTAAAGCTTTAATTGTGTTTTTTAATTCTGAGCTTGGGTAGTTATGTTATTGCTTGGAAAATGTTTATTCGGGTACAATATGCAGGTCTAGAAAGTTTGGTTGAGTTTGGAACCAATTTGGTTAGGGTTTGAAGTTTTTTAGGTTTCCTGAGTAAAACCGGCTGACCAGCTTTAAAATGCCTATAAAACCGGTTACCCAGATTTTGAAGTAGGGTTCCCGAAATATTCAGGTTGTCGATTCGCATTAGTTTCAGGTTTTTGGTTGGTTAATTCCCTGCTACTTTTGGGTATTGCTATATTAATTTGTAGTAGATAGGGTTTTGGTTTAAAGCCTAAGTCCCGGTTGTGATTTAGTGAGTCACTTATTCGTGTTGTTATCAATGTTATTTAGGAGGCTGTAATTTGTCGAGCAGTTGTTCCACTCAGGTTGACCGGCATACCTGAATTCGAAATTGAGGTAAGATTAGTATAATGTCATGCATATGTTATTACATGTTTAGCATACATGTTGTTTATGCCTGTTAGATTACATTGATAGTAGTAATAGTATACGTAGAGTTGTACTAATTACTGATAAATGTATGTTGGCTGAAATACTGATCGATGCTATCACATCAATATGGCTAGAGTATGACTAGCATGTTTAGTATAGGCTGACATTATGGTCGATAGTATTGTCGTATGAACGTTCTAGACTCAGTACCATGTGGGACACGAGGATTAGGGTTATGATCGGGTGTATGGGTGCCAGGTTATAACCCAGGATATTAGTATGTTTTATGTTATGCTTTTCTTACGTAGTCTGTCGACTCACAGTGCTATTTCTATGTGTAGGTAAGGGCAAGGCTAAAGATTAGGAGCCGTGAGAGTGAGCAGGTGAACATTGTACATATCGCGGCGGTTATGCCTGGAGCGTACGATCTTAGGGGACATCAAGGCTTTTGCTGACAGTCGCTAGGCGACAAATATTTTGTATATGTCTACATAAAACTTTTATGAATGTATTTTATAAACGGGATCCTAGAATTTTATATATGTAATACTTTAAAGTTCTAATTAAATAAGTAAATTTTAATTAGTTACGATGTTGAATAACCTCGTTGATTAGCAACAAGCTGCACTGTGCGTTAAAAATCACGCTAAAACACCTATATTAGTTAGGGTGTTACATATAACATAATGAACACATTAGCAAATTACTAGAACATATTCTTGATCCTGTATTTTGTTGCAATTTATATGTTACTCTTATAATACAAATTGATACCAATAAAGTTCTTGGACATAGTATCATAGTACCTTATTTGAGTGGGAGAATTTTAAAATTCTAAGCCCATCTTAATCTTGATGACACTAGTAATAGGTTACTATGTTATGATTGTTGGGTTTTATGCCCTAAATAAAACTCTTTACAATCTAATTAGTTATAAATATAAGAAATTTGAAGTGATTTTTGTTTGCATGAATTTTACATGCTAATGGTTTAATATGTTTATTACATTTACACACAAAATCAGTTAAGTCCAGATCATATGTTCATTCACAATTACAGTATCGTCAACATAGTTGAATGTGATTGTGATCATATGAATCAAAAGACTAAGTTCCTGTTTCATCAGTGTTTTGGATTTACACTAATGTGATAATCAGCGATGATGTGTACATACACTTGGAGTAAGTGTTATGTTCTTTCCAGGACATTAGTAAAGTATACTAGTTTTGAATGTATGGAGTATACACTTGACTGGACCGATATTGCAACTTAATTAAGATATTACAAACTTACCATTATATCTTTCCAAGCCAATATCAGTAGTTGATCTTAAGATTAAAAGAATCTAAATCCTGATATGCTTAGGCTCAACTCAGGAGTACTATTCATGTTTTTTGATTTATTAGTTAAGCCTACTTTTGGGTCAGGGTGATACGTATATTTTGGGAGCATGATAGTATGATTGAGTGGGAGTGCTGAACATAAATAAGGAATCTATAGCTTATACTACTGTATAGAAGTCAAGTGATGATTCCCTTCGAGCTTAGCTAAATAGATGTAAATGGATGAGCTCTTGCTTAAGTGACTAATTCTTAGATCACTAAACATCATTTACAGGTAGCTAAGTGTTTTAAGGGGCAAAATACATTGAGGGGTGAGAACGGTAAAATTATCCCATCTAGATGTAAATCATCTATATAGAGGATCTTTGATCGCAATAAGATTATAACAATGGTTAAATGAGATAGCATATCTATATCGTGGAACATATAATATGCTCTATATAAGTCTGAGAGTGCAATTCTAAGTTCTAAGAGTGGATTCCACGAAGAATTAATAAGTAGGTTACTTAGTAAATTCGGTTCACTTATTGGAAGCTCAGCATATAGATCCATGGTCCCCATTCTAGTTGAGAACATACTGCCTGTAAGACTCAATAATTTATTTGTGATTAATCAATTATAATTCTAAAGTTAGACTATGTCTAATTTGTGAATTTTCACTAAGCAGGGGCAAAATTGTAAAGAAAAGAGATTCTAGGTTTATTTATTTATTAATAGACTTTATATGTCTAATTAATAATTAAATTAAATGACAATATTATTTAATAGTCTATTTTAGTTATTAAATAAAAGGTTATGGCATTTAAATAGTTAGAATTGGAAAATTGAAGTTTTTGAGAAAATAGAAATAAAATTTGTGAAAACTGCAAAACCAAGTGGGGCCCATTACACACACCATGCCAGGCCACTTAAAGTGGTTTTTCAAATTGATATTTTCATTATTTTAATGCAAAATAATTCCTAACCTAAACCTAGTAGTTGCCTATAAATACAAAGTGATGGCTCAGTCAAAATAACACACTTTTCATTAGTTTTCTGTCAGAAAATTTTCTCTTCACAAAACTGAGCCTTCATTTTCTCTATAGCCGAAATCTCTCTCTCTTTTCTTCTTCATAAATTTCGAACCTTAGTGATAGAGTAAGTGCCCACACACAGCAAGTGGTAACTCAATCATAGACTGGAAGACTGTGAAGGATCACACACAAAGAGAAGGACATTCGGGCTCAGATCTTGATAATACTCTACGACTGAAAGGATACAAGGGTTAGAGATCTGAGGGGAAGGAGACATTAATTCTGCTGCATCAATGTAAGGTTTTCTTAACTTTATATATGTTTATTTATCGTTTTAGAATGGTCATATCTAGGGTGTTAAACAACATACTTGTGAGTAGATCTAAGATCCTGCTAAAATAAATTCCAACAACTGGTATCAAAGCCATGGTAATTGATTTTCTTGCAAGAAATTTGGACTTTAAAACGACTGTTTGTTGTTTGGATGGTTTCATGTTATGTTGAGTGTTATATGATGATTGATTGATGTTTGTGAATTTTCGTGAAAAATAATTGAAATTCTGTTTCTGGAATTATTTTTATTGGATAGTATGGAAAAAAATTAAGTAATTTACTTTTTTAGAGAACTCATTTTCGATTTAATTTGATTTAGTTATGATTTTTTGAAGTTTCGGAAAAAATCAGGATCGTGCATCAGGGCGACGCACGCGGACAGCACGCATTCAGACACGCTGCTCGACGAGCGCCTGTCTGAACCGCTCATCCGCGCGCGGAAATGCTGCAATCCCTCCCCTGCGCAGAGGTTTCTCGGCAGTGCAACCCTTGAGCGCGTGCGGACATGTATGCACAGCATACTGTCCGTACAGCTCGAATTTTTTTCGTTTTTCTTCGATTTTTCATGTTTTTTCATGGATTTAAGTTCCGGTTTTTTGTGTAGTTTTGTATGTAGACATTTACTATTCCTATTTCAATTCTAAATATCATAATTAAATTACTTAATATTTTTTTTAATTTAATTCATGATATTAGTGTAATCTGAATTTGAAAATAGTAAATATCTATTTTTTTTTCTTAATTATCTATCTTATTTTTAAATTTGATTATATCTTATCTTATTTTTAAATTTAGGGTCAGATATTAAATTTTTAAATTAAATATTTTTTTTAAATAATTTGACCTTATTTAAATTTAAAATAAGATAACTATAATCATGATATTTTAAATAGATGTAAGATATTTTGCTAACTTTTAAATTTTGTTATTTTATTTATTTAAATTAAATCATAAAATGTTAAAAAGATATGTATTTATTTTTTTAATTTTTATTTATAAAACAACATTAAATTTTTAAAAGTAGTTAGCAAATTTTGAAATGATATTTAGGTTAGTTGAAACCTAATTTTTTAAAATTGTAGGTTTAAATTTAAATATTATTTTATTTATTATTAATTTTGAATATATATTTATAAATATTTAATTTTTTTTAATTCAAAATAAATATTTTTTTATTTAATTTTTTTTTCGAAATTTAATCATTTAAAATTAAATAAATCCTACATCCAACTATCTAGCTAACCTTGTTGCAGGAGTATGTGTTTTAGCTTGTTTGTAAGTTTTTTTTTTAAAACCTATTATTGCTTGATTGCAAATAGCCATGGTTAACTTGTTGACAGATCCAATGATCTAATTTAACTCATGGTCAAGTAAATAATCTGCAACAGGTAAATTTTACAATCTTCTTTCATCTGTGTATGACCTAGCAACATGATAGGATCCATCCAAATGTGTGCCTGTGTGAGCCTATATGTCTATTTTATTATATAGATGCATATAGGTTGTTGCTAAATAAAATGTCACACCATGATAGATTTTATTTAGGTCCATTTAGTATTTGGACCTATTCAATTAATAACAGTTATTTATTTTAAGGTTAAATTCCTCTCTTTTGGGCCTTGTGTGAGAGTTGGGGGCCATTAGAAGTGGGTACGACATACTGAACCCAGCTCCCCCTCACATGAACTACCCCAATTGTGAAGGCCCATTTGCCTGATTTGAATAACTGTGCTAGGTTAATTATATTAGTTTGACCTAATAAAATTGAATTAGCAACATAATTAACTTTTAAAATATATGAAAATTTATTTTCATTTTAATATTTTAAAGTTAATTTTAAGAAAAACACTTTTAGTTTTAGATTTTTTTTTTCTAGACAAACTATTTGTATTTTTCTTGTATTTAATTAAATAAAGAATTTTAACTAACTAGATTCTTTCTGGAACTTATTTAATTAAATATTCCTATTTAAGTTATAAATTAGTTATTTTAACTGATTTTTCTTATGTAACTTAAATTTGAATAGTTTATTTAAATTTAAAATTAAGTTGAGGAATTCTAGGCATTAGTTGTTAAAGATTCTTCAGATATTTTTTAAGTTAATTTTTAAACTTAAAATGGAATATTTTTCAAATTAAGTGGTTACAACTTAATTTTTGATATTTAATTAAATCTAAATTTGAACATATTTAAATTCTAGATTTTTTCTAACAGCTTAAATTAGATATTATTTCAAATTTTTGTTGAAAAGATATTAGTCAAATAAGATATTTTTTAGATAGTTATTTCTAGACTACTTATTATTTCTAATATTAAATAGGAAAATATTATACATTGTGAAATTAATTATTTAAATAATTAATTTTGGTACAATTTTATTTAAGTATATTTTTTCTTAGTATTAAACTAGAGATTAATAATTACGCCTTCTCGACACTTAATTATTTATTTCTTGAATTTAATACATTTAATTAAATTGAAAAATTAAATATCTAAGTTTATTTTTATCATGATACTTAAATATTTATTTTTCATGACACTTAATTAAATAGAAAATTATTTTAGGTTGAAATTTAATTTTTCAACTTAAATTTAAATAATTTTAAAAATATATTTTTCTTTATTTTATTAATCAATTTCGAAATTGTATTTTAATTATGCAAGATGATTTTGAATTTATCTTGAAACATAGATTAAGTTGTAAATTAATTATTTATTTTAATTAATTCTTGGACCAACTTAAATCAATGATTTTTTCATTTATTGATTAATTTTAAAATAAATAAATTTAAATATATTATTTGAAATTGAATTAAGTATTTCAAAAATAAAGTTTTATACTTTATTTTTCAAAATACAATAAATATATTCTCATGAAAATTTATTTTAAGTTGCAAATTAATTTAAATTAATACAACTAAAATTAATGTTATTAATATTTATATATCAAAATTACTACTAAGATGGAAATAATTCAATTTCTTTCAATCGCCATCTAAGTATAATTTTATAAATGTTACATTAAATTCTAATTTAGAATTTTAATTCTAAATTCGAATTTAATGAATATATTTTATTAGAATAATAAAGAAAATACATTTTAAAGAATGAGCTTTATTATTATTAAGATATTCGATCTCCATTGTTGGTTTTACATCGCGTTTGTTTTAGTGAGTAATCCTCCCTAAGAGAGGAACGTTTATTAGCAATTTCGCACCGTTTAATCTTGAAAGATAAGTCGTTTGTAAGTGTTTTATATGGTATGGATCACCCTAATGGTGGCGACCATATTTGACTTGCAAAATATGAAACAATGGTAGAAGCTCATAAGATAGAATAGCCTTGACTCTCTCCTAAACGGGACAACGCTGGATTCCAATCTTGATCGAATAAAAGGTTGCTAGAATGTTTAACATTTTAGATGAGCTGACAACTCTATTCAATAGATGGTAACTTTGACTCTCGCCTAAACGAGACACTGATATCAGTTTTTTGAAAAACCTTGGAAATTATTTAGGATTGTATTTTTTTTAGTATTTTCTCTTATCATTCCTACATGCTATGTGCTTATAATTTTTAAATTGATTTTGTGTTAAACCATTATTGATTTCTATTTATTATTTTGTAGTATCCTTTATAACCATGATGAATTCCATGTTATCACTGTTGACTGAAAATAAGCTAAATGGATCTAACTTTCCTAAATGGAATTAGAACATTAATATTGCTCTCATAGGAGAAAGTGCCTTGTTTGTGTTAACTGAGCCGTCTCCTGAAGTGTCGTGGGATAATGCATCCAAAGCTGTGAAAGAAAAGTATGAGTGTTGGCAGAAAGCAAATGACAAAGCTCTATACTTTATGCTTTCCAGCATGGTTGACACCCTTAAAACTCGGTTTTCTAAAACTGAAAAGGCTGCTGAAGTAATGACAAAGTTAACTGAGCTATTCGGTAGGGCATCTCTTCAGTCTCGCTTTGACGCGACTAAGAAGTACATCAATGCACGAATGGAACTCCATCAAAACATGCGTGATCATGTTCTCCTCATGGCAAGTTATTTCCAAGAAGCCCAGGATCATGGTGCTGAAATGGATCATACTACTCAAGTAAGCCTTATCTTGAATAGTCTGACTCCAGCATTTCTGCCCTATACATCAAATTATGTCATGAGTAAAAAGGACATAGACTTTCATGAGTTAGTCAATGACCTTCAGACATATGAAAATTTGATTGGAGGACCCAAGAAGAAAGGGAGTAAGCCTCAAAATTCTGGGAATGGTAATGGGATGGTCAAACCTCAAGCAAATGTTGCATCTGCTTCTAAAACCAAATCGAAGAAGAAGTGGAAAAACACTAAGAAGTGTGCAAAAGCCATGAAAAACAAAAAGGCTGCTGTTTCTCGTGAGACACTCTAAGGAAAGTGTTTCTATTGCAATGAGAAAGGTCATTGGAAACCCTAGTGTCCTAAACTTCTTGCAAAGAAACAAGGTATTTCTTTCTATAAACTTTAAGAGTTTTAGTGAATTATTATCCAATTGGATTTATGATTCTGGACTAACTTTGTTTATTTGTTTCTTCTTCTTATAGGCCAAGCTACTTGAACTCAGATGCTATCTTCATGAATTGGATCGGAATGTTGGACCAAGGGTGTAGATCATCCAAGATGAAGATAAAGCTCAATTATCTATTTTGAATTAATTGTTTTAGTTTAAAGACAATTTGGATTTCGAATTTTAGTTAGGGATTTTTATCCCTGTTTTTCTCATATTGTTGCAATACATTTTTTTTATTATTAATAAAGTTTATTTTATTTTCTATTCAAACAAATTGCTATTTATGAGATTGAGCTTCATTTACTTTATCTTAAACACAATTACCACATTATATTTATATGTTTGTATGTGTAAGTGTTTTTATTATTGATGCAAATTCTATAATATTTACAACTCTTCATAGAGTTTTATTAAATAAACACTAGAAATTATTTCTATGTTTATTAATAATTTTTAATTCTAATACAATTATTAAGACTTTGTTTAATAATTTTTATTATTTCTATCTTTTGATCTGATAGGGGTGGAGAAAAGTTAAGAAAACTATGCAGTTCAACGATCTTTTATATCTAATGAACTCTGGATAGTATTCAACTCCGCATACACTCTATCACACTTAGAGAATCATGATCTTTACAACCTTTAGGGGTGGATCATAATCTCTATATACTTAGGGGTGGAGTTTATCCACAATACCCTATGTAACACATATTTTCTTTAAACATGGAAGTAATATAATGACTTAGCTATTATCAATATAAATTCTTGATCTTGATTGTATGTTCCAATTTATTTTTACTGTTGTACTAAAAATTGTTACCTATAAAAGTTCTTTGATAATGTTTCACACTACCTTAATTGAGTGGGAGAATTTTCAAATTCTTTACCCATCTTAATTAGGTTGACACTTGTGATAGGAACATAAGAACACTATGAAAAGCAAATCTAACCATTCACATAGATAGATATAACTTATCAAAATTATGAGAATAAGATAAAAGAACTCTAGTTCAGTCTATTCGAATGACTTGAACCAAGAATTTTTAATCCTCATAAAATTTTATGGAATCTAAATTTTGATTACTTAATCTCTAGTAGGTATTTTTTACTTCAAATACTAGTCTGCTATGTTGATGACTTAGTCTTAACTTAAAGTTTCAGACTAATACAATAAGTCACAACTAGATGACTCTCCAAACAATAAAGATGTTAAAAGTATTATTTAACCAGACATCTGCTATTGAGAGGGAGCTATCTGAGATGTAATCAAATAAGGAACATTAGAAGATATTCAAGAAAGATTTATGAAAGTGATCTATATGTTAGATATTAGGGAACTGTATATCAGTTATCCTTGTATCTTCACCAACTCATTCGAAATTATGAGATGGTGGTTACTTTGGGGGTGGAGGAGTTATTCTATAATAATTCAAGCACTACCAGGGAAGACTTATAACTTTGTAAATTCAAAATTACCAGAAAGTTATATTACTGAAAAAAAGTCTACAATATATTATCTCAATTCCATATTTTAAAATATGAGAGATATGTCTTCTGTTTATTCAGATGTACTTTAAAACAGCAAGGATTTCAGTATCCCTTGATAAGTAAAGCTTATAGTAAAGGATGTTTCATAAATATTTTATGAACTAGTTTCCAGAAGTTTGGGTGGATTCAAATATACTACACTTGATATGAAGATCAAGACAACAAATTGATTTATTTGCACACTTTGTTTTATGTTAGTGCAAGTGGGAGTTTGTTGGGTTTTATGCCCTAAATAAAACTCTTTACAAACTAATTAGTAATCAATATAAGAAATTTTAAGTGATTTATGTTTGCATGAATTTTACGTGCTAATGGTTTAATATGTTTATTACATTTACACACAAAATCAGTTAAGTCCAGATCATATGTTCATTCACAATTACAGTATCGTCAACACGGTGGAATGTTATTGTGATCATATGAATCAAAAGACTAAGTCCCTGTTTCATCAGTGTTTTTGATTTACACTAATGTGATAATCAACGATGATGTGTACTTACACTTGGAGTAAGTGTTATGTTCTTTCCAGGACATTAGTAAAGTATACTAGTTTTGAATGTATGGAGTATACATTGGACTTGACAGATATTGCAACATAGTTAATATATTACAAACTTAACGTTATATCTTTCCAAGTCAATATCAGTAGTTGATCTTAAGATTAAAAGAATCTAAATCCTGATACGCTTAGGCTCAATTCAGGAGTACTATTCATGTTCTTTGATTTATTAGTTAAGCCTACTTTTGGGTCAGGGTGATACGTATATTTTGGGAACATGATAGTATGATTGAGTGGGAGTGATGAACATAAATATGGAATCTATCGCTTCTACTGGTGTATAGAAGTCAAGTGATGATTCCCTTCGAGCTTAGCTAAATAGATGTAAATGGATGAGCTCTTGTTTAAGTGACTAATTCTTAGATCACTAAACATCATTTACAGCTAGCTAAGTGTTTTAAGGGGCAAAATACATTGAGGGGTGAGAACGGTAAAATTATCCCATCTCGATGTAAATCATCTATATAGAGGATCTTTGATCACAATAAGATTATAACAATGGTTGAATGAGATAGCATATCTATATCGTGGAACATATAATATGCTCTATATAAGTCTGAGAGTGCAATCCTAAGTTCTAAGAGTGGATTCAACGAAGAATTAATAAGTAGGAATTTACTTAGTAAATTCGGTTCACTTATTGGAAGCTCAACATATAGATCCATGGTCCCCATTCTAGTTGAGAAAATACTCCTTGTAAGACTCAATAATTGATTTGTGATTAATCAATTATAATCCTAAAGTTAGACTATGTCTAATTTGTGAATTTTCACTAAGTAGGGCGAAATTGTAAAGAAAAGAGATTCTAGGTTTATTTATTTATTAATAGACTTTATATGTCTAATTAATAATTAAATTAAATGACAATATTATTTAATAGTCTCTTTTAGTTATTAAATAATTAGTTTTGGCATTTAAATGGTTAGAATTGGAAAATTGGCGTTTTTGAGAAAATAGAAATAAAATTTGTGAAAACTACAAAATCAAGTGGGGCCCATTACACACACCATGGCCGGCAACTTAAAGTGGTTTTTCAAATTGATATTTTCATTATTTTAAAGCCAAAAAATTCCTAACCTAAACCTAGTAGTTGCCTATAAATAGAAAGTGATGGCTCAGTCAAAATAACACACTTTTCATTAGTTTTTTGTCAGAAAATTTTCTCTTCAGAAAACTGAGCCTTCCTTTTCTCTCTATAGCCGAAATCTCTCTCTCTCTCTTTTCTTCTTCATAAATTTCGAACCTTAGTGATAGAGTAAGTGCCCACACACAGCAAGTGGTAACTCAATCATAGATTGGAAGATTGTGAAGGATCACACACAAAGAGAAGGACATTCGGGCTCAGATCTTGATAATACTCTGCGACAGAAAGGATACAAGGGTTAGAGATCTGAGTGGAAGGAGACATTAATTTCGCTGCATCAATGTAAGGTTTTCTTAACTTTATATGTGTTTATTTATCGTTTTAGAAAGTTCATATTTAGGGTGTTAAACAACATACTTGTGAGTAGATCTAAGATCCTGGTTAAATAAATTCCAACAATGATCATGATAGGAACTTTGAAATTCCAACAATGATCTTGGGAAAACAATAATTCAACACATTCTTGCCAATTATATCAATTGTAAACAGCAGGGAAACTTTTTCCCTAAAGCTTATAACCCTATAAATAGTGATCTATTCTCACTGGGGAAAAGGAAAAAAACTTATCAAAGAATACATATTCAATGATATTATTGTAAGAGCTCTAAGAAGAAGAATCATTGCATTCTTTGTTCTTAAGTCCATACAAATAAAGGGGAGTAGGCTATTACAGAACAGCTCGAGGCCGAACCTTTATAAAAACTCTGTGGCTTTATTTATTCCATTATATTATATCTATATTATACTACTTTTCGCTTACAATTAAGACTCATTGTCGTTGGCCGAAAGCGAGGTCAACAGTATGGATCAAGTAGGCAGATCTCTATTGAGAGAGAGATATGGCC
Source organism: Cannabis sativa (assembly GCF_029168945.1). Taxonomy (NCBI): domain Eukaryota; kingdom Viridiplantae; phylum Streptophyta; class Magnoliopsida; order Rosales; family Cannabaceae; genus Cannabis; species Cannabis sativa. The sequence goes on along the minus strand of NC_083605.1, from coordinate 38,119,897 downwards.
TTAGACCATCTCCAATGGAAGATGTAAAAATTGTGATATATTTAGCACAAAAAGTAGTTTTGTGGTAAATTTACACAAAATTTTAGCTTTGTGCTCCAATGCACAATTACAAAATTTTGATGTAAAATTTAATATCTAATTAATTTTTTATTAAAAAAATAAAATCTAATATCTTTATTATCAATTTTATTATTATTTTAATATGTAAGAGAATAAACAAAATAATATAAATGTTTCGTAATTTAATGTGATAGTTAAATATACTAATAAAATAATAGAAGTGACATAAATAAAAATGAAAAAGTAGTGCATTTATTGTGGTGTAAATTTTACACCATAGTAAATGTTGTGCCAAATTAGGCACAAAATTCGCTATGTGCCAAATTTACATCACGCTATATTTTAGCTTTTCACCACTTATTTACACCTCCATTGGAGATGCTATCTTAGAGGCGTGTGACTGGGAGGAAGAGAGAAGGCCCTTTTGGGTGTGTAAGAGAGAGAGAGAGAGAGAGAGAGAGAGAGAGAGAGAGAGAGAGAGAGAGAGAGAGAGAGAGAGAGAGAGAGAGAGAGAGAGAGAGAGAGAGAGAGAGAGAGAGAGAGAGAGAGAGAGAGAGAGAGAGAGAGAGACTAGGGTTTCAAACTTAGAGGCTTAAAATGAGACTTAGGTTTTCTAGGTTAGAGTTATGTCATTAATATAGGAGAGCTTAAAACCTTATTTACAACTGAAACCCTTAGATATTTACATATTAAATTGATTAAATATAAAAGACTAAGTTGCCTTTATTTTATGAATTGATCTAATGCAAAAATTAAAAATATGGTCAATTTAAAAACTGAATTGTTGCTTGTGTAATTTTGATATATAGACCTTACCCTGTTTGATGCATTGTCAGTTGAAGCCTTGTGTGATTGTACATAAGGTTGCTTCTAGGAAAATTGTGAAGGACAAATATTTGAAAGATGGAAAGTTCTCGATTCACAATGATGAATACCTACATAAAAATTACCATCTGGTATTCATCAAAGAAGTCGATGTTGAGAAAGCACTGCTTTTGTGTGCCATAGGTGCAAATGCATTGACAACAGTAGGTCAAGCTATAAAAATTTACGTAGCATGGCCAAAAGACTACCTTACACCTATTGGAAAATACTTGGCATACTTTAATTTGTTTATTTAACTTATTGTGTTTATTGATTAATGAGATTTCTAACTTTATTGTTTTTTCCATATCTATAGACACAATAACCTACCAAGCAAATTTAGAAGCAACTCGTGAGGAGAAGTGGACAAGATTTTGGAAATTTACTCGGTCCTCTAACATAGCCTCCAAAGCACCCTGAGAGACCGAGTAAGCCAACAAGTCATAGTCATTATGTCAAACCATGACAAACTAGCTTAATCATTACCTTCTTGAACTCCGTCAAAAGGTGGCCAAAGTCATCCATAATCCAATTCTAGGTTGCTTATGATCTATTTGTGGTCGAAGATGACTCTATTTGGCTTGTTAAAAATGAAATTCATGAATTGTGCACCATGCAATACTTGGTAGCGCAGCCGATAGGAGTTTGATGCAAGTATGATTCCTATTTCTTAATAATAAACTTGATAATATTCTTTTGACACTAACGGTGGCACATGAAAGAAAGAATATTTGACATCAATGGGCTGAACAGAGTATATGAATTTTCAAATCCAGGTGTGATTGCCACCAAAGCAGGGTTTGACAATAATCGTTGTCAAGCACTAGTCACTCTTACGACTAGGATGACCGATCAAGATAAAGGGGTTATTTCCCCTATAACAATCGGTATATGTAGATTTAAAATGATTATAATTACATTATTTATAACTTTTCATAATATTTATTATTATGTATTAATAGTTTTACACATATTTGTTCCTGCGAGAAAATATTTCACTGGATGCTTGTACTCATCCAACCAAGTACGCAAACAGTGGCGTTCATGTAAGTTCTATATCCAACACCAAAATATGTAAGCATGTTTTATAATTATAAATTTATATACTCTAACTTTACTTTTTGTCTAGATTGTTCACCATATACAATCAAATGATAGGACAACCTGATAGACCTATCCAGTGGATAAGTCCTATATTTCTGGAACAACCTGACGACAAATAATGTGGATACCACATCGTAAAATTCATTGAAATTTTTATGACTGTAGGAGATCCAATAGAGGTGTTGACACAACCGATAAAACAATTAATAGGCATTATACTAAATATTAGTCTTTATTAAATAGCATATGATAATATATAGTCTTTACTAATTAGTATATACCTTTGTTTTACAGGATAGAATCTCCACTTTGTACAAAAATAACGAGATAAATGTTATGCCTGATCGGTGGATTCTTTATGTGAAAGCAGAAGGAGAGCAACAATAGTTGTCTTGTTTTGTGTATATATCTCGATTTATTGTTACTATATATATTTTTAAATATATTTAGATGATTATTAGCGTTAACTTAAATGTTGTCCCTAAATAAAATTTTAAATATATTTAGATGATATTAGTTTTAGTTTAATTATTGTGACTATACATATTTTTAAAAAATTTAAAAATTAATGCAGGGGAAAAAACGGCAGAAAATTCACATTTCTACCCTATTTTTCCATTATAATGACTTAAGAAAATCGTTGATAAAAAAACTTTTTAAAATAAAAAACATAACTAGTACTATAAGGCATGACTCAAAATTGTAGCCTATAAAAGGGTATAGGTGACGGTTTAAAGTAGTGCCCTATATATAGGTAACAGTTTAAACTGTCACATATAGTATAGGGCACGGTTTTAAACCGTTGTCTACACCTTGTTCTAGGCGACAGTTTTAAACTGTTGAGAATTTTACTTTAGCAACTATGTTGAACTATCACCTTATCTACTCATTTTGTGACGGTCGTATAAGCGACGATTATGAAAACTAGCGGGAATACTTTAAACCACTGTTTAAAAATCTCGAGAAAAACCATTTTTGTAGAAGTAATTTTTAACAGTAGATTATGATTTAATGGTAAAAATTTGCTTCTGATTGTGATAGTCATTTTTTGGAGCTTAGCGAGACCCGTTATGGATAACTCTAAGCTTATTTTTGTAACTCACTTGGGGTGAAATTTCATATAGATAACGTCATAATTGAAATTTAATGTGAGGCATGAGTTGATAGATCATTGAAATAGCTTTGAAATGCAAGTTGAATCGCATCAATCAAATAAATATTGAGTGAGTTATGGGTATTTTACTGAAGGCAATTGATGACCGAGCGCCCAGGTTGATATCCATCACCCATGTTGACATATGACATCAACCTGGACGCTGGGTAAGTGTAAAAACATCAATTTGACGTATTTTAAGATGCCTAAGTGATATTTTGACATAACTTAATCAATTTTTATGTTTTGGCAAAGCTTTTCACCAGTTCCTAGAGATGCTGTTGTTTTGCGGAGATAAGAGACTCGAAACTCTTCATTTCTAAGTGAGTTTCCCTTGTTGGAAATGAGAAATGTGAAGTTGTGAATTTTAATTTTCTAACTTCATGGATCTTAGTTATTGTGAAAAACCAGACGGACGGTTCAAACAAAATCAAAATTGGAAAAGCAGAACCCAACAAACAAGGCCATTTGTCAAACTCGACGTTGGGTACTCATTCTCGAGCTACCAAGATGTTGTTTTGATACTTCCATGGTTCTTGAACTTGAGGACAAGGTCTTATACCTCATTTTTGACCATTCCAGATTCATCGGTCGAATCAAATTTGGCATTTAAGTGATTGAAACCAGTGCACATGGTTTATTGTCATTCTAGGAAGTGTTGTTTGGTCCCAAAAAGTGGCTCTTTCCCCATTTTGGATGAAGATGAAGAAGATGCAAAATTTTAATCAATGATCTGATACATGGAAGGCACCCAAATTGACATGTTCTGGGGGCTAGGTTCCTGATAATTGTGTGCTTCAGTGCTAAAAAAGTAACTTTCTCTAAATCTAATCCTAATGCCTCAAATATAACCGTTGTATGTTTAGTTTATGTCCCAATGCAATGTTTGACCCATTTTAACTACTTCGGCCCCAAAAACTGAAACCCTAGTTGGAAAAGTCAACTTGGGCACCAAGTGAAACCCTAGGTGCCCAGGTTGGCTTCTGGAGAGCAAGTTCGTGTAATTTTTACTTCTAGGACTTGGATTTGATTTCTCTATGTCTTGATGATTTATAATACTAAAAGATAGTGGGTTGGATTCATGTTATTGATGTTAAAACTTCCATCATGAAGCTTTTGAAGTCAACATAGGCATAGGGCTAGGGTTCCTTTCCAGGTCGACTACTATAACTGAGCTCTACTAATCTATGTGACTTTATCCTGCTTTCAACGTGTCAAACATTATTTTCCATGTCACGAGGGAAAGGTTTCGGGCTAACATTAAGCTTTTACTTAATTATATTATACAGGTTCTTAAACTTGTTCGTTACTAGCTTAGCCGGACAGGCCCATACTTACATATTGGGAAGTTGGTAGTGTAATTGAGTGGGAGCGCGTTAATCATAGATATGGAATCTATAACTTCTATAACTATTTAGAAGTAAAATGATAGTTTCCTTAGAGCATGGCTAAATCATATAAATTAAAGAGGCCTTATTTCAATATTTATATTAGTTTAACGAAATATCATTTATAAGGAGCTAAGTGTTTTAAGGATAAAATACATTGAATGGTAAAATGGTAAATTTCACCCTATCAATGTAAACTATCTATATATTAGTGAGTTGAGTATAAACCCTTATTATTCAATGTGGTACTCAGATCTCATTGGAAGATCGTGCAACAATGTCACTTATTAGGTTAAGGGAAGCGATCCAGGTAAAACAGAACAGGAATTAAGGGTTTGAGATTGAATGGAAGGAGTCACTTATTTCCACTTCCATTATTGTATGGTTTCTTAATCTTATATGTGTTATTTTTCATTTTTATTGATTTCATATTTTGGATGTTAGACTATATATGTAATAATCAAACATAAATGTTAGTTAATTAAGATCCTGTCAAATGTTAGACCCAAATATTGGAAGTTGTATGAGGATCACAAAGCTGAAGTTTAACAGAAGATCCAATCCACTTTAGCATCTCTGAAAGAAGAACTCTGTCAAACTAAGGAACACAAGGAAAAATTAAAGGTTCGGCTGGTCTCCCAAAGAGATGATTTTAAGACGCAGACCCGAGAGGCTTATTCCTTAGAAGAGGAGGGTCACAAGAAAGACTTGATCATTTCGGGTCTGCATAATGACTACGACCAATTGAAAAAGTCAAAGGAGTCACTGTCAGTTAATTATGACAACTTGGAGTTGCACTATAAGGCCACCCACGTGGCCAACACCACTTCCAAAGAAACATAGAAAATCTACAAAAGGAGGTTGCTTAAAAACAGATTAATGGTGCAAAAGCTTTAATTGCTTTGGCAGCTATGTAGCGAATGAGGGATAGTGCAGTTCAGACTATCAAGGACGCGGCTGATAGTGAGGCCAAGCTAGACAGTCTCCACCTGCATTCCTTAGACATGTCTTCTACAATACTTCTGCATTATTTATGGAAGAAAGATCCCAACGTTCTTCGACTCCTGAGGTTTGACAAAGAGGAATTCATCAAGAAAGTGTGTGCCATTGACAATGATACTTATCTTGAGAAATATCCCCCTGGTGTTAATAGCAATGAGGAGTCAAACGTTGATGTCCCATAACCTGAGCATTATGTCGAGGCTAAAGTATCATTTGGAGAGATTGAGATAGAGGTTTTTCATTGGTGCTGATCAACAAAATCCAAACCCTACCTCAAAGCCAATCCATAACAAATCTCAAAAGGATCTAATCAACCAACTCTCTCGCAAGGCAAAGGAGTAGCCTCATCTTCCTTTACTTTTTTGCTTTCTTTTGATTTTAACTTAGTTTTGGGGAAAATTTGAAGTGCCTTAAATTCTCACACAGATCATCTTTGATATACATTTATAAAGGGTATTGCAGCATGCAATCAGTCTATAATCACTCGCATTTTTTGGGCTGTCAATCTTGGGAATAAGAGAGAATGTTGTCTCATTAATCTCTCTTGGGAGGATTCCATTTTGAAATAACCCTACGATTGCTAGAGAAACATCCTCACAAATCTCATTCAGCTTACTCTTAATTAAGCTAGAACCAAATCCATCTAGACCCGGGCTTTTGGAAGTGTTGATACAATACAAGGCTTTGTTTACATCAGCTTCTTCACTATGTTCTTGAGATTTGTTTCATTGGAGTCTTTCCACCGATCAAGAATAACATCTTTAAATCCCTCTCTAAAAGACTAATGGTTACAGTAACAAAAATGACTTGTACCAGTGTTACTACCTTCAACAGTCTCAAGAAGGCAATAGCTATGGTTCGAAATCACCCCACCATTTGTCGTGTTCGGGTAGTGATCTAAACAAGCGACTTAGAGAAATCTCTATCAAGTTTTGAATAGTTTGTCACACCCTCCTCATGTTTGTTAGACCAAGTATAAAAAGCCCCAATACTTTTAAGTTCATCCACTTGACCTGAAGCGAGCCAATCTTGAGCATCCTTAATGTCTGAAGCCTTAACTTGTCTACATCCACACCTGTCTTTATAGGAGATCATAGCATTGAAGTCACCTAGAATGAGCCACAATTTTGGAAAAGTACCGAAGATAGCAAGTTTGTTCCAAATATCTTCCCTCTCAGTTAAGGAATTACTTCCATAGACAACCGTTATGAAGAATTCCTCTTTGAAGCCAACCATTTTCATTTTACAATGCACAAACTGAATATCCTCCAAGATCACCTCTACCTTTACCAACTGATCAATTCAAAATAACTTAATGCGATATGATAAAATCTAAAAAGAATACGAATTCAAATTAGGAAAATTATTCGTTACATTCTCAACTTTCTCAAGTCTAATTTTTGTCTCAAAGAGATCCCCAAAACCAACTTTATTTTCTTTGCAAATATCAGACAAATCCAGTTGTTTCTCTTTTTTATTCAGCCCTCTAACGTTCCAACCAAAGATGTTATACCTGACCATCATTAGAAAAATGATGAACGTTTTCTGAAGCCTTAGCTTCCTCATCATTTAGCACCTCATTAACGTTACTGGTTGTGGCTTTAGAATTTTTTGCAATACAAGCTTAGCACCTTTCCTTTGAGGAGTTATCCACTATCATCTGTCATTGTTCGAACCCTCAACATTCTCACTAGCACAAGTTGAAGGTTGCTTCTCTTTTCCATCTGTTAAAGTCGAACCAGCTACCTGATGACCAGCTCCAATCTCCTTTACAAAAATAGGAAGCTACAACATTTTTGAACCAGAAATAGCCTATTGCTGCATTTTCGAACTAGAAACAGCCTGTTGTTTTATCACATGAGTAGCTACTTCTAGGTCTTTTTCTCATTTGCTTCAACTGTTTCATCCCTTTGTTCTTTCTTCGTCCAAGCTACTGGTTTCCCCTTGTTACAGCTCGATACAATGTGGCCCAAAAGATCACAGATAACACATTTCGAGGGTAACCATTCATACTCAAAAATTTTCTCCATAAATTGTTTTCTTTCACTCACATAAGCTATGCTCTTTGGAGGACTATCAGAGACTTCTACATCAACTAAAACTCTGGCATATATGATCATGACCTCTTCAGAGTGATTTTATTAACCATGATAGGTTTATCTATGGTGCTAACCAAGGCACTCAAATTGTTTTTCCCCCAATATTGTAATCCCAACCAGTTTAGTTTTACCCAAATAGGAACATACCTAACCATTTGTTTTGTATCCATGTCCGAAGACCATAGCCTAAGCGCCATAGGCTTTTTGTCAAAATGAATCACCCCAATTTCAAGAATAAGATCTTTGTTCACCAAGGTGAATCCAAAATGCATTCTAACAATTTTATCCACTCCTAAGTTCCTCCGAATTGTCTTAATAAATCCTTCAAACACATTAAAAAGGGGTTTCACACATAAAACTATACAAATAATTACAGATTTCCAATAGGATGCCTCGATTTCAACTTCCTCTAGGTCAAGCTTGGCAATAATTTGGTGTTTAGTCTAATCCAAATAAGAAGAGGGAGTTTAAATCTGGCTTACCTTGAATTTGCTCAAAGCATCCATTTTTGTCGCCTAGAAATATTTTTTCTCCATCTCTTCGACCCAGCTAATAATATGAAGACAATATCTCGAATCATTTAGACCTGCATTGTCCTCCTTCAATTCAATCTCCATTTCTTTGCTCGGGTCTAGGAATACCTCATTGAGCTTACCTGATTCCTCTTGGATCAAAGGAGGCTCGTCTGGTTCTTTCTCCACCATTGCATTCAAAATAGCTGGTTTTGACACCACCTTTGTTCTCTTTTCGATGAGAGCAGAGCATCAGCACACCATTAATTTTGTTTTTTTTGTCTCTCTACCTCTCTAGTCCTTTATTTCTCTTGAAGATGAAGAAAGCTTGTAGAAATTTTTGCAGAGGTTCATCACATAGAAATTTTGTTCACCCTTTGTACATAAAAAATGGGGGTATTTACAGGCTTAAGTACGGGTAAGAGAATTCCCCTTACCCACCTAGGGTTTTGTACCATAGTCCGTTGTAAGGGTAGGAAAAAACAACTTCAAATCGGACCTTTTGGCCTTGAAGAATCTTCTCCATCATATGGTGTGCAACGATGGTGAGTAGTACTGTATGGATTAGGGACAAGTGTCGCCCATAGGTTTGTCCTTGATGAATTTGTTGGGTTTTGTGCCCTAAATAAAACTCATTACAATCTGATTAGTAATCAATTTAGAATTTTGAAGTGATTTATGTTAACATGTATTTTTCATGTTTATGGTTTAATATACATATTTAATATATGCACAAAATCAGTTAAGTCCAGAACATATATTCATTCACAATTACAGTATTGTCAATACAGTGCAATGTGATTGTGATTATATTATTCTAAAGACTAAGTCCCTGTTCATCAGTGTTTTGGATTTACACTGATGTGTTAATCAGCGATAAAGTATACTTACACTTGGAGTAAGTGTTATGTTCTTTCCAGGACATTGGTAAAGTATACTAGTTTTGAATGTATGGAGTATACATTGGACTGGACCGATATTGAACTTGGTCAAAGATATTATAAACTTACCGTTGTATCTTTCCAAGTCAATATCAGAAGTTTATCTTAGATTAAAAGAATCTAAATCCTGATATGCTTAGGCTCAATCTTAGGAGTTCTATTGATGTTCTTTGATTTATTAGTTAAGCCTACTTTTGGGTCAGGGTGATACGTATATTTTGGGAACATGATAGTATGATTGAGTGGGAGTGCTGAACATAAATATGGAATCTATAGCTTTTACTGGTGTATAGAAGTCAAGTGATGATTCCCTTCGAGCTTAGTTAAATAGAAGTAAATGGATGAGCTCTTGTTTCAGTGACTATATATTAGATCACTAAAACATCATTTACAGGTAACTAAGTGTTTTAAGGGGCCAAATACATTGAGGGGTGAAAACGGTCAATTTATCCCATCTTCATGTAAATCATCTATATAGAGGATCTTTAATCACATTAAGATTATAACAATGGTTAAATGGGATAGCATATCTATATCGTGGAACATATAATATGCTCTATATAAGTCTGAGAGTGCAATTCCAAGTTCTAAAAGTGGATTTAAAAAGGAATTATTAAGATTAGGGATTTACTTGGTAAGTTCGGTTCAACTTATTGGAAGCTCAGCAATATAGATCAATGGTCCCCATTCTAGTTGAGACCATACTGTTTGTAAGACTCTATAATTGATTTATGATTAATCAATTATAATTCTAAAAGTTACATTATGTCTAATTTGAGAATTCTCACTACGTAAGGATGAAATTGTAAAGAAAAGGGTTTCTAGGTTTATTTATTAATTAAGAGACTTTGTATGTCCAATTAATAATTATATTAAATGATAATATTATTTACTAATGTATTTTAGTTATTAAATAATTAGTTTTGGCATTTAAATGGTTAAATTGGAAAAATGGCATTTTTGGGAAAATAAATATAAAATTTTGGAAACTGCAAAACCCAAGTGAGGCCCAAGTCACACTATGGTCGGCCACTTTATTGTGTTTTCCAATTATTATTTTGAATTTTTAATTGTCAAGTAATTGCTAACCTAAACCTAGTAGTAATAGGAAAGTGGTGGATCACACCAAATAAGTCAGTTAATCAATTACTCAGTAAAAGAGGAAACTGTTTATTTTGGAAAGTTGAGCTTCCCTTTCCCTATATATAGCATCCCTCCTCTCTTCCCTTTGCATGCATCATAACACACAAAATCAAGAGAGCAAAAGAGAGAGAGAATTCGAAATTCTTTGTGAGAGAAAAGTGCCCACGCACAACAAACAGTACCTCGATCATAGATTGGAAGACTGTGAAGGATCACATCCATCTGAAGGACATTCGGGCTCAGATCTTGATTATACTTTGCGACAGACAGGAATCAAGGGTTAGAGATCTTAGTGGAAAGGAGACACATTATTTCGCTGCCATCACTGTAAGGTTTCTTAACTTTTTATGTGTTTTATTTATCGTTTTAGAAGTTCATATTTAGGTTGTTAAATCAACATACTTGTGAGTAGATCTAAGATCCTGGTAAAATAAATTCCAACAACTGGTATCAGAGCCATGGTAATTGATTTGCTTGCAAGAAATTTTGACTTAAAACGATTTGTTTGTGATTTGGATGGTATCATGGTGTGTTATATTGATGTTTGATTGATGTTTGTGAATTTTGGGAAAAATAATTGATTGCCTGTTTCTGAAATTATTTTTATTGGATTGTTTGGAAAATTCTAAGCAATTTACTTCTTTACAGAACTCGATTTCGATTTTATTTGAATTAGTTATGAATTTTTGAAAATCGGGAAAAATTAAGGTGGTGATCACCTCTTCCACGCGCGCGGAAGGGCTGCTTGCAGCCTCCCAGCGCCGTGGAAACAAGGCAAATCACCTCCCTTGCGCGCGTGGGTGGTATGCAATGCATACCATCCATACAGCTTGCAATTTTTCTTCGTTTTCTTCGATTTTTCATGCTATTTCATGGTATTAATTTCATATTTTTGTGTAGTTTTGTATTTTGATTTTTACTTTTCAATTTTCAAATCTAATATCAGAAATAAATTAATTTGAATTTTTTAAATTTAATTTTAGTTATTAGTGTAATTTGAATTTGAAAACAAGTAAAAATCTATCTTTTTGTTTGATTTTATATCTTATTTTTAAATTTGATTATTTTGTCTAAATTTTTAAATTTAAAGATCATATATTAAATATTTTTTTAAATTTATTTGACATTATTTAAATTTAAAATAGGATTACTATAATCATGTAATTTTAAATAGAAGTAAGATATTTTGCTAATTTTTTAAATTTTGTTATTTTTATTTAAATTAAATTATAAAATTAGAAAAATATTTATTTTTTTTATTTTATATTTAATGTATAAAATAACTTTAAAAATTTAAAAGGTGGTTAGCAATTATTTTTGAAATGATATTTAGGTTAGTTGAAACCTATTTTTTAAAAAAATGTAGGTTTAATTTTAAATTTTTTTTATTATTATTTTATTTTATATTTAAATACCGAAAATATTTTTTTTAATATTTAATTATTTTCTAATTTTTTTTTTAAAATTAAATAATTCCTACATCCAACTATCCAATTGATCTTGTTGTAGGAGTATGTGTTTTAGCTTGTGTGTAAGTTTTATAAAACCTATTATTGCTCGATCTAAATTGCCATGGTTAACTTGTTGACAAATCCAATGATCTAATTTTAACCCATGGTTCAATTGTCAATAGGTCAAGTAAATAATTTGTAACAGGTAAATTTTACAATCTTCTTTCATCTGTGTATGACCTAGTAACATGATAGGATCCATCCAAATGTGTGCCTGTGTGAGCCTATATGTTTAATTTTGTTATAGATGCATATAGGTTGTTGTTGTTAAATAAAATGTCATAATTTTTGATAGATTTTATTTAGGCTCATTTAGTTTTTGGGCCTATTTAATTAATAACAGTTGTTCATTTTAAGGTTAAATTCCTCTCTTTTGGGCATTGTGTGAGAGTTGGGGGCCAATAGAAGTGGGTACGACATACTGAACCCAGCTCCCCCTCACATGAACTACCCCAATTGTGAAGGCCGATTTGCCTGATTTGGATAACTGTACTAGGTTAATTAAATTAGTTTAACCTAATAAAATTGATTAGCAACATAATTAATTTCATTTATTTTGAAATTAATTTAAGAAAAACATAGTTTAATGAATTACATTCAAAGCTAAACTATATGTATTTTCTTTTTTTAATTAAATATAGAATTATAACCAACTAGATTCTTTCTGAAGCTTAATTTAAATTATTTCATTAAATATTCCTATTTAAGTTGATATCAGTTATTTTAAATTTCAAAATTAAGCTGAGGAATTTTAGGAATTGGTTATTAAGATTCTTTAAATATTTTTTTTAAGTTGATATTTTTTCAAATATAAACTTAAAATGGAATATTTTCAAATTAAGTGGTTACAACTTAATTTTATATTTAATTAAATCTAATTTGAAAGATATTTAAGTTAATTTTTTAGATTCTTCTAAAACAACTTAAACAAGATATTTTTTCAAATTTATTCTATTTTAAATTTCGAATTAAAATAATAATTGAAATTTAATTTTTCATTATGATAATATGGAATAAATGATTAAATAAAATACATATTTTAAAATAATGAGCTTTAATCAAGAGACATTCGATCTCCATTGTTGGTTTTACATAGCTTTTGTTTTAGTGAGTAATCCTCCCTAATAGGGGAACATTCATTAGCAAGTCAGCACCGTTTAATCTCGAAAGATAAGTAGCTTTGTAAGTGTTTTATATGGTATTGATCACCCTAATGGTGGCGACAGTATTTGACTTACAAAATATGAAACAATGGTGGAAGCTCATAAGATAGAATAGCCTTGACTCTTGCCTAAACGGGACAACGCTGGATTCCAATCTTGATCGAATAAAAGGTTGCTAGAATGATTATCATTTTAGATGAATTGACAACTCTATTCAATTAATGATGCTTTGTGACTCTCGCCTAAACGGGACACTGTATCAGTTTGTTGAAAACCTTGGAAAATAAACTATGTTAGATTTAGTATTTTTATAACATATGTTATTATTTGTTATTTTCTGAACATGTGTATGAATTTATTTGAACCAAAACCTTACTTCTGTTTTATTGATGTGTTGTAGTGCCAATATGAATAACCCTCATCCCGATCCACTCCTAGTTAATATCTTAGCAAAAGAAGTCTATAGTCTGACAATGCATCCTGGTAGTTGCATAAACTCACACCTATTGATGATGAATCTGAAATTCTAAAAGGCAAATCTACTGGGAATTGAATGATCAAAAGAACAATGGGTACAATTCATTCTTAATAGTCTTCCTCTAGAGTATAATAGATTTGTTGTATCTTACATGATAAACAATTTTAACTCCTCCGACATGGACAAGCTCGAAGCAGAATTACGAGCTCATGAACGGAATCTGATTGCAATGGGACCCCCTGGGTTTACAAATCTTAATAAGAGGAAAAGTATTAAGCATGAAGGCTCTAACAAAGCTGCTTCTTCAAGTACAATTATCAGACATAATCTTCTATGTTCAAATTGTAATGAAAAGGGACATCAAGAAGAACGATGTCCCCGGCTTCTAAACAATTCAAACGAAGGTAATGCTTTTGTCTTTGAATCATGTGTTTTAGAGAACGACAAATCCACTTGGATTGTTGATTCTGGGTCTACTAACCATGTATGTTCTTCATTGCAGCTGCTTGAAACTTGGGAAAATCTGCTTCCAGAAGAGTTAAAGCTTAATGTTGGGAATGACGAGTTAGTGTCGGTCAAAGCTAGAGGAAAAGCCCGTATCAAGTTTCAACAAAAATTTTTAATTTTAGAAATTTTTTTACTTATTCCCATTAGGGTGATCAATACCATATAAAACACTTACAAAGCTACTTATCTTTCGAGATTAAACGGTGCAGACTTGCTAATGAATGTTCCCGTATTAGGGAGGATTACTCACTAAAACAAAAGCTATGTAAAACCAACAATGGAGATCGAATGTCTCTTGATTAAAGCTCATTATTTTAAAATATGTATGTTATTTAATCATTTATTCCATATTATCATAATGAAAAATTAAATTTCAATTATTATTTTAATTCGAAATTTAAAATAGAATAAATTTGAAAAAATATCTTGTTTAAGTTATTTTAGAAGAATCTAAAAAATCAACTTAAATATCTTTCAAATTAGATTTAATTAAATATAAAATTAAGTTGTAACCACTTAATTTGAAAATATTCCATTTAAGTTAATATTTGAAAAAATATCAACTTAAAAAAAATTATTTAAAGAATCTTAATAACCAATTCCTAAAATTCCTCAGCTTAATTTTGAAATTTAAAATAACTGATTTCAACTTAAATAGGAATATTTAATGAAAAATTTAAATTAAGTTTCAGAAAGAATCTAGATGGTTATAATTCTATATTTAATTAAATACAAGAAAATACATATAGTTTAGCTTAGAATAAAAAATTCTTTAAACTATGGTTTTCTTAAATTAATTTCAAAATAAATGAAATTAATTATGTTGCTAATCAATTTTATTAGGTTAAACTAATTTAATTAACCTAGTACAGTTATTCAAATCAGGCAAATGGGCCTTCACAATTGGAGTGGTTCATGTGAGGGGGTGCTGGGTTCAGTATGTCGTACCCACTACTATGGCTGCCAACTCTCACACAAGGCCCAAAAGAGAGGAATTTAACCTTAGAATGAACAACTGTTATTAATTGAATAGGCCCAAAAACTAAATGGGTATAAATAAAATCTATCAAGAACTATGATATTTTATTTAGCAACAACAACCTATATGCATCTATAATAAAACTAAACACATAGGCTCACACAGGCACACAATTTGGATGGGTCCTCTCATGTTGCGAAGTCATACACAAATGAAAGAAGATTGTAAATATACATGTTACAAATTATTTACTTGACCAAGGGAGCCATGAGTTAAAATCAGATCATTGGATCTGTCAACAAGTTAACCATGGCTATTTGCAATCCAGCAATAATAGGTTTTAGAAACTTACAAACAAGCTAAAACACATACTCCTGCAACAAGGTTAGCTGGATAGTTGGATGTAGGATTTATTTAATTTTAAATAAATAATTTCGAAAAATAATTAATTAAAAAAATAAAAAAAATTATTTTCGAAAATTTTTAAAAAAATTTGAAAAATTTTGAAATTTAAAAAAAAAAGTTTAAAATTAAACCTACAATTTTAAAAAATTAGGTTTCAACCAACCTAAATATCATTTCAAAATTTTCTAACTACTTTTAAAAATTTAATGTTATTTTATAAATAAAAATTAAATTAAAAATTAAAAAAGATAAATGAATATCTTTTTCAGATTTTAAATGTAATTTTAATAAATAAAATAACAAAATTTAAAAGTTAGCAAAATATCTTACATCTATTTAAAATTACATTATTATAGTTATCTTGTTTTAAATTTAAATACGGTCAAATTATTTAAAAAAAAGATTTAATTTAAAAAATTTAAAATCTGACCTTAAATTTAAAAATAAGATAAGATATAATCAAATTTAAAAATAAGATAGATAATTAAGCAAAAAAAATAGATATTTACTATTTTTAAATTCAAATTACACTGATATCAAGAATTAAATTTGAAAAAAATATTAATTAATTTATTTATGATAATTAGAATTGAATTAGGAATATTAAATGTATAAATACAGAACTACACAAAAAATCCGAAGTTAAATCCATGAAAAAGCATGAAAAATCGAAGAAAAACGAAAAAATTGCGAGCTGTACGGATTGTATGCATTGCACATTGTCCGCGCGCGCAACAGGTAGTGCATGGGCGAGAGAACTTGGCGCAGGAGGCTGCCAGCAGACTCTCCGAGCGCGGAGCCCAGGAATTCAGACAAAATCTTTGTCTGCGCGCGTGCTGTGCGAGGGACAAGCCTCGTGCGCGCGCACGTGTGTAGTTGCACGACTCCGATATTTTTCGAAACTTCAAAAAATCATAACTAATTCAAATTAAATCGAAATTGAGTTCTTTAAATAAATAACTTGCTTAATTTTTCCCATACTATCCAATAAAAATAATTCCAGAAATAGATATTCAATTACTTTTCACAAAAATTCACAAACATCAATCAATCATCAAATAACACTCAATACAACATGATACCATCCAAAACATCAAACAATCGTTTTAAAGTCCAAATTTCTTGCAAGAAAATAATTTACCATGGCTGTGAGGCCAGATGTTGGAAATTATTTTACTAAGATCTTAGATCTACTCACAAGTATGTTGATTAACACCCTAAATATGAACTTTGTAAAACGATGAAATAAACACATATAAAGTTTAGGAAACCTTACATTGGGTGCAGCAGAATAATATGACTCATTCCATTCAGATATCTAGCCCTTGATTCCTTTCTGTAGCAGAGCATTATCAATATCTGAACTTGGATCTCTTTCTCTGATTCTTTAGTGCTGAAACTGCTTCTTGCTGAAAGTCTTTCTTCACGATCTTCCTCACTATGATTGAGGTATCACTTGCTGTGTGTGGGCACTACTCTAACACTAAGAATTTCGAAATTGAAGAAAGAAGAAAGAGAAGAAGTGGTCGGCCAAAGATAGGGAGAGAGAGAGGCTCAGTTTTTTCTGAATGAAAAGTCAGAAGAAAAAGTGTAATTTTCCTGAAGCCTTCACTATCTATTTATAGCATTCCACTAGGGTTAGGTTTGAATTATTTGGCATTAAAATAATGAAAATATCAGAGGGAAACCCTACAAAAGTGGCCGACCATGCAATGTGGATTTGGGCCTCACTTTTTACAATTTTGCAGTTTTATCTTTTCTGCATCTGATTTTCTCAAAAATGCCAATTTTCTAATTCAACCATTTAAATGCCAATTATAACTATTTAATAATTATAAATAATTATTAAATAATATTGTCATTTATCATATTTATTAATCGAACCATACAAAGTATTATAATTAACAAATATGCCCCCAAAACTCTTTCATTACAATTTCGCCCTTACTTAGTGAAAAATTCACAAATAGACATAGTCTAATTTGAGAATTATAATTGATTAATCAAAACCAATTACATGAGTCTTACAAGCAATATTATCTCAACTAGTGCGTGGACCATGGGTCTATATAACCGAGCTTCCAATAAGCAGATCAAGAATTTATAACCTAAATTCACTGACTTATTAATTCTTCGTTGAATCCACGCATAGAACTTAGAATTGCACTCTCAGTATATAGAATGCTCTATATGTTCCACCATATAGACACATCATTAGTTATCCATTGTTATAATCCTAATTTGATCAGTGACCCTCTATATGAATGATCTACACTATAAAGGGATTAGATTACCGTTACACCCTACAATGTATTTAATCCTTAAAACACTTAACCCCATATAAATGATATTTCAGCTTATGTGAAATGAGATCTCCACCATTTATTTTCGTTTGGTCAAACTCGAAGGAGATCATCCTTTACTTACTATTCGCCAGATAGAAGCTATAGATTCCATGTTTATGTTAGCGCTCCCACTCAATTGCACTACCGTGTTCCCAAAATGTACGTATCACCCTGACCCAAAAGTAGGCTTAACTAACAAATCAAAGGACACGAATAGCCTCTTGAGATTGAGCCTATTCATAACAGGATTAAGATCATTTGATCTAGGATCAACTAGGCGATATTGACTTGAATAGATATTACGGTAAGTTTAATAAATCTAAGTCAAAGCTCAATATCGGTCCCTGCCGATGCATACTCCATGCATCCAACCTGAGCTTTACTCTAACCAATGCTCTGGAAAGAACATAGCATTTCTCCAAATGCAAGTAAACTCTGTTGTAGATTATCATATCAGTAAAACCCTATGTCTGATAAATCTAGGAATCTTTATTCACATAGTCATGTTTACTTTCCAATGTGTTGACAGCACAATAAACAGGATCAAGTATGTGAAAATGGTTTCAGATAAATTTATACATTATGTACATATAATCATCACTACAAGAAAATACATTTTCAGCGACTAAATTTTTTGTGACCAAATCAACTTAGTCACTAATAGTTAGATTTTGTGACTAATTTGTAGTCGTAAATAATTTTAGTCACGAGACAATGTTTATTTGGAACCAAAAAAATCAATGACCAATTTTTTAGTCACTGTTTGTTATATTTAGTGACTAAAATAGTATTTAGTCACTAAAACTGTTGCGCCAAATTATAATAGTGGCGAGACTAATAATTTTTGGTGACTAAAATTATTTAGTCATTAAAAATTTAAAATTTGTGACGAAATAGTTAGTCAGTAAAAGTTAATGATCTTTTACAACTAAAATATTAGTCTTAAAATATTTTATTTTTACAATTATTAATAATTTATATGTACCAAGTAATTATTTAGTTTCTTTAAAATATAAGATTAATTATTACTATATTGAATATACATTAACTACTAATTTAATCCTTAAAAAAATATGATTAACATAAATTATATTTTTTTAAAAAAAAATATATATAGTTATTGAATTAGTAGCAAATATATAGTTAAAAAAATTATTTTTTACTAACAAAATATCATAACAAATAGTGAATTTTACTACTAAAATTTTGATGCAAAATAAATTAATTTGATTTATGATTTTTAAGTTGAATTTATTTTTAATATTTAATTTTAGTTACTACAACAACAATCCTGGCCCCTCATCAAACTTAACATCCTGTAAATCACAACAGTATTATTAATATTATTATTACAATTCTCTTAGCATCCAGATCACTTGAAAAGAACAGAAGCTTTTTCTGTTTCAGTCAAGTTAAGTTACAATAATAATACTTTGTTAATGTTACAATTTATTAATGATAACACTTTTTTTTTAGATGTAATTGCAACAACCCACAAGAGGAGAAGGGAGAGAAACAATTACAAACTTGGAAAAAGAGAGTCAACAAACTCTTTTAATGATAACACTTTGTTAATGTTAACTTCTGTATTTTCTTTATTTGAATTGTCACAAATGAAATCTAATGTAATTACTATTTGATAAAATCTTATTATTGGTATATTAACCTAAATATTTAATACATGTGTTAAAAATAAAATTGCTTATAGAAGAGTCTCCAGGTTGGCCACCAACTTGCATCACTAACATCAGCGTGCTACTGTAATTATGCAGAGGTAGAAACTGTTGAATCCAACATGATAATCCACTTGAATTATTCCACCTTCATCAAGTACTGAAAACAATATCCAAACAGCGATAATGAGCACAATAAAGCCAAAACCAATAGACAAAACAATACTACCTTTCATCGTTATCAAAAAATTTCCAAAGTACAAAACATTATTGTTGTACTGTCTCCCTAATTGAGCCACATTAAGAGTTGGTAATCCTCAGGCTTTTTGTGCTCAAAAAACTCCATTTTAGAACCAAAAGAAATGTTCAACAAAAATCATATGAGATAGCTAAAATTATACTCTTAACCAAATGGGATAACTTTCATTTCCAAACACAAAAAAATTTAAAAAAAAAAAAAGTTACACTAAAATGGAATCAACTTCATTTATTTCAAATGTCTATCTAGGATTCATATTCATATACTAAAGCTATGATTTTTACAATGAACAATGTTTAGATGATCCAAATTCAAGCTTATGAGCAAATAAAGTACCTCATTGATAGCAAGAACTTGTCCATTGGTCTTCTTCACCTTCATTAACTTCCTCAGAAAATACCTAAGCAGAAACTAAAAACAAATCACTTACCCAAATCAAATAACTCCAAAAACCCTAAAGATCATAATAAAAAAAAAACATTGGCTTACCAAAACTTGGACTTGGCACGGACTTCATTGGTGGCCCAAAGCTTCATCTTGTAAATCTTAGGATGGTCATTTGACTCAGTAGGGAGAGCCCTTCCCACAACCTGGTACTGATGAAACCTGAAAGTCACCATTTCTGAGAAAGACTAACCTAAACACTAGTATCAATAAGAACCCATCAAATAAATCTGAACCAAAACCAAAAGAATATGAACATAAATAAAAAATTCCTAATATAAAGACTCATCTAAGCTTTTATCGACTCATCTAAGCTTTTAGTAATTTTAACAGACTCATCTTTTGATATAACCTGCAAAATACAACTGATTTAGTTTACTCAAGAGAAAAACAAGGTAATTGGCTAAACAGAGAAATCTATTGTCACATAATGCAGCTACTTACCCCTGTCCCACTACAAGGAGCATCCAATAACACTCTATCAACAGCGTTGATACCCAAAACTTTAGGTAGCTGGAAGAAAATGAAAAAGAGGCAAAGCAAACAGAAGGTGTTATAATTGAATTTTAATCACATTGACTCCAGCACAACATGATTTTGTGATGATTAGACATGAAATAAAAAAAAAGGATTTTCAGAATAACATTAATTTCTGTGAATTAAATGAGTACAATGAGAATATAGAAAAGAATCCAACGAGTTCTCAATGTCAACAATTAGACAGAATAAAATAGAAAGTGAATTAAAAAAAATACAAAGACAAAAATCTAACCTCCTTTCCATCATAGTTGCAGACCACAGTATTGGTCACACCCATGCGATTCAGATTTGCAGTGAGTGACTTGAGCCTTGGCACCTTCATCTCATTTGCAAAAATCATTCCTGATAAATTTATGACAGAGTACTTGAGATAAAGAGGAACCACGATAATTGGAATCTTCCGCAACTTAGAAATAATAATAATAAAAAAAAAAGCATAAGAGCACTTCAAGCAAAGAGAGCAAAATATAGGATACTAAGTAGAGAAACAGAAGCAAAAAATGTTCACTTTTTGGCAGTGTAACCAATCTATTCTAGTTTAGTTTTATACAATGCAATATAGAAAAGAATCCAGCAGTTCTCAATGTCAACAATTAGACAGAATAAAATAGAAAGTGAATTAAAAAAAATACAAAGACAAAAATCTAACCTCCTTTCCATCATAGTTGCAGACCACAGTATTGGTCACACCCATGCGATTCAGATTTGCACCATCACTTGATCTTTTAATCAATCCACTGATACAAAAGAGAGGAAAAATACAACAAAATATATATTAGCATACTATAATGGTGTCTGCTTATGAAGGAACAAACCCAATAACTCGAATAAAACTGCCTCATACCTGCGGTGCGAATTTGCCATATTTGTCTGGTCCTAGAGAATCAATCCAATAGATGAGACTAAAATATATTCTTTGAGAAAATTATTAAGTTAATATTGCATTCTTCATCTCCCTTTGTCCCTCAACTGAAAATTGGAATGAAAAACCTGAAACAAAACAACAAAAAAGCCTATTTCACTCTCAATCAATGTCCAATGTAGAAAACACCAATTATATACATTAAAATTCACACTACTAATCCACTCAATAAGCACAAAAATTGTGTTTTGGTTAGAACAGTCTGATCAATCACAGCCATCCAGACTCCATACCAAAAAAAAAAAACTCTAAATGTCTTCATGCGAACAATATCCCCTGTTTATACATACGAATTTCTCATACCAGTCATACATATATGCTAAATTTTAGGACAACATTACAAGACAAATTAATCACATAACTGAACAAACAAACAAACAAACAATCAAAACCGTTATTGTGATCTGAAAAAGCGCAGGCAGTGACAAAAATAAGCTGAGACTAAAGATTCAAAATATGATCAAATAATGACAGAAAAAAGTCAAAATAAACTTTAAGCCAGAATTCAAGTCGCAATGAAAAGTAGCATACCCTTCTACTTTCATCCATATCAGCCTTGTTTCCTACCAGGATCTTTTTGACATTATCCCCATGCTGTTCGATGTTGCGAATCCAATTCGTAATATCTGAATTAATTAAAAGGCAGTGTTAGTGCATAAAACCATACAAGAAACAAGAGGCTAATTAACAATAATTTATAAATATTAACTTTAACTTATCTGAAAAATAAAACACGTATAGTAACAAACATTAAGTGAAAGATTTAAAATAAAATAAAGAAATTAATTTAAATTTAAATTCATAACAGATTGCACTAATCTAGGGTAAAAAAAGCATTTATTTAACAAAAATTTGAAATAAATATTTCAAAATTTAAAATTTAAATTTTGATTTTTTAACAGTACTGTATCTTTATATCTTTATATATACTATATATACACAAATTATCTTCAATTAATTTTTTTTCTTTACTTTGTTCGCTTTCACTTTAATTTTTCTTAACGCAAACAAATCTTAATTGGCCTGAACAAATCTGAAGAGCAAATCAGGGTCATATTTGTTAAGGTATGAGCTAAATTAAATTTATGATGGCTTTACAATCTTGTATTGACTGGTTGTTAATTAAAAACTCTTCAGGTGTTTCAACTGGTTAGGGATTTGAAAGAAGATAGAAGGAGTCGGTACATCCAACCAGGTTTAAAAAAATTTCTATCCTATTTCACTAAAACAATATGCATTGTAACTAACTAGGAAATATATTAACATGGATTAATCATCTTCGTTTTTGGATGCATATAGTTGTTTTTTCTTTGGCTATCAACAGAGACAAACAAAAATACAACTTCAAACCTAAGAAAGAATTAGATATCCAACTACTTAGAACAAGGCATTTAATAGTCGTATCACCAGCCAACCAAACTAAAAAGTATATAAACCCTCAAAACATTAGTAAAATTACACATACACAGTAAACCTTAGAAATATTACACACAGGCATAACAGAGAGATATAGGTGCACGATTTCAGATTTTAAATAGGCTTTTCTAGAGAGATTAAATAGGCTTAAAAATGATTATCTTAAATCGGAATCATATATTCAAACAAGGTCAAACAATTAAAAGTCATCATGAATCCTGAAAAATTTTAGTGATACAAAAATAAACAAAAATCGTCATCCTTTCTTTTAAAAATTCTTCCCCTACCTAGGTGGCTGCTGGATGGGCGCACCTGGATAGTACCAGGACCCTTGTGCCCCGGCCCTTGATCAGATAAAGCTGCCCGCCGTATGACCCACAACTAAAAATGAGCCTTGCGACGAGACGCGGACACTCCCCATGCTGCGGTTCCCTCCGGTCCGTTCCCGGGTTGGGTTAGGGGAACATCAGTGGTTTGAATAATACATATGCATTTTTAAATCCTGCTTTAGTATCCTCAATATCTTATAAAGATCCCAATAGACGTACACAGAATCTCATTGAGCGGTTGAAGGAAATACAACCCGATCAATGGTTGATTTGTCCCTGGAATCATGCGTAAGTAGATTTATAATTTAATATATGTAAATATAGATCGATCAGGGGGTTCACTAAACTTTTTTAATTATGTGCAGTAGTCAACACTGGGTAGTGATAATCATCCAGGCTGCTACTCAGTCAGTGGCATTCATTGACCCAAAGAATAAGCCAATTGAAAATGAAATTAGAAATTGTGTCACAACGTAAGTCATCATTTTTTTTTTCTTTAATTTAACTTTTCTTACTAATTCTTTCACTAATTAACTTCTCTTTGGTGTAGTGCTTTGGAAACCTACATGACCCAGCAAAATATACGAAAAAGGGCTGAGATAAAGATCAGGCAGTACAGGTGTCGAGGACAACCGGACGATCAACAGTGTGGATATTACTGCATGAAGATTATCAAAAGCTTCATGACTCAGTACAATCCTGCAACTTTTTTGAAGGATAAGGTATTTAGACATATATGATTCATTTGATAAAGTTTTTATTTAAAATAAATTCAATTTCAATGTTATCTATCTCTGGTTGTACAGTTCAAAGATGACAAGCCTTACAACAACCAGGAGATAAACGAAATACGAGATGAATGGGCCGATTTTGTGAAGTCTTATATATTAATGGAATGAGTGCACAGTTCTTTATACGTGTAGGGTATATAATTTTATATGACCACTACTTTTGGTTGTACTTAGTTTTTGTTATGGCGAGCAGAATACAATTTTTATGATCGTTACTTTTGGTTATATTAGATTTACTTTATAGTTATATTAATTTTTTGTAGCAGTGAGTACTACAATAAATTTTTATTTATTATTATATTTATTTAGCTGTACTTTTTTTTTTTTTTTTACTTTTATTAATAATTTTTAATAATAAGGTTTTTTAAGTATGAATCAAACTTAATAATAAAATTTATTAGTTCAAATGAGTTGACAAGATGGCATTGAATTATATATTTTATCTATTATATCTTTATATATTAAAAGTGCCTATCTAACGGCATTTCTTGGTTTAACAGAATATACTTAAAAATAAAAAGAATATTTTGTTAAATTTAACGATTAGGTTTGATCTCCCGTTAATAAATAAACCCAATAATTAAACCCAAAAAATCAAAACTTCCTATTCTCACCAAAACAATTCAGTAATATTTTTATATCTTTATGTAACAGAATTCAAAAACTTCTACGATTGAAAAATTCCTCCACTCGATTGAGAAAAACTTCTACGATTGAAATATTCCTCCACTCGATTGAAATTTTGAAAAAACAAATCCAATTTCTTCACTGGTAGATATTCAATTCTGATTTCAGCTATTGAGGGAGGAAGAAAAAAATTTCTACGATTGAAATGTTCAATTCCAATTGCAGTGATTGAGGAGGGAAGGAAAAAAAAAATATACGATTGAAATTTTCACTCCTAATATCTACCGATTAAAATTGAAACAATCTCAATATCTATTAATGAATGCAATTTAGTTGACAGAGGAAGATGACGATTTGGGATTTTAATAACTAGATTTCAAAGGTATACACAAACGACGGTATGACCCATATGGGGTTTCAATGATGATGACAAAGGCGACGATCTAGAAATCGTCTGTGTTCTGGTTGTAAAGACACACACAATATTTGGACATAAACACAGGACACAATATTATAACTCAAACTCAGAAACACTTAGTCGAAACTTGAATGAATAATGCCACTCTTTTAAGTTTTAAGACTGTATATGACTAGACAATTTTGGTTATTGTATTATCATTGCTGCTACATAGTTGATCATTTTTAGATTTTTGATGTGAAATTGTGTATTGTGAGCTTTTTAGAGTTTCTAATAGACTTCAATGAGTAATAGATTTATATAATTATACTTGGAATAAATTTTGATAATGTTGTTTGGTGGATTCCTATTTTGTTATTAGGTAACATAATATTATTATTCGTTAGGTCTGTCACAATTATTAGAATGAATCAATTTAAAAACCTTTCACTATATTGAAAGGTGAGATTGATTTTAATATGAGCTTAATTATATTTTTTATTTTGTATATCTATTGTTTTATTTGAAAACAAGTGAATAAATGACTACACTATATACAACAATTAAGGACATCACTCCAATTACAGAAAGTTGGAAGAATAAAATGAGAGTGTTAGAAAAATTTGAAAAGTGGACAAATAAGAGTTCACCACTCAAATATCAAATACTTAATGTTAGCAGACAAAAAAGTATACAATCAGTTAATTTATTGTTAAAATTGTCAATACTCTACTAATAAATGCTATATTTTCTTAATTTTGCTTGTACACGCGTTGCAACAAATTATTATTTCATAAATATATTTTTTTTCCTTAAAAATGAACACAGAGTAATGATGTTGAACCTAATAACTAATAATATATATATTTTTTTTATTTTTAATTATATCACTTTTTAATAACGTAGAAAAAAAACTAGCATAAAATTTAGTATACGTGCCTCGCACGTAACTTTTTACTAGTTTGCTTATATATGTATGGACAATATATAAATATTAATTTATTTTTTTGGATATATTAATGTTAGTTTAATATATTATTTTTAATATAATATGAAAATATTTTTATTAAAATATTAACCAATGTATAAAGATAACAAATAATTATATTCTTTGTTTTTTTAAAACATATAATTATTTATTATTAAAAACAAACTGCTACTAAATAAATTTGCTAAAATATTTTTTTTGGAGGTAAACTCCAAATTTTCCCTCTACATTTTCATTTGCCTTACAGTTACATTTTCATTTTCCTGGTTCCCATCCTTGATTTTGTTCCTCAGAAGCGACCAACTGCGGCTCAATTATGCAG
Organism: Cannabis sativa; assembly: GCF_029168945.1. NCBI lineage: Eukaryota > Viridiplantae > Streptophyta > Magnoliopsida > Rosales > Cannabaceae > Cannabis > Cannabis sativa. The sequence continues at coordinate 38,093,535 of NC_083605.1, read as the reverse complement.
GCCCTCGTCTCTTGGAACCATCTATTACTATTACCTCTGATGGAAATCAAGCTGAAGGTAGTGCCATCGTTGATGATAAGAAAAGGGAAAATGATGACAGAGAGGCAATGGAGGTTGGAATGGGCAAGATTGCCATTAGTTCGGATTCTAAACCAGTGAAGGACGCCTCGTCTAGTGTTAAACCCTCCATGCCAGCGGCGGCTACGAGTAGTTGTGGAGAACCAACTCAAAGATGGTAAGACTAAGTCAATAAATATACTCAAAGATGTTTCCCTTTCATTTCTTTGCTGCCAAGGCTGAGTAGCGTAGACATTTGGATCTTCAGTAGTCACTATCATATAAGTATATCTAATTTTGTTTTTCAGTAAATGAGAGTGTATGTGAGTGGTCTTGAGTATTTGGTAAATATATCTCATGAAAAAACAAACAATTATGTAGCACAAAATAAAAATAAGGTGCTTGGGTTTGATCTGAGGAAACTTATAGAGTGAGCTTAATACTTAATAGCTCGAAGGTTTACTTTCTCTTTGACCAAGATTTAATAACCACTGAAACAATTTGTCAGTTGAGGCTAGCTCAACTGGTTATGATTTAGCTTTCAGAAAAGGCTAGTATTTACTATGTCCAGAAGTTTATAAGCCATCTATCAAACTTGCAAAAGCAAGCAGGAATGCACAGGCGCTCTGCATGCACACTTTTAATGTATTGCCTAGTATATAGTTATTGTTATTTCAAATCCAAATTTGAAGTTTTATAGACTCTTGGTGCCTGGCTGTGGTGTACTCGTTCTCTGTTATGGTTACTAATGTGAAGATATACTCTTAAATTCTTAATGGTAAACGATTGTGATAGCATAGTGGGTGTTAGCACTTTTTTTGTTTCTTTATTTCATCTTGTAAGATCAAATGTTTTAAGATTTAATAAGTAATTACTGCATTGTTAAAGAACCTTACAAGGCAGCAATGTTTCTCGAACAGGTACCATGTGCCCCGTTCTTGGTTCAAGTCATCTGGAAACATTCTGGTGATCTTTGAGGAGAAAGGAGGAGATCCATCAAAGATTACTTTGTCAAGGCGGAAAGTAACTGGCCTCTGTTCTCTTGTTGCAGAGGATCATCCTTCTCTTAGACCTGAAGCTTGGGAGAACGAAGACAGTGGAAGTAACAGAAATGTTCCAACTGTCCACTTGCAATGTCCTGAGAATACCCTTGTATCTGCTGTAAAATTTGCTAGCTTTGGAACTCCTTCAGGAAACTGTGGATCTTATACCAAGGGAGATTGCCATGATCCTAATTCCATTTTAGTGGTTGAAAAGGTAAGGACTGCATCAATTCCTTTTCTATATATTTTAAGCAGTGTGAATAGTGGAATTCTAGAATCCCTTTCACTGAAAGTACAATATGTTAATGACACTAATCTTGCTGAGCTGTCAAGTGGTTAAGTCTGTTAATCAAGATTAGTTGTTTTCTGTTTTTCTGTTAAGTGAGTTAGTTAACTTCTAACTAACTCTGCCTCTTGTCATATTGTATATATACTCTGTATGTACCCTTTCTGCAATTCAATGAGAAAATACATTTTTGCTTCCCTTTGTCAAATCTTACATGGTATCAGAGCCATCATTCGTTCTTAGCTATGGCTTCTCCCAACAATGGAGGTTCTTTGATTCCTCCCTCTTCGTCACAACCAAATCCAGGTGCTACTCCTCTTAGCAACAACTGTCTTCCTAAAACGAATTTAATTTCCTTCTCTCACTCTCTATCTGTTCGTCTCGATGAGACAAACTATCTCCCATGGAAGCAACAAGTCCTTGCCGCCATCAAAGGAAGTCGTCTTCAGCGATTTCTTGATCCACAGCTGGCTCCTTCAAAGTTCCTCACAGACGATGATCGCCGCACAAACAAAATCAGCCCTGAATTCGAAGACTGGGAGCAACAAGACAATGTTCTGGTATCTTGGTTGCTGTCTTCAATGTCGGAGAAGGTTCTTACTCGCATGGTCGGGTGCGAAACAGCAGCTCAAATATGGATCACTCTCAAGGAATATTACACTGCACTCAACAGGGCCAATGTTGGACAGTACAGAACTCTACTGAGAAACACGAAAATGAAGGACTCTCTTAGTGACTATCTTCTCAAGATCAAGAATCTTGTTGATACTCTTGCCTCTATTGGCCATCCCACTTCTGCACAGGATCATATAGAAGCTATTTTTAATGGCTTAACTAGTGATTATAATGTCTTTATCACTTCTGTAAATACTCGTACTGATGCTTATAGTGTTGCAGAAATTGAAGCTCTTCTTATGGCACAAGAAGTTTTCTTGGACAAAGCTGCCAAAGAACTCGACATTACCAAGAATGAAGCAAATCTTGCTCATGCCAAAACCAGTATGGGACGTGGTCAATCTCCTCATTTCTCCCAAAGCCAATTTGGATATGGTCAGAATCAACAAAGAAGTGGTCCTGGACACTTCTATAATCCAGGGAATGGGCCACCTGGATTCCCACCATACCCTGCATCTCGTGGTCCCCCATCTAGCAGAGGCCATTTTGGTAATTTCAGAGGGGGTCCCCCTCGTGGTAGAGGTTCCTTCACTGCCTGGGGTCAGAAACCACAGTGCCAGTTGTGCCATAAACTTGGCCATACTGTGCAACAGTGCTTTTACAGATTTGACAAAAACTTCACAGGGCCTGAGTCATTTCAAAGTCCTTCTGCAAATGCCAATGTAGCTGAACTGCAAGCATATTTTGCTACCCCAGAGTCTGTGGCTGATCCAAATTGGTACCCCGATTCTGGGGCTACCAATCATCTCACCCCAAATGCAAACAACTTGGCTTCCAGTTCAGAATTCTTTGGTGAGCAACAAATTCACATGGGCAATGGAGCTGGTCTAAACATCAGTAACATAGGTCAATCCTCTTTCCTTTCTCCTTATGAACCACAATTTCTTACACTTAATAATTTGCTTCATGTTCCTGAGATTACAAAGAACTTATTAAGTGTTTCATAATTTGCTAATGACAACAATGTTTTCTTTGAATTTCATCCCTCTTACTGTGTTGTCAAGGACCAGGATACTCAGAGGATTTTAATGCTTGGGAAATTTGACAAGGGACTGTACAAATTTGATCCATCTCAACTTGATCTTCTGTCATCACATCAGAAACAAAATCCAGATCCATCTTCATCTCACCTCTGTAACAATCATACTCTCAACAATGGAAATAGTCTTTTTTCTTTGTGGCATAAAAGACTTGGACATCCCTCCTCTCGGATTGTCCAAGCCACTTTAGCTTCTTGTAATATCAAACTCAATACAAATAAAAATAATATTCATTCATCTGATGTATGCACTGCTTGTTGTTTAGGAAAGCACCATAAGCTTCCCTTTCCTTTATCTACTACTGTTTACACAGCTCCTCTACAAGCTTTGCATTCTGACTTATGGGGGCCTGCCCCTATTACATCATCCAATGGGTATCGATATTACATTAGCTTCATTGATGCTTACACTAGGCATACCTGGCTTTACTTACTTAGAACCAAAAATGAAGCCTTGTCCACCTTCATTAGTTTCAAAACTCAGGTTGAACTTCAGTTAAACACAAAAATAAAAATGATTCAATCTGATTGGGGAGGGGAATACCAAGCTTTCACAAGTTATCTTGCTGAAAATGGGATCTTACATCGTGTCTCTTGTCCTCACACACATGAACAAAATGGCATTGCCGAACGTAAACACAGACACATTGTTGAAAGTGGCCTAACTTTGTTAGCTCAAGCCTCATTACCCTTAAAATTTTGGGATGAGGCTTACAGGTCTGCTGTGTTTCTAATCAATAGGATGCCTACCCCTCAACTTGGCTTCATTTCACCTTTAGAAAAGTTGTTCAGTATAAAGCCTGACTATTCTTCACTTAAAGTGTTTGGTTGCCTTTGCTTTCCTAATCTCAGACCCTATAACAAAAATAAATTGCAATATAGGTCACAGCCGTGTACCTTTATAGGGTATAGTCTTGCACATAAAGGCTACAAGTGCCTATCCAAAGAAGGAAGACTCTACATCTCTCGAGATGTGTTATTTGATGAGAGTATTTTTCCTTATTCCACTGTTACCAATATTCCATCTCATATCTCTCATACTCCCAACAGTACTCCTGCTTTTCCCACACTTATCCCCACTTCCACATCTACTCATCTATCTCCAAATACTGTCCCTGATCTCATACCTGCTCCTACTGCTTCTCCCAGTAGTTCATCCAATTCTGATAATGGCCCTCCCACTAATATCCCATTTATAACACCTAATGTTACTAATGATGTTACTTTAGTTTCTGCTTCTCACAGGTCAGATACTGCAGCTCCATTTGCCCATGCTTCTCTTGCTCCCACTACAGAATCATCTCCTATTGCAGACTCTGCAATGCAGCCAACACAGCAACACTTCAGGGACACTGCTGCTTCTGTTGCTCCAAGTATCACCTCTGTTCCTGAAACACAGCAGCATACCAGCACAAATTCTCATGCCATGAAAACCAGATCCAAGTCTGGCATTCGAAAGCCTAAAGTTCTCATGGCTTCCATCACTCCAACCACTACATCATCTGCTCTCAAAGATCCAAAGTGGCTCAATGCTATGGATATGGAATTCACTGCCTTAAAGAGGAATAACACATGGATTCTTGTAAAATTACCCCCAAATCGCATCCCTATTGGTTGCAAATGGGTGTACAGGATAAAGGAAAATCCTGATGGATCCATTAGCAAGTTCAAAGCTCGTCTTGTTGCCAAAGGCTTTCATCAACAAGCTGGCTTTGACTTCAATGAGACCTTTAGTCCTGTTGCCAAGCCTGTCACCATCAGGGTTCTTCTTACTCTTGCTATTACCAAAGGTTGGTCAATAAGACAACTAGATGTGGATAATGCCTTTCTCAATGAGGATCTCAATGAAGAAATTTACATGACTCAACCTCCTGGCTTTGTTGATCCTAACTTTCCTGATCATGTATGCAAGCTTAATAAGGCTCTTTATGGCCTCAAACAAGCTCCTAGAGCTTGGTTTGAAAAGTTGTCTTCAGCTCTCACTCACTTTGGGTTCTCTTTTGCCAAAACTGACAACTCACTTTTCGTGAAAACATCCCCTCAATCCTGCCTTTATGTCCTTGTTTATGTGGACGATATTCTTGTCACTGGCAACAACCAAAGTGAAGTTTCAGCCCTCATATCAGCTCTTAGTTCTGAATTTGCACTCAAGGATCTTGGCCATATCAACTACTTCCTTGGGATTCAAGTTCTTCCCACTTCAGATGGTTTAATACTCTCCCAACAGAAGTATCTTCAGGATTTATTATGCAGAGCTGAACTACAAGGAGTTAAGACTCAAAGTACACCAATGAATAGTGGGTTAAGACTTTCAAATTATGGCAGTGAACCAGTCCTTGATGCCTCATTTTATCGATCTATTGTGGGAGCCCTACAATATGCTACAATCACAAGACCCGACATTGCTTTTTGTGTCAACAAGGTTTGCCAATTCATGCACCAGCCTCTTCAATCTCATCTTGTTGCTGTCAAAAGAATCCTACGCTATCTTGCTGGCACCTTAGACTATGGTCTACATCTCAAAAGATCTCCTCACTTTACTTTGGAAGCATACTGTGATGCGGATTGGGCTGCTGATCCGGATGATAGGAGATCAACCACAGGCTATTGTGTCTTTCTAGGAGGCAATCTAATCACTTGGCAATCAAAGAAACAAAGCACTATCTCAAGATCATCTACTGAGGCTGAATTTAGAAGTCTAGCTGCTGTTGTTTCAGAAATTAGTTGGATTCAGTCATTGCTTACTGAGCTGTGTTTGCCTATATCCTCTCCTCCTCTAATCTGGTGCGACAATGCTAGTGCAATTATGCTTGCTGCAAATCCCGTCCTTCATGCTCGTACTAAGCACATCGAAATAGATCTCTATTTTGTTAGAGACAAAGTTAGTCGCAAGGAGATCATTGTCAATCATGTCCCTGCTGAACATCAGTTGGCTGATACCCTTACTAAACCGATCTCCAACTCTCGGTTTGCTGTTCTTAGGGACAAACTTGGTGTGGTTTGCTCATCCACACTAAGTTTGAGGGGGCCTGTTAATGACACTAATCTTGCTGAGCTGTCAAGTGGTTAAGTCTGTTAATCAAGATTAGTTGTTTTCTATTTTTCTGTTAAGTGAGTTAGTTAACTTCTAACTAACTCTGCCTCTTGTCATATTGTATATATACTCTGTTTGTACCTTTCTGCAATTCAATGAGAAAATACATTTTTGCTTCCCTTTGTCAAATCTTACACAATAAATATACAATTAAGGTGATTACATTTACAAATGCACCTAGAGTTTCAGAACATAATGCCACAAAATAAGAATACTTGCATACACTTCAATATATGGAAACTCTGTTGTGGTGGCCTCAGTGGTTAAAAACTTCACCCTCTTATAGTTGAAACATCATTGTATTTTATGAATCTTGGGCGTGCTTTAGTTTGTTAATTATAAAATGTTTTAATCGGTTGTGCTATGTATTATTTTGTATACTTATGGCCTATTTTGGGAGATATAGTTAAATTTTCAGAGCAACTTTTTTGGTGTTCATTTCATGTTTGGCAGCTTGGAAGGAAGAAGACCAACACCAGTGAGACTCATTTGAACTCAGGTAGCGGGATTAACCACTCTGGGTTAAAAAGGCGTCAGAAAGTTCTTTCAGTAGTATTTACGAGTACGTTGTTATATTCTTTCTTTCTGCAACATGTTTTTTCAGTGTTATCATAAATGTTTTTTCTTGTAGTGCAAGCTGCATGATTGGTATGTTTTCCTTTAATTAGATATTGAGGATTTTCACTGGGCTGTGAGGCCACTGGCAATTGCTTTTGGTTTGTTTGCAGCCATGAAATTTAGCTTATTTCTCGGATGAGGTGTGAGCTTAAAACTGAGGAAGGAGCAGAAAAAGCTGACTAGATCCAATGATAGTCATCAGGATGGCCAATCTTCCAGCATTGCAGCTTGGCTTCTACCTCCAGTTGCAAATATTCTCTTCAAAGAAGGCGTTACTCCAGCTACGACCAGGTAATTACCAAAGATTTCAACCATTTGGCATTGACTTCAAGGTAATGTATTTAGTTATATATGTTGTAATGCCAAAAGTATAAGAAAATGTTAGCGTGTATATAATTAACTTTCACTGTTTATAACCGTACATTTGCAAATACACATTATACATATGTATATGATGTGTTACAATTGCAAAGTTGATTCTGGCATTGTATATATAAAAAAAGAACATTTTCTTTTAGATCAGCTGTTGTTTATTACATCAAATCAGGTTTGGTCTTGGCTAGGCAATTTGTTAAGTAAAATTTTTACTTAACAAGTATAATATTTAAGTATTACCCTTTTAGTTAAAAAAATTCTTCTAATCATTTTAAGTATTTAAAAAAAAAAAAATTCAACTACTAGGGACTCAAATATTTTTATGTCATGAGTAAGTTCCCATTTTGTCGGTTTTCAACTTTTCTTAGTTCAAATGACAAGGAATCTATCACTATTGAACCCATAAATTCTGGGATTTTGAACGGAAGGAATTGGTTTTCGATTCCATTACCGCACAGAACGATTCAAAATCCATTTTAATTCTTGGGATCCCCTGTTGTTAGGCAGGGTTATTTGTGTCCCTATTTTTCTATTTTTGTCTATGGTATATATTATTGAAATGGTGTTACAAGAACTATTATTGCAGCTTATATTGCTTGTTAATCTAACTACAATGAGTTCAGATTATGATTGCGAGTAGGCATTTGAGAGTAATATTGACATGGAATGGAAATTAATCAATTTTTTGGATTTTATGTTTCAAAAAATTAGTTTCAAGGGGCTGGCCTTTTGATTTACTATTAATTTCTAAATTTCTTCATGGTATAGATACAATTGTTCCAGACAATGACTTGAAAGTAGGTGATGTTTGTGCCTTTGTTATGACAAAGAACATTGGAATAATCTTATTCGAAGTGATTATTTTTCATAACAATGGAGTAGCAAACTCCCCTATGGCTATGCTATCAATTCCAGGTAAAGAAGAATTCTGTTCTGTAGTAATATACTGTCTTGATCATTCCCTACTTCACCCTAAACATCACATATAACTGTAATGACCGCTCTAGTTTATGAATTAGTAAAGGCAATTAGCACTAATTTTTATTATTTTATTGTTATTTGTGAATTAATTTATTTGTGGACCCCAATATTTAGAAATAAATATTAGAGTTATAATTTCTCAATTCCGGAGATTTTATTAAACTCTAGGGGTATTATTTAGCTTATATGTGAAATATGTTAATTTTGTAATTTTTGCTCGGCGACAACGGAAAATGCGATGGATGGCTAGATTGATCACATGGGTAAGTTTAGAACCATATTTCATAGTGGGGAATATTTTAGAAGAAATAAATTATCGGGATTGAGCGGGGTTATGGAAATTGACCATTTTACCCCTAGTTTCAAAGAAATACCTTAGTTTAAGTCTAAGGGCATTTTTGTCATTTGAAAGGGATAAGAGATAGGTGGCTTTTTGGTTGATTGACACCTAGCAAGGATACTTTCAGCCAAGGATTAGTTAATCCATTTCCCAATTTAGAAAATCAAAGAAAAGAAATTAAAAGAAAGCTTTTTCCTCTTGAACTCTCTCTCTCTCTTTCTATTCGGCTGAGGCAATCAAGGAGCAAACTGGGGTTTTTCCTTCCTTATTCTGTGAATCTAAGCTAGGATTCAAGTGGTTTCATCTAAGGTAAGCCCTAGAACTATTGCTTTTGTATTTTTGAGCTTTTTTCTTAGTTTGATCATGTGATTTTGTGATATGGTGGCTGTTAGGTTTAGGTAAGTTTAAGGTTCGAATTTTAGGGTTTAGTTGAGTTGATTCTAAGCCCTAGCTACTGGTTTTAATGGCTGTAGATGGTTTTTATGCAATTTTAGGTTTAAAGTTCAAGCTTTGTTCATTAATGGCAACTTGAGTTGTGATGGTTTATTCTGAGAATTACTGCCTGGAAATCATTGTATATGCTTTGTATAGGTATACTGGAGAGTTTGGTAAAGATTGGGCTTGATTTGAATCAAGGGGGAGAAATTTTTGGGTTTCTGCAGATGAACCGGAATTCCGGTTCTGGGTGGTCTATACCAACCGGTCGACCGGTTGGTGACCCAGAACCGGGATACCGGTTGGATCCTGGGCCGCACTGTTGGGGGTTTTTCCAGAACCCTAGTTTTAGCCAATTTTGGGTTATATAGGGTATTGCCATGAGGTTTATTGATAGGGAAACTTTTAGTTTCGAGTTTTAAGTCCCGAAAAGTGATTTGGCGAGTCACTCATCTGTGTTACCGTTATTGTGATTAGGGCATCCATCTAGCACGTGAATTCCGTTCAGGTTGGCCAGCACACTTGAATTTGGAAAACAGGTAAGAGCGTGTATAATGGATGATGTGATTATCTGAATGTGTGTATATGTGTTTATATATGCATGCTTGAGTTATGTTAAACACTACCAACACTTGTATAATTAAGTTATAGAGTGTATTGGTACAGTGATTGTTGTTGATTTGAGTACGATACAGTGATACCAACACAAGCATAGGAAAATGCTAAGGTGTGGGGTACATCACTCAGTGTTACTCACTGATCGGGTTAAACCCTACCAACACTCGTACAGCTAGGTACGTTGTGTATGTGGTATAGTGGTTGTACCCTGGTATTGAACGTTCATGCTCATCTGTTAAGCTCTGTAAATAGGTGTATGGGCGCCTATTTACAGGTCGGAAATTATATGGTATGTTATATGCATTTCTTACTGAGTCTGTCGACTCACAGTTTCTGCTTCCATGTGTAGGTAAAGGAAAGGCGAAAGCTGAACAGGAGTGAACCTGAGCTCGGGTGAGATTGTACATGTCAAGCAGCGCGACACAGGTGTTCGGTCTCGGGACATCTGGGAGTTGTATTTTGAATGTCGCTGTGCGACCTGTAAATCTGTATATTTTGGAATGTATATTTAAAAAGTAAAGTTTGTAAAGTTTTAAAAATCGGGATCCCGGCACTTGTAAATATTTTATTAAATTACAAAGTTTAATGTTTAATGCAAAAGTTTTAATTTGACACGTTTTTCGGGAAATTTCTTTGATTAGCAAAGATCGCACAATTATTGAAAAAGCACTGTAGCGTGCCTTAGCATTAGGGCGTTACAATTTTGGTATCAGAGCCGCCAGGTTTGTGTACCGAAGCTTGCTATGACATGTACAACCTTCATCAGAGAAAGCTCGGTTCACGGTTCAGTAAGCCTGTACTTGTTTAGTATTTTAAATAAGTGTGATGTGAAAGCATGTTAGGAAGCATATTAGATATAAATTAAATATATGTCTTTAAAAAGAAAAGAAAGTGTGTTGCCTTTTAGCTATTAAGAGCGGTGTTAATTTTGATCGCTGTCTAACCTGCCTGGCTTATGGATTCGCAGGCTAAGTCCTATTAAATGGACGCCCCGCGAAATACAAGAAGTCAGGGTGGCATGGTTGAGACCGGAGGCGGTCAGGGGAATCCTCAAAATCCCCGTGGTCGCGGCCGTGGCCGTGGCAGAGCTCAGGGTGGTCGCCCTGTAAATCCACCTCAAGCTCCTCCTGATTGGGAGCAAAGATTTGCTGAAATGCAAGAGAGGATTCGTCAGCAAGATGAAGAGATTCAGAGGTTGAGGCAGCAGGGTCCTCCTGCCGTGCCTCCTCAAGAAGTTCAGGCTGTTGCAGTTCCAGCGGTGCCAGCAGAACAACCTGTTGTTGGCAACCGTATGGAACCGTTGTATGAAAGATTTCGAAAGCAGGCACCTCCAGTGTTTCTGGGAGGCCCTGATGTGATGAAGGCCGAGCAATGGCTTTCGATGATTCAGCTTATTCTCAACTTCATGGGAGTGGTTGGAAATGATCGGGTGACCTGCGCCACTTTCCAGTTTCAGGAAGATGCCCTCGTGTGGTGGGAATTGATAACCCTCACACGGGACGTCACGCTGATGACCTGGGAGGAATTTAGGGAGTTATTTAACTCCAAGTATTACAATGAAGCGGTCCGCAGTGCAAAGCGGAAAGAGTTCACTGATCTAGTTCAGACTGAGGGAATGTCAGTCACTGAGTATACAACGAAATTTGATCGGTTGGCTAAGTTGGCGGCGGGAATTGTGCCCACGGACTTCAGTAAGAAAGAAAAATACTTAGCGGGTTTGAGTGCAAAGATCCGGCATGATCTGGTTATTACCACTACCGAAGCAACCACGTATGCAGATATGGTTGAGAAGGCTTTGAGAGCCGAGGGTGCAGTAAAATTTCTTCAGGAGCCCCGGGTGACTCCGAGTGTTGGTGGAACCCCCACTGTTCCTACTCCTGTTTATGGTAGGGATGGTGGTGACTCCACCATTGAGCAGAAAAGAAAAGTTGTTCCGGCTTCTGGTGGCTCGGGGCAAAGCAAGCGGTTCCGTGGGAACCAAGGTAGAGGAGGACGTCAGGGTTACTCTTATCCTGAGTGTCCGAGGTGCAAGAAACATCATCCGGGAGAGTGTAACCGGAAGACATGCTTTCTATGTGGCATGGTGGGGCATTTCAAGAAAGATTGCCCCCAGGCAAAGAAAGAGGAGCCAAAAGTTGAGGTGAAACTTAGGTTCACCTGCTCGTGTGTTTGCCATCACCCAGGCCCCGATCTTTGCGGCCCGGTCCTTACGTTGTGACGGGGTCGGCTTCCGTCGACAACTTGTTATTTACAGTATTATTTGACTCGGGAGCTACACGTTCATATGTGGCTACAAGGGTGATTGATCTTTTGGGTAGACCTTGTGACATTTTAGAAAGAGGGTTTGGAACCCTAATGCCTAGCGGGGAATTGGTTATCTCTAATAGGCGCATTAGGTCTATGCCGATTAGGATCGAAGATAGGGAATTGAGTACTGACCTTATAGAATTGAAATTAACTGAGTTTGATATTATACTGGGAATGGATTTTCTATCCAAGTATTCGGCCAGTATTGATTGTAGGCGTAAAATGGTGACTTTTCAGCCGGAAGGTGAAGATCCATTTGTTTATGTTGGATCGATTCAGGGGTCTCGGATCCCGGTTATTTCTGTGTTGAGAGCTAGGGATTTACTATGCAATGGTTGTGTAGGATTTCTAGCGGTAGTATTTGACTCCAGCAGACCTGAATCATTTGGGCCTGAGGTAGTTCGAGTAGTGAAAGATTTTCTTGATGTGTTTCCCGAGGAGTTGCCGGGATTGCCGCCACAACGAGAGATTGATTTTGTTATTGATTTGGCACCTGGAGTCGAACCTGTTTCTAAAGCTCCATATAGAATGGCTCCAGCGGAACTCAAGGAGCTTAAGTTACAACTTCAGGGGATGCTTGATATTGGGTTTATTCGACCCAGTGTATCGCCCTGGGGAGCTCCGGTTCTTTTTGTAAAGAAGAAAGATGGTTCCCTCAGAATGTGTATTGATTATCGGGAACTAAACAAGCTGACGATTAAGAACAAGTACTCGTTGCCTAGGATCGATGATCTGTTCGATCAGCTTCAAGGGAAGACGGTGTTTTCGAAGATTGATTTACGGTCTGGTTATCATCAACTCAGAATTCGGGAGGAGGACATACCGAAGACTGCTTTTAGAACCAGATATGGGCACTATGAGTTTCTGGTAATGTCATTCGGATTGACTAATGCTCCTGCGGCCTTTATGGATCTCATGAATAGGGTATTCAAGGATTTCCTCGATAACTGCGTTATAGTGTTTATCGATGACATTCTTGTGTACTCTCAGTCAGAAGAGGAGCACGAGCATCATCTCCGAATGGTGTTACAGCGACTTAGAGATCACAAGCTGTATGCCAAGTTCAAAAAGTGCGAATTCTGGTTGTCCGAGGTGTCCTTTTTGGGTCACATAGTTGGGAAAAATGGAATTATGGTTGATCCAAACAAGATAGAATCAGTGAAGAATTGGCCGAGGCCCAAGTCTGTGACAGAAATTCGAAGTTTTCTCGGGTTAGCAGGGTATTATCGACGTTTCGTCGAAGGATTTTCTAAACTTTCTATGCCCCTAACTGAATTGACCAAGAAAAATCAGAGATTTGTGTGGTCAGATAAGTGTGAATCAAGCTTTCAGGAGTTGAAGCAGCGTTTGATAACAGCTCCGGTGTTAGCTTTGCCATCAGATCAAGAGAAATTTGTTGTGTATTGTGATGCATCCAGACAGGGTCTGGGATGCGTTCTGATGCAAGCTGACAGAGTCATAGCTTATGCCTCACGTCAACTGAAGGATTATGAGCAGCGTTACCCAACTCATGATTTAGAGCTCGCTGCTGTGGTTTTTGCTTTAAAGATTTGGCGACATTATCTTTACGGTGAAAAGTGTGAAATTTATACTGATCATAAAAGTCTTAAATACTTTTTCACCCAAAAAGATTTGAATATGAGGCAGAGAAGGTGGTTAGAGTTGGTTAAGGACTACGATTGTGAAATACTGTATCACCCCGGGAAAGCCAATGTTGTGGCCGACGCTCTGAGCAGAAAAGGTCCCGGTCAAGTGTGTACTACGGTTATGATAGCTCCTCAGCTAGCCTCGGAAATGGTTAGTGCAGGAATTGAATTCGTGGTCGGGAAATTACATAATTTAACACTCCAATCTGATCTGTTGGAGAGAATCAGAAAGGCACAACTGGAAGATCCCGAGCTAGTTAAAGTTCGAGATGAAGTAGTGGCCGGTCGGCCTAGAGGTTTTTCAGTCTCGAGCAGTGGAATGTTGTTATATAAGGCTCGAGTCTGTGTTCCTTGTGTGAATGAGCTTAAGAAAGAAATACTGGATGAAGCTCACACCACGCCATATTCATTGCATCCGGGAACCACCAAGATGTATCAGGATTTGAAACCCTACTTCTGGTGGTATGGGATGAAAAAAGATGTGGTGGACTATGTGTCCAAGTGTTTAACCTGCCAGCAGATTAAGGCTGAACACCAGAGGCCGGCAGGGTTATTACAGCCTTTAGTCCTTCCAGAATGGAAGTGGGAGGACATCACAATGGATTTCGTAACTGGTTTGCCTAGAACTACGGGAATGTATGATTCTGTTTGGGTTATCGTGGACAGATTCACAAAGTCAGCTCACTTCTTACCAGTGAAAGTTACATATTCAGTGGATCAATATGCTGAACTGTATGTGAAGGAGATAGTTCGTCTCCATGGAGCCCCTAAATCTATTGTATCAGACAGGGATCCAAAGTTCACATCAAAGTTTTGGGTGAGTCTCCAGAAGGCTATGGGTACCAAGTTAAAGTTTAGTACAGCCTTTCACCCTCAGACTGATGGTCAGTCAGAAAGAACTATCCAGATTTTAGAAGACCTATTACGAGCCTGTGTCATGGACTTTGAGGGTTCATGGGTTAAGTACTTGCCTCTAATTGAATTCTCCTACAACAACAGCTACCAAAGTACAATAGGGATGGCTCCCTATGAGATGTTATATGGTAGAAAATGTCGTTCTCCTATTCATTGGGACGAGACAGGAGAAAGGAAGTACCTGGGTCCTGAGTTAGTGCAGAGGACCAATGAAGCTATTGATAAGATCAAGGCTCGGATGCTTGCTTCTCGAAAGCGGGCGGAAAAGTTATGCTGATCCGAAGCGCAGAGATGTTACATTTCAGGCAGGGGAACATGTTTTCCTGCGGGTTTCACCAATGAAGGGTATTAGACGCTTCGGGAAGAAGGGTAAGTTAAGCCCTAGGTTCATTGGGCCATTTCAGATACTTGAGAAGGTCGGGCAGGTAGCGTATCGGCTAGCCTTACCACCAGCATTGTCAGCTGTTCATGACGTATTTCACATTTCTATGTTAAGGAAATACGTGTCAGACCCGACTCATGTCTTGAGTTATGAAGCCCTTGAACTTCAACCAGACTTATCCTATGAAGAGCAACCTGTTCAGATTTTGGATAGAAAAGAAAAAGTTCTTCGGAACAAGACTATTGCACTGGTTAAGGTGCTCTGGAGGAATAGTAAGGTGGAAGAAGCCACCTGGGAGTTGGAGTCAGATATGAGGACTCAACATCCAGAGCTATTCAGGTTAGATTTCGGGGACGAAATCCTATTAACGGGGGGATAATTGTAATGACCGCTCTAGTTTATGAATTAGTAAAGGCAATTAGCACTAATTTTTATTATTTTATTGTTATTTGTGAATTAATTTATTTGTGGACCCCAATATTTAGAAATAAATATTAGAGTTATAATTTCTCGATTCCGGAGATTTTATTAAACTCTAGGGGTATTATTTAGCTTATATGTGAAATATGTTAATTTTGTAATTTTTGCTCGGCGACAACGGAAAATGCGATGGATGGCTAGATTGATCACATGGGTAAGTTTAGAACCCTATTTCATAGTGGGGAATATTTTAGAAGAAATAAATTATCGGGATTGAGCGGGGTTATGGAAATTGACCATTTTACCCCTAGTTTCAAAGAAATACCTTAGTTTAAGTCTAAGGGCATTTTTGTCATTTGAAAGGGATAAGAGATAGGTGGCTTTTTGGTTGATTGACACCTAGCAAGGATACTTTCAGCCAAGGATTAGTTAATCCATTTCCCAATTTAGAAAATCAAAGAAAAGAAATTAAAAGAAAGCTTTTTCCTCTTGAACTCTCTCTCTCTCTTTCTATTCGGCTGAGGC
The DNA here is from genome assembly GCF_029168945.1 of Cannabis sativa. Classification (NCBI taxonomy): domain Eukaryota; kingdom Viridiplantae; phylum Streptophyta; class Magnoliopsida; order Rosales; family Cannabaceae; genus Cannabis; species Cannabis sativa. The sequence goes on along the minus strand of NC_083605.1, from coordinate 38,077,779 downwards.
AATCAAGGAGCAAACTGGGGTTTTTCCTTCCTTATTCTGTGAATCTAAGCTAGGATTCAAGTGGTTTCATCTAAGGTAAGCCCTAGAACTATTGCTTTTGTATTTTTGAGCTTTTTTCTTAGTTTGATCATGTGATTTTGTGATATGGTGGCTGTTAGGTTTAGGCAAGTTTAAGGTTCGAATTTTAGGGTTTAGTTGAGTTGATTCTAAGCCCTAGCTACTGGTTTTAATGGCTGTAGATGGTTTTTATGCAATTTTAGGTTTAAAGTTCAAGCTTTGTTCATTGATGGCAACTTGAGTTGTGATGGTTTATTCTGAGAATTACTGCCTGGAAATCATTGTATATGCTTTGTATAGGTATCTTTTGGAGAGTTTGGTAAAGATTGGGCTTGATTTGAATCAAGGGGGAGAAATTTTTGGGTTTCTGCAGATGAACCGGAATTCGGTTCGGGTGGTCTATACCAACCCGTCGACCGGTTGGTGACCCAGAACCGGGATACGGTTGGATCCGTCCGCACTGTTGGGGGTTTTCCAACCACTAGTTTTAGCCAATTTTGGGTTATATAGGGTATTGCCATGAGGTTTATTGATAGGGAAACTTTTAGTTTCGAGTTTTAAGTCCCGAAAAGTGATTTGGCGAGTCACTCATCTGTGTTACCGTTATTGTGATTAGGGCATCCATCTAGCACGTGAATTCCGTTCAGGTCGGCCAGCACACTTGAATTTGGAAAACAGGTAAGAACTGTGTATAATGTATGATGTGATTATCTGAATGTGTGTATATGTGTTTATATATGCATGCTTGAGTTATGTTAAACACTACCAACACTTGTATAATTAAGTTATAGAGTGTATTGGTACAGTGATTGTTGTTGATTTGAGTACGATACAGTGATACCAACACAAGCATAGGAAAATGCTAAGGTGTGGGGTACATCACTCAGTGTTACTCACTGATCGGGTTAAACCCTACCAACACTCGTACAGCTAGGTACGTTGTGTATGTGGTATAGTGGTTGTACCCTGGTATTGAACGTTCATGCTCATCTGTTAAGCTCTGTAAATAGGTGTATGGGCGCCTATTTACAGGTCGGAAATTATATGGTATGTTATATGCATTTCTTACTGAGTCTGTCGACTCACAGTTTCTGCTTCCATGTGTAGGTAAAGGAAAGGCGAAAGCTGAACAGGAGTGAACCTGAGCTCGGGTGAGATTGTACATGTCAAGCAGCGCGACCTGGAGTGTTCGGTCTCGGGACATCTGGGAGTTGTATTTTGAATGTCGCTGTGCGACCTGTAAATCTGTATATTTTGGAATGTATATTTAAAAAGTAAAGTTTGTAAAGTTTTAAAAATCGGGATCCCGGCACTTGTAAATATTTTATTAAATTACAAAGTTTAATGTTTAATGCAAAAGTTTTAATTTGACACGTTTTTCGGGAAATTTCTTTGATTAGCAAAGATCGCACAATTATTGAAAAAGCACTGTAGCGTGCCTTAGCATTAGGGCGTTACAATAACAATCTAGGTGAGAATTATTATAATGCTCCTAGACAATATAATTGAATGCAAACATGGCTACAAAGTTGACTTATACTACTGTTGTTTTCAGCTGCAAATAAAAAAAGTTCAACTACACCATCCAAGCCAAAGATAACCCCTTGTGCGAAAATTGAACCATCTTTTACTAGTGATTATGATAAAGCCAGCATGATTTCAGAGGACCTAATTGCACAGAAAATAATAGATGAACCTTCAGTTAACTAGTCTGATAAAGTGTGTGGAGAATCTCCTGTACATAAAAAATTTATAAGAAATCAGGAGTTGAGTAGAAAAGGAAAGGCTGAAGCTTTCCAAAGAGCTAAAGATTTTAAATCTGAAGATCCCTTTTTTATTGTTCCCATGCAACCATCATTTGTTGGATCCAAATCTAAGTATTGTATTGTAATTAATAAGTTTCTCAATTACAAGTCTATCTCTTCAAATATGTTTCTCATATTGATTTTACTTTGTTTTCATCTTATGTCTAGGGTATGACATCTCCCTTTGCAAAAAAGTACCTTTTCGGGATCAGTAGTACACCTCAACATGTGATCCTTACGGTTAAGGATGTGATTTTACTTCAATGCATATGTTTAATTTATTGATTTTTCAGGTGAGATTTTATAGTACTGTTATATTATGTTTAACTTCTCTCACTGCTGTAGATCCCTCTCTGTTGCAAGATAATGCAGAGTGAAACTTTCATAATAGCTAAATTGTAGTGGCAGCTATGTATTGCTGCTGATTTTAATAATTTTCTTATAATTCTTTTACTGATCATGCCTACAGATGCTCAGAGGATACTTTAAGAGTTTGAGGGGTGTGTGCTTCTAGCTTCTGAGTTTGGAGCCAGATTAGGATAGAGGTTTCACATTCTTTTTTATGTTTGTTTGCCTAATTTAGTGTTAGTTTTTTTTTTTTTGTTCATTTAGTTGGGTTTGTATTGGGGTAACTTTTTTTTGTTTTTCATGTTGCAACTCTGATTCATTGAGTTTGTTGTTGTAGTTCATAGACAATACAATTCAAGCAAGGATTATGTAATTGAATTTTTTATGATTGCCATTGTAATTTTTATGTATTAAATAAATGTGTTCAATATTATTTAAATATAGCTTTTTGAATAATTTTTTTTTATTATATTATTTAAATAAATATATTTAAAATTAAAAAAAAATAATAATTAGTTTTTATGACTAAATATTAGTCACTGAATAATTAATTTATGTAATTCTTTATTTATTATTGCCAACTAAATTATTTAGTCACAAAATATTAGCTTTTTCGTGACTAAATTTTAGTTGTTAAAGTTTACTTTTTTGGTTGTTGAAAGTGCATATTGGTATTTATGTGACCAATACATCAATCTTACTGTGACTAACTTTAATATATTTTGTAACTAAATTTTAGTCATAGAAAATAACATTATTTGTGACTAAATATATTAGTCACTAAAACTCTTCTACGACCGACATTCAGCGACTAAATGGTGACTAAAAATAATTAGTCACAAAAAATTTTGGGTGACTAATTAATGAGTTTTAATGACCAAAAAACTAGTCGGGGAAAATGGGTTTTTTTGTAGTGCATGAAACAAATCATGTGAACCATGCAATATTAAATGTTATTTATGATCTATATTAATAAGTAAATTTGATTATATTGAAATGAGTTTTATTTAGGGCATAAATCCCAACACCATTAACCTATAAACAGGCAATGGCAAGTCCCCAACGGAAACGATGGTCAGCCGACATGGATTTAGAAATGGATTCCACGAAAAAGAACAAAGTCTTGGAATATGTAGACGCACCCGATGACTATAGTCCAATCAGATGTAAGTGGGTTTACAAGAAGAAAAAAGGCGTTGGAGGCGAAGTCAAAACTTTTAAAGCAAGACGTGTAGCCAACGGTTATACCCAAAGACAACGTGTGGACTATGAGGAAACTTTTAGTCCTGTTGCCATGCTCAAATCCATCCGAATTCTTCTCTCCATAGCTGCCGCTTATGATTATGAAATCTGGCAAATGGATGTCAACACTGCCTTCCTTAATGGGGTACTTGAAGAAACCATCTATATGGAGCAACCAGAAGGCTATGTTCTTCCAGGGCATGAAAAGAAAGTTTTCAAATTAAATAAGTCTGTCTATGGACTTAAGCAAGCTTCTCGCTAATGGAACAAAAGGTTTGATGAAATCATCAAGACCTACGACTTTCTTCAGAATGAAGATGAACCTTGTGTTTACCAACTCAAGGAAGACCAAGTAGTAGTATTCCTGGTCCTTTATGTTGATGACATTTTGATTATTGGAAACAATATCAAGAAAATGACTAACATCAAGGAATGGCTTGACACTCAATTCGATATGAAAGATTTGGGTGAGGCAGCCTATGTTCTTGCTATTCAGATTATCAGAAACCGGAAAAACAGATCTCTTGCTCTCTCTCAAACAACCTACATTGACAAAGTTTTAGAGAGATTCTCCATGAACAACACCAATGGGGCGAATATGCCTTTTAGATATGGTATTCGTCTATCTAACAAACAGTCTCCAACTGATCCTCAAGAGATAGAGGACATTGGAAAATTCCTTATGCTTCTGTAGTTGGAAGTCTAACGTATGCAATGTTATGCACTAGACCTGACATGTGCTACGCAGTTGGAATCGTGAGCACGTATCAATCAAATCCAGGTCAGGAACATTGGAATGCAGTTAAGTATATTCTGAAATACTTAAAGAGTACAAGAAATCGTGTGTTAGTCTACAAGGGTGGTGCTTTAAATCCCATAGGCTATACTGTTTCAGATTTCCAAGCATGTCTTGAAGACAGGAAATCTACATCTGGGATGGTGTTTACTCATGGGGGTGGAGCAGTGGTTTGGAGAAGTGCTAAACAAACCGCGATATTAGACTCTACGATGGAAGTAGAATACATAGCTGCAGCAGAAGCTGCTAAAGAGCTTGTCTGGCTGAGAAAGTTCTTCACCAATATCAGTGTCGTGCCTGGAATGGAAAAGCCTATTCTCCTACTTTGTGATAATAATGGAGCAATAGCCAATAGTAAGGAACCTCGAAGCCACAAGAGAAGCAAACACATAGAAAGGAAGTATCACATCATCAGAGAATATGTGGCAAGAGGGGATGTACTGGTTGAGAAAGTGGACATAGAAGACAACTTAGCTGATCCATTCACCAAAGTCTTGGCTGTAACTGCATTCAAAAAGCATCGTCATAATTTAGGATTAATTGATATGTACTGATTAGTTTTATATTAGTGGAAGTGGGAGTTTGTTGGGTTTTATGCCCTAAATAAAACTCCATTTCAATGTAATCCATTTTATTCAATATCAATAAAGAAACAGAAGTATTTTTCATTCATTTGTATGTTTTGGTTCATGTTATCAATTGCTTGTCTATTTGATTTATCAATTCATCTGAAACCCTTTTCACATACTTGATCCTGTTTATTGTGTTGTCAACACAGTGGAAAGTAAACATGACTATGTGAATGAAGATTCGTAGTTTTATCAGAACACGCGGTTTTACTGATATGATAATCTACAACAGAGTTTACTTGCATTTGGTAAAATGCTATGTTCTTTCCAGAGCATTGGTTAAAGTAAAGCTTGGGTTGGGTGCATGGAGTATGCATCAGAAGGGACCGATATTGAACTTTGACATAGATCTAATGAAACTTACCGTAATATCTATTCAAGTCAATATCCCCTAATTGATCCTAGATCAAATGATCTCAATCCTGATATGATTAGGTTCAATCTCAAGAGTGTTATTCGTGTTCTTTGATTTCTTAGTTAAGCCTACTTTTGGGTCAGGGTGATACGTACATTTTGGGAACACGGTAGTGCAATTGAGTGGGAGCGCTAACATAAATATGGAATTTATAGCTTCTATCTTGCGAATAAAAAGTGAAGGATGATTTCCTTCGAGCTTGACCAAACGAAAATAAATGGTGGAGTACTCATTTCACATAGCTAAAATATCATTTATACGAGGTTAAGTGTCTTAAGGATACCTTACATTGTAGGGTGTCACGGTAATCAAATCCCTTCACAGTGTAGATCATCTATATAGAGGATCATTGATCAAATTAGGATTATAACAATGGATAACTAATGACTTGTCTATATGGTGGAACATATAGAGCGTTCTATATCCTGAGAGTGCAATTCTAAGTTCTATGCTTGGATTCAACGAAGAATTAATAAGTCTGTGAATTTAGGTTATAAATTCTTGATCTGCGTATTGGAAGCTCGGATATATAGACCCATGGTCCCCCCACTAATTGAGACAATATTACTTGTAAGACTCATTTAATTGGTTTTGATTAATCAATTATAATTCTCAAATTAGACTATGTCTATTTGTGAATTTTTCACTAAGTAAGGGCGAAATTGTAAAGAAAGAGTTCTTAGGGCATATTTGTTAATTAAGGTACTTTGTATGGTCCAATTAATAAATATGATAAATGACAATATTATTTTATAATTATTTATAGTTATTAAATAGTTAGAATTGGCATTTAAATGGTTGAATTTGAAAATTGGCGTTTTTGAGAAAATGAGATACAGAAATGATAAAACAGCAAAATTGCAAAAGTGAGCCCCAAATCCAATATGCCATGTCCGGCCACCTTTGTAGGGTTTCTCATCTAATATTTTCATTATTTTAATGCCAAATAATTCTAACCTAACCCTATGTGGCATGCTATAAATAGATAGTGATGGCTTCAGGAAAAATAGGCTTTCACATCTTGTTTCCTTCAGAGAAAAACCTGAGCCTTATCTCTCTATACCTAGCCGCCACCTTCACCTCTTCTTCTTCCTTGAATAATTTTGAACCTCTGACTGAGAGAGTAGTGCCCACACACAACAAGTAGTACATCAATCATAGTGAGGAAGATCGTGAAGAAAGACATTCAACAAGAAGGAGATTCAGCATTAAAGAAAGGAGAGAAAGAGATCAAGGTTCAGATCTTTATAATACTCTGCGACAGAAAGGATACAAGGGTTAGAGATCTAAACGGAAGGAGACATATTATTCCGCTGCACCCAATGTAAGGTTTCTCATACTTTATATGTGTTTAATTTTATAATCGTTTTAGAAGTTCATATTTAGGGTGTTAATCAACATACTTGTGAGTAGATCTAAGATCCTGGTAAAATAATTTCCAACAACCTGTACAGTCAAGGGCAAAGGAAAAGTGGCAGAACCATCATGAAGAGTCGTTCCAAAGCCTCACTAGAAAGATGCGCCACCAGTCGGATAGCCCTCGAGTACGCAAAAGGTCATCGGTGCCTTCGAGCCTAGACACCTTTCTAACCCTCAAAATAGTGCTACACCAAAAAGACCAACGTCAGAGGTCCCCAGACCTAAGAGATGGGTGGACCCCCCAAGCGATTTCGTTAATCAGAATGGAAGGATTGCAGTCAGTCTTTCTGAGTATAGTTGGTCTACGGCGGACTTACGATGGCGGCTAGATGTTAAGTACAAAAGATACAAGAGCAAAAAGGTAAGGCCACGTGGGTCTTACCTACAAAATCATTTGCGTAATAAGCTAAGGAGGCGTGACGTTTCGAGTAGTGATGCCAAAAGACTAGAAGAGAAAATCGTTGCCCTGATGAAATTAGGAAAAAAGCAAAGTTGAGCATTATTTAATTCTAAAGACGAGGACCCTGATCCTTGTGTTAAGAGGATCACAGAAACCCCTCTTCCCAAAAACTTCATAATGTCGCTTATCGAATTGCATGAGGGAAGAACCAATCCCCGAATACACTTAGCCAAATACAATAAGAAGATTCAAGTCCCTTGCGTCTGTGATGACGCTAAGTGTGAATGTTTTTCCCCGAGTCTAACCAAGTCAGTTGAACGCTGGTGGAAGCAGCTGGCTCTGAGATCAATTGAGTGTTAGAAAGATTTAAAGTATGCATTTTGCAAGAAATTTATTACCACACCCAAGAAAGACATAGAAGTAGACTCCTTAACTAATGTCAAGCAGCAACCCAATGAGAGTTTAAAAGCTTTTATACAAAGAATGATGGAGGAAACAACTCAGATCAAGGTTACCGACGAATTCAAGGTAATGGCCCTCAAGTCAAGATTGGTTGTAGGTTCCTTGTTGTGGGGAGAGATGCAAAGGAAATGGGATGAAACCTTAAGCAAGTTCATGTCGTAGGCTAAACGAATAATTAATCTGGAAGATGCTTATTGTAATACCCTAAGATTAAGGAAATGGATTAGGAAACCCTAACTAGTAAATTATGTATTATTGTGTAATTATATTATTATATAATTTATTATAAGTAAAATAATTTGATAGATGACATGTTAAGACCCCGTTGGTGAGCCAGGGCATTTTAGTAATTTTGAATCGAGAAGGGTAAAACTGAGAAATTTATATTATGATGTGCTTATGAACTATATTATTATATAGTATGCATGTTTGTACTTTTTCAGGTCTGTTCTAACAAGTTGGTGCGGTATAGTCACAACCGAGTATTTTGGGATTTGTTTCCTGGCATTTTATTAATAGTGTGAATAATCTGAATTTATTTGAGTATGATGAGGTGTTAAATGACAAAATTATCCTTGAATGCTTATATTGTGTTATAAGCTCCTATGGCCATTGTGGTAATTTGGCCTTTCGGATTATTTGCGACAAAATAGAACTATTTTTAAAAATAAAGAAAAGTTAGCTTTTGTTCTTAGCCCTATGAACCCACCCCCTCCCTCTCTCAAAATTCATTTTTGTAGATATTGAATTTTATTAGAAATTGCTTGGATTTTTAAGGGTTTTGGTGCCTAGCTTTGTGATTGAACTTGAGGTAGATCTTCTTACTTACTTTTCTTTGAAATTGTTGCTGAGATTTTATTGTTGAAAGCATGAAAATAGGTTGTGTTGTTCTTTTATGCATGTGGACAGATTTGATGTTATTCTTGATGTGTTTGGCTTGATTTTGTGGCTTAGTGGTGGAGTATATTTTTGATGAGTTATAGATAAGATTTTAGGGTGTTTTTCGTGTGTGAATTCAAGGTTTACACTTATATTTTGCTGCTGAGTTTTAGGTGAAAAGCATGCTAGAAGTTCAAGTTCTTGAGTATGAATTTTTGATGACTTATGCTCCAGTATTGAGCTTTATTTTGGAATGTTGATTGAATCTGAAATTAAAGTGTTTGTATACTAAATTTTAAGCCTTAGTGTATGTTTCAACCCTCTGTATAATTATGGATAACTTTATTTATGGTTTGAAAGTTTGATTGGGTTTAGGCTTGAAATGGTGTGTTTTGGCCATGTTTTTCGTTGCTAGTTTTGGATTTTTTCTGGGTTTGGAACCCAAGGGTTCCGGCCCAGCTCCTTGGGCGTCGCAGCCCGCCTCCAGTTGGTGGCCTGGGGTTCGAACCCAAGTATTACGGCCCTATATGGGGAGTGTTGCGGCCCGCCATTTGGTTTTGGGCAGATTCGAACGCGTTATTTGAATCCTCATAACTTTGTGATCCGAACTCCATTTCGGGAGTTCTATGTATCGTTGGAAAGCTCGTTCCGAGCTTTATGTGAATATCTATGTTTTTAATGCCAAGTTTTATGTGAAAGTGGAATTAGAGATTAACCCTATATTTGTAAATCCTGGAATTTGTGACTAGGATTACCGACACTTGGTCAGGAGCACCCAGGGATTTGGAATTTCCAAAGTTGCGGGACATCAGGTAGGACTGTAGTTGCATGTAGAGTTATATGCGGTGGTGCTTGTGCTGAAAAATGTTATATGTGAGTAATTGGAAACTGGGATTAGGGTTATTACCTTAACATGAGTGGTTTAATGGCCTAGGGTTATTACCCTAGAGAATTATTGATGTGTAAACACTATGCCATGTTAAATATATGTGTATATTTAGATTAAGGGTTATGCGTTCAAGGCATAAGCAGGTTGGACTTAGCAACCCAAACTGATATTGACTGTTCTAAGGTCTTATTGTATATAGACGTGTGATAGTAACACGTAGGTCTACGCCTGATAGACATAAATAGGCATGTGAGTGTAACACGCAGGTCTGTGTCATATAGACAAATCTAAAAATGGCATTAATACCTATGTGATATGTTAAGTATGAATATTGATATTTTATACTGTCTTGCTAGGCTTGACTCACGGGTGCTCTACTGTGCAGGAAAGGGTAAATTGGTCTTTAATCAGCCATGAGTGCGAGAGTTGGGCGATGTATGTACATGTTTAGGCCACACTAGATGAAGTGGGTTGGGCTCTACCAGTGATGAGCTTTTGTAACTCTATTTTGCTACTTAGGTCAGTTATTGGGAAAGACTTGTTATATTTTGTTTAATATTTTTCAGGATCCCGAAACATGTAACTTTTTTTGGAAGTTAAAGTTATTACAAGTTTTATTTTCATTCTGATTTCATTTAAAGTTTAAATTTCCCACACTTACTTTACTTAGTAATCCCATTTAGGGGATTAGGGTTCCTTTATCACTTTGGGTAACGTGCCTAAATGTTAGGGCGTTACAGTTTGGTATCAAATCACCCAGGTTTTTAAGCTTCTTGTAGACCAGCCAAAAATGTACAATAATTGTCAAAGACGATCTCGACTCATGGTGCAGTAAGTCTTGAGAGTAAATGCTTTACTACTTATGTGATCGTTTATTTACTGCTTTCCATTTTAGGTAGTATGCTTGCATTTAGAGTATTTACGTGATATATGATGTCATGCTTAAATTGCTATTTGATAAATGTTTATTTTAATGAAATAAATACTTGAGTTAGGAGTAAGGCAATAAGTACATAAGTGTTTTATTGGTGCTTATGTAAAGACCGCTTAGTTTAATTTGGAAATTAGCAGTTAATCATGTTTAATTATGAAAATTATTTATAGCTATTTAAATAATTATTTATACTGTTATTATTGAATTCTGAGATGCATTTTATGTCATTTAGTAGTTTTCATGATTTTGCATTTCCGGTGCCCGGTTACATGGAACTCGGTGTTTGGCTCAGTAAAATCACAACTTAGTATGTTAGTAGTATGGGACGGTTTATTAGACATTGGGAATCTCAGAAATGGCCGGGAATTTAGAATTTCCCAAAAATACCCCTTTAGTGTTATGTTTATGATTTTAGTGTGAAGGGGCAAAATGGTCATTTTGCCCCATTGTTAGTTTGTCTTTTTGTGGCTTGTTAATTGGAATATATGTGTTTAATTATCTTATTTTTGGCTGAAGTAAAAAATGGATTATGTGGCATTTACTTCATTTTTCCCTAACTTAGAAAAAATTACAAAATTTTAAAAAAAGAAAAGCTCTCTCTTTTCCTCTCTCTATTCGGCCATTTGAGCAGCAAGAAAAGAGATTTTTCCTCTTGAATTTCAAGCTCTCTTTAGCAAGATTAAGTGTTCATAAGTTGTTCGTATGTTTTCTACATCTTTCTTTTATGTTTTCTTGAATTTTTGAACAGAAATGGTAGGTTGCATGCTTAGTTTTAGGTTATTGTTGTTGCTGGGATTTTGTTGTTGTTTGCTGAGAATTAAGCATGTTTAAATGAGTTGAATTGAGTTGCTTGTGATGCTTGATAGTTAGGTTGATTAGAGTTATGGTTTTTCTATGTAAAAGCTTGAGTTTTCAAAGTGAAAATTGAGAAATTTGTTGCTGTGAGTATTGCATGAGTTTGTTTTTGTTTTCTGCAGCTTTAGTATGCATGTTTATGTAGTTTTAATCTAGTTTTGAGGCTTGTAAGTGAGCTTTAGCCAAGTTTGAGTTTGAAACTCAAAGCTTGCAGCTCACATGGCACTTTTTGTATCTGTGCATTCTGGGCTGTTTTAGTGCTTTTGTTTTGTGCTTTAGGGTATTTAGAGCAGGTCTGGAAGGTTTGAGATTAATTGGATTTCATTTATTGAAGTTATGAATTTTTGAGTTCTGCCTGCGAGAAACCGAAATTCTGGTTGTGCATATGTAGATTACATGTTTAGCGTGCATGTTAGGAAGCCTGTTAGATTACATTAGATATGTATGTTGGCTTCGAACCATCCGACTGTGTCACATCGGTATAGGCTAGAGTATGACTAGCAGCTGGAGTATGACCAGTATGACCGAGTATAGGCTGACACTGTATCACATCGGCACAGGCTAGAGTATGCCTAGCAGCTAGAGTATGACCAGTGTGCCGAGTATAGGCTGATACTTAGGTTGGTGGTTCCGTACTATTTGACGTATCACATCGGTACAGGCTAGAGTATGACTAGCAGCTGGAGTATGACCAGTTCGACCGAGTATAGGCTGATACTGTAACACATCGGTACAGGCTAGAGTATGACTAGCAGCTGGAGTATGACCAGTTCGACCGAGTATAGGCTGTTACTTGTCAATAGTACCGTCCCTATGAACGTTCAGGACTCAGTATCGTGTTGGACACGGCAGTTAGGGTTATGGTCAGGGGTATGGGCGTCTGATCATGACCGGGATTTATGTATGATTATTATTATGCTTTTCTTATTGAGTCTGTCGACTCACAGTGCTATGTTTATGTGTAGGTAAGGGCAAGGCTAGGGCTGATGGACCGTGAGCGAGCCGGTGAAGATTGTACATGTCGGGGCGGTTAGGCTTGGAGCGTACGATCATCGGGATAGCAAGGCTATTTTTGTAATTAGTCGCTAGGCGACAAGTATTTTGTACAGACAGTAAACTTTTGTAAATGATTTTGTAATCGGGATCCTGAGTATTTTGTATAAATATTTATAAGTTTAATGAAAAAGCAAAAATTTTAATTAATCACGTTTTCCATAAACCTCGTTGATTAGCAACGAGCTGCATAGTACGTTTAAAAATCACGTAATACGCCTATGCTAGTTAGGGTGTTACAATTTGGTATCAGAGCCGCCAGGTTGTCTTCCGAATTTCGTCACGACATGTACAATCATCATCAACAGTTAGCTCATTCTACGGTTTAGTAAGCTTTTATTGCTTTAGTAGCTTAGGCCGAAATAGTTGTGGCGGCTAACAGAATGGAACCTTTGTATGAAAGGTTTCGGAAGAAAGCACCTCCGGTCTTTCTGGGAGGTCCAGATGTGATGAAGGCCGAACAGTGGCTACCGATGATCACCAGAATTCTGAATTTTATGGGGGTCACCGGGAATGATAGAGTGGTCTGTGCCACCTTCTAGTTCCAGGAAGACGCTCTTGTCTGGTGGGACATGGTGTCTCAGATCCATGACGTCACTACCATGACCTGGAAAAGGTTCTAGGAACTCTTCAACGCCAAGTATTATAACGAGGCGGTCAGAAGCGCCAAGAGGAAAGAGTTCACTCACCTCACCCAGCGAGAATATGAGCGTGACAGAGTATACTACTTAGTTCGACCGGTTGGCGAGGTTAGCCTCGGGAATAGTGCCAAACGACTTCAGCAAAAAGGAGAAGTATCTGGACGGGTTAAATGTGAGGATTAAACATGACTTGATGATCACCACCGACGACAAGACCACCTATGCTGAGATGGTGGAGAAGGCACTGCGAGCTGAGGGGGCAGTTGGATGTATGTCGGAGTCAGCTAGTACTCCAGCGAGTGGCGGGGCTCCTACCCCTCCTGCATCAGGCTTTAGCAGGGGTAGTAGTGGTTCGGCCATGGACCAAAAGACGAGAACATCCACTGCATCTGGTGGCTCAAGTCAGAACAAGAGGTTCCGGGGGAACCAGAGTAGAGGTAGTCGTCATAGTGGTGCAGAGACCCGGTTCTCCTATCCTGAGTGCCCTAGCTGCAAAAGGCACCATCGGGGTGAATGCAAAGGTCAAGGATGCTTTCACTGTGGCATGCCCGGACACTTCAAGAGGGATTATCCCCAACTCCGATCAGAGGCACTGAGGGCTCCGGCGATACCCACTCCAGCTAGGGTGTTCACCGTCACTCAGGCTGATGCAGATGCCAGCCCTTCAGTTGTAACAGGTCAGCTTTCAGTTAATAACTCGTATTACTCACTGCTGTTTGATTCTAGGGCTACACATTCTTATGTGGCAGCCAGAGTCTTTAGTAAATTGGATAGACCATATGATAGATATGAATCAGGGTTTGGAACCCTATTACCTGGCGGAGAGTTAGTTATCTCCAAAAGGTGGATTAGGTCTATGCCGATCAGAATAGATGGTAGAGAGTTAAGCGCTAACTTGATAGAGATGAGCCTGGTAGAGTTCGATATTATTTTAGGAATGGATTTCTTATTGAAGTATTCGGCTAGTATTGATTGCAAAAGGAAGATGGTGATCTTCCAACCGGAAAGTGATGAACCGTTTGTGTTTGTTGGTTCAGTTCGGGAATCTCGGATCCCGGTGATTTTGGCCATGTCAGCTAAAGAATTATTGCATGGTGGATGCTTAGGGTTTCTGGCCGTGGTGGTGGACACCACTCGGCCAGCTACCATTCGGCCGGAAGACATCAAGGTGGTTCGGGAATTTTTAGATGTTTTTCCCGAAGAACTTCTAGGGTTACCACCTCAGCAGGAGATAGACTTCGTAATAGATTTGGCACCAGGGGTGGAACCGATTTCCAAAGCCCCATATAGAATGGCTCCAGCTAAACTTAAGGAATTAAAAATTCAGCTCCAGGGGTTGCTTGACATATGGTTTATTCGGCCTAGTGTGTCACCCTGGGGAGCCCCGGTTTAATTCGTCAAGAAGAAAGATGGAACTATGAGGATGTGCATCGATTACAGAGAGATGAACAAGCTAACAGTGAAGAATAAATATCCATTACCTAGGATCGATGATCTGTTCGATCAGCTTCAGGGGAAGACGGTTTTTTCTAAGATTGATCTCCGCTCGGGTTATCATCAGTTGAAAATTCGAGAGGAGGACATTCCGAAGACGGCTTTCCGTACTAGGTATGGACATTATGAATTTCTGGTTATGTCGTTTGGACTAACCAATGCTCCTGTAGCATTTATGGATTTGATGAATAGAGTATTCAAGGATTTCCTAAATATCTGTGTGATTGTATTTATCGACGACATCCTTGTGTACTCTCAGTCAGAAGAGGAGCATGAGTTAAATCTTCAAATGGTATTGCAAAGGCTTCAGGAACACAAGCTTTATGCCAAGTTCAAGAAATGTGAATTTTGGCTATCTCAGGTGTCCTTCTTAGGGCACATTGTGAGCAAAGATGGGATTAAGGTGGATCCCAGGAAGATAGAATTCGTCAGAGATTGGCCGAGACCGAAGACAGTGATAGAGATCAGAAGATTTTTAGGTTTAGCTGGGTATTACCGTAGGTTCGTGGAAGGGTTTTCAAAAATTTCAATACCCTTAACCGAACTTACAAAGAAGAATCAGCGATTTGTCTGGTCAGACAAGTGCGAAGCTAGTTTTCAGGAGCTGAAGCAGAGGTTGATTACCGCTCCAGTGATAGCTTTGCCTTCAGACAACGAGAAATTCGTAGTTTATTGCGATGCATCCAGACAGGGTCTGGGGTGTGTGCTGATGCAAGCCGATCGGGTTATCGCTTATGCCTCCCGTCAGTTAAAGGATTATGAACAGCGATACCCGACTCATGATCTAGAGTTGGCCGCAGTGGCTTTTGCATTGAAGATCTGGCGGCATTACCTTTACGGAGAAAGGTGCGAAATCTGCACCGACCATAAAAGTCTCAAGTATTTCTTTACTCAGAAAGATTTGAACATGAGACAGAGACGTTGGTTGGAATTAGTGAAAGATTACGACTGTGAGATCCTCTATCACCCTGGGAAGGCCAATGTAGTGGCCGATACCTGAACGGAAGGGTCCCGGGTAGGTAGCTAGCATGGTTCAGATCTCACCTCAGCTAGCTGAGGATATGGTTAGTTCCAACATTGAGTTTATGGTAGGTCAGCTTCACAACTTGATGCTGCAATCTGATCTGTTGCAAAGAATTAAAGCCGCTCAGATGGCAGATCCAGAGTTAGTGAAGATCAGAGATGAGGTTTTGGCTGGTCAAGCCAAGGATTTCTCAGTGTCAGACAACGGGATGCTTCTGTATAAAGCTAGGGTTTGTGTTCCGAGTAGTGTGGAACTCAGAAACGAGATCTTTGAGGAGGCTCATTCTACCCCTTATTCTCTGCATCCCGGCACCACTAAGATGTAGCAAGATCTTAAACCGTACTTCTGGTGGAGCGGTATGAAGAAGAATTCGGTAGAATTCGTATCTAGATGCCTCACTTGTCAGCAGATTAAGGCTGAACATCAGAGACCAGCAGGGTTGTTGCAGCCTCTAACCCTACCTGAATGGAAGTGGGAAGATATCACGATGGATTTCGTGGTTGGGTTACCTAGAACCACGGGCTTAGTTGATTCCATCTGGGTAGTGGTGGATCGATTCACGAAATCTGCTCATTTTCTGCCTGTTAGAACAACATTTACAGTGGATCAGTTGGCAGAATTGTATGTTAGAGAGATTGTAAGACTTCACGGGGTACCGAAGTCTATAGTTTCGGATAGGGATCCGAAGTTCACCTCCAAGTTTTTGCAGAGTTTGCAACGATCAATTGGTACAAAACTGAAATTTAGTACAACATTCCATCCTCAGACAGATGGTCAGTCCGAAAGGACAATTCAGATATTAGAGGACATGTTACGAGCCTGTGTTATGGATTTTGAAGGCTCTTGGAATAAATACCTACCGTTGATAGAATTTTCTTACAACAACAGTTATCAGAGTACGATAGGGATGGCTCCCTATGAACTGTTATACGGTAGGAAGTGTAGATCTCCTATCCACTGGGATGAGACAGGGGAGAGAAAATATTTAGGTCCTGAGTCAGTACAGCGGACCAATGAGGTAATAGAGAGAATAAAAGCTAGAATGCTTGCCTCACAGAGTAGACAGAAAAGTTACGCAGATCCGAAACGCAGAGATGTTGAGTTCCAAGTAGGGGACCATGTGTTTTTACGGGTATCTCCAATGAAGGGGATCAAACATTTCGGGAAAAGAGGCAAGTTATGCCCTAGATTTACAGGACCTTTCGAGATTCTCGAAAAGATAGGTCAAGTGGCATACCGGTTAGCATTGCCTCCAGCTTTATCAGCAGTTCACAACGTATTCCATGTCTCGATGTTGACAAAATACGTTTCAGATCCCTCTCATATACTCAGTTATGAGAGCCTAGAACTGCAGCCAGATATGTCTAACGAAGAACAGCCAGTGTAGATCCTGGATAGAAAGGATAAAGTCCTTCAAAATAAGACCATACCATTGGTCAAAGTTCTCTGGAGAAACAGCAAGGTGGAGGAAGCCACCTGGGAGCTAGAGTCAGATATGAGAGTTCAATATCCAGAGTTATTCAGGTTAGATTTCGGGGACGAAATCCTTTTAAGGGGGGAATAGTTGTAAAGACCGCTTAGTTTAATTTGGAAATTAGTAGTTAATCATGTTTAATTATGAAAATCATTTGTAGCTATTTAAATAATTATTTATACTGTCATTTAGTAGTTTTTATAATTTTGTATTTCCGGTGCCCGGTAACATGGAACTCGGTGTTTGGCTCAGTAAAATCACAACTTAGTATGTTAGTAGTATGGGACGGTTTATTAGACATTGGGAATGTCAGAAATGGCCGGGAATTTAGAATTTCCCAAAAATACCCCTTTAGTGTTATGTTTATGATTTTAGTGTGAAGGGGCAAAATGGTCATTTTGCCCCATTGTTAGTTTGTCTTTTTGTGGCTTGTTAATTGGAATATATGTGTTTAATTATCTTATTTTTGGCTGAAGTAAAAAAGGGATTATGTGGCATTTACTTCATTTTTCCCAAACTTAGAAAAAATTACAAAATTTTAAAAAAAGAAAAGCTCTCTCTTTTCCTCTCTCTATTCGGCCATTTGAGCAGCAAGAAAAGAGGATTTTCCTCTTGAATTTCAAGCTCTCTTTAGCAAGATTAAGTGTTCATAAGTTGTTGGTATGTTTTCTACATCTTTCTTTTATGTTTTCTTGAATTTTTGAACAGAAATGGTAGGTTGCATGCTTAGTTTTAGGTTATTGTTGTTGCTGGGATTTTGTTGTTGTTTGCTGAGAATTAAGCATGTTTAAATGAGTTGAATTGAGCTGCTTGTGATGCTTGATAGTTAGGTTGATTAGAGTTATGGTTTTTCTATGTAAAAGCTTGAGTTTTCAAAGTGAAAATTGAGAAATTTGTTGCTGTGAATATTGAATGACTTTGTTTTTGTTTTCTGCAGCTTTAGTATGCATGTTTATGTAGTTTTAATCTAGTTTTGAGGCTTGTAAGTGAGCTTTAGCCAAGTTTGAGTTTGAAACTCAAAGCTTGGAGCTCACATGGCACTTTTTGTATCTGTGCATTCTGGGCTGTTTTAGTGCTTTGGTTTTGTGCTTTAGGGTATTTAGAGCAGGTCTGGAAGGTTTGAGATTAATTGGATTTGATTTATTGAAGTTATGATATTTTGAGTTCTGCCTGCGAGGAACCGGAATTCCGGTTGTGCATCCAGAATTCCGGATGGGTTTTGAAAACTTCCAGAATCGGAATTCCGGTTGGACAACCGGTCTGCCGGTTGGGTGATTTTCAGAAACCCTAGTTCTCCTCGTTTTTATGTTATTTGGGGTATTGCCATGCTTTTTATCGATAGGGAAACTTTTAGTTCCTAGTTTAAGTCCCCGGGAAGTGATTTAGCGTATCACTTATAGTGTTGTGATTTTTATGGTTTAGGAGCCTGTAATCCGCCGCGCAGATAGTTCCAGTCAAGTTGATCGACACACCTGAATTCAGAATTGAGGTAAGATTAGTATAACAATATGCATATGTAAGTTACATGTTTAGCATGCATGTTAGGAAGCCTGTTAGATTACATTAGATATGTATGTTGGCTTCGAACCATCCGACTGTGTCACATCGGTATAGGCTAGAGTATGACCAGTATGACCAAGTATAGGCTGACACTGTATCACATCGGCACAGGCTAGAGCATGACTAGCAGCTGGAGTATGACCAGTGGGCCGAGTATAGGCTGATACTTAGGTTGGTGGTTCCAAACTATGTGACGTATCACATCGGTACAGTCTAGAGTATGACTAGCAGCTGGAGTATGACAAGTTCGACCGAGTATAGGCTGATACTGTAACACATCGGTACAGGCTAGAGTATGACAAGCAGTTGGAGTATGACCAGTTTGACCGAGTATAGGCTGTTACTTGTCAATAGTACCGTCCCTATGAACGTTCAGGACTCAATATCGTGTTGGACATGGCAGTTAGGGTTATGATCAGGGGTATGGGCGTCTGATCATGACCGGGATTTATGTATGATTATTATTATGCTTTTCTTACTGAGTCTCTCGACTCACAGTGCTATGTTTATGTGTAGGTAAGGGCAAGGCTAGGGCTGATGGACCGTGAGCGAGCCGGTGAAGATTGTACATGTCGGGGCGGTTAGGCCTGGAGCGTACGATCATCAGGACAACAAGGCGATTTTTGTAATTAGTCGCTAGGCGACTAGTATTTTGTACAGACAGTAAACTTTTGTAAATGATTTTGTAATCGGGATCCCGAGTATTTTGTTTAAATATTTATAAGTTTAATGAAAAAGCAAAAATTTTAATTAATCACGTTTTCCATAAACCTCGTTGATTAGCAACGAGCTGCATAGTACGTTTAAAAATCACGTAATACGCCTATGCTAGTTAAGGTGTTATAGCTTAATTCGCTGGGGTTGTTGATTACAGGGGTACTTGTAAAAATGGACCCTCCCCAATCATCTAGACCACAGGGTGAGCAAGTAGGGCCTGGGGTAAACTAAACCAATCCACTGGCAGCACCTCCGCCTCAAAAGAATCTGAGGGATAATGTACGTAGGGGTTGGCAATGCTACTCCGCCTGCTGATTGGCAATAGATGTTTCAAGAAATACTAGGTATCAGACTTCGTCAAGAGGAATAGTTGTGTCATTTAAGGCAACCAGCACCAGCTGCCCCTGTTGAGCAAGTGTTCACACATGCACCTATGCTAGTGGTGGGTAACCAGGGGTTCATGTTGCCACGTAGAGATTCAGTATTTGAGCGGTTCGTGAGGCTGCAACCTCAAACTTTTATGGGAGGTACTGACATAATTAAAGCTGATCAGTGGATGAGTACAATCACTTGTATCCTTGATAATATGGGAGTGACGGGAATAGAGAGAGTGAATTGTGCAGCTTTCATGTTATAAGATCATGCCCGCGTTTGGTGGGATATTGTGGGACACACTTGTGATGTCAGTTTGATGACTTGGGATGAGTTCAAGAGTCTATTTGAGGAAAAATTCTATAGCATCACTGTGAGGACTTTACATATGGAGGATTTTGTGAAACTAACTCAAGGGAAAATGTCTGTGGCCGAATACACTCTAGAGTTTGATCGACTGTCCAAGTTTGTTGGGGAGCTGGTGCCTACAAGTTTCACCAAGAAATAGAAATATGTGAGAGGACTAAATGCCAGAATCAGTCGGGACTTAAAAATTACCACTACTCGTGACACTTTGCCCCCCAAGTCTGTACGAGACTTTCAAAGTTGCGTGTAGACTTCATCCGAGCAGTCTTTGCGCTTGGATGGGGGACACGTGTCAAGAGTGTCTGTTCGCAATTCAATGTGAGGCTGATTGGGCGTCCCTTCAGTTTTTGGCTAATAAATGCTCTGACGCAATTAATGCTTCGAAATCTAATTTTCTCTAACCACGTTTGATGTTTACACTTGATTTCTTTTGATTTCCCATATTCGCTTTTGGGGGAAACCGAGGCGTCTGAGGTTTTTTGAAATGATTTACCCCTTTTTGTTGTTTGCCTATAAATACCAGTGAGCATTTTTTCACAAACTCATTTTCACCAATCTTCTTTACTAAGTAAGTTCAAAGCGAAAAGAGAGGTTTTTAGCTTCAAGTTTGCTGAAGTGTTTTCACAAAAACTGCTCGTTTAGCTTCGCATAACCTAAATCCATACGTTCGATTCTTCGGTTAGTTCTTGATTTCTTTTTCGTTTACTTTGCACATTTATTTTCTGAATGAAACTTTTAGTTTGCTGTAGAAGATATGTAGGAAACCCTAAGTTTTAGAAACTCTGCGATTTTCCTTGGTAACGATTCATGCGATTTCATCGTTCATAATGCTTGCTTCTTTAACACCACAATGCTTGTCCTTCATCTTGCTTATTCTAAGCTTCATGAAATTTTTTGCCCTAACTCACGAAAATTTCAAACTTCTGATTTTTGACTTTTCATCAAATATTTTAATTCTTTAATCTTTTGAGTACTCCTGGTCAGCATATTTGCCTGTTTTAATGTTTGATATCCCAACCAAACACTCATCTTGTGTATTGTCTTTTGTAGATGAACCCAAATGAGTTTTGGGGAAGCGAACACCAAATCGACCAGGATCTGCTTCAACTCTTGCACGAGGATCATCCTCATCTTCGTTCTAGTCCACCCTCTTCGAGCGACGGACATTTTAGCTTAAATCTCCCGTCCAGCCATAGGATGATGGCTCATACAAAAAAGACAATGCGTAGAATCGACGCATCTGACCCTCAAGTGGCCCGACATGCCACCTTACCCAGTGTCGAACAAGATCTATCCGCGCAGAAGGAGGAGGATCATGAAGGGGACGTCGAGGTCCAGTAGATTGAGGAGCAGGATGATGTTTGTCCTGGCAGTCCTTCTGAGGTGGAGGAAGAGGAGGAGGTCGCACCCCCAAACTTTGGGGGATATAATGAGGCTGGGGAGCCAGTCAATGGGGATGGCGACGTCCTAGTTGAGGGCGTGGACTACGCCAGTGAGGAACTTAATGTTGCGGTTCCTCACACAAGGCAAGGTGCTTTGGGTGCCAGGTGGGTGAGCCCTCCGTCCAAAGTTAGCGAGGCAAGCTTACGTGGTCTCGACCAGGACGGTTATTTGAGCGAGTTAGACTGCTATATTTCCGCCTATAACAATTGAGCCACAAACCCAAAGAGGGGGATGTGTGCCTGGTCGGATGCTCATGCTAAACAAGGGGCACTGCTGCCTTTGCACCCGTACTTTAGGAATGTGGTAAAATTCTTTCACCTCTGTCCGACCCAATTCACTCCCAAGGGCATTAAGTATCTGTCTACCCTGTTAATTCTCTACGCCTCCTAGAAGTGGCATATGCCGTCTCTGTTGGGTTTTATGCCCTAAATAAAACTCATTTCATATAATCAGATTTACTTATTAATAAAGATCAGAAATAACATTTTATGTTGCATGGTTCACATGATTTATTTCATGGTTATATGTATATAATGTATGAATTCTTTTTAAGTCCAGAACATATGAGTTGGTTAAAGATTATAGTGTTGTCAGCACAGTGGAATATAATCTTAATTATATGCTCAAAAGTTTATTCCCTGATTTTTCAGAACACTGGATTTAGACTAACATGGTATAATCAGCGATAGGTATTCTTACACCTTGGAAAAATATTATGTCCTTTCCAGGACATTGGCAAAGTTTACCAGTATCGGATGTATGGAGTATACAACGTAAGGGACCGATATTGAACTTTGATTAGATATATTAAAGTTTACCATAATATCTATTCAATTCAATATCACCTGTTGATCCTAGATCAAATGATCTTAATCCTGATATGCTTAGGTTAAATCTCAAGAGTGTTACTCGTGTTCTTTGATTTGATTAGTTAAGCCTACTTTTGGGTCAGGGTGATACGTACATTTTGGGAACACGGTAATGCAATTGAGTGGGAGCGCTAACATAAATATGGAATCTATAGCTTCTATTTGGAAAATAGAAAGTAAAGGATGATTTCCTTCGAGCTTAACCAAACGAAGATAAATGGTGGAGATCTCATTTCACTTAGCTGAAATATCATTTATACAGGGTTAAGTGTTTTAAGGATAAAATACATTGAAGGTGTAGCGACAACAGTAGTGCCTTTTCAATGTAGATCATCTATATAGAGGATCATTGATCACATTAGGGTTATAACAATGGATAACTAATGACGTGACTATATCGTGGAACATATAGAGCGTTCTACATGACTGAGAGTGCAATTCCAAGTTCTAAGTGTGGATTCAATGAGGAATTAATAAGTTAGGGAATTTACTTGGTAAATTCGGTTCGACTTATTGGAAGCTCGGTTATATAGACCCATGGTCCCCATACTAGTTGAGACCGTACTGCTTGTAAGACTCTGTTAATTGATTTTAATTAATCAATTATAATTCTAAAAGTTAGACTATGTCTACTTTATGAATTCTGGCAGTTTAAGGATGAAATTGTAAAGAAAAGGGTTTCTTGGTTTAATTATTAATTAAGAGACTTTGTATGTCTAATTAATAATTATATTAAATGACCATATTATTTAATAATCTATTTTAGTTATTAAATAATTAGTTTTGGCATTTAAATGGTTAGAATTTGAAAAGTGGCATTTTTGGAGAAATAGAAATAAAATTGAGGAAACTGCAAAATCCAAGTGAGGCCCATTTCACACTATGGCCGGCCACCTCTTTGTGTGTTTTCCAATTATTATTTTCAATTTTAATTGCCATGTAATTGCTAATCAAAGCCTAGCAAAAATAGGAAAGTGGTGGATCACACTAAATAAGGCAGTTAATCAATTACACAGTAAAAGAGGAAACTGTTTTATTTGGAAAGTTGTGCTCTCCCTTCTCCCTATATAAAGCAACCTTTGTTCTCTTCTCTTGTATGCCTAAGACCACGAAATTAAGAGAGAAAAAGAGAGAAAATTTTGAAATCCTTGTGAGATGAGTAGTGCCCACACACATCAAGTGGTACCTCAATCATAGTATGTAAGACTATGGAAATTCTGCATCAAAGAAGGAGAAAAGGAGATCCAGGTTCAGATCTTGGTGATGCTCTGCTACAGAAAGGAATCAAGGGCTAGAGATCTGAACGGAAGGAGTCATAATATTCCGCTGCACCCGCTGTAAGGTTTTCTAACTTTATATGTGTTTATTTTCATTGTTTTAGAATTCATATTAGGTTGTTAATCCAACATACTTGTTAGTAAATCTTGATCCTGGTAAAATAATTTCCAACAATCTCCCCATGAGGTTAGTTGGTTTTTTGACTTGAAGTCTGCCCTGAAGCAAGGAAGGTCAGGGTACTTCTACTTCTCTTAGCCTGACTACAAGTGGTTGACGGGCACCGCAGACAAGGTCGTTAGCAAAATTGGGCACTTTGTTGACGAGCATTTCATGGTGGATGGTGTGGGCACCACTTACACTCGATTCCAACAGATCTCCACATATCACCGCCCTCCCTTCACACTTGCGCTCCGAGATAGAGCTCAGAAGCTTGTTCTACTGCTAGGTGGTGCTTAGAATATCACTTTGTTGATCTTTGAGGACAACTTTGTGGAGTACGGGCTTTACCCGAAGGATTTCATTCCCCTACCTGTGAAGGAGAAGAAGAGGAAATCCAGTGCTGGACGGGCTGAGGGAGCTCCTCAGGAGGATGAGCATATTCAAATTAGGCGTGAAGCTAAGTTGAAGGGAGGTGCAAGGGCCAAACAGTATGCTCATGACCCTTTGGATCCTGAAGATGAGGCTGAGGAAGAGCAGGTTACTCCGCTCAAAAGGAGGAAGAAACTTTCAACCCAACCCAGGCCTGTTGAACATGCCATTCGAATCAGGGAGCCTAGTTTACCTGCTCGGCCATCCTCTCCAGTACTAGGAAAAGGGAAGGTCGTCCTGGCGGAGGTAAGAGACTTGTCAGGTGATGATGAACTTTCAAGTCTTTCTCGGACAAACACTACTCATGAAGCGCAGGATACTCCGTCTTATTTTTAAACTTCTTGATTATCATACTTTTATACTTTTGATGCCTTTTTTCTTCTAACCACGTTGCTTTTATCCCGTGTAGACATGTCTCAGAAGATGCTCGATGCTCTGAAGAAGAGAGTTGGGGGAAGCTCAAGCACATCTGCTCCGGCCAAGAAATCTAGGGGCGGTGACGCAACCCCATTCAGGGAAAAGGCACCGGCCAAGGAGGTTATTGATTTTTTTGAGGAGCTAACTGTCGTATACCCTTCTGCTTTGAAAGCTGCTAAGTCGAAGGATTCTTGTGGAGGAAGCTAGGACAGGCCTGAACAGTCAAACGGCGGATCCGAGCTGGCCAAGAGCGGATCTGAGCAGATGCGGGCTCCTACTCCACCTTTGCCATTACATCCAAAAGCCAAGAGAAGCAAGGAGATGCTCACTCACTACATGAACCGGTTGGTTCCTGAAGTGAGTGAGCAGTTGGCCGGCGCTGAAAACGAATCTTTCCTGGAGCTGCTGATGGGTGAAGTCCTAAAGGAATTTACAAAGGTGAGTCTTTCTTGATAGTTTCCTTTGATCCTTCTTAACTTAGCTCAGACTCTAATGTTTTTTCTCTGTGTAGGCTGGTCTGAAGATGGCTTACACCTATTCCCGAGTTAAGTCTGCTGCCTACAAGAACGCTGCCATGTCCAACACCATGAGGGCGTAAGTGGACTTGGCCAGGAAGGATGCTGATGACGCCAGGGTGGAACTCAGAGCTATTAGAATGGAGCTGGGTGAAGTCAATAAGAAGACTTTTATTGCCGAGAGGAAAGTAACTGAGTTGACTAAGGACCTCGAGGCTTCCGACCAACTTGAAGCTACTATCGCAATCTTGTTAGCAGAAGTGAATAGTCTTCAAGAGGAAAGGGGAGTTCTTTGGGCTGTCTTCCGTCAGCTGGAAGTAGAGAAGAAGTCTAAGGAGGAGGAGCTTACAGCTGAGGTCGAGAAGTACAAATCGGAGGATGAACAGCAGAGAGCGGATGTGACGAGGCTGGAAGAAAAAGTACATGCCCTAGAGATAGCGGGTCTCGAGATTTTTTATGACTTTTGGAAAGCTAATCGCGAGGCAAATTTTGATTACTTTGGTGATTCTAAAGACATGTTTCTCGAGTACTGCGCTTCTCAGGTGGCTTATGGTGAACCCGAGGTGCCCACTTCTACTTCTAGCCAGAACGTTGGCGTACCCCCCGCTCAGACAATAGATCCTCTAGCTCCTACCGGCCCAGAAGACACGAACAAAGAGTATGGGACTCTAGCTTTCTAAATACTTCTCTTTTATCTTTCTCTTAATATATCTATCAGGCCATAAGGCCTTTTTTATGACATCATGACTGGCCAAGCAGTCTTTAAACTTGGAATTATTTTTCATTTTATAGACAACAGGCTGACCGGGTAGCTTTTAATCTCGGTATTACATGCTTTTGTTATCTTTAAAGAATTTCAGTCTCTGTTTATAATCATCGTGCAACTATGTTTGTTTTATATTTACCAAATGCTTTGTACAGGTATAGGTGCCCCCAAAGTGACCGAGCAGACTTATGACTCTTCGTCACTTGTTTTTTGCAAGTATACTTTTTTATCAGTTCGGGGTTTTGGGTTCGACCAAACCTTTTGTACGTACAGGATGGTAAATTAACAACATGTTAGTAATTTTGACTCAATTGGAATTTTAAAATAAACATCCTAATTCATTTATTGATCGAAAATGTATTTGTTACCATTGTAACTTACATCTGAGCTATTTGATCTAATCCAATCTTTTAGCTTAACATGAAATAAAACAAATTGCAGAAATTAGAAAGTATACTTTAGATGATGGTAATCCGACCTGAGTACTTTTCAATTTCGTCCAAACCTTTGGGCGTGGTCCGCCCAGCAGGCCATTCACTTAAAAGTAAATGTTCTTTTAGTACTTAATGTGGTCATCCGACCTAGTACTTTATTGGCAGTATTTTCTTAAATGTTCCCCATTCCAATACCGTGGTACTAGAACAAGTTGCATTTTTTCATCATACTTACCCAACTTGTATGCTCCTGATTCGAGAACTTCGACCACCTTATATCGTCCTTCCCAATTAGGTCCGAGTACACCTGCCGTGTTGTCTTTGGTGTTTAAAAATACTCCTCTTAGGACCATATCAACCACAAAGAATTTCTGAGCTTTCACTTTTTTATTGAAATATCAAGCTACTTTTTGTTGATGAGGTATCAACTTTAAGTTTGTTGTGGTTCGCTTCTCTTCAATTTCATCAAGTGATTTGGCCAAGAGTATGTGATTTGCTTCTTGGTTGTACGTCAATCTTCTGTGGGATGGTGGTTCGAGCTCTACAGGCAGCATAGCTTCATATCCATATGCCATGGCAAATGGAGTCTATCCGGTTGCTGTTTTCTCAGTGGTTCGGTACGACCATAGAACTTCAGGAAGTTCTTTCGGCCAGTTTCCTTTAGCATCCTCGAGTCTTTTCTTTAGTGTATCCTTCAGGGTCTTGTTGACTGCTTCAACTTGACCATTAGCCTGAGGATGTGCCACTGCAGAGAAACTTTTGATGATACCATGGTTCGCACAAAAATCAGTGAAGGACTGGCTGTCAAACTGTTTGCCATTGTCTGAAACTATTTTGTACGACAATCCAAACCGGCAGATTATGTTCTACACAACAAATTCTTGAACTTTCTTAGATGTAATTGTTGTGAGTGGTTCAGCTTCCGTCCACTTAGTGAAGTAATCAACCGCTACCACTGCGTACTGCACTCCTCCCTTGCCTTTGGGTAATTGTCCGATCAAGTCAATTCCCCAGGGGGCAAAAGGCCACGGACTTTGCATCTGAGTTAACTCGTTGGGTGGAGCTTGAGGTATCTTTAGAAATCTCTGGCATTTGTCACATTTCTTAACATAGGACTTTGAATCTTCAATCATTGTCGGCCAAAAATAACCTTGCCTTAGAATTTTGTTAGATAAACTCTGCCCGGCAGCATGATTTCCACAAAATCCATTGTGCACCTCAGATAGAAGTCGTCCAGCTTCTTCTTGAGTAACACATCTCAAAAATGGCATGGATAACCCTCTTCTGTATATAATTCCCACTACTATGATATAGCATGTTGCCTTCCTTCTCATCTTTCGAGCTTCATTTTGATTATTTGGGAGTTCCCCAGTGTTGAGGTAGGTTGTTATTGGTGTCATCCACTTTGGAGAAATATCAATCATTTTGATCTCTTCCATGCTAGTAATGCTAGGCTCTTCGAGGAAATGGATAGGAACGAAGTTTGCTTTATCACTTACATTACTGCTTGCCAATCGAGCTAATGCGTCCGCAATCGTGTTTTCTTCCCTTGGAATTTGTCTGAGACCGTAGCTTTTGAATTGTGGGAGCAGGTCATGTATTTAACTCAGATAAGCTATCATCTTTTCTCCCTGAGCCTTGTATTCTCTAGATGCGTGATTTACCACCAGTTTTGAATCCTTGCAGATTTCAATGTGTTCGGCTTTCATCTCCCAGGCTAATTTTATGCCAACGATTAAAGATTCATACTCGGCTTTGTTATTAGATGCCTTGAATCCAAACTTAACTATAGCGTGCAGGTGTTGCCCCCCAGGTGTGAAAAGGGCGATTCCTGTACCAGATAGCTGATCTGTAGCCGACATGTCCACATGTAGTTTCCAAGTGGGCTTGTCTTCACTGTTACTTGGCTGAGGTGTTTGTACCGGCTCAGGGTTGCCTTATGATATGCTTTCTTCTTTTCCTATGCATTCTACCACAAAGTCTCCTAGGGCCTGGCCTTTGATTGTTGTTCAGGGTTGCAAGTAAATTTCGTAATGACCTAGTTCCACTGCCCACTTGAGTAACCGTCCAGAGGCGTCCAGCTTTTGCAATATTTGGCGTAATGGTTGATCAGTGTACACCCAAACAGGATAAGCTTGAAAATAGGGCCTTAACTTTCTTGTTGCTAGAATTAGGCAGTAAGCGAGTTTCCCTATCAACGGATACCGGCCTTCGGCCTCAATGAGTCTCTTACTAACGTAATAGATCGGGTGTTGTATGTCGTTTTCTTCTCTGATCAGCTCGGCACTCACAGCGTGCTTCGTGACAGCTAAGTATATCCCCAAGTTCTTCTCTGTGCAGAGGTTTCGAGAGTACGGGAGGCTTTGCAAGTTGCGTTTTTAGCTCCTGAAAAGCTTTTTCACAGTCCACCGTCCATTCAAATTGCTTATTTCCTTGCAGGATGTTGAAGAATGGAACACACTTGTCTGTTGATTTTGAAACACATCTGCTGAGTGCGGCGATCTGACCAGTCAAACTTTGCACTTCATTGGTTCTTGTTGGTGACTTCATATCTAGAAGGTTGAATCTTCTCTGGATTGGCTTTGATTCCTCGGGCATTGACAATAAAGCCCAAAAAATTTCCCGAGCAGACTCCAAAGGAGCCCTTTAAGGGATTTAGTTTCATGTTATATTTTCGGAGGACTTTGAAGCATTTGTCCAGGTCATCTATGTGCCCCCCAACCTTCCTGTATTTGACGAGCATGTCATCCACGTATACCTCCATGTTTCGTCCAATCTGGTCTTTCAACATCTTGTTTACCAATCTTTTGTATGTGGCTCCAACATTTTTTAGACCAAATGGCATGACTTTGTAGCAATATAGACCCATATCTGTTCGGAAACTTGTATGCTCTTGGTCTGGTAGATGCATTTTGATTTTATTGTACCCTAAATAAGCATCCACGAAGCTTAATATTTCATGCTCGGCTGTTGCGTCCACGAGCTGATCGATTCTTGGAAGTGGAAAACAGTCTTTGGGGCATGCTTTTGTTGAGGTGCGTGAAATCAATACACACTCGCCATTTCTTGTTCGGCTTGGGTACCAGTACGGGATTTGTAACCCATGCTGGGTAGAAAGCTTCGATTATGAAATTATTGTTGTGTAGCTTCTCTACCTCTTTCTTCAGGGCTAGAGCTCGCTCCTTGTCAAACAACCTTCGCTTTTGTTGAACTAGTCGGAATTGGGATCAATATTTAGGACGTGCAAAATTATCGAAGGATCAATTGCGACCATATACTCATGTGACCAGGAAAAAATGTCTAGTTTTGCTCTCAGAAATTTTATCAATGATAATTTTACTTCGAGCAACAAACCTTTTCCAATTTTTAGCATCCTGGCCGGGATATCTGGATCGATGTCAATCTCCTCTAGTTCTTCCATAAGTCCAACATTTCTGCTTGGGTCCCCAAGTCGAGGATCCACATCTTCATCCCCGCCTTGGGAAGTTCCCTACTTAGAAATGTTTTTTCCCTTGTCCGTGCTCTTGCTGAAGGATACTTCCTTCTTATCCTTGGCCACTGCAAGGTTATAACATTCCCGAGCAATCTGTTGCTTTCCTCTCAGACACCCTACCCAATTCTTTGTTGGAAACTTCAGGCATGAATGGAATATCGACGTAACAGCCTTTAAGTCATACAAGGCTGGTCAGCCTAGCATGACGTTAAAGGCTGATGGAATGTCCAATACCAGAAATTGTGCCATTATAGTTATGCTCATAGGAGCTTGTCCAACAGTGAGGGGTAGGCAAATTTGCCCTAGAGGTGCGACTCCTTGGCTAGAGAAACCATATACAGGCAGGAGACAGTGGGTTAGATCTTTGAGCTGGAGCCCCATCTTTTCATAGGCGGTCTTAAATAAGATGATGGAAGAGGCTCCATTATCTATCATGGTTCTGGTTATTCTGGCCACAATCTTGTTTGCTATCTGGACATCTATGGCAAACGGGTCGTTGTGCAGAAACCTGATTTTGACAGCATCTTTGTCGTTGAATGTTATGGTGGGCTCTCCTGCCCGTGGGATTTTAGGCTTCCTTTCTTCTACGGCGAGGATCATTCTTCTTACTCGTACTGTGCTGTTCAGGCATACCTCTCCCGAGCTTTGCCCGAATCTCCAACTATGCGCGGGCCTCCAATGATGACTTGCAGATGTCCATCTACTGGTGGAGGTAGCAAGTCTTGGTTATTATCACCCCTCTGACTCTGATCGACCTTGACATAATTTTGTACATGCGGGTTATTTTTCCTTATCGGGAATTTAATTTCTCGCTTTAGATTGTTGCATTCATAGGTGTCGTGCCCGTAGTCTCCATGAAATCGACAAAACTTGGTCATGTCTCTCTTGCTGACATCTTTTTTCATGGGTGTGTGCTTCTTGTATGGGGCTAGTGACTGAGTGGCCATGTAAACACTTTATATATCCTCAGTCAAGATGGTAAATGCAGTATACTTGGCTTGATTCTCCCGGGGAGCTTGTTTGATTTTGCCGGTTAAATTTCCCTTTTTCCCATTCCCTTGCCTATTATTGTTGCTGGAATGTTTACCGTTCGAGCTTGAATTTCTTGGGTAATGGTGGAGCTGGACGGATGTCCCAGTGGAAGGAGCTTTTGACTTGCTACGTTTTGGCTCACCTTCTGCTCGCTGAATTGCTCATTGAGTCTACCGGACCGTTCTTCCTTATGTCCTTCCAGAGCTCACCAAGGAATTCGATACCCCCTAGTATCGCAGACAACTTTCCGTCTTCGGTTACTCGTGAAACCTTAGTCGCCTCCATCATGAATCTGCTGATGTAGGCTCGGAGAGGCTCGCTTGGTCTTTGCTTGACTTCAACCAGGTCTCCCAGGTGCAACGGAAGTTGGCAAGATGAGGAAAATTGTGCATGGAACTCTGAGGAGAAAGCTTTCCATGAGTTTAACCTTCCAGGTGCCAGCTTGAAATACCATTGCTAGGCGGCTTCCGAGAGGGTGGCAAAAAAAATTCTGCAACATAAGTCTCCTCGTACTCCTTGCAGATCCATTTGCATCTCGAAATACTTAAGGTGGGATAATGGATCTTCCTTACCAGTGTACATCTTCTAGGTTGACATTTTAAACTTGTGGGGCAACTCCAGAAGATTGATCTCGGAGGAGAAAGGGGTTCCACATGCTCGGTCCAACTCGAGATCATTGTTCCTCTAACAGGCCATGCCTTGGAACATACTCTTTAGTTCATCCAGTTGTGCTAACCTGTTCGACATTTTAGCCAATCTGAGTCACGTCAGTATCTTTCTGAGCGAGAATTTGAGCGCAGGTTCGGGGCTGCACGATAAACATGTCAAGCTGATCGTCTACTCCTCTCCTCCTATTCAGATCGTTTCTGACATCATGAGTCGTCCCCAACCTATCGAATATGGAAGCGCCTGGCTATCTCAGTGATTGGTTGGTTTGGCTAATGTGCTGACCAGAACCATTAACCTGGTTGGAATTATTTGGTATGACTTCTCCTGATGAATTACTAGACAAAGTCTGCCCACCTACCACTGGCCCCACAGGCGGAACCTGTAACCGGGGATTTGACGGCTGACCATTTATAGTTTGGGAAGTATTCATCGCGGGATCTTTGTCTGTTTCACCCAAGGGGATGACATTTGAAGGTTTATGCCCGACAGATTGATAGGCTTTTCGTATCAGCACAGTGGCTTGCCGACTACAATTGTCAACGACTGCATGATGAGCCCTTAACGCTTCCATCTCTTTGTCCCTCCATTCGGGAAACATGCACCTCTGCTCTTCAAACGCGAGATTTACCGCAGTGCGGAGTTCCTCCTGATCATGATGTAGGGTGTTGGTATGACCCTGCATGAGTCCAAGAGCAGTAGGGAGGTTCTAGATCTAAGTTTGAATATTGGTGGCGGGTGGAATGGTTGTACTATGAACGCCCTAGTCGGCTGCTAAACTGGTATTCCCAGTCTCTTGCACACCAGGCGCAATCTCATCCACAGGAGTCGTCACACCGCGACCCGTAGTTGATGGCTGTCCGGGATTAAAGACTGGCGGAACCCTTGTGTTTCCTGGGTTTTGTAGTGCAGGATCCACCACCTGTGGATTCGCTAGATCTACCACGCCCCTACGAGTCTTTACCACCATCGTACTTGTGATTAAGTTTACAATAAAGAGCGACTCTCGAGTTCAACTCTCAATGAAAGTACCAAAATGTTGACCTCGCTTTTAGCCAATGACAGTGGCTCTAATTTTGTAAGCGATAAGTAGTTTATAACGACTGAAATATTATAAAGTAAATAAAGACACAAGAATTTTATAGAGGTTCAGCCCCAAGCAGTTCGATAAGAATTTTATAGAGGTCCGCCCCACAGTAAGGATCTGCACCAAAGTCATGCCAGGTCCAATTCTGGCTAGCCATGCACCTGCAGGATGCAGGCTGGCCGACGTTGTGTTGTCCAGAAGCTGGTCGGCCAGCCCCCTTGAGGTTGTTGGTCTGTAGCTTGTCGTCCCGTTTGAGTGACGGAACCTCCTGTTGGGAGGGTGCTAACTTGATAATTTCAGTAAATGATCTTCAACAGCGGGTTCTTCAAAGGGTTGAGAGGAAAAAGAAAGGTTTTTCTTTTTTGCTCTAGTAATATGCATGAATGAAAATGGCTAAAAGAGTGTAAATTCAAATTTCATCCCTTATATAGGTGGTAAAAGGGGCTGATGGTAATTTAAAATTTGAATTTTCGGGTTTCCCCCCCCCCCCCCCAACAAAAAGGAAAATTAGCACTCATTGAAATAGTACAAACATCATGCATGCGGTGTCACACAACTTTCATTGTGTGACTCGAGGTACAACTTTTAAAGCAAGGAATTAAATGCCCTAGACATCGAAGGGATGTTGAATCAATCATGTCTGATCAAGGGTAAAAGTTGGACACGCGTCAACAATCTAATCAAATCATGACTAAATAAGCCCACGTGCGACCAAGAAGCTCCCGCGCAGACTTGGGGAGCAATGTAATCCAAATTTCTACACAAGGTGATGTGGCGTCTGCTTGGGTGACACATGATAGATTTCATAACTTGAACGGAAGATTCTTCTCACATGAAACCATGCATAGAGATCTAATGCTCAGAGTGAGAAGGAGCTGAACATCCAAACAAGGTGTACAAGAACATCCAATCAACTCCATCATGAAGGCAGTTTGCATATACCAACCAGAGGTCATGAGTTGGATATCTTTAGAGATATATCGTATATATCCTCAAGCTTGCAACACACGATAATATCCCTAAATTCATGGGATAGATTCGTAGTAATGAGGAAGAAAGGAAACCTATCTAGTTTCCCATTTTACTTATTATAATTATAGGATGTAAACAGATTTCCCATTATATTCCTTATTGATTTTGGGAAACTAATTTGATGTAATTACTCCCTATAAATAGTGGAATCATTTCACAATTCAGAGACATGAATTTTATTCAGAGAAAACACAAGAGAGATGTCTAAATTCAAGAATAAAAAACTTAGAGATCATTGTAGAGCTTTCGAGAGGGATCAATATTTTCTTCTTCATCTACTCACAAGTCAATACAACTAAAGGGGAGTAGGCTATTACCATCATAAAGGGGCCGAACCTCTATAATTTTGGCATTTTCTTTACTTTACATTATTCATATTTATTATTTAAATTATTCTTAAACCGCTTTAATTTGACTCACTGTTGTTGGCCAAAAGTGAGGTCAACACTTATAATTTTTGGAAATAAGTTCACCTTCCTTGATCTCATTCCACAGAAACCACTTCAATTGATGTTACATTTTGAGCCTGGAATGACATCAAGTGAGAGACTACCAGAGGAACTCTTACATAAAAATAGAGAAGAGTATACTTACCTGTTATCGAAGCGAGCAAAAGAGAGAGCATGGTGACTGTTACTAAAGACATTGAGGACTTGATACTTGAAGTTTCAGAGACAGTGGGAGGCCAATCTGATGAGGTTAGAATCATCATCGAGTGATGCCACGTCAGAGTGCAGAAATTGGGATAATAATGCTAAAACAAATCAATCATTTGGGGATGCTTTAACAGCTTGATCAAAGTTTGCTCTTGAAGCATCCTTGTGGCCTTGCAATATAAAGTCTCCATATATGGATAGAACTTTTGCATCCCAAAACTTCTGCATCATAGTGCTTGTAGCCTCATTATCAACTCCAGCAGTACATTCAATAGACAATCTAATTGACTGTGTATGTTTCTAATAATGATTTCTTAACGAATCATCCCTTACACATGATTGGAATGGAATTCTATGTCCTTGTATATGTTTAAATAGTAATTCAAATTTTTCAATTAAATCTCATTTAATCTTTAAATTTAGTAATGTAAAATCAAAAACAAATTTTTCATTCATTTCAAACTTAATTGTAGAAACATCAATAAGTTACTATAAAAAAAAGTTACTTATCTATTATTTAGTCAAAATAAATAATTAATACATTTAAACTTGATTTTAGAATTATACTATGAGCATTGAAGTCTTTTGTTAACTTTGCACACATAAGTTTAAAAATTAAATAAACTTCATCTAAAGAACATAAAGTGTTCAAAATAAAATTATTTACATAAACCAAACTTTAAAATTTAGAACAATAAAACTAAATAAATTGTCTTTAAAATTTAAATTTAAATCATAACATAATGATTTTCCAGGATCTCTTGAAGGGCTATACCAGGAAGAATGTTTCAGCCAGATGCATTATGAAAATTGATCTCAGTAAGGCTTATGATACGGTCGACTGGAATTTTGTGGAAGATTTACTTAGGTTGCTCTGCTTTCCTTCTCGATTTATCAACTGGATCATGACTTGCTTGAAAGGTACTAGTTATCATCTGCTTCTTAATGGAAGAATCCAGGGCTCCTTTAAAGGAAAGAAAGGCCATCGCCAAGGTGACCCGATGTCGCCGTTACTGTTTGTCCTAGTTATGGAATACCTCACTAGGTTGCTGAGCTCCTACTCTAGTAAAAAGGGTTTCGGGTTTCACCCCTTATGCAAGCATCTTCGTTTGACCAATCTGTGTTTTGCGGATGATCTTGTCATCTTCTGCAAGGGTAATATCAACTCGGTGAGGTTAATCTTTGAAGCTTTCTCTAAGTTTTGTAATGATACAGGTCTTTCTACTAACTCCTCTAAGTCCCAAATTTACTTTGGAGGAGTGCGGGAGGAGATAAAAGCTTTGATTCTTGATATTGTGAAGATAGAGGAAGGAGGGTTTCCGCTGAAGTACCTTGGTGTCCAACTTAGACCGACTAAATGGAAGGCATCTGATTGTGGGATCATTCTTGACAAACTGAATAGAAATCTGAACTGTTGGGCGAGTAGGAACCTGTCTTTTGCTGGAAGGGCGCAGTTGATTCACTCGGTGTTGCTTGGAATTAGAAACTATTGGATGAGCATATTCATCATCCCTTCCAAAATAACAGCAGCCATTGACAAAAGTTGTCGTGACTTTCTTTGGGGAAGATCGGGGAATAAGAGCAAACTCCACCGAGCTTCTTGGGAAAAGGTGTGCCTCCCTAAAAAGCTTGGAGGAGTTGGGTTTCGGGAATGAAAAAATTGGAACAAGGCTTTGTTGGCTAAGTACCTGTGGGCGCTTTCGAAGAAGGAGGATTGCTTATGGGTTAAATGGATTAACTCAATCTACTTAAAAGACCAAAGCATATGGGACTATGCAAAGAAATATGATGCAAGTTGGTACTTCAAGAAGATTTTGAGTATAAGAGAGAACTTGGATGAGGCTAAACTTTAACAAGCTGCTAGGGGAGATAAATTCAGCACCAAAAAATGCTATAATTCTCTTGTGGAAGAGACTCCTTTTGCTTATGCAAATGCAATTTGGGATACTCTTGTGCTCCCAAAACACAAATTTATATTCTGGCAGATTGCAAACTCTCATTTGCTTACTCGGGATTATCTTCATCACATAATGGTTACCCCAAACAATCGTTGTCCCGTTTGTGAAACTGAAGTGGAAACTCATGATCATATTTTCTTCAACTGCTATTACACTTCTAAGGTTTTTGAAGCTGTCAACAGGTGGCTGGGGGACTTTCATTGGCCTCGTTCGACTGTTGAGATGCTCCATTACTGCTGCAACGCTACCAGAGATCTGACAAAGCGCATTCTAAATGCAGTCATGGCTGCTGTGTTTTATTTTTTGTGGAAGAACAGAAATAAGTGTGTGTTTGATCTTAGTTGTATGGTTCCTAGTAAATTGAGTTTGGAAGTGAGAAAGATTATGCAGTTGAGAGTAGTGTGCAAGGGCCCTTTTAAGGAGGGTAAGAGAAACAATTATTTAACTAATGTTGTAAACAGTTGGTAGGTTGTTTCTGGGCTGCTGCTGGTTTTCTGTTGCAGCAGCCATGGTGTGTTTGTGATGGCCTTGTGCCTTGTTTGTTGTTGGTTGGTTTTTGAATATAAAGTTCCTTTAGTTCAAAAAAAAAAAAGTTGACTTCTTCATTTCTCTTCTAAAATTTTCTTCCATCACAAACTTTGTAGAATTCTCACTTCTTAGAATCATTTTCATCTTCTATTCACAAATCTTCAAGCAAGAGAGAAATAATGTCAGTGGTTTAGAATAATTTATTCCACCATCGTTAAATAAGTCATGAAGAAAAGCAAATCTTATTTATCTTTCTCTCTAGCTTCGTAACTCTATCAAAATGTCCATCTTGTTAGCATGAGCATATCTCTCATAGGCGAATTGGTCATGAACGGCAGTATACTTATTGTGCACTGTCTTTCAAATGTCACAAGCATAGACTAAGTAGTCATACTGTTCTCTTATATCTTCCTTAAATGAAGTCAGGAAGATAAACCTGGCGCGAATATTATCATCCTACCATCAGTTATAATCTCTCCTGACTGCATAACTATAATGTTTACGCAATTCAATCCGGGGAGTTTCAACAGAGACTAGGTGAAATAGATTTTCCTTTTGCAGAAGGAGTTCTATTTTGATTCTCCATTTAGATTAAAATTCACCATCAAACTCAGTCATTTTGTAATAGAGATATCTTTCTTTATTTAATTATCATTCCATTTTATTTGTTATTAGACTGAAATAAAATATCAATAATACGAGAAATAAGCAATATAATATAAATACAATACAAGTACCATAAATGAGAAATAAATGTCATGCATGGAATTTAAATATAATGCATGAGCACACTTAGAAAAACACATAAAACAATTTAAAAATTTCATGATAAGATTATCCAAAGATTAAAATTTTTCCTTAGGTTCGGTCAAATTAACATCGAATAATCTACAAGACTTGTTCTTGTTTTTATTAATTACAAATAAAATAGCTCTTATTTTCCTTACAAAATAAAGTACTATTTATTTGGTCAAGTAATATTCCCGAATGTCAAAGATATAGACATGAATTTGTGAGTGTAACCTATTATTTCGGACTCTATTACTTAACTTAGTAGCGTCACTCTAAGGGTCATTATCGCACTAAACTACACAACTTTATCCTATCCATAAAGGAAGCTAACCTTGACAATGTACGGTTCAACACCTTCCTTAAAGGGACAAAAACAAAACTGTCTCGAGACCCTCCCCATACTCTTGGTGTTGGATTAATAATGGAGACCATGGGTTTCATAATAGATGACAACCCTCTCCCACAAACGTTTTTAAAATGTATTTGCCTTTATTAAAATCTCTTTAGAAAAGTTGATTTTAATCATTAACTAGTTGTAATACATTAATTAAATTACTATAATATAGATTTGAAATATCATATTACTATGTAATTTTTGAAAATACCATATTTTGAAAACATTAGTTAATTATGTGACTAACTGTTGGAGAAAGTCACTTGGTGTGTTTTACCAAGTTATTAAATTATTAAACTGAACCTAGTACTTTATGTAATTGATTTCAACAAATTCAATGCACATAAAATATAGAGGATAATCTTAAATAATCATGTTTCTAATATGAGATGCATGATTATCAAAAGACAAACTGTGTGGAATTTTATGTATAACAATTAAATATGCATACACTAACAATTAGCAAATAATTGATCAAATATTAATATGTGAGGCGAGTAAATATTGGGTATTTCTAAAATAACAAGTTTTGACATAAACATAAAAGAAATAAACTACACTAAGAATAATCTCTCTCATGAATAACTCTTCTTTGTTGTTGGTTGATGTAGCTTTAGGAATTTCACACCATCCTTCTTTGACCATTAATCTACCATTAATTCATTATTGTGTAATTATAAGCACTACTTTCGATTACTAGTTAATTTCATTAAATTAATTTGAACCCCTTATTTTATCTTTATTAATAGTAATTAAATAATTTAAATTTATCTAATTATTTAAATCAAAAATATTTTAAAATATTTTTAAAAAAATTAATTATTAATTAATTTCTAAAATTAATTATTATTTACAATATATAAGAACTAGGGAACTAAGCCACGTTCCGCGCAGTGTTGTCCAATTTTTGTAATATTTTATATATATTGTACTTATACTGAGTGATATAATTTAAAATATAACATTTTGATGTGTGTTATTACAAATAAAGTAATAGTATTGAAATTAGAAACATAGTTCACTATTTTTAAAAAATATAAAAAAGTGGTCATTTTGTGACAAATATTAAAGATTGTGAAATTAACAATAAAAGTACATGTGTTTTTATAATAAAATAAATATAAAAGTTAACCATTTCTCAGTTTAATAAACTGATCTTGTGACTAATAATGTAGACATTTTTAACAGTCTATTTAGATTTTTTTTTTGTTTAATAAAAATAAATAATTTAAGTACTATGTATTAAAGTTTTTATATTTTGTTTTGTGGTGTCGTTAGAATGTCTTCTCCACAAAGGTAAATGTAGTATAATAGCTACAAAAGGGGTCATCACAACATTACCCGTTTTTAAAAACTAAAAATTCAGGGATTATATAAAAATGTTAGGGATAAATTTTCTATATGAAATGTTTAGATAAGAGGAGTGATTTTTCTCGGTCAGGCTTGTCTGAAACCGCGTGGATGCCGAGTGAATCTCCTTGTGCGCGCGTGTGTGCATCAGTTTTAGATATTTTTATCCAAATTCAAAAAATCATAACTAATTCATAAAAAATCCGAATAAAGTTCTGAAAAAGCGTAAATTCATTAATTTTTTGTCTACTTTTCAGTAAAAATATTTTCAGAACAAAGCAAAAAATATTTTATAACATACATTACGATTTCCATACAATCATCAAATAAGCACATAAACTATCATGAAATCATCCAAATCAACACAAACATCATTTTAAATCCATATTTCATTAAAGTAAATCATTATCATAGCTCTAGGGTCAGTTGTTGGAGTATGTTTTACCAGGATCTAGATTTACTATCATTTATGTTGTTTAACATCCTAAATATGAATTTCTAAAATAATGTAAATTAAACACATATAAAGTTTGAGAAACCTTACATTGGGTGCAGCGAAATTAAATGTCTCCTTCCGCTCAGATCTCTAACCCTTGTATCCTTTCTGTAGCAGAGTATCACCAAGATCTGAGGCTGATTCTCTTTCTCTTGAACTGGATTCTTCACAGCCTTACACACTATGTAGAGTACCACTTGATGTGTGTGGGAACTTACTCTATCACTATAGGGTTCGAAATTTTGAAGAGAGAAAGAGAGAGGAAGGATTCGAATAAGATAGAGAAGAAGGCTCAAATTTTTGACTGAAGGCAAGTGTGTTCGTCATCTTTGAATTTGAAGCATTCACTATCTATTTATAGGAATCCAACTAGGTTTAGGTTTGAATTATTTGTCATTAAAAAAATGATAAAATAAATTGTAAAATAGCCCATAAGTGGCCGGCCATGGATGTGGGCCCCCACTTTGCAATTTCACTATTTTTCAACTATTTATCTTATTTTCTCAAAAATACTATTTTTCCAATTCCACCACTTAAATGCAAAAACTATTTATTTAATAATTAAAATTAATTATCAAATAAAATTGTCATTTAACACAATTATTAATTAAACTTAATAAAGTCTCTTATTTCACAAATAAACCCTAGAACCTCTTTTCTTCACAATTCAGCCCTAGCTTAGTGAAAATTCATAAACTAGAAATAGTCTAATTTTAGAATTATAATTGATTAATTAAAATCATTTAACTAAGTCTTACAAGCAGTATTGTCTCAACTAGTATGGGGACCATGAGCCTATACAACCAAGCTTCCAATAAGCAGAACTAGAATTTATCAAGTAAATTCCCTAACTTATTAATTCCTTATTGCATCCACTATAGAACTTGGAATTGCACTCTCAGTTATATAGAACGCTCTATATTTTTCACGATATAGATACGCTATAAACATTTAACCATCGTTTTAATCCCAACAATCAAAGATCCTCTATAGATGATTTACACCTAGTGGAAACAAATTTAATGTTTCACCCCTCAATGTATTTTATCCTTAAAACACTTAGCTTCCTATAAATGATATTTCAGTAAACTAATCTAATGAATGAAATAAGAGCTCTTTCATTTATCTCTATTAAGCCAATCTCGAAGAAAATCATCGTTTCACTTCTATGTCCAGATAGAAGCTATAGATTCCATATCTATATTTAGTTCTCCCACTCAATTGTACTATCATGTTCCCAAAATGTACGTATCACCCAGACCAAAAGGTACGCTTAACTAACAAATCAAAGAACACAAATAACACTCTTGAGATTGAACCTAAGCATGTCACGATTAAGATCTTTTCATCTAAGATTATAATATATTTACCAAGATCAATATCGGTCCCAGTCTAATGTATACTTCATACATCTGAAACTAGCATACTTTGGTAATGCTCTAGAAAGAATATGACACTCATCCCAGGTGTAAGTATGCTTTATCGCTGATTATCACATCAGTGTAAATCCAGTGCACTGATGAATCAAGGGACATTATCTTTCGAAGCATATAATCACAATTACATTCCACTGTGTTGACATTACTGTAATTGTGAATAATTATATGTTCTGGACTTAACAGGTTTTGTACATATTAAACCATAACATATGAAAACTACATGTAAACATAAATGACTTCTAATCTTCTATTGATAACAAATCAGATTACATTGAAATGAGTTTTATTTAGGGCATAAAATCCCAATAGGCCAGCTAGGCCTCAACATGCAGACATTGTATGGTAGGCCATCCTGCATCCTGCAGGCACATGGCTGGAAAAATTTTGCTTGCCAGGCTATGATGCATAGCCCTCATTCATAGACAGCAAGACAAGTTCTGAGTTGGGCCTTGACAGCCACGAAGATGCTACAAAAATATCCACGAAAATGCATAGCCCTCATTCATATTTTAAGTAGTTGTTAATATTTTTACTCAATAAGTGAAATAATATTATAATTCATGATCATTTAGTATTTTCTAATTATTTTTAAATAAAAAAGAAAGAATCTTTTAATTCCTATTCCATCATCTTTTTTTCTTATCGCTTGATTTAATTATTAGTAGATACTGTAATTAGTTAGAATAAAAAAATTGATTACCTATTATTAATTTAAATATATTAAGATTTTACTCTGTTAATATATCAATATGTATACTTTATTGTTGTATATATTTTTTTTGGGGTAAATATATCAAACATCACTTAAAAGATGGAAAAAATAAAATTAAGAAAATAAAATCTTATAATAATAGAATCCTGCCTCACATTTTTTGACTTATAAATATATAGATATATTAGATAAATATATAGATTTGATTTGATGACTCAAAATAATTATATAAAAATTATAATTAATTGGACAACATCAAGTTATCAATTACCCATATATTTTGACAAATCAAAGTGAGTGTAAGAATACTTAATTCATATAGTTGGAAGTATACTAATCATGTAATTTTTAATCCAAGTAGAATTTTTACAAAAGGAAAAAAAAACTTACTAAGAAATCATATTTCTCAATATCTACAAATCTATAAAATAAGCTAAATTTATTAAAATTCTAATAAAATAGACAAAATAGATGAAAAATATCAAAGGATGTCACCTCATATTCTTTACTTCTTTATTTTATATTGGGCCTAAATTAAAAATAATGTAACCTAATGACTACATATTATAATAAGATTGTGTAAGAATACCTTATTCATATAGTTGGAAGTATACTAATCATGTAGTTTTTAATCCAGGTAAGATTTTTACAAAGGAAAAAGAAAAAACTTACTAAGAAATCATATTTCTCAATATCTACACATATATAAAATAAATTAAATTTATTAAAATTCTAATAAAATAGACAAAATGGATGAAAAATATCAAAAGATGTCACCTCATATTCTTTATTTCTTTTATTTTATGTCAACTAAAATTCATGTGGGATATGCCACATAAATCATTTTAAATTTCATATTTTGTTTTTAATTTTTAATGTAAAACAGCAAAAATTATTTTTTAGGAAAAAACATCAATTTTTATCTCTAATTATAACTATTTAAATAATTTAAACTAAACTTAAAAAAAATATATAATAAGAAAAATGCTATACTATAAAAAACAACTTGTAGAAATAGATATTTTCTATATTTTAAAATTTAAATAATAAAAAAATAACAAAAAATTAAAAATATATATATAATCAAGAATTCTCAAATAATCATATAAGTATGGTCACTTTTTATAGATAAATTTTTAACTTTTGTAAAAATTAAGAGAAAATATTTTAGTTGTAAAATATATTTTTAACTCGAACAAATCGCAATATAAAAATTTAGAATAGTAAAATAAATTCGTAAACTAAAATTAATTTCATAAATATGTATAAAATTAAAAATTATTATTACAAAGTTAACTATTAAAAAATAAATAACTACTTATACATATATAACAAACTTATTAGGTAAGATATTAATCAACTACCCATAATAAATAATATTTCTTGGACAAAAGTAAGTAAAATAATAGCACCTAAATTTTTTTTAACCAATGTGGGACTTTTAGTTTGTATATGTAGTGTATTTTTGAAAGAAAATAAGAGTGTATTAGAAAAATAAAAAAATAGGAAAACAAAAAAAATAGGATGCCACATAGACTTTTCTTGGGCTTTCCTTTAAATATATACTAGGGAACTAAGTCGGGCTTTGCGGAGTGTTGCCCAAATTTTATAATCTTTTCATACATATATATATTGTACTTATTAAGTGATATAATCTAAAATATAATATTTTAAAATTAGAAATATTATTTGTTATTTTTAAAATATAGAGAAAGATAGCAATTTTGTAAAAAAATATTAGAAATTGTGCAACAAAAAAATTACATGTGTTTTTATAAGAAAATAAAAGTAAAAAAGTAAAAGTTTCTGAATTTAATAAATTATGCTTATGACTAGTGATGTAGGTTTTCTTAAAATACTATTTAGATTCCATTTTTAACAGAAAGAAACAATTTAAATCCTCCTTCTAATTTATTAAAAAAAATTATTATTTAAGAAAATAAAGTAGCAAATTAATAACTTTTATGATACACCTTTTGAAATGATATTTATCATTTGTAGTAATAGAAAAAAATATATTTATACTTGGTTAATTATAATTTTTACAATATAGTCTCAGTGATGAATTTATATATTTTATAATTAGTACAAATACAAATGAGTTTAATATTCATTATAAATCAAGTAATCTATTTTTACCCTATAAAAATATATTATTCTTTTACTATATAATAAAAAAATTATAAATTT
This sequence comes from Cannabis sativa, assembly GCF_029168945.1. Lineage (NCBI taxonomy): Eukaryota > Viridiplantae > Streptophyta > Magnoliopsida > Rosales > Cannabaceae > Cannabis > Cannabis sativa. The sequence continues at coordinate 38,033,813 of NC_083605.1, read as the reverse complement.
AAATGATATAAAAATATTTATTAAAATTTTAATGTAGTTCTATAATTATGAATTTTTTTCTCTTAAATTTTAGTAAATAATTAAATATCATAGTTTTTCCTATGGACTCATTGTTGAAAGGGATATATATTGATGTTTGATATTTTTATTTATTTATCTTTTATCTCAAAAGAAATTTGTGAATTCATTTTTATATAAAATAATAAATAATAAAATTTTCTCTTAAATATCATATTACACCTTATATTACATTTTTTTTAAGAAATGTGATTAGTGCATGTTTTTTATTTTATTATAAAAGTATAATTTTTATGATGTTATAAAAGTCTCACATAGTATAGAAATATGTTTGTTGTTAGATTTGTAACCTATAAATATATCACCCATTCTTTTTTCATTATATGAGTGATTGATTAATTAAATGTTACCCTATTAAGTATAACTTTTTATTATGATGTGACAACATCTTTGATATTTGGTTAAATAAATAAAAAAAAAAAACAACTAAATTTTTTTTAATATTTAAGATATTTTTAGTCACATTTAATTATTTGTGTTTTTTTTATATTTCCATATAATATGGATATTTATTATAGAGTTTTTATTTTTTTTAATAAAAAAAAATTCTCGCATAGCTTAAAAATGTGATTAGTGTTAGACTTGTAACTTATCAGTGAGTGATTAACTCAATCTTACCCAATTAAATATTTGGTAAAATGAACAATTAAAAAAACAACCAAAATTTAAATTTAAAATATCATTATAATTTAGTCATTCTTTGGACTCCTTTAAAAAAAATTAAAATTCATGTAGGACAAAAGTAAGAAAATAGTCACAACTGAGTAACCTAAATAGTTTTGGAGAATATTTAGTATCGATAATAGTTCAAATACATGATTTTTTTCAGTAATAATTTAGAAAAAAATAAACCTATTTATTGTTATAATAATTTAAGTTGTACAACCCTGAATTTAAACATAATATTAAAATTATTTTAAATATATTGATATTGATTGTTTTATTTTATTAATTAACAATGAGAAAATAGATAAAAGAATATCAATTAAAATTAACTTAAGATGCCATATAAATAATTTTAAAGTTCATATTTTTTTTTTAATTTATAATGTAAACTACAAAAAGTATTTTTTTAAGTAAAAAAATGTCAATTTTCATTTCTAATAATTCTAAATATTTAAATAATCTAAACTAAACTTACAACATATAAAAATAAAAAAAAAAAATGATAAATGATAATAAAAAAAATCAATTTGTTGAATAGGTATGTTTTGTATTCTAAAATTGATATAATAAAATAGTTACAAAATCTTTCAAAAAAAAGTAACCAAAAAAAAAAAAAAATTATGATAAAAAATGCTCAAATTTATAGTCATATAAGTGTGTCACCTCTTACAAATATATTTTTTAATTTTGAACAAATTAAAATTTTAAAAATATATATATTTTAGTTGTAAAAAAATATTTTTAACTCGAACAAACAATAATATAAAAATCTACAATATTAAAATAAATTCTTAAACTAAATTAATTTCGTAAATATATATAAAATTAAAAATTATTATAAAAAATTTAATTATTAAAATATAAATAACTACTTGTAGAAATCTTTATATACATATATATATATATACTTTATTAGGTAAGACATTAATCAATCACCCATAAAAAAATAATATTTCTTAGACAAAAAATTGTAGATAACACGTAAAAGATCTCTAAACAGCGACTTTTAGGTGCAATTTTGTAATATCCCGATAAGCCTAATGATAAATAATTAAGGTTTATATATATATTATGGGTTAATCAGGTAATAAGTGGGATTATGATCCTACTAATTTATTTTAGCAAAAAATATAAATTTTTGCTATAAGTAAGTAAATAAGTGTAATTTGTTAATTACGGAGATTTATATAGCATGTGTGAATGTAATATGAGCTATATGTGGAAAAAAAATATTTTCAGATTCGGGGACCCTGAAGACTCGATAAGTGGATATATAAGCGTAATTTGTTAATTATGGAGATTTATTTGAAATACGTGGATATAATATGAGTTATTTATGAGATTATTAGGATAAGTTGATTTTAGAAATATCGAAGTATTTTGGAGTACTCGAAGTTGGTTAAATACCCTAAAAATAAAAATTTCTTAATGGCTAACAAATAATAAGATAACTATTAATAATAAAGTTTTTATCAATATTATTATTAATATTATATCAATATTATTATTAATATTAAACCTTTCACCGTTTTTGAAAGTTTATATATATATATATTATATAGATATATCAGTAAACAGTTTAACGAAAGAACGAACGAGCCCTCGCTCTCCCTCTTTCGACAAAACCTTCTCCCTTTATATCCATTTTTTTTTTGTTTTTAATCCGAAACTTAGCGATCTAAGCTCTGGTAGTAGCAGGATAGCAAATCCTTGAAGAGGGAAAACTTAAGGTATGGTTTAATTTTGTTTTAAGTTTAAAAACAATTGGTTTCGTATAGGGCTACGTGAATTAGAACAGTTATGGAGATTCTGACTTTGTAGAATTGTTCTTTGGTACTTATGGGACTAGTATCGATATTTACTTGTTGAATTTGAGGTGATTTTGGGTTAGAAATCGAGTTTGGAACTTTTTAAAGCTTAGTCCGAACGTTAATGGCGTTTTTCATTTAAAGGCCTGATTTTTATTTCTGTTACGTAAGGATGGTAATATTTATGGTATATATGCGCCACGTGAAGTTTGGAGTGATTTGGATAAGTTTTGATAGTGTTTCGGTGAGTGCGAAAATTGGGATTTTCGAGTTTCATAGTCTTTAGAAATTCCTAGGATATTAGAAATCATATTTTGGTCATAACTTTTGACTCGGGTGTCCGTTTTGGATATTCTATGTACCGTTTCGAAGCCTCCGACGAGCTCTAAAATATGGTGTATGTTTTAGAGCCAAAATATAAGTTTTATTTTAGTGTATTTATACCGCGGGGTTTGGTAGAAAACCCTAGATTGTCTTATGTGAATATAAGCAATGTTTTAGGATAAACACTTATTGGTTTATTGTTGTTGTGACATAGGGCAGAGATCATCGAGGATAGTTCTCCACTTGGGTTAGCCGAAATTTATGAAGCTAGATTAAAGGTAAGAAAACTATATTGTACTGCATAGTACGTTATATGTAATACAATTAGTATTGTTATGAATTGATTAATATTGAGATATAGTTAATATTGTTGTATAATGAAAAGACTAATTGGTTGAGTAATGATAATGTGATAATATTATGCATGTGATATATGGGCTCACCTGATTAGGTGATGCGATTTTCCTGGCAACGTACTGGGCGTAACTACGGGCGTCAATGATATATGATGAGTACCGAGTGTAGGTACGGGCTCACCTAATTAGGTGATGCAATTTTCTGGCAACGTACTAGGCGTCAGTACGAGCGTCAGTGATATATGATGAGTACCGAATGTAGGTACCGGCTCACCTAATTAGGTGATGCGATTTTCCTGGCGATGTACTAGGCGTAAGTATGAGCGTCAGTGATATATGATGAGTACCGAGTGTAGGTACGGGCTCACTTGATTAGGTAATGCGATTTTCCTAGCAACGTACTGGGTGTAAGTACGAGCGTCAGTGACATATGATAAGTACTGCGCGTAGGTACGAGCTCATCTGATTAGACGATGCGATATATTGGTGCCAAATTGCGGCACGGGCTCACCTAATTAGGTGATACAATTATATGATATATGGGTGCAGGTTTTTGGCACAGGCTCACCTGATTAGGTGATGTAGTTATGCGACATATGGGTGTCAAGCTATGGCAAGGGCTTGCCTGATTAGGCGACGCAATGCAAGATTATCAAATTAAAGCATCGACTTGCCTGATTAGGCAACATGATGTTATGAAGATGGTTGCTTGTGAGGTAACATATATATTATTTATATGATTAAATGAATATGAATTCCATTATTGGTATAATGGTTTTGTATTACCAAATATTTGTATACTAATGTTTATTCGTGGCAGATGCCAGTAGTGATTTTGATTTCATCTTATGAACAATGTGTGATGGTTTGATTCTTACTGTGTATGAATAAATATATTCAAATAATAAACTATATGATTGTTATTATTATTTCTCTTACTGAGTCATTGTGACTCACGGGTGCTATGTGGTGCAGGTAAAGACAAAGAAAAGCTAGATCAACCATGAGGTGGCAGTCTTCTCCAGTAATGTACATATTGACCTCACCGGCCTGCATGCCGAGTTGCCAGGAGTCGTTTTGGGCTGGCTGTATTTGCTGTGTATTTTGATTTTGTATTTAAATAGTTGTTGTATATATTTCTTTAGCAAAACTTTTTATAACAGGAATTCCCGAAACATGCTTTTTATGCCGTTATAATGTCCGTTTTTAGCGTTTTATTTTAGTCAAGTTTTTTAATATTATCACAGTTTTTAATAATTAATTATTCTACTAGTATTAAACTAGTTTATAAAATCACACACGTGGTGTCCCTATAGATGAACGAAAGAACGAACGAGCCCTCGTTCTCCCTCCTTCGACAAAACCTTCTTCCCCTATATCCATTTTTCTCGGGTTTTAATATGAAACTTAGCGATCTAAGCTCTGGTAGTAGCAGGATAACAAATCCTTGAAGAGGGAAAGCTTAAGGTATGGTTTGATTTCATTTTAACATTAAAAATAATTGGTTTCGTATAGGGGGTACGTGATTTAAAATAGTTATGGAGATTCTGACTTTGTAGAATTGTTCTTTGGTACCTATGGGACTAGGATAGATATCAACTTGATTTTGGGTTAGAAATCGAGTTTGTAACTTTTTAAAGCTTAGTCTGAACGTTAATGGCGTTTTTCATTTAAAGGTCTAATTTTTATTTCTGTTACGTAAGGATGGTAATATTTATGGTATATATGCTGTTGGATATTATTTTACCAGGATCTTAGATCTACTCACAAGTATGTTGATTAACACCCTAAATATGAACTTTCTAAAACGATGAAATAAACACATATAAAGTTTAGTAAACCTTACATTGGGTGCAGCGGAATAATATGACTCCTTTCCGTTCAGATATCTAGCCCTTGATTCCTTTCTGTAGCAGAGCATTATCAATATCTGAACCTGGATCTCTTTCTCTGATTCTTTAGTGCTAAAACTCCTTCTTGCTGAAAGTCTTTCTTCACGATCTTCCTCACTATGATTGAGGTATCACTTGATGTGTGTGGGCACTACTCTCACACTAAGAATTTCGAAATTGAAGAGGGAAGGAAGAGAGCAAGGTGGCGGCTAAAGATAGGGAGAGAGAGAGGCTATGTTTTTCTGAATGAAAAGTCAGAAGGAAAGTGTGTAATTTTCCTGAACCCTTCACTATCTATTTATAGCATTCCACTAGGGTTAGGTTTGAATTATTTGACATTTAAATAATGAAAATATCAGTTTAAATTCCCTACAAAAGTGGCCGGCCCTATACATGTGGATTTGGGCCTCACTTTTTGCAATTTTGCAATTTTATCTTTTCTGCATCTGATTTTCTCAAAAACGCCAATTTTGTAATTCAACCATTTAAATGCCAATTCTAACTATTTAATAACTATAAATAATTATTAAATAATATTGTCATTTATCATATTTATTAAATGAACCATACAAAGTATCATAATGAACAAATATGCCCCTAAAACTCTTTCTTTACAATTTCGCCCTTACTTAGTGAAAAATTCACAAATAGACATAGTCTGATTTGAGAATTATAATTGATTAATCAAAACTAATTATATGAGTCTTACAAGAAATATTATCTCAACTAGTGCGGGGACCATAGGTCTATATAACCGAGCTTCCAATAAGTAGATCAAGAATTTATTACTAAAATTCACTAACATATTAATTCTTCGTTGAATCCACGCATAGAACTTAAAATTGCACTCTCAGTATATAGAATGCTCTATATGTTCCACGATATAGACACATCATTAGTTATCCATTGTTATAATCCTAATTTGATCAATGATCCTCTATATGAATGATCTACACTGTAAAGGGATTAGATTACCGTTACACCCTACAATGTATTTAATCCTTAAAACACTTAACCCCGTATAAATGATATTTCAGTTTATGTGAAATGAGATCTCCACCATTTATTTTTGTTTGGTCAAGCTCGAAGGAGATCATCCTTTACTTACTATTCGCCAGATAGAAGCTATAGATTCCATGTTTATGTTAGCGCTAACACTCAATTGCACTACCGTGTTCCTAAAATGTACGTACCACCCTGACCCAAAAGTAGGCTTAACTAACAAATCAAAGAACACGAATAGCCTTTTGAGATTGAGCCTAATCATAACAGGATTAAGATCATTTGATCTAGGATCAACTAGGCGATATTGACTTGAATAGATATTACGGTAAGTTTAATAAATCTAAGTCAAAGTTCAATATCGGTCCCTTCCGATGCATACTCCATGCATCCAACCTGAGCTTTACTTTAAACAATGCTTTGGAAAGAACATAGCATTTCTCCAAATGCAAGTAAACTCTGTTGTAGATTATCATATCAGTAAATCCCTGTGTCTGATAAATCTAGGAAACTTTATTCACATAGTAATGTTTACTTTCCAATGTGTTGACAGCACGATAAACAGGATCAAGTATGTGAAAAGGATTTCAGATAAATTTATACATTATGTACATATAATCATGAAATAAATCATGTGAACCATGCAACAGTAAATGTTATTTCTGGAATAGTTGAGACTTTTCCTTAGATAAATAAAATCTATGCCTAAGAAGTTGTGAAGCTTCTATAGATTGCCATTAGAAAGAAAATGCTTCAGCATCTTACTAAAGTAAGTTGCTTGTATTAGAGTAAGTAATTACCAGGTATACCATAAGTCATAGGTTTAGATAAACTCAAAACTATAATACTAGGAACAGGAAGTTTTGTTAAGTCCATTAAATAGACTTACACGAAATTTCCTTTTATGTCCTTGTAATAGAAAACTTTAGGTTACTCCATGTGAATGGATCAAACTATAGTTCTCTTGACTTTCTACTTAGTTTCGTATCTTGACAATCCATTACTTGTTTAAACTCACAATGAATTTTAATCACTAGTGTCTCCCAAGTCATAAGAAGTGAAGTTCCTAGAAACTCTCCCACTACGACAAGGTACCGTGAATTATGTCTAAGAAAACTAAATGGTATTTATCTCTTCGGTTGTTACAAGATAACAGAGGCAGTGGGTGTTGGAAATTATTTTACCAGGATCTATTTGCTATCATGTATGTTGGATTAACAACCTAATATGAATTCTAAAACAATGAAAATAAACACATATAAAGTTAGAAAACCTTACAGTGGGTGCAGCGGAATAATATGACTCCTTCTGTTCAGATCTCTAGCCCTTGATTCCTTTCTGTAGCAGAGCATCACCAAGATCTGAACCTGGATCTTCTTTTCTCCTTCTTTGATGTAGAATTTCCATAGTCTTACATACTATGATTGAGATACCACTTGATGTGTGTGTGCACTACTCATTCACTCAAAGTTTCGAAATTTAGAGAGAAGAAAAGAGAGAGAGGCGTGTGAGGCATTTTCTGAGGGAAACAAAGTGATCAAAGATGTGTGTCAATTTCCTCAAGCCAACACTTTCTATTTATAGAAAACCCTCTAGGTTTAGGTTAGAATAGTATGGCATTAAAATAATGGAAACTACAAATGGAATTTCCTATGCATAGGGCCGGCCATACAAAGGGTATTGGGCCTCACTTTGCAACTTTCCCATTTTGTTATTTTCCATTCCCATTTTCTCAAAAATACCAATTTTCCAATTTAACCTTTTAAATGCCAATTCTAATTATTTAATAACTTGGAAATAATTATTAAAAAATATTGCCATTTAATATATTTATTAATTTAGACATATAAAGTCTCTTAATCAATAAATAAATCTAAAATCTCTTTTCTTTACAATTTCGCCCTTGCTTAGTGAAAATTCATAAAGTAGACATAGTCTAACTTTTAGAATTTTAATTGATTAATTAAAATCAATTAACTAAGTCTTACAAGCAGTATGGTCTCAACTAGTATGGGGACCATGGGTCTATATAACCGAGCTTCCAATAAGTCGAACCGAATTTACCAAGTAAATTCCCTAACTTATTAATTCCTCATTGAATCCACACTTAGAACTTGGAATTGCACTCTCAGTCATATAGAACGCTCTATATGTTCCATGATATAGACACGTCATTAGTTATCCATTGTTATAACCCTAATGTGATCAATGATCCTCTATATAGATGATTTACACTGTAAAGGGATTAAATTACCGTAACACCCTACAATGTATTTTATCCTTAAAACACTTAACAATGTATCAAAGTTCAATATCGGTCCCTTCCGATGTATACTCCATACATCTGATACTGGTAAACTTTGCCAATGTCCTAGAAAGGACATAAAACTTTTCCAATGTGTAAGAATACCTATCGCTGATTATACCATGTCAGTCTAAATCCAGTGTTCTGACAAATCAGGGAATAAACTTTTGAACATATAATTAAGATTATATTCCACTGTGCTGACAACACTATAATCTTTAACAAACTCATATGTTCTGTACTTAAAAAAGAATTCATACATTATATACATATAATCATGAAATAAATCATGTGAACCATACAACATAAAATGTTATTTCTGATCTTTATTAATAAGTAGATCTGATTATATTGAAATGAGTTTTATTTAGGGCATAAAACCCAACAGTGGGATCATCATATGTCATATAAAATGATAGAACACTTTTGGAATCAAGAAAAATATCTCCTTTATTTGCTACTTTATTTTCAGACTTAGTCATTATCTTAGAAAAGTAGTATTTGTTTGAACAAACACTTTCTTATCTATTGACTATGGGATGGTCCACCCCTAATCACTTAGAATAGCTAACAAAACCATGGTTAATAGTTCTAGCTTTTCTTAAGATTTTGATTAGGTCATCCATGAATCTAGTAATGATTTACATTAAGTAGACAACCATTACATCATTCTGAAATTGTATTACCATAGAATGAATTAGGCAACGACTAGTAACTAATCATCAATATGCAACTCAAAATTTCTGGGGAGGTAAGTTTGGATATAATTCAAAAATCAATTTAATGATCTTTGAACTACATATCTACTAACTATTTCTCACGCCTATCAGTTCGCAAGATCTTTAACCACTTACCTTAATGGTTTTAACCATTGCTAGAAATTAATGAAATTTTTTAAACATTTCAAATTTCTTGCTAAAAGGTATAATCTAGAGTTATCGTTTTAAGAATACAACGAAAAACTCATATCCGCCCCTGAATGTACATCCATCTGCGAATGAGATGAACTACTTTCAGTGGATATAGGAATATTAACTCTTTGCAGAGATTGATCTTGTCAAATCTACTATGAAGAAGATACAAATGCCATAGATTAAAAAAAATGTGGTAGTGTCTTTTGATGACTTAGGTTTAGTTACATCAAAGAAATCTTAGAATAGTGCAAGTGGATCCTGGTCACAGAATACCTAACTCATATTCCATACAGTTTGAATCCATTAATAGAAGATGGATATTAAACCATTGTGAAGGTGTAACTGTATTGCATCCTGGAATTAGAAGTATAAGAAAATTTCTGTTTGGAATCTAAAATTAAAGTCAAAGGCTTAAATTTATACCAAATATTATGAGTAATTCTATCTTGGACCACCACTACTAATTTAACTGTAAGTCTGATTTGCCCATACAAGTAGGAGATTTCTAAGATTGAGGATTTATATCAATTGGGAATAGAATTTCGGGATTACAATCATATGCGTCATTTAATTTCTTAAGAGAAAATATAATGACATTAAATGATATATAAACCATTCATCCAATGATATGTTGTTAAGCTAATTCGAAATGAATAAGCTAAGAGGAATTAGAATAATTTCGTTGTTTAAATAAGAATCCAACGATGCTTCGATTAGTGAAAGACAAAGTAATCTTATTTATATAATCTTCTTGTTTCATATCGTAAAAATACTAGTCTAAGGTGTCATCAATCGATGAACAGCTAGATGTCGCATATACAATATTTATCTTTCGAGATCTAACACTATTATGTATGTCTAATGGTGAAAATCCACTAGGGATTTATCTCATTAGATAACAAACCAAGTTAGACCAACAATGAAGATTCGAAATTAGACTACAACTTAATAACAGAAAATAACATGGTTCAATATAAATTCATACACAATTCAGAAATTATTAAATATATAGCAAGTAGGAATGACAAGTGAAAATACTAAAACATACAATCCTAAATAATTTCCAAGGTTTTCAACAAACTGATATCAGTGTCGCGTTTAGGCGAGAGTCAAAACTACCATCCATTGAATAGAGTTGTCAGCTCATCTAAAATGTTAAACATTCTAGCAACCTTTATTCAATCAAGATTGGAATTCAGCGTTGTCCCGTTTAGGCGAGAGTCAAGGCAATTCTATCTTATGAGCTTCCACCATTGTTTCGTAATTTGCAAGTCAAATATGGTCGCCACCATTAGGGTGATCCATACCATATAAAACACTTGCAAACTACTTATCTTTTGAGATTAAACGGTGCGAAATTGCTAATGAACGTTCCTCCATTAGGGAGGATTACTCACTAAAACAAACGCGATGTAAAACTAACAATGGAGATTGAATATCTTAATAATAAAGCTCATTATTTAAAGAGAGTTGTATTTTCTTTGATTCTCTTTATTTAATATATTTATTTTAAATATATATTTATTTAATTAAAATTTCCAATTTAGAATGAAAAATTCTAAATATAAATTTTAATTTAATATTTATAAATTTTACTGAGATGGATATGAAAATAATATGAATTATTTCCATCTGAGTAATAATTTCCAATAAACATTTAGAAAAATATTCAATTTAAGTTGTTACAAAATCAATTTAAATTAATTTACAACTCAAATTTAATTTTCTATAAATATATATTGCATTTCGAAAAATTAAAGTATTCAAGGATACAATTTTCGAAAATGCATGTTAAAATAAAAAATTAATCCTGAAAAAATTATTGTAATTTAATGTTGGCCCAAAATTAATTAATAAAATTAATTTACAAAAAAAAAATATAATTTTCCTATTTAAATAAATATATAAGAAAAATTCAAATATTTAAGTATGATAATGAAAATCAACTTAAATATTAATTTTCTATTTAATAAAATACACTAGAAAAATACTTCAAGCAAAAACAGATAATATCTATCTAGATTTTCATTTTGACTAATTAATTTAATTTCTAATTAAATATATTTTACTTCATTTATTTTAATTAATCAATAAATGAAAAAATCATTGATTTAAGTTGGTCCAAAATTAAAATAAATAATTTACAACTTTAATCTATTTTTTAAATAAAATTCGAAATTCCAGCATTTAAGAAATATAATTTTGAAATTTGATTAATAAAATAAAAAAAAATATATATTTTGAAAATTATTTAAATTTAGTTGAAAAAATAAATTTCAACTAAAAATAATTTTCTATTTAATTAAGTGTCATGAAAAAGAAATATTTAAGTATCATGATGAAATAAACTTAGATATTTAATTTTCAAATTAATTAAATGTATTAAATTCAAGAAATAAATAATTAGGTGTAGAGAAGGCTTAATTATTAATCTCTAGTTTAATACTAGGAAAAATATACTTAAAATAAATTGTACCAAAATTAATTATATAAATAATTAATTTCACAATGTATAATATTTTCCTATTTAATATTAGAAATAATAAGTAGTCTAGAAATAACTATCTAGAAAATATCTTATTTGACTAAGTATCTTTTTCACAAAATTTGAAAAAATATCTAATTTAAGTTGTATTACAAAAAATCTAGAACTGAAATATTTTTAAATTTAAATTTAATTAAATATCAAAAATTAAGTTGTAACCACTTAATTTTAGAAATATTCCATTTTAAGTTAATATTCGAAAAGATATTAACTTAAAAAATATCTAAAGAATCTTAATAACCAATGCCTAAAATTCCTGAACTTAATTTTGAAATTTTAAATCCAAAAGATATTCAGATTTAAGTTGGTTTGTTGTAGATAACTAAATATCAACTTAAATAGGAATATTTAATGAAAAAATTTAAATTAATCTTCAGAAAGAATCTAGATGATTATAATTCTATATTTAATTAAATACAAGAAAATACATATAGTTTAGCTTAGAATAAAAAATTCTTTAAACTATGGTTTTCTTAAATTATTTTCAAAATAAATGAAATTAATTATGTTACTAATCAATTTTATTAGGTTAAACTAATTTAATTAACCTAGTACAGTTATTCAAATCAGGCAAATGGGCCTTCACAATTGGGGTGGTTCATGTGAGGGGGTGCTGGGTTCAGTATGTCGTACCCACTACTATGGCTCCCAACTCTCACACAAGGCCCAAAAGAGAGGAATTTAACCTTAAAATGAACAACTGTTATTAATTAAATAGGCCCAAAAACTAAATTGGCCTAAATAAAATCTATCAAGAACTATGACATTTTATTTAGCAACAACAACCTATATGCATCTATAATGAAATTAAACACATAGGCTCACACAGGCACACTTTGGATGGGTCCTATCATGTTGCTAGGTCATACACAGATAAAAGAAGATTGTAAATATACCTGCTACAAATTATTGACTTGACCAAGGGAGCCATAAGATCATTAGATCTCGCAAAAAGTTAACCATGGCTATTTGCAATCAAGCAATAATAGGTTTTGAAAACTTACAAACAAGCTAAAACATATACTCCTCCAACAAGGTTAGCTGAATAGTTGGATGTAGGATTTATTTAATTTTAAATAAATAATTTCGAAAAATAATTAATTAAATAAAAAAAAAATTATTTTCGAAAATTAAAAAAAAATTTTAAAAAAAATATTTTCGAAATTAAAAAAAAAAATTAAAATTAAACCTACAATTTTGAAAAAATTAGGTTTCAACCAACCTAAATATCATTTCAAAATTTGCTAACTACTTTTAAAAATTTAAATGTTATTTTATAAATAAAAATTAAATAAAAAATTAAAAAAGATAAATAAATATCTTTTTCAGATTTTAAATCTAATTTAAATAAATAAAATAACAAAATTTAAAAGTTAGCAAAATATCTTACATCTATTTAAAATTACATCATTATAGTTATCTTATTTTAAATTTAAATAAGGTCAAATTAATTTTTAAAAAAATTAATTTAAAAAATTTAATATCTGACCTTAAATTTAAAAATAAGATAAGATATTATCAAATTTAAAAATAAGATAGAATTGAATTAGGAATAGTAAATGTATAAATACAGAACTACACAAAAAATCGGAAGTTAATTCCATGAAAAAGCATGAAAAAACGAAGAAAAACGAAAAAATTGCAAGCTGTACGGATGGGATGTTGTGCATACCCGTCCGCGCGCGTGCATGGGTGATTTGGGCGTGCAAACTCGGCGCAGGGAAGGAATGCATGATTTCCACTCGCGCAGGTTTTGATGCTCAACCCCGATTTTTTCAAAACTTCAAAAAATCATAACTAATTCAAATTAAATCGAAATTGAGTTCTGTAAAAAAGTAACTTGCTTAATTTTTTCCATACTATCCAATAAAAATAATTCCAGAAACAGCTATTCAATTATTTTTACGAAAATTCACAAACATCAATCAATCATCAAATAACACTCAATACAACATGATACCATCCAAAACATCAAACAACCGTTTTAAAGTCCAAATTTCTTGCAAGCAAATCAATTACCATGGCTCTGAGGCCAGTTGTTGGATAATATTTTACCAGGATCTTAGATCTACTCACAAGTATGTTGATTAACACCCTAAATATGAACTTTCTAAAACGATGAAAAAAACACATATAAAGTTTAGTAAACCTTACATTGGGTGCAGCGGAATAATATGACTCCTTCCATTCAGATATCTAGCCCTTAATTTCTTTCTATAGCAGAGCATTATCAATATCTGAACCTGGATCTCTTTCTCTGATTCTTTAGTGCTGAAACTCCTTCTTGCTGAAAGTCTTTCTTCGCGATCTTCCTCACTATGATTGAGGTATCACTTGCTGTCTGTGGGCACTACTCTCAGACTAAGAATTTCGAAATTGAAGAGGGAACGAAGAGAGCAAGGTGACGGCTAAAGATAGGGAGAGAGAGAGGCTCAGTTTTTCTGAATGAAAAGTCAGAAGGAAAGTGTGTAATTTTCCTGAAGCCTTCATTATCTATTTATAGCATTTCACTAGGGTTAGGTTTGAATTATTTGACATTTAAATAATGAAAATATCAGTTTAAATTCCCTACACCAATTTTGTAATTCAACCATTTAAATGCCAATTCTAACTATTTAATAACTATAAATAATTATTAAATAATATTTTCATTTATCATATTTATTAAATGAACCATACAAAGTATCATAATTAACAAATATGCCCCTAAAACTCTTTCTTTACAATTTCGCCCTTACTTAGTGAAAAATTCACAAATAGACATAGTCTAATTTGAGAATTATAATTGATTAATCAAAACCAATTATATGAGTCTTACAAACAATATTATCTCAACTAGTGCGGGGACCATGGGTCTATATAACTGAGCTTCCAATAAGTAGATCAAGAATTTATTACTAAGATTCACTAACTTATTAGTTCTTCGGTGGATCCAAGCATAGAACTTAGAATTGCACTCTCAGTATATAGAATGCTGTAACACCCAAACTAACGTAGGCGTATTACGTGATTTTTAAACATGCTGTGCAGCTCGTTGCTAATCAACGAGGTTTATGGAAAAAGTGATTAATTAAAATTTTTCCTTTTTAATTAAACTTATAAAATATTTATACAAAAGACTCGGGATCCCGATTACAAAATCATTTACAAAAGTTTACTGTTCATACAAAATAATTGTCGCCTAGCGACTAGTTACAAAAATTAGCCTTGCTGTCCCGAGGATCGTACGCTCCAGGCCTAACCGCCCCGACATGTACAATCTTCATAAGCTCATTCACGGTCCATCAGCTTTAGCCTTGCCTTTACCTACACATAAACGTAGAACTGTGAGTCGACAGACTCACTAAGAAAAGCATAATAATATTCATACATAAAACCCGGTCATGATCAGACGCCCATACCCCTGATCATAACCCTAACTGCCGTGTCCAACACGATACTGAGTCCCCCTAACTGTCGTGTCCAACACGGTACTGAGTTCTGAACGTTCATAGGGACGGTTCTATTGACAAGTAACAGCCTGATCTGTCGAACTGGTCATACTCCGACTGCTGGTCATACTCCAGCCTGTACCGACGTGTTACAGTATCCTCCTGATCGGTCGAACCGGTCATACTCCGGCTGCTGGTCATACTCCAGCCTGTACCGACGGGATACGTCAATAGTACGGAACCACCAACCTAAGTGTCGACTGATCGGTCGAACCGGTCATACTCCGCCGCCGGGTCATACTCACTCGTACCGACGTGACAGGGTTGGATGGTTCGAAGGCAACATACATAACTAATGTAATCTAACAGGCTTCCTACATGCACGCTAAACATGTAATCTACATATGCATACTGTTATACTAATCTTACCTAGATTCCGAATTCAGGTGTGCCGGTCAACCTGACTGGAACTATCTGCGCGGCGAATTACAGGCTCCTAAACCATAAAAATCACAACACTATAAGTGACACGCTAAATCACTTCTCGGGGACTTAAACTAGGAACTAAAAGTTTCCCTATCGATAAAAAGCATGGCAATACCCCCAAAAACATAAAATCGAGGAAAACTAGGGTTCCTGAATTTTCCCCAACCGGTAGACCGGTTGCCCAACCGAATTCCGGTTCGGGAAATTTCGAACCCCATCCGGAATTCCGGATGCACAACCGGAATTCCGGTTCCTCGCAGGCAGCAACATCAAAAATTCATATCTTGCTCAAATCAACTCCAAATCATCTCAAACCTTCCAGACCTGTTCTATATATCCCCTAGAACATTTCTAAAGCTTCAAAACCACCCAGATTGCACATAATCAAAAATCACCATTAAAGCTCAAGCTTTGAGTTCTAAACTCAAACTTGAGCAAACCTAGCTAACATGCAATCAAACCCACATAAATTTACTTAATCAAGCATAAATAAACCTCTGAAAACAACTACAAACATCAATAACATCACAGCAACAGAACATACAATTTTCATGTTGAAAACCAAACTTTTGCATAAGAAAACTTTAGCTTTACTTAACCTAACTATCATGCTTCACAAACAGCTCATTTAACTTCAATTAAACATGCTTAAATTACAGAATTTAACAACAAAACACAGCAGCAACGACATCCAAATAATCCATGCATAACTCATAATTTCACCATTTTTTTCAAGAAAACAAAAGGAGAAAAGCTAGAGAAAACATACCACAACAAGAGTTCACAAATTTAGGTTGAAGCTAGCTTGAAAATCAATGAAAACCAGCCCTAGAATCCCATGCAACCAGCCGAGAGAGAGAGAGGAAAAGAGAGAGCTTGAGAGGTTTTGAAATTTCTATTTTCTAAACTTATAATTTTGAAATGAAAATGAATTACATGTAACATCTTACTCTTTATTTCAGCCAATATTTAAAATCAAATAACATTTATTTTTCAATTAATAAGTCACAAAAAGACAAAACATCATTGGGGCAAAAAGACCATTTTGCCCCTCCACACTAAAACAACATAAATAACACTAAAGGGGCATTTTTGGGAAATTCTAAATTCCCGGCCATTCCCGACATTCCCAATGTCTAATAAACCGCCCCAAACTACTAACATACTAAGTTGTGATTTCTACTGAGCCAAACACCGAGTTCCAAAATACCGGGCACTGAAATGCAAAATTATGAAAACTACTACATGACATAAAAATGCATCTCTGAATTCAATAATAACAGTATAAATAATTATTTAAATAGCTATAAATAATTTTATAATTAAACGTGATTAACTGGTAATTTCCAAATTAAACTAAGCGGTCTTTACAACTATTCCCCCCTTAAAAGGATTTCGTCCCCGAAATCTAACCTGAATAACTCTGGATATGGAGCTCTCATATCTGACTCTAGCTCCCAGGTGGCTTCCTCCACCTTGCTGTTTCTCCAGAGAATTTTGACCAATGCTATGGTCTTATTCCGAAGGACTTTATCCTTTTTATCTAGGATCTGCACTGGCTGTTCTTCATAAGTCATGTCTGGCAACAGCTCAAGGCTCTCATAACTGAGTATATGAGAGGGATCTGAAACGTATTTTCTCAACATCGAGACATGGAATACGTTATGAACTACTGATAAAGCTGGAGGCAATGCTAACCGGTATGCCACTTGACCTATCTTCTCGAGAATCTCGAAAGGTCCTGTAAATCTAGGGCATAACTTGCCTCTTTTCCCGAAATGTTTGATCCCCTTCATTGGAGATACTCGTAAAAACACATGGTCCCCTACTTGGAACTCAACATCTCTGCGTTTCGGATCTGCGTAACTCTTCTGTCTACTCTGTGAGGCAAGCATTCTAGCTTTTATCTTCTCTATTACCTCATTGGTCCGCTGCACTGACTCTGGACCTAAGTATTTCCTCTCCCATGTCTCATCCCAGTGAATGGGAGATCTACACTTTCTACCGTATAACAGTTCATAGGGAGCCATCCCTATCGTACTCTGATAACTGTTGTTGTAAGAAAATTCTATCCACGGTAGATACTTATTCCATGAGCCTTTAAAATCCATAACACAGGCTCGCAACATGTCCTCCAATATCTGAATTGTCCTTTCGGACTGACCATCTATCTAAGGATGGAATGCTGTACTAAATTTCAGCTTTGTACCCATTGCTCGCTGCAAACTCTGCCAAAATTTGGAGGTGAACTTCGGATCCCTGTCCGAAACTATAGACTTCGGTAACCCGTGAAGTCTTACGATCTCTCTAATATACAACTCTGCTAACTGATCCACTGTAAATGTTGTTCAAACCGGCAGAAAATGAGCAGATTTCGTTAATCGATCCACCACTACCCAGATGGAATTAAATAAACCCGTGGTCCTAGGTAACCCGAGCACAAAATCCATCGTGATATCTTCCCACTTCCATTCTGGTAGGGTTAGAGGCTGCAACAACCCTGCTGGTCTCTGATGTTCAGCCTTAATCTGCTAACAAGTGAGGCATCTCGATACGAATTCTACCAAATTCTTCTTCATACCGCTCCACCAGAAGTACGGTTTAAGATCTTGGTACATCTTAGTGGTGCCGGGATGCAGAGAATACGGGGTAGAATGAGCCTCCTCAAAGATCTCACTCCTGAGTTCCACACTATTCGGAACACAAACCCTAGCTTTATACAGAAGCATCCCGTTGTCTGACACTGAAAAGTCCTTGGCTTGACCAGCCAACACCTCATCCCTGATCTTCACTAACTCTGGATCTGTCATCTGAGCGACTTTTATTCTTTCCAACAGATCAGATTGCATCGTTAAGTTGTGAAGCTGACCTACCACAAACTCAATGCTAGATCTAACCATATCCTCTGCTAGTTGAGGTGAGATCTGAACCATACTAGCTACTTGCCCGGGACCCTTTCTGCTCAGGGCATCGGCTACTACATTGGCATTCCCAGGATGATAGAGGATCTCACAGTCGTAATCTTTCACTAATTCCAACAAACGCCTTTGTCTCATATTCAAATCCTTCTGAGTAAAGAAATACTTGAGACTTTTATGGTCGGTATAGATTTCACACCTTTCTCCGTAAAGGTAATGCCGCAAAATCTTCAATGCAAAAACCACCACGGCCAACTCTAGATCATGAGTCGGGTATCGCTGTTCATAATCCTTTAACTGACGGGAGGCATAAGCGATAACCCGATCGGCTTGCATCAACACACACCCCAGACCCTGTCTGGATGCATCACAATAAACTACAAACTTTTCATTGTCTGAAGGCAAAGCTAGCACTGGAGCGGTAATCAACCTTTGCTTCAGCTCCTGAAAACTAGCTTCGCATTTGTCTGACCAGACAAACCGCTGATTCTTCTTTGTAAGTTCGGTTAGGGGCATTGAAATTTTTGAGAACCCTTCCACGAACCTACGGTAGTACCCAGCTAAACCCAAGAAGCTTCTGATCTCTGTCACTGTCTTCGGTCTCGGCCAATCCCTAATGGATTCGATCTTCCCGGGATCTACCTTGATCCCATCTTTGCTCACAATGTGCCCTAGGAAGGACACCTGAGATAACCAAAATTCACATTTCTTGAACTTGGCATAAAGCTTGTGTTCCCGAAGCCGCTGCAGTACCATCTGAAGATGTAATTCATGCTCTTCTTCTGATTGAGAGTACACGAGGATGTCGTCGATAAACACAATCACATAGATATCGAGGAAATCCTTGAATACTCTATTCATCAAGTCCATAAATGCTGCAGGAGCATTGGTTAGTCCAAACGACATAACTAGGAATTCATAATGTCCATACCTAGTGCGGAAAGCCGTCTTCGGAATGTCCTCCTCTCGGATTCTCAACTGATGATAACCTGAACGGAGATCAATCTTAGAAAAGACCGTCTTCCCCTGAAGCTGATCGAATAAATCATCTATCCTAGGTAATGGATATTTATTCTTCACCGTCAGCTTGTTCAATTCCCTGTAGTCGATGCACATCCTCATAGATCCATCTTTCTTCTTGACGAATAAAACCGGGGCTCCCCAGGGTGACACACTGGGCCGAATAAACCCTATGTCAAGCAACCCTTGGAGCTGAATCTTTAACTCCTTAAGTTCAGCTGGAGCCATTCTATATGGGGCTTTGGAAACCGGTTCCACCCCTAGTGCCAAATCTATCACGAAGTCAATCTCTCGCTGAGGTGGTAATCCTGGAAGTTCTTCGGGAAAAACATCCAAAAATTCCCGAACCACCTTGATGTCCTCTGGCCGAATGGTATCTGGCCGAGTGGTGTCTACCACCACGGCCAAAAACCCTAAACAACCGCCATGCAATAAATCTCTAGCTGACATGGCCGAAATCACCGGGAACCGAGATCCCCGAAATGAACCAACAAACACGAATGGTTCTTCACTTTCCGGTTGGAAGATAACCAATTCTCCGCCAGGTAATAGGGTTCCAAACCCTGATTCATAACTATCGTACGGTCTATCCAATTTACTAAAGACTCTGGCTGCCACATAAGAATGTGTAGCCCCAGAATCAAACAGTACTGAGTAAAGCGAGTTATTAACAGAAAGCTGACCTGTTACAACTGATGGGCTGGCATCTGCATCAGCCTGAGTGATGGCAAACACCCTGGCTGGAGTGGGTATCGCCAGAGCTCTCGGTGCCTCTGAACGGAGCTGGGGACAGTCCCTCTTGAAGTGTCCGGGCATGCCACAGTGAAAGCATCCCTGACCTTTGCACTCACCCCGATGGTGCCTTTTGCAGCTAGGGCACTCGGGATAGGAGAATCGGGTCTCAGTACCACTGGAACGACTACCTCTATTCTGGTTCCCCCGGAACCTCTTGTTCTGACTCGAGCCACCGGATGCAGTGGGTGCTCTCTTCCTCTGATCAATGGCCGAACCACTACTCCCCCTGCTAAAGCCTGATGCAGGAGGGGTAGGAGCCCCGCCACTCGCCGGAGTACTAGCTGACTCCGACATACACCCAACTGCGCCCTCAGCTCGCAGTGCCTTCTCCACCATCTCAGCATAGGTGGTGTTGTCGTCCGTGGTGATCATCAAATCATGTTTGATCCTCGCATTTAAACCGTCCAGGTACTTCTCTTTCTTGCTGAAGTCGGTTGGCACAATTCCCGAGGCTAACCTCGCCAACCGATCGAACTGAGTAGTATACTCAGTTACGCTCATATTCTCACGCTGGGTCAGGTGAGCGAACTCTTTCCTCTTGGCGCTTCTGACCGCCTCATTATAGTATTTGGCGTTGAAGAGTTCCTGGAACCTTTCCCAGGTCATGGTGGTGACGTCATGAATCTGAGACACCATGTCCCACCAGACCAGAGCGTCCTCCTGGAACTGGAAAGTGGCACACACCACTCTATCATTACCGGTGATGTAAAGCCCGCTTAGTTAATTTGGAAATTAGCAGTTGTTTATGATTAATTATGAAATTATTTATAGCTATTTAAATAATTTATTACTGTTATTTATGGAATTCAGAAATGCATGTTATGTTATTCAGTAGTTTGCATATTTTGCATTTCCGGTGCCCGGTATTTTGGAACTCGGCGTTTGGCTCAGTAGAAATCACAACTTAGTATGTTAGTAGTTTGGGGACGGGTTTTAGACATTGGGAATGTCGGGAATGGCAGGGAATTTAGAATTTCCCAAAAAAATACCCCTTTAGTATGATTTATATGATTTTATGGTGGAGGGGCAAAATGGTCTTTTTGCCCCATTAGTATTTTGTCTTTTGTGATTTTATGAAATTGAAAAATAAATGTTTAAGTGTTTATTTGATGGCTGAAATAATGTGATAAATGCTTTATAAACTCTTTTTCCCTTAAATTCCACACTTAGTCAAAATTAGAAAGGAATTTCAAAACTCACACACTCAAAGCTCTCTCTTTTCCTCTCTCTCTCTCTCGGCTGTGCATGTGGGTGCAAGGGGTGGATTTTTGCTTTGATTTTCTAGTGGATTCTCATCCTAAGCTAAGCAATCTTCAAGCTAGGTTAGCTTCTTTTATTTTCTCTTGAATTGTGTTGAAATTTTGATGAAAATATGATGACTCTTGCATGATTTTTAGTTGCTTTTGCTGCTGTGATTTTGTTGTTAATTTATGTGGTTTAAAGCATGTTAATTGAAGTTAAATGAGCTGTGTTGAAAGCATGTTAGATAGGTTGTGCAAAGCTTTAAGTTTTCTATGTAAAAATATGTGATTTTTGAATGAAATGGTTCAAATTGTTGCTGTGAAGTTGCTGGATGTTCTTAGTTGGTTTCAGAGGCTTAGATAAGCTTGATTAAGTAGAATTAAGCTAGTGGAATGCATGATTAGGTGGTTTTGCTCAAGTTCGAGTTTAGAACTCAAAGCTTGAGCTCCAATGGCATTTTTCGGGTTTGAGGTTTCTGGGTTGTTTTGATGCCTTGGATATGTTCTAGGGAAGGTATAGAACAGGTCTGGAAAGTTTGGATCAATTTGGGGTTGAATTGGTCGAGTTATGAAAATTTGATGTTGCTGCCTGCGAGGAACCGGAATTCCGGTTGTGCATCCGGAATTCCGGATGGGCTTCGAAAATTCCCAGAACCAGAATTCCGGTTGGGCAACCGGTCTACCGGTTGGGGAATTTTCAGAACCCATGTTTTTCCTCGTTTTTATGTTTTAAGGGGTATTGCCATGCTTTTTATCGATAGGGAAACTTTTAGTTCCTAGTTTAAGTCCCCGGGAAGTGATTTAGCGTGTCACTTATAGCGTTGTGATTTTTATGGTTTAGGAGCTAGTAATCCGCCACTCAGCTTCAGTTCCAGTCAGGTTGAGCGGCACACCTGAATTCGGAATCCAGGTAAGATTAGTATAACAGTATGCATATGTAGATTACATGTTTAGCGTGCATGTAGGAAGCCTGTTAGATTACATTAGTTATGTATATAGGCTTCGAACCATCCAACCCTGTCACGTCGGTACAGGCTGGAGTATGACCAGCAGCCGGAGTATGACCGGTTCGACCGATCAGCCGACATTTGGTTGGTGGTTCCGTGCTATTGACCTATCCGTCGGTACGAGTTTGGAGTATGACCAGCAGCCGGAGTATGACCGGTTCGACCGATCAGGAGGATACTTGTCAATAGTACCGTCCCTGTGAACGTTCAAAACTCAGTACCATGTTGGACATGGCAGTAGTGGCTCAGTACCATGTTGGACATGGCAGTAGCGGGACTCAGTATCATGTTGGACACGGCAGTTAGAATTATGTATGAATATTATTATGCTTTTCTTACTGAGTCTGTTGACTCACAGTTTACGTTCATATGTAGGTAAAGGCAAGGCTATAGCTGATGGACCGTGAGCGAGCTTAAGAGATTGTACATGTCGGGGCGGTTAGGCCTGGAGCGTACGATCCTCGGGACAGCAAGGCTGATTTTTGTAACTGGTCGTTGGACGACCTTATTTTATGTAACAGTTAAACAGTTAAAACTTTTTGTAAATAATTTTATAATCGGGATCCCGAGTCTTTTGTAATATGGTTTTATAAGTTTAATTAAAAAGCAAAATTTTAATTAATCACGTTTTTCCATAAACCTCGTTGATTAGCAACGAGCTGCACAGTACGTTTAAAAATCACGTAATACGCCTATAGTAGTTAGGGTGTTACAATTTGGTATCAGAGCCGCCAGGTTGTCTTCCGAAGATTGTCACGACATGTACAATCATCATCAGCAGTTAGCTCGTTTCACGGTTCAGTAAGCCTTTATTGCTTTAGTAGTTTATTTTATTCAGTTATGAAAAAGAAAAGCCTAGGAAGCATGTTAGTAGCCTGATAGTAGAATAGGCGCATGTTTCGTTTTTAATTTCCAAATTAAGCGGCATTAGTAAGCTCTCCTTGAATACGACCTGATATGCCAACTCTTGGTTTCGCAGGCGGTTCTACTAGATGGACGCCAGGCGGACTACCAGGAGTCAGGGCAACTCCGTAGGGTCGAACCAAGGACAGGGAGCTCAGTTTCCCCTACCTGCTAGGGGCCGAGGTAGAGGTCCCCGAGGCAGGGCTCGTGGTCGGGGTGATGAGAACCCACCACAGGCTGCCCAGGCTCCCCCAGCCGATCAGGGAGCCCCGAATTGGGAGTTGCGGTTTGCGGAAATGCAAGCCCGGATCGAAGAACAAGACCTCGAGATTCAGAGGTTAAGACAGCAGGGTGCTCCTGCAGTTCCGGTGCCCGTAGTTCCAGTGGCACCTGCCCCTGCTGCCCAGGCCGAGATAGTGGTGGCGGCCCATAGATTGGAACCTCTGTATGAGCGGTTCCGGAAGCAAGCACCTCCGGTTTTCCTGGGAGGTCGGGATGTAATGAAAGCCGAGCAATGGCTGACGGTGATCACCAAGATACTGAATTTCATGGGTGTCACCGGTAACGACAGAGTGGTGTGTGCCACGTTTCAGTTCCAGGAGGACGCTCTGGTATGGTGGGACATGGTGTCTCAGATCCATGACGTCACCACCATGACCTGGGAAAGGTTCCAGGAACTCTTTATTGCAAAGTACTACAACGAGGCGGTCAGAAGCGCCAAGAGGAAAGAGCTCGCTCACCTGACCCAGCGGGAGAACATGAGCGTCACTGAGTATACTACTCAGTTTGATCGGTTGGCGAGGTTAGCCTCGGGAATTGTGCCGACCGACTTCAGCAAGAAGGAGAAGTATCTGGACGGGTTGAATCCCAAGATCAGGCATGACCTGATGATCACCACCGACGACAGCACCACCTATGCTCAGATGGTGGAGAAGGCACTGCGAGCTGAGGGCACAGTGGGGTGTATGTCAGAATCAGCCAGTACTCCGGTTAGTGGCGGGGCTCCTACCCCTCCTGCATCAGGTTATAGCAGGGGGAGTAGTGGTTCGGCCATTGATCAGAGGAAGAGAGCACCCACTGCTTCCGGTGGCTCGAGTCAGAACAAAAGGTTCCGGGGGAACCAGAGCAGAGGGAGTCGTCCAAGTGGTACTGAGACCCGCTTCTCCTATCCCGAGTGCCCTAGCTGCAAGAGGCACCATCGGGGTGAGTGCAAAGGTCAGGGATGCTTTCATTGCGGCATGCCCGGACACTTCAAGAGGGATTGTCCTTAGCTCCGACCAGAGGCACCGAGAGCTCCAGCGATGCCCACTCCAGCCAGGGTGTTCGCTATCACGCAGGCTGATGCAGATGCCAGCCCATCAGTTGTCACAGGTCAGCTTTTTATTAACAACTCGCTATATTGATCTTTGTTTGATTACGGGGCTACACATACCTATGTGGCGGCCAGAGTCTTTAGTAAATTGGGTAGACCCTATGATAGATATGAATCGGGGTTTGGAACCACATTACACAGGCGGAGAATTGGTTATCTCCAATAGGTGGATTAGGTCTATGCCGATCAGGATAGATGGTAGAGAGTTAAGCGCTGATCTGATAGAGATGAGTTTAGTCGAATTCGATATTATTTTAGGAATGGATTTCCTATCTAAATATTCGGCGAGCATTGACTGTAAAAGGAAGATGGTGGTCTTCCAACCGGAAAGTGAAGAACCGTTTGTATTTGTGGGTTCAGTTCAGGGATCTCGGATCCCGGTGATCTCGGATATGTCAGCGAGAGAATTGTTACACGGCAGTTGCTTGGGGTTTCTGGCCGTGGTGGTGGACACCACTCGGCCAGATACCTTTCGGCCAGAAGACATCAGAGTGGTTCGGGAATTTTTGGATGTTTTTCCCGAAGAACTTCCAGGGTTACCACCTCAGCGGGAGATTGATTTTGTGATGGACTTGGCACCAGGGGTGGAACCAGTTTCCAAAGCCCCGTATAGAATGGCTCCAGCTGAACTTAAGGAATTAAAGATTCAGCTCCAAGGGTTGCTTGACATAGGGTTCATTCGGCCCAGTGTGTCACCCTGGGGAGCCCCGGTTTTGTTCGTCAAGAAGAAGGATGGATCTATGAGGATGTGCATCGACTACAGGGAGTTGAACAAGCTAACGGTGAAGAATAAATATCCATTACCTAGGATCGATGACTTGTTCGATCAGCTTCAGGGGAAGACGGTCTTTTCCAAGATTGATCTCCGCTCGGGTTATCATCAGTTGAGAATCCGAGAGGAGGACATTCCGAAGACGGCCTTCCGCACTAGGTATGGACATTATGAATTTCTGGTTATGTCATTCGGACTAACCAATGCTCCTGCAGCATTCATGGACCTGATAAATAGAGTATTCAAGGATTTCCTCAATATCTGTGTGATTGTATTTATCGACGACATCCTCGTATACTCTCAATCAGAAGAGGAGCATGAGTTACATCTTCAGATGGTACTACAACGGCTTCGAGAACATAAGCTTTATGCCAAGTTCAAGAAATGTGAGTTCTGGCTATCTCAGGTGTCCTTCCTAGGGCACATTGTGAGCAAAGACGGGATCAAGGTGGATCCCGGGAAGATTGAATCCGTCAGGGATTGGCCGAGACCGAAGACAGTGACAGAGATCAGAAGCTTCTTGGGCTTAGCTGGGTATTACCGTAGGTTCGTGGAAGGGTTCTCCAAAATTTCAATGCCCCTAACCGAGCTTACAAAGAAGAATCAGTGGTTCATCTGGTCAGATAAATGTGAAGCTAGTTTTCAGGAGCTGAAACAGAGGTTGATTACTGCTCCGGTGCTAGCTTTGCCTTCGGACAAGGAGAAGTTCGTAGTCTACTGTGACGCATCCAAACAGGGTTTGGGGTGTGTACTGATGCAGGCCGACCGGGTTATCGCTTATGCCTCCCGTCAGTTAAAGGATTATGAACAGCGATACCCGACTCATGATTTAGAATTGGCCGCAGTGGTTTTTGCACTGAAGATTTGGCGGCATTACCTTTATGGAGAGAAGTGTGAGATCTATACCGACCATAAAAGTCTCAAGTATTTCTTTACTCAGAAAGATTTGAACATGAGACAAAGGCGTTGGTTGGAATTAGTGAAGGATTACGATTGTGAGATCCTCTATCATCCCGGAAAAGCCAATGTAGTGGCCGATGCCCTGAGCAGAAAGGGTCCCGGGCAAGTAGCTAGTATGGTTCAGATCTCACCTCAGCTAGCAGAGGATATGGTTAGATCCAGCATTGAGTTTGTGGTAGGTCAGCTTCACAACTTGACGCTGCAATCTGATCTGTTGGAAAGAATAAAAGTCGCTCAGATGACAGATCCGGAGTTAGTGAAAATCCGAGATGAGGTGTTGGCTGGTCAAGCCAAGGACTTTTCAGTGTCAGACAGTGGGATGCTTTTGTATAAAGCCAGGGTTTGTGTTCCGAACAGTGTGGAACTTAGGAATGAGATCTTTGAGGAGGCTCATTCTACCCCGTATTCTCTGCATCCCGGCACCACTATGATGTACCAAGATTTGAAACCGTACTTCTGGTGGAGCGGTATGAAGAAGAATTTGGTAGAATTCGTATCGAGATGCCTCACTTGTCAGCAGATTAAGGCTGAACATCAGAGACCAGCAGGGTTGTTGCAGCCTCTAACCCTACCAGAATGGAAATGGGAGGATATTACGATGGATTTTGTGGTCGGGTTACCTAGGACCACGGGTTTATTTGATTCCATCTGGGTAGTGGTGGATCGATTTACGAAATCTGCTCATTTTCTGCCGGTTAGAACAACATTTACAGTGGATCAGTTGGCAGAGTTATATGTCAGAGAGATAGTGAGACTTCACGGGGTACCGAAGTCTATAGTTTCGGACAGGGATCCGAAGTTCACCTCCAAATTTTGGCAAAGTTTGCAACGGGCAATGGGTACAAAGCTGAAATTTAGTACAGCATTCCATCCTCAGACAGATGGTCAGTCCGAAAGGACAATTCAGATATTGGAGGATATGTTGAGAGCCTGTGTTATGGACTTTGAAGGCTCATGGAATAAGTATCTACCGTTGATAGAATTTTCTTACAACAACAGTTATCAGAGTACGATAGGGATGGCTCCCTATGAACTGTTGTACGGTAGGAAGTGTAGATCCCCTATCCACTGGGATGAGACAGGGGAGAGGAAATACCTAGGTCCAGAGTCAGTTCAGCGGACCAATGAGGCGATAGAGAAGATAAAAGCTAGAATGCTTGCCTCACAGAGCAGACAGAAGAGTTACGCAGATCCGAAACGCAGAGATGTTGAGTTCCAAGTATGGGAACATGTGTTTTTACGGGTATCTATGATGAAGGGGATTAACGTTTCGGGAAAAGAGGCAAGTTATGCCTTAGATTTACAGGACCTTTCGAGATTCTCGAGAAGATAGGTCAAGTGGCATATCGGCTAGCATTGCCTCCAGCCTTATCAGCAGTTCACAACGTATTCCATGTCTCGATGTTGAGAAAATACGTTTCAGACCCCTCTCATATACTCAGTTATGAGAGCCTTCGCCATGTACCGGACATGACTTATGAAGAACAGCCAGTGCAGATCCTGGATAGAAAGGATAAAGTCCTTCGGAATAAGACCATAGCATTGGTCAAGGTTCTCTGGAGAAACAGTAAGGTGGAAGAAGCCACCTGGGAGCTAGAGTCAGATATGAGAGCTCAATACCTAGAGTTATTCAGGTTAGATTTCGGGGACGAAATCCTTTTAAGGGGGGGATAGTTGTAAAGCCCGCTTAGTTAATTTGGAAATTAGCAGTTGTTTATGATTAATTATGAAATTATTTATAGCTATTTAAATAATTTATTACTGTTATTTATGGAATTCAGAAATGCATGTTATGTTATTCAGTAGTTTGCATATTTTGCATTTCCGGTGCCCGGTATTTTGGAACTCGGCGTTTGGCTCAGTAGAAATCACAACTTAGTATGTTAGTAGTTTGGGGACGGGTTTTAGACATTGGGAATGTCGGGAATGGCCGGGAATTTAGAATTTCCCAAAAAAATACCCCTTTAGTATGATTTATATGATTTTATGGTGGAGGGGCAAAATGGTCTTTTTGCCCCATTAGTATTTTGTCTTTTGTGATTTTATGAAATTGAAAAATAAATGTTTAAGTGTTTATTTGATGGCAGAAATAATGTGATAAATGCTTTATAAACTCTTTTTCCCTTAAATTCCACACTTAGTCAAAATTAGAAAGGAATTTCAAAACTCACACACTCAAAGCTCTCTCTTTTCCTCTCTCTCTCTCTCGGCTGTGCATGTGGGTGCAAGGGGTGGATTTTTGCTTTGATTTTCTAGTGGATTCTCATCCTAAGCTAAGCAATCTTCAAGCTAGGTTAGCTTCTTTTATTTTCTCTTGAATTGTGTTGAAATTTTGATGAAAATATGATGATTCTTGCATGATTTTTAGTTGCTGTTGCTGCTGTGATTTTGTTGTTAATTTATGTGGTTTAAAGCATGTTAATTGAAGTTAAATGAGCTGTGTTGAAAGCATGTTAGATAGGTTGTGCAAAGCTTTAAGTTTTCTATGTAAAAATATGTGATTTTTGAATGAAATGGTTCAAATTGTTGATGTGAAGTTGCTGGATGTTCTTAGTTGGTTTCAGAGGCTTAGATAAGCTTGATTAAGTAGAATTAAGCTAGTGGAATGCATGATTAGGTGGTTTTGCTCAAGTTTGAGTTTAGAACTCAAAGCTTGAGCTCCAATGGCATTTTTCGGGTTTGAGGTTTCTGGGTTGTTTTGATGCCTTGGATATGTTCTAGGGAAGGTATAGAACAGGTCTGGAAAGTTTGGATCAATTTGGGGTTGAATTGGTCGAGTTATGAAAATTTGATGTTGCTGCCTGCGAGGAACCGGAATTCCGGTTGTGCATCCGGAATTTCGGATGGGCTTCGAAAATTCCCAGAACCGGAATTCCGGTTGGGGAATTTTAAGAACCCGTGTTTTTCCTCGTTTTTATGTTTTAAGGGGTATTGCCATGCTTTTTATCGATAGGGAAACTTTTAGTTCCTAGTTTAAGTCCCCGGGAAGTGATTTAGCGTGTCACTTATAGCGTTGTGATTTTTATGGTTTAGGAGCCAGTAATCCGCCACTCAGCTTCAGTTCCAGTCAGGTTGACCGGCACACCTGAATTCGGAATCCAGGTAAGATTAGTATAATAGTATGCATATGTAGATTACATGTTTAGCGTGCATGTAGGAAGCCTGTTAGATTACATTAGTTATGTATATAGGCTTCGAACCATCCAACCCTGTCACGTCAGTACAGGCTGGAGTATGACAAGCAGCCGGAGTATGACCGGTTCGACCGATCAGGCTGACATTTGGTTGGTGGTTCTGTGCTATTGACCTATCCCGTCGGTACAGGCTGGAGTATGACCAGCAGCCGGAGTATGACCGGTTTGACCGATCAGGAGGATACTTGTCAATAGTACCATCCCTGTGAACGTTCAAAACTCAGTACCATGTTGGACATGGCAGTAGTGGCTCAGTACCATGTTGGACATGGCAGTAGTGGGACTCCGTATCGTGTTGGACACGGCAGTTAGAATTATGTATGAATATTATTATGCTTTTCTTACTGAGTCTGTTGACTCACAGTTTACGTTCATGTGTAGGTAAAGGCAAGGCTATAGCTGATGGACCGTGAGCGAGCTTATGAGATTGTACATGTCGGGGCAGTTAGGCCTGGAGCGTACGATCCTCGGGACAGCAAGGCTGATTTTTGTAACTGGTCGTTAGACGACCTTATTTTATGTAACAGTTAAACAGTTAAAACTTTTTGTAAATAATTTTATAATCGGGATCCCGAGTCTTTTGTAATATGGTTTTATAAGTTTAATTAAAAAGCAAAATTTTAATTAATCACGTTTTTCCATAAACCTCGTTGATTAGCAACGAGCTGCACAGTACGTTTAAAAATCACGTAATACGCCTATGGTAGTTAGGGTGTTACAGGTGACACCCATGAAGTTCAGGATCTTGGTAATCACCGTCAGCCACTGTTCGGCCTTCATCACGTCTGGACCTCCCAAGAAAACTGGAGGTGCTTGCTTCCGGAACCGTTCATACAAAGGTTCGAATCTATTGGCTGCCACCACTATTTCGGCCTGAGCAGCAGGGGCAGGTGCCACTGGAACTACGGGCACCGGAACTGCAGGAGCACCCTGCTGTCTCAACCTCTGAATCTCGAGGTCTTGCTCTTCTATTCGGGCTTGCATCTTAGCAAACCGAACCTCCCAATTCTGGGCTCCCTGATCGGCTGGTGGAGCCTGGGCAGCCTGTGGCGGGTTCTCATCACCCCGACCACGAGCCCTGCCTCGGGGACCTCTACCTCGGCCCCTAACTGGCGGGGGAAAGTGAGCTCCCTGTCCTTAATTCGACCCCACTGAATTTCCCTGACTCCTGGTAGTCCGCCTGGCGTCCATCTAGTCAGAACCGCCTGCGAAACCAAGAGTTGGCATATCAGGTCGTATTCAAGGAGAGCTTACTAATGCCGCTTAATTTGGAAATTAAAAACGAAACATGCGCCTATTCTACTATCAGGCTACTAACATGCTTCCTAACAGGCTTTTCTTACTCATAAATAAATATATAAACTACTAAAGCAATAAAAGCTTACTGAACCGTGAAACGAGCTAACTGCTGATGATGATTGTACATGTCGTGACAATCTTCGGAAGACAACCTGGCGGCTCTGATACCAAATTGTAACATCCTAACTAACATAGGTGTATTACGTGATTTTTAAACATGCTGTGGAGCTCGTTGCTAATCAACGAGGTTTATGGAAAACGTGATTAATTAAAAATTTTCCTTTTTAATTAAACTTATAAAATATTTATACAAAAGACTCGGGATCCCGATTACAAAATCATTTACAAAGTTTACTGTTCATACAAAATAATTGTCACCTAGCGACTAGTTACAAAAATTAGCCTTGCTGTCCCGAGGATCGTATGCTCCAGGCCTAACCGCCCCGACATGTACAATCTTCATAAGCTCCTTCACGGTCCATCAGCTTTAGCCTTGCCTTTACCTACACATAAACGTAGAACTGTGAGTTGACAGACTCAATAAGAAAAGCATAATAATATTCATACATAAAACCCGGTCATGATCAGACGCCCATACCCCTGATCATAACCCTAACTGCCGTGTCCAACACGATACTGAGTCCCCCTAACTGCCGTGTCCAACACGGTACTGAGTTCTGAACGTTCATAGGGACGGTACTATTGACAAGTAACAGCCTGATCGGTCGAACCAGTCATACTCCGGCTGCTGGTCATACTCCAGCCTGTACCGACGTGTTACAGTATCCTCCAGATCGGTCGAACCGGTCATACTCCGGCTGCTGGTCATACTCCAGCCTGTACCGACGGGATACATCAATAGTACGGAACCACCAACCTAAGTGTCAGCCTGATCGGTCGAACCGGTCATACTCCAGCTGCTGGTCATACTCCATCCTGTACCGACGTGACAGGGTTGGATGGTTCGAAGCCAACATACATGACTAATGTAATCTAACAGGCTTCCTACATGCACGCTAAACATGTAATCTACATACACATACTGTTATACTAATCTTACCTGGATTCCGAATTCAGGTGTGCCGGTCAACCTGACTGGAACTATTTGCGCGGCGGATTACAGGCTCCTAAACCATAAAAATCACAACACTATAAGTGACACGCTAAATCACTTCCCGGGGACTTAAACTAGGAACTAAAAGTTTCCCTACCGATAAAAAGCATGGCAATACCCCCAAAAACATAAAATCGAGGAAAACTAGGGTTCCTGAATTTTCCCCAACCGGTAGACCGGTTGCCCAACCGGAATTTCGGTTCTGGGAAATTTCAGAACCCCATCCGGAATTCCGGATGCACAACCGGAATTCCGGTTCCTCGCAGGCAGCAACATCAAAAATTCATATCTTGCTCAAATCAACTCCAAATCATCTCAAACCTTCCAGACCTGTTCTATATGTAACACCCTAACTATCTTAGGCGTATTACGTGATTTTTAAACGTACTGTGCAGCTCGTTGCTAATCAACGAGGTTTATGGAAAAACGTGATTAATTAAAATTTTGCTTTTTCATTAAACTTATAAACCATTTTACAAAAGTCTCGGGATCCCGATTTATAAAATATTTACAAAAGTTTTAACTGATTAACTTTTACATCAAAATGAAAGTCCTCTAACGACAGTTACAAAAATCTCAGCCGTGCTGTCCCGAGGATCGTACGCTCCAGGCCTAACCGCCCCGACATGTACAATCTCATATGCTCGGTCACGGTCCATCAGCTACAGCCTTGCCTTTACCTACACATGAACGTAAACTGTGAGTCGACAGACTCAGTAAGAAAAGCATAATAATATCATACATAAAGCTGATCGCCGTGTCCAACACGATGCCGAGTCCCGCTACCGCCATGTCCAACATGGTGCCGAGCTACTACGCCATGTCCAACATGGTACCGAGTTTTGAACGTTCGGGGACGGTACTATTGACAAGTATCCTCCTCGATCGGTCGAGCCGGTCATACTCCGGCTGCTGGTCATACTCCGGCTCGTACCGACGGGATAGGTCAATAGCACCGAACCACCAACCAAGTGTCGGCTGATCGGTCGAACCGGTCATACTCCGCCGCTGGTCATACTCCGGCCTGTACCGACGTGACAGGGGTTGGATGGTTCGAAGCCTAAATACATAACTAATGTAATCTAGCAGGCTTCCTACATGCACGCTAAACATGTAATCTACATATGCATCTTGTTATACTAATCTTACGGATTCCGATTTCAGGTGTGCCGGTCAACCCGACCGGAACCGAAGCCGAACGGCGGACATCGGCTCCTAAACCATAAAAATCACAACGCTATAAGTGACACGCTAAATCACTTCCCGGGGACTAAAACTTGAAACTAAAAGTTTCCCTATCGATAAAAAGCATGGCAATACCCCTAAAAACCCAAAAACGAGGAAAACTAGGGTTATGAAAAATCCCCAACCGGCAGATCGGTTGCCCAACCGGAATTCCGGTTCCGGGAAATTCGAACCCCCATCCGAATTCCGGATGCACAACCGAATTCCGGATGCACAACCGAATTCCGGTTCCTCGCAGGCAGCAACCATAAAATCTCATAACTTGACCAATTCAACCCCAATTGGTCCCAAACTTTCCAGACCTGTTCTATATGCCCCAAATAACAATTCTAGAGCATCAAACCTACCCAGAAATCACACATGCAAAATTCACCATTGGAGCTCAAGCTTTGAGTTCCAAACTCAAGCTTGAGCAAAACCACCTAAACATGCAATCCATAAGCTTAATTCTACTTAACTAAGCCTAAAAACATCTCTGAAAACAAACGAAAACATCCAAAGAATTCACGTAAAAACAAAACATAGCATTTTCCCTCAAAAATCACATATTTTAACATAGAAACTAAAAGCTTTGGACACCCTATCTAGCATGCTTCAAACAACTCAATTAACATCACATAAACATGCTTTGATCCTCATAAATCAACAACAAGAAGACAGCAGCAACAATCACATAGAAATCCAACATGCATCATCATTTTTTTTTCAAGAAATTTAAAGAGAAAGGAACTAGGAAGCACATACCACAACAAGGGATCACTAAAGTTGCAATCTAGGGCTTGAATCACCACCAAAAATCCCAGCTTTTGAACCCTAAGTCTCGGTAGAAAATGAGAGGAAAAGAGAGAGAGTTTTTCTATTTTGAAATTTCTAACTTTTGACTAAGTGTTGGAAAATGAGAGAAAAAGGATTTTCATGCATATAATACCATTTTATTAAATCCATTTCAGCCAAAAAGATTATTTAAAAATAAACATTTAATTCATTTATTAAATCATATAAGACAAAACACTAATGGGGCAAAAAGACCATTTTGCCCCTCCACCATAAAATCACATAAATCATACTAAAGGGGTATTTTTGGGACATTCTAAATTCCCGGCCATTCCCGACATTCCCAATGTCTAAAACCCGTCCCCAAAATACTAACATACTAAGTTGTGATTTCTACTGAGCCAAACGCCGCGTTCCAAAATACCGGACACCGGAAATGCGAAATATAAAAGCTACTGATAACATACTCATGCATATCTGAATTCCATAAATATCCATAATAAATTATTTAAATGGCTATAAATAATTTCATGATTAAACATAAACAACTGCTAATTTCCAAATTAACTAAGCGGGCTTTACAACTATCCCCCCCTTAAAAGGATTTCGTCCCCGAAATCTAACCTGAATAACTCTGGAAATTGAGCTCGCATATCTGATTCTAGCTCCCAGGTGGCTTCTTCCACCTTACTGTTTCTCCAGAGAACCTTGACCAACGCTATGGTCTTATTCCGAAGGACTTTATCCTTTCTATCCAGGATCTGCACTGGCTGTTCCTCATAAGACATATCTGACTGAAGCTGAAGACTCTCATAACTGAGTATATGAGAGGGGTCTGAAACGTATTTTCTCAACATTGAGACATGAAATACGTTGTGCCTTTCCGATAAAGCTGGAGGCAATGCTAACCGATATGCCACTTGACCTATCTTCTCGAGAATCTCGAAAGGTCCTGTAAACCTAGGGCATAACTTGCCTCTTTTCCCGAAACGTTTAATCCCCTTCATCGGAGATACTCGCAAAAACACATGGTCCCCTACTCGGAACTCAACATCCCTACGTTTCGGATCTGCGTAACTCTTCTGTCTGCTCTGTGAGGCAAGCATTCTAGCTTTTATCTTCTCTATTGCCTCATTGGTCCGCTGAACTGACTCTGGACCTAGGTATTTCCTCTCCCCTGTCTCATCCCAGTGGATAGGGGATCTACATTTCCTACCGTACAACAGTTCATAGGGTGCCATCCCTATCGTACTCTGGTAACTGTTGTTGTATGAAAATTCTATTAACGGTAGGTATTTACTCCATGAACCCTCAAAGTCCATAACACAGGCTCTCAACATATCCTCCAATATCTGAATTGTCCTTTCGGACTGACCATCTGTCTGAGGATGGAATGCTGTACTGAATTTTAGCTTCGTACCCATTGCCCGTTGCAAACTTTGCCAAAATTTGGAGGTGAATTTCGGATCCCTGTCCGAAACTATAGATTTCGGTACCCCGTGAAGTCTCACTATCTCCCTGACATATAACTCTGCCAACTGATCCACTGAAAATGTCGTTCTAACCGGCAGAAAATGAGCAGATTTCGTAAATCGGTCCACCACTACCCAGATGGAATCATGCAAACCCGTGGTCCTAGGTAACCCGACCACAAAATCCATCGTAATATCCTCCCATTTCCATTCTGGTAGGGTTAGAGGCTGCAACAACCCTGCTGGTCTCTGATGTTCAGCCTTGATCTGCTGACACGTGAGGCATCTCGATACGAATTCTACCAAATTCTTCTTCATACCGCTCCACCAGAAGTACGGTTTCAAGTCTTGGTACATCTTGGTGGTGCCGGGATGCAGAGAATACGGGGTAGAATGAGCCTCCTCAAAGATCTCGTTTCTCAAGTCCACACTGCTCGGGACACAAACCCTGGCTTTATACAAAAGCATCCCACTATCTGACACTGAAAAGTCTTTGGCTTGACCAGCCAATACCTCATCTCGGATTTTCACTAACTCCGGATCTGTCATCTGAGCAACCTTTATTCTTTCCAACAGATCAGATTGCAGCGTTAAGTTGTGAAGCTGACCTACCACAAACTCAATGCTGGATCTAACCATATCCTCTGCTAGCTGAGGTGAGATCTGAACCATGCTAGCTACTTGCCCGGGACCCTTTCTACTCAGGGCATCGGCCACTACATTGGCTTTTCCGGGATGATAGAGGATCTCGCAATCATAATCCTTCACTAACTCCAACCAACGCCTTTGTCTCATGTTCAAATCTTTCTGAGTAAAGAAATACTTGAGACTTTTATGGTCGGTATAGATCTCGCACTTCTCCCCATAAAGGTAATGCCGCCAAATCTTCAGTGCAAAAACCACTGCGGCCAATTCTAAATCATGAGTCGGGTATCGCTGTTCATAATCCTTTAACTGACGGGAGGCATAAGCGATAACCCGATCGGCTTGCATCAATACGCACCCCAAACCCTGTTTGGATGCGTCACAGTAGACTACGAACTTCTCCTCGTCCGAAGGCAAAGCTAGTACTGGAGCAGTAATCAATCTCTGCTTCAGCTCCTGGAAGCTAGCTTCACATTTATCTGACCAGATAAATCGCTGATTCTTCTTTGTAAGCTCGGTTAGGGGCATTGAAATTTTGGAGAACCCCTCCACGAACCTACGGTAGTACCCAGCTAATCCCAAGAAGCTTCTGATCTCTGTCACTGTCTTCGGTCTCGGCCAATCCCTGACGGATTCGATCTTCCCGGGATCCACCTTGATCCCATCTTTACTCACAATGTGCCCTAGGAAGGACACCTGAGACAACCAGAACTCACATTTCTTGAACTTGGCGTAGAGCTTATGTTCTCGAAGTCGTTGCAGTACCATCTGAAGATGTAACTCATGCTCCTCTTCTGACTGAGAGTACACGAGGATGTCGTCGATAAACACAATCACACAGATATCGAGGAAATCCTTGAATACTCTATTCATCAGGTCCATGAATGCTGCAGGAGCATTGGTTAGTCCGAATGACATAACCAGAAACTCGTAGTGTCCATACCTAGTGCGGAAAGCCGTCTTTGGAATGTCCTCCTCTCGGATCCTCAACTGATGATAACCCGAACGGAGATCAATCTTAGAAAAAACCGTCTTCCCCTGAAGCTGATCGAACAAGTCATCGATCCTAGGTAATGGATATTTATTCTTCACCGTCAGCTTGTTCAACTCTCTGTAGTCGATGCACATCCTCATAGATCCATCCTTCTTCTTCACGAACAAAACCGGGGCTCCCCAAGGTGACACACTGGGCCGAATGAACCCTATGTCAAGCAACCCTTGGAGCTGAATCTTTAACTCCTTAAGTTCAGCTGGAGCCATCCTATACGGGGCTTTGGAAACCGGATCCACCCCTGGTGCCAAGTCAATCACGAAGTCAATCTCCCGCTGAGGTGGTAACCCTGGAAGTTCTTCGGGAAAAACGTCCAAAAATTCCCGAACCACTCTGATGTCTTCTGGCCGAATGGTGTCTGGCCGAGTGGTGTCCACCACCACGGCCAGAAACCCTAAGGACCCACCGTGCAATAATTCTCTCGCTGACATAGCCGAGATCACCGGGATCCGAGATCCCTGAACCGAACCCACAAACACGAACGGTTCTTCACTTTCCGGTTGGAAGACCACCATCTTCCTCTTACAGTCAATGCTCGCCGAATATTTAGATAGGAAATCCATTCCTAAAATAATATCGAATTCGACTAAGCTCATCTCTATCGGATCGCCGCTTAACTCTCTACCATCTATCCCGATCGCATAGACCTAATCCACCTATTGGAGATAACCAATTCTCCGCTGTGTAATGTGGTTCCAAACCCTAACTCATATCTATCATAGGGTCTACCCAACTTACTAAAGACTCTGGCCGCCACATAAGAGTGTGTAGCCCCAGAATCAAACAGCACTGAATAAAGCGAGTTGTTAATGAAAAGCTGACCTGTAACAACTGATGGACTGGCATCTGCATCAGCCTGCGTGATAGCGAATACCCTGGCTGGAGTGGGTATCGCTGGAGCTCTCGGTGCCTCTGGCCGGAGCTGGGGACATTCCCTCTTGAAGTGTCCGGGCATGCCACAATGAAAGCATCCCTGCCCCTTGCACTCTCCCCGATGATGCCTCTTGCAGCTAGGGCACTCGAGATAGGAGAATCGGGTCTCATTACCACCAGGACGACTCCCTCTGTTCTGGTTCCCCCGGAACCTCTTGTTCTGACTCGAGCCGCCAGAAGCAGTGGGTGCCCTCTTCCTCTGATCAATGGCCGAACCACTACTCCCCCTGCTAAAGCCTGATGCAGGAGGGGTAGGAGCCCCGCCACCAACCGGAGTACTGACTGAATCTGACATGCACCCCACTGCGCCCTCAGCTCGCAGTGCCTTCTCCACCATCTGAGCATAGGTGGTGCTGTCGTCGGTGGTAATCATCAGGTCATGCCTGATCTTGGGATTCAACCCGTCCAGATACTTCTCCTTTCTGCTGAAGTCGGTCGGCACAATTCCCGAGGCTAACCTCGCCAACCGGTCAAACTGAGTGGTATACTCAGTGACACTCATGTTCTCCCGCTGGGTCAGGTGAACGAACTCTTTCCTCTTGGCGCTTCTGACCGCCTCATTATAGTATTTCGCTTGAAGAGTTCCTGAAACCTTTCCCAGGTCATGGTGGTGACATCGTGAATCTGAGACACCATGTCCCACCATACCAGGGCATCCTCCTGGAACTGAAATGTGGCGCACACCACTCTGTCGTTACCGGTGACACCCATGAAGTTCAAGATTCTGGTGATCACCGTCAGCCACTGCTCGGCTTTCGATACATCTGGACCTCCCAGGAATACCGGAGGTGCTTGCTTCCGGAACCGCTCATACAAAGGTTCCAATCTGTGGGCCGCCACCACTATCTCGGCCTGGGCAGCAGGGGCAGGTGCCACTGGTACAATAGGCACTGGAACTGCAGGAGCACCCTGCTGTCTCAACCTCTGAATCTCGAGGTCTTGTTCTTCGATCCTGGCTTGCATCTCCGCAAACCGTAACTCCCAGTTCGGGGCTCCCTGATCGGCTGGGGGAGCCTGGGCAGCCTGTGGCGGGTTCTCATCACCCCGGCCACGAGCCCTGCCTCGGGGACCTCTACCTCGGCCCCGAGCAGGTGGGGGAAACTGAGCTCCCTGTCCCTGATTCGACCCTACGGAGTTGCCCTGACTCCTGGTAGTCCGCCTGGCGTCCATCTAGTTAGAACCGCCTGCGAAACCAAGAGTTGGCATATCAGGTCGTATTCAAGGCGAGCTTACTAATGCCGCTTAATTTGGAAATTAGAAATGAAACATGCGCCTATTCTACTATCAGGCTACTAACATGCTTCCTAACAGGCTTTTCTTTTTCATAACTGAATAAAATAAACTACTAAAGCAATAAAGGCTTACTGAACCGTGAACCGAGCTAACTGCTGATGATGATTGTACATGTCGTGACGATCTTCGGAAGACAACCTGGCGGCTCTGATACCAAATTGTAACACCCTAACTATCTTAGGCGTATTACGTGATTTTTAAACGTACTGTGCAGCTCGTTGCTAATCAACGAGGTTTATGGAAAAACGTGATTAATTAAAATTTTGCTTTTTCATTAAACTTATAAACCATTTTACAAAAGTCTCGGGATCCCGATTTATAAAATATTTACAAAAGTTTTAACTGATTAACTTTTACATCAAAATGAAAGTCGTCTAACGACAGTTACAAAAATCTCAGCCGTGCTGTCCCGAGGATCGTACGCTCCAGGCCTAACCGCCCCGACATGTACAATCTCAAATGCTCGGTCACGGTCCATCAGCTACAGCCTTGCCTTTACCTACACATGAACGTAAACTGTGAGTCGACAGACTCAGTAAGAAAAGCATAATAATATCATACATAAAACTGACTGCCGTGTCCAACACGATACTGAGTCCCGCTACTGCCATGTCCAACATGGTACTGAGCTACTACTGCCATGTCCAACATGGTACTGAGTTTTGAACGTTCAGGGGACGGTACTATTGACAAGTATCCTCCTGATCGGTCGAACCGGTCATACTCCGGCTGCTGGTCATACTCCAGCCTGTACCGACGGGATAGGTCAATAGCACTGAACCACCAACCAAGTGTCAGCCTGATCGGTCGAACCGGTCATACTCCGGCTGCTGGTCATACTCCAGCCTGTACCGACGTGACAGGGTTGGATGGTTCGAAGCCTAAATACATAACTAATGTAATCTAGCAGGCTTCCTACATGCACGCTAAACATGTAATCTACATATGCATACTGTTATACTAATCTTACCTGGATTCCGATTTCAGGTGTGCCGGTCAACCTGACTGGAACTGAAGCTGAACGGCGGATTACTGGCTCCTAAACCATAAAAATCACAACGCTATAAGTGACACGCTAAATCACTTCCCGGGGACTAAAACTTGAAACTAAAAGTTTCCCTATCGATAAAAAGCATGGCAATACCCCTAAAAACCCAAAAACGAGGAAAACTAGGGTTCTGAAAAATCCCCCAACCGGCAGACCGGTTGCCCAACCGGAATTCCGGTTCTGGGAAATTCTGAACCCCCATCCGGAATTCCGGATGCACAACCGGAATTCCGGATGCACAACCGGAATTCCGGTTCCTCGCAGGCAGCAACCATAAAATCTCATAACTTGACCAATTCAACCCCAATTGGTCCCAAACTTTCCAGACCTGTTCTATATGCCCCAAATAACAATTCTAGAGCATCAAACCTACCCAGAAATCACACATGCAAAATTCACCATTGGAGCTCAAGCTTTGAGTTCCAAACTCAAGCTTGAGCAAAACCACCTAAACATGCAATCCATAAGCTTAATTCTACTTAACTAAGCCTAAAAACATCTCTGAAAACAAACAGAAACATCCAGCAATTCACAGAAACAAAACATAGCATTTTCCCTCAAAAATCACATATTTTAACATAGAAACTAAAAGCTTTGGACACCCTATCTAGCATGCTTCAAACAACTCAATTAACATCACATAAACATGCTTTGATCCTCATAAATCAACAACAAGAAGACAGCAGCAACAATCACATAGAAATCCAACATGCATCATCATTTTTTTTTCAAGAAATTTAAAGAGAAAGGAACTAGGAAGCACATACCACAACAAGGGATCACTAAAGTTGCAATCTAGGGCTTGAATCACCACCAAAAATCCCAGCTTTTGAACCCTAAGTCTCAGCCGAAAATGAGAGGAAAAGAGAGAGAGTTTCTCTATTTTGAAATTTCTAACTTTTGACTAAGTGTTGGAAAATGAGAGAAAAAGGATTTTCATGCATATAATACCATTTTATTAAATCCATTTCAGCCAAAAAGATTATTTAAAAATAAACATTTAATTCATTTATTAAATCATATAAGACAAAACACTAATGGGGCAAAAAGACCATTTTGCCCCTCCACCATAAAATCACATAAATCATACTAAAGGGGTATTTTTGGGACATTCTAAATTCCCGGCCATTCCCGACATTCCCAATGTCTAAAACCCGTCCCCAAAATACTAACATACTAAGTTGTGATTTCTACTGAGCCAAACGCCGCGTTCCAAAATACCGGACACCGGAAATGCGAAATATAAAAGCTACTGATAACATACTCATGCATATCTGAATTCCATAAATATCCATAATAAATTATTTAAATGGCTATAAATAATTTCATGATTAAACATAAACAACTGCTAATTTCCAAATTAACTAAGCGGGCTTTACACTATATATCCCCTAGAACATTTCTAAACCTTCAAAACCACCCAGATTGCACATAATCAAAAATCACCATTAAAGCTCAAGCTTTGAGTTCTAAACTCAAACTTGAGAAAACCTAGCTAACATTCAATCAAACCCACATAAATTTACTTAATCAAGCATAAATAAACCTCTGAAAACAACTACAAACATCAATAACATCACAGCAACAGAACATACAATTTTCATGTTGAAAACCAAACTTTTGCATAAGAAAACTTTAGCTTTACTTAACCTAACTATCATGCTTCACAAACAGCTCATTTAACTTCAATTAAACATGCTTAAATTACAGAATTTAACAACAAAACAAAGCAGCAACAACATCCAAATAATCCATGCATAACTCATAATTTCACCATTTTTTTCAAGAAAACAAAAGGAGAAAAGCTAGAGAAAACATACCACAACAAGAGTTCACAAATTTAGGTTGAAGCTAGCTTGAAAATCAATGAAAACCAGCCCTAGAATTCCCATGCAACCAGCCGAGAGAGAGAGAGAGGAAAAGAGAGAGCTTGAGAGGTTTTGAAATTTCTATTTTCTAAACTTATAATTTTGAAATGAAAATGAATTACATGTAACATCTTACTCTTTATTTCAGCCAATATTTAAAATCAAATAACATTTATTTTTCAATTAATAAGTCACAAAAAGACAAAACATCATTGGGGTAAAAAGACCATTTTGCCCCTCCACACTAAAACCACATAAATAACACTAAAGGGGTATTTTTGGGAAATTCTAAATTCCCGGCCATTCTCGACATTTCCAATGTCTAATAAACCGCCCCAAACTACTAACATACTAAGTTGTGATTTCTACTGAGCCAAACACCGAGTTTCAAAATACCGGGCACCGGAATGCAAAATCATGAAAACTACTACATGACATAAAAATGCATCTCTGAATTCAATAATAACAGTATAAATAATTATTTAAATAGATATAAATAATTTCATAATTAAACGTGATTA
This sequence comes from Cannabis sativa, assembly GCF_029168945.1. Taxonomy (NCBI): domain Eukaryota; kingdom Viridiplantae; phylum Streptophyta; class Magnoliopsida; order Rosales; family Cannabaceae; genus Cannabis; species Cannabis sativa. The sequence goes on along the minus strand of NC_083605.1, from coordinate 37,990,561 downwards.
AGTGCTAATTTCCAAATTAAACTAAGCGGTCAATATAGACACATCATTAGTTATCCATTGTTATAATCCTAATTTGATCAATGATCCTCTATATGAATGATCTACACTGTAAAGGGATTAGATTACCGTTACTCCCTACAATGTATTTAATCCTTAAAACACTTAACCCTGTATAAATGATATTTCAGCTTATGTGAAATGAGATCTCCACCATTTATTTTCGTTTGGTCAAGCTCGAAGGAGATCATCCTTTACTTACTATTCGCCAGATAGAAGCTATAGATTCCATGTTTATGTTAGCGCTCCCACTCAATTGCACTACCGTGTTCCCAAAATGTACGTATCACCCTGACCCAAAAGTAGGCTTAACTAACAAATCAAAGAACACGAATAGCCTCTTGAGATTGAGCCTAATCATAACAGGATTAAGATCATTTGATCTAGGATCAACTAGGCGATATTGACTTGAATAGATATTACGGTAAGTTTAATAAATCTAAGTCAAAGTTCAATATCGGTCCCTTCCGATGCATACTCCATGCATCCAACCTGAGCTTTACTTTAACCAATGCTCTGGAAAGAACATAGCATTTCTCCAAATGCAAGTAAACTCTGTTGTAGATTATCATATCAGTAAATCCCTGTGTCTGATAAATCTAGGAAATTTTATTCACATAGTCATGTTTACTTTCCAATGTGTTGACAGCACAATAAACAGGATCAAGTATTTGAAAAGGGTTTCAGAAGAATTTATACATTATGTACATATAATCATGAAATAAATCATGTGAACCATGCAACACTAAATGTTATTTCTGATTTATATTAATAAGTAAATCTGATTATATTGAAATGAGTTTTATTTAGGGCATAAAACCCAACATATGCACCATGTGAAGTTTGGAGTGATTTGGATATGTTTTGATAGTGTTTCGATGAGTGTGAAAATTGGGATTTTTGAGTTTCATAGTTTTTAGAAATTCCTAGGATATCAGAAATCATATTTTGGTCATAACTTTTGACTCGGGTGTCCATTTCGGACGTTCTATGTACCATTTCAAAGCTTGCGACGAGCTCTACAATATGGTGTATGTTTTAGACCCAAAATATAAGCTTTATTTTAGTTTATTTATACCGCGGGGTTTGGTAGAAAACCCTAGATTGTCGTATGTGAATATAAGCAGTGTTTTAGGATAAACACTTATTGGTTTATCGTTGTTGTGACATAGGGCCGAGATCATCGGGGATAGTTCTACACTTGGGTTAGCCGAAATGTATGAACCTGGATTAAAGGTAAGAAAAATATATTGTACTGCATAGTACGTTGTATGTAATACAATTAGTATGGTTGTGAATTGATTAATATTGAGATATAGTTAATATTGCTGTATAATGAAAAGACTAATTGGTTGAGTAATGATAATGTGATAATATTATGCATGTGATATATGGGCTCACCTGATTAGGTGATGTGATTTTCCTGGCAACGTACTGGGTGTAAGTACGGGCGTCAGTGATATATGATGAATACCGAGTGTAGGTATAGGCTCACCTAATTAGGTGATGCGATTTTTTTGGCAACGTACTGGGCGTAAGTACGGGCGTCAGTGATATATGATGAGTACCGAGTGTAGGTACGGACTCACCTGATTAGGTGATGGGATTTTCTTGGCGACGTACTAGGTGTAAGTACGAGCGTCAGTGATATATGATGAGTACTGAGTGTAGATACGGGCTCACCTGATTAGGTGATGCGATTTTCCTGGCAACATATTAGGTGTAAGTACAAGCGTCAGTGACATATGATAAGTACCGCGTGTAGGTACGGGCTCGTCTGATTAGACGATGCGATATTTTGGTGCCAGATTGCGGCACGAGCTCACCTGATTAGGTGATGCAATTATATGATATATGGGTGCAGGTTTTTGGCACAGGCTCACCTCATTAGGTGATGCAGTTATGCCACATATGGATGTCAGGCTATGGCATGGGCTTGCCTGATTAGGCGACGCAATACAAGATTATCAAATTAAAGCATCGACTTGCTTGATTAGGCAACGTGATGTTATGAAGATTGTTGCTTATGAGGTAACATATATATTATTTATATGACTAAATGAATATGAATTCCATTATTGGTATAATGGTTTTGTATTACCAAATATCTGTATACTGATGTTTATTCGTGGCAGACGCCAGTAGTGATTTGGATTTCATCTTATGAACAATGTGTGATGGTTTGATTCTTACTGTGTATGAATAACAATATTCAAATAATAAATTATATGATTGTTATTATTACTTTTCTTGCTGAGTCCTTGTGACTCATAGGTGCTATGTGGTGCAGGTAAAGACAAAGAAAAGCTAGATCAACCATGAGGCAGCAGTCTTCTCCAGCAATGTACATATTGACCTCACCGGCCTGCGTGCCGAGTTGCCAGGAGTCATTTTGGGCTGGCTGTATTTGCTGTGTATTTTGATTTTGTGTTTAAATAGTTGTTGTATATATTTCTTTAGCAAAACTTTTTATAACAGGGATTCCCGAAACACGCTTTTTATGCCGTTATAATGTCCGTTTTTAGTGTTTTATTTTAGTCAAGTTTTTTAATATTATCACGGTTTTTAATAATTAATTATTCTACTAGTATTAAACTAGTTTATAAAATCACACATGTGGTGTCCCTATAGATTAGGGCGTTACACGTTTATTTTTCAAATAAAATAAGAGAATATGCCCCAAAAAAAAAGGAAAAATAGGAAGAAAAAATAGTAAAATGCCACCAAAATTTTTCTTGTGCATTCCTTTATATATATATATTGAGTAGATGAAAGTTACGTGTCCATCCACGTAAAAGGTTTTTTATTTATTTTTTTTAAAATTCTACAATTAATGGTATGATTATATGAATGATTCGTTTTATTAAAGTAATCTTTGTATTATTGTATTTGGTTAGTAAAACATAGTTGTGTATATAAAGTTATGATATCTACATTGGTATTAATAATAAAAAAAATACGTTAATTGCAATAATAACACAATTATAACGTAATTATCCTTAATGTGAAGAAATAATTTATAATGAGTCATAACATTATATAACTTTAACATTTATTATTTATTTTTGGAAAATTCAAAATAAGAATACATGTGTTTTGCAAAATTTAAAGTAAATATTATGTAGCGAAAATTAAAAGAAAAAATAGCATCTTAAAATAAATGAAAAAATTATTAAATAAAGTCTTAATATAAAATATCTAAACTCATTGTAAATATCCGACTTTAAAATTAAATTTTTAATATTATAATTAAAATATTTTATCTTATTATAATTTGAGTGTTTTAGATAGCAATGCACGTGCCAATTTGGCACCTCCCCAACATGAACAATCTAATAAGATTTTGACTAAAATTTAGAAATTTGTTTAGTTTTGGATGATAAATAAATTTACAAAAAAAAATATTTTACCTCTATTATTATTTGTTTTCGTTAAAAACACAGTGCGACCAAACACAACTAGTAACCAAAGTAAATATCATAATTATGAAACAAAAATATAACTTCAAGCTGGGACATAATTAAACAGCTAAAATATACTAACGTCATTTATTTTGCATGAATCGTCACAACAACCCCCACATTAAGAAAAATAAGAATTATTCAACCTAATAAGGCCATGGGAAAAATCCAGACTTAAAATTAATTTACAGAAACCTAAATATGTAAGAAAAATATATAACCAGCTCGACAGTCAAAATGCATTACTCATGGACATGTAAACAAAAGGCTCAGGAATCCCAATAGTGGCCTAAACCGGCTCAAACACAAATACGAGTTAAAAAAGAGAGCTCATTATCCAAAAAACTGTTTTTTGTTATAAAATAATATAAAATAATATAAAGTAGATGAGAAGAAAGAAGAAGAAGATGAAGAGAGAAAGGGAAAGTGAATGAGAATTTCTGAGTTGTTTATTCCAATGGGGTGAACCCCTATTTATACAAATACAAGAGTGAGATATTAAGAAACTAAGAAAAAGGGAAACTAAAGAAAAGAGAAATGTTGATTACAATTCATGGTAATAAATAAAAGATTTGGACATCCACATAATTATTAATATTTATAACACTCCCCCTTGGATGTCCATAATAGCTGCCTTATTAAAAATCTTGCTGAAAACTTGGTCAAAGGAAAAAGAGTATAGTGTAAACTAACTCCCTCCCCCTCATTTAGGCATTTGTGGAGATCTTCTAATCGACGAATTTTGATCTTGTCTGCCGTCTTCTCAAATGTTGATGTTGGTAATAACTTTGTGAATAAGTTTGTAAGGTTGACACTTGATTGAATATGTTGAACACCAATATGCATTTTCTTGAAGCGTATAAAGAAGAATTTCGTGAAATGTGTTCTAACTCTATCTCCTTCAATGTACCTCCTTTTAGTTGAACGATGCAAGCAGTATTATCCATAGAGAATTGCTTGGGTTGATACTTCTTTATTGAGTGCAATCCATATGTTTCCCGAATATGATATGTCAATGATCTCACTCACACACATTCTCTACTTGCTTCATAAAATGCAAGTATGTTAACATGATTTATAGTTGCCTCGTTAAAAACCTTGCCAGAAAAACCCGGTGGGACAAAATCTGAGCTAGGGAAAAGAGTACAATATATATTTCATATTCATAATTATTTACAAGTTGCCTCGTTAAAAACCTTGCTAGGAAAACCCAGTGGGACAAAACCTCAGCTAAGGGAAAAAGAGTGCAACATGAATATGTCTCCCCCTCATGCACATATGATCCATAATTCTTTTGGTGATAATATATCTCACAAGATAATTTTTATCACTTTTAAAATATCACCATATATAATCTTTGATCATATATTTTTTATAACTCTTCCAAAGTATGTATGGACTTCTAAATTATAGATGAGGGGTTCGTGGAACATTAGTCTTTATCCAGCTCATTGTATCATTCATATGTATATACAATCTTGTTCATACTAAAATTTAACATTTCAAGTAGATATGAACATAACACATTAATGATAATATAAATTTTTATTTGTGACAATGATGAGACTCCAAGACCATATTTTTGTTCCATCTTGTTGTATGATCTTAATTTCCATATCAAATGATCATATATCTATAATTCTTGATGCATTTGAAGTACTTCAGGACTTCAATACTAATGAACAAACTTTATACATTTAATATTTCTCGATATACAAAAGAAATAAAAGTTTGTTTTGCAATTAATCAAAAACTCTTCAAGAGTCTATCACAACGTATAATTTACGTATTTATACTGCATAGACAACCATATGTATTTTTCAAATAATAATTTACTTACATGTCTTTATTTCATACAAAGATCTTTGTCATATAGTGCGCGCGACTTAGAATTTATATCACTTAAGACATGTATTAAATTCTTCTAGAATTTTTAGATAAGGCTTATTTCAAATTCTCACTATATTAGGAGCTCCAAATAAATAATCTTTTGTTGCAACATTTATGTGACGCTTATAAATCCTCATAAAATATATTCCAGGCTATAATCAAATCATGATTATATTTTCTCAATATTTAAGCCTTACTTCAATCAATCTCATGTCTATGCAAACTTTGTACAACAATTCATTATGTACAAATACATATATGCAAATTTCTCATTAGAAATATTTATTTGCACACCCTACAGGTCTTACTTCACTTTATGTGAGTAAACTTGCCTGGATTGCGTCATAATATTTTGGCCAAAAACAAAATATATGTCGATGATTCTCGACAAATCTAATATCATGATCCTTGCTATCTCATGTTAGTTTATTGCATATGCACACATTCAATATTTATTGTCGACAAAAATTATATGATAATTTCCTCCCATATTGACATAACTTATAGAGATCTCTTTAATTTATAGGTACCTATATAGAATCATTTCAGGGATTCAATTATGATCAAATGTGTTATGTCTAACTTCTCTTGGGAGTCTCTTCAAGTACCGTTTTCATCACGGTTATCATTTTAATACTTTATAACATTAAGGTATCTCCATGAGTACCTCTAGATTTAACAACTTCAGGGCAAATCAAATGAACATTTACTAATAATTTCTATATTGTTCATTTACGCTTCAGGCGTTTTCAACTCATTGTATCTCAACTTTGAGTAATATTGATTTGTAGTTGGTATATATCATTTTGAACTATATCGTTCTTATACTTTGTGCAAGGATCATTTTTTAAAAATTATCATCGATCCCAACTGCTTCTCTCCCCCTGATCGAGAGAATTTTAAGAAATTATGATATCTAATAATATTAATACACCTGTAGGGATTTCAATATATCACAATGAATCAATATCTATTTAAACTCATATATATTATATGACATTGAACTTCAGGTTCAATAACTTCAGTTTCAAGTTCAATACTTATGAACTTAATTCATTTCTAAGAATGAGTCATACGTGTATAATTAGAAATACATAAATTTACACATTTTGTAAATGCATGATCATAAAATCTTATCACATCGATAAGAAACTATGCAATAAAAATCTAACAATGGCTCAAGATTGTTAAAGAAATATAATTTAAATATTTTTTATGTGCAAATATATGCACATTCTTCTTTTGAGCCTTATAAATTAACAATGAGAAGAATCTTCTGGTTCTTCAACAAAATTTAGTCAAATTCTTTGACAATTTATTGCATATGATTAATCGTGTCAAAATAATTCAATTCATGAACTTCAGGTTCACTATAATTTGTATTTCAATGAAACTTTCAAAAGGTAATGTAAATTCATTACAACATAATCATTACAAGTTTCATTTTTATATACACGAATAATATAATTATATTATTCTCCAAAACATATACACTCTTCGATAGTCACTATTATGTTTATCAAATTTTATATTTCTTCAGGAATCACTATCATCAATTTAATGATGTATATTATATAAAATGTACATAACAACTTAATCATGTTGTTATAATGGTCAAATAGATATAACCATAATATATCATTCATTTTTCCTGGTATCTTTTTAACAAGTCGTCTAATTTATTTAGACTATTCATCAGTCTAATTATCATGACTTGATATATTATATATTTAAATGTACAACCAGTACATTTAATAAGTCATCTCTTATTACTTTCATAACTAGATAAAAGTTATACATCTAGGTACATACAAAGATATTTTACTACTCAAAGTAGCAATTGTATGTAAGAGTACTTCTTCAGGAAGCTTTTCAAATAATCATTTTGTGATTCTTTATCACTTTGATTATATTGGATCACTAACAAATATTAGTAAATTATATATCCACTTTTGGGAATATGCAAACTGAATTATATAGTAACTATATATATATATCATGTACTAACAATAGTTTGAAACTATTGATTTCAAGAAATAATAAAATATGCACATATTAATTTGCTTCTGGCATTACCAATATATGTGAAATTTATATTCTTTGAAATAGAATTTCATGTCTATTCATTCTCTTCAGGGAATGATATTTAAATATTCTAAATGTACAATCAATTTGTACAATTCACACTTGTTCAATAATCAAATATACTTTTATCTTGATTATAAGTGTGTCCGTACTACAGGTACGCGACTACTATTATTCAATCCCACACATGATATATAGATTTCATGCACTTTGATTGTGTGTGGTATTTCATCTTTTGGTTGTTTCCAATTTCTTCTGGAAATATTTGAGTAGCAAACAATGCCATTGATTATTTAAAATCATTACATTCACTTCGGGGAATGACGTTGAACAAGTAGAACATTATTATAAATTTCTTAAAAATTTATTACTTGTTCATATATAAAAAGAAATTACTCAACAATTTCTTTAACAATATTTCAAAGAATATATGAATACAATTTTTGCATAATCTCCAAGGTGTATGCAAAATTTGATCTTTAATATATGTCACATGCAATAATTTCCAACATTGCAAGTAATAACAATGTATAGTAACATGACTAATACAAACAATCTTTAAAAGTAGTTGAATTCAATTCGTATCATTCTCTGCAGGGAATGATGAACAATAAATACATGTCTCATGTATTTAAATAACATTAGTCATGCTCACTGTTATTCTTATACTTTGATGTTTCAATGCAATTTTCTTAATATTCTTTTTAGGTATTAAAAACCCACTATAAAATTGCATCAATAATAATCATTTTTAATAATTCTTTAGTTGTATTCACATAAATACAATCATTTTTTTTTCACAAATATAAAACATTTACTTCAGAAAATGTTTGTCAAAATCTATATCGATATTGAATTACTTTTCATTGTCCTCAAAGAATACAAGAACATATATATAAATATGTATTCATCTCTTTCATTATATATATCCATCAACTATATAATGAATATTATGTTTGCATAATCTTCAGGATATATGCAAGATTTTATTGAGGACGCATAATCATCAGGATATATGTAATATTTTATCGAGGATGCATAATCTTCAGGATATATGCAATATTTTATCGATGATGCATAATCTTCAGGATATATGCAATATTTTATCGATGATACATAATCTTCTGGATATATGTATAATTTATACAGATTTTCTCTATCATATCATTGACACATATATATTGTAAATATTATAAATGATAAGAACATAATATATATATATGAATCAATAATAAATATATAAAAGTATATACATACATATATAATATATAGATATATAGATAAAAAGAAAAAAGAAAACAAATGACTCTTGAAATTATTTCAGTCAAATAAGTATATATATAAATATATATTTAGTGTATCATGACCTTGAAACAATTCAAGAACTTTAACAAAATGCTTACATTGGGGCTTGGGCAGAGACTCATGCTTGAAGCTTGGGCAGAGACTCATGCTTGAAGTTTGGACAGAGACTCGTGCTGATAACGTGTTATAAAATAATATAAAATAATATAAAGTAGATGAGAAGAAAGAAGAAGAAGATGAAGAGAGAAAGGGAAAGTGAATGAGAATTTCTTAATTGTTTATTCCAATGGGATGAACCCCTATTTATACAAATACAAGAGTGAGATATTAAGAAACTAAGAAAAAGGGAAACTAAAGAAAAAAGGAATGTTGATTACAATTCATGGTAATAAATAAAAGATTTGGACATCCACATAATTATTAATATTTATAACATTTTTTTTTTGAATAAAAAACTTAAAAAAAAAAAAATCACCCTATAATTTATTATAAACCAACAATTCTATTATATAACCACATTTTATATAGAATAGATATTGATAAAAGTTAGCTTTAAAACAATTAAAAACCATCATAGTAATTCTCAATTGAATATTAAAATAGGAATTACACTATCTAATATTAAACAGACGTTTGGTTAATCATGACCTAGTATCACAAACAATTCGAAATAGTTTTTAAAACACTACTAATTCAAATTGAATCAAATTATAAGGTGTAAAAAAAGAAGAGAAAAGAACTTGGTTGAGTTTTTATATTTACTTTGGACAGTATTTGCATAAGAAGATACTTTTGCTCAAGCCAAACCAAAAACTATATTCTCTTCAGTAAACCATGGGATTTGCCATTGCTCACATATTAACTTTCCAGAATTCCCACGTATGGAAGAAAAAATTGTTGAATTCAATGAGTTGCCGAAAAAAAATCTTAATAATAATATAAAATGTATTTTTGAAGGCTATTTTAGTCATTTGATACTACTTCCTTACTCTAAATGCAGATCTATATAAGTAAGGTGTGTAACACTCTCAGACAAAGACAGAGTGGTACAGTGGTAGATAACAGAGAATTAGCTTCCTCTCCATGAACTGTACAATGTCAGTACGAATGGAAAAAAAAAATAAAATGGGATTTTCATTCTCTTTTTATTATTATTTTAGAAATAAAAACATATTGGTCGATCAACTTGTTTGAGAATGACCTTTTCAAATATAATATTTAGAGCAATAAAAAATTATGAAGAAATAAAAGGAAGAGCCAAAAGAATGGTGGAACAGTTATTTAGAAGTTCTAGGAAGCTAAAACAAAGCACAAGTTAAATTACACACAATAACTCATTAACCATAATAATTGTTAGTGTTTTCCTATTTTTTAAATTGTGCAACCAGAATGGTACTATAAATATAATATAATAAAACCTAACTTCTAAAAACAACTTATAGCTTTGTTACTTCATTGTTGGGAATTTGGAATTAGTTGCAGTACGAAAAACAGAGTTGAGAAAAATGGATTACAGTTAGAGAATGAAAGAAAAAGAAAGAGAGATGAAAGAAGATAAAGTTTATAATTATAGTAAAAGCAAAGCAAAACGAACTTCACCTTTGTTTGCAATAAACAACTTGGTCGTAATATCAGATCCAAGCAAAGCGGGCCAAAAAATTGTTCTACCTTGATAATCGAACCAAACAAAGCTATTCTTGGATGAAGAATAATCCAATGTGGACGAGAAAAAAAAAAAACTGTTCAATGCCTAATGGAGTTAACGAATTCTGCATCAGAAACGGCCGAGTGTTCAATTTGGCTAACTTCATCTTCATCGACTGGAGCTGGAAGATTAAGATCTAACAAGCTTTCCACGACCTTTCTTGAGCTCTTAGTAGCTTGAGTATGAGTAGTAGTAGTAGTAATTGTGTATGAACCCGTAACATGTGATCTTTTATGGCCACCAAGGGCTTGCCCAGATGAGAAAACTCTGAAACAAACAGGGCATTGATGGACTTTCTTCTCCGCCATTAACGTAGCAGTAGTAGCAGTAGTAGCGGCATTTTCTTCAGGCTCATTCAAAGCAGTGGTAGTAGTAGTAACAACATTTGAAGCTTTGATCTTTTTGTGACTGGCTCTATGTCCCCCTAAAGCTTGATAAGATCGAAACACTTTCTTGCACGTCTCACACTTATATTTACATCTTGTTCTACTTACATTAACAATAGTCCTCGTTGATTTGAGCTCCTCTGATTGATCACTGTCATCCATGGATCTTTCTTCTTCTTCTTCTTCTTCTTCTTCATCTTCTTCCTCCTCCTCCTCCAAGTCTTCTTCGATGACTCGGGGTTGGTTCTCTTCTCTCCTCCATTTGTCCCTCGACAGCATCATAAGACAAAAAGCAACATCTTCTTCAGTAGTAGCATCAGAGACAGAACTTACCGGTTCTGGCTCAGCCCAAGACTCGGTCTTATTACTTAGCTTGCTAAGCTTTATCTTCTTAAAAGAATCATTCTCTTCTTGATATTGATGATGGTGATGGTGATGGTGGTCAATTTTATGGTATTGCCGTTGTTCATGATGAGGATGGTGGTGGTGGTGGTGTTGGTGGTGATGGTGGTGTCTGTCAAACCCACAAGATTTCCGAGCTCTCTTGGATCGTCTCCGAGTTGGGTTTTTGGAGGACTCGGTCTCGCTCTCTCGGTCTTGAAGGACAACAGAGCCAGCATCTACCACAGCAAACGAAAATTCAGGATCTCCCAATCGAATACTCCTCTTTGGATTCTCTCTCAGCCCATAATACACACCCTTTTCATCTATCAATTCCCTTTCCTCAATTTCTTCTTCTTCTGCTTCATCATCCTCCGAAGACGAAGCTGACTCAGCGGAGTCACTGAGTTCAGGCGGTGTCTGAGGTGGTCGAGGCTTCTGCTTCTGCTGCTGCTCATCCCCTTCTTGCTTCGGAGGAATTGGAAGATTCAACATATGAGACCTCATATGACCCCCTAAAGCTCTGCCATTAGAGAAGCTTCTAAAGCAGAGCTTACACTTATGCTTCTCCATTGAAACAGAGAGCAGAAGCGCAGCTAAATGGCTATGGCCGAACTTTGTTTGGGAGGTTCTTGAGAGCTATATGTTCTTTTTCTTTTGTTTCGATTGTTTATGAGAGAGTGGAAACTAAAAAGGAGTAGGTGACAAGCATTCCTCCACCAAGAGAGAGATATATACCAAAAGTTACAGCAAAAAAAAAAAAAATTCCTTTCTCTATTTTTATTATTTTTTATTTTTGTTATTGTAATTTCGCTGTTAATATTTCCCATTTATTCCATAAAAAACGGCCAGAAAAAAATAAATAAATTTAGATTTTAATTTAATTAAAGCGTATGCATGAAGGGAGAAAAGAGCGACATGTAACATGCGAACCTTGCCCGTTTCTGTATTTATTCCCACCCTCTTTCCTACAATTTAACCCTTTTTTTTTATTTCCAAAACTACCCTTATTGACCTCTAACATATTACTTCAAAAGATAAATCAAATAAATTATTATGCTAAAAATATATAATTAGTCGTCGTTTTCTTGTTTTTGTAGCATACTTCTTTTACTTAATAAAGGTTTTTCTTAAATTAATAATTATAGGGAAAGGGTAATTAAGTAATTAAGTATAAGGTTACCAGAATAAACTGGTGGCTTGCGTGTCCAAGTCAAGGAAACTGCTAGGTTTGTTGTAACGACGGAGCAGAAATAAAAACATATCGAAGGGTGTCCTCAAAAAATAAAAATGAAAAAGAAAAAAAACGATCCAGCTTAATTTAAACATCACCCAGCTGTGACCTGTAATCAATAACAAACACACACCATTGTATTGAGAGCACCACGCGCACCAACCAAATGGACGTGTCACCACCAGACCATATCATAGGTGGGCCCTACATTTTCATCCATAAATCATAACCGAAATAAAAAAGATTGATATTAATTTTGTGATTTAAATTGCCTTTTAAGCCGATGGACAATTAATTTAGGGGATTGTATAAATCATCCAGATTTTGTTACCATTAATTAATTAATCAGGTAGTTTAATTTTTTTTTTTTTGGGAGGGCGTAGGGGTTTGGCTTGGTATTAATAGTTTTCCATTGAATATGGATCTTTAGTTGAAGAAGGTTGATAGGAATGAAGGGTGGGAAATGAGTAGGGAAGTAATAACCTCTTTTGCATAGGGGAAGGAGTTTTCTAAGGGTGGGGAAAGTAGATGCCGTTTCGTTAGGAGTTGGTAGACCCAGTCCTATTTCCTACATTTTCATCCTAAGCTAATCCCATGTCGGTTTTTTAATTAAAATAATAAATTACATTATATATAAATATATTATATATATATATTTATACACTAGTAGTTCCTGAACTTTGTTATGAAAGTCCCATGTCATGTACTACTAGTATATATCACTTTTTTCATCAATGATTATTAATCAAACCCCAATAAACATCTCCAAGTAAATGTCACTGTCACTATGCTAGCATCTTGTTCGGCTTCACTACCATATTATAAATATAAATATATATTTTTAGGCAGGCTAAGTATGAAGAAAGAAATGGTCTTTAGCTTTGTGTTTATATGTTAGTGATACATTAAATGTGATTTATATAATAGAATGAATATATAATTTTAGGCAGGCTAAGTAGTATGAAGAAAGAAATTTTTTTAGTTGCAAAATTACTTAATTTTTCTTTTGTTTGCTATTTACGTTTTCTGTTCAAAAAACTATGTTAAGTATCATATTGAACATGCCACAGTGTTTACAAATATACACGTGACAAATATTTAAGGGTCTACCTAATACTAAAAATATTTTAAATCAATTTCAAAATTAAAAAATAATGGAAAATAAAAAATAAAAAATATATATATAATTTTTATTTTTTATTTTATTTTCTTTCTTTTTCTTTTTCTTTTTCCTTTCTTCTTCTTCTTCTTCTAAAAATAAATGTTAACCCGAATTTTTTTCTGGTGACGTGGACATCATTGTTTGACACGTCGCATGAAGGATGACATCACGGAGTTGAGTAGACCCGAGTCATAGTAGTCAACTTTGGAGGGGACCTTAGCCCTACGCCTAGGTTGACTTTGGGATCTCCAGGGTGGAAGTTCAAACTTTAATAACTTGAATCAAACCTATTGTCTTTCATTATCATGTACCATCAAGGCATGGAGCAACCTAATACAATGTCCGGAAGCTAAAATTACACGAACCTACAACCCGAAAACCAACATGGGCACTAAGGGTTTCCACCTGGCGCCCAAGTTGACATCCTCAACAAGTGTTTTTCTTTTGGAGACCGTTTTAGTGCAAAGTGGCCAAAACATGCATTGGGACATTGACTTGACATACCCCGGGCATGTTTGAGGCATCAGAATCAAATTCGGAGAAATTTTATTTGTGAGCACCCAGGGCCCCAGGGCCCCTGAGCACCCAACACCCTGGTTGAGAATCTGTCAATTTGGGCGCCTTCCAAGCATCCAATCGAAGATCCTAGTTTTGCATTAAATCCATTTTCATCAAAACCGTGAAATAAATCCTTTCGGAGGAACAAAAATAGTTCTTGGGCATAAAAAAAGGGCCCAGCGCTCAGGTTGACACTTGGGGTTGGCCTTGCACCTAGGTGGACAATTTGCCAACCTAGGCCATAAAAATGGAGTTTTTCCAGAATTCTTTTGAGCATCATCTTCGTCTTCAGAAAATATTGAGGACTAACTATTTTGGGGACCAAACGGAACTTCCAAAGGGCTAGAAGAAGGACCCAGCGCCTAGGTTGACACTTGGACTAGGCCCTGCGCCCAGGTTGGCATTTTGTCAACCTAGGCTATTTCCAATCCAGTTCAGCAAAAAATGTTTCGGGCATCTTCACCGTCATTAAAAATAACTAAGATTTAGGTACACTTAGCGAGAAAACTACAAACCCGAGTTCCTAGAAATAGGGCCCAGTGCCCATGTTAACGTGGTGTTGGGCCCAGCACTCAAGTTGATAATAAACCTGGGACGCTACCTTCAATTGCTCAAATGTCAAATCCAATGTAACCATTGAATCTAAATGGTCAAAAACAGGGGAGAGACCTCGTCCTCAAGTTCAAAAGCCTTGGAAACATTGGAAGTATGTAAATCAGAATCTCAGGAGCTCGATTTCAAGGCCCGAGCACCCATGTGAACAAATGGTCTGGTTCGTGTTGGAAATTATTTTACCAGGATCTTAGATCTACTCACAAGTATGTTGATTAACACCCTAAATATGAACTTTCTAAAACGATGAAATAAACACATATAAAGTTTAGAAAACCTTACATTGGGTGCAGCGGAATATAATGACTCCTTCCGTTCAAATATCTAGCCCTTTATACCCTTCTGTAGCAGAGCATTATCAATATTTGAACCTGGATCTCTTTCTCTGAATCTTTGATGCTGAAACTCCTTCTTGCTGAAAGTCTTTCTTCACGATCTTCCTCACTATGGTTGAGGTATCACTTGCTGTGAGTGGGCAGTACTCATACACTAAGAATTTCGAAATTTGAGAGGGAAGAAAGAGAGAGGGAGTGGTCGGCCAGATAGGGAGAGAGAATGCTCAGGTTTTTCTGAATCAGAAGTGTCAGAAAAAAGTGTAACTTTCCTGAAGCCTTCACTATCTATTTATAGCATTCCACTAGGGTTAGGTTTGAATTATTTGGCTTTAAAATAATGAAAATACCAGTTTAAATTTCCTACAAAAGTGGTCGGCCATATACAAGTGGATTTGGGCCTCACTTTTTGCAATTTTATAGTTTTATCTTTTCTACATCTAATTTTCTCAAAAACACCAATTTTCTAATTCAACCATTTAAATGCCAATTCTAACTATTTAATAACTATAAATAATTATTAAATAATATTGTCATTTATTATATTTATTAATTGAACCATACAAAGTATCATAATTAACAAATATGCCCCTAAAACTCTTTCTTTACAATTTCGCCCTTACTTAGTGAAAAATTCACAAATAGACATAGTCTAATTTGAATATTAAAATTGATTAATCAA
Organism: Cannabis sativa; assembly: GCF_029168945.1. Classification (NCBI taxonomy): domain Eukaryota; kingdom Viridiplantae; phylum Streptophyta; class Magnoliopsida; order Rosales; family Cannabaceae; genus Cannabis; species Cannabis sativa. Next base: position 37,974,711 of record NC_083605.1, on the reverse strand, counting down.
AACCAATTATATGAGTCTTACAAGCAATATTATCTCAACTAGTGCGGGGACCATGGGTCTATATAACCGAGCTTCCAATAAGTAGATCAAGAATTTAGCACTAAAATTCACTAACTTATTAATTTTTCGTTGAATCCACGCATAGAACTTAGAATTGCACTCTCAGTATATAGAATGCTCTATATGTTCCACCATATAGATGTTGTTGGGTTTTATGCCCTAAATAAAACTCATTTCAATATAATCAGATTTACTTATTAATAAAGATCAGAAATAACATTTAATGTTACATGGTTCACATGATTTATTTCATGATTATATGTACATAATGTATAAATTCATTTGAAACCCTTTTCACATACTTGATCCTGTTTATTGTGCCGTCCACATTGGAAAGTAAACATGACTATGTGAATAAAGTTTCCTAGATTTATTTGACATAGGGTTTTACTGATATGATAATCTACAACAGAGTTTACTTGCATTTGGAGAAGTGCTATGTTCTTTCCAGAGCATTGGTTAAAGTAAAGCTCAGGTTGGATGCATGGAGTATGCATCGGAAGGGACCGATATTGAACTTTGGCTTAGATTTATTAAACTTACCGTAATATCTATTCAAGTCAATATCGCCTAGTTGATCCTAGATCAAATGATCTTAATCCTGATATGATTAGGCTCAATCTTGAAAGGCTATTCGTGTTCTTTGATTTGTTAGTTAAGCCTACTTTTAGGTCAGGGTGATACGTACATTTTGGGAACACGGTAGTGCAATTAAGTGGGAGCGCTATCATAAACATGGAATCTATAGCTTCTATCCGGCGAATAGTAAGCAAAGGATGATCTCCTTCGAGCTTGACCAACCGAACATAAATGGTGGAGTACTCATCTCACATAAGCTGAAATATCATTTATACGGGGTCAAGGGTTTTAAGGAATAAATACATTGTAGGGTGTAACGGTAATTTAATTCCTTTACAGTGTAGATCATTCATATAGAGGATCATTGATCACATTAGGATTATAACAATGGATAACTAATGATGTGTCTATATGGTGGAACATATAGATCATTCTATATACTGAGAGTGCAATTCTAAGTTCTATGCGTGGATTCAACGAAGAATAAATAAGTTAGTGAATTTTAGTGCTAAATTCTTGATCTACTTATTGGAAGCTCGGTTATATAGACCCATGGTCCCCGCACTAGTTGAGATAATATTGCTTGTAAGACTCATGTAATTGGTTTTGATTAATCAATTATAATTCTCAAATTAGACTATGTCTATTTGTGAAATTTTCACTAAGTAAGGGCGAAATTGTAAAGAAAGAGTTTTAGGGGCATATTTGTTAATTATGATACTTTGTATGGTTCAATTAATAAATATGATAAATGACAATATTATTTAATAATTATTTATAGTTATTAAATAGTTAGAATTGGCATTTAAATGGTTGAATTAGAAAATTGGCGTTTTTGAGAAAATCAGATTCAGAAAAGATAAAACTGCAAAATTGCAAAAAGTGAGGCCCAAATCCACTATGTAGGGCCGGCCACTTTTGTAGGGTTTTTCCCTTTGATATTTTCATTATTTTAATGCCTAATAATTCAAACCTAACCCTAGTGGAATGCTATAAATAGATAGTGAAGGCTTCAGGAAAATAACACTTTCTTCTGACACTTCTGAATCAGAAAACCTGAGCCTTCTCTCTCCCTATCTTTGGCCGAACCCACTCTCTCTTTTTTCTTCCTTCAATTTCGAAATCCTTAGTGTATGATTAGTGCCCACACACAGCAAGTGATACCTCAATCATAGTGAGGAAGATCGCGAAGAAAGACATTCAGCAAGAAGGAGTTTCAGCATCAAAGATTCAGAGAAAGAAATCCAAGTTCAGATATTGATAATGCTCTGCTATAGAAAGGAATCAAGGGCTAGATATCTGAACGGAAGGAGTCATTTAATTCCGCTGCACCCAATGTAAGGTGTCCTAAACTTTATATGTGTTTATTTCATCGTTTTAGAAAGTTCATATTTAGGGTGTTAATAAACATACTTGTGAGTAGATCTAAGATCCTGGTAAAATAATTTCCAACAACTGGCCTCAGAGCCATGGTAATTGATTTACTTGCAAGAAATTTGGACTTTAAAACGATTGTTTGTTTGTTTTTGGATGGTATCATGTTGTATTGAGTGTTATTTGATGATTGATTGATGTTTGTGAATTTTCGTGAAAAATAATTGCGATTCTGTTTCTGGAATTATTTTTATTGGATAGTATGGAAAAAATTAAGCAAGTTATTTTTTTACAGAACTCAATTTCGATTTAATTTGAATTAGTTATGATTTTTTGAAGATTCAGAAAAATCGGAGCTGTGCTGAAATTTTCCTGCGATCGCGAAAACTTTCCGTACAGCTCACAATTTTTTCGTTTTTCTTCGTTTTTTCATGCTTTTTCATGGAATTAACTTCTGATTTTTTGTGTAATTCTGTATTTATACCATTACTATTCCTAATTCAATTCTAATTATCATTTTGAATTAATTTAATATTTTTTAAATTTAATTCAAGATATTAGTGTAATTTGAATTTAAAATAGTTAGTATCTATCTTTTTTGCTTAATTATCTATCTTATTTTTAAATTTGATTATATCTTATCTTATTTTTAAATTTAAGGTCAGATTTTAAATTTTTAAATTAAATCTTTTTTTTTTTAAATAATTTGACCTTATTTAAATTTAAAATAAGATAACTATAATCATGTAATTTTAAATAGATGTAAGATATTTTGCTAACTTTTAAATTTTGTTATTTTATTTATTTAAATTACATTTAAAATCTGAAAAAGATATTCATTTATCTTTTTTAATTTTTTATTTAATTTTTATTTATAAAATAATATTTAAATTTTAAAAGTAGTTAGCAAATTTTGAAATGATATTTAGGTTGGTTGAAACCTAATTTTTTCAAAATTGTAGGTTTAATTTTAAATTTTTTTTTTTAAAATTTCAAAAATTTTTTAAATTTTTTTTAAAATTTTTGTTACGAAAATAAATTTTTATTTATTTAATTAATTATTTTTCGAAATTATTTAATTTAAAATTAAATAAATCCTACATCCAACTATCCAGCTAACCTTGTTGCAGGAGTATGTGTTTTAGCTTGTGTGTAAGTTTTCAAAACCTATTATTACTTGATTGCAAATAGCCATGGTTACCTTTTGCCAGATCTATTGATCTGATGGCTCCCTTGGTCAAGATAATAATTTGTAACAGGTATATTTACAAACTTCTTTCATCTGTGTATGACCTAGCAACATGATAGGACCCATCCAAAGTGTGCCTGTGTGAGCCTATGTGTTTAATTTTATTATAGATGCATATAGGTTGTTGTTGCTAAAATAAATTATCATAGTTCTTGATAGAATTTATTTAGGCCCATTTAGTTTTTGGGCCTATTCAATTAATAACAGTTGTTCTTATTAAGGTTAAATTCCTCTCTTTTGGGCCTTGTGTGAGAGTTGGGAGCCATAGAAGTGGGTACGACATACTGAACCCAGCACCCCCTCACATGAACCACCCCAATTGTGAAGGCCCATTTGCCTGATTTGAATAACTGTACTAGGTTAATTAAACTAGTTTAACCTAATAAAATTGATTAGCAACATAATTAATTTCATTTATTTTGAAATTAATTTAAGAAAAATATAGTTTAAAGAACTTTTCTTCTAAGCTAAACTATATGTATTTTCTTGTATTTAATTAAATATAGAATTATAACCATCTAGATTCTTTCTGAAGCTTAATTTAAATTTTTCATTAAATATTCCTATTTAAGTTGATATTTAGTTATCTACAACTAACCAACTTAAATCTGAATATCTTTTGGATTTAAAATTTCAAAATTAAGTTGAGGAATTTTAGGCATTGGTTATTAAGATTCTTTAGATATTTTTTAAGTTAATATCTTTTCCAATATTAACTTAAAATGGAATATTTTTGAATTGAGTGGTTACAACTTAATTTTTGATATTTAATTAAATTTAAATTTGAAAATATTTAAGTACTCATTTCACATAAGCTGAAATATCATTTCTACGGGGTCAAGTGTTTTAAGGAATAAATACATTGTAGGGTGTAACGGTAATTTAATCCCTTTACAGTGTAGATCATTCATATAGAGGATCATTGATCACATTAGGATTATAGCAATGGATAACTAATGATGTGTCTATATGGTGGAACATATAGATCATTCTATATACTGAGAGTGCAATTCTAAGTTCTATGCGTGGATTCAACGAAGAATTAATAAGTTAGTGAATTTTAGTGCTAAATTCTTGATCTACTTATTGGAAGCTCGGTTATATAGACCCATGGTCCCCGCACTAGTTGAGATAATATTGCTTGTAAGACTCATGTAATTTGTTTTGATTAATCAATTATAATTCTCAAATTAGACTATGTCTATTTGTGAAATTTTCACTAAGTAAGGGCGAAATTGTAAAGAAAGAGTTTTAGGGGCATATTTGTATGGTTCAATTAATAAATATGATAAATGACAATATTATTTAATAATTATTTATAGTTATTAAATAGTTAGAATTGGCATTTAAATGGTTGAATTAGAGAATTGGCGTTTTTGAGAAAATCAGATGCAGAAAAGATAAAACTGCAAAATTGCAAAAAGTGATGCCCAAATCCACTATGTAGGGCCGGCCACTTTTGTAGGGTTTTTCCCTCTGATATTTTCATTATTTTAATGCCTAATAATTCAAACCTAACCCTAGTGGAATGCTATAAATAGATAGTGAAGGCTTCAGGAAAATAACACTTTCTTCTGACACTTCTGAATCAGAAAACCTGAGCCTTCTCTCTCCCTATCTTTGGCCGAACCCACTCTCTCTTTCTTCTTCCTTCAATTTCGAAATCCTTAGTGTATGAGTAGTGCCCACACACAGCAAGTGATACCTCAATCATAGTGAGGAAGATCGCGAAGAAAGACATTCAGCAAGAAGGAGTTTCATCATCAAAGATTCAGAGAAATAGATCCAGGTTCAGATATTGATAATGCTCTGCTACAGAAAGGAATCAAGGGCTAGATATCTGAACGGAAGGAGTCATTTAATTCCGCTGCACCCAATGTAAGGTTTCCTAAACTTTATATGTGTTTATTTCATCGTTTTAGAAAGTTCATATTTAGGGTGTTAATAAACATACTTGTGAGTAGATCTAAGATCCTGGTAAAATAATTTCCAACAGAAAGGAGCTCGATACTTTCATCGTAGATGTTCCAGAGTCCCTTCCTACGGCTAGGAAGACTTCGACGAATCAACCACCAGCTACTCTGGCCAAAAGCTCTAAAGGGGCCATACTGAATGGCCCATCCTACGAAAGCCATTCCACTTTACCAACCATCTAGCCAAAGACAAAGATGGCTAGAGAAATGCCCAGTTTCTACAAGGATCACTTGATGGCTAAGGTCAACGAGCAGCTTACCAGGATGGAAGACATGCGTGAAGAACTCTTGGTTAGTGGATTTTTGAATGAGATTACTAGGGCAAGCTCTTATTTCAGAGTTCTTTGCATGGATTTTGGCACACAGACATGCTCTCAAATCCAATACAACAACTAATGACTTTAAGAAGGCTTTGGAGGAGGCCAAGAAAGAGGCTGAGCTAAAGGACCAGTAGCTCAGTGAAGTAAATAAGTAACTAGTTACTGCGAACAAGTCTATTGATGACTTAAAGCAGCAAATAGAAGACATGTTGTCCATTGCCAAGCTTGAAGCATACCTCGAGTTAGAATCCAAGAGGGTGCGTGGTCTAACAGATGAAAGGAAAGGACTCCACACATTACTTCAGAACTAAGAGGCCAAGGTCAAAGAATTGACTAAGGTTCTTCAACAAAAAGATGAAACTTTTCTAAAGGAGAAAACTTCCTTAGAAGAAACTTTTGTCGCTTAGCAGAAGTCGTATCAAAAGGAGGTCGAGGTCTATGAAATAGATGTCGTGGAGGTCTTTTATGAGTTATGGAAGGTGGATCAAAATGCCAATTTTGGGTATTTGAAGGACAACATTCGTTCTGACTTCTTCGGTTATTGTGAAATGAGGAAGGATGAAGATGATAGAGTTTAAATATTACACTTAGAGTTTAATAAATCTCTGGAATTGAGAAATTATATCTCTAGTACCCATTTCAAAAAATTGGGCCCACAACACAATTATTCATATATAGTTATAAAATAAAGATAATTAATGTTAATTGCCCTACTAATCCATAATTTAATCATGGAGTCATTACAAACATATTCTATAAGTGTTGATAGACAGACTCCAAGACCTGGCCAATCAACTGGGGGCACGCCAATTGATGGAGATACTACTGGGACTACTCATGTGCCCTTGGGATCAGGAGCAGGCCTCAAAACCAGCTCCTCAACTCGTCCTCCAAGGCCACTAGCAGCAGCTCCTAGGACTGGCACCAATGACCAGATCCCATCTGAGGAGCCACCTGTGGAGATAGAAGACCCTGAGGAGGTCAATCCTCAGGTTGCTCAGCTCAACAAAACTGTGGTTGACTTGCAACAATAGTTGCGCAACTCTCTCGATAAGCAACACGAACGGTATTAACACTAGTTGATGGAAAATTAGAAGAACATTGAAAGCCAACGCATTATCCAAGAAAAACAGAGAGCGAACCCGTCTCAACAGATTAGAGAGGCTTATTGCTCTAATCACGGAACTGCTTCTTGTAGGGGTATTTTGGAGTTGGTGAGAGAGACACATTGTTGACCAGCTGGTAACATGGGAACTAGTGTCCAAGGCAAAACCATGAATGCTTGGAATATAAACATTATACCTGGTAACAGAGCATGCACTATGCAAATACCAAGCATGGAGAGCTCCCAAAGAGAAAGTATCTTCGATCAAGAGCCGAAAAGGACTCAAGCTCAACGGGGTCAATCAATGGGTCCTCCACCTGATGGTGAAAGACCTTGCAACAACAAGAGAACCAACAAGACTCTTCCACCAAGTCCTCCTTAACGTTCTCAAGAGACCAGGACTCGAGACCCTGGAATGGGAAAGGGACCTACTACTTAACCTGAAAGAAGTAGTAGGAGATGCTACTTCAAAATAAGAGGCTACGAAATCTGGCGAGTAAGGACCAATGAGCCTTCATACTTAGAAGTACTTTTAAAATTGAAGAGGGGAGTTGTGCTGTTACTTTGCTTGTGGCCCCGATGGCCAATAATACGAGTATTTCCCTTGAGTACCTGGAGAGGAATTTAACCTGAGTGACCAGTTCAATTATCTTTGTACCTGTGATCTTACTGAAGATTACTTTGAGAGAATGAACACTCTCACAGTGGGTCATCTGGAGATGATCTTGAGTTCATTCTGGAGGCCTCACTAGAGTTGCCTTCACAACCTTGTGGTTAGGAGACAATTACAAGACCCGGGTCAACCAGAGTACATGATCGACCTTGAAGGCAAAGAGACCTGCATGACCTCCTGAACAAAATAAGAACGATGAACATGGGATATCTAGAGAAGACCCTATCCAGGTGACAGAAGCTCCATTTAGGATGTAGACCACCATTCACGGGGTCAATCAGATAGAGTTTGATACCTTAGCTAATTTAGTAAAGGGGATCACGACACCTAAGCTTTCTAAATTTAAGCTCAATTGAGAATTATGCTCACCACTCTCCAAGAAAATCAAAGCCCTTCCCATTCCTCCAAAGTTTAAGAATCCTTCCTGGCATCAATACACCGGGAAGGAAGATCCACTATCTCACATCCACTACTTCGAAGTGTAGATCGATCTTCAAGGTGTGAGAGACGACGTCAGGTGTAGAATATTCCTTGCTACAATGAGATGGCTAGCTCAATGATGGCACCTTAAGCTCTCCCTAGATCAATCGACTCATGGAAAGATCTAGTGGACGCTTTTGGTAATCAATTTTCTCCCATAGCCAATTTTCTTAAGTATTGGATTTACCTATCCAAGGAGGTTCAACAATCCAAATACGTAGTTGAGGAGATTATAACATGAGCAAGAGGCTCCAAAAAATAAGAAAACTCCCTAGGGGCATCAAGTACCGACTCACTGGCCTATCAAGATTAGATATGACCCTGAGATAGCTGGCCGTTCTACCGCCCCTATAATAAGGAAGATGAAGGTCGTATTAGTGGAAAATGCAGGGATTCTTCTAACAAGGATGCCCTTCCTTTTCTTATTTGTAAGGGTGCTCCCCCTAAAGTCATTGGTAGCTATTATTGTACTTATCTTTATTTATTCTTACTTGTTTAAATATTTAAGACGTGTTTTCTTCTTACAGCCATGTCAAATAAGATGAAATGCGCACTCAGAAATAGGACTGGTGATGCATCTGGCCAAAAATTATTTGCCAAACAATCAAGGTAGAAGTTCCTCTTCCTACAAGCATTGCTCCGAGCTCCAAGACACCGTAAGTAGATGTTGAAAGTGTTGGGTTTTATGCCCTAAATAAAACTCATTTCAATATAATCAGATTTACTTATTAATATAGATCAGAAATAACATTTAATGTTGCATGGTTCACATGATTTATTTCATGATTATATGTACATAATGTATAAATTCATCTGAAACCCTTTTCACATACTTGATCCTGTTTATTGTGCCGTCAACACATTGGAAAGTAAACATGACTATGTGAATAAAGTTTTCTAGATTTATCAGACATAGGGTTTTACTGATATGATAATCTACAACAGAGTTTACTTGCATTTGGAGAAGTGCTATGTTCTTTCCAGAGCATTGGTTAAAGTAAAGCTCAGGTTGGATGCATGGAGTATGCATCGGAAGGGACCGATATTGAACTTTGACTTAGATTTATTAAACTTACCGTAATATCTATTCAAGTCAATATCGCCTAGTTGATCCTAGATCAAATGTTCTTAATTCTGTTATGATTAGGCTCGATCTCGAGAGGCTATTCGTGTTCTTTGATTTGTTAGTTAAGCCCACTTTTAGGTCAGGGTGATACGTACATTTTGGGAACACGGTAGTGCAATTGAGTGGGAGCGCTAGCATAAACATGGAATCTATAGCTTCTATCTGGCGAATAGTAAGCAAAGGATGATCTCCTTCGAGCTTGACCAAACGAACATAAATGGTGGAGTACTCATTTCACATAAGCTAAAATATTATTTATACGGGGTTAAGTGTTTTAAGGATAAAATACATTGTAGGGTGTAACGGTAATCTAATCCCTTTACAGTGTAGATCATTCATATAGAGGATCATTGATCAAATTAGGATTATAACAATGGATAACTAATGATGCGTCTATATGGTGGAACATATAGATCATTCTATTATACTGAGAGTGCAATTCTAAGTTCTATGCGTGTATTCAACGAAGAATTAATAAGTTAGTGAATTTTAGTGCTAAATTCTTGATCTACTTATTGGAAGCTCGGTTATATAGACCCATGGTCCCCGCACTAGTTGAGATAATATTGCTTGTAAGACTCATGTAATTGGTTTTGATTAATCAATTATAATTCTCAAATTAGACTGTCTATTTGTGAATTTTTCACTAAGTAAGGGCGAAATTGTAAAGAAAGAGTTTTAGGGGCATATTTGTTAATTATGATACTTTGTATGGTTCAATTAATAAATATGATAAATGACAATATTATTTAATAATTATTTATAGTTATTAAATAGTTAGAATTGGCATTTAAAAGGTTGAATTAGAAAGTTGACGTTTTTGATAAAATCAGATGCAGAAAAGATAAAACTGCAAAATTGCAAAAAGTGAGGCCCAAATCCACTAAGCATGGCCAGCCACTTTTGTAGGCAATTTAAACTGATATTTTCATTATTTTAATGCCAAATAATTCAAACCTAACCCTAGTGGAATGCTATAAATAGATAGTGAAGGCTTCAGGAAAATTACACTTTTCTTCTGACACTTCTGATTTAGAAAAAACTGAGTCTCTCTCTCTCCCTATCTTTGGCCGAACCCACTCTCTCTCTTCTTCATTGAAATTTCAAAATCCTTAGTGTATGAGTAGTGCCCACACACATCAAGTGATACCTCAACCATAGTGAGAAAGATCGTGAAGAAAGACTTTCAGCAAGAAGGAGTTTCAGCATCAAAGATTCAGAGAAAGAGATCCAGGTTCAGATATTGATAATGCTCTGCTACAGAAAGGAATCAAGGGCTAGATATCTGAACGGAAGGAGTCATTATATTCCGCTGCACCCAATGTAAGGTTTACTAAACTTTATATGTGCTTATTTCATCGTTTTAGAAAGTTCATATTTAGGGTGTTAATAAACATACTTGTGAGTAGATCTAAGATCCTGGTAAAATAAATTCCAACAGAAAGGAGCTCGATACTTTCATCGTAGATGTTCCAGAGTCCCTTCCTACGGCTAGGAAGACTTCGACGAATCAACCACCAGCTACTCTGGCCAAAAGCTCTAAAGGGGCCATACTGAATGGCCCATCCTACGAAAACCATTCCACTTTACCAACCATCTAGCCAAAGACAAAGATGGCTAGAGAAATGCCCAGTTTCTACTAGGATCACTTGATGGCTAAGGTCAACGAGCAGCTTACCAGGGTGGAAGACATGCGTGAAGAACTCTTGGTTAGTGGATGTTTGAATGAGATTACTAGGGCAAGCTCTTATTTCAGAGTTCTTTGCATGGATTTTGGCACACAGACATGCTCTCAAATCCAATACAACAACTAATGACTTTAAGAAGGCTTTGGGGGAGGCCAAGAAAGAGGCTGAGCTAAAGAACCAGTAGCTCAGTGAAGTAAATAAGTAACTAGTTACTGCGAACAAGTCTATTGATGACTTAAAGCAGCAAATAGAAGACATGTTGTCCATTGCCAAGCTTGAAGCATACCTCGAGTTAGAATCCAAGAGGGTGCGTGGTCTAACAGATGAAAGGAAAGGACTCCACACATTACTTCAGAACTAAGAGGCCAAGGTCAAAGAATTGACTAAGGTTCTTCAACAAAAAGATGAAACTTTTCTAAAGGAGAAAACTTCCTTAGAAGAAACTTTTGTCGCTTAGCAGAAGTCGTATCAAAAGGAGGTCGAGGTCTATGAAATAGATGTCGTGGAGGTCTTTTATGAGTTATGGAAGGTGGATCAAAATGCCAATTTTGGGTATTTGAAGGACAACATTCGTTCTGACTTCTTCGGTTATTGTGAAATGAGGAAGGATGAAGATGATAGAAGAAATTCGACGAGAGTTCTTCAGTCGCTTAGTATAAAGAAGACCCGACCGCTTAAGATCAAGTCTCTTGGACCCCAATGGAGTAAATATTTTTCTTTATTCGGGCTACAAGCCTTTTTCTAATGCAATATGGTTGACCAAACGACTTATAGACTCAAATTTTTATTTACATTTTGCTTAATACAAATGGCTAGTCAGGTACCTTTTAAGCCCAGACTTATTTTGCTTCTTTATCTTAAAGTATATATTTTCCCTTAGCTTTAAATTTTTCTTTTGATTTTTGTTGCAGCTTGTTTTCTACCAATACTTGTACATGTATAGGTGCTCGCCAAGTGACCAAGGAAACTTTTGACTCTTGGTCACTTGCATTTTACAAATTCTATTTTGTCTCTCTAACCTTTTTTAGTTTAGGCAAACCCTTTATACACATATTAGGCAGTTAAATAACTTGCTATAGTTTGCAAAAAAGCAAAAAATTGACATAATTTGAATGATTATTGATATTTTTATTCATTTATTACTCAGTATGTGTTGTTACCGTGGCAACGTACATTTATTGAATTATAAAAAACTATTACATGATCTAACTAACTTTTGCTAGTTAAAACATAAAAGTTTTGAATGATATATTCTTCTCAAAAGACAGTACTCAAGAGCAATTATTTTAAAACTAACTATACATTGAAAGTGATCATCTAACCTTAGCACCAATTGTTCTTTGAACCTTTCAGCAAGGTCAGCCTAAAAGGCCACAACGTAAGAGTGATGTTTAAGCATTACACAATTTATGTGGTCCTCAAACCTTTTTCATTTATTGGTAGTATTTTCATAAATGTTTGCCACTCCAAAACTGTGGCACTAGAACTAGCTTCATGTTTTCATAATACTGGCCAAGCTTGTATGCTCCTTTTTGACCTTAAAAAAGGATCAACCGACAACGGGGTCATATAGATTTGATGCTTACCACGTGTTACACAAATAGAATGAAAAGTATATAAGACACAGATTTATTATAGAGGTTCGTCCCCCATATGATAGCGGGTAATGACCTTCTCCCTTTTTGGTTGTATTGACCCAGAGAGTTAATACTAATCATATTTGTTATCCCAATTTTCACACTCTAACGTGGCATCACATGCTAGTGAAACGTGGAAATGATTCCCCATATCTGTCTGAAGGAGATGTTCCGAGCAGAGCACCGTGTATACCTATACGGATGAGGTCCTCCCAACCGAACAGTGGACAATCCGAACAGCATACCAACACTTAGCAATTTCAGCACTTGCATCGTGAAGCACAAGAGCCATCCCAATAAATTTGGGATCATATCACAGAGACATGGCAAGCTGTCCAAATCCCACAATCAGTGTACTCTATATATGTAATATCTAATCTTACCAATTATAGAAATTGTAAGAAAAGGGAAACCTTCCCTCAAGCATGTAGCCCTGTAAATAGTGATCCATTCTCACTCGAAAAGGGTAAAAAAAAGAATTATCTAAGAGAGCATAGTCAGAGATTTCATTGTAAGAGCTTTGAGAGAAGAATCACTATATTCTTTGTTCTTAAGTCAATACAAATCAAGGGGAGTAGGCTATTATGGAACTGCTCAAGGCTGAACTTCTTTAAAAACTCTCTGTTCTTTATTTATCTTTTCATATTATATCTAAATTACATCACTCATCGCTTACAATTAAGACTCGTTGTTGTTGGCTAATAGAGAGGTCAACATTTTGGGGCTTTCATTGAGAGCAAAAGTCATAAATTTTCTCTTTACTTCAAATTTAATCATAAACACAATGGTGGTACAAACTCGTAGAGGCATGGTCAATCAGGTAGATCCACCAGCAGTGCATCTTGCACTGCAGAATCTAGGAAATGCAAGGGTCCTACCAGTCACAAATCTTGAACAACCAATCACGCAACCACCAATCGTGGGTCATGGTGTGATGTATCCTTTGATGGAATCTCACTCAGTGTGTAAGAGACTGGAAATACCAGTTCAGCAGCCAATCTGGCTATTCCCAGTACTAGGATTCTGCCAGCAACAAATGTCCAAACAACCGTTGGAGATGACACTGAGATCCAGAAACTCCTTGATGCTCTTGGGCTCATGCAAGGCCATACTAATACTCTACATCATGATAAGGAAGAGCTCCGTGCTACAGTGAACCTTGCATGTGAAGAGCAAAGGCGTCTGTTTGCTGAATGGAAGGAGAAAGAGGTGGAAACATTGAGGGCTCAACAAGCAGCCATTGACGACCGAACAAGACAGGCCACCATACTGATACAAAGAGCCTACAAAGTTACTAATCAGCAACGTGCGACCAGCATCCCGCTGGGCGAGTCAGACGAAGATCCAATTGGGAACGCTTCCCAAACTCTGAACGGTCAGCCGTCCAATGCCCAGTCATAGGCTCCACCTGTGGGCCAAGTGGATGCGGCCAGACCTTATCTAGTGATTCGTCAGCAGGAGTTATACATAATAACTCCACCCAGACTAATGGTTCCAGCCAAGTGATTGGCCAAACCAACCAGCCATTGAGACAACCTAATGCATATGTATTTAGTAGACTAGGAACAACTCATGATCTTAGGGATGATCTGAACAGAAGGAGAGGGTTAGACGAACAACATGTCTCGCTAGCCACTCAACCCGGGACCCATGCTCAAAATCCAGCTCAAAGAGATCCTGACGTGACCCTGGTTGGCCAAGAGGCCGAGTAAGTTCAACCATCCGTGAAGGCACAGTTGGATGAACTAAAAAATATGTTCCAAGGTCTGGCCAGTCAGAAGAACAACGATCTTGAGTTAGACTGAGCACGTGGATCCCCTTTTACTCTAGAGATCAATGTTCTAGAGTTGCCCCGCAAGTTCAAGATGCCGACCTGGAAGATGTATACTGGGAAAGAAGATCCCTTATGACAGCTCAAATATTTTGAAACGCAAATGGACCTACAAGGAATACGAGGAGATGTATGTTGCAGATTTTTTCCTGCCACACTCTCAGAAGCCGCCAATTAATGGAAATTCAAGTTGACATCAAGAGAGAAAGACCAGTCGATTATATGAGTGACTTCCTCGATCGCGCAAATTGTTTTAAAAAGCTCGAAGAGGCCATTCAGCGAGCAGAAGTCAAGCTTAAGCCAGGCCAGTCACAAGTTCCCTCTGCTGGAACATCTGTTCAGCTCCCCCAGTACCCAAGAAATTCAAGCTCGGGCGGTAAAAGGTCTAACAACAACAACAAGAAAGGAAATGGGAAAAAGGGAAAGTTCACTGGCAATGCCGACAGGCCCCTAAGGAAAATCCTTCCAAATTCATCGCTTTCTCTCTCTTGACTGAGGATTTGGAGACCATCTACATGGCCACTCAGTCAGTAGCTCTGTACAAGAAACCTTCTCCCATGAAAAAGGACACAAGTAAGAGGGACATGTCCAATTTTTGACATTTTTATGGAGATTATGGCCATGACACCAACGAATGCAACAATTTGAAGTGAGAAATTAAATTTTTGATTAGAAAGAATAACCCACACCTGGAAAAATATGTTAAGACCGATCAAAATCAGAGGGCCGCTCAGACAGAAAATAATCAAGATTTACTGCCACCACCGGTGGATGGGCATTTACAAGTCATTATTAGAGGCTCGCACATAGCTAGAGTTTCAGGCAAAGCCTGGGAAAGGTATGCCGGAACCTTATAGCACGAGCAAAAAGAAGTGGTCCTGACCGTCGAAGAAAGGAAGCCAAAATTACCATGGGTAGGGGAACCCACCATAACGTTCAATGAAGAGGATTCTGTCAAAGTTAATTTCCCGCACAATGATCCGTTTGTCGTGGAAGTACAGATAGCCAACAAAACGGCCTGAACTATGATAGATAATGGAGCCTCTGCAAATATCTTGTTCAAAATACCATATGAAAAAATAGGGCTCCAACTCAAAGATTTAACCCCCTTTCTTCAGCTCGTATACAGTTTCTCCGGCCAGACTGTCGCACCTCTAGAGAAAATTTGCCTACCGCTCACTGTTGGACAAGCTCCGAAGAGCATAACCGTAATGGCACAATTTTTGATATTGGATGTTCCATCAGCCTTCAATGTCATGTTGGGCCGAACAGCCTTATATGACCTTAAAGCTGTCACATCAATATTTCATTCGTGCCTTAAGTTTCCAACGAAGAATGGGGTCGGATGCCTGAGAGGAAATTAACAAGTTACACAGAAATGTTACAATCTTGCCCTGAACAAGGCTAAAAAGGAAGTATCCTCTAGTCAGAGTTTGGGAAAGGGAAAATACATTGCCAAATAGGGAACCGCCCAAGGCGGGGATGAAGATGTGGATCCCCGACTTTGGGAACCGAATACATATGTTGGGCCAGTGGAAGAACTAAAAGAGATTAGAATCGACTCAAATGTTCGGAACAGGAAACTCAAAATTGGAAAAGGTTTGCTACTCAAAGTAAAATCAGCATTGATAAAAATTTTAAGAGCAAACCTAGACATTTTTGCATGGTCGGAATTGATCCTTCTATAATTTCACACGCCTTGAATATTGATCCTAATTTCTATTCTGTTCAACAAAAAAGAAGATTGTTAGATAAAGAACGGGCCCTAGCCCTAAAAGAAGAGGTAGAAAAGTTGGGCAACAATAATTTCATAATTGAAGCTTTCTACCTGGCCTGGGTGGCTAATCCCATACTAGTGCCCAAGCCAAACAAAAAATGGCGAGTGTGTATTGACTTCACCGACCTCAATAAGGCGTGCCCCGAGGACTGCTTTGCACTTCCAAGAATAGATCAACTTGTGGATGCAGCAGCAGGACACGAGATATTAAGCTTCATTGATGCCTATTTAGGATACAATAAAATCAAGATGCATCCACCAGACCAAGAACATACAATTTTCTAAACAGATATGGGTCTGTACTGTTATAAATTCATGCCATTTGGTCTCAAGAATGCCGAGGCTACATACCAAAGATTGGTAAATAAAATGTTCAAAGACCAGATCGGACGAAATATGGAAGTTTACGTGGATGACATGCTCGTTGAATCCAGGAAGGTTGGGGGGCATATAAATGACCTGGACGAATGCTTCAAAGTCCCTAAGAATCAAAACATGAAACTCAAACCCTTAAAGTGCTCCTTTAGAGTCAACTTGGGTAAGTTTCTGGGCTTTATAGTCAATGTCGGAGGAATTGAAGCCAATCCAGAGAAAATTCAAGCCCTCCTGGATATGAAATCGCCAACAAAAACCAAGGAAGTTCAAAGTCTAACTGGTCGGATTACTGCACTTAGTAGATTTGTTTTAAAGTAAACAGAGTGTGTTTCATTCTTCAACATCCTGCGAGGAAATAAGAAATTTGAATGGACGGAATAATGTGAAAAAGCCTTTCAAGAGCTAAAAATGCAACTCACAAAACCTCTTATACTCTCAAAACCTCTGGATGGAGAAGAATTAGGAATATACCTGACTGTCACGGAACATGCAGTAAGTGTCGTACTGATCAGGGAAGAGAACAACATCCAACGCCTGGTCTACTACATCAGCAAAACACTCATTAAAGCTAAAGGTCAGTAACCATTGATAGAAAAGCTCACGTATTGCCTTCTCCTAGCAACAAGAAAGCTATGGCCCTACTTTCAAGCTCATCTTGTTTGGGTATACACTGACCAACCATTACATCAAGTATTGCAAAAACTGGATGCCTTTGGATGGTTCCTCAAATGGGTAGTAGAGTTGGGCCCATATGAAATTATCTTTCAGCCCTGAACAACGATTAAGGGTCAGGCATTTCAGAAAGTAACCCAGAGCCAGTACAAGTACCTCAGCCGAGCAATAGTAAAGACAAGCCAACCTAGAAGCTACATCTAGACGGGTCAACTACGGATCAACTGTCTGGCACAGGAATTGCTCTTGTCAAACTTGGGGGGTAACACCTGCACGCTGCATTCAAATTTGGATTTAAGGTATCCAATAATGAGGCTAAATAAGCTCTTATTGCTGGCCTAAGACTTGCTCGGGAGATGCAATTCGAACACATGGAGATCTGCAGTGACTCATAGTTAGTGGTAAATCATTTATTTGAGGAGTACAAGGCTCGGGGGGAGAAGATGATAGCATATCTAAGCAAAATACACGACCTGCTTGAACAATTCAAAAACTATGCTCTCAAGCAGATTCCAAGAGAAGAAAACACAAATGCTGATGCAGTAGCCCGACTTGCGAGCAACACCATAAATGATAAAGCAAATCTGATTCCCATCTAATTTCTTGAAAAACCCAGTATCATCAGCACAGAGGAGATTGAAATGATTGATAGATCCCCAAACTGGATGACGCCAATAGCAGCCTACCTCAACACTTGGGAACAACCATATAACAGAAACGAAGCTCAAAAATGAGGAGAAAGGCTGCGCGGTACATCATTGTAGAGGGAGTTATGTAAAGAAGAGGATTCTCCATGCCACTACTTAGGTGTGTTACACAAGAAGAAGCTGCACGACTTTTATCAGAGGTACATGATGGATTCTGCGGCAACCATGTAGATGGGCAAAGTTTGTCCAAGAAAATTCTAAGACAAGGTTATTTTTGGCCAACCATGATTGAAGACTCCAAGGTCTATGTTAAGAAATGTGATAAATGCCAGAGATTTTCAAAGATACCTCGTGCACCGCCCAACGAACTAACTCAGATGCAAAGTCCTTGGCCTTTTGCCATATGGTGAGTTGACCTAATCGGAAAGTTACCCAAGGGCAAAGGCAGAGTGTAGTACGCAGTGGTTGCAGTCGACTATTTCACCAAATGGACGAAAGTCGAGCCACTTACAACCATCACATCCAATAAAGTACAAGACTTCATTGTGAAGAACTTAATTTTCCAATTCAGATTACCGTATAAGATAGTCTCGAACAATGGCAAGTAGTTTGACAGTTAGTCTTTCACCGATTTCTGTGCGAACCATGGGATCATAAAAAGTTTCTCAGCACTGGTACATCCTTAACCAAATGGTCAAGTCGAAGCTGTCAACAAGACACTCAAAGACACCCTACAGAAGAGACTTGAAGATGCTAAAGGAAATTGGCCGGAGGAACTCCCTGAAGTATTATGGTCGTACCGTGCAACTAAGAAAACAGCAACCGGACAAACTCCATTTGCCATGACATATTTATATGAAGCTATGCTGCCTGTAGAACTCGAACCACCATCCCACTGAAGATTGACATATAACCAAGAGGCCAATCATACACTCCTCACAAAATCACTTGATTAAGTTGAAAAAAAATGAACCACAGTAAACTGAAACTGATAGCCCATCAATAAAAGGTAGCTCGATATTTTAACAAATAAGTAAGAGCACGAAAATTCTTTGTGGGAGATATGGTCCTAAGAAGAGTATTTTTGAACGCCAAAGATAGTACGACAGGTGTGCTCGGACCAAACTCGGAAGGGCCATATCAAGTGGTCAATGTTCTAGAATTGGGAGCATACAAACTGGGTAAGTATGACGAAAAAATGCAACTCGTTCTAGTACCAAGGTATTGGAATGAGAAACACTTAACAAAATACTACTAGTAAAAGTACAAGGTTGGATGACCATATCAAGTAAAAAACAAAAAAATATTTACTCTTAAGTGAACGGTCTTCTGGGCAGACCACGCCTAAAGGTTCGGATAAATTTACGAAGTACTCAGGTTAGATGACCACTTATATTATCTACAATTTGTTCTCTTTATGCTAACCTAAAGATCAGACTAGATAAACATAATAGCTTCAATGTAAGTTACTAAGGTAACAGATATATTTCCGACCAATAAATGAATAAAGATGTTTATTTAAATTCAAATTGAGTCAAGTTCATTAGCATGTTACAAATTTACCATCTAGTGCGTACAAAAGGTCTAGTCGTACCAAAAACCCTGAACAACCCAAAAAAAGAATACTTGTGAAAAACAAGTGACTAAGAGTCAAAAGTCTGCTTGGTCACTTGGGGGCACCTATACCTGTACAAAGCATTTGGTAAAAAAAAAAAACAAAACAAACACAATTGCACAATGATCATAAACAAGGGATGAAATTCATTAAGAGTAACAAAAGCAATCAAACCCGAGATTAAAGGCTGCCTGGTCAGCCAGTTATTCAGAAAATGAAAACTAATATTCCAAGTTTAAAGACTGCTTGGCCGGTCACCTTGTCTCAAAAGAAGTCCTACTGGCCGAACATACATAAAAAAAAAGATAGTAAAAGGAAAGCAATTATACAGTAGGAGTCCCAGGCTCCTTGTACGGCTCAACTGGGTCTGAAGGGGCCGAAGGATCATCATTCTGGGCGGAAGGAGCCTCAACACTCTTATCGGTAAGAGAGGTGGAAGTGGTTGCCTTGGGATTCCAATAGGCCACCTGAGCAGCGTAGTAGTCAAGAAACATGTCTTTGGAAGCGCCAAGATATTCAAAGTTTGCCTTGGTATTGGCCTTCCAAAAGTCATAAAAAATATCGAGACTAGCTGTCTCCAAGGCATTCACCTTTTCCCCATGCCTCACCACCTCGAACTTCTGGTTCTTAACCTTAGCCTCAAGTTCCTCCTCCTTAGCCTTCTTCTAATCCTCCAACTTGTGGAGAAGAGTCCGGAGACCCTCTCTTTCGTCTTGAAGACTGGCAATGTCCCGAGATCGAGAAGCATTGTCTGCCTCGAGCTGCTCTGTTGACGACATCTCCTGCAGTTCCCTGGTCATCTCGGCAACTTTGGTCTCAGCAACTAGGAGTTTCTTGTTGACTTCTCCCATTTTCGCCCGCATAGTCTCAAGCTGAATCTGTGCATCTTCAGCCTCCTTTATGGCCAAGTCCGCATCCCTTTGTAGTGTGTTGAAGTGGTAAGATTCTTCACAGCAATTGACTTAGCTTGGGAATAGGCGTATGCCATCTTCAAACCAGTCAAAGGCATTGAAACCCAAACTAGTTAAAGAGAAATGAAAGAAAAATATTAGAAAGAACTTACCCGCGAAAGCTCCTTCAAGACTCCTCCCAAGACCAGCTCCAAGGATAAGTCGTTGTCTGCCCCAGTCAGTTGTTCGTTCACCTCTGGGATCGACCAGCTCACATAATGGTTGAGCATGTCTTTGCCTCTCTTGGCTTCTGAGCACAATACCAAAGGTGGGGCAGGAGCCTTAACTTGTTTAGATCTGCTTCTGACCAGCTCGGATCCACCTTTCACCTGCTCAGGTCCATCTGAACTCTCTCCTCGGCAACTTTTGGACATAGTGACTTTCAAGGCAGGAGGGTCCACAGAAGGTTGTTCCTCAGAGAGATCAATGACCTCTTGAGCTGGTGCTTTCTCTTCAGAAAGAGTCTCGCCGCCTTTGGACTTCTTGGCCGAAGGGGACAAGCCCGAGCTTCGCCCTCCTCTTTTCTTCAGGGCCTCAATCATCTTCTGAGACATTTTTGCCCGGAATAAAAACAAAATTGTTAGAAGAAGGTATAAAATATATGAAGGCATGAAAATCAAGAAAAATAAATGCAATATGAAGTACTCTACATGTTGGCAAGAGCATCTGCCTAAATGAGCACAGATGGGGCATCATCATTCGAAGAGTCTTCTTGCTCCTCTAGGATGGCTTTTCCCTTTCCCTCTACAGGGGTTGATGGCCGAGCAGGTACACCAGGCTCCCTAATCTGGATAGTATGTTCTATGGGCCTCTGCTCGGTCTGGAAGGTTTTCTTCTTCTTAAGCGGCTTCTCCTGCTCTAAATATTCTTCAGCCTCCTTCTCCTGCTAAGAATATTCTTGAGCATACTACTTGGCTCTACCATCACCCTTCAACTTAGCCTCATGCTTAAGTTGAATAAGCTCGTTCTCTTGCTCATCTCCCTCAGCCCGGCCAGCCCTGGACTTCTTCTTCCTCCCCTTCATAGCCTGGGGTATAAAATTTCCCAGATAAAGCTTGTACTTCACAAAATTGTCTTCCGAGGTCAAAAAAGTGATATTCCGAGCAACATCCGGTAGTTGGAGAATCTTTTGAGCCCTGTCAATAAGAGCCAATGTCAACGGTGGAAGACAGTACACTGAGATCTGTTGAAACCGAGTATAGGTTGTATCCATGCCTTCCACGAAGTAGTACTCGTCAACAAAACCCCCGATCTTGCTAACCTTCGTGTCCACGGTGCTCGTCAGCCACTTGCAGTTCAGCTGAGAGAAGTAGAAGTACCCCGACCTACTCTGCTTAGGGGTGGACTTCAAATCAAAAAGCCAGATGACCTCGTGCGGGGACAGCACACCCCATCCTTAAATGGCGTAGAGGACGAACAGGGTAGATAGGTATTTAATACCCTTGGGAGTGAACTGGGTCGGATAAAGGCAAAAATAATTCGTAACCCTCTTGCAGTACGGTTGCAAAGGCAACATCACCCCTTGGTTAGTGTGGGCACCCGACCAAGCACAGAACCCTTTCTTTGGGTTAGTTGTTCGGTGATTTGAAGAAGGGAGGTAAAATTTAAGTCCACCCAGATACCCAGCTTTACCCAGGCCCCTCATGCGCCCCTCACTTATTTTGGATGGAGGGCACACCCATCTAGCCCCTAAAGCACTTTTCCTCCTGTGGGGGACCGCCTCGGTAAACTCCTCAGTGACATTGTCTTCCCCCTTGACTAAGACGTCAGCCTCCGCGGATACTGGCCCCAAACCTCATTATACCCTCCAAAATTTTGTGGTTCAGCCACTCCTTCCTCCTCAGCTTCGGAAGGGCTATCAGGACAGACATCGTCCTACTCCTCTATCTCTTGGACCTCAATGTCCCCCTCATGATCCTCCTCCTCCATAGTTGGCAGATCCTACTCGGCAGTTGGCAACGTGGCAAGCTGGACCCCGTGAGGGTCAGATGCATTGACTTTCTGCATCATCTGCTTTGTGCGGGCCATCATCCTTCTCTTGGATGGATACTGATGTGTGTGCCATACAACAGTAACAGCAGGGACAACTATTGGGATGCCCAAGTTACCAGAACTTGGCCGACCAATAGGAAGAGTATTAACAACACCTGGTTGGACAATATACGTCCAGTTGGATGAAAGGTAACGTCTCAACCCCTTCTTTAGCTCTCAAATGAAGTAACCGTACCATTCTCCTGTGATCTGCACAGGGTAAGAGTGGGGTTGAACTTCGGGTTCTAGAGTAGGAGAACAATCACTACTCACTTCCCAATCCTCAAAGCTCGAGTAGAAAGTTCGTCACTCAAAGAGGACGGACTGGCACGAAGACGAGGTTGATCCTCACATAGAAGTTGAAGTAAATCCTAGTCAATTTGGTGTTTGCCTCCCCAAAACTCACCAGGGTTCATCTACAAAAGAAAACAAACGAGATGAGTGTTTGGTAGGGATATCAAACAATAAACAGGTAAATATGCCAACCAGGATTACTCAACAAATAAAATTGAGGAAAAACGCACAAAAATTAAGTCATAATCCAGGAGTTTTAAATTTTTGCGTTAAGGGTTAAATTTCAAGAAGTTTCGAATGAGCAAGGTGAAAATCGAACATTGGGAGATTAAAGAATGTCATAAATAACGAAGCCGTATGAACTATTAGAGAGAAAACTACAAAGTTTTGAGCATAGATTTTCTATGTATCTTCCACAACAAGTCAAGAACAAATGTATTTTCTAAAATGGAAATCGAAAAATAAAGATAAAAGAGAAAAAGATTGGAAACTTACTCACTGTTTGAAGCCTAAACGTAGTCCAAACGAGGCTTCTCGGATAGCTCTACTAGAAATCTCACGACAGACTCGAAGAAAATTCCTTTTTGTTCTAAGTTGGTTTTGTGGAGAAAATGGTGAAAGTAGTTTTTGAAAATCTTCAACTCTATTTATAGGAAAATTCGTGAAAAAGGGTAATCATTTCAAAATCCCTCAGACGCTTTGATTTCCTCCAAAAAGTAAATATTGGGAATTAAAAGTAATCAAGTGCCTCAAGGGAATAATTGTCTAAAGCGTGCAAAGGAAACCGTGTCTTGAGGCATTAATTAGTGAGAGCATTAATTAGCCAAAAATCAAAGAGATGACTGGTCACACTCACATCAAATCACGAACAGACGCACCCAACACGTGTCTTCCATTCAAATGGAAAAGTAGCTCGAATAAAGTCTACATGCAACTTCAAAATTCCCGTACAGACTTGGGGGGCAAATATTATCACAATTTTTGCACTTTGACGTGGCATCACATGCTGGTGACACGTGGAAATGATTCCCCATATCTGCATGAAGGAGATGTTCCAAGCAGAGCACCGTGTATACCTGTCCGGATGAGGTCCTCCCAGCCGAAAAGTGGAAACCCGAATAGCATACCAAGAATTAGCAATTTCAGCACTTGCATCGTGAAGCACAAGAGCCATCCCTATAAATTTGGGATTGTATCACAGAGATATGGCAAGCTGTCAAAATCCCACAATCAGTATACTCTATATATGTAATATGTAATCTGACCAATTATAGAAATTATAAGAAAAGGGAAACCTTCCCTCAAGCATGTAGCCCTATAAAATAGTGATCCATTCTCACTGGAAAAGGGTAAAAAAAGAATTATCATAGAGAGCATACTCAGAGATTTCATTGTAAGAGCTTTGAGAGAATAATCACTGTATTCTTTGTTCTTAAGTCAATACAAATCAAGGGGAGTAGGCTACTACCAAACTGCTCGGGGCCGAACCTCTTTAAAAACTCTATGTTCTTTATTTATCTTTTCATATTATATCTAAATTATATCACTTATCTCTTACAATTAAGAGTCATTATCGTTGGCTAAAGGGAGGTTAATAAGATTACTAAAGGTGTAATGGGATCTAATATAGCACCCTTAAGGTTACAAATTATGAATAAAGTAGGTAGATCCCTAATGAGAGAGAGGAATAGCCTTATAAATGTCTGAGAGAGGAAGAGAGGGAGAGAGAGAGCCCTTGGGCGCGTGTAGCAGAGAGAGAAAGAAAGTCTAGGGTTCTTGACTTAGATTAATTTGGAGGCTAAGGATTGGGCTTAGTGACTTGGTTTGCTAGGTTAGAGTTAAGGCCTTTATATAGGAATCCTAAAACCCTAATTTACAATAAAACCCTTAAATATTTACATATTAAATTTATTAAATACAAAAGACTAAATTTCCCCTTAAAAGTTGATATTTTCCATCAGTTTGTTGGACCATTAAGGGCCCAATTTGAAGGTAGCTTGTTTTCCACAATTTATTCAGTACATAGAGTCCTCTCAGGTTAATCCTAGCCGCACATAGACCTACAGGGGAGGTCTGGCCAGCCCTGATCCTGCAAGGTCACTCCTGGCCGGCCATGGTCCTGCCAAGACCTGGCAGGTCATGTGCCTACAAGGATCCTGCAAGTACTATGGCTTTACCAAGAGGAGGCCAGCCTTTTTCAAGTTAATGAAAGCTTTGTATACCATTTCCTTGTAGAGGCCAGGTTCCCATGATCGAACGAAAGCTCCCTTGGTGCGATAGTCACTTTTTAATCGACTAGCTTGTGCCCAGATATTTGCCAGCCTATATGCTCACTATGGCTAGCATATAGGCTTCTCTTGGTCGGTCAGGGATGTTTGCACAGCTCCTTGAGGGCTTGTTTCACTCTATTCGATTGCTACTTTATAGTTTTGCTATATCTTGCATAGAGGCCCTGTTTTGTTATTGGCAGGGTTGTACTCCACCTACACTCTATCTTTGCCTTACGTGGACATGCCACGTCAAGTGGAAAAAAATTGGGATGAAATTTGCCCGCAAGTCTCTACTCAAACATCTGGTCGGATAGGGACTTTCTAGCTCTCGTCTTGTCTATAGTAATCTCTGTTTAGCAGCCTTGTCTAGCCAAGTGTAGGCTTTTTGCATGGCATGCTTTTGGATCTTTTATCTTCTTTTTCTATATACATCTGATCTTCTCTTCTAGGGTATCTCTTTTTTGTACCTGCCATTAACAAGTTTCAAGCTTTTTAAGCTTTTGGAAACTTTTTGATTCTCATGTTAGTTTGTAATCCCTTTGGTATATTGATACTCATGATAGTTTTGGAATGTTTAGTGTGTGAATTTTTGATGGAAAAGATTTGACTCTGCCTTTGTTATGATTCTTGACTCTTTTATTCATAAAGAATACAAGGCACATATTTGAGTTTTGAAAGAAAAACACACATTGGCATTCAAAACTTACCTTGGCCAGCCTGGGAGGTCTTCTTGGAAACATGGGTGAACCTAAGGCTTAATCATGGGAGTCGGCCAGCTTTAGGGTTTTACCCTATAAAGCTTGTCTGTTCATGCGTGGGTTTAGTGGCACTGGCTGATTCCTGGCTGCGTCATGGCACCGTTGCTGACCCTTTCAAGGCTTGAGAACCTTGAGCATCACAGGCCTTAGTTCTGAGGGGTTGTCATTGTTTTGTCCTCTTTTTACTTCAAAAAGAATTCGACTCTATAGGCATATATAACCTTAAACTCAGACGTGGTTTCCTTAGAAACTCTGTATGAAACTTAATGGCGAGTCTATTATGGTCGGATGTTCAACTTAAGACTTAACATGGCTTGGAACCTATAAGGAATTCTACCATAGTCATAGTCCGGTACGTGGCCCCTATAGGAGCTCTGTCCGGTTCTTTTTTGACTATATGGTTCTTACAGGGCCTTGGCTTCATACATGTGAGCTGATCTCATATCTGACCTTAATGCTTTCATGTTCTTTCTTTGGCCTATCGGCCCTCTATTTTTGAACACTACTATTGTTTAGCCTTAAAACCTTTTATGACGGACATATGATCATCCTAGCTATCTTCTTATGGCTTTAACATGTAAGGGTCTGGATTTATTTTGTTAAGTCAAAGTATACTTGCATGACTTAGAGGCAAGTTTAGTAGCTTATTCTAACTGTTAAAATTTCTCTACATAAGCTCTTTGTGCTCGTTTGATGCCTTCTATGATATGGGTGCCTCCCAAGCGACCATAAGTTTAGTCGCTTATGCTAGTGAGAGTGCTTACCGAGATGTTTGCAATTTTAGTGTTTTGGTAAAAGTTCCAACTCCAAGTTGGCAGATCTCTGATGAGAGAGAAGAATAGGCTTAGAGGCGTGTCAGAGATATAGTGAGATGAGCCTTTTGGGCATGTGCATGAGAGAGAGAGAGAGAGAGAGAGAGAGAGAGAGAGAGAGAGAGAGAGAGAGAGAGAGAGAGAGAGATAAGGGTTTTAGACTTAAAGTTATTTGGAGGCTAGAATTAGGCTTAGTGACTTAGGTTTTCTAGGGTAGAATTAAGGCCTTTATGTAGGAAGCCTAAAACCCTAATTTACAATGAAACCTTTAGATATTTACGTATTAAATTTATTAAATACAAAAGACTAAATTTCCCCTTCAATGTAGATATTTTCATTAGTTTGTTGGGTTGTTAACGATCCAATTTACAGGTAGCTTGCTTTCCACATTTAAGGAGGTACATAGAGTCCTTCCAGGTTAACCCTGGTTGCCCATAGACCTACAGGGGAGGTCTTATTGGCCAAGGCCTACAAGTTGAGGTCTTGCCAGCCATGCTCCTACCACAACTTGGCAGGTCATGTGTGTGCTAGGATCCTGTAGGTCATGTGTGTGCTAGGATCCTTCACGTCACTATAGCCTTACCAAGAGGAGGTCAGACTTTTGATGTGGAGGCCTGCCTTTTACAAGTTGATGATAACTTTGTAAACTGTTTCCTTGTAGAGGCCAGGTTCCTTTGGTCGAACAGAAGCTCCCTTGGTCCGAAAGTTACTTTTTGGTCAGCCAACTTATGCCCAGATCTTGGCCGACCTATATGCTCACCCTCGCTAGCCTATAGGCTTCTCTTGGCTGGTTAGGGATGTTAGTATAGCCCTTTGAGGGCTCGCTTCAATACATTCGGTTGCTACTTGACGATTTTACTATATCTTGCATGGAGACCCTATTCTGCTACTTGCAAGGCTATACTCCACGTGTACTCTGTCTTTGCCTTACGTGGACATTGTTGGGTTTTATGCCCTAAATAAAACCCATTTCAATATAATCAGATTTACTTATTAATAAGGATCAGAAATAACATTTTATGTTGCATGGTTCACATGATTTATTTCATGATTATATATATATATATATATAATGTGTGAATTCTTTTTAAGTCCAGAACATATCAATTTGTTAAAGATAATAGTGTTGTCAGTACAGTGGAATATAATCTTGATTATATGTTCGAAAGTTTATTCCCTGATTTGTCAGAACACTGGATTTAGACTGACATGGTATAATTAGCGATAGGTATTCTTACACCTTGGAAAAGTGTTATGTCCTTTCCAGGACATTGGCAAAGTTTACCAGTATCGGATGTATGGAGTATACATCGGAAGGGACCGATATTGAACTTTGATTAGATATATTAGAATTTACCGTAATATCTCTTCAATTCAATATCACCTGTTGATCCTAGATCAAATGATCTTAATCCTGATATGATTAGGTTCAATCTCAAGAGTGTTATTCGTGTTCTTTGATTTGTTAGTTAAGCCTACTTTTGGGTCAGGGTGATACGTACATTTTGGGAACACGGTAGTGCAATTGAGTGGGAGCGCTAACATAAATATGGAATCTATAGCTTCTATCTGGCGAATAGAAAGTAAAGAGCTTAACCAAACGAAAATAAATGGTGGAGTACTCGTTTCACTTAGCTGAAATATCATTTATACAGGGTTAACTATTTTAAGGATAAAATACATTGTAGGGTGTTACGGTAATTTAATCCCTTTACAGTGTACATCATATATATAGAGGATCATTGATCACATTAGGATTATAACAATGGATAACTAATAACGTGTCTATATCATGGAACATATAGAGCGTTCTACATGACTGAGAGTGCAATTCCAAGTTCTAAGAGTGGATTCAATAAGGAATTAATAAGTTAGGGAATTTACTTGGTAAATTCGGTTCGACTTATTGGAAGCTCGGTTATATAGACCCATGGTCCCCATACTAGTTGAGACCATACTGCTTGTAAGACTCAGTTAATTGATTTTAATTAATCAATTTTAATTCTAAAAGTTAGACTATGTCTACTTTATGAATTTTCACTAAGCAAGGACGAAATTGTAAAGAAAAGAGATTCTAGGTTTATTTATTAATTAAGATATTTTATATGTCTAAATTAATAAATATATTAAATGGCAATATTATTCAATAATTATTTTTAGTTATTAAATAATTAGAATTGGCATTTAAATGGTTAAATTGGAAAATTGGCATTTTTGAGAAAATGGGAATGAAAAATAACAAAATGGGAAAGTTGCAAAGTGAGGCCCAATTTCCTATTCTGGCCGCCCACTATGCAAAGCCCTTTACCATTTTATTTTTCCATTATTTTAATGCCACACAATTCTAACCTAAACCTAGAGGGCATTCTATAAATAGAAAGTAATGGCTTTAGGAAACAACACACATTTGCATCTCATTCTTTTCAGAGTGAATTCCTGAGCCGCCACCTTTTTCCTCTCTCTTTTCTTCTCTTCAATATTTCGAAATCCTTGAGCGAATGAGTAGTGCCCACACACATCAAGTGGTACCTCAATCATAGTATGTAAGACTATAGAAAATCAACCATCAAAGAAGGAGAGAAAGATGTCCAGATTCAGATCTTGATAATGCTCTGCTACAGAAAGGAATCAAGGGCTAGAGATTTAAATGGAAGGAGTCATTATATTCCGCTTCACCCAATGTAAGATTTTCTTAAACTCTTATGTGTTTATTTCATTGATTTAGAATTCATATTAGGATGTTAATAAAACATACTTGGTAGTAAATCTAGATCCTAGTAAAATAAATTCCAACAACTGGCACCAGAGCCATAGTGATGATTTACTTTCATGAAATATGAATTAAAACGATGTTTTGTGTTGATTTGGATGGTTTCATGTTGGTTTGTGTGCTTATGTGATGAATGTTTGTGTTGTACGAAGATTTTCCATGAAAAATATTTTTTCTATTTTTTAAAATATTTTATTTGGATTCCTTGTGAAAAATTAAGCAATTTTTATTTTTATGGAACTTAATTCCGATGAAAAACGAAGAAGGTATGAATTTAGGAAGATTGAAAATCATGGTTGCTCCATGCAGCCTATCCTGGCAACCCCTACAAATTGCGATTTTTGTGGATTTTTCCCCAAAAATCCAATTTTTTTATGGGATTGTTTCCCGAAATTCATTTTCCCAATTTTAAATATTTCCAATTTGAAATATCTCCAATTTTAAAATATTTTCAATTTGGAACTTTTCTAATTTTAAATATTTCCATTTTAGAATATTTCCTATTATGGTCAGATTTAAAAATTTGTTAACTTCTTTAATATTTATTTATTATGTAATTATAAGATTAGAAATTTTGATATTTAATATATTTTAAATTAAAAGATAACTTTGTCTTTTTATTTAAAATATTATATTAAAATTATCATATATGAGAAATTAAGTAATTAATAAATTTTAAATTAACATAGATATTTTTATAGATATACTTACCATAATATTTTCAAATTCAAAAATTTGTTATTTTATTAAACATTTATTATTTATAAATTATAAGTTTAAAAATGATATTTTTTTTATATATATCATTTTTTTTTCTTATTGGAAATTTATAAATCATATCTTAAATATTTAAATAACTTAAATATTTTGGAGAAATTTGAATATTGCTTAATTTGGATATTTTGATATATAATTATGGTAACTATTATTTATTTATTATTTTATTCCTAAAATAATAATTATCTCACCAAATCTATTTTAAAATTGGTTTATTTTATTAAATTATAAGATTTGAAAGTGATATTGAAGATTCTTTCTTTCAAATCATTGATCTTATTTGATATTTAATTTAATTTGATTCAAATAAACATAGATATTTTAAAATTAGTTTCCTTTATTTTTGATATTTTAAGGTTTGTTTTAACAACCCTAAAATTTCAAAATTTAATTGGTTAGTTTATGAATAATAATTTAATTATATTAATATCTTATTTCACATCTGTTACATGGACAATGTTTGTTTATTTTTATATTGTTTATTCAAAACTTTTTTAAACAAACCTATTATTTATTTGATCTAAATTGCTATGATTAACTTGTTGACAGATCCAATGATCTGATTTTAATCATAGTCTAATTGTCAATAGATCTTATAAATAATTTGTAACAGGTAAATTTTGTACTTCTTTCATCTGTGTAAACCTAGTAACATGATAGGGCCCATCCAAATATTTTGACCTGTGTGAGCCTATATGTTTGCTATTGGGCTTAGATGCATATAGGAAGCCCATTTAAGTTTTACTAAGTAAATGGACTAGGTTGCTAAAATCAAATTTGACATAAGTAAATTTATTTAGGCCGAATTAGATTTGGGCTTATTCAATAAATAACAATTGTTTATTTACATGTTAAATTCCTCTCTTTTGGGCCTTGTGTGAGAGTTGGGGGCCAATAGAAGTGGGTACGACATACTGAACCCAGCTCCCCGTCACATGAACTACCCCAATTGTGAAGACCCATTTGTCTTATTTAAATAATTGCATTAGGTTAATTATATTAGTCTAACCTAATTAAAATTGAATTAGCAACATAATTAACTTTTAAAATATATGAAATTTATTTTTCATTTTAATATTTTAAAGTTAATTTTAGAAAAACACTTAGTTAATGATATATATTCTAGATAGTTATTTCTAGTACTAGTTATTATTTCTAATATTAAATAGGAAAATATCATTGATTGTTAAACTAATTGTTTCATAATTAATTTTGGTACAATCTAAGTTTAGTATATTTTCCTAGTATTAAACTAGAATTAATAATTAAGTTTCCTCTATAGTTAATTATTTATTTCTTGAATTTAATACATTTAATTAAATTAAAAATTTCAATATCCAAGTTGATTTTCATCATGATACTTAAATATTGTTATTTTCATGTCATTTAATTAAAGTTGAAAATTATCTTAAGTTTGGAATCTTATTTCAGAATAACTTAAATTTGAATAATTTTCAAAATATACTTTTTATTTTATTTTATTAATCTTTTTCCCAAAATTTTGAAATTGCATTTCTTTAATGCAGAAATTTCGAATTTTATTTGAAAAATAGATTAAAGTTGAAAATTATTTATTCTAATTTTGGACCAACTTAAATCAATGATTTTTTAATTTAATGATTAATTAAAATAAATGAACTGAAATATATTATAATTAGAAATTGAATTAATTAGTCAATGAAAGTCTAGATAGATATTATCTGTTTTGCTTGAAGTATTTTTCTAGTGTATTTAATTAAATAGAAAATTAATACTTAAGTTGATTCTTAATCATGATACTATAATATTTGAAATTTTTCTTAAATATTTAATTAAATTAGAAAATTATATTTTTGTTGTAAATTAATTTTATTAATTAATTTTGGGCCAACATAAAATTAAGATAATTTTTCCAGGATTTATTTTTTATTTTATTTTTAAAGCATTTTCGAAAGTAGTATTCTTATACACTTCATTTTTCGAAATGCAATATATATTTATAGAAAATTAAATTTGAGATGTAAATTAATTTAAATTAATTTTGAAACAACTTAAATTGCATATTTTTCTAAATATTTATGGAAATTATTACTAAGATGGAAATAATTGACATTATTTTCATATCCATCTAAGTATAATTTATAAATATTACATTAAAATTTATATTTAGAATTTTTCATTCTAAATTGGAAATTTTAATTAAATAAATATATATATTTAAAATAAATAAATTAAAATAAGTTTCAGAAGAAAATACAACTTTCATTAAATAATGAGTTTTATTATTAAGATATTCGATCTCCATCGTTGGTTTTACATAGCTATTGTTTTAGTGAGTAATCCTCCCTAATGGAGGAACGTTCATTAGCAAGTTAGCACCGTTTAATCGCGAAAGATAAGTATATTTGTAAGTGTTTTATATGGTATTGTAAGACTATGGAAATTCAGCACCAAAAAGAAGGAGAAAAGAAGATCCAGATTCAGATCTTGATAATGCTCTGCTACAGAAAGGAATCAAGGGCTAGAGATCTGAATGGAAGGAGTCATAATATTCCGCTGCACCCACTGTAAGGTTTTCTAAACTTTATATGTGTTTATTTCATTGTTTTAGAATTCATATTAGGATGTTAATCAAACATACTTGGTAGTAAATCTAGATCCTGGTAAAATATTTCCAACAAAAACAAGTTGTGCATTACAATCAATCTTTTGTCTTGATCTTCAGATCAAGTGTAGTATATTTGAATCCATCCATATTTCTGGAACCAGGTTCATAAAACTTATGAAACATCCTTAACTATATGCTTTACTCATCAAGGGATACTGAAATCCTTACTGCTTATTAAGTTCATCTGAACAAACAGAAGACATATCTCTCAAATTTTAAAATTTGGAATTGAGATAATCTGTAGAATTTTCTTCAGTAAAATAACTTTCTGGTAATTTTTAATTTACAAAGTTATATATATATCTTCTCTGATGGAGCTTGAATTATTATAGATGGGTTTTTGCACTCTTCTACAATAACTCCTCCACCCCCAGAGCAACCACCTTCTCAAAATTCTTAATGAGTGGGTGTGGATATTATGATTAATAATGTATAGTTCCTTAATATCTAACATATAGGTCACTTTCATAAATCTTTCTCGATTGTCCCCTAATGTTCTTTATTTGATTACATCTCAGATGGCTCCCACTCAATGCTAGATGTCTGGTTAAAAGAAAGCTTTGTAACCCCTTATTATTGTTTTGAGGGATATCTCGTTGTGACTTATTGTCTTAGTCTGAAATTGTAAGTTTCTTTAAGACTAGGTCATCAACACAGCAGTCTAGTATTTGAAGTGTAAAATACTTGCTAGAGATTAAGCAATCAAATTAAGATACCATAAAATATTATGAGGATTAGAAATCTTGACTCAAGTCATTCGAATAGACTATGCAAGAATTATTCTATCTTATTCTCATATTTCTGATAATTTATTTCTATCCACGTGAATGGTTAGATTTGTTTTATCAGTGTTGTTCTTAAGTTCCTATCACAAGTGTCAACCAAATGAAGATTGGTAAAAAATTTTAATATTCTCCCACTCAATTAAGGTAGTGTGATACATTATCAAAGAACTTTATTGGTATCATTATTTATTAAAACAGTAAATCTAAACTGGAACATATAATCAAGATCAATGATTTATTCTGATAATAGCTAATTTATTATATTACTTCCATGTTTAAACTTATGTGTCACAAAGAGTACTGTGGAATAAAGTCTACCCCTAAGTATATAGAGATTATGATCCACCCCTAAAGGTTGTATTACTCATAGTTCTCTAAGTGTTATAGAGATAATGTGGAGTTGAATATAATCCAGAGTTCATTAGATATAAAAGATCGTTGAACTGTATATTATTCTTAACTTTTTCTCCACCCCTATCACATCAAAAGATCTTTTTATTAAACAAATTCTTAATAACTGTTTTAGAATTAACAATTATTCATAAACAAAGAAATAATTTCTAGTGTTTATGTAGTAATAACTCTTGTAAAGAGTTTAAATAACTATAGAATTTGTATCAATAATAAAAACACATACACATACAAACATAATAAATATAATAATTGGTAATTGATTTATAAGATAAAGTAATGAAGCTCAACTCATAGATTGCAATTTATTTGTAAAAAAAAATATGATAAATTAAAAACAATTGTTTGCAATATTATGAGAGCAGGAAATAAAATCCCAAACATGAAATCCAAATTGTTTTAAAATTGAAACAATTAATTCAAAAGTAAATAAATAAATGAGCTTCTTCTTTATCTTTGACGAATCCTTCCCTTTATCCAGCTTTCACATCCAACTTGCTAAGACAACATCTGAGTTTAAGAAGCTTGACCTATAAGAAGAAAAATAAACAAGGTTAGTAGTCCAGAATTAATAATCCAAATGGATAATAATTCACTAAAACACATCAGTTTATAGAAAGAAATACCTTGTTTCTTTGCAAGAAGCTGAGGACATTGGGGTTTCCAATGGCCTTTCTCATTGCAGTAGAAACATTTTCCATTTGGTGTATCACCAGAAGCAGCAACCTTTTTGTTCTTAGCTGTTTTCACAGCTTGAGCTCGCTTCTTGGTATTTTTCCACTTCCTCTTATTCTTGGGTTTGGAAGTAGAGGCAACGTGTGCCTTAGGATTACTCGTCCCATTACCATTTCCAAAATTCTGAGGTTTACTCCCTTTCTTCTTGGGTCCTCCAATCAAATTTTCATATGTCTGAAGGTCATTGACTAACGTGTGAAAGTCTTGTTCCTTCTTATTCATGACATAATTTGATGTATAAGGCAGAAAAGGTGGAGTCAGAATATTCAAGATAAGACTCACTTGAGTTGTCTGATCCATTTCAGCACCATGATTCTGGGCTTCCTGGAAATAACTTGCCATTTGGAGAAGATGATCACGCACATTCTGATGGGGTTCCATCCGTAAGTTGATGAATTTCTTAGTCGCGTCAAAGTGAGACTGGATAGATGCCATACCGAATAGCTCAGTTAACTGCGTCATTATTTCTGCAGCCGTGACAGTGTTAGCAAACCTTGTTTTCAAGGTGTCAACCATGCTGGAAAGCATAAAGTATCGAGCTTTGTTGTTAGCATTCTGCCAACGCTCGTACTTCTCTTTAACAGCTTTGGTTGCATTGTCACCCTACTGCTCAGAGACGACTACCAACACAAACAGGGAACTTTCACCTATGAGAGCAATATTAATGTTCTCTCTCCATTTAGGGAAGTTAGATCCATTTAGCTTATTTTCAGTTAACACTGGCAACATGGGATTCGACATGGCAATTCAGGATACTACAAGATAATAAATAGAAATCAATTATGGTTTAACACAAAATCTGATTCAGAAATTATTAGCACATAGCAAGTAGGAATGACAAGAGAAAATACTAAAAATACAATCCTAAATAATTTCCAAGGTTTTCAACAAACTGATATCAGTGTCCCGTTTAGGCGAGAGTCAAAGCTATCATCTATTGAATAGAGTTGTCAGCTCATCTAAAATGATAAACCTTCTAGCAACCTTTTATTCGATCGAAAAGAGAATCCGACGTTGTCCCGTTTAGGCGAGAGTCAAGGTCATTCTTATTTCATGAGCTTCCACCATTGTTTCATACGTTTGTAAGTCAAATACAGTCGCCACCATTAGGGTGATCAATACTAATATAAAACACTTACAAATATACTTATCTTTCGAGATTAAACGGCGCTAACTTGCTAATGAACGTTCCTCCATTAGGGAGGATTACTCACTAAAACAAAAGTTATGCAAAACCAACAATGGAGATGGAATGTCTTAACAATAATAAAGCTCATTATTTAAAATGTATTTTCTTCTATTATTTATTTATTTTAAATATATATATATATTCATTTAATTAAATTTTGAATTTAGAATAAAATTCTAAATAAGATTTAATTTAATATTAAGAAAATTAAAATTAGATGGTTAAGAAAATAAAATGAATTATTTCCATCTTAGTATTAATTTTCCAATAAATATTAAGAAAATTACTTAATTTAAGTTGTATTAATTTAAATTAATTGGCAACTTAAATTAAAACTTTCTATAAATATATTGTATTTCAAAAAAAAATTAAAGTATAAAATATACAATTTTCGAAATACATTAAAATAAATTAATCTTTACTAAAAAATACTTCAAGCAAGAATATTATCTATCTAGATTGTCTTGACTAATTAATTCAATTTCTAATAATAATATATTTTAGTTCCTTTATTTTAAATTAATCATTAAATGAAAAAATTATTGATTTAAGTTAATTCAAAATTAATTAAAATAATTAATTTACAACTTTAATCTATTTTTCAAGTTAAATTCAAAATCATCTTGCATAATCAAATGCAATTTCGAAAATACTGATTAACAAAATAAATAAAATATATTTTGAAAATTATTTAAATTTAAGCTGTAAAAAAAAATAGCAACGTAAAATAGTTTTCTATTTAATTAAATTTTTTGAAAATTACAATATTTAAGTATCATGATGAAAATCAACTTAGATATTTAATTTTCAATTTAATTAAATGTATTAAATTCAAGAAATAAATAATTAAGTATAGAGAAGACTCAATTATTAATTTCTAGTTTAATACTAGGAAAAATATCCTTAACTTGAATTGTACCAAAATTAATTATTAAACAATTAATTTCAAAATCAATGATACTTTCCTATTTTATTATTAGAAATAATAATTAGTACATAAATAACTATCTAGAAAATATCTTAATTTAACTAAGTATCTTTTCAAGATTTGGATAATATCTAATTTAAGTTCTTATAGAAAGAATCTATAATAAGCAACTTAAAAAGTTTCGAAATGAAATTTAATTAAATATCAAAATTAAGTAGTAACTACCTAATTTAAGGATATTCCATTTTAAGTTTAAAATCAACTTAAAAAATATCTTAAGAATCTTTAATAATCAGTTCCTAGAATTCCTAAACTTAATATTAAATTCAAAAGATATTCAAATTTAAGTTAATAAGGAAAATTAGTAATATCTAATTTATAACTTAAATAGGAATATTTAATGAAATAATAAAAGTAACTTTCAGAAAGAATCTAGTTAGTTAAAATTCTTTATTTAATTAAATACAAGAAAAATACAAATAGTTTATCTAGAAATAATATCTTAAACTAAGAGTGTTTTTCTTAAAAATATAACTTTAAAATATTAAAATGAAAAATAAATTTCATATATTTTTAAAGTTAATTATGTTGCTAATTAATTTTATTAGGTTAAACTAATTTAATTAACCTAGTACAGTTATTCAAATCAGGCAAATGGACCTTCACAATTGGGGTAGTTCATGTGAGGGGGAGCTGGGTTCAGTATGTCGTTACCCACTTCCATTGGCCCCCCATCTCTCACACAAGGCCCAAAAGAGAGGAATTTAACCTTAAAATGAATAACTGTTATTAATTGAATAGGTCCAAAAATGTAACACCCTAACTAACATAGGCGTATTACGTGATTTTTAAACATGCTGTGCATCTCGTTGCTAATCAACGAGTTTTATGGAAAACGTGATTAATTAAAATTTTTGCTTTTTAATTAAACTTGTAAAATATAATTACAAAAAGACTCGGGATCCCGATTACAAAATCATTTACAAAATTTAACTGTTTATACAAAATAAATGTCGCCTAGCGACTAGTTACAAAATCAGCCTCGCTGTCCCGAGGATCGTACTCTCCAGGCCTAACCGCCCCGACATGTACAATCTTCACAAGCTCGTTCACGGTCCATCAGCTTTAGCCTTGCCTTTACCTACACATAAACGTAGAACTGTGAGTCGATAGACTCAGTAAGAAAAGCATAATAATACTCATACATAAATCCCGGTCATGATCAGACGCCCATATCCCTGATCATAACCCTAACTGCCGTGTCCAACACGATACTGAGTCCCACTACTGCCGTGTCCAACACGATACTGAGTCACTACTGCCGTGTCCAACACGGTACTGAGTTCTGAACGTTCAAAGGGACGGTACTATTGACACGTAACAGCCTGATCGGTCGAACCGGTCATACTCCGGCTGCTGGTCATACTCCAGCCTGTACCGACGTGTTACTATATCCACTTGATCGGTCGAACCGGTCATACTCCGGCTGCTGGTCATACTCCAGCCTGTACCGACGGGATACGTCAATAGTACGGAACCACCAACCAAGTGTCAGCCTGATCGGTCGAACCGGTCATACTCCGGCTGCTGGTCATACTCCAGCCTGTACCGACGTGACAGGGTTGGATGGTTCGAAGCCAACATACATAACTAATGTAATCTAACAGGCTTCCTACATGCACGCTAAACATGTAATCTACATATGCATACTGTTATACTATACTTACCTGGATTCCGAATTCAGGTGTGCCGGGCAACCTGACTAGAACTTTAACTGCGCGGCGGATTACAGGCTCCTAAACCATAAAAATCACAACACTATAAGTGACACGCTAAATCACTTCCCGGGGACTTAAACTAGGAACTAAAATTTTCCCTATCGATAAAAAGCATGGCAATACCCCCTAAAACATAAAATCGAGGAAATCTAGGGTTTCAGAATTTTCCCCAACCGGCAGACCGGTTGCCCAATCGGAATTCCGGTTCTGGGAAAATTCAGAACCCCATCCGGAATTCCGGATGCACAACCGGAATTCCGGTTCCTCGCAGGCAGCAAACACAAAAATCCATATCTTGCTCAAAACAACTCCAAATCAAATGAAACCTTCCAGACCTGTTCTATATATCCCCTAGAACATTTCTAAAGAATCAAAACCACCCAGAAAGCACAATAGCAAAAATCACCATCAAAGCTCAAGCTTTGAGTTCTAAACTAAAACTTGAGCAAACCTAGCTAACATGCAATCAAACCAGCTTGAATCTACTTAAACATGCATAACTAAGCCTCTGAAAATGAAATCTACCAACTACAGCAAGCAAATTACAGATTCACACATTTCTTCAAAAATTCATGTTCTTGAGCTAAAAACTTCAAAACTTGAATTCAAGCAACCATCATGCATACACTAGCTCTAAACTACTTAAAATAGCAAGATTAAACCACAGAAAATAACCACAATTCACAGCAGCAAGAACATAATAAAAATCAAGCATGCATCATCATCTTTTCATACATTTTCTAAAATTTACAAAAGGAAAAGAGTTAGAAACTTTACCAAGGTTGAAGAACACTTAGAATGAAAGAAAATAGCTTGAAAATCAGAAATTCCAGCCCTAGAATCACCCTACTAGCCGAGAGAGGAAGAGAGGAAAGGAGAGAGCCTTTTTTTTTGAAATTTTTTCTATTTTCTAAGTTTTGCATGAAAATGAGATAAATGGAATACTTAGGCAAAAAATATATTTCAGCCAACACATAATTAAAATAAACACTTAATTCAATTAATAAAATCACTAGAAGACAAAATACTAATGGGGCAAAAAGACCATTTTGCCCCTCCACACTAAAACCACATAAATAACACTAAAGGGGTATTTTTGGGAAATTCTAAATTCCCGGCCATTCCCGACATTCCCAATGTCTAATAAACCGTCCCAAATTACTAACATACTAAGTTGTGATTTCTACTGAGCCAAACACCGAGTTCCAAAATACCGGGCACCGGAATGCAAAATTATGCAAACTCCTACATCACATAAAAATGCATCTCTGAATTCAATAAATAACAGTATAATAAATTATTTAAATAGCTATAAATAATTTTCATAAATAATCATGATTAACTGCTAATTTCCAAATTAAACTAAGCGGTCTTTACAAAAAACTAAATGGACCTAAATAAAATCTATCAGGGTGTGATATTTTATTTAGCAACAACCTATATGCATCTATAATAAAATAAACTTATAGGCTCACACAGGCAGACAGATTTGGATGGACCCTATCATGTTACTAGGTCATACACAGATGAAAGAAGCATGTAAAATTTACCTGTTACAAATTATTTACTTGACATATTGACAATTGAACCATGGGTTAAAATCAGATCATTGGATCTGTCAACAAGTTAACCATGGAAATTTAGATCAAGCAATAATAGGTTTTAGAAAACATTACAAACAATCTAAAACACATACTCCTACAACAAGTTAAATTTGGATAGTTGGATGTAGGATTTATTTAATTTTAAAATATTAAATATATTTCGAAAGTAATAGAAAAAAAATATTTTCGGTTTTTAAAGAATGAAATAAAATAATATTTAAAATTAAACCTACAATTTTGAAAAAATTAGGTTTCAAGTAACCTAAATATCATTTCAAAAAAAATTTGCTAACTTACCTTTTAAACTTCATGTTATTTAAAAATTAAATATTCAATAAAATAGAAAATGATAAATACATACCCTTTTCTAATTTTAAAATTTAATTTAAGTAAAAATAATAAAATTTAAAAGTTAACAAAAAAATATCTTATTTCCCTTTTTAAAATACCATGATTATAGTAATCTTATTCTAAATAAGGTCAAAATAAATTAAAATAGAATATTTTATAAAAAAAGAATTTAATATCTCGCCTTAGATTTAAAAATAAGATAAAATAATCAAATTTTAAAGAAAATAAAAAAAGAGGTAAGCAAAACTATTTTAACCCATTTTCAAATTCAAATTACAGTAATATCTAAAATTAATTTTAAAAAATTAAATTAATTTATTTACGAGAATTAGATTTGAAATATGAAAAATAAAATCAAAATACAAAACTACACAAAAAATCGGAAGTTAATTTCATGAAATAGCATGAAAAATCGAAGAAAACGAAAAAAATGGCAGGTGGTACGGACAGTATGAAAAGCGTACTGTCCGAGCGCGTGGAAGGGGGGACATTGCTGAGAAAACTCGGCGCAGGGGTCCCCATGCATGATTTCCGCGCGCGTAGAAGGGTGTTCACCACCCGATTTTTCCCGATTTTCAAAAATTCATAACTAATTCAAATAAAATCGAAATCGAGTTCTGTAAAAAAGTAAATTGCTTAGAATTTTCCAAAATATCTAATAAAAATAGTTTCAGAAAGAGGAAATCAATTATTTTTCCCAGAATTCAAAAACATCAATCAATCATCAATATGACACACCATGATAACATCCAAATCACAAGCAAGTCGTTTTAAGTCCAAATTTCTTGCAAGCAAATCAATTACCATGGCTCTGGTGCCAGTTGTTGGAATTAATTTTACTAGGATCTTCGATCTACTCACAAGTATGTTGATTTAACAACCTAAATATGAACTTCTAAAACGATAAATAAAACACATAAAAAGTTAAGAAACCTTACAGTGGGTGCAGCGGAATAATGTGTCTCCTTCCACTCAGATCTCTAACCCTTGATTCGTTTCTGTAGCTGAGTATAATCAAGATCTGAGCCCGAATGTCCTTCAGTTGGATGTGATCCTTCACAGTCTTCCAATCTATGATTGAGGTACTGTTTGTTGTGTGTGGGCACTTCTCTCTCACAAAGGATTTCGAAATTCTCTCTCTCTCTTTTCTTTGTGTATTTCGTGTGTTTCAAGCATGCAAGAGGAAGAGAGGAGGGCTGCTATATATAGGGAAAAGGGAAGCTCAACTTTCCAAAATAAACAGTTTCCTCATTTACTGAGTTATTGATTAACTACCTTATTTGGTGTGATCCACCACTTTCCATTTATAGATAAC
The DNA here is from genome assembly GCF_029168945.1 of Cannabis sativa. Taxonomy (NCBI): domain Eukaryota; kingdom Viridiplantae; phylum Streptophyta; class Magnoliopsida; order Rosales; family Cannabaceae; genus Cannabis; species Cannabis sativa. The sequence goes on along the minus strand of NC_083605.1, from coordinate 37,933,125 downwards.
TGCTAGGTTTAGGTTAGTAAGTATTTTAGCATTATAAAATGAAAATAATAATTGGGAGACACACAACCATGTGGCCGACCATGGTGTGAATGGGCCTCACATGGATTTTGCAGTTTCCACAATTTTATTTCTATTTCTCCAAAAATGCTATTTTTCCAATTCTAACCATTTAAATGCCAAAACTAATTATTTAATAACTAAAATAGATTATTAAATAATATTGTCATTTAATATAATTATTAATTAGACATACAAAGTCTCTTAATTAATAAATGAACCTAGAAACCCTTTTCTTTACAATTTCATCCCCTCTTAGTGAGAATTCACAAATTAGACATAGTCTAACTTTTAGAATTATAATTGACTAATCATAAATCAATTATTGAGTCTTACAAACAGTATGTTCTCAACTAGAATGGGGACCATGAATCTATATTGCTGAGCTTCCAATAAGTTGAACCGAATTTACCAAGTAAATCCCTAACTTATTAATTCCTTGTTGAATCCACTCTTAAAACTTGGAATTGCACTCTCAGACTTATATAGAGCATACTATATGTTCCACGATATAGATATGCTATCTCATTTAACCATTGTTATAATCTTAATGTGATCAAAGATCCTCTATATAGATGATTCACATCGAGATGGGATAAATTTACTGTTTTCACCCCTCAATGTATTTGGCCCCTTAAAACACTTAGCTACCTGTAAATGATATTTTAGTGATCTAATATATAGTCACTGAAACAAGAGCTCATCCATTTACTTCTATTTAACTAAGCTTGAAGGGAATCATCACTTGACTTCTATACACTAGTAGAAGCTATAGATTCCATATTTATGTTCAGCGCTCCCACTCAATCATACTATCATGTTCCCAAAATATACGTATCACCCTAACCCAAAAGTAGGCTTAACTAATAAATCAAAGAACATGAATAACACTCTTGAGATTGAGCCTAAGCATATCAGGATTTAGATTCTTTTAATCTAAGATCAACTACTGATATTGACTTGGAAAGATACAACTGTAAGTTTATAATATCTTGACCAAGTTCAATATCGGTCCAGTCCAATGTATACCATACATTCGAAACTAGTATACTTTACCAATGTCCTTGAAAGAACATAACACTTACTCCAAGTGTACGTATACTTCATCGCTGATTATGACATTAGTGTAAATCCAAAACACTGATGAACAGGGGCTTAGTCTTTTGAATCATATAATCACAATCATTTTCCACTGTGTTGAAAATACTGTAATTGTGAATAAATATATGTTCTGGATTTAACCGATTTTGTGCATTTATATATATTAAACCATAAACATGAAAAATACATGTTAACATAAACCACTTCAAAATTCTAAATTGACAACTAATCAGATTGTAATGGGTTTTATTTAGGGCACAAAAACTCAACAACCGCTTCTTCAAGTCAGGTGGCTGAAGCTTTGCCTATCGAGGCTAGGAGCATTGGTTTAGAACACTCTTTGCAGTATGCTGCGGCCTGCTGGCGTCATCTCCGATCCTTTTACCCAGCGACTGGGACTTAGTCAATAATGGCAGTCCAACCCGAGATTCTTGAAAGGAGTCTCGCCTTCGCTCTCTCAATTAGGTTCCTTCTCCTTTTTGTTTTGCATTTTATTTCAAGAACCCTCAAAAATACTTATGAATTTTCATTATTATTTATTTTTAACAAACCTTCCTTTCCTTTTTCATCCAACGTCGGAGTCTCGACAGGGTGAAATAATTCGAGAGCGAGCTTTAGAGAAGCATTGGGCAATGCGAGGCTGTTTCCAAAGAGTGGAATGAAGCTCAACCGGGGATCACCCTTCTACACAAAGAGGTCGAGGAGGTGAAGAGGGCCCACAAGGCTAAACTTGAGGTAGCCCAAAAGGAGGCTAAGGACAAGTTCGAGATGTGCCTGAAACTTCAAGAAGAAGTTGATGCAGCCACCTTGAAGCTCGAGGGGGCCGAGGCCAATAGTAAGGAACGATGCAACACTGTTGCCAAGCATTCCATTTATCGAGCTTGGATGCCGAATGCAGAAATGGATTTAAGTTTCTTGGGGGAGGGCATGGATGAAGTCCTTGCCTACTACGAGTAGGCCAAGAAAGTTGAAGAAGAGGCCGCACAAGAGGAAGAAGAAGAAGACCTGTCAAAATTTAATACGATGTAGGCTTTGTTTTTAACTATTTTTATATTTTTTTTATTTAAGGAAATGGTCTTTTGGCCGAGACAATGGTTTGCCCCTTGTGGCACTTTTTTGTAAAGACAAATTTGCATTGTTGGATGGCCAACTTTTCTTTTCTTTAATTTCTTTTTATTTATTGCCTCACATATTTATTCTTGAACTTAATATATTTGCTTGTTTGCATTTTTATTCACAACTTAAACAATTCTATTTTGATCAAAATTAAGATACTTTAAGTGAGCATTTCCATTGGTCTCGTTTTTCCTTTAATATTGCTTAAGTGGTTAATAATCTACTATGTATGCGAGCAGTTGTCATTTGCTTTGGTTTCCATTTGCGAGCAGTTTATCAAATCTACTTCACGTAAACAGTTATATTTTACTTTAACCAAACTTAAACATACTTTAAATAATTCATCTTGTGAATTACTTTGTACATTTTTGATTCCCTGTATGAATAATTATTACTCCTTCTATTCATATTTAAGGTTAAGTATTTTTTCAAGGCACCTTGGTACCTTGTTTAATACATTCCTATAAAATGCGAGCCGTTAAATATTCAACCTCGCATGTAGCTTAATGTTATTTTTATGAGTTAAATATCATTTACAAATGCTACTTTTTGATTTTCCTTTCTCACAAGAAAGGTTTAATTTTTGACTTTACATTGTCTGTAGACAACTTCAATCAATTACTTGAAAAACTTTAAAAATTTTAAAGTGAAGTAGGTTTGCAATATATTATGTATTTCTAGATAAATTTCAATTGACATATATATGCCCCTTAAGTAATTTTAAAGAATAAAACTTTGTAATTACATGAAAAATACTTTAGGTTTGTCAATAATAATGAAATTTTAAAAACTACATCAGAAAGAGAGATTACAACATTTTCTTCGTGATTATATAAATATCGTTTGTGGGTCGCAATATTAACTTCTACTGGCAGCATTGCCTCCGAGCCAAATGCCTGCAAGAATGGAGTATGCCCTGCTGCTGTTTTCTCAGTCATTATGTGAGCCCAAAGTACTTGTGGTAGTTCATCTACCCATCTACCCTTTGCATCGTCCAACTTCTCTTTAATAGTATCCTTCAAGGTTTATTAACAAATTCTACTTATCCATTTGCTTGAGGCCTTGAGACTGACAATAAGCTCTTAATAATTTTATTCCTTTCGCAGAACTCAGTATATAACTCACCATAAAACTAAGTTCCATTATCAGATACTATCTGAATTGGTATTCCAAATCTACAAATTATGTTCTTGACGACAACGCCGAGAACTTTCTAGCAGGTTATGGAAACCAGAGGTTCATCCTCTGTTCACTTTGTGAAGAAATCAATGGCCACCACTGTGTACTTTTCTCCTCCTCGCCCTGTGGGCAGTGCCCTAATCAAATAAATCCCCCATGTTGCAAATGTGTATGGAAAGGTTATCATTTTTAGTTCTATTGGTGGTACGCGAGGTATATGTGAAAATCTTTAAAACTTATCGCACCTTTTGACAAATTCGTGTGTCTTCATTTATTATCGGCCAGTAGTATCCTTGTAAAATTATTTTCTTTGACAAGCTTTGCTAACTTGCATGTTCTCCACAAAATCCATCGTGGATCTCTTTGATTATCTCACTTGCTTTTGTGGGGAGAACACACCGTAGTAGAGGCATTAAATAACCCTTCCTATTCAATTTGCCTTCAACTATCGTGTAGCGAGGCACTGAATATAAGAATTTTCATGCCTCGTTTTTATCTGCTGAAAGTTCTTCGTTGAGTAGATAGTTAACTATGGGCTTCATCCATGTAGGCGAGGCATCAATCATCTCAACTTCTTCTTTTTCACATATACATGGTTCTCTTAACACTTCTATAGGTACCAAATTCTACTTATCAAGTTTGTTCTGCGAGGCCAGTTTTACCAAGGCGTCGGCATTAGATTTTTTTTTTTTTTGATCACGAAGAAGAAACTTCATTAATCAACAAGCAAATACACCCTCAAGCCTCACAAGGACAAAAACTGCCCTCAAAACAATACAAAGAAACAAATTAATTACATTGTAATCTATTCAAATAGGCTCTCTCCTGTCTAGTAATCTGTTTATTATTTAGAAGATTCAATCTATATACAACTATACTCTTCACTTCTGCAACAACCAAATTGACAGTTTTTGAGCAACCTTCAGATACACCTATTCCTATTTACTCATATACTTTAGCAAGTGGCTGCAAGGATGGCAATATTGATGCTTCTTTGTAACCCCAAAGGCTTGAGAGTGAGCCATTTTTTCCAGACCTCAAGAGTGTTCGGCCAGGCCGTGTAACCGAGCCAAACAAAAATGCTAGATAGCACTCTTTGCGAGAGACTACAAGTGAAGAACAGGTGGTCATGTGTTTCCAAATGATCACCACAAACCGGGCAGCTCCAAGTTACAATCTCAACATGAAACTTCCTGAGATTGTCACGAGTGAGAAGATGAGAATTCACAATTTTCCATAACACAAATCGGTGTTTAGGCAAATTCAGGTAATTCCAAATAGCCTTATAATAGCTATCACAATCCTGTTTAAGAAGGCTGTTATACAATAAGGTCGCCCTGAAATTACCTGTTTTACCTGCCTTCATTATGTCCTCCCTTGGAAAAATACGCCGCAGCTTGCATAGCTTTTTCCAATACCAGCTCGAGTCTGGTTTTTAAATGTGAGACCAGAAGGGATTGTCTTTGAGATAGATGAGGTTAACCCATTGAACCCAAAGAAGATCCTTCTTTTCCATTATAGCCCAAACATACTTGGAGAGCATAGCATAGTTCCATTTGGCTCCTTCTTTGAAACCAAGACCTCCATAGGCTTTGGGAAGACACACTTTCTCCCAAGAAGTCATGTGTATCTTAAGTCTCTCATCTTTAGTGCCCCACAAAAAACCTCTGCATAACCTTTCCACTCTCATCTTAAGTCGGCATTAGATTTTTGTTCTCTTGGAATTTGTTCGTTTTTAAAATAGTCAAACTTTTCCAAGTTTTTTTGAACCTTCTCCAACTATTTTCCCATTTTTAAACCCTTTGCCTAGTATTCGCCTAGAACTTAGTTTACTATTAACTGCGAGTCACTGTAACACGTAAGATTATTGATCTTTAACACTTTAGCTATTTTCAAAGAAGCTACCAAGGCTTCATGCTCAACCTCGTTTTCTGAAGTGTCAAATTAGAATCCAAGGGCATAGTGAAACTTAAAGTTTTCTGGTGAGATCAGTATCACCCCTGCACTCGAGCCATTTTCATTAGATGCTCCATCCACGTACAACTTCCAAGTTTCCACATCTCACTGGTCGAGTGGATTTTCATCTCAAACTATCCCTTCTATTAAGAAATCTACGAAAGCTTGGCCCTTGATGGATGTTGGTGGGTGATATGTTATGTCGAACTGCCCCTGTTCAATAGACCATTCTATCAATCTTCCAGAAGCGTTTGGTTTTGACAAAACTTGTCTTAGGGGTTGGTTAGTTAACACCTTTGTTGGATGTGCTTGGATGTAAAGTCTTAATTTGACAGATGTATGGATTAGGCATAGGGTAAGTTTTTCAAGAGGGCGATATCTCGATTCTACCGCTAGTAACCTTTTGCTAACATAGTAAACTGGTTGCTGGTGCTTTCCCTGTACTAACACTAATGTTGCACTAATCACATTCTCTGAGATAGCCAAGTAGAGGAGTAAAGTCTCTCCAGTTTTTAGTTTGGCCAATAACGAAGGTGTTGATAGATGTTTCTTTATGTTTGTAAAGGCTTCCTTGCACTCGTCTGTCCATTCAAACTTTTTGTTGCATCGCAAAACATTGAAGAATGGTAGGCTCTTGTCAGTTAATTTTGAGATGAATCTGTTTAGAGTTGCCATTCTTCTTGTTAAGGACTGGACTTCCTTCAGTTTTATGGGCGATGGCATTTCTAGCAATGCATTAATTTTTTAAGATTCGCCTCAATTCCCTTCACGTTGACTATAAATCCCAAAAATTTTCCTGAGGATGACTCAAAAGGAACACTTCTTTGGGTTGAGTTTCATATCGTACTTTTTTAGTATCTCAAAGCACTGCGAGGTCTTTTGTATGATCTTTACTTTTTACTGACTTTACCAACATATCATCGACGTAGACCTCCATGTTCCTTCCTATTCACTTTTCAAACATCTCATTTACTAGTCACTGATATGTTGCCACGGAGTTCTTCAAACCAAAAGGAATAACTTTGTAACAATAAAGTCTCGTGTTGGTTACGAAGCTTGTATGCTCTTGATAAGGGACTTGCATTTTGATCTGGTAATATCAAGAATATGCGTCCATGAATGTCATTAGCTTGTGTCCAGCAGTTGCATCCACTAACTTGTCAATCCTTGTAGTGGAAAGCAATCCTTTGGACATGCTTTGTTTAAATCTGAAAAGTCAATACAAGCTCTCCAGGTTCCATTTGGTTTTACGACAAGGACAGGATTAGGTATCCACGAGCGGTAGAATGCCTCGCGAATAAAGTCGTTAGTCAACAACTTATCCACTTCCTCTTTGAGTGCCCCTTGTCTTTCAGAATCCAATGGCTGTCTTTTCTGTCTCTTAGCTGAGTAATTTGGGTCGATATTTAAGTGATGAGAAATAACTTTAGGGTCAATCCCTATCATATCTGAACGGCTCTAGGTAAACTGATCCTGGTTTGCCTTCAGAAAACTTATTAATTGCTATATTAGTTTTTCTTCCAATTTATCCCGATGAATACACACTTTGTGGGATTTTCGGGATCTAAAATAACTTCTTCCAATTCCTCGATTGGTTTTAACAAGTTCTTTTCATCTTGAACTTGAGGATTTAGATTCTCGTCCTGTTTCTCGCTTTCCTTTATTATGACTGCTATTAACTGATGGCTGGCCTTTTTATTTTGTAGCTCTATGCAATACCATTCCTGAGCCAATAGTTGGTCACCTCGCATTACACCTACACCTGCCGGTGTTTGATTAAAGGCAAGTGTTTAATTGAACTAACTTTCCCTAGTCAAATTAGTGCAGGAAGACCCAACAATATGTTGTAGGCTGATGGTATGTCAACAACTAGAAAATATTGCATCAATTTTGTGGATATAGGTGGCTCGCCCAAAGTTTACGGGAGCTCGATAATTCCTTGACTGACGACACTATCCCGAGTGAATTCGCACAAATTCACCATGTAAAGTTTTAACTTTGCATTTTGCAATCCCATTTTCTTCAGTGTATCTTGTAAAGGATATTCACTGAACTTCCATTATCCACCAACACTCTTTTTGTTCTTTTGTTGGCATGATGGATTATAATTTTAAGTGGGTCGACGTGTGGATACCTCACGTGCTCTATGTCTTCCTCCAAAACAATTGGAGGTTCTTCAGTCTTAGCTTTCTTTGATGGTTCTAATGTGAAAATTGACTGCTTGTTTTTGATTTCCTTGACATATCTCTTCTGGGCATTACTACTTTCTCCAGCGAGAAGTGACCCTCCCAAGATAACCAAAATGTGCTCTCCTTCAACTGGTGGAGGTTGTAATCTTTGGTTGCCCAGGTTATTGGGTGGATTTGGCTGGTTTTGTCGATTACCTTGTTGCTTTACATACTGTTGAAAGTAACCACACAAGATGAGGCTCTCGATCTCGTCTTTCAACTGACGACATTCATCAGTTGTATGCCCTATGTCCTTGTGAAATCTATAGAATTTTGTTGCATCCTGTTTGTGCCTCGCATGCCTCATGGGCTTAATCTTGAAAAATGCAACCTTGTGCTCATGTGGGAGGAATATATTTTCGCGAGTTTCATTAAGCTCGGTATAAATAGTGTAAATTGGCATGTACTTATTGCGCTTCTTCTTTGTTTTTTTAACCGTTGGCTGATTCCTTAGAGTCATCTTTTCTCTTAGTGCTAGAGCCTCCTGGACTGTCAGCCTTCATCGAGATGGTACTTGCTGAGATAGTGCTGGGTTTATTTCCCGAGCCAATCTTTATCAATTTCATCTCTTTCATTGCTTCCTCTTTTTGTACGAACACCTGAGCTCTTTCATTTAACTCAGTAATGTTTTTTACTGGGAGACCATGTAAGTCATCCCACAGCTTGCCTCCAACTGTCGAGAGGTCAGTCGTAATCCCTTCTTGAAGAGTAGTAAGCTGTATACTGTCGTTCAAGTTTCTATTTCTAGCAGAACCTATACTAAATCGACTCAAGTAAGCCTTAAATGACTCGCCTGGTTATTGCTTCACGTTAGTGAGGGAAGATACTTCAAGTTTCCTATCTCTCGCTACCTGAAATTGTTTCTTGAAATATTTAGACAACTATTCCCAAGACGTAATTGAGTGATGGGTGAATTTATTGAACCATCTGTTTGCTGCTCCAGTCAGCAAGGTGGGGAATAAAATACAACGTAAGTTATTCGTGACACTGCTGGCTCACATAATGGTATTTGAATTGTTGAGGTGAGTGACTGGATCCGTAGTCCCATCGTACGGCGAGACGTGAGGGTTTTTAAATCCTTGGGGAAATTCAGAGCTCATAATAATTTGATGGAAAGGTTCAAGCTCTTCATCTAAATTGTAATTAGGCAGTTTCTCTTCTTGATATTTCTTGAATTTGTTTTCTAACTCACTGATTCGCAATTGGATTGGATCATCTTGCTTTTCATTCGAATTGAAATGTTTGCGTAAATTGGGCTTCCTCCGATTCAATTGCTCATGAAGATCAGGCCGTCATTAATCATAGTTTCTTATTGACCTTGTGTCTGAGTAACTCACAGATTGATGGCTCCTAGTTGTGCTCATACTTTCTCTATCATTACTGTGGTGAGACCTATCACCTCCTCGCATAGATCTACTATGATCTCGAGATCGTGAAGGTCCTGAGCTAAAACTTGCCTCGTCACGCACAAGTCTTCTCCTTTGGCAATGGTTAGATACATGCCCCCCGTTGGGGTGTGTATACGCCTCCTCCCTATCAGTGCGAGAAGGACATTGATGGTGTCTCAGTGGTAACCCGCTTATCCAAGGTTGAGTCCTAAGATCTCTCTCGTTAACACGAGGGATTTCGTATTTCCTAGTCTCTGGTTGTCTTTTGTTCTCGTTCCTACGAGAAGACTCCCGTAAATAATTGTTTTCATTCCTTGGGTTGTGAATCCTCAGGGTTTCCAAGGCACTTCTTAACAAGGTGCCAAATTATTTTGTTGTTCATCTATTGGAACATCCCCAGTTTCCCCAGGTTGATCTGGGGGTTTTGTTGAGCTATCTTCTGCCTCTTGGTTCTTGAACCTAGAGGTCTACCTTGCGACCTTCTCACTCTAGGATTAGGTTGATTTTGTGTAGCGTTTTTTGAGTCGCCCTAGCTGCAGCTGCCTCTCTCTCCAACTCAGCATTTTGTTGGTCTCTTCTTAAATGTGTTGGTCATGCTGAGCGTGTAGTTGTTAAAGTAGGTGGCCTTCTTGAGCCCATTGGCTCTTTTCCAGGACGACGATTAGTCTCTTTAGGACGACTATTGTCGTTTTTACCATTATCAGCTATGGAGAAAAAATTCCTTCTTTGGTTACGAGGGATTTCTCTGAGCTTTTATCACGTAGGCTCTCAATGAAAATACCAAACTATATATTAACACAGATTTTCGTTAACCATTATGAGCCTATTTTCGTAATAGAGTTTGCACAGAAATCATAAGAGATTTGAGAAGACTAATAAAAACAAAAATGACACTAGGTTTTTACATGGTTTTGTAGTTAACTCTGCATAGTCCATGAGTCTATCTTATTCAGATATTTCTGGATACAAAATTAGGGTTTTACCATCTGTAAACTTCTTTTTCTCTCCAAGATTTTTCGTCCGCCTTTTATGTATGATCTACCCCTATTTATAGTAATATAGGTAGGCAGTTAATTACATTTAAATTCCAATCCTGTAACAATATTCCCGAAATTGTGGGCTATAATTATGTTACATTTAAATACGTGTAGATATCATTAGAAAATCACACAGCTGCGATTTAAACCGTCTTTAAGGCAGTCAACGCTAACAGGAATGGTAACTCCCTTCCAAAGGTATCTCGCTAGAGGTATCTTTCCTTGTTCATAGATGAATAACTTAATTTACTTATATTCCAGCAATGGCATGAGCACCAGTGTACTGAGCAAATTTAAGAACTGCTCTTTGACCATAAGGCCTTGCAGACTGGACAATCATGTCTTTCAGGTTATTATACTTAGTTGTTATAATGTGGGTTATATGATAAGTGTTCCAATAAATTCACCTTGTCAGTACTTCTTTACATACAGTGAGGTAGATGCCTCGCTATGCGTCGTTTATAGGTCCCTTGGGATTATACCTTGCGAGACAAGATGGTTTCTCGTCAATATATGAATTGAAAGTTTGTATATCCCTCTCTCGCTTAATAATATTCAGTCAGCAAGTTACGGACATACTCTAGTTATTCTATATTTAATGAGTTATTTTATTTTGTATTTAGTGGCAAAATTATCATTAAATCTGTTGGTTCATATTCTCTGAGATTGACTAGTGTCGCTTTCTGATGTGCAAGTGAATTTGGGTATAACATATATATATTTAATTATATAAGAAAATTAATATTTAAATTCATTTTATTCTAGACACTTAAATATTTGATATTTTTCTTATGATATTTAATTAAATAGAAAAATTACATGTATGTTGAAAATTAATTTATTTAATTTTAGACCAACATAAATAATTTTTCTAGTTTCATTTTAATGAGAATTTTGAAAATGTATTTTTTAATACATTAAATTTTGATTTCAATTAGTATGAATTTATAAAAAAATTAAATTTGAGTAAAAAAATTAATTATATAATTAATTTTGAACCAACTTAAATTAAGTAATTTTCATAATATTTATTGGAAAATTAATACTAAGAATGGAAAATAAATTTTTACTTTTTAGATCTTCCTAGGGTATAATTTTATAAATATTAAATTAAAATTTATATTTAGAGTTATCTAAATTAGGAATTATGATTAAAGAAATATATGTTAAAACAAATATATTAAAATAAGTATCAAATGAAAATACACCTCTTAAAAATAATGAGCTTGAGTTATAAGGATATTTGATCTCTATTATTGGTCTTACATGGTTAACACCGTAATGATCTCAAAAGATAAGTATTTTGTAAGTTTTCATCTCTATTAGACTGTCCCCTACGATGACTACTTAGAGATAAATTTACAAAGTATGAAACAATGGTGGAAGCTCATAAAATAAGAATAACCTTAACTGTCGCCTACCGAGACAACGTTTGATTCTTGTTTTAATCGGATAAAAGGTTGCTAGAATGGTGTCCATTTTAGATGAGCTGACTACTCTATTCAATGAATAATTCCTTTGAATTTCACGTACCGGGACACTATATCAGTTTGTTGAAACCTTAAAAATTATTTAAGATGTGCTTGTTTTGTATTTTCACATGTCTTTCGTACTTGCTAAATGTATAATAATTTCTAAATGTGTATGAATTTATAATGAACCATGTTGTTTTCTATTATTAATTATAGTTAAAAATTTTGAGTCTTGATTGTTGGTGTAACTTAATTTGTTGTTATAATAGGACAAATCCTAAATGATTGACATCCATTAGACAAACATAATAGTGTTAGATCTCAACAAATAAGTATTAGCAAATGTAACATATAGTTGTACATCCAAAGATGACAACTTAGACTAGTATTTACAATATGAAACAATGAAAAAGTTTATAAAATAAGAATGACTTTGACTCTCGCCTATCGGGACATCGTGGGCTTCTTATTTTAATCAAAATTATCCTTTATTTTTTCTCTTAGTTTTTTCATTTAGAAATTTCTTAGAAATTATATCATGGACAAAAGGTTTATACTTCATTTGCTTATGATGTCTTCCTATTTTATTTTATGAAATCGAATGGCGCAAATGACTATATTCTGGACATTCTATCCCAAAATGATGTAAATCTTCAATCTTAGAAATCTCCTACTTGTATATGCTTACTTAGGCAACCTAAACTTAGAGTTATATTAGTAGCGGTGGTTGAAGCTTGAATAATTTCTCATTGTATATTTGGTATAAATTTAAGTCTTTGACTTTAAATTTTAGATTCCAAATAAAAATTTTAAATTTTAGTTATCTAGAATACATTGGTCCATACAGTATGGCTTTCACAAGTTTTAATATCAATTTTTTGTCAATGGATCGAAACTATATGTTAATGTATGGATTATGAGTTTTGTATTCTGTGACCAGGATCCACTTGAACTATTCTAAGAACTCCTTGTTGTAACTAAACCTAAGTCATCAAAAGACCAAAACCATATTAGTATCTATGGCATTTGAATCTTGTACATAGTGTTTTGACAAGATCATTCTTTGCAAAGAGAATATATGCCTATATCCACTTGAAAGTATGATCATTTGTATTTGATATATGGATGTACAGTCAGGGGTGGATATGAGTTTTCGTTTTATTCTTTACACAATCAATCTAAATTTTACCTTGTGCAAAGAAATTTGAAATGTTTAAGAAATTTCATGAATTTATAGTAATGGTGAATAACCATTAAGGTAAGTGGTTAATGATCTTACAAACTAATAGGGGTGGAGAAATATTTGGTGGATATGCAGTTCAAAGATCATTAAGTTGAACTTCAAATTGTATTCAAACTTACCTCCTTAGAAATTTGATTTGCGTATTGATGATGGTATATGGTCTATGATTAGTTACTAACAACTGCCTAAGTCCTTCTAGGGAAATACCGTAGCGGTAGGAAAATTTCAGAATGATGAAATAGTTGTATACTTAGTGTAAACCATTAATAGAATCATGGATTTCCTGATCGTGACCTTAAGAAAAGCAAGAACTGTTAACTAAGGTTTGCATGTCTGATAGCTATTCTAAGTGATTAGGGGTGGACCATCATATGGTCATTAAGATAAGAAAGTGTTTGTTTCAACAAATACTACTTTTCTAAGAAAATGACTAAGTCTAAAAATAAAGTAGCAAAGTAGAAGAGATATTTTTTTCTTAATTCAAAAAGTGTTATATCATCCTATTCTACATAAGACGATCCCCATGCCTCTATTGTCTTGAAACAATCAAAGAGGACAATACCAATTATGTTCTTAGATAGTAAGTCACAGTACCTTGTCATAGTGGGAGGGTTTCAAGGAACTCAGTACCCTGTTATGAGTTGGAAGACACTAGCGATTAAAATCCATCGTTAGTTAAACAAGTAATGGATATAGCCAAGAGAACTATGGTTAAAAATATTCATATGGAGTAACCAAAAGTTTTCTCTTACGAGGACAAGAATGGAGATTTTGAAAATATTTCTATTCAATGCACTTAACAAAACTTCCTATTCCTAGTATTATATGTTTGAGTGTATCTAATTCTATGGCTTGTGGTATGCCTGGTAATTTACTTACTCTAATGCAAGCAACTTACTTTAGTAAATTGCTAGAGCTTTTTTTTCCAATGGCTAAATCTATAGGAAGCTTTTCGACTTCTAAACATAGATTTTATTTATCTAAGGAAAGGTTTTAACTATTCCAGAAAAGATAAAAATCCAATGAAAGAATTCCTTAGGATCAACAGTGAGAGGTCTTAGGTATTCTTTGCTATGCATTAGACCAGACACCTGTTGTTGAGTGGGAGGAATGAGTAGGTATCAAACTAATTCAAGAAAAGAACATTGGAAGATAGTCAACTAAATCATAAGATCAAGAAGAGGAACTATATGTTAGTCGATAAGGGTGGTATGTTAATCCTCTTAGACTACACCAAATGAAGTTTCAGGGGTTGCGTTATTGCTAAAAATTCTATTGATGAGATGATGATTACTCTGGTGGTGGAGCAGTGATTTTGGAGAAGTGTAAAAACTAATCTGAAGTCTCTAACATTAGTGAGACTGAATGGAAAAACTACATGAAAGATACTTATTCAGCCTATGGAAAGTTCTGTGCAGTTTTTGGCACTGTACGATTAATGAATTAACAACTAGTGTTACTTACTGACTAACACAGAAGTAGCTGCCAAAAAGTAAAGAATACAGTATCCCTAGAGGAGTAAACATATAGAGAGGAATTTCACCATGTCAAGAATTTTATGATTAAGGAAATATAATGACAGAGAAAGGTTGTATTGATTGCAACCTGTCAGATCCTATTACAAAGAGAATACTACATACTACCCTTGAACTGCATATCAAGGTGTTGAGATTATATGAAATGTACTTTTTATTTTATATTAGTGCAAGTGGGAGTTTGTTGGACTTTTTTCCCTAAATAAAACCCATTTCAATTTAATCAGATTTACTAATTAATAAAGATCAGAAATCATTCTATGTTGCATGGTTCACATGATTTATTTTATGATTAAGTTTAATGTATAAATTCTATTGACTCCAGAACAAATGTAAGTGTATATATTTGTTTATGATTATAGTGTCGTCAGCATAGTAGAATTCTAGATCTACTTATTGAAAGCTCGGTTATATAGGCCCATGGTCTCCTCCCTAGTTGAGATAATTCTGCTTGTAGACTCAGTTAATTGATTTTAATTAATCAATTATAATTCTAAAATTAAACTATGTCTTATTTAAGAATTTTCACTAAGCAAGAGCTTAATTGTGAAGAAAACAAGTTTTGGGGTCAATTTATTAATTAAGAGACTTTGTATGGTCTAATTAATAAATAATATAAATGAATTTTTTTTTTTTTTGATAATTAATTATAATTAATAAATAAATATAGTATTATTGAAAGAAGAATAATTAGTTGAAATAAAGTGCCAAAATTGTAACTAGAAACTCGTCCACTTCATAGCCGGCCATTAAGTGAATTTTGCCTAATATTTTTTTCTTTTTTAATCCATATAATACAACTGTAAGCCCTAGTTGAAACACTATAAAAGGAACATGATGCTCTCACTCATCCACTTGATGTTCAACCTACCAAAATCTAGTTTTCATTATCTGACAACTAGTAGATGAGAGACACCTTTTATAGTGATTTCAAACCTCCTTCATTGTTATTCATTCAATTTGAGCATATAGTGTGAAAGAGTGTCATGCCCACACATAGCAAGTCAAGTACTGAATCATAGTGAGTAGGATGGTGGTAACCAACCCGAAGGAGAGAAAGAGATCCAAGCTCAGATCTTGATAGTACTCTGCAACAAATGTAAAGTTTTCTAATCTCTTGTGTGTTTTATTTCATTGTTTTAGAGACATTCATATTTAGGATGTTAATCCACATAATTGTTAGTAAATCTAGATCCTAGTAAATATTCCCAACATTTGAAGCATTCGTTCAAGTCCTTTATGCGGGCCCAACCTTTTTAGACTTGACCAACATGTCGCTTACATATACTTCCATGTTACGACCAATAAGATCTTCGAACATCTTATTTACAAGTCTCTTATAAGTATCCCTTGCATTTTTTAGTCCAAAAGGCATAATTTTGTAGCAGTATAGGCCAACGGCCATCATGAAACTCGTATGTTCTTTGACTGGTGGATACATTTCTATTTGGTTATAACCTGTATACGAATCTATGAAGCTTAGGATCTCATGACCAGCTGTATCATGTACTAGCTAGTTGATCCTTAGAAGTGGGAGTAGTCCTTTGGACACGCCTTATTCATGTCAGTAAAATCTATGCATACCCTCCACTTGTTATTTGGTTCAGGCGCCAAGATAGGATTGGATACCCAGAGCTGGTAGAAAGCTTCAATTATAAAGTCATTACAGATGGGTCTATTCCCACCATGTCTTCATATGACTAGGGAAAGACATCGAGGTTTGCCTTTAGAAATTTAATCAATGGAAATTTTAATTCTAGCACTAAACCCTTTTTGATCTTCAATGTTCTAGTCAAAAGAGTGGGGTCTCTACTTCTTCTAACTCCTCTACCAGTCAAAAGTTGTATGAAGGATCCCTAAAGCAAAGATCTAAGTTTGCCTCCTACTTTGGGCTGAACTTCATTTCTCTTTGCCGGACTCTTGGTTAAAGCTCTTGGCAGGCATTTTTTCTTTCATTCCTTCTGACAAAGCTACATTGTAGTAGTGTTGGGTTGATTTTTGAACTCCCCTTAGGCTTCCTACCCCATTCCATATTGGGAACTTTAGGCATAGGTGGTAAATTGACGTTACTGCCTTCAAGTCGTACAGGGCTGGCCGACCTATCATTGCATTAAACGTTGATGACACATCAATCACTTCGAACAAAGCCATCAGTGTCCTTGTTGTGGGACATTCTCCAACTATTAGATGTACTAGGATGTATCCCAAAGGTGGAAGGCCTTGACCAAAAAGTCGTACATTAGTTGTGTACACGTTGCTCGCTTTATCAATTGGAGCCCCATCTTTCTATAGGTTGATTTGAAAAGAATGTTGGAAAAGGCTCCATTGTCGAGCATGCACCTAGAAATTGTCATGTTCCGTATTTGTGCAATTATTACTAGGGGTCATTATGAGGGTACCTCACCTAGAAAGCATCTCCCTCTGTGAAGGTTATGGCAGGCTCTCCAAGTTTAAGATGCTTGGAATCTCTTTCCTCTATAGCTAGGATGTCGCTTTTTTTGCTCATGACGGAGGGTCAAAGCATATCATTGTATCACCTTGCTTGTTTTGCTTGATATATGGGGTCTACCAATTAAGAACCCTAGGTGACCCGCCATTGGCAGTGGCATTGGGTCTCTATTTTGGTCACCCTGCTCGTGAATTTGTTTGTTCTGCACATAACGACGTAGGTGAGGATTTTTTTTCCTACTCAAGAATTCAATCTCCATATTCAGTTGCTTGCATTTGTTTGTGTCGTGACTGAAATCATTATGAAATCGGTAGAATTTAGAGGTGTTTGTTTTGTTGATGTCCTTCTTGATGGGAGGACGCTTCTTGTATGAGATAATAGCTTGGTTGGCCATGTATATTATTTTGGGAGTTTCTTTTAGGAGGGTGAAGCACATATACTTCTCTTCTTTCTCTGTTTTGTTTTGTCTATAGGGGATTTGTTAAACTTTCCCTTTTTGCCATTATTTTGGCCAGAGCCATTGTTGTTTTGTTTACCTCCATTTTTCTTATTATTGGAGGGATAGCTGGTATTTCTTGTGTTAGCTGGCATGTTGGACAGAACTTGGGGCTGCATGACACCCTGAGTCTGTCCAATAATGGACTGTCTTTTTGTCTAGGCTTTCTAGATAGCTTCTTCAAACTTTATAAAACCATCAACTCGCCCAAGGAACTCTTTCACGTTGTTTGTTGAGATCCTTCTGAGATCTTTGCAGAATTCACTCAATTGTAAGATACCTCCAAGTATGGTCATATATCGGCCTTCTTCCATTAGTCCTTTGACCCTAGTGGCCTCTACCATGAACTTTTAAATGTACTCCTTCAAGAGTCTGCATGGTCTTTGTTTTATTTTTATAAGGACTTCTAGCTATGAAGGTATTTGTCTCGAGGACAAGAACTAAGTATGGAATTCTTGAGTGAATTCCTACCAAGAGTTGAACTTTCTTTGGGCCAGTTTGTAATACAACTATTGGGCTATTTTAGATAGGATTGTTGGAAAGATCCAGCATCACACATCTCTAGTTACTTTTTTGAGATCTGTTTGGATCTTAAAGTACTTTATGTGTGCCAGGGGATCTTCTTTTCCAGTGTACATCCTCCAAGCTGGCTTTCTAACTTTGGTGGGGGCAGTCCATTAATATATGTTGAGAGAGGTGATCCCCTTATTCTATCTAGTTCTAGGTCTAATAACTTTGGGTCAGACAGACCTTTGGTCATGTCTTTGAGTTAATCATATAGTGCTTGTAAAGATGGGTTGTAAAGCCCGCTTAGTTAATTTGGAAATTAGCAGTTATTTATGTTAATCAGGAAATTATTTATAGCTATTTAAATAATTTATCATTGTTATTATGGAATTCAGATATGCATAATTATGTTATCAGCAGTTTTTATATTTCGCATTTCCGGTGTCCGGTATTTTGGAACGCGGCGTTTGGCTCAGTAGAAATCACAACTTAGTATGTTAGTATTTTGGGGACGGGTTTTAGACATTGGGAATGTCGGGAATGGCCGGGAATTTAGAATGTCCCAAAAATACCCCTTTAGTGTTTTGTATGTGGTTTTAGTATGGAGGGGCAAAATGGTCTTTTTGCCCCAATGATATTTTGTTTTATATGATTTAATAAATGAAATAAATGTTTAAATTATGCATGTTATTTGGCTGAATGATTTAGTGTGTAAAGGCTCTTTTTACTCATTTCTCATTTAACTTAGAAAAAAAAAATAGAAAATTCAAGCAAAAAAAACTCTCTCTCTTTTTCTCTCTTTTCGGCTGGGAATTTGGGGTGCTAAAGCTGGGTTTTTCCTTCAATTCTCAAAGCTAATTCATCCTAATTGTGATCCCTTGTTGTGGTATGTGCTTCCTTGTTCATTTCTCTTTAAATTTCTTGGAAAAAAATGATGAAAAGTGTTGAAAATGCATGTGATTGTGAAGTGTTCTTGCTGCTGTAATTTTGTTGTTAGTTTATGGATTCAAGCATGATTTTTGATGATAAATGAGTTATTTGAAGCATGAGTAGCTAGGTTGTTCAAGCTTTTAATTTATATGTGAAAATTGATGATTTTGTGAGAAAATGCCATGTTTTGTTTCTGTATATTTGCTGGATGTTATTGTTAGTTTGCAGAGGTGTTTTAATGCTTAGTTAAGTAGAATTAACTAGGCTAGGGTGCATGCTAGTGGGTTTAACCAAGTTTGAGTTCTTGAACTCAAAGCTTGGTCTTCAATGGTGAAATTTGCTTGTGAGGTTTCTGGGTAGGTTTGAGGCCTTGGAATGGTCATTTGGGACCTATGTAGGAGGTCTGGAAAGTTTGGGACCATTTGGGTTCGAAATGGTCAAGATATGGGAATTTTTGGTTGCTGCCTGCGAGGAACCGGAATTCCGGTTGAGCATCCGGAATTCCGGATGGGGGTTCAGATTTTCAGTAACCGGAATTCGGTTGGGCAACCGGACTTCGGATGGGGGATTTTTCAGAACCCTAGTTTTCCTCGTTTTTGGGTTCGTAGGGGTATTGCCATGCTTTTCATCGATAGGGAAACTTTTAGTTTCGAGTTTTAGTCCCCGGGAAGTGATTTAGCGTGTCACTTATAGTGTTGTGGTTTTTATGGTTTAGGAGCCGATGTCCGTAGTTCGGCTTCGGTTCCGGTCGGGTTGACGGCACACACCGAAATCGGAATCCGGTAAGATTAGTATAACGGTATGCATATGTAGTTTACATGTTTAGCGTGCATGTAGGAAGCTGTTAGTTTACATTAGATATGTATTTAGGCTTCGAACCACCCAACCCTATCACGTCGGTACGGTGGAGTATGACCAAGCGGCGGAGTATGACCGGTTCGACCGATCAGTGACACTGGTTGGTGGTTCGATGCTATTGACCTATCCCGTCGGTACAGGTGGAGTATGACCAGCGCCGGAGTATGACCGGTTCGACCGATCAGGAGGATACTTGTCAATAGTGCCGTCCCCTGAACGTTCAAAACTCAGTACCATGTTGGACATGGCAGTAGTGCTCAGTACCATGTTGGACATGGCAGTAGCGGGACTCAGTATCGTGTTGGACACGGCAGTCAGTTTTATGTATGATATTATTATGCTTTTCTTACTGAGTCTGTCGACTCACAGTTTGCGTTGCTTGTGTAGGTAAAGGCAAGGCGATTCTTTGATGGACCGTGAGCGAGCTTATGGGATAGTACATGTCGGGGCGGTTAGGCACTGGAGCGTACGATCCTCGGGACGACGGGGCCGAGATTTTGTAACGGTCGTTAGATGACCTCATTTTGATGTAAAAGTTGAATAGTGAAAACGTTTGTAAATATTTTTATAAATCGGGATCCCGAGACTTTTTGGTAAAATGGTTTATAAGTTTAATGAAAAAGCAAAATTTTAATTAATCACGTTTTTCCATAAACCTCGTTGATTAGCAACGAGCTGCACAGTACGTTTAAAAATCACGTAATACGCCTAAGTTAGTTAGGGTGTTACAATTTGGTATCAGAGCCGCCAGGTTGTCTTCCGAAGATCGTCACGACATGTACAATCATCATCAGCAGTTAGCTCGGTTCACGGTTCAGTAAGCCTTTATTGCTTTAGTAGTTTATTTTATTTAGTTATGAAAAAGAAAAGCCTGTTAGGAAGCATGTTAGTAGCCTGATAGTAGAATAGGCGCATGTTTCGTTTCTAATTTCCAAATTAAGCGGCATTAGTAAGCTCGCCTTGAATACGACCTGATATGCCAACTCTTGGTTTCGCAGGCGGTTCTAACTAGATGGACGCCAGGCGGACTACCAGGAGTCGAGGCAACTCAGTGGGGTCGAATCAGGGAGAGGGAGCTCGATTTCCCCCACCTGCTAGGGGCCGAGGTAGAGGTCCCCGAGGCAGGGCTCGTGGTCGGGGTGATGAGAACCCGCCACAGGCTGCCCAGGCTCCCCCAGCCGATCAGGGAGCCCCGAACTGGGAGTTACGGTTTGCGGAGATGCAAGCCAGAATCGAAGAGCAAGACCTCGAGATTTCAGAGGTTGAGCCAGCAGGGTGCTCCTGCAGTTCCAGTGCCAGTAGTTCCAGCGGCACCTGCCCGCCGCCTGTGCCGAGATGGTAGTGGCGGCCCACAGATTGGAACCTTTATATGAGCGGTTCCGGAAGCAAGCACCTCCGGTATTCCTGGGAGGTCCAGATGTGTCGAAAGCCGAGCAGTGGCTTACGGTGATCACCAGAATCTTGAACTTTATGGGTGTCACCGGCAACGACAGAGTGGTGTGCGCCACATTTCAGTTCCAGGAGGATGCCCTGGTATGGTGGGACATGGTGTCTCAGATTCACGATGTCACCACCATGACTTGGGAGAGGTTCCAGGAACTTTTCAACGCGAAGTACTACAACGAGGCGGTTAGAAGCGCCAAGAGAAAGGAATTCGTTCACCTGACCCAGCGGGAGAACATGAGTGTCACTGAGTATACAACTCAGTTTGACCGGTTGGCGAGGTTAGCCTCGGGTATCGTGCCGACCGACTTCAGCAGAAAGGAGAAGTATCTGGACGGGTTGAATCCCAAGATCAGGCATGACCTGATGATTACCACCGACGACAGCACCACCTACGCTCAGATGGTGGAGAAGGCCTTGCGGGCCGAGGGGCGCGGTGGGGTGCATGTCGAGTCGGCTAGTACTCGGTTGGTGGCGGAGCTCCTACCCCTCTGCATCGGGTTTCGGCGGGGGAGTAGTGGTTCGGCCATTGATCGGAGGAAGAGGGCACCCACGCTTCCGGCGGCTCGAGCCGAACAAGAGGTTCGGGGGAACCGAACGAGAGGGAGTCGTCCTGGTGGTAATGAGACTCGCTTCTCCTATCCCGAGTGCCCTATCTGCAAGAGGCATCATCGGGGAGAGTGCAAGGGGCAGGGATGCTTTCATTGTGGCATGCCCGGGCACTTCAAGAGGGAATGTCCCCAGCTCCGGCCAGAGGCACCGAGAGCTCCAGCGATGCCCACTCCAGCCAGGGTATTCGCGATCACGCAGGCTGATGCAGATGCCAGCCCATCAGTTGTTACAGGTCAGATTCTTATTAACGACTCGTTTTATTCAGTGCTGTTTGATTCTGGGGCTACACATTCTTATGTGGCGGCCAGAGTCTCTAGTAAGTTGGGTAGACCCTTTGATAGATATGAGTCAGGGTTTGGAACCACGTTACAGGCGGAGAATTGGTTATCTCCAATAGGTGGATTAGGTCTATGCCGATCGGGATAGATGGTAGAGAGTTGAGCGCCGATCGATAGAGATGAGCTTAGTCGAATTCGATATTATTTTAGGAATGGATTTCCTATCTAAATATTCGGCGAGCATTGATTGCAAGAGGAAGATGGTGGTCTTCCAACCAGAAAGTGAAGAACCGTTCGTATTTGTGGGTTCGGTTCAGGGATCTCGGATCCCGGTGATCTCGGCTATGTCAGCGAGAGAATTATTGCACGGTGGGTGCTTAGGGTTTCTGGCCGTGGTGGTGGACACCACTCGGCCAGACACCATTCGGCCAGAGGACATCAGCGTGGTTCGGGAATTTTTGGACGTTTTTCCCGAAGAACTTCCAGGGTTACCACCTCAGCGGGAGATTGACTTCGTGATTGACTTGGCACCAGGGGTGGATCCGGTTTCTAAAGCCCCGTATAGGATGGCTCCAGCTGAACTTAAGGAGTTAAAGATTCAGCTCCAGGGGTTGCTTGACATAGGGTTCATTCGGCCCAGTGTGTCACCTTGGGGAGCCCCGGTTTTGTTCGTGAAGAAGAAGGATGGCTCTATGAGGATGTGCATCGACTACAGAGAGTTGAACAAGCTGACGGTGAAGAATAAATATCCATTACCTAGGATCGATGACTTGTTCGATCAGCTTCAGGGGAAGAC
This sequence comes from Cannabis sativa, assembly GCF_029168945.1. Classification (NCBI taxonomy): domain Eukaryota; kingdom Viridiplantae; phylum Streptophyta; class Magnoliopsida; order Rosales; family Cannabaceae; genus Cannabis; species Cannabis sativa. The sequence goes on along the minus strand of NC_083605.1, from coordinate 37,910,444 downwards.
GGTCTTTTCTAAGATTGATCTCCGTTCGGGTTATCATCGATTGAGGATCCGAGAGGAGGACATTCCAAAGACGGCTTTCCGCACTAGGTATGGACACTACGAGTTCTGGTTATGTCATTCGGACTAACCAACGCTCCTGCAGCATTCATGGACCTGATGAATAGAGTATTTAAGGATTTCCTCGATATCTGTGTAATTGTGTTTATCGACGACATCCTCGTGTACTCTCAGTCAGAAGAGGAGCATGAGTTACATCTTCAGATGGTACTGCAACGACTTCGAGAACATAGACTCTACGCCAAGTTCAAGAAATGTGAGTTCTGGTTGTCTCAGGTGTCCTTCCTAGGGCACATAGTGAGTAAAGATGGGATCAAGGTGGATCCCGGGAAGATTGAATCCGTCAGGGATTGGCCGAGACCGAAGACAGTGACAGAGATCAGAAGCTTTTTGGGATTAGCTGGGTCTTACCGTAGGTTCGTGGAGGGGTTCTCCAAAATTTCAATGCCCCTAACCGACCTTACAAAGAAGAATCGGCGATTTATCCGGTCGGATAAATGCGAAGCTAGTTTTCGTGAGTGAAGCGAGAGGTTGATTACTGCTCCGGTACTAGCTTTGCCTTCGGACGAGGAGAAGTTCGTGGTCTATTGTGACGCATCCAAACAGGGTTTGGGGTGCGTATTGATGCAAGCCGATCGGGTTATCGCTTACGCCTCCCGTCAGTTAAAGGATTATGAACAGCGATACCCGACTCATGATTTAGAATTGGCCGCAGTGGTTTTTGCACTGAAGATTTGGCGGCATTACTTGTATGGTGAGAAGTGCGAGATCTATACCGACCATAAAAGTCTCAAGTATTTCTTTACTCAGAAAGATTTGAACATGAGACAGAGGCGTTGGTTGGAGTTAGTGAAGGATTATGATTGCGAGATCCTCTATCATCCGGAAAAGCCAATGTTGTGGCCGATGCCCCGAGTAGAAAGGGGCCGGGCAGGTAGCTAGCATGGTTCAGATCTCACCTCAGCTAGCAGAGGATATGGTCAGGTCCAGCATTGAGTTTGTGGTAGGTCAGCTACACAACTTAACGCTGCAATCTGATCTGTTAGAAAGAATAAAGGTTGCTCAGACGACAGATCCGGAGTTAGTGAAGATCCGAGATGAGGTATTGGCTGGTCAAGCCAAGGACTTTTCAGTGTCAGATAGTGGGATGCTTTTGTATAAAGCCAGGGTTTGCGTCCCGAACAGTATGGACTTGAGGAATGAGATCTTTGAGGAGGCTCATTCTACTCCATATTCTCTACATCCGGCACCACCAAGATGTACCAAGATTTGAAACCGTACTTCTGGTGGAGCGGTATGAAGAAGAATTTGGTAGAATTCGTTTCGAGATGCCTCACGTGTCAGCAGATCAAGGCTGAACATCAGAGACCAGCAGGGTTGTTGCAGCCTCTAACCCTACCAGAATGGAAATGGGAGGATATTACTATGGATTTTGTGGTCGGGTTACCTAGGACCACGGGTATGTATGATTCCATCTGGGTAGTGGTGGACCGATTTACGAAATCTGCTCATTTTCTGCCGGTCAGAACGACGTTTACAGTGGATCAGTTGGCAGAGTTATATGTCAGGGAAATAGTGAGACTTCACGGGGTACCGAAGTCTATAGTTTCGGACAGGGATCCGAAATTCACCTCCAAATTTTGGCAAAGTTTGCAACGGGCAATGGGTACAAAGCTAAAATTCAGTACAGCATTCCATCCTCGGACGGATGGTCGGTCAGAAAGGACAATTCGGATATTGGAGGACATGCCGAGAGCACCGTGTTATGGACTTTGAGGGTTCATGGAATAAATACCTACCGTTAGTAGAGTTCTCATATAACAACGATTATCGGAGTACGATAGGGATGGCACCCTATGAACTGTTGTACGGTAGGAAATGTAGATCCCCTATCCACGGGATGAGACGGGGAGAGGAAATATCTAGGTCCGGAGTCAGTTCAGCGGACCAATGAGGCAATAGAGAAGATTAAAGCTAGAATGCTTGCCTCCCAGAGCAGACAGAAGAGTTATGCAGATCCGAAACGTCGAGATGTTGAGTTCCGAGTAGGGGACCATGTGTTTTTGCGAGTATCTCCGATGAAGGGGATTAAACGTTTCGGGAAAATAGGCAAGTTATGCCCTAGATTTACAGGACCTTTCGAGATTCTCGAGAAGATAGGTCAAGTGGCATATCGGTTAGCATTGCCTCCAGCTTTATCAGCAGTGCACAACGTATTTCATGTCTCAATGTTGAGAAAATACGTTTCAGACCCCTCTCATATAATCAGTTATGAGAGCCTTCAGCTTCGATCGGATATGTCCTATGAGGAACGGCCCGGTGCGGATCTGGATAGAAAGGATAAAGTCCTTCGGAATAAGACCATAGCGTTGGTCAAGGTTCTCTGGAGAAACAGTAAGGTGGAAGAAGCCACTTGGGAGCTAGAATCAGATATGCGAGCTCAATATCCAGAGTTATTCAGGTTAGATTTCGGGGACGAAATCCTTTTTAAGGGGGGGATAGTTGTAAAGCCCGCTTAGTTAATTTGGAAATTAGCAGTTATTTATGTTAATCAGGAAATTATTTATAGCTATTTAAATAATTTATCATTGTTATTATGGAATTCAGATATGCATAATTATGTTATCAGCAGTTTTTATATTTCGCATTTCCGGTGTCCGGTATTTTGGAACGCGGCGTTTGGCTCAGTAGAAATCACAACTTAGTATGTTAGTATTTTGGGGACGGGTTTTAGACATTGGGAATGTCGGGAATGGCCGGGAATTTAGAATGTCCCAAAAATACCCCTTTAGTGTTTTGTATGTGGTTTTAGTATGGAGGGGCAAAATGGTCTTTTTGCCCCAATGATATTTTGTTTTATATGATTTAATAAATGAAATAAATGTTTAAATTATGCATGTTATTTGGCTGAATGATTTAGTGTGTAAAGGCTCTTTTTACTCATTTCTCATTTAACTTAGAAAAAAAAAAAATAGAAAATTCAAGCAAAAAAAACTCTCTCTCTTTTTCTCTCTTTTCGGCTGGGAATTTGGGGTGCTAAAGCTGGGTTTTTCCTTCAATTCTCAAAGCTAATTCATCCTAATTGTGATCCCTTGTTGTGGTATGTGCTTCCTTGTTCATTTCTCTTTAAATTTCTTGGAAAAAAATGATGAAAAGTGTTGAAAATGCATGTGATTGTGAAGTGTTCTTGCTGCTGTAATTTTGTTGTTAGTTTATGGATTCAAGCATGATTTTTGATGATAAATGAGTTATTTGAAGCATGAGTAGCTAGGTTGTTCAAGCTTTTAATTTATGTGTGAAAATTGATGATTTTGTGAGAAAATGCCATGTTTTGTTTTCTGTATATTTGCTGGATGTTATTGTTAGTTTGCAGAGGTGTTTTAATGCTTAGTTAAGTAGAATTAACTAGGCTAGGGTGCATGCTAGTGGGTTTAACCAAGTTTGAGTTCTTGAACTCAAAGCTTGGTCTTCAATGGTGAAATTTGCTTGTGAGGTTTCTGGGTAGGTTTGAGGCCTTGGAATGGTCATTTGGGACCTATGTAGGAGGTCTGGAAAGTTTGGGACCATTTGGGTTCGAAATGGTCAAGATATGGGAATTTTTTTTGCTTGCTGCCTGCGAGGAACCGGAATTCCGGTTGAGCATCCGGAATTCCGGATGGGGGTTCAGATTTTCCCAGAACCGGAATTCCGGTTGGGCAACCGGACTTCCGGATGGGGGATTTTTCAGAACCCTAGTTTTCCTCGTTTTTGGGTTCGTAGGGGTATTGCCATGCTTTTCATCGATAGGGAAACTTTTAGTTTCGAGTTTTAGTCCGGGAAGTGATTTAGCGTGTCACTTATAGTGTTGTGGTTTTTATGGTTTAGGAGCCGCAATCCGCCGTTCGGGCCTTCGGGCCTGGGCCGAGTTGACTCGCACACCTGAAATCGGAATCCAGGTAAGATTAGTATAACAGTATGCATATGTAGTTTACATGTTTAGCGTGCATGTAGGAAGCCTGTTAGTTTACATTAGATATGTATTTAGGCTTCGAACCACCCAACCCTGTCACGTCGGTACAGGCTGGAGTATGACCAGCAGCCGGAGTATGACCGGTTCGACCGATCAGGCTGACACTGGTTGGTGGTTCAGTGCTATTGACCTATCCCGTCGGTACAGGCTGGAGTATGACCAGCAGCCGGAGTATGACCGGTTCGACCGATCGGGAGGATACTTGTCAATAGTGCCGTCCCCCGAACGTTCAAAACTCGGTACCATGTTGGACATGGCGGTAGTGCTCGCACCATGTTGGACATGGCAGTAGCGGGACTCAGTATCGTGTTGGACACGGCAGTCAGTTTTATGTATGATATTATTATGCTTTTCTTACTGAGTCTGTCGACTCACAGTTTGCGTTGCTTGTGTAGGTAAAGGCAAGGCAGTTGCTGATGGACCGTGAGCGAGCTTATGGGATTGTACATGTCGGGGCGGTTAGGCCTGGAGCGTACGATCCTCGGGACAGCAGGGCTGAGATTTTTGTAACGGTCGTTAGATGACCTCATTTTGATGTAAAAGTTGAATAGTGAAAACGTTTGTAAATATTTTTATAAATCGGGATCCCGAGACTTTTTGGTAAAATGGTTTATAAGTTTAATGAAAAAGCAAAATTTTAATTAATCACGTTTTTCCATAAACCTCGTTGATTAGCAACGAGCTGCACAGTACGTTTAAAAATCACGTAATACGCCTAAGTTAGTTAGGGTGTTACATGGGTCTACTCTGTCTGCTCCCTATCTAAATAACACTCCGTGGCTGACCAACACTCATTGGTCGGCTAGTACTCAATCGTCGGCCAGGGCGGCTAGACTCCCTTAGTAGGCCATGATAGTTTTTGGGTCGATTGGGGGTTGGTTGTACCAACCACTTGGGTTTGTGGATCCACCTGCCTAAAATTATTATTAAGAGGAGGGACTAAGTCACATTGGTTCACCCTCGTCGAGTTATTATTGTGTTGTGTGTTTTCGTCTAGCTTGGAACCCAACTTGTCAAAAATATGATCCCTAGGCCTTAGTACTAGGGCTGAGCATTGGTCGGTTTGGTCGGTTTTTTTTTTAATAAAAATTCCAAATTTTAGTTTTCGGTCTGGATTGGTGTAATCCGAAAACCGACCGACCAATATAGGAAACCCCTTAGAACCAACCAATGTAAACCGCGGTTTGGTCGGTTCAAACCGCCGAAACCGATTTTTTTTTTATCATATTTTAATTCTTCACATCATAGCCAAAGATATCAACCTTAGAAACCGTTTCAAAAATTCCAGAAAACCGTTCAAACCGACCTACCGAACACCGTTAAAACCGAAACCGTTTACACCGAAAAACCGAAAAAACTATTAACGGTTAAAACCACCTTGAAATGGTCGGTTTTTATTTCGATAGCAAACCGACCGGAAAAATCGAAACCGATCGAATTTATAAAAAGTATAAATAAATTTATATATGTATACTATTTAAGTTAAGTTTATGTATATATATAAGTTATATTATTATTATATTAATATTAATAAATAAAAAAATAATTTACGTATAAAAATAGTTTAGGTATACATATATATATTCTCCAACTCCAACACTGCTCTCTTCGTCTCTCTCGCTCAGGAACTCTCTTTTTCTATCTCTGTTAATTTTTCATTTAAAAGGCTAAAGTTACTAAGGAACTAATTATATCCTTTCTCAGTATAATAAATTATAGTAATTGATTAAATCTTCAAAAATCTTAAAGCGTCCATTCCATGAATTAATTATAGTGAGGGCTGCTTTTTTCAATATTCATTATCTTTCTCTATCTTTCATATTCATACAAAATTTTCTCTTTTCTCATACATTCTTTCAATTTTGCATATACTAAACTACTAAAGTATAAGAAATCAGCAAGAAGAAATGAGCTAAAAATTAGATTCTAACTTTCCTTTAAATTTGATCATATTTTACAAAAAAAAAAAAAAAACGGTTTCGGCGGTTTGAACCGACCAAACCGCGGTTTATATTGGTCGGTTCTAACGGGTTTCCTATATTGGTCGGTCGGTTTTCGGATTACACCAATCCAGACCGAAAACCGAAATTTGGATTTTTTAATAAAAAAAAACCGACCAAACCGACCAATGCTCAGCCCTAATAATATAGTTATTTGTAAAATAAAAATATTTTCAGGTTCGGCGACCCAGAAGACCCGATTGGAGGCCAAAAATGTGACAACAATTTTAGTTAGAAATATTGATGAGATTATTAGGATAAATTAATTTTAGAAATACCGGAGTATTTTGGGGTACTTGGAGTCGACCAAATACTTTAGAAATATAAATTTCTTAGTAGCTAAGAAATAATAAGATAACTATTAATAATAAATTTTTTATTCATATTATATTATTATTATAATATTATTTTATATATATATAAATAATTATAGTAAATTTATATATATATATTATATAAGTTACAGTAAACATAAACGAAAACGAACAAACAAATCCTCGTTCTTCCCCTTTCGTCAAAACCTTCTCCCCCTACATTTATTTTTCTTCAATTTTGAACCCCATTCCAAGTTATCTAAGCTTTAGTAGTAGCAGGATAGCAAATCTTTGAAGAGGGAAATCTTAATGTATTGTTTAATTTCATTTTAAGTTTAAAAATAATTAGTTTCGTATAGGGTTTTGTGAATTAGAATAGTTACGAAGGTTCTAACCTTATAGGATTGTTCTCGGGTAGTGATGGGACTAGTTTCGATATTTTCTTGCTGAAGCTGAGGTGATTTTGGGTTAGAAATTGCGTTTGGAGCTTTTTAAAACTTAGTATGAACGTTAATGGCATTTTTTATTTAAGGGCTCGATTTTAATATTTGTTATGTAAGCATGGTAATATTTATGGGTACTATGTGCCTTCTCAAGTTTCGAGTGATTTGAATAAGTTTTGGTAGTGTTTCGGTGAGTGCGAAAATTGAAATTTTCATGTTTCGTACTTTTTAGAAATTCTTAGGAGATCAGAAATCGTATTCTTGTCATAATTTTTGACTCGGGTATCCATTTTGGACGTTCTATGTACTGTTTTGAAGCATGCAACAGGCTCTACAATATGGTACATATTTTAGAGCCAAAATATAATTTCTATTTTAGTGTATTTATACCGTGGGGTTTAATAGAAAACCCTAGATTATCGTATGTGAATATTAAGTAGTGTTTTGGGATAAACAATTAATTGTTTACTGCTGTTATGATATATGGGTCAAGATCGTCGGGGATAGTTCTCCACTTAAGTTGGCCAACATGTATGAACCTAGATTGAAGGTAAGAAAAATATATTGTACTGCATAGTACGTCGTTTGTAATACAATTAGTATTGTAATATATGATTTGATAAATATTGAGATATAGTTAACATTATTATATAATTAAAAGATTGATTGGTTGAGTATCGATAATTTGATTATATTATGCATGTAATATATGGTCTTACCTGATTAAGTGATGCAATTTTCGTGGCGACGTACTGGGTATAAGTATGGGTGTCAGTGATATATGATGAGTACCGAGCATAGCTACAAGCTCACTTGATTAGGTGATGCGATTTTTCTTGCGATGTACTGGGCGTAAATACGGGCATCAATGATATATGATGAGTACCGAGAATAGGTACGAGCTCACTTGATTAGGTGATGCAATTTTTTTGGTAACGTATTGCGCGTCAGTACAGGCATCAATAATATATGAGGAGTATCGAGCGTAGGTACGAGCTCACCTGATTAGGTGATGTAATATATGATATATGGGTGCAAGTTTTTGGTACATGCTCACCTGATTAGGTGATGCACCTATGCGATATATGGGTCCTAGACTATGGCACGGGCTTAACTAATTTGGCAATGCAATACAAGATTATCAAATTAAGGCATCGACTTGCTTGATTAGGCAACGTGATGTTATGAACACTGTTACATTATCAAGTAACATATATATGTTATTTATATTATTAAATGAATATGAATTCTATTATTGGTATAATAGTTTTATGTTACCAAATATCTGTATACTGATGTTTATTCGTGGTAGATGCCAGTAGTGATTTGGATTTCATCTTATGAACAATGTGTGATGGTTTGATTCTTATTGTATACAAATGATAATTTTCGAAAAATAAACTATATGATTGTTATTATTACTTTTCTTGCTGAGTTCTTGTGACTCACAGGTACTATGTGGTACAGGTAAAGGCAAAGAAAAGATAAATTAACCATGATATGAGAGTCTTCTCCATCAATGTACATATTGACCTCACCGGCCTGCATGCCGAGTTGCCAGGAGTAATTTTGAGCTGGCTGTATCTGCTGTGTATTTTGATTTTGTGATTAAATGGTTGTCGTGTATATTTCTTTAGCAAAACTTTTTATAACAGACACGTGGCGTTCCTATAAAGTTTTTATGTTATCACGTTTTTTAATAATTAATTATTCTATTAGAATTAAATTAGTTTATAAAATCATGCACGTGGCGTTCCTATAAATTAGGACGTTACAGACGTCGTGGTGGACCTCTGACATTCTTGGTGTTATTTTTGTTGTGGCTCCAACGGCTTTGTGGTGGTGTTTTTGAGGTGGGGTTTTTGGCTGAAGAGCAATAGAAAATAAAGAGAGAGAGAGAGAGAGAGAGAGAGAGAGAGTTAAATTGGGTGTTATTTTTTTTAGATGTGTAAAATGGGTATAAGGGAACAAGTTAAGTGTAGATTGGTATAATTTTATTTGGGGGTATTTTTTTTAGAAATGCTAAAGGGTACTCATGGTACCTAACACCCCTATAATGTGTATTAATTTTATTTACATAAAGATTAAAAAGAATCACTAACTCAGTATAAAATATCATATCATTGAGGTACTAGATACTTTAGTACCATGCCCTATTTTTTTTTGTTTGTTAGTGTGGTCTCTTTAATGTACAGTTTATAAAATTTCCCTAACACAAACATAACTTGGTAGTTGGTACACATTTTGGCTATATACCACTATTATTGGCTCATTGGCTTTCTATTTTCCTTTATTACTTTCGGCACAAATTCTGTGCTCTTTCTCGACGTAATATGGTCGAGAAGGTTTCAGGTATTTAATTATGATGTTGTTTGACTCTGTACACATAATTAAATATATATTTATAGCCTGATATTCTCACCCTCTAGAGTTTATAAATTTTTTATTTTTGTGTCAGTATTGAAAAAAAGTTGATAGGTTATAAGTTGGTTATGTTAAGCATGCCAGCTGAACTTTTAAATAAAAATGATGATTAGATTATGGGGGTTAAATGATATATCATACATTTCAAAAAACTACTAAGTGTCCTTTCAAAAAAAAAAAAAAAAAAAAAAAATCAACTAAGTGGCCAATTAAGATATGCACGCGCATGAATATGACCAAATATGTTTTTAAAAATTATTTATGATCTTATTTTTTTTATTTATTTTTTTACACAAAATATTAATTTTTTTCAAACTTTACATTTATACTAATTTATTTCTCTTTTAATTTTTTTTAGTCTTGGTGAATTTTTTTTTAAGTCCGTTGCTCATTTTTTTTTCTTTCCTTTGTACTCTCAGGATTTTTTTTTTCTTTTTTTCAATTCTCTCCTTTTTTTTAATTGTATTTCTCAAACTAATTTTTCTTTTTCATTTTCTTACTATTCTCACTCTAACTATTTCAAACTATTTATCTTTAATTAATCACATAAAATAAAAAAAAAAAATTTAATTAATTTCTTTTAACCTTTACTAAAATATGATTTTTTTTTTTAGAATAATCACTGTTATTATAAATTAGAGTCATTTACAAATGAGAAAATAGGATAGGGAATTTCTCCTAACCTACAAATGTCTTCATCCAGCCCTAAAGCAAATTTAGCTAACTAATGAACTGCTTGATTGGCAGTTCTTTTAACATGGGAAACTAAAACACTAGAGAGAAAATGATAACACACAACGTACATCAAAAATAAGATCTGAAAAACAACATAAATCACTTGAAGGGGAATTTAATGCAGTAGAAACTCTCAAGGCAGCTATCTCAATATGCGTTATAGACAGTTGTAATTGAGATACCCAATTGAGAACATGAAAAAAAGATTTTGCTTCCATCTCATCAGATCTAAAGCTGCCTTGAACAACTTTCGAAAAACCAGCCACAACCATTCCATCATGATCTCGAATGATAGCACCAATTCCCAGTTTTTTTTTGTTCCAAATTGGTGGTTGCATCTACATTTAATTTCAATACATTAATGCTGGGAAAAGACCATGGAACCTGTTGCTGCAACGCTGAATTCATGGAGGACTGGTTGTTCAAAATCTGGTCTGTAGCAGCAGCTGGTTTGGAGGATTTTTTGGCTCGGTTGTAGTCATTGTAGAAACATGTGGTATAGGCAGTTATGGAAGAGCTCAGGCGTGGTTTCCCACCATGAAACACTTTATTTCTGTCAGTCCAAATTCCCCACATTAGACAAATAAAAAGCTCAAAATCCTCTTGATTATATACAGCAGAAAGATGGTGTAGATACTCCCCATTGTACATGGACTGAGCTTTGTGAAAGTCTATTGTGAATTTTGAATCCTTCCATACTGCTTTAGCATGATGACATCCAAAAAGTGCATGTCCTATGGACTCCCAACTTTAAGGGCAAAGAGAACAAGCAGCTGAATCAATGATTTTTTTCTTAAAAAGAGCAGCAGCTACAGGGACCACATTTTGAAGGACTTTCCAAGCGAAGATACGTATTTTTGTTGGCAAATTTAAACTCCAAAAGAACTTCCACCGGTCACGGTGGGTGTCTGAAGTAGAAGAATGAAGTTGATCCTCCATAGTTGTGGCCAAATGGAACCCCGATTGGACATTGTAAGATCTAGTAGGAGTATGATGTTATATTAATCTATCCTGATCAACAAAGAAACCTAATGGAATAGTTAAAAATATTTCAACATCTATTAATTGGAAAAACTCACTTTACAACTCCACATTCCATTCCCTATTGTGAGTAATGAGCGTAGAACCCGACATGTGAGGAGGTCCACAAAAGCTTATAGGCCGAAAGTGATTATGGCTGGGGATCTAAGGATCATTGTCACAAGCAATGTGAAGACCATTACAAACCCTAAATCGCATTCCCTTGATGAGTAATTCTCTTCCCCAACATATACTTTGCCAAGTATAAGATGGAGAATGACTAATGTTAGCATCCAAAAAAGAGGTGGTAGAAAAATATCTATTCTTGAGTAACCGGCTCAACAATAAGTTTTACTTTCATAATTTTTCTCATATTTTTATATACTTTCTCTCTTACAAAATAATAAAGATCACTTCTCCTATATTTTTCTATCTTTTACATGATTAACAAAACTAGTATATTTTTTTTTGGATATTTTGTAGTTATTGAGAGTTAATTTATGAATGATTTACACATTTTAACAAGATTGATGTCTTATTATTTTTCTATTTATTTACATGTTGTGTTTTGTGTCCTAACTAAAACTCTATTTCAATGTTATCTTGAATTTTATTATCAATAAAGGAACAAAATTATTTTATTACTTAGTATAATGCTTGGTTCACATGTTTATTTCATGATCATATGTTTGATATATAAATTCTATTAAATTTTTATCACATTGCTATTCATGATTAATGTGTTGTCTACACATTGAAAAATAATTAAGATTATGTGATTAAACTAATTAGTCTCGTGATTTATTAGTACACATGATTTACACTGATTTGATAATCAATAATTTAGTTTACTTACACTTGTATAGTTGAATATTTTTTCTAAGGTATTAGCAAAGTAAGCTTATATTAGATGTACGGTTATAGATCAAACTGAGCGATATTCAGTGTGCAAAATATATCATAAACTTACCATAATATTTTTTTAAGTAAATATCACTTACTTGATCTTAGATCAATGATCTCAATACTGAGATGGTTAGGCTCCAGTATAAGTGTATTGCTTGCGTTCTTTGATTTGTTCGTTAAAGTTAACCAATTGGATTGCTCAAATACTTACATCTTAGTAACACGATGCAATTGAGTGGAAGTGTTAATCAAAGGTACAAAATTCATAGCTTCTTTAAATACATAGAAGTGAAACGATAGTTTCCTTCGAGCTTGGCTAAACGAGTTTAAATAGTAGAGTACTCATTTGAGTAATTATATTAGTTTATTATAATATCATTTACAAGTAGGTAAGTAGTTTAAGGATAAAATACATTGAATGGTGGAACGGTAAATTTGACCCTACTCAATGTAAATTATCAATAGCTATCATATAAATAAATTTGTCCCTACTCAATGTAAATTTTCAATAGCTATTATATAAATAGAATAATATAGCTCTTATTTACATAACCTAATTGACTCATTGTCAGACTAAATAGAAAAATAAAAAGAGCGCCTTCTATTTTCTAATTCATATTCTTCTTCTTCTAAAATTTTTGAACCTGATAATGAATGAGTGATTCCCCACACGATTCAAGTCAATACTCAAGATAGTGTGGAAGATTGTGTAGTATTTTTATCACTTTAAGGAGAAACCAGGTTCAAAGCTTAATCATACTCTACGATAGAAATGATCAAGAGTTAGAGATCTAAATGGAAAGAGTCATACTATTTTGTTGCCATTAGTATAAGTCTTTCTATAACTTTATTTGTTTAATTCATCACTTTTGGAGAATTCATATTTAGGATGTTAGATTATAGATTTATAATCACACATACATGTTAGTAAATCTAGATCTTGGTAAAATACTTCTAGCAATTGGCCGCAAAGCAATGGTAATAATTTATTTTCATGACATATGGATTTCAAACGATATTTGGATGATTTGGATGTGTTCATATTGATTTATGTGATTTTTAATGATTGGTTGTGATATTAAGAAATTTTCTACAAAAGTTAATTTGATTTTTGAGCTAACATTATTTTATTTGGATAGTTGGTTAAAAATTAAGCAAATTTACCTTTTACAAAACTTAATTTCAAATAAAATAAAAAAGTTATAATATTTTAAAGTTTTTGAAAATTTGGCTAAGGTTTCCCATTCGTGCGCGCCTAGATAAAGTGATTCACTCAGACCGCCTAGGCCATGCTTGACTGACCAGCACATTACACATCAACATAGCATATGCAAATAACTAACACTCGCGTGTCAGCCATCCAAGCCCTCAGCCTAGATTCCATGCATCTGTCCTCCAACAGATGTCTTAAGCCCACGTGCATGTCTTTGGATAGACATTGTTAACTTCCAGCAATTGTCATTCACGTGTGTCACCATGCACACTGTCTGAGAAATCGTTTGCATGCATGCCCATGCAAAGTCATGTCCATCTAAGACAACCAGGTAGCCAGGTCCAGCTAACATCCCCCAATGTTGTTCCATGCTTATGCTGCTGCTCCATACTGCCCCTTTGTAGATGCACTTCACTCGTATGCTGCTATCCCACAAGCTAACAATCGAGTGATGTTGAGGTCTGCCGAGCGGACCTAAGTTAGGGTGTAATGTCCTGGAAAATAAACAATATTTAAATAGACATATTTTATTAAATATGTAATTATTTTGGTAACGAAGTAAGATTATGATCTTGCTTAGGGTAATTATTGAGAATTTACTCAATGAAATAAATAGTGTAATTTATTAATTGAGGAGATTATATTGGGATATGTGAGTACTCAGTATATCAGTTTCGAAATAAAATATTTTTCGGGCCCAGCAATTGTGGAAATTTAGCGATGTGGTTAGTAATGTCACGACGTTAATGGAAGAATTATTTGAGAATATTCCGGACTAGGTTAGAATTTTATTAGAATGTCGGGTTGATGGATTAGTAAAATTACCAAAATGCCCTTAGGTTACTTTAGAGATTATTTAGCTTTGAGGGTAATTTAATTATTCTTTAAATAATTAATCTTTTATTCTTTTTTATTTTATTTAGGGGCTATCATATTTTTTAAAAAAAAGAAATGGAAAAGAAAGAAAAAGAAGAGAAATTTTATTATTTAAGTTACTTGGAGGCTAAGTAACTTCTCCATCTTCAACTTCTCTCCTTCTCTCTCTCGTGCAAGCTTGAGCCAGCGATTAGGGGACTTCTTTTCTTCATCAAACCTACCATTTCAGAGCTAAACTCAACCCCCAAGCCAACCTAAAACCTTGAGGTAAGTTCCTCCTCATGTTTTTGTGAATTCCTAGGTTTCTAAAGCTAGGTTTTTGTTAGTTTTTGTAAGTTTTCAGGGCTGTAGGCTTAGATGAGTTCTGAGCATGATTTCTTAGTTGAATTAGGTTTGTTTGTGCAAGTATTATTTGATTTCATGGCTGTGGAGATTGTGTTGTGTTTGAAGAAGCTAAAGGAATTGATTTTCTTTCACTTGAGCATATGAATTTGAGTTAGAGATTGAACTATTGTAATTTTAATCTTGGGATATTTTATATTTATGTTATTATACTGTTCTGGAAAGTTTGGTTAGCTTTGGTTGAGGTTGGATTGGGTTTTGGGTTGAAAAACCAAAAATTTTCATGGCTGCCAGGAAAAAATAGCAGACCGTTTTTTAGGCACCCAGAATAACGCCCGACCGTTTTTCTCAGTAAGGGGAAATTTTGGGTTTTTCTCCTCAAGTCCGATCTGATTCGGGGTGTCTTTCAGAGTGAAATTCAGGGTGTTTTAGAGATAGTTAAGCTAGCTTGATCCGGGGGAAAGTAGAGTGTGTTTGATTGTGTGAATTAGAGTCAGTTATCAGAAATTTGATTAAGGTTTTTATTTAGTTTTGGTTGTCGTGACATAGGACCGGGATCGCCCAGCTTGATTTCCACTCGAGTCGGCCCGTACGCTTAAATTTAGAACTAAGGTAAGAAAAGTGGTAAGCAGCGTATACGGACAATTACTAATGGTTGAATGGTTATGGCCCTGACTATTATCAAAACTTTGATTAGATATTCTTGAGCATAGGTTATGACCTAGGGTTGGAAACGGTTAATACCGTTATGAGTAATTACTCTTGAAACCGCAGTTAGGTTTCTTACTTATCGTTTGCTTCATCGGGCAACGATAGTGACATGTACAACTTGTGGTTAACCAGTGGTAAAAGGGGTACTTTATAAAGTACCAGGATTGTGCTTTTATGATGTTATGTAAATGTGTAAGCATGATGACATGAGATAGAGTTGATGGTTATTATCAGTTATTGTTTATTTCACTTTTCTTGTTGAGTCTCTGTGACTCACGGGTGCTTTATGGTGCAGGTAAGGGGAAAGCAAAGGTAGACAAGCCATGAGCTCGAGGTCGTAGCAGCAATGTACATATCAGCCGCAGTGTATCGGCCCAATGAGCAGCATGATTCGTTTTGATAGTATTTTGGGATTACAAAGTTTATATTGTAAAAGTACTAGTAAACTAGTTTGTACTATTTTGATAACAGGGGTCCCCATAGTTCTCATGTAACACCCTAACTATCTTAGGCGTATTACTTGATTTTTAAACGCACTGTGCAGCTCGTTGCTAATCAACGAGGTTTATGAAAAAACGTGATTTATTAAAATTTTGCTTTTTGATTAAACTTGTAAAACATATTACAAAAGACTCGGGATCCCGATTATAAAAATATTTACAAAAAGTTTCACTGTTTAACTATTACATCAAAATAAAAGTCGTCTAACGACAGTTACAAAAACTCAGCCTTGCTGTCCCGAGGATCGTACGCTCCAGGCCTAACCGCCCCGACATGTACAATCTCATAAGCTCGCTCACGGTCCATCAGCTATAGCCTTGCCTTTACCTACACATGAACATAAACTGTGAGTCGACAGACTCAGTAAGAAAAGCATAATAATAACATACATAATTCTAACTGCCGTGTCCAACACGATACTGAGTCCCGCTACTGCCATGTCCAACATGGTACTGAGCTACTACTGCCATGTCCAACATGGTACTGAGTTTTGAACGTTCATAGGGACGGTACTATTGACAGGTATCCTCCTGATCGGTCGAACCGGTCATACTCCGGCTGCTGGTCATACTCCAGCCTGTACCGACGGGATAGGTCAATAGCACTGAACCACCAACCAAATGTCAGCCTGATCGGTCAAACCGGTCATACTCCGGCTGCTGGTCATACTCCAGCCTGTACCGACGTGACAGGGTTGGATGGTTCGAAGCCTAAATACATAACTAATGTAATCTAGCAGGCTTCCTACATGCACGCTAAACATGTAATCTACATATGCATACTGTTATACTAATCTTACCTGGATTCCGATTTCAGGTGTGCCGGTCAACCTGACTGGAACTGAAGCTGAGCGACGGATTACTGGCTCCTAAACCATAAAAATCACAACGCTATAAGTGACACGCTAAATCACTTCCCGGGGACTAAAACTAGGAACTAAAAGTTTCCCTATCGATAAAAAGCATGGCAATACCCCCTAAAACATAAAAACGAGGAAAACTAGGGTTCGGAAAAATTCCCCAACCGGTAGACCGGTTGCCCAACCGGAATTCCGGTTCTGGAAAATTCAGAACCCTCATCCGGAATTCCGGATGTACAACCGGAATTCCGGTTCCTCGCAGGCAGCCAACTAAAATTCTCATAACTCGACCAATTCAACCCCAATTGGTACCAAACTTTCCAGACCTGTTCTAAACACCCCAAAGAACAAATCTAAGGCCTCAAAACTACCCAGAAAACACAGAGGCAAAAATCACCATTAAAGACCAAGCTTTGAGTTCCAAAACTCAAACTTGGTTAAATCCACTAACATGCATCCAAACCTAGTTAATTCTACTCAAATAAGCTTGAAATAGCTTCTGAAAACACACAAGAACATACAGCAACTTCACAGAACAAAATGAACCATTTCCTTCAAAAATTTATAACTTTTGCAAAGAAAACTCAAAGCTTTAACAATCTAACCTACATGCTTTCAACATAGCTCAATTAATATCAATTAACATGCTTTAAACCACATATATCAACAAGAAAATCACAGCAGCAACATATACCAAAATCATGCATGCATTTCATCAATTTCACATAAAATTCAAGAAAACACAAAAGGGAATTTACAAGAGATCACACCTTGACTAGAATTACACAAGGATGAGTTGAAAATCACAAGCTTTGAGCAGAAAAATCCCAGCCCTAGCAGCCCAAGCTTTGGCCGAAAAGAGGGAGAGAGAGAGAGCTTTGAGTGTTTTTGAAAATTTATTAAGTTTTGACTAAGTGTTGAATGTTTGAGAAAAGAAGAATATAAATCACATAACTCATTTTATTTCAGCCATTAATTAAACAATTAAGCATTTATTTTTCCATTTCATAAAATCACAAAAGACAAAATACTAATGGGGCAAAAAGACCATTTTGCCCCTCCACCATAAAATCACATAAATCATACTAAAGGGGTATTTTTGGGACATTCTAAATTCCCGGCCATTCCCGACATTCCCAATGTCTAAAACCCGTCCCCAAATTACTAACATACTAGGTTGTGATTTCTACTGAGCCAAACGCCGAGTTCCAAAATACCGGACACCGGAAATGCAAAATATAAAAACTACTGACGACATAATCATGCATTTCTGAATTCCATAAATAACAGTAATAAATTATTTAAATAGCTATAAATAATTTCATAATTAAACATAAACAACAGCTAATTTCCAAATTAACTAAGCGGGCTTTACAACTATTCCCCCCTTAAAAGGATTTCGTCCCCGAAATCTAACCAGAATAACTCTGGATATTGAGCTCTCATATCTGACTCTAGCTCCCAGGTGGCTTCTTCCACCTTACTGTTTCTCCAGAGAACCTTGACCAATGCTATGGTCTTATTCCGAAGGACTTTATCCTTTCTATCCAGGATCTGCACTGGTCGTTCCTCATATGACATGTCTGGCTGAAGCTGAAGACTCTCATAACTGAGTATATGAGAGGGGTCTGAAACGTATTTTCTCAACATTGAGACATGGAATACGTTGTGCACTGCTGATAAGGCTGGAGGCAATGCTAACCGATATGCCACTTGACCTATCTTCTCGAGAATCTCGAAAGGTCCTGTAAATCTAGGGCATAACTTGCCTCTTTTCCCGAAACGTTTAATCCCCTTCATCGGAGACACTCGTAAAAACACATGGTCCCCTACTCGGAACTCAACATCTCTGCGTTTCGGATCTGCGTAATTCTTCATCCGTTCCTTTCCGTGAGGCAAGCATTCTAGCTTTTATCTTCTCTATCGCCTCATTGGTCCGCTGAACTGACTCTGGACCTAGGTATTTCCTCTCCCCTGTCTCATCCCAGTGGATAGGGGATCTACATTTCCTACCGTATAACAGTTCATAGGGAGCCATCCCTATCGTACTCTGATAACTGTTGTTGTATGAAAATTCTATCAACGGTAGATACTTACTCCATGAACCCTCAAAGTCCATAACACAGGCTCTCAACATATCCTCCAATATTTGAATTGTCCTTTCGGACTGACCATCTGTCTGAGGATGGAATGCTGTACTGAATTTCAGCTTCGTACCCATTGCCCGTTGCAAACTTTGCCAAAATTTGGAGGTGAATTTCGGATCCCTGTCCGAAACTATAGACTTCGGTACCCCGTGAAGTCTCACTATCTCTCTGACGTACAGTTCTGCCAACTGATCCACTGAAAATGTTGTTCTAACCGGCAGAAAATGAGCAGATTTCGTAAATCGATCCACCACTACCCAGATGGAATCATGCAAACCCGTGGTCCTAGGTAACCCGACCACAAAATCCATCGTAATATCTTCCCATTTCCATTCTGGTAGGGTTAGAGGCTGCAACAACCCTGCTGGTCTCTGATGTTCAGCCTTAATCTGCTGACACGTGAGGCATCGCGATACGAATTCTACCAAATTCTTCTTCATACCGCTCCACCAGAAGTACGGTTTCAAATCTTGGTACATCTTGGTGGTGCCGGGATGCAGAGAATACGGGGTAGAATGAGCCTCCTCAAAGATCTCATTTCTAAGTTCCACACTGTTCGGAACACAAACTCTGGCTTTATACAAAAGCATCCCACTATCTGACACTGAAAAGTCCTTGGCTTGACCAGCCAACACCTCATCTCGGACTTTCACTAACTCCGGATCTGTCATCTGAGCGACTTTTATTCTTTCCAACAGATCAGATTGCAGCGTCAAGTTGTGAAGCTGACCTACCACAAACTCAATGCTGGATCTAATCATATCCTCTGCTAGCTGAGGTGAGATCTGAATCATACTAGCTACTTGCCCGGGACCCTTTCTGCTCAGGGCATCGGCCACTACATTGGCTTTCCCGGGATGATAGAGGATCTCACAATCGTAATCCTTCACTAATTCCAACCAACGCCTTTGTCTCATGTTCAAATCTTTCTGAGTAAAGAAATACTTGAGACTTTTATGGTCGGTATAGATCTCGCACTTCTCCCCATAAAGGTAATGCCGCCAAATCTTTAGTGCAAAAACCACTGCGGCCAATTCTAGATCATGAGTCGGGTATCGCTGTTCATAATCCTTTAACTGACGGGAGGCATAAGCGATAACCCGATCGGCTTGCATCAATACGCACCCCAAACCCTGTTTGGATGCGTCACAGTAGACTACGAACTTCTCCTTGTCCGAAGGCAAAGCTAGCACCGGAGCAGTAATCAATCTCTGCTTCAGCTCCTGAAAGCTAGCTTCACATTTATCTGACCAGATAAATCGCTGATTCTTCTTTGTAAGCTCGGTTAGGGGCATTGAGATTTTGGAGAACCCCTCCACGAACCTACGGTAGTACCCAGCTAATCCCAAGAAGCTTCTGATCTCTGTCACTGTCTTCGGTCTCGGCCAATCCCTGACGAATTCAATCTTCCCCGGATCCACCTTGATCCCATCTTTACTCACAATGTGCCCTAGGAAGGACACCTGAGACAACCAGAACTCACATTTCTTGAACTTGGCGTAGAGCTTATGTTCTCGAAGTCGTTGCAGTACCATCTGAAGATGTAACTCATGCTCCTCTTCTGATTGAGAGTACACGAGGATGTCGTCGATAAACACAATCACACAGATATCGAGGAAATCCTTGAATACTCTATTCATCAGGTCCATGAATGCTGCAGGAGCATTGGTTAGTCCGAATGACATAACCAGAAATTTGTAATGTCCATACCTAGTGCGGAAAGCCGTCTTTGGAATGTCCTCCTCTCGGATTCTCAACTGATGATAACCCGAACGGAGATCAATCTTAGAAAAGACCGTCTTCCCCTGAAGCTGATCGAACAAGTCATCGATCCTAGGTAATGGATATTTATTCTTCACCGTCAGCTTGTTCAATTCCCTGTAGTCGATGCACATCCTCATAGATCCATCCTTCTTCTTGACGAACAAAACCGGGGCTCCCCAGGGTGACACACTGGGCCGAATGAACCCTATGTCAAGCAACCCTTGGAGCTGAATCTTTAATTCCTTAAGTTCAGCTGGAGCCATCCTATACGGGGCTTTGGAAACCGGATCCACCCCTGGTGCCAAGTCAATCACGAAATCAATCTCCCGCTGAGGTGGTAACCCTGGAAGTTCTTCGGGAAAAACGTCCAAAAATTCCCGAACCACTCTGATGTCCTCTGGCCGAATGGTGTCTGGCCGAGTGGTGTCCACCACCACGGCCAGAAACCCTAAGCACCCGCCGTGCAACAATTCTCTCGCTGACATAGCCGAGATCACCGGGATCCGAGATCCCTGAACCGAACCCACAAATACAAACGGTTCTTCACTTTCCGGTTGGAAGACCACCATCTTCCTCTTACAGTCAATGCTCGCCGAATATTTAGATAGGAAATCCATTCCTAAAATAATATCAAATTCGACTAAGCTCATCTCTATCAGATCAGCGCTTAACTCTCTACCATCTATCCTGATCGGCATAGACCTAATCCACCTATTGGAGATAACCAATTCTCCGCCAGGTAACAGGGTTCCAAACCCTGATTCATATCTATCATAGGGTCTACCCAATTTACTAAAGACTCTGGCCGCCACATAAGAATGTGTAGCCCCAGAATCAAACAGCACTGAATAAAGCGAGTTGTTAATAAAAAGCTGACCTGTGACAACTGATGGGCTGGCATCTGCATCAGCCTGCGTGATAGCGAATACCCTGGCTGGAGTGGGTATCGCTGGAGCTCTCGGTGCCTCTGGTCGGAGCTGGGGACATTCCCTCTTGAAGTGTCCGGGCATGCCACAATGAAAGCATCCCTGACCTTTGCACTCACCCCGATGGTGCCTCTTGCAGCTAGGGCACTCGGGATAGGAGAATCGGGTCTCATTACCACCAGGACGACTCCCTCTGTTCTGGTTCCCCCGGAACCTCTTGTTCTGACTCGAGCCGCCGGAAGCAGTGGGTGCCCTCTTCCTCTGATCAATGGCCGAACCACTACTCCCCCTGCTATAGCCTGATGCAGGAGGGGTAGGAGCTCCGCCACTCACCGGAGTACTGGCTGATTCTGACATACACCCCACTGCGCCCTCAGCTCGCAGTGCCTTCTCCACCATCTGAGCATAGGTGGTGCTGTCGTCGGTGGTGATCATCAGGTCATGCCTGATCTTGGGATTCAACCCGTCCAGATACTTCTCCTTCTTGCTGAAGTCGGTCGGCACAATTCCCGAGGCTAACCTCGCCAACCGATCAAACTGAGTAGTATACTCAGTGACGCTCATGTTCTCCCGCTGGGTCAGGTGAACGAACTCTTTCCTCTTGGCGCTTCTGACCGCCTCATTGTAGTATTTCGCATTAAAGAGTTCCTGAAACCTTTCCCAGGTCATGGTGGTGACATCATGAATCTGAGACACCATGTCCCACCATACCAGGGCGTCCTCCTGGAACTGAAACGTGGCGCACACCACTCTGTCGTTACCGGTGACACCCATGAAGTTCAAAATCTTGGTGATCACCGTCAGCCACTGTTCGGCTTTCATTACATCCGGACCTCCCAGGAATACCGGAGGTGCTTGCTTCCGGAACCGCTCATACAATGGTTCCAATCTATGGGCCGCCACCACTATCTCGGCCTGGGCAGCAGGGGCAGGTGCCGCTGGAACTATGGGCACAGGAACTGCAGGAGCACCTGGCATCTCAACCTCTGAATCTCGAGGTCTTGTTCTTCGATCCGGGCTTGCATCTCCGCAAACCGTAACTCCCAGTTCGGGGCTCCCTGATCGGCTGGGGGAGCCTGGGCAGCCTGTGGCGGGTTCTCATCACCCCGGCCACGAGCCCTGCCTCGGGGACCTCTACCTCGGCCCCTGGCAGGTGGGGGAAACTGAGCTCCCTGTCCCTGATTCGACCCTACGGAGTTGCCCTGACTCCTGGTAGTCCGCCTGGCGTCCATCTGATTAGAACCGCCTGCGAAACCAAGAGTTGGCTTATCAGGTCGTATTCAAGGCGAGCTTACTAATGCCGCTTAATTTGGAAATTAGAAATGAAACATGCGCCTATTCTACTATCAGGCTACTAACATGCTTCCTAACAGGCTTTTCTTTTTCACAACTGAATAAAATAAACTACTAAAGCAATAAAGGCTTACTGAACCGTGAACCGAGCTAACTGCTGATGATGATTGTACATGTCGTGACGATCTTCGGAAGACAACCTGGCGGCTCTGATACCAAATTGTAACACCCTAACTATCTTAGGCGTATTACGTGATTTTTAAACGCACTGTGCAGCTCGTTGCTAATCAACGAGGTTTATGGAAAAACGTGATTTATTAAAATTTTGCTTTTTGATTAAACTTGTAAAACATATTACAAAAGACTCGGGATCCCGATTATAAAAATATTTACAAAAAGTTTCACTGTTTAACTATTACATCAAAATAAAAGTCGTCTAACGACAGTTACAAAAACTCAGCCTTGCTGTCCCGAGGATCGTACGCTCCAGGCCTAACCGCCCCGACATGTACAATCTCATAAGCTCGCTCACGGTCCATCAGCTATAGCCTTGCCTTTACCTACACATGAACATAAACTGTGAGTCGACAGACTCAGTAAGAAAAGCATAATAATATCATACATAATTCTAACTGCCGTGTCCAACACGATACTGAGTCCCGCTACTGCCATGTCCAACATGGTACTGAGCTACTACTGCCATGTCCAACATGGTACTGAGTTTTGAACGTTCATAGGGACGGTACTATTGACAGGTATCCTCCTGATCGGTCGAACCGGTCATACTCCGGCTGCTGGTCATACTCCAGCCTGTACCGACGGGATAGGTCAATAGCACTGAACCACCAACAAAATGTCAGCCTGATCGGTCAAACCGGTCATACTCCGGCTGCTGGTCATACTCCAGCCTGTACCGACGTGACAGGGTTGGATGGTTCGAAGCCTAAATACATAACTAATGTAATCTAGCAGGCTTCCTACATGCACGCTAAACATGTAATCTACATATGCATACTGTTATACTAATCTTACTTGGATTCCGATTTCAGGTGTGCCGGTCAACCTGACTGGAACTGAAGCTGAGCGACGGATTACTGGCTCCTAAACCATAAAAATCACAACGCTATAAGTGACACGCTAAATCACTTCCCGGGGACTAAAACTAGGAACTAAAAGTTTCCCTATCGATAAAAAGCATGGCAATACCCCCTAAAACATAAAAACGAGGAAAACTAGGGTTCGAAAAAATTCCCCAACCGGTAGACCGGTTGCCCAACCGGAATTCCGGTTCTGGAAAATTCAGAACCCTCATCCGGAATTCCGGATGTACAACCGGAATTCCGGTTCCTCGCAGGCAGCCAACTAAAATTCTCATAACTCGACCAATTCAACCCCAATTGGTACCAAACTTTCCAGACCTGTTCTAAACACCCCAAAGAACAAATCTAAGGCCTCAAAACTACCCAGAAAACACAGAGGCAAAAATCACCATTAAAGACCAAGCTTTGAGTTCCAAAACTCAAACTTGGTTAAATCCACAAACATGCATCCAAACCTAGTTAATTCTACTCAAATAAGCTTGAAATAGCTTCTGAAAACACACAAGAACATACAGCAACTTCACAGAACAAAATGAACCATTTCCTTCAAAAATTTATAACTTTTGCAAAGAAAACTCAAAGCTTTAACAATCTAACCTACATGCTTTCAACATAGCTCAATTAATATCAATTAACATGCTTTAAACCACATATATCAACAAGAAAATCACAGCAGCAACATATACCAAAATCATGCATGCATTTCATCAATTTCACATAAAATTCAAGAAAACACAAAAGGGAATTTACAAGAGATCACACCTTGACTAGAATTACACAAGGATGAGTTGAAAATCACAAGCTTTGAGCAGAAAAATCCCAGCCCTAGCAGCCCAAGCTTTGGCCGAAAAGAGGGAGAGAGAGAGAGCTTTGAGTGTTTTTGAAAATTTCTTAAGTTTTGACTAAGTGTTGAATGTTTGAGAAAAGAAGAATATAAATCACATAACTCATTTTATTTCAGCCATTAATTAAACAATTAAGCATTTATTTTTCCATTTCATAAAATCACAAAAGACAAAATACTAATGGGGCAAAAAGACCATTTTGCCCCTCCACCATAAAATCACATAAATCATACTAAAGGGGTATTTTTGGGACATTCTAAATTCCCGGCCATTCCCGACATTCCCAATGTCTAAAACCCGTCCCCAAATTACTAACATACTAGGTTGTGATTTCTACTGAGCCAAACGCCGAGTTCCAAAATACCGGACACCGGAAATGCAAAATATAAAAACTACTGACGACATAATCATGCATTTCTGAATTCCATAAATAACAGTAATAAATTATTTAAATAGCTATAAATAATTTCATAATTAAACATAAACAACAGCTAATTTCCAAATTAACTAAGCGGGCTTTACATCTCATTACTTATCTTCTGCTATGAAGAAGTTTTTACATGCTTGATTTTAGTTGCAAAAAAAAAAAATTAATTACCCGCACTTTTGGTATAATTATATACTATATATATATTAATTTTATAAAAGCACACACGTGGTGTCCCTATTGGATAGGGCGTTACAACATGGTATCAGAGCAAGGTTTTTAGATCCTGAAGACTGGTTTGATATGTACATTGGCTGCAAGGACTTGATCGACTCATGGTTCAGTAAGCTTTTAGTTAAAAGATAGTTTGTTAATTTTCTGATTGCCTGATTATTTTAATTGTGTTGATATCGGAATGGTGTGGGCAGTACTATAATATATGAAAATACTTATTAGTATTCTTATTACATGGAATGTGACCGCATGTGTATAGTTATGCACCCGAGGCGGACTGGTAGGGGTAACCGCAAGCTTGCTGGGCTCAGGGCTCCTGGTGAGGGCGAGAACCTTCCACCACCACCAAATTGGGAAGAGTTATATGCTGAAATGCAAGAGACTATTCGGCAGGAGGGGGAGCAAATCAGAAAATTGAGAGAGCAGCGAGCTCAGCCTGCTCTAAACCTTAACCCTGATCTTCCGGCACCTCTGGTAGTGCCACCGAATGCAGGGAAACATTCAGAACCTTTGTATGAGCGGTTCCGGAAGCAGAACCCGCCAGTGTTTGTGGGTGGTGCTGATCCACTCAAGGCAAAGCAATGGACGATTATGATAACATCCATTTTTGATTTTATGCGGTAGAAAATAATGACCGGGTCAGGTGTGCTACTTATATGCTGCGAGATGATTCCTGTATTTGGTGGGAGATTGTATCTCAGGGTCATGATCTGAATAACATGACCTGGGAAGCCTTTTGGACCTTGTTTTATGAGAAGTATTATAATGAATCTATTCGGGTGGCAAAGGCAGAAGAGTTTATACGTTACTCAGGGCACCATGACTATGACAGAGTATGCCACTAAGTTTGATCGACTCGCAAAGTTTGCTTCAGATGAGGTGGCTACTGATGCTGCTAGGAAAGCAAAGTTCATTCGAGGGTTGGATGAACATATAGCACGAGATGTGATTGTTGCTTCTAAACAACCGGGGTTGCTCGAACTTATGCTCAAATAGTTGAACTGGCTCTAGTTTCTAAGGGTGCAGAAGCTCTGATACAAAAGAAAAATATTGCCAGAAGAGATTCATGGAAGCAAACATCAGGTGCTGGTCCTGGTAGGGGTACTGATCCCGGTGACCGGAAGAAAAGACCTAGTGAATTATTAGCTGCAGGCCCAAATAAAAGGTTCCAGGGTAACCAAGGTTTCCGTCATGGTGGGAACGAAAACTGGCGGACTTCTCCTGAATGTCCGAGATGTAAAAGGCGCCACCAGGGCGAGTGTCAAGCCAGGGCCTGTTTCCACTGTGGGGTGGTGGGTCACATGAAGAGAAATTGTCCACAGCTGCTACGACTAGAGCAAAAGAAGAATGATACACCCGCTCCTGATCGAGTGTTTTCCCGGACTCAAGTTGAGGCTGATGCTGGTCCTTCCACTGTCACAGGTCAACTTTCTGTTGCTGGTACTTTATTGACTGTTCTAATTGATTCTGGTGCAACGCATTCTTATATTTCAAGTAGAATATTTGAAAAGTTGAATAGACCTGGTGATGTGCTTTCTAGAGGTTTCGGAACCTTGCTGCCTACTAAGGAGTTAGTTATCTCCAACAGGTGGGTTCGATCCCTTCCAATATTTGTGGAAGGAAGAGAGTTATCAGTTGATCTGATAGAATTGAATTTGGAGGATTTTGATGTTATTTTGGGGATGGATTGGCTTGTTAAATACAACGCCATTATTGATTGCAAGAGAAAAAAGGTGACTTTTCAGCCTAAGGGCGAGGACCCCTTTGTATTTGTGGGGAAGATGCAGGGATCCCGAATTCCCTTAATTTCAACACTTAAGGCAAGAGATTTGTTGTGTGAGGGGTGCATTGGTTTCTTAGCAAATGTTGTGGATATTGCCAGGGAACCACTAGCGGGACCGGAGCATGTCCTAGTGGTTCGAGAATTTTTGGATGTGTTTCTAGAGGAGTTACCGGGGTTACCACCAGAACGTGAAATTGATTTTGAGATTGATCTAATACCGGGGGTAGAGCCTGTATCGAAAGCTCCCTGCAGGATGGCACCTACAGAGTTGAAAGAGTTAAAAGTGCAATTACAGGGGATGATGGATTTAAAATTCACTAGACCTAGTACTTCACCTTGGGGTGCACCAGTTTTGTTCGTGAAAAAGAAAGATGGAACTTTACGAATGTGCATTGATTACCAGGAGTTAAACAAGTTGACATTGAAGAATAAGTACCCTTTGCCAAGGATAGATGATTTATTTGATCAGCTGCGTGGAAAGACCGTCTTCTCTAAGATCGATCTTCGGTCTGGTTCTCGCCAGCTGATGATTCGGGAAGAGGATATTCCCAAAATAGCTTTCCAGACCCGGTATGGCCACTATGAATTTCTAGTAATGTCCTTTGGATTAACAAATGCCCCAGCAGCGTTTATGGACCTGATGAACCGAGTGTTCAAAGACTTTCTGGATGATTTTGTTATTGTCTTTATTGATGATATTCTAATCTATTCAGACTCAAAAGAAACTCACGAAAGACATCTTCGAATTGTATTGCAACGTCTCAGGGAGCATAAGTTGTATGCCAAGTTTAAGAAATGTGAATTTTGGTTACCTCAGGTGAATTTTTTGGGACACATGGTAAGTAAAGATGGTATTTTAGTGGATCCAGTGAAGATTGAAGCGGTACGAGATTGGCGTCGACCTAAGTCAGCAACCAAAGTTAGAAGTTTCCTGGGATTGGGAGGATATTATAGAAGGTTTGTTGAGGGCTTTGCAAAGATTTCTACGCCCTTAACAGAGCTGACTCAAAAGAACTGCAAGTTCGTTTTGATTGATAAGTGTGAAAGTAGTTTCCAAGAACTGTAACAAAGGTTGATTCCTGCTCCTGTGTTAACCTTACCAAAGAGTGATGAAAAGTTTGTGATTTATTGTGATGCAGCCAAGTAAGGGTTAGGCTGTGTTCTTATGCAGTCAGAGAAAGTGATTGCTTATGCATCCAGGCAGTTGAAAGAGTATGAACAACGATATCCTACTCATGATATTGAATTAGCAGCCCTTGTTTCTGCATTGAAAGTTTGGCGTCACTATCTTTATGGTGAGAAGTGTGAGATTTATACTGATCACAAAAGCCTCAAGTACTTTTTCACTCAGAAGGATTCAAATATGAGGCAACAACGATGGTTAGAACTGGTCAAAGATTATGATTGTCAAATTCTCTACCACCCTGGAAAAGGAAATGTGGTAGCGGACGCTCTGAGTCAAAAAGGACCAGGGCAAGCTTGTGAACTAAAGAAAATTTCAGCAGAGCTGGCTGAGGATATGACTAGAGCGGGAATTGAATTTGTAATTGGAAAACTTGCCAACATTACCCTGCAATCTGATTTATTGGAAAGAATTAGAGCAGCTCAACAAAGTGATCTTGAGGTACAGGGGCATAAGGAGAAGTTAAAGGCCGGATTAGCAAAAGACTTTCCGTGTTTATCTCATGGGTTGTTGCGATACAAGAACAGAATTTGTTTACCGATTGACAAAGAAATCATACAGGAGATTCTTGATGAATCTCATACTACACCGTACTCCTTACACCCGGGAACAACCAAGATGTATCATGATGTGAAAGCTTTATACTGGTGGTCGGGTATGAAGAGGGATATTGTTCAATATGTGTGAAGATGCTTAACCTGTCAACAAATTAAAGCAGAGCACCAGAGGCCAGTAGGTTTGCTTCAACCTCTAAAGATTCCGGAATGGAAATGGGAAGACATCACCATGGATTTTGTAGTGGGATTGCCCAGAACAGTAGGGTATTATGATTCTATTTGGGTGATAGTTGATCGATATACGAAGTCTGCTCACTTTCTCCCGGTGAGGACAACGTATACAGTGGATCAATATGCTAATTTATATATCAAGGAGATAGTTCGGCTTCACGGTGCCCCAACGTCAATAGTTTCAGATCGAGATCCCAAATTTACATCCAAATTCTAGGTAAGCTTACAGCAAGCAATGGGTATTAAATTAAAATTTAGTACAGCTTTTTATCCTCAAAACGATGGTCAATCTGAGAGGACTATCCAGATACTTGAGGATATTTTAAGGGCATGTGTAATGGATTTTGAAGGTTCTTGAAACAAGTACCAACCTCTGATTGAGTTCTCTTATAACAATAGTTATCAGAGTACCATTGGCATGACTCCGTATCAGATGCTTTATGGAAGGAAATGTCTTTCACCTATTCACTGGGATGAAGCTGGCGAACGTAGGTATCTTCGACCTGAGGCTGTCCAAAGAACGAGTGAGGCTACTGAAAAGATACGAGCTCGTATGCTTGCTTCACAAAGTAGACAGAAAAGTTACGCAGATCCAAAGCGTAGAGATGTTAAATTCCAGATTGGGGATTTTGTTTTCCTTTGGGTATCCCTAATCAAAGGAATTTGAAGGTTCGGGAAGAAAGGAAAATTGAGTCCCAGGTTTATTGGTCCGTTTAAGATTCTTAAGAATGTAGGTCAGGTAGCTTATCGGTTGGCTCTACCTCTTGCCTTATCTGGGGTTCATAACATATTCCATGTCTCGATGCTTCAGAAATATGTATCTGATACAACTCATGTCTTAAGTTATGAAGACATTGAGCTTCAAACCGACCTGTCAAATGAAGAACAATCGGTGCAGATTTTGGACAGGAAAGAAGAGGAGCTGCGGAACAAGATTATTTCGCTAGTTAAAGTGCTGTGGCATAACAGCAAGGTTGAAGAAACGACTTGAGAGTTAGAGTCGCAGATGCGAGAGTTGTATCCCGAGCCTTTCAGGTAAATTCGAGGACGAAATTCCTATAAGGGGGGATAGTTGTAATGTCCCAGAAAATAAATAATATTTAAATAGATATATTTTATTAAATATGTAATTATTTTGGTAACGAAGATTATGATCTTGCTTAGGGTAATTATTGAGAATTTACAAAATGAAATAAATAGCGTAATTTATTACTTACGTAGATTATATTGGGATATGTGAGTACTAAGGATATCAATTTTGAAATAAAATATTTTTCGGGCCCAGCAATTGTGGAAATTTAGCGATGTGGTTAGTAATGTCACAACGTTAATGGAAGAATTATTTGAGAATATTCCAGATTAGGTTAGAATTTTATTAGAATGTCGGATTGATGGATTAGTAAAATTACCAAAATACCCTTAGGTTACTTTAGAGATTATTTAGCTTTGAGGGTAATTTAATTATTCTTTAAATAATTTATCTTTTATTCTTTTTTATTTTATTTAGGGGCTGTGATATTTTTTATAAAAAAGAAATAGAAAAGAAAGAAAAAGAAGAGAAATTTTATTATTTAACTTACTTGGAGGCTAAGTAACTTCTCCATCTTCAACTTCTCTCCTTCTCTCTCTCGTGCAAGCTTGAGCCAGCCATTAGGGGACTTCTTTTCTTCAGCAAACCTACCATTTCAGAGCTGAACTCAAACCCCAAGCAAACCTAGAACCTTGAGGTAAGTTCCTCCTCATGTTTTGGTGAATTCCTAGGTTTCTAAAGCTAGGTTTTTGTTAGTTTTGGTTAGTTTTCAGGGCTGTAGGGTTAGATGAGTTCTAAGCATGATTTCTTAGTTGAATTAGGTTTGTTTGTGCATGTTTTATTTGATTTCGTGGCTGTTGAGATTGTGTTGTGTTTGAAGAAACTAAAGGAATTGATTTTCTTTCACTTGAGCCTATGAATTTGAGTTAGAGATTGAACTATTGTAATTTGAAGCTTGGGATATGTTATGTTTATGTTATTATACTGTTCTGGAAAGTTTGGTTACGTTTGGTGGAGGTTGGATTGGGTTTTTGGGTGAAAAACCATAAATTTTCATGGCTGTCAGGAAAAAACGGCTGGCTGTTTTCAGGCACTTAGAAAAACAGCCGACCATTTTTCCCAGTAAGGGGAAATTTTGGGTTTTCTCCTCAAGTTCGATCTGATTCGGGGTGTCTTTCGGAATTAAATTCAGGGTGTTTTAGAGATGGTTAACCTAGCTCGATCCGGGGGAAAGTAGGGTGTGTTCGATTGTGTGAATTAGAGTCAGTTATCACAAATTTTATTAAGGGTTTTATTGAGTTTTCGTTGTAGTGACATAGGACCAGGATCGCCTAGCTTATTTTCCACTCGAGTCAGCCCGTACGCTTGAATTTAGAACTAAGGTAAGAAAAGTGGTAGCACCGTATATGGCTAATTATTAATGGTTGAATGGTTATGGCCCTGATTATTATCAAGAGTTTGATTAGATATTGTTGAGCATAGGTTATGACCTAGGGGTTGGAAACGGTTAATACCGTTACGAGTAATTACTCTTGAAACTACGGTTAGGTTTCTTACTTATCGTTTGCTTCATCGGGCAATGATAGTGACATATACAGCTCGTGGTTAACGAGTAGTAAAAGGAGTACTTTATAAAGTACCAAGATTGTGCTTTTATGATGTTATGTAAATGTGTAAGCATGTTGACATGAGATAGAGCTGATGGGTATTATCAGTTATTGTTTATTTCACTTTTCTTGTTGAGTCTCTGTGACTCACATGTGCTTTATGGTGCATGTAAGAGGAAAGCAAAGGTTGAGCAGCCATGAGCTCGAGGTCGTAGCTGCAATGTACTTATCAGTCGCAGTGTATCGGTCCAATGAAAAGCATGATTCGTTTTGATAGTATTTTGGGATTACAAAGTTTATATTGTAAAAGTACTAGTAAACTAGTTTGTACTATTTTGAAAACAAGGGGTCCCCATAGTTCTCATTACTTATCTTCTGCTATAAAGAAGTTTTAACATGCTTGATTTTAATTACAAAAAAAAATTTAATTACCCACACTTTTGGTATAATTATATAGTATCTATATATGAATTTTATGAAATCACACACGTGGCGTCCCTGGTTGATAGGGCCTTACATAGGGTATCACAAACCACCCCCACCGGAAGAAATCGAGGTCCTCGTCGATATATTTCTAATATAGCTCTGTACCTTGTATTCAAACTGCCACAAAGTCATAGCCTTTTCCCATGTAGCATCTGCCACATCTTCACCTTCACATTGAACCAATTACTTGATTCTCTAGTTCTTTTGACTGACTCCAAGAGTGTGATGATCGTGGATCTTTCACAACTTCTTCTCAAATTGTTTCCTCACACTAGGTAGAGCCCACGCCATCTGTTGCCTTCGTTCGTCTTTGTGCTCATGAAATTTCTTCTGGAAACTAACATGGAAAGTCGGATGTAGCTTGAAGCATTGCGGTAGCTTTAGTTTGTATGTTACAACCCCCACTTTCTGGACAATCTCGAAGGGACCATCATATTTCTAGACCAAGCCCTTGTGATATTGTTAATCAGTTATCTTCTTCCAAATCTCGGGAGTGAGTTTCAGCAACACTCGATCTCCAACAGAAAATTCCAAGTCTCTCCTATGCTTGTCTGCGTATTTCTTAATCCTCCATGAAGCTTTTCCCAGGCTGTCCCTGGCCAATTCCAGCAACTCAGTCCTTTCCCTCGCGAACTAGTATGTCGCTGGGCAGACACCTTGAGACTTCTATTTCGCCACCTCGTGTGGCGTCAGCGGTTGTCTTCTTAAGACAAGCTCTGCTAGACTCATTCCCGTTGTAGAAGATTGTTGAATGTTATAACAAAATCGGGCCACATCAAGCAGTTCAACCCAATTCCTCTGACTAGCAGTAACATAATGCCGCAAGTACTCTTCAAGCAACTTATTCATTCTCTCCGTCTATCCTCCAGTTTTGGGATGGTTTCTGTTGAAAACTTTGTGTCTGAACCAAGCATGTTGTACAATGTCATCCAAAACCTCTCCGTGAATTTGGAATCCTAATCACTTATGATGTCTTTGGGCAACCCAAAGTACTTGACAATATTTTTCATGATAAATTCTGCTGCCACATCTGCTGGACACGCATGAGGCGCAGGAATGAATATGTCGTATTTTGAGAATCGATCCACCACCACCAAGATAGACCGAAACCCCTTTACTTCTAGAAATCTCACAATAAAATCCATGCTTATTGACTACCATGGTTTCTCAAGGATTGGTAGAGGTTGAAGCAACCCAACTTCTTGCCTTCTTTCTCTCTTATCTTGTTGATATACAAGACAGGTCTTCACATGGACCTCTATGTCTTGCTCCATCTTCTGCCAATAGTAAGACTTCAACAGTAAAGCTAGCATCCTAACCAGACCTGGGTGACCAGCCCACTTAGTATCGTGGGTTTCTTTAAGCAATTTCCTTCTTAAAGTTCGACTGTTCGATATAAACAATCTGCCACCCTTGGCATAGAGAAAGTCCACCTTCTTCCCAATACCGCACAAGTTCTCCATTTCATGCTTCCTCAAAAAGTCCACCAGTGACTGCTCCCTCACCCGGTCGAAGAAAGTTGTGTACTCAACTGAGTCAACGCACCAACAAAAGCATGTACATCTTTTCGGCTAAGTGCATCAGGCACTTAATTCTGCTTCCCCGATCTATGCACCCATAAAAAATCAAATTTAGCCAAATACTTCTGCCAACGAGCCTGCTTTGGGGTTAGCTTCTTCTTAGATTGAAAGTAGGTATTGGCCACATTATTTGTCACCACTATAAATTTTGTTCCTAGAAGATAGTACCTCCACACATCTAAACAATGCACTACCACAGCCATTTCCTTCTCATGGGTAGAAAACCTTTGTTCAACATCCATTAACTTTCGACTCTCAAAAGCTATTGGATGACCATCCTGCACCAGTACTCCACCCAAGGCACAATCTGATGCATCTATTTGTACTTCAAATGGTAGATCAAAATCAAGCAACTTTATTATCTGTTCCGAAGACACTGCTACTTTCAGCTTCTCAAATGCCTCGTTGCATTCTTCGGACCAACACCATTTCTGATCCTTTTTAAGGAGATTAGTAACAACGCTCACCTTCTTTGAGTACCCTTTGATGAACTTCCGATACTAATTAGCGAATCCCAAAAATGGTCGCGACTCCGCTACCTTAGTGGGAATAGGCTAATCCATGATTGCCTTTATTTTACCTTCATCCATTCTCAGCTTCCCCTGGCCAACCCAATGACCAAGGAATTTCACTTCCTTTCTACAGAACTCTCATTTCTCCTTTTTAATGTACACATTTTCCTCTCTCAGCCTTGTCAACACCTTCCTTAGATGTTGCAAGTGTTGCTCTAAAGAGTTACTATAAATCACAATATCATCAAGATATACTACAACGAATTGATCCGAAAATTCGTATAGTACATCGTTCATCAAATTGCAGAATGTTTCAGGGGCATTTGTCAAACTAAAAGGCATCATCAAGAATTTGAAAGACCCATACATTGTTACACAAGTTGTCTTTGCTTCGTTCCCCACCACAATTTGAACCTGCCAGTACCTCGCCCAGAGGTCCAACTTGGTGAAGTATGATGCTTTTGTAAGCCTATCGAACAAGTCTGCCGCATTTGGCACCGGATACTTGTTCTTCACTGTGACTTTATTCAAAGCCCTATAATCCACAAACATTCGCAACGATCCATCTGACTTCTTTTGAAACAATATCGGAGCACCATATGGAGCTTTGGAGGGCACCATATATCTGGATTCCACCATTCCGTTCAATTGTTTTCTGAGTTCTTCAAACTCTGAAGGACCCATCTTGTACAGTGCCTTGGCTGGCAGAACCGCTCCAGGTATTAATTCAATTTTGTGATCAATCGCCCTCCTAGGAGGGAGTTCCTTCGGAAACTCTTCTGTCATGGTGTCGGGAAACTCCTCCAATAATCGAGTCACTTCATCGGGTACTTCTACCCACTGATCTAGTTTTATCTCTATCAAGGTAGCCACATACGCCTGGTTGCCTTTCTTCTTAATAGAGTTCCCGAATCGGGTCGCTGATTCCAACACAATGCCCATCTCTTTATTCTGACTTGAGGAGATTGCTTCAACAAAGCATGGGCAGTCCTCCAAACAAATCATAACCCCTCTCAAATGGGATGCAACCATTGTATTGGCTGCACTCAGAAATTCTACTCTAAGAATCATATCAAAATCATCTAACGGGACCACCATGAGTTTGGATTGAGACTCCCACGCCCCAACCTTTAACATCACCGTAGCAGATCTTTGAATCAGTTTTTCTTTTGAGTTTACTGCCTTCAACCGAGTTGAACTCTTGATCACTTCCAGAACAAGTCTGGTTGCTTCCTTCTGTGCAACGAAATTATTCGTTGCCCCTGAATCAACCATGGCCGTCACTTCTCTCCCATTGACAAACGCCTTCACATATATCAAACCTTTGAACAGATTTGATTTCTTCGTAGTGATAGAATTGAGAAGTTGTAAAGGATTCATTCTAGAAGTAGTTTCTTGCTCGCTGCCGCTTCTTCCATCTTGTACGATTAGGGCATTCAACTTCTCTCGACTAGGACATTCCCTCGCCATGTGAGGACCATTTCAGATGAAACACCCCACACCTTTCATGGAATTTGTTTGTGATCCTTTCTAGTTATTCCCACCAGCACCATCTTTCTTCTTGTCATCGTAATTTTGCCCACCCTTGGACGTGGAAGGCTTTTGATTATTTTTCTTTCCCCCCATGGATTTCTTTGAATTATCACCTTGTGACGGATTTAAATTATACTTGTAATCCACAAATTTCTCGGCAGCCACAATCGCCAATGGTAAATCAGTTACCGCTTGCCTCCTCAATTCAGCCTGTGCCCACGGCTTCAATCCTGACAAGAAGTTGAACATCTTGTCCTCCTCAGACATGTTCTTTATATCCAGTAACAAAGAACTATATTCTTTCGCATACTCTCGCACCGAACCAGTGTGCTTAAGTTTCTTTAGGGACTCAAGAGCGATCCATGCCGTGTTGCATCGAAGGAACTGATCTTTCAACTCCTTCTTCAACACGTCCCAAGTCTCAATATTGGGCCTTCCCAAACGTGTATCTTCTTCCATCCGGGTGCGCCACCATAATTTGCCATCACCCTGAATATACATGCTTGTAATGGTTACTCTATCCACATCTGAAATTCTTACTGCATTGAAGTACTACTCGACATCCGAAAGGAAATCCTCTAATTCCTTCGAATTCCTACTGCCATTGAAGGCTTTCGGTTTGGGGACTTTGATTTTTGAGGAATGGGCTGAATATGACTCGGTTCCTTGTGAGAGATTTGCTATTTCCCTTTTAATTACTGCTACATTCGCATCGAGAGCAATGAATCTCTCCTACACAGAAAAAGACAAGTCCGACAGTTTGTCCAACACCCCCTTCATCTTCTCATCAAATTCCTTCTGCATATCCATCATGGCCCTGTCACAACCGGAAACTTGATTTTATGATTCCTTCAACAAATCTTGAGCCAGCGCCTTAAGGGACTCCAGTTGTTTAGTATGCTGTTCACCAATATCAAACAAACTGACACCATCATCTTCATTGGGAGAACCAACAAACTCTTCGAGTCTTTCAACCCGAGTACATAGTTCAGTAAAAGTACTTATGATGATGGACAATGTGAAGTAGTTATGATGAAGAGTTCGACCCGAGTACATTTTCCTATCTAATTCTGTGAAGGAGAGATTCATGGCTCTTGATGTGGATGTAGCAGTAATTAAAAGGGCGATAGTTTGTCCAACACCCGCTGCATCTTCTCATCGAATTCCCTCTGCATATCCATCATGGCCCTGCCATAACCCGCAACTTGATCCGATTATTCCTTCAACAAATCTCGAGCCAGCGCCTCCAGGGACTCCAGTTGTTCAGAATGTTGTTCACCAAGAACAAATAAACTGGCACCATCATCTTCGTTGGGAGAATCAACCAACTCTTCGAGTCTTTCAACTCGAGTACATAGTTCAGCATTCGTCACCATGATTTTTTCAATTTACCCAACACAATTCCCGCTCTGATACCAGTTGTCACAAGGCTAATTTCTCACACTCAAATTTTCCGTGCGATTGACCTAGATTCACCCCAATCTAGTCAGCCAACCCAACAACCCGTTAGTATGCACACACACTCACGGTTTAGTTTTGCCCAGTGTCACTCAACAACACACTCTTGCTATCAAGTAAATGCACACACAAGCATAAGAACACACAGGATACAGGAAACCCTTTTCCCAACCTTGTTACTCACACAATATCAAGGATTACACAATGTTCACCCTGGGCATCACACTCTGCTGACTCAAGCGCCCAAAGCCTACTATGTAATACAATAATAGGTTGCGGTTGACATCCCCACCGTGGCACATCCTTGAATCGGTTTTGCTTCTGAGTTTGCCGCCTTCAACCAAGTTTAACTTCCGATCACTTCCAGACCAAGTCTGGTTGCTTCCTTCTCCGCCACAAAATTATTCGTTGCCCCTGAATCCACCATGGTCGTCACTTCTCTCCCATTGACAAACGCCTTCACATACATAAAACCTTTAAACAGACTTCATTTCTCCATAGTGATAGCATTGAGAAGTTGAAAGGGATTCATTCTAAAAGTAGTTTCTTGCTCGCTACCGCTTCTTCTATCTTGAGCGATTAGGGCATTTAACTTCTCTCGATTAGGACATTCCCTGGCCATGTGAGGACCATTGCAGATGAAATACCCCACACGTTTCTTGGCGTTCATTTGTGATCCTTTCTAGTTATTCCCACCAGCACTATCTTTCTTCTTGCCATCATAATTTTTCCCACCCTTGGGCGAGGAAGGCTTCTGATTATTTTTCTTTCCCCCTGTTGATTTCTTCGAGTTATCACCCAGTGACAGATTCAAATTATACTTGTAATCCACCAATTTCTCAGCAGCCACAATCACCGAGGGTAAATCAGTTACTGCTTGCCTCCTCAATTTAGCCTCTACCCACGGCTGCAATCCCGACAAGAAGTTAAACATCTTGTCCTCCTCGGACATATATTCTTTCACATACTCTTGCACCGAACCAGTGTGCTTGAGTTTTTTTAGGGACTCACGAGCGATCCATGTCGTGTTGCATGGAAGGAAATGATCTTTCAACTCCTTTTTCAACACGTCCCAAGTCTCAATATTGGGCCTTCTCGAACGTGTATCTTCTTCCATCTAGTTGCGCCACTATAATTTGGTATCACCCTTAAGATACATGCTTGTAATGGTCACTCTATCTGCATTTGGAATTCTAGCTCCCTTGAAGTACTGCTCGACATCCCAAAGGAAATTCTTGAATTCCTACTTCCATTGAAGGCTTTCGGTTCAGTGACTTTGATTTTTGAGGAATGGGCTAAAGATGACTCAGTTCCTTGTGACTGATTCGTTATCGCCCTTTTAGTTACTGCTACATCTGCATCGAGAGGCATGAATCTCTCCTTCACAAAATTAGGCAGGTCCGATAGTTTTTCCAACACCCCCTTCATCTTCTCATCGAAATCCCTCTGCATATCCATCATGGCCCTGCAACAACCCGCAACTTGATTTGATGATTCCTTGAACAAATCTCGAGCTAGTGCCTCAAGGGACTCCAATTGTTCACAATGTTGTTCACCATCATCTTCGGATGCGTTCATGTTTGAATGGCTTCTTATGTCCCAAAGGAGGCTGCAAGCACCATGTTCCTCTGTCAAGCCCCCATGTACGTGCGTGTGGACAGTATGCAACACATAGTGTTTAAATTTCCTAATTTTTCCAATTTTTCATGATTTTGTCATTTTATTTCATGGATATAAATTTCAATTTTTTGGTAGACTTTTTGTGTAGATTTTTATTTTTGAAATTTCAAAACTAATTATTAGATTAAAATTAATTATTGTTAATTTGATTAATTTTAGACATTAGAAGACTTTGAATTTGAAAATTGATATTTTCTACAAGTTGCTATTACAATTACTTTTAAAATTTTAATTATTTATTAATTTTTAATTATAAAATTAGATATTTATATTTTATTTAATTAATAAATTATATGAAATACCTTATTTGACATTAAAATATGAATATTATTTGAAAATAATATAGATATTTTTTAAAATCTAACCATTAATTTATCAGTATTTTAAAATTTAGTTATTTAAATTCAATTATATTATGAGATTAGAAAAATAGTAGTTATTTATCATTTTATCTTGTTAGATATTTTTTTTTTTAAAAAATAACATTAATTTTGAATAGTTAGTTGAATTTTTTCTTTGAAAACATATTTAGAATTGTTACAACCCTAATTTTCAACATTTTAGGGTTTACTTTTTAAAATTTAAATTAAAATTAAATCTTATACCCAAATATCCTAACTTGTTACATGTTTATTTATTTATTGAATTGTTTCTTTAAAAACTTTTTTTAATAAACCTATTATTTATTCACTTTAAATGGATAGTTATTTGTCAATAGATCAAATAAATAAATTGTAACAGATAATTCGGTAATCTTCTTTTATTCATGTCATAAACTTAGTAACATGTAGGACCCATCTAAGTTTGTGTATATATATATATATATGTATATGAGCCTATATGTTTATTTTTAGGCTTAGATGCATATAGGAACCCATTTAATTTTTTGAAAAGTCAAATGGACTAGGTTGCTAACATAAAAAGATCACTTTGATAATTTTATTTAGACTCAATTAGCATGGGACTTATTTAATTAATAATAATTATTTATTTAAAGGTTAAATTCCTATTTTTGGCCTTGTGTGAGAGTTATGGAACTATAGTAGTGGGTATGACATAGCGAATCCAGCTCTCCCTCACATGAACAACCCCAACTGTGAAGGCTCATTTGTCTTATTAAAATAATTGTATAAGACTAGTTATATTAGTTTAATTTAATTCAAATTTATTAGCAACATACTTAATTTTAAAATATGTGAAATAAAGTTTTTATTACATTATTTTAAAATTAATTTAAGAAAAATAAACTTAGTTTAATGGAATAAATTCAAGATAGTTAATTTCTAGAAAATCTATATGTATTTTTTAGATATTAATTAAATAAGAAAATTAATAATTAACTTGATTTACTCTAGATAATTAATTAATTTAATTTTATTAGAAAAATATATTTAAGTTAAAAATTGATTTTTTGATTAATTTTAAACCAACTTAAATTAATTTTTTTAATATAAATTAATTATTAAGTTGATTTATTCAAGATATTTACAGATATTTATTTTATTTTATTTTAATTATTATTTCGAAATATATATTTTTTTATAGATTAGAATTTTAAAATTTTATTTGAAAATTAAATTAAAATTAAAAATTAATTTTTAAGTAATTTTAGATCAACTTATATTAAGTAGTTTTTAGTAATAATTAATTAAAATAAATAGTAAATAAAAAAATACATTTTTTAAAAAAATAATAAAATTTAATATAAGACATTCGATCTCCATTTTTGGTTCTACATGGTTATTATTTTTAATGAGATTCATTCCTAGTTGATGTTCATTCATTAAACAATTTAACATCGTACAACTTTAAAAGATAAATATGTTAGAAATTTATTGGGGTCACAATTGTATATATGAAATGTGTGTTGGGTCATCAAATAAATAAGTCAAATTTATGTGGTCTATTTTAGAATAAATTTTATGACTTAAGGGCATGATTATCATGATTTTAATATGTGGATACCATAAGGACAATTTCTATTTTGATGAGGGGCCAAATAAAAATAGTCAATAAATATTACCAGCAGGTTTGTCTGTTGGTAATATAACGGGTAATGGTCCCCATTTGCATCGTATCTTTTCACTCTGGTATCCCCATCACCAAGAGAAAAAGTTTCAGAGAAAGGTTTTGATGCAAATTAGAAGATCATACCAATCAAGGTCATTACAAAATCGATTATATGGATTCTGGTACGCTTCCGCTAATTTATATTCTATTGTTTGATTCTCTTGAATTAATTAAAGCTAAATTAAGTTTTACAGTATTCCTAACATGTGGTATCAGAGCATCCCTAAATTAGTTTTTGAGAATTTATATAGTAGTATTTGTGGTCTTCTATTTGCAATTTAGTGAATGGGAAAATATACATCTCATTATTGTTTTTTTTTTGAAAGAGAACCTCAGTTCATTAGGATTAAAACAAAGTAGGATTGACAGGGGGCAATCCCTCCCCGTTACAACGATAATCAACCAACCTTAGGAGCCTCGGTTGAATAGCCAGGTCATTAACAAAAGCAATACAGTCTCGCTTAACAAACTTAAGATTACAAAACTCAAACATTTTCATCTTTTCCATTACATTATAGAATGAAATGGCCACTCTCCAATCTAGTACTTTCCTTTGCTGTAAAGCATCAACAGCCGTTTTGCAATCAGAGAAAACAGTGAAAGTCCTCCAATTCATCTCAACAGCCAAATCCAAGGCCAAACCGATTGCCTTTAACTCAGCATCCAAGGCAGATTTACCTTCTCCACTTTGTGTGCCACTTCTCTTGTCGAGAGTTATTCCCCATTATCGCCATTCCACACCACCCATCCTTGAAGGCCCCATCCATGACAATAAAATTTGAATTGAAGGGAGCCACTTCCACCAATCCTTTTGCCAGGACTGAGGGAGCGTTAACAAGATCATGTTGCACAGAAACGAACTCTTCAAACTTTGCATTTGCTTCTTCCAAAAAACGGCCTAGCTCCATCTGCTTTCCACCATGTATCAGTGAGTTTCTATACCGCCAAATCCCATCACAGACAACATAACAGCAAGTAAGGATTTTCTCCAAGCTCCCCCCTTCACTGTCTTTACACAGGTTCACCACTTTATCAAGGATCGTATTCCCTTGAATCTCATCACTTCTCGCTGCTAAAGGACTGCGAAACCATGCACCTCATGCAAAGTTGCACTCAAAGAAAAGGTGCTTAGGATTCTCGGATGTACAATTACAGATCACACACTCCATATCATTACCACTTCGAATTTTGTCGCGAGTAGGGAGCACTCCATTGCACATTCTCCACAACCATAGGCAAATCCTCGGGTGCAGCTTGTTTGACCATATTAATCTCCATCCCGAAAGCACAGGCCCAAAACGACTTTCATTGGCCAACCAATAAGCCTCTTTGACAGTGAACTTTCCCAATGCCACCCTTTTCCAAATCAGCGTATCCCGTTCCAGCCCATTGACTATGTTAATTCCTATAATCAACTCCCCCAAATTCCTTCCAAATAAGTGAATAACATACCTCTCATTCCATCTTGTCTGCGAATGATGTAGGAGATCGGCTACTAGTCTTAGCTGTGGAGCCTTTTCTCTGACTTCCTCCATTGTGTTTCGAAACTCATCATAACTAATCCATGGGATCCATGGTTGCCAACATATGTTGATATCCCTTCCATTAGCAATGATAGTCTTGGTGCCTTGCTGGATTATAGATCTAGCTTCAAGTATCCCTTTCCACACACTAGAGTCTCCATTTTTAGTCCTAACCTCCCAAAACGATTCCCAAGAGCAGAATTTTTCTTTAAAGATTTTCACCCACAACTTCTCCTCATTACACGCCATTTCCCAAGCTAACTTAGCCACAAGAGCTTTGTTTGCATCTCCAAATCGCCTAAATCCTAGAACTCCATTTTACTTCGGTTGGCAGAGAGTTTCCCAGCTTTTTGGCGCATAGAATCTGCTCTTTTCTTGACCACCAGTCCACCAGAACCGTCTCACCATACAGTCCATCCGATGGAAAATCTTCCCAGGGAGAGTGAAGGTAGATAGAGAGTAGACAGGAAGAGCCATTGCCACTGCCTTCACTGCTACTAATCTTCCAGCATAGGACAAAGTCTTCGCCCTCCACCCTTCAAGTTTTGATTTAAGTCTCTTGATAAGAAAAGAGAAATCATTACTCTTGTTTCTAGAGACAATCAATGGGTTTCCCAAGTAGAGGCCTCCACTTTCATTATTGTTTAAGGTGTCGATATATATACATTCTGCGGATATATACGTGGTGTCGGCATAGTTGTTTCATCAAATGGTTTATATGGAATGTATATTCCTATAATTTAATTGTAATGCTCGATTACTGTGTAAATGTGTGTGAGCCGCTGAAATTGTGTTCTGCATAAAGTATACATGCACACTCACATTTTAAATGCTATTACACTGATAAAGTTTTTAAAGTATAATCGTAATTTCCTTCTGTTAATGTTTATTAAAGGCCAGCGTATTTTCTTTACAGTACACTGGTAAATATTTCACAAATTATATAATCATTTCAGTTTATTATATATTATATATTTTATATATATATTGTTAGACAGTTTATTAAATAACAGTTTAAATAATAATAATTGAGTAACAATTAATTCAAATTTTGGTTTAGAAATTTATTAAGGATATATAATATTCACTACGACAACAGTACCGCTTACAATTAATATTACTGTCCAAAGACTTAATATTAATGTTGTGTTTGGTATCTTGAGATGGGACTAACCAGTATTTGAATTTATTGTTTTATTTGGATTCTTATATGCGCATGTTATTTATGTAATTGTATTGTTCTTTTCAGCTGTTGCTAGTGTATCTGCTAACCTTAATTCGGTACCGGTCTTTAATGGTAATAACTTTAAGGACTGGATGGAGAACATTTTTATTGTTCTTGGCTGCATGGATCTTGACCTTGCATTAAGGATGGATCGTGTTGCTCCTCTTACGGATACCAGTACCTCCGAGCAAAGGAGGATTTATGAGAAGTGGGACCGTTCAAACCGCATGACTCTTATGATCATTAAACGCGACATACCTGAGGCTTTTAGGGGTGCGGTGTCCGAGGAGGTCACCGATGCCACAACTTTCCTTGCTAAAATTGAGAAGCGCTTTGCAAAAAGCGATAAGGTAGAAACAAGTACTCTTTTAAAGAAACTTATTTCCATGAAGTTTAAGGGCAAGGAAAATATAAGGGAGTACATTATGGAAATATCTCACCTTGCTTCAAAGTTGAAGGCACTAAAGCTTGAGCTTTC
Source organism: Cannabis sativa (assembly GCF_029168945.1). NCBI lineage: Eukaryota > Viridiplantae > Streptophyta > Magnoliopsida > Rosales > Cannabaceae > Cannabis > Cannabis sativa. Next base: position 37,866,362 of record NC_083605.1, on the reverse strand, counting down.
TGATGACTTGCTTGTGCATTTAGTGTTTATCTCTCTTCCTCCACAATTCAGTCAATTCAAGGTCAGTTACAACTGCTAAAGGGAGAAGTGGACACTTAATGAGCTCATTTCATTTTGTGTTCAAGAGGAAGAAAGATTAAACCAAGAGAAGACTGAAAGTGCTCACTTGGCAAGCACCTCTAAGGATAAGGGCAAGAAAACAAAGAATGAGGCTGCTAAGGGTAAAGGTCCTGCACATAATAAACAAACTCAAGCTAACGATGATGATGCTTGTTTCTTTTGTAACATGAAAGGACACATGAAGATGCAATGTGCTAAGTACATTGCATGGCGAGCAAAGAAAGGTACACTTCTTACTTTGGTCTGTTTTGAGGTAAATTTAGCTTCAGTACCAAGAAACACTTGGTGGTTAGATTTCGGTGCTACTACTAACATCAGTGTTTCTATGCACGGTTGCCTTAGTTACCGAAAGCCAAATGATGCTGAAAGAAGCATTTATGTGGGAGATGGCAAGCCGGTGAATGTGGAAGCAATAGGGTAGTTTAGGTTGTTGTTAAGTACTGGTTACTATTTGGACTTAATAGATACTTTTGTTGTACCATCATTTAGACAGAATTTGGTTTCTGTTTCTTGTTTGGACAAATTGGATTATTGTTGTTCATTTGGAAACAACTATTTCAGTTTATCTATTTATTCAAATACTGTTAGAACTGGTTCTCTTATGGTTTATGACAACTTATATTTGGTTGACATTGTTGCTTCTTATAATGAAACCTTGAATGTTGAATCACGTGGTACTAAGCGTAAAATGGATAATGAAAAAGCGTAAAATGTTGAGCAACTTGTGTCTGATAGAATTTTAGTGTAACACCCTAACTAACTTAGGCGAATTACGTGATTTTTAAACGTACTGTGCAGCTCGTTGCTAATCAACGAGGTTTATAGAAAAACGTGATTAATTAAAATTTTGCTTTTTAATTAAACTTATAAACCATATTACAAAAGACTCGGGATCCCGATTATAAAATCATTTACAAAAAGATTTAACTGTTTAACCATTACATAAAAATTAAAGTCGTCTAACGACCAGTTACAAAAATTCAGCCTTGCTGTCCCGAGGATCGTACGCTCCAGGCCTAACCGCCCCGACATGTACAACCTTCATAAGCTCGCTCACGGTCCATCAGCTCTAGCCTTGCATTTACCTACACATCAACGTAGAACTGTGAGTCGACAGACTCAGTAAGAAAAGCATAATAATACTCATACATAATTCTAACTGCCGTGTCCAACACGATACTGAGTCCCGCTACTGCCATGTCCAACATGGTACTGAGCCACTACTGCCATGTCCAACATGGTACTGAGTTCTGAACGTTCATAGGGACGGTACTATTGACACGTAACAACCTGATCGGTCGAACCGGTCATACTCCGGCTGCTGGTCATACTCCGGCTGTACCGACGTGTTACTATATCCTCTGATCGGTCGAACTGTCATACTCCGTGCTGGTCATACTCCGGCTGTACCGACGGGATACGTGAATAGCACGGAACCACCAACCAAGTGTCGGCTGATCGGTCAAACCGGTCATACTCCGGCTTGGTCATACTCCGGCTGTCGTACCGACGTGACAGGGTTGGATGGTTCGAAGCCAACATACAACTAATGTAATCTAACAGGCTTCCTACATGCTCGCTAAACATGTAATCTACATATGCATACTGTTATACTAATCTTACCTGGATTCTGAATTCAGGTGTGCCGGTCAACCTGACTGGAACTGAAGCTGAGCGGCGGATTACTGGCTCCTAAACCATAAAAATCACAACGCTATAAGTGACACGCTAAATCACTTCCCGAGGACTAAAACTAGGAATTAAAAGTTTCCCTGTCGATAAAAAGCATGGCAATACCCCTAAAAACATAAAAACGAGGAAAACTAGGGTCCCTGAATTTTCCCCAACCGGTAGACCGGTTGCCCAACCGGAATTCCGGTTCTGGAAAATTCAGAACCCTCATCCGGAATTCCGGATGCACAACCGGAATTCCGGTTCCTCGCAGGCAGCAAACCCAAATTTTCATAACTCGACCAAATCAACCCCAAATACCCTCAAACTTTCCAGACCTGTTCTATACCTTCCCTAGAACATTTCTAAGGCCTCAAAACCACCCAGAAAACACATAAACAAAAATCACCATTGGAGCTCAAGCTTTGAGTTCTAAACTCAAACTTGAGCAAATCCACCTAACAAGCAATCAAACCAACTTAATTCTACATAATCAAGCTTAGAATGACCTCTGGAAACTCAAGCAAACATCCTAACCATCACAGCAACAAAATATAACCTTTTCTCTCAAAAATCACATATTTTTACATAGAAACTTAAAGCTTTGCACAACCTATCTAACATGCTTCAACACAGCCCAATTTAACTTCAATTAACATGCTTTAAACCACATAAATTAACACAAAACCACAGCAGCAACATCAACTATAAATCATGCAAGAATCATCATATTTTCATCAAAATTTCAATAAAATTCAAGAGAAAACCAAAGAAGCTAACCTAGCTTGAAGAATGCTTGGCTTTGGATGAGAATCCACTAAGAAATCAAAGCAAAAATCCCCCCTTTGCACCCACATGCACAGCCGAGAGAGAGAGAGGAAAAGAGAGAGAGAGTTTGAAAGTTTTGTAAATTTTTTTAAAGTGTAATGTTTTGTAAAAATAAATAAGTGAATAAAGCCATTTAACATATACTCATTTCAGCCAACAATTAATCAAATAAACACTTATTTTCCATTTCACAAAATCACAAAAGACAAAATACTAATGGGGCAAAAAGACCATTTTGCCCCTTCACCATGAAATCATATAAATCGTACTAAAGGGGTATTTTTGGGACATTCTAAATTCCCGACCATTCCCGACATTCCCAATGTCTAAAATCCGTCCCCAAACTACTAACATACTAAGTTGTGATTTCTACTGAGCCAAACGGCAGGAGTTCCCGAAATGCAAGACATAGGAATTACGAAATATGCAAGCTACTGAATAACATAAATAACAGTATAATAAATTATTTAAATAGCTATAAATAATTTCATAATTAATCATAAACAACTGCTAATTTCCAAATTAACTATGCGGGCTTTACAATTATCCCCCCCTTAAAAGGATTTCGTCCCCGAAATCTAACCTGAGTAACTCTGGATATTGAGCTCTCATATCTGTCTCTAGCTCCCAGGTGGCTTCTTCCACCTTACTGTTTCTCCAGAGAACCTTGACCAATGCTATGGTCTTATTCCGAAGGACTTTATCCTTTCTATCCAGGATCTGCACTGGCTGTTCTTCATAAGTCATGTCTGGCTGAAGCTGAAGACTCTCATAACTGAGTATATGAGAGGAGTCTGAAACGTATTTTCTCAACATCGAGACATGGAATACGTTGTGAACTGCTGATAAGGCTGGAGGCAATGCTAACCGATATGCCACTTGACCTATTTTCTCGAGAATCTCGAAAGGTCCTGTAAATCTAGGGCATAACTTGCCTCTTTTCCCGAAACGTTTAATCCCCTTCATCGGAGATACCCGTAAAAACACATGTTCCCCTACTTGGAACTCAATATCTCTGCGTTTCGGATCTGCGTAACTCTTCTGTCTGCTCTGTGAGGCAAGCATTCTAGCTTTTATCTTTTCTATCGCCTCATTGGTCCGCTGTACTGACTCAGGAATTAGGTATTTCCTCTCCCCTGTCTCATCCCAATGGATAGGGGATCTACATTTCCTACCGTACAACAGTTCATAGGGAGCCATCCCTATCGTACTCTGATAACTGTTGTTGTAAGAGAATTCTATCAACGGTAGATACTTACTCCATGAGCCTTCAAAGTCCATAACACAGGCTCTCAACATGTCCTCCAATATCTGAATTGTCCTTTCGGACTGACCATCTGTCTGAGGATGGAATGCTGTACTGAATTTTAGCTTTGTTCCCATTGCCCGTTGCAAACTTTGCCAAAATTTGGAGGTGAATTTCGGATCCCTGTCCGAAACTATAGACTTCGGTACCCCGTGAAGTCTCACTATCTCTCTGACGTACAGTTCTGCAAACTGATCCACTGAAAATGTTGTTCTAACCGGCAGAAAATGAGCCGATTTCGTAAATCGATCCACCACTACCCAGATGGAATCAAATAAACCCGTGGTCCTAGGTAACCCGACCACAAAATCCATCGTAACATCCTCCCATTTCCATTCTGGTAGTTAGAGGCTGCAACAACCCTGCTGGTCTCTGATGTTCAGCCTTAATCTGCTGACACGTGAGGCATCTCGATATGAATTCTACCAAATTCTTCTTCATACCGCTCCACCAGAAGTACGGTTTCAAGTCTTGGTACATCTTGGTGGTGCCGGGATGCAGAGAATATGGGGTAGAATGAGCCTCCTCAAAGATCTCATTTCTAAGTTCCACACTGTTCGGAACACAAACCCTGGCTTTATACAAAAGCATCCTTTGTACGACAACGAAAAGTCCTTGGCTTGACCAGCCAACACTTCATCTCGGATCTTCACTAACTCCGGATCTGTCATCTGAGCGACTTTAATTCTTTCCAACAGATCAGATTGCAGCGTCAAGTTGTGAAGCTGACCTACCACAAACTCAATGCTGGATCTAACCATATCCTCTGCTAGCTGAGGTGAGATCTGAACCATGCTAGCTACTTGCCCGGGACCCTTTCTGCTCAGGGCATCGGCCACTACATTGGCTTTTCCGGGATGATAGAGGATCTCACAATCGTAATCCTTCACTAATTCTAACCAACGCCTTTGTCTCATGTTCAAATCTTTCTGAGTAAAGAAATACTTGAGACTTTTATGGTCGGTATAGATCTCACACTTTTCCCCATACAGGTAATGCCGCCAAATCTTCAGTGCAAAAACCACTGCGGCCAATTCTAGATCATGAGTCGGGTATCGCTGTTCATAATCCTTTAACTGACGGGAGGCATAAGCGATAATCCGATCGGCTTGCATCAGTACACACCCCAAACCCTGTTTGGATGCGTCGCAATATACTACGAACTTCTCTTTGTCCAAAGGCAAAGCTAGCACCGAAGCAGTAATCAACCTCTGTTTTAGCTCCCGAAAGCTAGCTTCGCACTTATCTGACCAAATAAATCTCTGATTCTTCTTTGTAAGTTCGGTTAGGGGCATTGAAATTTTGGAGAACCCTTCCACGAACCTACGGTAATACCCAGCTAAACCCAAGAAGCTTCTGATCTCTGTCACTGTCTTCGGTCTCGGCCAATCCCTGACGGATTCAATCTTCCCGGGATTTACCTTGATCCCATCTTTGCTCACAATGTGCCCTAGGATAGACACCTGAGATAGCCAAAACTCACATTTCTTGAACTTGGCATAAAGCTTATGTTCTCGAAGCCGTTGCAGTACCATCTGAAGATGTAACTCATGCTCCTCTTCTGATTGAGAGTACACGAGGATGTCGTCGATAAACACAATCACACAGATATCGAGGAAATCCTTGAATACTCTATTCATCAGGTCCATGAATCTTTGCGGGAGCATTGGTTAGTCCGAATGACATAACCAGAAACTCGTAATGTCCATACCTAGTGCGGAAAGCCGTCTTCGGAATGTCCTCCTCTCGGATTCTCAACTGATGATAACCCGAACGGAGATCAATCTTAGAAAAGACCGTCTTCCCCTGAAGCTGATCGAACAAGTCATCGATCCTAGGTAATGGATATTTATTCTTCACCGTCAGCTTGTTCAACTCCCTGTAGTCGATGCACATCCTCATAGATCCATCCTTCTTCTTGACGAACAAAACCGGGGCTCCCCAGGGTGACACACTGGGCCGAATGAACCCTATGTCAAGCAACCCTTGGAGCTGAATCTTTAATTCCTTAAGTTCAGCTGGAGCCATTCTGTACGGGGCTTTGGAAACCGGTTCCACCCCTGGTGCCAAGTCTATCACGAAATCAATCTCCCGCTGAGGTGGTAACCCTGGAAGTTCTTCGGGAAAAACGTCCAAAAATTCCCGAACCATTCTGATGTCTTCTGGCCGAATGGTATCTGGCCGAGTGGTGTCCACCACCACGGCCAGAAACCCTAAGCAACCGCCGTGTAACAATTCTCTCGCTGACATAGCCGAGATCACCGGGATCCGAGATCCCTGAACTGAACCAACAAATACAAACGGTTCTTCACTTTCCGGTTGGAAGACCACCATCTTCCTTTTACAATCAATGCTCGCCGAATATTTAGATAGGAAATCCATTCCTAAAATAATATCGAATTCGGCTAAACTCATCTCTATCAGATCAGCACTTAACTCTCTTAACTCTCTACCATCTATCCTGATCGGCATAGACCTAATCCACCTATTGGAGATAACCAATTCTCCGCCAGGTAACAGGGTTCCAAACCCTGATTCATATCTATCATACGGTCTATCCAATTTATTAGAGATTCTAGCAGCCACACAAAAACAACCTTGACCCAAGCACTCACCCGGAGAATGCCTCTTACTAAATAAGACACTCCAGTAGGAATAACGGGTCTGAACACTACCCTGACGATCGTCTTGATTCTGGTTCCCTCGGAACCTCTTGTTCTGCCTCGAGCCACCAGATGCAGTGGATGATTCCTCCTCCAGTCCATGGCCGAACAACTACTTCCCCTGCTGAAACCTGACGCAGGAGGGGTAGGAGCCCCGCCGCATTCCGGAGTCCTAACTGATTCCACATACATCTAACTGCGCCCTCAGCTCACCATGCTTTCTCCGCCATCTCAGCATAGATGGTCTTATCGTCGGTAGTGATCATAAGGTCATACTTGATCTTCACATTAAGTCCATCCCGATATTTTTCTTTCTTACAGAAATCGGTTGGCACAAATCCCGAGGCTAACCTCGCCAACCGGTTGAACTGAGTAATATATTCCGTCATGCGCATATTCTCTCGCTGGGTCAGGTGGGCGAACTCTTTCCTCTTGGCGCTTCTGACCGCCCCATTATAACATTTAGTGTTGAAGAGTTCCTAAAACCTTTCCCAGGTCATAGAGATGACGTCATGGATCTGAGACACCATGTCCCACCAGACGCGAGCGTCAACTTGAAACTGGAAAGTGGCACACACCACTCTGTCATTACCGGTGACACCCAAGAAGTTCAAGATCTTGGTAATCACCGTCAGCCACTGCTCGGCTTTCATTACGTCCGGACCTCCCAGGAAAACCGGAGGTGCTTGCTTCCGGAACCGCTCATACAGAGGTTCCAATCTAAGGGCCGCCACCACTATCTCGGCCTGGGCAGCAGGGGCAGGTGCCACTGGAACTACGGGCACTGGAACTGCGGGAGCACCCTGCTGTCTCAACCTCTGAATCTCGAGATCTTGCTCTTCTATCCGGGCTTGCTTTTCCGCAAACCGTAACTTCCCAATTCTGGGCTTCCTGATTGACTTGGGCAGCCTGCGGCGAGTTAACATCACTCCAACCGCGAACCCTGCCCCTGGGACCTCTACCTCGGCCCAAAACACTTGAGGGGAACTGAGCTCCTCGACCTTGATCTGACCCGACTGAGATGCCCTGACTCCTAATATTTCGTCTGGCGTCCATCTAGTCTGAACCGCCTCGAAATCCCGAGTTGGCACTTCAGGTCACGATCATCGAGAGCTTACTAACGCCGCTTAATTTGGAAATTAAAAACGAAACATGCGCCTATTCTACTATCAGGCTACTAACATGCTTCCTAACAGGCTTTTCTTTTTCATAACTGAATAAAATAAACTACTAAAGCAATAAAGGCTTACTGAACCGTGAACCGAGCTAACTGCTGATGATGATTGTACATGTCGTGACGATCTTCAGAAGACAACCTGGCGGCTCTGATACCAAATTGTAACACCCTAACTAACTTAGGCGAATTACGTGATTTTTAAACGTACTGTGCAGCTCGTTGCTAATCAACGAGGTTTATGGAAAAACGTGATTAATTAAAATTTTGCTTTTTAATTAAACTTATAAACCATATTACAAAAGACTCGGGATCCCAATTATAAAATCATTTACAAAAAGATTTAACTGTTTAACCATTACATAAAAATTAAAGTCGTCTAACGACCAGTTACAAAAATTCAGCCTTGCTGTCCCGAGGATCGTACGCTCCAGGCCTAACCGCCCAGACATGTACAACCTTCATAAGCTCGCTCACGGTCCATCAGCTCTAGCCTTGCATTTACCTACACATCAACGTAGAACTGTGAGTCGACAGACTCAGTAAGAAAAGCATAATAATACTCATACATAATTCTAACTGCCGTTTCCAACACGATACTGAGTCCCGCTACTGCCATGTCCAACATGGTACTGAGCCACTACTGCCATGTCCAACATGGTACTGAGTTCTGAACGTTCATAGGGACGGTACTATTGACACGTAACAACCTGATCGGTCGAACCGGTCATACTCCGGCTGCTGGTCATACTCCAGCCTGTACCGACGTGTTACTATATCCTCCTGATCGGTCGAACCGGTCATACTCCGGCTTCTTGGTCATACTCCAGCCTGTACCGACGGGATACGTCAATAGCACGGAACCACCAACCAAGTGTCAGCCTGATCGGTCAAACCGGTCATACTCCGGCTGTTGGTCATACTCCAGCCTGTACCGACGTGACAGGGTTGGATGGTTCGAAGCCAACATACAACTAATGTAATCTAACAGGCTTCCTACATGCTCGCTAAACATGTAATCTACATATGCATACTGTTATACTAATCTTACCTGGATTCCGAATTCAGGTGTGCCGGTCAACCTGACTGGAACCGAAGTGACGGCGGATTGCGGCTCCTAAACCATAAAAATCACAACGCTATAAGTGACACGCTAAATCACTTCCCGGGGACTAAAACTAGGAACTAAAAGTTTCCCTATCGATAAAAAGCATGGCAATACCCCTAAAAACATAAAAACGAGGAAAACTAGGGTCCCTGAATTTTCCCCAACCGGTAGACCGGTTGCCCAACCGGAATTCCGGTTCTGGAAAATTCAGAACCCTCATCCGGAATTCCGGATGCACAACCGGAATTCCGGTTCCTCGCAGGCAGCAAACCCAAATTTTCATAACTCGACCAAATCAACCCCAAATCACCTCAAACTTTCCAGACCTGTTCTATACCTTCCCTAGAACATTTCTAAGGCCTCAAAACCACCCAGAAAACACATAAACAAAAATCACCATTGGAGCTCAAGCTTTGAGTTATAAACTCAAACTTGAGCAAATCCACCTAACAAGCAATCAAACCAACTTAATTCTACATAATCAAGCTTAGAATGACCTCTGGAAACTCAAGCAAACATCCTCAACATCACATCAACAAAATATAACCTTTTCTCTCAAAAATCACATATTTTTACATAGAAACTTAAAGCTTTGCACAACCTATCTAACATGCTTCAACACAGCCCAATTTAACTTCAATTAACATGCTTTAAACCACATAAATTAACACAAAACCACAGCAGCAACAGCAACTATAAATCATGCAAGAATCATCATATTTTCATCAAAATTTCAATAAAATTCAAGAGAAAACCAAAGAAGCTAACCTAGCTTGAAGAATGCTTGGCTTTGGATGAGAATCCACTAAGAAATCAAAGCAAAAATCCCCCCTTTGCACCCACATGCACAGCCGAGAGAGAGAGAGGAAAAGAGAGAGAGAGTTTGAAAGTTTTGTAAATTTTTTTAAAGTGTAATGTTTTGTAAAAATAAATAAGTGAATAAAGCCATTTAACATATACTCATTTCAGCCAACAATTAATCAAATAAACACTTATTTTCCATTTCACAAAATCACAAAAGACAAAATACTAATGGGGCAAAAAGACCATTTTGCCCCTTCACCATGAAATCATATAAATCGTACTAAAGGGGTATTTTTGGGACATTCTAAATTCCCGGCCATTCCCGACATTCCCAATGTCTAAAATCCGTCCCCAAACTACTAACATACTAAGTTGTGATTTCTACTGAGCCAAACGCCGAGTTCCAAAATGCGAGACATAGGAATTACGAAATATGCAAGCTACTGAATAACATAAATAACAGTATAATAAATTATTTAAATAGCTATAAATAATTTCATAATTAATCATAAACAACTGCTAATTTCCAAATTAACTATGCGGGCTTTACATTTAGATTCAATTGATTTTTCAAACTTTGATGTTTGCATTGAATGCATCAAAGGCAAATAGACCAAAACAAAAAAAAATTGGGTGCAAAAAGAGCTATAGATGTCTTAGAGTTGATACATACAAATATTTGTCGGCCATTTCCTACACCTTATTGGAATGGTCAAAGATATTTTGTATCATTCATAGACGATTACTCAAGATATGCGTACCTATTTCTACTTCATGAAAAGTCTCAAGTCTTGGATGTGTTCAAATCTTTTAACGCTGAAGTTGAGAATCAACTTAGCAAAAGAATAAAGCAAGTCAGGTCTGACCATGGTGGTGAGTACTATGGCAGATATGACGGATCAGGTGAACAACGTCCAGGACCTTTTACCAGATATCTAGAGGAGTGTGGAATTGTCCCACAGTACACTATGCCAGGATCTCCTAGCATGAATGGTGTTGCTGAAAGACGAAACCGTACTCTTCGAGATATGGTAAGGAGTATGATCATGTTGGGTTTTATGCCCTAAATAAAACTCATTTCAATATAATCAGATTTACTTATTAATATAGATCAGAAATAACATTTAATGTTGCATGGTTCACATGATTTCTTTCATGATTATATGTACATAATGTATAAATAAGATTACTTTGACTCTCGCTAATCGGAGCATCGTCGGATTCTTATTTAAACAACGAAATTATCCTAATTCCTTTTAGCTTATTCATTTTAAATTAGCTCCATAACATATTATTGGATGAATAGTCTATAAATCATTTAATGTCATTCTATATTTCTCTTCAGAAATTAAATGAGGCATATGATTATAAACCCAAAATTCTATTCGCAAATGATATAAATCCTCAATCTTAGATATCTCCTACTTGTGTGGGCAAATCTGACTTAGAGTTTAAATTAGTAGTGGTGGTCCAAGAAGAATTACTCATTATATTTGGTATAAATTTAAGTCTTTGACTTTCATTTTAGATTCCAAACATAAATTTTCTTATATTTCTAATTCCAGGATACAATATAGTTACACTTTCACAAGTGTTTAATAACCATTTTCAATGGATTCAAACTGTATGGAATATGAGTTTAGTATTCTGTGACCAGGATCCACTTGCAATATTCTAAGAACTGTTTGGTGTAAATAAATCTAAGTCATCAAAAGACACAACCACATTTATTAATCTATGGCATTTGTATCTTGTTCATAGTAGTTTTGACAATATCAATCTCTGCAAAGAGTTAATATGCCTATATCCACAGAAAGTTGTTCATCTCATTCGTAGATGGATGTACATTCAGGGATGGATATGAGTTTTTCGCTGTATTCTTAAGACGATAACTCTAGATTATACCTTATGCAAAGAAATTTGAAATGTTTGAAAAATTTCTGAATTTCTTGCAATGGTGATAAACCATTAAGAAAAGTGGTTAAAGATCTTGCGAACTGATAGGGGTGGAGAAATAGTTAGTAGATATGCAGTTCAAAGATCATTAAATTGATTTTTGAATTATATCCAAACTTACCTCCACAGAAATTTTGATTTGCATATTGATGATTAGTTACTAGTCGTTGCCTAAGTCCTTCTATGATAATACAATTTCAGAATGATGCAATGGCTGTATACTTAAAGTAAATCATTACTAGATTCATGGATGACCTAATCAAAATCTTAAGAAAAGCTAGAACTGTTAACCATGGTTTGCATGTTTGTTAGTTATTCTAAGTAATTAGGGGTGGACCATCCCATAGTCAATAGATAAGAAAGTGTTTGTTTAAACAAATACAACTTTTCTAAGATAATGACTAAGTCTGAAAATAAAGTAGAAAATAAAGGAGATATTTTTTCTTGATTCCAAAAGTGTTCTATCATCTTATTTGACATATGATGATCCCACTGCCTCTGTTGTCTTAACACAACTGAAGAGGTCTATACCATTTAGTTTTCTTTGACATAGTTCACGGTACCTTGTTGTAGTGGGAGAGTTTCTAGGAACTCACCCTCTTATAACTTGGAAGACACTAGTGATTAAAATCCATTGTGAGTTTAAACAAGTAATGGATTGTCAAGATAAGAAACTAAGAAGAAAAGCCAATAGAACTATGGTTTAATCCATTCACATGGAGTAACCTAAATTTTTCTATTACAAGGACATAAAAGGAAACTTTCGTTAATAAGTCTATTCAATGGACTTAACAAAACTTCCTGTTCCTAGTATTATAGGTTTGAGTTTATCTAAACCTATGGCTTGTGGTATACCTGGTAATTACTTACTCTAGTGCAAGCAACTTACTTTAGTAAGATGCTGAAGCATTATCTTTCTAATGGCAATCTATAGAAGCTTCTCGACTTCTAGGCATAGATTTTATTTATCTAAGGAAAAGTCTCAACTATTCCAGAAAAGATAAAGCCATGAAATAATTTCTTATATCAATAGTGAGAGGTCTCAGATATGCTTTAGTATGCCTTAGACCCGACACCTGTTGTTGAGTGGGAGTAATGAGTAGGTATCAAATTAATCTGGGAGAAGAACATTGGAAGACAATCAAGTAAATCTTAAGATTAAGAAGAGGAACTATATGTTGGTCAGTAAGGGTGTATTTAAAACTCTTAGAGTACACAAAATCAGATTTCGAGATTTGCCTTTGTGCTAGAAAATCTTTCTGATGAGATGGTGATTACTCTGTGGGTGGAATGGTGATTTTGGAGAAGTGTAAAAACCTATCTGAAGTCTCTAGGTCTACCAGAAAGGGACTCAATGTTAAAGTTGCAGGAAAGGTACTTATTCAGTCTAAGGAAAGTTCTATACATTTTTGGCACCATTCCAAATTGCCTTAACTACTAGTGTTAATTTCCTGATTAACCAAAAGTAGTTGCCAAAGGTATAGAATCCAGTATCCCATAAAGAGTAGACATATAGAGAGGAATTTCACATTATCAATGATTTTGTGATTAAGGAAGAGTAATGGTGGAGAAAAGGTTGTGTTTAAATCAACCTTTCAGATCCGATTATGAGGAGTTTACTACTACTACACCTGATTTGTATATCAAGATGTTGAGATTATTTGAAATGCACTTTTTGTTTTATATTAGTGCAAGTGGGAGTTTGTTGGGTTTTATGCCCTAAATAAAACTCGTTTCAATATAATCAGATTTACTTATTAATATAGATCGGAAATAACATTTAATGTTGCATGGTTCACATGATTTATAACATGACTATGTAAATAAAGTTTCCTAGATTTATCAGACACAGGGTTTTACTGATATGATAATCTACAACCGAGTTTACTTGCATTTGGAGAAATGGTATGTTCTTTCCAGAACATTGGTTGAAGTAAAGCTCAGGTTGGGTGCATGGAGTATGCATCGGAAGGGACCGATATTGAACTTTGACTTAGATTTATTAAACTTACCGTAATATCTATTCAAGTCAATATCGCCTAGTTGATCCTAGATCAAATGATCTTAATCCTGTTATGATTAGGCTCAATCTCAATAGGCTCTTCGTGTTCTTTGATTTGTTAGTAAAGCCTACTTTTAGGTCAGGGTGATACGTACATTTTGGGAACACGGTAGTGCAAGTGAGTGGGAGCGCTAACATAAACATGGAATCTATAGCTTCTATCTGGCGAATAGTAAGTATTGGATGATCTCCTTCGAGCTTGACCAAACAAAAATAAATGGTGGAGTACTCATTTCACATAAGCTGAAATATCATTTATACGGGGTTAAGTGTTTTAAGGATAAAATACATTGTAGGGTGTAACGGTAATCTAATCCCTTTACAATGTAGATCATTCATATAGAGGATCATTGATCAAATTAGGATTATAACAATGGATAACTAATGATGTGTCTATATGGTGGAACATATAGAGCATTCTATATAATGAGAGTGCAATTCTAAGTTCTATGCGTGGATTCAACGAAGAATTAATAGGTCAGTGAATTTAGGTTATAAATTCTTGATCTGGTTATTGGAAGCTCGATTATATAGACCCATTGTCCCCCCACTAGTTGAGATAATATTTCTTGTAAGACTCATATAATTGGTTTTGATTAATCAATTATAATTCTCAAATTAGACTATGTATATTTGTGAATTTTTCACTAAGTAAGTGCGAAATTGTAAAGAAAGAGTTTTAGGGGCGTATTTGTTAATTATGATACTTTTTATGGTTCATTTAATAAATATGATAAATGACAATATTATTTAATAATTATTTATAGTTATTAAATAGTTAGAATTGGCATTTAAATGGTTGAATTTGAAAATTGGCATTTTTGAAAAAATGAAATGCAGAAATGATAAAAGTGCAAAATTGCAAAAAATGAGGCCCAAATCCATACTGTATAGGGTCGGCCACTTTCATAGAATTTATCATCTGATATTTTCATTATTTTAATGCCAAATAATTCAAACCTAACCCTAGTGGAATGCTATAAATAGATAGTGAAGGCTTCATGAAATTTACACTTAACTTCTGACTTTTCTTTAGAGAAAAACCTGAGCCTTCTCTCTCTATACCTAGCCGCCACCTTCTTCTCTCTCTTCTTCCTTCAAATTTCGAAATCACTTAGTGTTAGAGTAGTGCCCACACACAGCAAGTGATACCTCAATCATAGTGAGGAAGATCGTGAAGAAAGACATTCAACAAGAAGGAGTTTAGCACTAAAGAAGGAGGGAAAGAGATCCAGGTTCAGATATTGATAATGCTCTGCTACAGAAAGGAATCAAGGGTTAGATATCTGAACGGAAGGAGTCATATTATTCCGCTGCACCCAATGTAAGGTTTCTAATACTTTATATGTGTTTATTTTATAATCGTTTTAGAAGTTCATATTTAGGGTGTTAATCAACATACTTGTGAGTAGATCTAAGATCCTGGTAAAATAATTTCCAACAGATCAGTCATTCAACCTTACCAGAGTCACTCTGGGGAGAGGCACTGAAGACAGTAGCTACATTTTGAATAGGGTACCAACTAAAGCAGTTGCTAAAACACCTTACGAGCTTTGGACGGGGCGAAAGCCTAGTCTTAAGCACTTTCATGTTTGGGGATGTCCAGCTGAGGCTAGGCTTTATAGGCCAAATGAAAAGAAGCTGGAACCCAAAACTGTGAGTAGCTACTTTATTGGATATTCTGAACGATCTAGGGGTTTCAAGTTTTATGATCCCAAAGTAAAGAATATATTTGAAACGGGAACTGCAAATTTTTTGAGGATATTGAGTTTGGGGGGAGAAATACGGTTAAGGACTTTGGTTTTGAGGAGGATTTAGAATCACCCACTTCTCTTGAAGATGAGTTGATTCCAATTCCATTAGTTTCTTTTGACAATGTTCAGGATTCCAATCCTAATATTGATCAAGTTTTAGATCAAGAGCAACCAAACATAGTCAATCAAACCCCAGAGGTACAAACTCAACAACCTCAAGAACATGTGCCTTTGCGACAATCCACTAGAGAAAGAAGAAATGCTATTAATCTAGATGAATACATAGTGTATCTTCAAGAACATGAGGATGACATTGGAATGATGGAAGATGATCCAATCAACTTTCATCAGGCCATGAAAAGTTCCAATTCTCAAAAGTGGAATGATGCCATGAATGAAGAGAATAAGTCTACGCAAGACAATAAAGTTTGGGAAGTTGTCCCATTCCCAGAAGGTGTAAAACCAATTGGTTGTAAATGGATATTTAAAACCAAGAGGGATGAAAATGGTAATGTGGTGAGGTTTAAGGCATGTCTTGTAGCAAAAGGCTACACTCAGAAAGAAGGCATTGATTATAAAGAGACTTTCTCTCCGGTTTCATCGAAAGACTCTTTTAGAATAATAATGGCACTTGTTGCTCACTTTGATCTTGAGTTACATCAGATGGATGTTAAAACAGTGTTTCTCAATGGCGACATTGATGAGACAATTTATATGGAGCAACCAGAAAACTTTGTGTGTGGTGACCCAAAGAAAATTGTTTGCAAATTAAAAAAATCCATCTATGGACTCAAGCAAGCTTCCCGTCAATGGTACCACAAATTTCATCAAGTTGTTCTCTTATTTGGTTTTGAGATGAACGCTGTTGATGATTGTGTGTATCATAAGTTTAGTGAGAGTAAGTGTATATTTCTAGTTCTATATGTCGATGACATATTGCTTGCCACTAATGATATAGGCTTATTGCACGAAACCAAGAGATTTCTATTGAAGCATTTTGAGATGAAAGTTCTTGGTGACGCCTCTTTTGTTTTAGGAATTCAAATACATCGAGACCGTTCTCGGGGTATTCTTGGATTATCACAAAAGGGCTACATTGATAAAGTACTCAAACGGTTTGGCATGCAAGATTGTAGACCAGGTGATACCCCTGTCGTTAAAGGAGAAAAATTTTGTCTTAAACGATGCCCTAAAGGAAGCCTTGAAATTCAGGAAATGCAAAAGATTCCCTACGCTTCGGCTGTTGGGAGTCTAATGTATGCTCAAGTTTGTACGCGTCCGGATATAACGTACATTGTTGGAGTGTTAGGCAGATACTTAAGCAATCCAGGAATTGATTACTAGAAAGTAGCCAAAAAGGTTATGAGATATTTGAAGAGAACAAGAGATTACATGCTCACATATAGGAGGTCAGATCACTTTGAGATCATTGGATATTCTGACTCCGACTTTGCGGGATGCCAAGATAGTAGGAGATCTACTTTGGGCTACATATATCTGTTAGGTGGTGAAGCTATATCATGGAGGAGTGAAAAACAAACACTCATAGCTTCATCCACAAATGGCAGTAGAATTTGTTGCATGTTATGATCGAGGCATCCAACCATGGTAAATGGTTGAGAAACTTTGTCACTGGGCTGCGTATTGTGGATAGAATTGAAAGACTACTTAAGTTGTATTGTGACAATAAGTCAGCTATATTGTATTCTAACAACAATAAGAGCTCGACGAAGTCAAAACACATTGACATCAAGTTCCTTGTTGTAAAAGAAAGGGTACAAAGTGCACAGATTGGTATAGAACACTTAGGTACAAACTCCATGATTACAGACCCCTTTACTAATGGTTTGCCACCCAAGGTCTTTCATGAGCACATTGCTCGTAAGGGTGTTTTAGATTATGAGGATATCTAGATTCAGTGGGAGTCTGTCTTTATTATCCTTATTGTGTTTTATTTGTTTCATGAAACATGTGTATTTGGATATTTTTCTGATCAGAAATTATGTTATTCAGTTTATTTCACTTTGTACATTTAAGCTAAAGTTTTAATCTCCATAAAGTAAAGTAGGACCAATTGAAAATTGACATGAATAGATCACCATGCATGTAATTTTCATACCACATTCTCATGATTGATCTATGTCCTTTGGATAAGTTGATGTATGTGACCATTGATGGGTTTAGTTGTGATTGATACAACGAAAATCGCTTTGATCCTATGTTGATATAGTTAATGGACGAGATTGCACATGCCTATGGATTTGATGACAAAATTATGAGCTCAATAAGGTTAACATATTTGTATGTATACATATGTGACCCAGTGAGAGATTGTTAGAAATTTATTGGGGTCACAATTGTATATATGAAATGTGTGTTGGGTCATCAAATAAATAAGTCAAATTTATCTGGTCTATTTTAGAATAAAGTTTATGACATAACGGCATGATTGTCATGATTTTAATATGTGGATACTGTAAGGACAATTTCTATTTTGATGAGGGGCCAAATAGAAATAGTCAATAAATATTACCAACAGGTTTGTCTGTTGGTAATATAACGGGTAATGGTCCCCATTTGCATCGTATCTTTTCACTCTTGTATCCCCATCAGCAAGAGAAAAAGTTTTAGAGAAAGGTTTCGATGCAAATGGGAAGATCATACCAATCAAGGTCATTACAAAATTGATTATATGGATTCTGGTACGCTTCTACTAATCTATATTCTATTGTTTGATTCTCTTGAATTAATTAGGGCTAAATTAAGTTTTACAGTATTCTTAACAAAATATTGTAGTAAATTTTATTCTTATTAATGATCACCCAAATAGTGACTGCTTAGAATATGGTTTACAAAGTTTGAAACAATTTTAGAAGCTCATAAAATAAGAATGATCATGACTCTCGCATAAACGGGACAATGTTGGATTCTTATTTTGATCAAATAAAAGGTTACTAAAATAGTGTCAATTTTAGATGAGCTGACTACTCTATTCAATAGATGATATTTTTGACTCTCGCCTAAACGAGACATTTTATTTTAATTTAATTTATTGAAAACGTTGGAAAATAATTTAAATATGTTTTCTGAATATGTGTCTAAATTTATATTGAACCAAGTAATTAACTTCTGTTTATTTATATTTGTAGTTGTCAAACTATTGTTTAATGATTCTCACCCCAATTCTCTTTTACTTAACGCATTTGCAAATGAACTCGAAAGTACAAAGATGACTCCTGGTCAGAGTATCACTAGAATATAACTATGTTGGGAATTTTGTTGTCAAAAGAAAAAATAGTTCAATTTGTTCTCAACAGTTTATCTTCTGAGTATAGCCCATTTGTTGTATCCTTCATGATCAACAATTTGATCTCATCTGACATAGACAAGCTTAACACTGAATTGTTTTTTATGAAAAGACAATGTCGAATGCAAGGAGATCATTCTCTAGCACTTCCTGTTGGAAATTATTTTACCAGGATCTTAGATCTACTCACAAGTATGTTGATTAACACCCTAAATATGAACTTCTAAAACGATAATAAAATTAAACACATATAAAGTATGAGAAACCTTACATTGGGTGCAGCGGAATAATATGTCTCCTTCCGTTCAGATCTCTAACCCTTGTATCCTTTCTGTCGCAGAGTATTATCAAGATCTGAACCTGGATCTCTTTCTCTCATTTCTTTAGTGTTGAATCTCCTTCTTGTTGAATGTCTTTCTTCACGATCTTCCTCACTATGATTGAGGTATCACTTGCTGTGTGTGGGCACTACTCTATCACTAAGAGGTTCGAAATTTACAATGAAGAAGAAGAGGGTAAAGGTGGCAGCTAGTTTTAGAGAGAGAAGGCTCAGGTTTTTCTCTTGAAGGAAAAAAGATGTGAAAGGGTAAATTTCCTGAAGCCTTCACTATCTATTTATAGCATACCACATAAGGTTAGGCTTGAATTATTTGGCATTAACATAATGAAAATATCAGATGATATTTCCTATAAAAGTTGTCGGCCAAGGCCATATGGATTTGGGCCTCACTTTTGCAAATTTTGTAGTTTTATCAATTCTGCATCTTACTTTCTCAAAAATGCAAATTTTCAAATTCAACCATCTAAATGCCAATTCTAACTATTTAATAACTATAAATAAATATTAAATAATATTGTCATTTATCATATTTATTAATTGAACCATACGAAGTATCTTAATTAACAAATATGCCCTAAAAACTCTTTCTTTAAAATTTCGCCCTTACTTAGTGAAAAATTCACAAATAGACATAGTCTAATTTGAGAATTATAATTGATTAATCAAAACCAATTAAATGAGTCTTACAAGTAATATTATATTGTCTCAACTAGTGGGGGGACCATGGGTCTATCTAACCGAGCTTCCAATAACCAGATCAAGAATTTATAACCTAAATTCACTAACTTATTAATTCTTCGTTGAATCCACGCATAGAACTTAGAATTGCACTCTCAGTATATAGAACGCTCTATATGTTCCACCATATCGACACGTCATTAGTTATCCATTGTTATAATCCTAATTTGATCAATGATCTTCTATATGAATGATCTACACTGTAAAGGGATTAGATTACGGTAACACCCTACAATGTATTTTATCCTTAAAACACTTAACCCCGTATAAATGATATTTCAGCCATGTGAAGTGAGTACTCCACCATTTATTTTCTTTTGGTCAAGCTCAAAGGAAATCATCCTTTACTTTCTATTTACCAGATAGAAGCTATAGATTCCATATTTATGTTAGCGCTCCCACTCAATTGCACTACCGTGTTCCCAAAATGTACGTATCACCCTGACCCAAAAGTAGGCTTAATTAACAAATCAAAGAACACGAATAACACTCTTGAGATTGAACCTAATCATATCAGCATTAAGATCATTTGATCTAGGATCAACTAGGCGATATTGACTTGAATAGATATTACGGTAAGTTTAATAAAATCTATGTCAAAGTTCAATATCGGTCCCTTTCGATGCATACTCTATGCACCCAACTTAAGCTTTAATTTAACCAATGCTCTGGAAAGAACATAGCACTTCTCCAAATGCAAGTAAACTCTGTTGTAGATTTTCATATCAGTAAAACCCCGTCATCTGATAAATCTACGAATCTTTATTCACATAGTCATGTTTACTTTCCAATGTGTTGACAACACAATAAACATGATCAAGTATGTGAAAAGGGTTTTGGATGAATTTATAAATCAAATAGACAAGCAATTGATAAGGTGAACCAAAACATAAACAAATGAATGAAAAATACTTCTGTTTCTTTATTGATGTTGAATAAAATGGATTACATTGAAATTTAGTTTTATTTAGGGCGTAAAACCCAACAAACTCCCACTTGCACTAGTATAAAACTAATCAGTACATATCAATTAAGCCTAAATTCCGACGGTTCTTTTCAAATGCAGTTACTGCCAAGACTTTGGTGAATGGATCTACTAGGTTGTCTTCTGTGTCCACTTTCTCAACCAGTACGTCCCCTCTTGCATTTCAGAACCTCTTGTAGACTAACACAAGATTCCTTGTAGACTAACACAAGATTCCTTGTACTCTTTAAGTATTTCAGAATATACTTAACTGCATTCCAATGTTCCTATCCTGGATTTGACTGATACCTGCTCACGATTCCAACTGCATAGGAGATGTCAGGTCTAGTGCATAACATTGCATATATTAGACTTCCAACTGCAGAAGCATAAGGAATTTTCGCCATGTCCTCTATCTCTTGAGGATCAGTAGGAGACTGTTCCTTAGATAGACGAATACCATATCTAGAAGGCATGTTTGCCCCGTTGGTGTTGTTCATGGAGAATCTCTCTAAAACTTTGTCAATGTAGGTTGTTTGAGAGATAGCACGAGATCTGTTCTTCTGGTTTCTTATAATCTAAATACCAAGAACATAGGCTGCCTCACCCAAATCTTTCATATCGAATTGAGTGTTAAGCCATTCCTTGATGTTAGTCATTTTCATGATATTGTTTCCAATAATCAAAATGTCGCAAACATAAAGGACCAGGAATACTACTATTTGGTCTTCCTTGAATTGGTAAACACAAGGTTCATCTTCATTCTGAAGAAAGTCGTAGGTCTTGATGATTTCATCAAACCTTTTGTTCCATGAGCGAGAAGCTTGCTTAAGTCCATAGATAGACTTATTTAATTTGAAAACTTTCTTTTCCTGCCCTGGAAGAACATAGCCTTCTTGTTGCTCCATATAGATGGTTTCTTCAAGTATCCCATTAAGGAAGGCAGTCCTGACATCTATTTGCAAGATTTCATAATCGAAAGCGGCGGCTATGGAGAGAAGAATTCGGATGGATTTGAGCATGGCAACAGGACTAAAAGTTTCCTCATAGTCCCCACCTTCTCTTTGGGTATAACCCTTGGCTACAAGTCTAGCTTTAAAAGTTTCAACTTTGCCTCCAGCGCCTCTTTTCTTCTTGTAAACCCACTTACATCCGATTGGATGATAGTCATCAGGTGCGTCTACATATTCCCAAACTTTGTTCTTTTTCATGGAATCCATTTCTAAATCCATGCCGGCTGACCATCGTTTCCGTTGCGGACTAGCCATTGCCTGTTTATAGGTTAATGGGTCGTCATCAATACCGTCATCAACGACCATATTGATTTCACCATCCAAGCCATAACGAGCTCGTTTTGTGAAAACCCTCCCACTACGAAGATCGGAGCGGTGATCTTCTGAACAGGAACTTTGGTAGTAGTTTTCTCAGTTGGTTCGACTGAGGGAGTGGGATTGTCCTCTTCTTGAGTGGAAGAGGACGGAACATTGGAAGGAATTATATCTGAAAGCATTTCCTCTAGTATAATTTTACTTTTCGGTTTGTTGTCTTTAATATAGTTTTCGTCAAGAAAAGTAGCATTTGTAGAAACAAACACTTTGTTATCCTTGTGACTATAAAACAGTCCACCCCTAGTCTCTTTAGAATTTCCGACAAACATGCAAACTTCAGTTCGTGATTCAAGTTTGCCTTCTTTCTTTCACAAGGCATGAGCAGGGCACCCCCAAATTCTATAGTGGCGTAAACTAGGTGTACGACCATTCCATAGTTCGACGGGTGTCTTAGGGACTGTTTTAGATGGAACAACATTTAAAATGTCATTTGCCATCTGTGTAGCATATCCCCAGAAGGACGTAGACAGAGTTGAATAACTCAGCATAGACCTAACCATTTCTAAAAGAGTGTGATTTCTTCTTTCTGCAACTCCATTTTGCTGTGGAGTGCCTGGGGCAGTGTATTGGGATTCAATTTCAAGTTCAATTAAATGATCTTTGAACTGCATATCCATATATTCTCCACCCCTATCAGTTCGCAAGATCTTTAATGTTTTACCTAATTGGTTTTGAGCCAAAGCATAAAATTCTTGAAACTTTTCAAATGTTTCAGATTTCTTTTGCATTAGGTAAAGAAAACTATATCTAGAGTAATCGTCAATGAAAGTGACAAAATACTCATAACCACCTCAGGCTTTGACATTTAGGGGTCCGCAAACATCTGAATGCACTAACCGTGGGGGTTGTTTGGCAGGCTCTCCCTTTGCAGAGAAAGAACGTTTGGTCATTTTTCCTTCTAGGCAGGACTCGCATACTGGCAATTCACCTAAGACGACATTTTTCAATGGACCGTCTTTGGTTAGCCTTTTGAGTCTATCAAAGCCTATATGACCTAAACGTAAATGCCATAGATAAGTTTGATCATCATTATCAATCTCTTTTCTTTTAAGGTTTCTAAGTTTAGCTACATTGAAAAGTTCACTACTTAGTGAGATTTGTGTAATTGGTCTTAAAACATAAAGTCCTTGTTCCATTGGAGCAACACATATATGAAATCCATTACGAGAAATTGAACAATAAGAACACGAAAAATTCAATATATAAGATTGTGTTTGCAAACATGAGACACTTATCAAGTTTTTACTAAAGTATAAAATATTTTCTAAAATTAAAAATCTTTGTTGAAACTTGATACGGGCTTTTCCTCTAGCTTTGACCGACACTAACTCGCCATTCCCAACTTTAAGCTTTAACACTTCTAGAAGCAGATTTTCCCAAGTTTCAAGCAGCTGCAATGAAGAGAATGTTGGAAATTATTTTACCAGGATCTTAGATCTACTCACAAGTATGTTGATTAACATCCTAAATATGAACTTTCTAAAACGATGAAATAAACACATATAAAGTTTAGTAAACCTTACATTGGGTGCCGCGGAATAATATGACTCCTTCCGTTCAGATCTCTAACCCTTGTATCCTTTCTGTCGCAGAGTATTATCAAGATCTGAACCTGGATCTCTTTCTCTGATTCTTTAGTGATGAAACTCCTTCTTGCTGAAAGTCTTTCTTCACGATCTTCGTCACTATGATTGAGGTAACACTTGCTGTGTGTGGGCACTACTCTAATCAATAAGTATTTCGAAATCTTAAGGAAGAAGAGAGAGAGAGGGTGGTCGGCCAAGAATAGAGAGAGAGAGGCTCAGGTTTTTCTGAATGAAAAGTCAGAAGTTAAGTGTAATTTTCCTGAAGCCTTCACTATCTACTTATAGCATTCCACTAGGGTTAGGTTTGATTTATTTGGTATTAAAATAATGAAAATATTAGAGGATAATTCCTATAAAAGTGGCCGGCAATGCAATGTGGATTTGGGCGTCACTTTTTGCAATTTTGCAGTTTTATCTATACTGCATCTGATTTTCTTAAAAACACCAATTTTCTAATTCAACCATTTAAATGCCAATTCTAACTATTTAATAACTATAAATAATTATTAAATAATATTGTCATTTATCATATTTATTAATTGAACCATACAAAGTATCATAATTAACAAATACGCCCCTAAAACTCTTTCTTTACAATTTCGCCCTTACTTAGTGAAAAATTCACAAATAGACATAGTCTAATTTGAGAATTATAATTGATTAATCAAAACCAATTATATGAGTCTTACAAGATATATTATCTCAACTAGAGGGGGGACAATGAGTCTATATAATCGAGCTTCCAATAACCAGATCAAGAATTTATAACCTAAATTCACTGACTAATTAATTCTTCGTTGAATCCACGCATGGAACTTAGAATTGCACTCTCAATATATAGAATGCTCTATATGTTCCACCATATAGACACATCATTAGTTATCCATTGTTGTAATCCTAATTTGAAAAATGATCCTCTATATGAATGATCTACACTGTAAAGGGATTAGATTTCCATTACACCCTACAATGTATTTACTCCTTAAAACACTTAACCCCGTATAAATGATATTTCAGCTTATGTGAAATGAGTACTCCACCATTTATTTTTGTTTGGTCAAGCTCGAAGGAGATCATCCTTTACTTACTATTCGCCAGATAGAAGCTATAGATTCCATGTTTATGTTAGCGCTCCCACCCAATTGCACTACCGTGTTCCCAAAATGTACGTATCACCCTGATCCAAAAGTAGCCTTAACTAATAAATCAAAGAACACGAATAGCCTCTTGAGAGTGAGCCTAATCATAACAGGATTAAGATCATTTGATCTAGGATCAACTAGGCGATATTGACTTGAATAGATATTTCGGTAAGTTTAATAAATCTAAGTCAAAGTTCAATATCGGTCCCTTCCGATGCATACTCCATGCATCCAACCTGAGCTTTACTTTAACCAATGCTCTGGAAAGACCATAGCATTTCTCCAAATGCTAGTAAACTCTGCTGTAGATTATCATATCAGTAAAACCCTGTGTCTGATAAATCTAGGAAACTTTATTCACATAGTCATGTTTACTTTCCAAAGTGTTGACGACACAATAAACAAGATCAAGTATGTGAAAAGGGTTTCAGATGAATTCATACATTATGTACATATAATCATGAAATAAATCATGTGAACCATGTAATATTAAATGTTATTTCTGATCTATATTAATAAGTAAATCTGATTATGTTGAAATGAGTTTTATTTAGGGCATAAAACCCAGCAGAACATACATGGTTAGTAGACCCAGAATCAACAATCCAAGTGGCTTTGTCGTTCTCTAAAACACATGATTCAAAGACAAAAGCATTACCTTCGTTTGAATTGTTTAGAAGCCAGGGACATCGTTCTTCTTGATGTCCCTTTCATTACAATTCGAACATAGAAGATTATGTCTGATAATTGTACTTTAAGAAGCAGCTTTGTTAGAGCCTTCATGGTACTGAGCCACTACTGCCATGTCCAACATGGTACTGAGCCACTACTGCCATGTCCAACATGGTACTGAGTTTTGAACGTTCATAGGGACGGTACTATTGACAAGTATCCTCCTGATCGGTCGAACCGGTCATACTCCGGCTGCTGGTCATACTCCAGCCTGTACCGACGGGATAGGTCAATAGCACTGAACCACCAACCAAATGTCGGCTGATCGGTCGAGCCGGTCATACTCCGGCTGCTGGTCATACTCCGGACTGTACCGAGCGTGACGGGGTTGGATGGTTCGAAGCCTATATACATAACTAATGTAATCTAGCGGGCTTCCTACATGCACGCTAAACATGTAATCTACATATGCATCTTGTTATACTAATCTTACGGATTCGATTTCGGGTGTCTTGGTCAACTGTTGGAACTGAAGCTGAGCGGCGGATTACTGGCTCCTAAACCATAAAAATCACAACGCTATAAGTGACACGCTAAATCACTTCCCGGGGACTAAAACTAGGAACTAAAAGTTTCCCTATCGATAAAAAGCATGGCAATACCCCTAAAAACAGAAAAACGAGGAAAACTAGGGTTTCAGAAAATTCCCCAACCGGTAGACCGGTTGCCCAACCGGAATTCCGGTTCTGGGAATTACTGGACACCCATCCGGAATTCCGGTAGCACAACCGGAATTCCGGTTCCTCGCAGGAATTTTTCAAAAATTCCAAACTTGATCAATTCTTACCCAAATCAATCCAAACCTTCCAGACCTGCTCTAAATACCCCAAAGAACAAATCCTAGGCATCAAACTAACCCAGAATTCACAGATGCAAAAATCACCATTAAAGCTCAAGCTTTGAGTTCTAAACTCAAACTTGAGCAATTCCCACAATCATGCATTCAAACAAGCTAGAATCTACTAAATCAAGCATAATTAAGCCTCTGAAAACAACTAAGAATATCCAGCAACTTCACAGCAACAATTTGAACCATTTCTTTCAAAAATTCATAACTTTTTCACATAAACATCTAACCAACTAGAACAAGAACTTCAGCATGCAATTCAATCTCATCAAACCTACTGAATTCAACACTTTACACACAGAAACAACCACAACAATAACCAGCAGCAACAACATCAAAACCTCAAGCATGCATCACCATTTTAATCATTTTTTTCAAGAAATTAAAGAGAAAAAGTTAGAGATTACATACCACAAACAAGAATTCACAAATATAGGTTGAATCAAGCTTGAAAAACCCAGCCTTTGAATCCCAAAACCCAGCCGAAAATGAGAAGGAAAGAGAGAGGTTTTGAAGGCTTTTCTTTGAAATTTTCTTTCTTTTCTTTACTTAGAGATTTTTTTGATAAAAAGAGAAAATGAAATATAACACATACACTATTCATTTCAGCCAAATAAACATAAATAAATATTTAATTTTCCTTTAACAATTTCACATAAAACAAAACACTAATGGGGCAAAAAGACCATTTTGCCCCTCCACCATAAAATCACAAGAATCATACTAAAGGGGTATTTTTGGGAAATTCTAAATTCCCGGCCAATCCCGACATTCCCAATGTCTAAAACTCGTCCCCAAACTACTAACATACTAAGTTGTGATTTCTACTGAGCCAAACGCCGAGTTCCAAAATACCGGACACCGGAAATGCAAAATATGCAAGCTACTGAATAACATAAATAACAGTATAATAAATTATTTAAATAGCTATAAATAATTTCATAATTAATCACAATTAACTGATAATTTCCAAATTATCTAAGCGGGCTTTACAGATTAAGATTTGCAAACCCAGGAGGTCCCATTGCAATCAGATTCAGTTCATGAGCTCCTAATTCTGCTTCGAGCTTGTTCATGTCGGAGGAGTTAAAATTGTTGACCATGTAAGATACAACAAATCCATTATACTCCGGAGGAAGACTATTAAGAATGAATTGTACCCATTGTTCTTTTGATAAATCAATTCCTAGTAGATTTGTCTTTTGGAACTTCAGATTCATCATCAACAGGTGCGAGTTTATGCAACTACCAGGATGCATTTTCACACTGTAGAGTTCTTTTGCTAAGATATTAACTAGGAGTGGATCGGGGTGAGGGTTATTCATATTGGCACTACAATACATCAATAAAACAGAAGTAAGGTTTTGGTTTAAATAAATTCATACAAAATTTCAGAAAATAATAAATAATCACATATGTTATAAAAATACTAAATCTAACATAGTTTATTTTCCAAGGTTTTCAACAAACTGATACAGTGTCCCATTTAGGCGAAAGTCAAAGCATCATCCATTGAATAGAGTTGTCAATTCATCTAAAATGATAATCATTCTAGCAACCTTTTATTCGATCAAGATTGGAATTCAGCGTTGTCCCCTTTAGGCGAGAGTCAAGGCAATTCTATCTTATGAGCTTCCACCAATGTTTCATATTTTGTAAGTAAAATACAGTCGCCACAATTAGGGTGATCCATACCATATAAAACACTTACAAAGCTACTTATCTTTCGAGATTAAACGGTGCTAACTTGGTAATGAACGTTCCTCCATTAGGGAGAATTACTCACTAAAACAACAGCTATGTAAAACCAACAATGGAGATCGAATGTCTCTTGATTAAAGCTCATTATTTTAAAATATGAATTTTATTTAACCATTTATTCCGTATTATAATAATGAAAAATTACAAATTAAAGTCGGTTTTAAAAAAAACAACTTTAATTAAATTTCAATTATTATTTAAATTCGAAAATTAAATTCGAAAATAATGGAACAAATTTGAAAATATCTTGTTTAAGTTGTTTAGAAGATTCTATAAAATCAACTTAAATATCTTTGAAATTAGATTTAATTAACTATAAAATTAAGTTAAAACCACTTAATTTGATTATATTCCATTTTAAGTTAATATTTGAAAAAATATCAACTTAAAAAAATATCTAAAGAATCTTAATAACCAATTCCTAAAATTCCTCAACTTAATTTTGAAATTTGAAATTCAAAAGATATTCAGATTTAAGTTGATTAGTTAGAGATAACTAATTTTCAACTTAAATAGGAATATTTAATGAAAAATTTAAATTAAGCTTCAGAAAGAATCTAGTTGGTTATAATTTTATATTTAATTAAACACAAGAAAATACATATAGTTTAGCTTAGAATATAATTCATTAAACTATGTTTTTCTTAAATTAATTTCAAAATAAATAAAATTAATTATGTTGCTAATTAATTTTATTAGGTTAAACTAATTTAATTAACCTAGTACAGTTATCCAAATGAGGCAAATGGGCATTCACAATTGGGTAGTTCATGTGAGGGGGAGCTGGGTTCAGTATGTCGTACCCACTTCTATTCGCCCCCAACTCTCACACAAGACCCAAAAGAGAGGAATTTCACCTTAAAATGAACAACTGTTATTAATTGAATAGGCCCAAAAACTAAATGGGCTTAAATAAAATCTATCAATCTATGACATTTTATTTAGCAACAACAACCTATATGCATCTATAACAAAAGTAAACATATAGGCTCACACAGGCACACATTTGGATGGATCCTATCATGTTGCTAGGTCATACACAGATTAAAGAAGATTGTACCTGTTACAAATTATTTACTTGACCTATTGACAATTGAACCATGGGTTAAAATCAGATCATTAGATCTGTCAATAAGTTAACCATGGAAATTTAGATCAAGCAATAATAGATTTTATAAAACTTACATACAAGCTAAAACACATACTCCTGCAACAAGATGAATTGGATAGTTGGATGTAGGAATTATTTAATTTTAAATAATAATGTTCGAAAATAATTAAATAATAAAACAAAATTCGGTTTTTCATTAAAATAAAATAATAAAAAAATTTAAAATTAAACCTACAATTTTTGAAAAAATAGGTTTCAACTAACCTAAATATCATTTCAAAAATAATTGCTAACCACCTTTTAAATTTTTAAAGTTATTTTATAAATTAAATATAAAATAAAAAAAATAAATATTTTTCAGATTTTATAATTTAATTTAAATAAAAAATAACAAAATTTAAAAGTTAGCAAAATATCTTACTTCTATTTAAAATTACATGATTATAGTAATCTTATTTTAAATTTAAATAAGGTCAAATAATTTAAATAAAATTTAATTTAAAAAATATTTAATATCTGACCTTTAAATTTAAAAATAAGATAAAATAATCAAATTTAAAGGTAAGATATAAAATCAAGCAAAAAAGATAGATTTTTACTTGTTTTCAAATTCAAATTACACTAATATCTAAAATTAAATTTAAAAATTCAAATTAATTTATTTCTAATATTAGATTGAAAATTGAAAAGTAAAAATCCAAATACAAAACTACACAAAAAATTGGAAGTTAATTCCATGAAATATCATGAAAAATCGAAGAAAACGAAAAAATTTGCAAGCTATACAGACAGTATGCAATGCATACTGTCCATGGGCGTGCAGGGGAGGATCTGACCGAGAGATGTCGGCGCAGGAGGCTGCATGCAGCCTCTCCGCGTGCGCAAGCCTCAGTTTCAGACACGAAACCGTGTCTGAGCGCGTGCTGTCCGAGGGAAGCCCCTCATGCGCCACGTGGTGTAGTGACACCATCCCGATATTTTTCTGATTTTGAAAAAATCATAACTAATTCAAATAAAATCGAAATTGAGTTCTGTAAAAAAGTAAATTGCTTAATTTTTTCCAAACTATCCAATAAAAATAATTCCAGAAATAGATATTCAATTATTTTTCACGAAAATTCACAAACATCAATCAATCATCATACAACACACAAAACAACATGATACCATCCAAAACACAAACAAATCGTTTAAACTCCAAATTTCTAGCAAGAAAATCAATTACCATGGCTCTGATACTAGTTGTTGGAAATTAGTTTACCAGGATCTTAGATCTACTCACTAGTATGTTGATTAACACCCTAAATATAAACTTCTAAAACGATTATAAAATTAAACACATATATTGTATGAGAAACCTTACGTTGGGTGCAGCGGAATAATATGTCTCTTTCATTCAGATCTCTAACCCTTGTATCCTTTCTGTCGTAGAGTATTATCGAGATCTGAACCTGGATCTCTTTCTCTGCTTTCTTTAGTGTTGAATCTCCTTCTTGTTGAATGTCTTTCTTCACGATCTTCCTCACTATGATTGAGGTATCACTTGCTGTATGTGGGCACTACTCTACCACTAAGAGGTTCAAAATTTACAATGAGGAAGAAGAGGGTAAAGGTGGCGGCTAGGTTTAAAGAGAGAAGGCTCAAGTTTTTTACTTGAAGGAAACATGATGTGAATGTGTAAATTTCCTGAAGCCTTCACTATCTATTTATAGCATACCACATAGGGTTAGGCTTGAATTATTTGGCATTAAAATAATGAAAATATCAGATGATATTTCCTATAAAAGTGGACGGCCAAGGCTATATGGATTTGGGCCTCACTTTTGCAAATTTTGTAGTTTTATCAATTCTTCATCTTAGTTTCTCAAAAATGCCAATTCTCAAATTCAACCATTTAAATGCCAATTCTAACTATTTAATAACTATAAATAATTATTAAATAATATTGTCATTTATCATATTTATTAATTGAACCATACAAAGTATCTTAATTAACAAATATGCCCTAAAAACTCTTTCTTTACAATTTCGTCCTTACTTAGTGAAAAATTCACAAATAGACATAGTCTAATTTGAGAATTATAATTGATTAATCAAAACCAATTAAATGAGTCTTACAAGTAATATTGTCTCAACTAGTGGGGGGACCATGGGTCTATATAACCGAGCTTCCTATAACCAGATCAAGAATTTATAACCTAAATTCACTGACTTATTAATTCTTCGTTGAATCCACGCATAGAACTTAGAATTGCACTCTCAGTATATAGAACGCTCTATATGTTCCACCATATAGACACGTCATTAGTTATCCATTATTATAATCCTAATTTGATCAATGATCCTCTATATGAATGATCTACACTGTAAAGGGATTAGATTACCGTAACACCCTACAATGTATTTTATCCTTAAAACACTTAACCCCATATAAATGATATTTCAGCTATGTGAAATGAGTACTCAACCATTTATTTTTGTTTGGTCAAGCTCGAAGGAAATCATCCTTTACTTTCTATTCGTCAGATAGAAGCTATAGATTCTATATTTATGTTAGCGCTCCCACTCAATTGCACTACCGTGTTCCCAAAATGTACGTATCACCCTGACCCAAAAGTAGGCTTAACTAACAAATCAAAGAACACGAATAACACTCTTGAGATTGAACCTAATCATATCAGGATTAAGATCATTTGATCTAGGATCAACTAGGCGATATTGACTTGAATATATATTACGGTAAGTTTAATAAAATATATGTCAAAGTTCAATATTGGTCCCTTCCGATGCATACTCCATGCACCCAACCTGAGCTTTACTTTAACCAATGCTCTGGAAAGAACATAGCATTTCTCCAAATGCAAGTAAACTCTGTTGTAGATTGTCATATCAGTAAAACCCCGTGTTCTGATAAATCTAGGAATCTTGATTCACATAGTCATGTTTACTTTCCAATGTGTTGACAACACAATAAACAGGATCAAGTATGTGAAAAGGGTTTCAGATGAATTTATAAATCAAATAGACAAGCAATTGATAAGTTGAACTAAAACATACACAAATGAATGAAAAATACTTTTGTTTCTTTATTGATGTTGAATAAAATGGATTTCATTGAAATGGAGTTTTATTTAGGGCATAAAACCCAACACTTCAAACCATGACAAAGGAAGAACTGAGAATATTGAGAAAGAATCCTCTAACAATACTACAACTTTAGGCTCAGTTGAAAAGATTGGGGAAAGTTCTTCTACTTAACCAGTTACCCTTGAACAAGAGATTGAACAAGGAATAAGAACAATTAAAGAATAATTAAGCAAGCACATTTTTTATGTTCTCACTATGGACAGAAGAGACATTTTGAATGATGTGTTTTAGAGAATGACAAACCATTTGGATTGTTAATTTTGGATCTACTAACCATGTTTGCTCTTCATTGCAGCTACTTGGAACATAAGAGTATTTAAGTCACAATGAGTTGAAGCTTAATGTTGGTAATGAAAAATTGGTGTCGATCCAAGCTACAGGAAAAGCTCACCTCAAGTTTCATAACAAATTTTTGAATTTGGACAATGTTTTGTTTATTTCAAGTTTTAGTATAAATTAAAATTCTAAAAGTTTACAAGCTCAATAGGTCCATTTATGGACTTAAGCAGTCCTCTTGCTCTTGGAACAAAAGGTTTGATCAAATAATCAAAACCTACAGCTTTCACCAAAATGAAGATGAACCTTGTGTTTACCAGCTCAATGATAATAAAAGTTGTAGTATTCCTAGTCCTTTATGTTGATGACATCTTAGTCATTGGCAATAATGTCAAGAAGATGACTAATGTAAAAGAGTGGCTTAGCACCCATTTCGAAATTAAAGACTTCGGTGAAGCTAATTATGTTCCCGGGATCCAAATTATTAGAAATCGTAAGAACAGATCACTTGCTCTCTCGCAAGCAGCTTACATTGGTAAGGTGTTAGAGAGTTTCTCAATGACCAATGCCAAAGGGGTAATTATGTCTTCTAGACATGGTTTGCGACTATCTAAGGAACAAGCTCCAACTGATCCCCAAGAGACAGACTCAGTAAGAAAAGCATAATAATACTCATACATAATTCTAACTGCCGTGTCCAACACGATACTGAGTCCCGCTACTGCCATGTCCAACATGGTACTGAGCCACTACTGCCATGTCCAACATGGCACTGAGTTTTGAACGTTCACAGGGACGGTACTATTGACAAGTATCCTCCTAATCGGTCGAACCAGTCATACTCCGGCTGCTGGTCATACTCCAGCCTGTACCGACGGGATAGGTCAATAGCACAGAACCACCAACCAAATGTCAGCCTGATCGGTCGAACCGGTCATACTCCGGCTGCTGGTCATACTCCAGCCTGTACCGACGTGACAGGGTTGGATGGTTCGAAGCCTATATACATAACTAATGTAATCTAACAGGCTTCCTACATGCACGCTAAACATGTAATCTACATATGCATACTGTTATACTAATCTTACCTGGATTCCGATTTCAGGTGTGCCGGTCAACCTGACTGGAACTGAAGCTGAGCGGCGAATTACTGGCTCCTAAACCATAAAAATCACAACGCTATAAGTGACACGCTAAATCACTTCCCGGGGACTAAAACTAGGAACTAAAAGTTTCCCTATCGATAAAAAGCATGGCAATACCCCCTAAAACATAAAAACGAGGAAAACACGGGTTCTGAAAAATTCCCCAACCGGTAGACCGGTTGCCCAACCGGAATTCCGGTTCTGGGAAATTCAGGACCCTCATCCGGAATTCCGGATGCACAACCGGAATTCCGGTTCCTCGCAGGCAGCAACATCAAATTTTCATAACTTGCACAATTCAACCCCAAATCACCTCAAACTTTCCAGACCTGTTCTAAACCTTCCCTAGAACATATCCAAGGCATCAAAACAACCCAGAAACCTCAAACATGAAAAATGCCATTGGAGCTCAAGCTTTGAGTTCTAAACTCAAACTTGAGCAAAAACACGTAAACATGCATTTCACTAGCTTAATTCTACTTAATCAAGCTTATCTAAGCCTCTGAAAAACAATTAAAAACAACAGCAACATCACAGAACAGATTCACAATATTTTCACCAAAAATCACATTTTTGCATAGAAAACTCAAAGCTTTGAACAACCTAACTAACATGCTTCAAACAGTTCAATTAACTTCAATTAGACATGCTTTAAACCACAGAAATCAACAA
Organism: Cannabis sativa; assembly: GCF_029168945.1. Lineage (NCBI taxonomy): Eukaryota > Viridiplantae > Streptophyta > Magnoliopsida > Rosales > Cannabaceae > Cannabis > Cannabis sativa. The sequence continues at coordinate 37,831,760 of NC_083605.1, read as the reverse complement.
CAAAACCCAGCAACAACAACAGCCACAAAAAGCATGTATTTACTCAATATTTCACCATTTTTTTCAAGAAAACCAAAGAGGAAAATTAAGAAACACCTACCACAAACAAGAGTTCCAAAGTGATGATGAATCTAGCTAGAAATTGATGGAAAAACCCAGCCCTTTGAATCCCATGCACCAGCCGAAATAGAGAGAGAGAAAGAGAGAGAGTTCTCTTTTCAAAGTTTTCTAATTTTATGCTAAGTGTAAAGTTTGAGAGAAAAAGAGTTTTAATGCATATAACACCTTATTTCAGCCAAAATAATTATTTAAAATAAACATTTAATCTATTTATTAAATCATATAAGACAAAACACTAATGGGGCAAAAAGACCATTTTGCCCCTCCACCATAAAACCACATAAATCATACTAAAGGGGTATTTTTGGGACAATCTAAATTCCCGGCCATTCCCGACATTCCCAATGCCTAAAACCCTTCTCCAAACTACTAACATACTAAATTGTGATTTCTACTGAGCCAAACGCCGAGTTCCAAAATACCGGACACCGGAAATGCAAAATATGCAAGATACTGAATAACATAAATAACAGTATAATAAATTATTTAAATAGCTATAAATAATTTCATAATTAATTATAAACAACTGCTAATTTCCAAATTAACTAAGGGGGCTTTACAACTATCCCCCCCTTAAAAGGATTTCGTCCCCGAAATCTAACCTGAATAACTCTGGATATTGGGCTCTCATATCTGTTTCTAGCTCCCAGGTGGCTTCTTCCACCTTACTGTTTCTTCAGAGAACCTTGACCAATGCTATGGTCTTATTCCGAAGGACTTTATCCTTTTTATCCAGGATCTGCACTGGCTGTTCCTCATAGGTCATGTCTGGCTGTAGCTGAAGGCTCTCATAACTGAGTATATGAGAGGGGTCTGAAACGTATTTTCTCAACATCGAGACATGGAATACGTTGTGAACTGCTGATAAGGCTGGAGGCAATGCTAACCGATATGCCACTTGACCTATCTTCTCGAGAATCTCGAAAGGTCCTGTAAATCTAGGGCATAACTTGCCTCTTTTACCGAAACGTTTAATCCCCTTCATCGGAGATACCCGTAAAAACACATGTTCCCCTACCTGGAACTCAACATCTCTGCGTTTCGGATCTGCGTAACTCTTTCGTCCGCTTCCGTGAGGCAAGCATTCTAGCTTTTATCTTTTCTATCGCCTCATTGGTCCGCTGTACTGACTCAGGACCTAGGTATTTCCTCTCCCCAGTCTCATCCCAGTGGATAGGGGATCTGCATTTCCTACCGTACAACAGTTCATAGGGAGCCATCCCTATCGTACTCTGATAACTGTTGTTGTAAGAAAATTCTATTAACGGTAGTTACTTACTCCATGAGCCTTCAAAGTCCATGACACAGGCTCTCAACATGTCCTCCAATATCTGAATTGTCCTTTCGGACTGACCATCTGTCTGAGGATGGAATGCTGTACTGAATTTCAGCTTTGTACCCATTGCCCGTTGCAAACTTTGCCAAAATTTGGAGGTGAATTTCGGATCCCTGCCCGAAACTATAGACTTCGGTACCCCGTGAAGTCTCACTATCTCTCTGACGTACAGTTCTGCCAACTGATCCACTGAAAATGTTGTTCTAACCGGCAGAAAATGAGCAGATTTCGTAAATCGGTCCACCACTACCCAGATGGAATCAAATAAGCCCGTGGTCCTAGGTAACCCGACCACAAAATCCATCGTAATATCCTCCCATTTCCATTCTGGTAGGGTTAGAGGCTGCAACAACCCTGCTGGTCTCTGATGTTCAGCCTTAATCTGCTGACACGTGAGGCATCTCGATACGAATTCTACCAAATTCTTCTTCATACCGCTCCACCAGAAGTACGGTTTCAAATCTTGGTACATCTTGGTGGTGCCGGGATGCAGAGAATACGGGGTAGAATGAGCCTCCTCAAAGATTTCATTTCTCAGTTCCGCGCTGTTCGGAACACAAACCCTGGCTTTATACAAAAGCATCCCACTATCTGACACTGAAAAGTCCTTGGCTTGACCAGCCAATACCTCATCTCGGATTTTCACCAACTCCGGATCTGTCATCTGAGCGACTTTTATTTTTTCCAACAGATCAGATTGCAGCGTCAAGTTGTGAAGCTGACCTACCACAAACTCAATGCTGGATCTAACCATATCCTCTGCTAGCTGAGGTGAGATCTGAATCATACTAGCTACCTGCCCGGGACCCATTCTGCTCAAGGCATCTGCCACTACATTGGCTTTTCTGGGATGATAGAGGATCTCACAATCGTAGTCCTTCACTAGTTCCAACCAACGCCATTGTCTCATGTTCAAATCTTTCTGAGTAAAGAAATACTTGAGACTTTTATGGTCGGTATAGATCTCACACTTCTCCCCATAAAGGTAATGCCGCCAAATCTTCAGTGCAAAAACCACTGCGGCCAATTCTAGATCATGAGTTGGGTATCGCTGTTCATAATCCTTTAACTGGCGGGAGGCATAAGCGATGACCCGATCGGCTTGCATCAATACACACCCCAAACCCTGTTTGGATGCATCACAGTAGACTACGAACTTCTCCTTGTCCGAAGGCAAAGCTAGTACTGGAGCAGTAATCAATCTCTGTTTCAGCTCCTGAAAGCTAGCTTCACATTTATCTGACCAGATAAATCGCTGATTCTTCTTTGTAAGTTCGGTTAGGGGCATTGAAATTTTGGAGAACCCTTCCACGAACCTACGGTAGTATCCAGCTAAGCCCAAGAAGCTTCTGATCTCTGTCACTGTCTTCGGTCTCGGCCAATCCCTCACGGATTCAATCTTCCCGGGATCTACCTTGATCCCATCTTTACTCACAATGTGCCCTAGGAAGGACACTTGAGACAACCAGAACTCACATTTCTTGAACTTGGCGTAAAGCTTATGTTCTCTAAGTCGTTGCAGTACCATCTGAAGATGTAACTCATGCTCCTCTTCTGATTGAGAGTACACGAGGATGTCGTCGATAAACACAATCACACAGATATCGAGGAAATCCTTGAATACTCTATTCATCAGGTCCATGAATCTTTGCGGGAGCATTGGTTAGTCCGAATGACATAACCAGAAACTCGTAATGTCCATACCTAGTGCGGAAAGCCGTCTTCGGAATGTCCTCCTCTCGGATTCTCAACTGATGATAACCCGAACGGAGATCAATCTTAGAAAAGACCGTCTTCCCCTGAAGCTGATCGAACAAGTCATCGATCCTAGGTAATGGATATTTATTCTTCACCGTCAACTTGTTCAGTTCCCTGTAGTCGATGCACATCCTCATAGAACCATCCTTCTTCTTGACGAACAAAACCGGGGCTCCCCAGGGTGACACACTGGGCCGAATGAACCCTATGTCAAGCAATCCTTGGAGCTGAATCTTTAATTCCTTAAGTTCAGCTGGAGCCATTCTATACGGGGCTTTGGAAAGCAGTTCCACCCCTGGTGCCAAGTCAATCACAAAATCAATCTCCCGCTGAGGTGGTAACCCTGGAAGTTCTTCGAGAAAAACATCCAAAAATTCCCGAACCACTCTGATGTCTTCTGGCCGAATGGTATCTGGCCGAGTGGTGTCCACCACCACGGCCAGAAACCCTAAGCAACCGCCGTGCAACAATTCTCTCGCTGACATAGCCGAGATCACCGGGATCCGAGATCCCTGAACCGAACCAACAAATACAAACGGTTCTTCACTTTCCGGTTGGAAGACCACCATCTTCCTTTTACAGTCAATGCTCGCCGAATATTTAGATAGGAAATCCATTCCTAAAATAATATCGAATTCGACTAAACTCATCTCTATCAGATCAGCGCTTAACTCTCTACCATCTATCCTGATCGGCATAGACCTAATCCACCTATTGGAGATAACCAATTCTCCGCTGTAACGGTGGTTCCAAACCCCGATTCATATCTATCATAGGGTCTACCCAATTTACTAAAGACTACGGCCGCCACATAAGAATGTGTAGCCCCGAATCAAACGACCGAATATAGCGAGTTGTTAATAGAAAGCCGACTGTGACAACCGATGGGTGGCATCCGCATCGGCTGCGTGATAGCGAACACCTGGCCGGGAGTGGGTATCGCTGGAGCTCGCGGTGCCTTTGGTCGGAGCTGGGGACATTCCCTCTTGAAGTGTCCGGGCATGCCACAATGAAAGCATCACACGACCTTTGCACTCACCCCGATGGTGCCTCTTGCGGCCTAGGGCACTCGGGATAGGAGAAGCGGGTCTCGGTACCCCACGGACGACTCCCTGCGTTCCGGTTCCCGGAACCTCTTGTTCTGACTCGAGCCACCGGAAGCAGTGGGTGCTCTCTTCCTCTGATCAATGGCCGAACCACTACTCCCCCTGCTATAGCCTGATGCAGGAGGGGTAGGAGCCCCGCCACTAACCGGAGTACTGGCTGATTCTGACATACACCCCACTGCGCCCTCAGCTCGCAGTGCCTTCTCCACCATCTGAGCATAGGTGGTGCTGTCGTCTGTGGTAATCATCAGATCATGCCTGATCTTGGGATTCAACCCGTCCAGATACTTCTCCTTCTTGCTGAAATCGGTCGGCACAATTCCCGAGGCTAACCTCGCCAACCGATCAAACTGAGTAGTATACTCAGTGACGCTCATGTTCTCCCGCTGGGTCAGGTGAACGAACTCTTTCCTCTTGGCGCTTCTGACCGCCTCATTGTAGTATTTCGCATTAAAGAGTTCCTGGAACCTTTCCCAGGTCATGGTGGTGACGTCATGGATCTGAGACACCATGTCCCACCATACCAAAGCGTCCTCCTGGAACTGAAACGTGGCGCACACCACTCTGTCGTTACCGGTGACACCCATGAAATTCAGTATCTTGGTGATCACCGTCAGCCATTGCTCGGCTTTCATTACATCCGGACCTCCGAGGAAAACCGGAGGTGCTTGCTTCCGGAACCGCTCATACAGAGGTTCCAATCTATGGGCCGCCACCACTATCTCGGCCTGGGCAGCAGGGGCAGGTGCCACTGGAACTACGGGCAGAGGGACTGCAGGAGCACCCTGCTGTCTCAACCTCTGAATCTCGAGGTCTTGTTCTTCGATCCGGGCTTGCATTTCCGCAAACCGCAACTCCCAGTTCGGGACTCCCTGATCGGCTGGGGGAGCCTGGGCAGCCTGTGGCGGGTTCTCATCACCCCGGCCACGAGCCCTGCCTCGAGGACCTCTACCTCGGCCCCTAGCAGGTGGGGGAAACTGAGCTCCCTGTCCTTGGTTCGACCCCACGGAGTTGCCCTGACTCCTGGTAGTCCGCCTGGCGTCCATCTAGTTAGAACCGCCTGCGAAACCAAGAGTTGGCATATCAGGTCGTATTCAAGGAGAGCTTACTAATGCCGCTTAATTTGAAAATTAGAAACGAAACATGCGCCTATTCTACTATCAGGCTACTAACATGCTTCCTAACAGGCTTTTCTTTTTCATAACTGAATAAAATAAACTACTAAAGCAATAAAGGCTTACTGAACCGTGAACCGAGCCGACTGCTGATGATGATTGTACATGTCGTCACGATCTTCGGAAGACAACCTGGCGGCTCTGATACCAAATTCAAACACCCTAACTACCTTAGGCATATTACGTGATTTTTAAACATACTGTGCAGCTCGTTGCTAATCAACGAGGTTTATGGAAAAACGTGATTAATTAAAATTTTGCTTTTTAATTAAACTTATAAACCATATTACAAAAGACTCGGGATCCCGATTATAAAACCATTTACAAAAAAGATTTAACTATTTAACCATTACATAAAAAATAAAAGTCGTCTAACGACCAGTTACAAAAATTCAGCCTTGCTGTCCCGAGGATCGTACGCTCCAGGCCTAACCGCCCCGACATGTACAATCTCATAAGCTCGCTCACGGTCCATCAGCTATAGCCTTGCCTTTACCTACACATAAACGTAAGCGTGAGTCGACGGACTCGGTAAGAAAAGCATAATAATACTCATACATAATTCTAGCTGCCGTGTCCAACACGATGCCGGAGTCCCGCTACGCCATGTCCAACATGGTACTGAGCCACTACTGCCATGTCCAACATGGTACTGAGTTTTGAACGTTCACAGGGACGGTACTATTGACAAGTATCCTCCTGATCGGTCGAACCGGTCATACTCCGGCTGCTGGTCATACTCCAGCCTGTACCGACGGGATAGGTCAATAGCACAGAACCACCAACCAAATGTCAGCCTGATCGGTCGAACCGGTCATACTCCGGCTGCTGGTCATACTCCAGCTGTCACCGAGCGTGACGGGGTTGGATGGTTCGAAGCCTATATACATAACTAATGTAATCTAACAGGCTTCCTACATGCATGCTAAACATGTAATCTACATATGCATACCGTTATACTAATCTTACCGGATTCGATTTCAGTGTGTGGTCAACCGGACTGGAACTGAAGCTGAGCGGCGGATTACTGGCTCCTAAACCATAAAAATCACAACGCTATAAGTGACACGCTAAATCACTTCGCGGGGACTAAAACTAGGAACTAAAAGTTTCCCTATCGATAAAAAGCATGGCAATACCCCCTAAAACATAAAAACGAGGAAAACACGGGTTACGAAAAATTCCCCAACCCAGGTAGGCCGGTTGCCCAACCGGAATCGGTTGCGGGAAGTCGGGACCCTCATCCGAATTCGGATGCACAACCGGAATTCCGGTTCCTCGCAGGCAGCAACATCAAATTTTCATAACTTGCACAATTCAACCCCAAATCACCTCAAACTTTCCAGACCTGTTCTAAACCTTCCCTAGAACATATCCAAGGCATCAAAACAACCCAGAAACCTCAAACATGAAAAATGCCATTGGAGCTCAAGCTTTGAGTTCTAAACTCAAACTTGAGCAAAAACACGTAAACATGCATTTCACTAGCTTAATTCTACTTAATCAAGCTTATCTAAGCCTCTGAAAAACAATTAAAAACAACAGCAACATCACAGAACAGATTCACAATATTTTCACCAAAAATCACATTTTTGCATAGAAAACTCAAAGCTTTGAACAACCTAACTAACATGCTTCAAACAGTTCAATTAACTTCAATTAGACATGCTTTAAACCACAGAAATCAACAACAAAACCCAGCAACAACAACAGCCACAAAAAGCATGCATTTACTCAATATTTCACCATTTTTTTCAAGAAAACCAAAGAGGAAAATTAAGAAACACCTACCACAAACAAGAGTTCCAAAGTGATGATGAATCTAGCTAGAAATTGATGGAAAAACCCAGCCCTTTGAATCCCATGCACCAGCCGAAATAGAGAGAGAGAAAGAGAGAGAGTTCTCTTTTCAAAGTTTTCTAATTTTATGCTAAGTGTAAAGTTTGAGAGAAAAAGAGTTTTAATGCATATAACACCTTATTTCAGCCAAAATAATTATTTAAAATAAACATTTAATCCATTTATTAAATCATATAAGACAAAACACTAATGGGGCAAAAAGACCATTTTGCCCCTCCACCATAAAACCACATAAATCATACTAAAGGGGTATTTTTGGGACAATCTAAATTCCCGGCCATTCCCGACATTCCCAATGCCTAAAACCCTTCCCCAAACTACTAACATACTAAATTGTGATTTCTACTGAGCCAAACGCCGAGTTCCAAAATACCGGACACTGGAAATGCAAAATATGCAAGATACTGAATAACATAAATAACAGTATAATAAATTATTTAAATAGCTATAAATAATTTCATAATTAATTATAAACAACTGCTAATTTCCAAATTAACTATGCGGGCTTTACATTTTTATTATCATGGTAAATATATTTTAATTGTAGTATATAATTTAGTTAGCTTAGTATATATATATATTAGTAACGGGTGACTACTCAATGGTTACATTTTTATTGTAACCATGATTGTTACATTTTTGTTGACCTTTAATAGCAAGTTACCAACATGTAAAAATTCTTGTTTTAGAATAAATTTAACCATGATTAACCATTGCGTAAAATAATTAATTTTTAATTTCAATATTTAATAAGATGCTTCTTGGTAATTAATATTAATAATCTTATTTTTATATTTAAGTCTCTATTGTAATTTTTTTAACAGTTAAACCATTAATTATAATATTTACAATAAAACTCTATTATTTTATAAAAATTAAATTTTCACCTATTATAAAATATATTTTTGAATAATTAATCACTAAGTCTGAGAATAGTGCGAAATACTAGAATATGAGAATTCTTATACATCATATCTAAACTCCAATTTCATCTGTATATCTTCAAGTTGCATGTTTTAGACATAACTTGAAAACAACCAACAACTTCATATATGTATATTTTTATCAATAACACATATTCGAGATCAATAAACAATAAATTATATACTAGCTTTGCTGACAATACATACAAAATCAATAATTAGTAATAATCAATAACATCGGTTGTTAAGTTTATCAAGAACACATGTTCAAGATTCATAACCAATAATAATTAATAATTTTTAAATCTTCAATAATACATATTCAAGATCAATAACCTATAACAATTATTAACTTTCAATTTTTTTCAATAACACGTATTCAAGATCAATAACCGATAACGGTTAGTAACTTTCAAACCTTTTAATAATATATATTCAAGATCAACAACCAATTATGATTAATAATTTTTAAACTTTCATAATTTTTTCTTTTTTTACGATTCTACTCCAATCAATTGATACATATACAATATATTAATTTAGAACTGCGAAGGATGAAGGATAAAGTGACTTCCTCTCTGAGAAATAAGAACAACATGACAGAGGGTGGAATAAAGTACAGATGTGTCGAGTGCGGCAAAAAAAATTATCTTTAATTTTATAATTTATATTAGATTTTCTTTTTTTTGGAAAAAAAAATTAAATTACTTGAACCAATCTTGGACTGGCACACTTATTTGTCACTTAAAGTATTGATAATCAGATTGACTGGATAATTACATTTAATTAGAGGTTATTCTTATTATTTTTTATTAATTAAAATTATGGGTGTAATAATTTAAAATTATAAGGGATTTTTATATAAATATTTTAATAATTTAAGTCTGAAAAAGTTAATTTCTAAAAGATTCTTATTTAGTTACAAATTGTAAAAAATTAATTAATAATTATTAGTGATTTAATTTTAAATATAATTTATTTTAATTAAGATTTTATAAAGAAATACATTTTCAGGTTACTATCATGTTACAAGTTATTTATTTATTTTAATTTCTAAATTAATCACAACCATTCAATAGTAATCTTATGACTAAAAATATATGTAACCATGATGGTTACATATTTGATGTAATCATTAAAACCTCTCCCTATTAGTAATATATATTGTTATTATTATTGTTATTGTTAGTATATATATTTTGGTAAATGATATATGTATTTATCGTTGTACGGTATATTATTTTTTATAAATATTATTTAAATTTTATTTTTTATTGTACTTTTATTGACATGATGTATAATTTTATCAGCATCCTATATATTTTTAATTTTATTTATTGTTATTTTATATATATATATATATATATTTATATTACAAGGTATATATTTTTAGTTATATGGTATATACATTTTATTGTATAGTATATCATTTTATTTTAGATCATGCATGTTTAGTTTTTATTTTATTATTTATAAAGGTGATATATAATTTTGTTAATATGGCATATACAATTTTTTTAATAATATTATATTATTTTATTTTATTTTTTATTGTAGGTATATATATTTTGCTGTATAATATTTAGTTTTTGATATCTCGATTTTTGTCCTCTAGACGTGGCAGTGCTTATGTTGAAAAAATCAGTGCCACGTGGCAGTATAGCTCACCAATAAAAAGACCAAGTCCGTAGCTAAGAAAATGGAGACCCCGACACTCAAACGGGCATCGAGTGACAGACCAGCTTCCTCACAGAAGCTGATCGGCCACCCTTGGGTTGCCCTATGGCCAGCCAGCCTTTGGACTTCACCATAGCCAGCCAGCCTGCTCCCTATAGGAGTTTGGCTGGCCAAGGGGGACTCTACAGGATTCTTTGTGCACTTCTTCATGTGGACAATATTATATGGGTTGCAAATTAGGCTCTAAAAGCCCAATATAATAGTTGAGTAACATCTATGTTCAAGGGCATTTTAAGTCTTTTATAATTAATTAATTAACTATTCAAATATCCTAGAGTTTCAAGGGTAAATTAGGATTTTAGGCTTCCTATATAAAGGCCTGAACTCTAACCTAGAAAACCTAAGCTAAATTAAGCCTAATACTAGCCTCCAAGCTCTTATTGTAAGTCTGATAACTTCTCTCTTCTTCACTTTCTCTCTCACACGCCAATACAATCACTATCATTTGAGATTTTCCATTCCAAATTCATACATTGTATCCTTAGGGGTTTTATATCAGATCTCACCTATAGTGATCTAGATAGTATTAACCATCGGTATTAATACAACTAAAAGGGTGTTGGATTTTGTGCCCTAAATAAAACTCATTTCAATATAATCAGATTAACTTATTAATAAAGATCAGAAATAACATTTTATGTTGCATGGTTCACATGATTTCTTTCATGATTATAGACATATAATGTATGAATTCTATTTAAGTCCAGAACATATAAATTTATTAATGATTATAGTGTTGTCAGCACAGTGGAATATAATCTTAATTATATGTTCGAAAGTTTATTCCCTAATTTGTCAGCTCACTGAATTTAGACTGACATGATAATCTGCGATAGGTATTATTACACCTTGGATAAGTGTTATGTCCTTTCCAGGGCATTGGTAAAGTTTACCAGTATCAGATGTATGGAGTATACATCGGAAGGGATCGATATTAAACTTTGATTAGATATATTAAAATTTACCGTAATATCTATTCAATTCAATATCATTCGTTGATCCTAGATCAAATGATCTTAATCCTGATATGATTAGGTTCGATCTTAAGAGTACTATACATGTTCTTTGATTTGTTAGTTAAGCCTACTTTTTGGTCAGGATGATACGTACATTTTGGGAACATGATAGTATAATTGAGTGGGAGCGCTAACATAAACATGGAGTCTATAACTTCTATAGGAATTTAGAAGTGAAACGATGATATCGTTCGAGCTTGGCTAAACAGAGATAAATGGTGGAGATCTCATTTCACTTTACTGAAATATCATATATACGGAGCTAAGTATTTTAAGGATAAAATACATTGAAGGTGTAACGGTAATTTAGTTCTTATTCAATGTAGATCATCTATTAGAGGGTCATTGATCAAATTAGGATTATAACAATGGATAACTAATAGCATATCTATATCGCGGAACATATAGAGTGTTCTATATGATTGAGAGTGCAATTCCAAGTTCTAAGTGTGGATTCAATAAGTAATTAATAAGTTAGGGAATTTACTTGGTAAATTCGGTTCGACTTATTGGAAGCTCGGTTAATATAGGCCCATGGTCCCCATACTAGTTGAGACCATACTGCTTGTAAGACTCAGTTAATTGATTTTGTTTAATCAATTATAATTCTAAAGTTAGACTATGTCTAGTTTATAAATTTTCACTAAGCAAGGGCGAAATTGTAAAGAAAAGAGATTCTAGGTTTATTTATTAATTAAGAGACTTTATATGTCTAAATTAATAAATATATTAAATGATAATATTATTTAATAATTATATTTTAGTTATTAAATAATTAGAATTGGCATTTAAATGGTTAAATTAGAAAATAGCATTTTTGAGAAAACGGGATTGAAAAATAACAAAATGGGAAAGTTGCTAAGTGAGGCTCAATTTCCTTATATGGTCGGCCACTATGCAAGCCTTTTACCATTTATTTTTCCATTATTTTAATTCCATACAATTCTAATCTAAACCTAGTTGGCATTATATAAATAGAAAGTGTTGGCTTTAGGAAACCATGACTTACACATTGTTTCCTTCAGAGAAAAGCCTTTGCCGCCCCTCTCTCTCTTTTCCTCTCTTCAATTTTAAAATCCTTGAGTGATAGAGTCGTGCCCACACACATCAAGTGGTATCTCATTCATAGTGTGTAAGACTATGAAGAATCCTAACAGCAAGAAGGAGAATCAACATCAAAGGAAGGAGAGAAAGAGATCCAGATTCAGATCTTGATTATGCTCTGCTACAGAAAGGAATCAAGGGCTAGAGATCTGAATGGAAAGAGTCATTATATTCCGCTGCACCCAATGTAAGGTTTACTAAACTTCATATGTGTTTATTTCATTGTTTTAGAATTCATATTAGGATGTTAATGAAACATACTTGGTTATAAATCTAGATCCTGGTAAAATATTTCCAACAAAGGGGAGTAGGTCATTACCCGCTATCACAGGGGGCCGAACCTCTATTACAATTCTTTGTGCTTACTATTTTTTTGTTTTGTTTGTGTAATACGTGGTAAGCATAAGATTTATATGACCCCACGGTCGGTTGATCACTTTCTGAAGTCAACAATTTGGTGCTTTCATTGAAAACATGGATATTGTATCTGATCAAACACCATGGTTAACACGAGAAGAACCCTTGTCACACCATTTGCATCCTCGGGTCTCCCTGAAGACCCACAAATTGCAGATTCGAATGCTCAAGTTCCAGCCATAGCTAAAATACCAATGAACACTGCGGAGGTGGTGAATCCTGTCACCACAATGGGTGCCCCAAGTCTTACCTCTACATCTAGCCAAAGTGACACAAGCGTCCTGCTGGATCTGAATAACAGGCCCCTACCTCCAAGGGAAGATCCACCATTGGAGCCTCCCACTAAAGGAAGGACTCGTGGGCAAGAGCGCCTGAGAACAACAATCGGATCTAGTCTCTAACATTACGCTGGAGAGACAGCACCAGTAGTTGGCGAGCCTATGATTTGTGAGCCCCATGTGGACTTAGGAGAAGATCTCAAGTTAGCTAGACTTAGAGAAGCTGTAGGCCAAGTAGGCCAATTTGAAGAACCACGCACTACTAATTGTGATGTGTTTGCTTAGTAGAGATGTGAATTCGTGAGATGGATGGATGATCGGTAGTACATCCTCCGATCTCACCAAGAAGACTTGGATTGTTGCAACCGAGAGCCAGCGATCTGAAAAGGCACATCAACCAGAGAACCAATGAGAGAGGACAGGATCTGATCAGAGATCCACTTCAATGAAGACTCATTGATAGATCGGGGAGGGTCTGTTAACAAGCTCACTAACCTGGTTGCCAGATCCCAACAACCAGCGACATGGAGGGCCAGCCACGAATCTCTGGCTTAGCAACACCGCTCATTGTATAGTCTATCGCCAACAAGCCACGAGCAAGAGCACCCTTGGCCAGCGAGAGGACAACACTTCCTCCCCAAGGGGAGAGAGGTTCCTAGAGCTTGATTTTCAAACAATAAGGACTAGGAGCGGGTGGAAACACCTAAAATGCTTATTCAGGAAGCAAATCTGATCACTTCAGACACCTATATCACCTAAACTTCAGTAATTGTTGTGATCTACCTCTTGTAAAGGCACAACAAATATCAGTTGACCGTAGAGTCACGGGCGACCAGACTCTGCCCTTTACAGTTATTGCCATCCATGGATGCAGTACGGGTGGCCAGACCCTGCCCTTTGCAAGTTTGGCCAGCCATGGAAGAGCAATGGGTGGCCAAATGGCTGGCCAAACCCTGCCCAATGTAGGTCTAGTCGACCAATGATAGCAGCAAAGTGTAGGCCTGGCCGGCCAAAGCCAACACCCATACCTGAGAATGGTCGGCCATGGTCTGCAGTTCAACACAAGACTGACTAAAATTCACCATACACTCTCCCAGATTATGGCCAGCTAGCTCCTATCTTTTCTCAATTAGCAACCCCTCCAAGGAGGGCCAGTTAGTCATCCCCTGCAACAGATCCTTTTGTGCAAGCACAGTTGGACAAACTTAGGGACATGATTCAAGGCATAGCTGGTCTAAAGCCTTTGGACCTTGAACTTGATCGATCAAGGGGGTCACCATTCTCGGCATACATAAATGTCTTGCCCTTGCCTAAGTTCAAGATCCCGATATGGAAGATGTACACTAGGCAGGTATACTCGTTGGCTCACATCAAATACTTCGAGATTCAACTTGACCTCCAGAAGATTATTGGTGATGTGCAGTGCCGCTTACCCAACCACTTTGTTGGAGACAGCTCAACAATGGTACTTCAAACTCACCCCAAGAAGATTCAACTCTTAGGATGAGTTCTCTCGAGAATTCCAAATGAAACTCTCATCTTCAAGTCTTATACCATCACAGCTAGAAGATCATGTCAAAGTCAAATAAAAATTAGGAGAACCTTTGAAGGATTACATCAAAAGGTTCATGACCAAGGCTACCAAATTCAAAAACCTTACATAAGAGGGCCGATATATGGCCATCCTCGAGGGCATAATCCTATTGAGTAATTTCTAGAAAGATATCTGAAGGATCTCTACTAACAGGATGAAGGAGTTCCTTGATAGAGTTGATGGCATGATCAAGCTTGAGGAGGCCATACGACAAGCCCAAACAATGCATGTCAGCAATAGGCAACCACGAGACATCCAGCAGTCTCCTGACCTACCACGCGCACAGGCAAACACTAATAACTCTACCTAGACATGTAGTGGCAAAAACACAAGAAACAAGCGCAAATCCAATAGCTCTGCGAGGAACATCACTAAAAAGGGGAAGTTTAACACTTCTCCCATGCCACATAAGAATAAGGAGGAGAAGTACACCTACTTCACACTCCTGACAAAGAAACTTGAGGCCACTCAGGGAACAGTCCCATACTGAAAGCCCTTCCCTATCAAAAGGGAGAGGACCAAAAGGGACATGTCAATGTTTTGTTGGTATCACAACAACTTTGGACATGACACAAATGAGTGTCAAAATCTGATAAGAGAGATTGAATACCTCATAAGGCGTAACAATCCTCACCTGCATCGTTATGTGCAAGACGACCAAACTCGGGCACAAGGTGCCCAAAATGGAGATCCAATGCCACCACGAGTTGCAGGACATCTAGGAGTCATCATTTGCAGATCCCACATTATAGGCAAGAATAGAAAATCTAGGGAGCGCTATGCTTAGACACTCTGTCATGAGCTGAAAAGTTATATCCTAGTTGTCGAAGACAGGAGCTTTAAGCAACAAAATCCTATAGAGCCCATGATCTCCTTCACAAAAGAAGACGTTGCTTAGATCAGTTTCCCGCACAATGACTCCTTGGTCATTACTGTATAGATTAGGAAATTGACCGTAGCAAGATGCATGGTGGACGACGGAGCCTCCTCCAACATTCTTTTCAAACTAACATATGAAAAGATGGGGCTCCAGCTCACCGACCTGGCACCCTACAATCAAGTGATCTATGACTTCTTTGGTTAGGGCATTGCACTTATTGGGTATATAAGATTACCCCTCGTAGTTGGAGAAAATCAAACCGCCAGAACTCTGATGGCACAGTTTGTCATGATCGACGATGCCTCGGCCTTCAACGCAATGATAGGTTGACCAATCCTCAATGACCTGAAGGCGGTAACATCCATCTACCACCTATGCCTTAAATTTCCAACAAGGCATGGGGTGGCGTGTGTGAGGGGAAACCAACAGTCTGCTCCTCACTGTTACAACTTGGCTCTATCCAAAGCCAAGAAAGAGAAGATGCTCGCCAAGGGCCTAGAAGACACGCTTAGCAAAGGGCAATGAAGTCCGCCCCAAAGCAGGGACATAGACATAGATCATCACTTTGGGGATCATACAGGAAGCTTTAGGCCTATAGAAGAGTTGGTGGAAGTGGAGGTCGATCACACTTTTCCAACAAGAAGACTGAAGATTGGGAAAGGTTTAGCGCAATAAATTAAATCAATACCGATAACATTTCTAAGGGAAAACTTGGACATTTTTGCATGGTGACACGGACATATGGTCGAATTTGACCGCTCCGTGATGATCCATGCACTCAACATCGATCGAAGCATCTAACCTGTTCAGCAAAAAAGGAAGTTGTTGCACAAGAAGCGTGCCCAAGCGCTCCAAGATGAGGTCGAGAGGATATGAGCCCATGACTTCATAGCGGAGGCATTCTATCCACTATGGGTCTCCAATCTAGTACTGGTGGCCAAACCCAACAAGAAGTAAAGAGTATGCATTGACTTCACCAACCTGAACAAAGCATGACCAAAGGACTACTTTTTGCTTCCCAAAATTGACCACCTTGTAGATGCCTCAGCTAGCCATGAAATCTTGAGTTTCATGGACACGTACTCAGGTTACAATCAAATAAAGATGCATCCACCAGATCATGAGCACACTAGCTTCATGACAGATCTAAGCCTGTACTGCTACAATGTCATGCCCTTCGGGCTAAAAAATGCAGCGGCAACATATCAAAGACTAGTGAACATGATGTTCAAAGATCTTATCGACTGCAACATGGAGGTGTATGTGGATGACCTGCTTGTCAAGTCTAAAAAGGCTACGGGGCACGTGGAGGACTTAGACAAATGCTTCTATATCCTTGCAGCTACAACATCAAGCTCAACAACCTCAAATGCTCTTTTGGTGTAGGCTCAGGAAAAATCCTTGGCTTCATAGTCAACTCTAGGGGAATAAAAGCAAACCCAGACAAGATCCAAGCCCTTTTGGACATGAAGTCGCCCACAACTGTCAAGGAAGTACAATGTAACACCCTAACTAGCCTAGACGTGTTAACGTGATTTTAAACTTGCTATGCAGCTCTTGCTAATCAACGAGGTTAATGAAAATCGTGATTAATTAAAAGTTTGCTTATTTAATTAAAACTTATAATATTACGTACAAAATATTACAGTATCCCGTTTACAAAATATTTTACAAAAGTTTGCTATTCATTTACAAAATATTTGTCGCCCAGCGACTAACAACAAAAGCCCTGATGTCCCGAGGATCGTACGCTCCAGGCCTAACCGCCCCGACATGTACAATCTTCATCTGCTCATCTTCACGATTCTTCAACTTTAGCCTTGCCCTTACCTACACATAAATATAGCACTGTGAGTCGACACACTCAGTAAGAAAAGACTAAATCATATAACATACATATATCCCGGATTATGATCAGACGCCCATACCTCTGACCATAACCCTAATCCCCGTTTCCCACACGATACTGAGTCTCGAACGTTCGTACGACGGTACTTTTGACATAGTAACAGCCTATACTCGGTACGCTAGCCATACTCTAGCCGTACCGATGTGATACTGTATCAGCCTATACTCGGTACGCTAATCATACCCATACCAATGTGATACTGTCAAACAGTACGGTGCTATTGACCCTAATATCAGCCTATACTCGGTACGCTAGTCATACTCTAGCTGTTCCGATGTGATATTGTCAAATAGCACGAAAGCCAACATACATATCTAATGTAATCTAACAGGCTTACTAACATGCACGCTAAACATGTAAATACATATGCATACTATTCTACTAATCTTACCTCGATTCTGAATTTAGGTGTGTCGGTCAACCTGAGTGGAACAATCTGCTCGGTGAATTACAGGCTCCTAAATCACATCAATCACATCACTGATAAGCAACACGCTAAATCACTTCTCGGGGACTTAAACTTGAAACTAAAAGTTTCCCTATCGATAAATAACATGGAAATACCCTAAATAACAAAAAAATGGGAAAAACTAAAGTTCCCAAATTTCCCCCGACTGGTAGACCGATTCCCCAACCGGAATTCCGGTTCTGGGAAAAATTCCTGGAAGCTAACCAAAATTTCGGTTCCTACAGGCCTCCCTGAACCGGAATTCCGGTTCAGTGCAGGTAACACAAAAAAATTCATATCTCGACCAAATCAACCCCAATCCAATTCAAACTTTCCAGACCTACTAATTAGAACCCAATGAACATTTCTAAAGCAACAAAACATAGCTTCATCATGCACAAATACGAAAACTACCATTGATGAGCTAACCTTGAGTTCAAAAACTCAAAGCTTGCTCATCCTACTAAATAGCTATCAAAACTAGCTCAAATCACCTTATAAAACCATAATTAAACTACAGAAAACATAATTTAACCACAACACCAATATCAGCAAGCTAACAACATTTCACCATTAAAACCAAAGTTTGAGTTTAAAACTCCAAACTTGAATAAAATCAATTAACAACCACTAAAACCTTTTCTAATCCATTCATCTGAACACAATTAAGCCTAACAAAACAACAATAAACACATACAGTAGCTGTAGCAACAAAACCATAAGCATGCATCAATTTTCTTTCTTAAAACTCAAGGAAACTAACAAGAAAGTTGCACAATGGTTACCTTAGATTGGATTACACTTAGAATTCATGAAAACTTGCAGAATTTGAGGAACAAAAGATCAAACCCTAGCAACCCCTAGGATTTTCGAAAGAGAGAAAGAGAGTTTGAGAGAAATAGTGATGTTCCTAACTTTTTAAATTTTTGAATAAAATGAGATAAAGAAATGATTTTCCTTATTTTGTTTCAGCCAAACTAAGTTAGAAAAAATCAGATTAATAGCTTTATTAAAAAATCCATAAAAGACAAAGCACATATGGGAAAAATGACCTTTTTGCCCTCTCACATTAAAATGACATAAAAAGGGTACTAAGGGTATTTTGGGAAATTATAATTCTCGACTAATCTCGACATTCCCAATGTCTAAATAAACGGTCCCGCTATACAAAAATACTAAGATGTGATTCTACTGAGGCATACACCGCTTTCCAATGTTGTCGGGCACCGATCATGCAAAAATATGAAATTTCACTATATGACATATAAAATGCATTCTGAATTCAAATACATCAACATAAATAATTCATTTAATATTAATAAATAATTTTCATAATTAAACCCTAATTATGTACTAATTTCCAAATTTAAACTTAGCGGTCTTTACATACGAAGCCCGATAGGTCGCATTGCTGCATTAAGCAGATTTATCTGTAAGTCTACAGAGAAATGTGTACCCTTCTTCAATATTCTTAGAGGAAACAAAAAAATTGAGTGGGTAGAGGAATGTGAAAACGCATTCTAGGAGCTAAAAAAATAATTTGCTCAACTCATGTGTTGTCTAAACCCCTAGAAAATGAAGAGCTAGGCGTGTACATAGCAGTCAACGAGTATGATGTGAGTGTTGTCCTCACATGAGAAGAAGACAATACACAACACCACTACATCAACAAAAGGCTTATCGATGCCGAATGTCGGTATCCACTCATTTAGAGGCTAACTTACAGTCTACTCTTGGTTTCTAGAAAGCTAAGGCCCTACTTCCAAGCACACCCCATAAAGGTGTATACCGATCAACCATTATGTGATGTTTTACGAAAACCCAAAGCATCAGGCTAGTTACTCAAATGGGCCATTGGACTTGGAAATTTTGAGATCACATACCAACCAAGAAAAGCCATAAAGGGTCGGGCCCTTGCATGCTTCGTGGCTGAGTGCACCAACTAAACTCTTGAGATCTCTTAAGACTCAAGAGAAAATTAAGAGCCAGAGAAGAAGCGAGAGCAATAGATGCAGCAAAAACTTGAGGAACTAACATGGAAACTACGTGTTGGCGGAAGCTGCACTTACTAATTGTCTGTTGCAGGCATTGCCCTTATAACACTTGCGCGACAGCAACTGCACGGAGCAATAAAATTCAGCTTCAAAGCCTTAAATAATGTGGTCGAATATGAAGCCTAATATCCTGCCTAAAGTTGGCATATGAAGTACGGGCTGACCACCTGAACATAATTATCGATTCTCAACTAGTTGTGAATAAATTTGTAGTTGAATACATAACTTGATGTGAAAAAATGGTGGCCTACTTGAGAAAAATCAAAGACTTACTAAGTCAGCTCAAAGGCTACACAATCAGGTAGATCCCAAAGAGCAGAACACTACAACAGATGCACTTGCCCATCTAGCAAGTAGCACCATTATCGACAAGGCAAATTTTGTGCTAATATAGTTCCTAGAGGAACCCAGCATTACCATCCCAGAAGAAGTCAACATGTTGGATGATGCTCCAACATATATGACACTTATTGCATCCTACCTCAAAACTGGAGCCTTTCTGGAAGGCAACAATAAAGTAAACAAGCTAAGAAGAAAAGTTGCTAGGTATCTAATCCTAAATAGGTAATGTACATGAAGTGTGTCACCAAATCCGAACTTGAACGCCTAATGATAGAAGTGCATGAAGGCTTCTGTGGCGACCATGCTAGGGGGCAAAGCCTATCCAAGAAGATACTCCGACAGGGGTACTTCCAGCCAACAATGATAGAGGACTCAATGGACTGTGTCAAAAAATGTGAAAAATGTTAGAGATTCTAAAAAAATCTAAGAGCTCCACCTAACGAGCTCACGATGATCCAGTCTCCTTGGAACTTCGTATTATAGGGGATAGACATGAGTGGTCAACTCCCAAACGAGAAAAGGAAGGGTACAATTTGCTGCAGTCGCAGTAGACTGCTTCACCAAGTGGACAGAAGCTAAACCCCTGCCAACAATCACCTCTAAAAGAGTCCTTGACTTTGTTTTCAAGAACAACATATGTCTATTCGGATTTCCTTAGAGATTGTGTCAGACAACAAAAAATATTTTGATAGTGACATGTTCAATGATTTCTACAATAGGCATGGCATCATCAAAAGCTTTTCTGTCGTGGCCCATCCTCAAGCAAATGGGCAGGTAGAAGCAATCAACAAAACCCTCAATGACACCCTAAAAAAGCACCTTGAGGAAGCAAAAGGGAACTGGCCTGAATTGCTCCTAGGGGTCCTTTGGTCGCATAGGACTATCGAGAAGACAGCCACTGGGGAAACTCCATTCGCTCTAGCTTATGGCTACAAGGCGATATTGCCTGTAGTGGCAGAATCCCTTAACAAAGTAGAAGAAAGAATAGATCAAGCCAACATAAAGTTGTAGGCCTATAAGTAAGAAGTAGCAAGGCACTTCAGCAAAGAATTCAGGAGTAGGAAATTCTTCATAGGAGACCTGGTGCTCCAAAGAGTGTTCCTGAACAATTAAGATTCAGCAGCAGAAGTGTTCGGACCTAACTGGGAAGGCCCCTATCAAGTTACAGAGATAACTAGCTAGGGAGCCTACAAGTTAGGAAGGTACAACGAGAACATAGAGCTTGTTCTCCTACCAAGATACTGGAATGGAGAGCACCTTCGCAAATACTATCAGTAACTAGCTTACAAAACAATACTTTGAAGTGGCAGTTTTACCTACTTAACCTTAGAGTACAAAAGAGCTATCACCCATGACCTTTAGAAGCTAAATCTTTGTAATGTAAGCTTGTAAATTAAATTTATGTAAGTTGCACAGAGGAAAAGACCAATTAATGAATAAAAAACCATGTTTACGTTCTATTTATTGTGTCTAAACCACTTGCTCACAAGACTAATTTCTTAAAGTTACTCTTTTCATTCCATGTGTGTACTATGGTACCTTCCCAAGAAAGAACCCAGGCACAGTCTGTGAACCTTGGTTAATAGCAAGTGACCAAGAGACATGTCTACATGGTCACTTGAGGGGCACCCAAACTGTACAATACATTGAACTAGTACAGATAGCTTATGTAGAGAAATTTTAACGATTGGAAGAAGCTACTAAACCTACCTGTAAGTCGTGCAGGCATACTTCAACATGACATAGTAAATTCGAACCCTTACATGTCAGGGCCATAAGAAGAAAGCCAAAATTAAAGACCATCTTGTTGGTCACACAATCCATGATAAAAATGCAATAGGGCCAAACAATAGTAATGTTCAAAAATAGAGGGCCTATAGGCCAAAGATACAAACATGAAGGCCTTGGAGTTGAGAATAAGTAGTGTTCCAAAAAGCCCACATGCCACATGGAACATGAAAATAAGTAATGTTCTCAAAATAAAATGCCATAGGCCATACAGAACATGAAAATATTGCCAATGTGATACAAACATAATGAGGAATACTACTAATGAAAAATATTGTCTATGTGTGTGCAGGGGCAGGTGAAGTCGAGTCAGAAGTTGCAAGATCGAGATCGCCGAAGTTTGCACCGACATCAACTTCAACATGCTAGCCGGCCTGGTGGCAAATATCCTGGCCATCCACCCCCTTAGTAGGTGCACTAGCCAGCCCCTCGTCATGATATCCTTTGAAGACCCCTCTAAATAGGCAACGGGCTGGTCTGCTTCCCACCGACTCTTGAAAACCACCCTTCCTCGTACAAATGTGCACCCCACAAAAGCCTCATTACCCATGTATAACAGTTTGGTCTTGTGATTATGCAGCATGAACTCAAAAGTGAGCTCAGAGGAGAAATCAACATACTCCTCCCTGATGGCCTACTGGCCCTCAATAGCCGCTTACAGTTGCTCCTCATTCTTAATAAGGTTAGAATGTAACCTAGACATAAAGGCAGCTTAGTGGTATTCTCCTTGTTTCTAGAAACGAGCATGGACTCTTGGCCAAAAATCATACTCTATCTCTCACCAAGTCCTTGTCAGACATGGCTCTGCCTTCACCGGAAGGGAAGCCTCTAGGGTCTTCACCTGCTCCCAAAGAGCATTTGAGGACCCCTAGGAGCCATCACGTACTAAGCACAGCTTCATCAAGGCCTAAAAACAAAACAAGATAGCATCATTGTCAAAATTACAACATTGGATGGCCAACCACTCTTTGGGACTGCTATGCCCAGCTAGCCCCACACAGGAACATCCATGACGAACCAGACACATGCAATAATCCCCATGGTCAGGCAGCCTATACAGTGCTAGAAAATGAATGAAGTTGAAATTATAACTTACTAGAGAAAGGTCCTGAAGGCGAGTATAGTAGATCCTATTAGGCTCACCATCACCAAGCTCCTTGAGCTCCTCATCCTTAAAGGGAAAACTCTCTCTATCCGTTTAAGGGCTGCCTCAACAGCCCTCCACCCTGCAACTGACCTCGCTCCTCTGTCGGGCCTCCGTGCACCCTGGCCTGTGGGCTGTATCACAAGCTGCCCAGTAGGTGTGGGCCCTAGTGGAGGAAGAGGCAGAGACGACCCAGCAACATCCCCTCCACGAGAATTTCAGGCCACCTTGGCTCTCACTCGTCCTGCGGGCTCATTTGAAGGTCCCCCAGTGAGACGTCTCAGCTTGGAAGACATATCTGCAAAAAGTAGCAAAGTTAGAAAGCAATCATAAACATTCAATGCAAGACAAAAATATGGTGTTATCAACTATCAAATACCATCGTCATCAAAAGAGGAACTATCAGAGTCCTCTACAACCGCCATGCCCTTGCCTTTAGATGTAGGCAAGGGGCAAGTAGGTCCCTTAAAAGCCTGGCCTCTAGGTTCAATGCGGAGAGAAAAATCACCAACTAGACCCCCACTACCCAGGCACCAACAAAGAGCCCTCTCCTTCCTCTCCAAATTTTGCACAATGTGAGATAAAGGTACCTTGTCATCTCAGTCTTTGTCCACAGCTGGGACTCCTGCAACCCTAGGGGAAGGAGGATATAAACCATACTTCTAAAAAATGGCCACACTGATCAACCAGAGTATATTTCTCTGCTCTGCTGAGAGAGACATAATGTGGTTGTCTATATCCCTTATTTGCAAAGTGGGGATAGAACGCTTGCAAAATGGCACACTCTGGAAGCGCCCATGACAAACCTCTTTAACATCCCAAGCAATGAAGTATTTATCGGCATACTCGCAAACCTTCGGCGTAGGTGAATTTTTTGTACCATCTGGCCACTGGTGTTCACCTTGGCTAAAGTATGTAGCGTTGTCTAGAAATTATTGATTAAATGGTAACACTGTGCTATGCTCAATGTGGCCTTCTGACCACGCCAACCATCCCAAGGGGAGTCGGTGCGCTTGATAATCTCTACATGGTATCGCACAGTTGATACCCCTCACTACGCCACTTGCATGAACCTTGCTAAAGGCCTCATTAGAAAGAGTAGAAGCAGGAGAAACCCAACTGTCTCCTTGTGATCTCGCATCTAGTATCTCTGCCTCAGAAGACAGTTCTAAGTCATGATCCCATCAAAGCTCTGAAGGCTCGCCAAGAATGTTTACTGGGTTACCATTGGTGTCATAATTACCCAATGGACAGTTTTGGAGGATAGAACAAGTCTTGTACCTCCTCCTCCTCACTAGTACAACCTTCTCATGGTCGAACTTGGCATCAGGACTCTCAGCTCCCTGATCTATCTCTGGATTGATATCGACTTGGGGTTGAGCAACGTCCTCAACGGTCCTGACTCGACCCCTTGTGGCTGCTCTGGCAACTTGAGGGTCACACGGTGGTGCTCTAGAGAGAGTTTAGTTCATTCTTGCCATAAATAAAGAATAAATAAGGGACCTACACGATGTTCACCTCCCCTATTCAACACCCAGTGCTACCTCCATAGAAGAAATAATGGGAGGTGAGCAACCTGACAAAGCTACAAAGACATTCTAGTTAACAGTACCCAATGGTACCTTCCAGGTAAATCACAATGTATAAGGTCTATTATCGACTAAGTACCGTATTAAGTACACCTACTAAGACAAATAGTGAGCCCTAAGTTATATTTTTTAGTATAATGGACTCACTACCGATCCTTATACTGAGTTCCCAAGGGTGACCCCGCATAAGGTAATAGTTGTATATGCCTCCAAACCCGTCACGAGACCCTAGCCTAGGTCCATAGAGGGAAACAAACTAACTACCCTCTTGGAGCCTTGCCCTTGCAGGATAGGGTTCTAGGCCTTAGTGGTCGGCTAGGCCCGAGGACCCAGCCAAGTGGCTAGCCAAGAACCCATGTTCCAGGCTGTTGGGTTTTATGCCCTAAATAAAACTCATTTCAATATAATCAGATTTACTTATTAATATAGATCAGAAATAACATTTAGTGTTGCATGGTTCACATGATTTATTTCATGATTATATGTACATAATGTATGAATTCATCTGAAACCCTTTTCACATACTTGATCCTATTTATTGTGCCGTCAACACATTGGAAAGTAAACATGACTATGTGAATAAAGTTTCCTAGATTTATCAGACATAGGGTTTTACTGATATGATAATCTACAACAGAGTTTACTTGCATTTGGAGAAGTGTTATGTTCTTTCCAGAGCATTGGTTAAAGTAAAGCTCAGGTTGGATGCATGGAGTATGCATCGAAAGGGACCGATATTGAACTTTGACTTAGATTTATTAAACTTACCGTAATATCTATTCAAGTAAATATCACCTAGTTGATCCTAGATCAAATGTTCTTAATCCTGTTATGATTAGGCTCAATCTTGAAAGGCTATTCGTGTTCTTTGATTTGTTAGTTAAGCCTACTTTTAGGTCAGGGTGATACGTACATTTTGGGAACACGGTAGTGCAATTGAGTGGGAGCGCTAGCATAAACATGGAATCTATAGCTTATATCTGGCGAATAGTAAGCAAAGGATGATCTCCTTCGAGCTTGACCCAACGAAAATAAATGGTGGAGATCTCATTTCACATAAGTTGAAATATCATTTATACGGGGTCAAGTGTTTTAAGGAATAAATACATTGTAGGGTGTAACGGTAATTTAATCCCTTTATAGTGTAGATCATTCATATAGAGGATCATTTATCACATTAGGATTATAACAATGGATAACTAATGATGTGTCTATATGGTGGAACATATAGAGCATTCTATATACTGAGAGTGCAATTCTAAGTTCTATGCGTGGATTCAACGAAGAATTAAGAAGTTAGTGAATTTTAGTAATAAATTCTTGATCTACTTATTGGAAGCTCGGTTATATAGACCCATGGTCCCCCCACTAGTTGAGATAATATTTCTTGTAAGACTCATGTAATTGGTTTTGATTAATCAATTATAATTCTCAAATTAGACTATGTCTATTTGTGAATTTTTCACTAAGTAAGGGTGAAATTGTAAAGAAAGAGTTAATAGGGGCATATTTGTTAATTATGATACTTTGTATGGTTCAATTAATAAATATGATAAATCAAAATATTATTTAATAATTATTTATAGTTATTAAATAGTTAGAATTGGCATTTAAATGGTTGAATTAGGAAATTAGCATTTTTGACAAAATCAGATACAAAAGGTGTTAAAATTGCAAAATTGCAAAAAGCAAGGCCCAATCCACTAAGTGTAGGGCCAGCCACTTTTGTAGGAAATTTAAACTGATTTTTTCTTATTTTAATGCCAAATAATTCAAACCTAACCCTAGTGGAATGCTATAAATAGATAGTGAAGGCTTCAGGAAATTTACACTTAAATTTTCTATTTTTTCTTCAGAGAAAAACCTAAGCCTTTCTCTCTCCCTATCTTTAGCTGCCACTTTTTCTTTCTCTTCCCTCTTGAATTTCGAAATCCTTAGTGTATGAGTAGTGCCCACACACAGCAAGTGATACCTCAATCATAGTGAGGAAGATCGTGAAGAAAGATCATCAGCAAAGGAGTTTCAGCATCAAAGATTCAGAGAAAGAGATCCAGGTTCAGATATTGATAATGCTCTGCTACAGAAAGGAATCAAGGGCTAGATATCTGAACGGAAGGAGTCATTATGTTCCGCTGCACCCAATGTAAGGTTTCCTAAACTTTATATGTGTTTATTTCATCGTTTTAGAAAGTTCTTATTTAGGATGTTAATAAATATACTTGTGAGTAGATCTAAGATCCTGGTAAAATAATTTCCAACAACTAGTATCAGAGCCATTGTAATTGATTTACTTGCAAGAAATTTGGACTTTAAAACGATTCTTTGTATGTTCTTTGGATGGTATCATGTTGTATTGAGTGTTATTTGATGATTGATTGATGTTTGTGAAATTTTCGTGAAAAATAATTGCGATTTCATCTCTGTAATTATTTTTATTGGATAGTATGGAAAAATTTAAGCAAGTTAGCCTTTTACAGAACTTAATTTGGATTTTATTTGAATTAGTTATGATTTTTTGAAGATTTGAAAAAATCGGGGCTGTGCTGATATTTTCCTGCGATCGCAAATCTGTCCGTACAGTTTCGAATTTTTTCGTTTTTCTTCGATTTTTCATGCTTTTTCATGTAATTAACTTCCGATTTTCGTATGGTTTTGTATATATACTATTACTATTCCTAATTCAATTCTAATTATCATTTTGAATTAAATTAATATTTTTTAAATTTAATTCAAGATATTAGTGTAATTTGAATTTGAATAGAATTAGTATCTATCTTCTTGCTTAAAAATCTATCTTATTTTTAAATTTGATTATATCTTATTTTTTTAAAAATTTAAGGTCAGATTTTATAAGATATTTATAAAATCTTTTAAGATATTTTTAAGATATCTTATCTTTTAAGATATTTTTAATTATATCTTATCTTTTAAGATTTTTTTTCAAAAATTAAATCTTTTTAGATATTTTGACCTTATTTAAATTTAAAGTAAGATATTTATAATCATGTAATTTTAAATAGATATAAGATATTTTGCTAACTTTTAAATTTTGTTATTTTATTTATTTAAATTAAATTTAAAATCTGAAAAGATATTTCATTTATCTTTTCTAATTTTTATTTAATTTTTTTATTTTTAAAATAACATTTAAAATTTAAAAGTAGTTAGCAAATTTTTGAAATGATATTTAGGTTGGTTGAAACCTAATTTTTCAAAATTGTAGGTTTAATTTTAAATTTAATTTTTTTTAATTTTCGAATTTTTTCAAATTTTTTTTAAAATTTTCGAATTTTTTTTTATTATTTAATTAATTATTTTCGAAATTAAATATTTAATTTAAAATTAAATAAATCCTACATCCAACTATCCAGCTAACCTTGTTGCAGGAGTATGTGTTTTAGCTTATGTGTAAGTTTTCAAAACCTATTATTACTTGATTGCAAATAGCCATGGTTACCTTTTGCCAGATCTAATGATCTGATGGCTCCCTTGGTGAAGATAATAATTTGTAACAGGTATATTTACAATCTTCTTTCATCTGTGTATGACCTAGCAACATGATAGGACCCATCCAAAGTGTGTCTGTGTGAGCCTATGTGTTTAATTTTATTATAGATGCATATAGGTTAATGTTGCTAAAATAAATTATCATAGTTATTGATAGAATTTATTTAGGCCCATTTAGTTTTGGGGCCTATTCAATTAATAACAGTTGTTCTTTTTAAGGTTAAATTCCTCTCTTTTGGGCCTTGTGTGAGAGTTGGGAGCCATAGAAGTGGGTACGAGATACTGAACCCAGCACCCCCTCACACAAACCACCCCAATTGTGAAGGCCCTTTTGCCTGATTTGAACAACTGTACTAGGTTAATTACACTAGTTTAACCTAATAAAATTGATTAGCAACATAATTAATTTCATTTATTTTGAAATTAATTTAAGAAAAACATAGTTTAAAGAATTTTTTTATTCTAAGCTAAACTATGTGTATTTTCTTGTATTTAATTAAATATAGAATTATAACCATCTAGATTCTTTCTGAAGCCTAATTTAAATTTTTCATTAAATATTCCTATTTAAGTTGATATTTAGTTATCTACAACTAACCAACTTAAATCTGAATATCTTTTGAATTTCAAATTTCAAAATTAAGGTGAGGAATTTTAGGCATTGGTTATTAAGATTCTTTAGATATTTTTTAAGTTAATATCTTTTCGAATATTAACTTAAAATGGAATATTTTTAAATTAAGTGGTTACAACTTAATTTTTGATATTTAATTAAATTTAAATTTGAAAAATATTTAAGTTCTAGATTTTTTCTAATACAACTTAAATTAGATATTTTTTTTTTCAAATTTTGTGGAAAAGATACTTAGTCAAATAAGATATTTTCTAGATAGTTATTTCTAGACTACTTATTATTTCTAATATTAAATAGGAAAATATTATACATTGTGAAATTAATTATTTATATAATTAATTTTGGTACAATTTATTTTAAGTACATTTCTCCTAGTATTAAACTAGAGACTAATAATTAAGCCTTATCTACACTTAATTATTTATTTCTCGAATTTAATACATTTAATTAATTTGAAAATTGAATATCTAAGTTGATTTTTATCATCATACTTAAATATTTCTTTTTCATGACATTTAATTAAATAGAAAATTATTTTTAGTTGAAATTTATTTTTTCAACTAAATTTAAATAATTTTCAAAATATATTTTTTCTTTATTTTATTAATCAATTTTCGAAATTGCATTTCTTAAATGCTAGAATTTCGAATTTTATCTTGAAAAATATATTAAGTTGTAAATTAATTATTTATTTTAATTAATTCTTGGATCAACTTAAATCAATGATTTTTTCATTTATTGATTAATTTAAAATAAATTGAATTAAAGTATATTATTAGAAATTGAATTAATTAGTCAAAAGAAAATCTAGATAGATGATATTTTTGCTTGAAGTATTTTTCTAGTGTATTTAATTAAATAGAAAATTAATATTTAAGTTAATTTTCATCATCATACTTAAATATTTGAAATTTTTCTTATATATTTAATTAAATAGCAAAATTATATTTTTTGTTGTAAATTAATTTTATTAATTAATTTTGGGCCAACATTAAATTAGAATAATTTTTCCAGGATTAATTTTTTATTTTAACATGCATTTTCGAAAATTGTATTCTTAAATACTTTAATTTTTCGAAATGCAATATATATTTATAGAAAATTAAATTTGAGTTGTAAATTAATTTATAACATCTTAAATTGAATATTTGTCTAAATATTTATTAGAAATTATTACTAAGATGGAAATAATTCATGTTATTTTTATATCCATCTAAGTAAAATTTATAAATATTAAATTAAAATTTATATTTAGAATTTTTCATTCTAAATTGGAAATTTTAAATAAATATATATTTAAAATAAATAAATTAAATAAAGAGAATCAAAGAAAATACAACTAACTTTAAATAATGAGCTTGATTATTATTAAGATATTCGATCTCCATTGTTGGTCTTACAAAAGTTAAATGTTTTCAATATAACCTCGAGACGCTAGACTTCGTCCCCTATGGATGGTTATTCGTTGAACGCATTTAACACCGTAAGATTTCATTTGATAAGTGTTTGGTGAGTTTTCGTCTCTATTTAGACTCTCCCCTACGGTGACTACTTAGAGATAAACTCATAAAACATGAAACAATGGTGGAAGCACATAAAATGAGAATAACCTTGACTGTCGCCTACCGGGACAACGTTGGATTCTTATTTTTATCGAATAAAAGGTTGCTAGAATGGTTTCTATTTTAGATGAGCTGACAACTCTATTCAATAAATGATGCTTTGACTCTCGCCTACCGGGACACTGTATCAGTTTGTTGAAAACCTTGGAAATTATTTAGGATTGTATGTTTTATTATTTTCAATAGTCATTCCTACTTGCTATATGTTTATAATTTCTGAATCGTGTATGAATTTATATTGAACCATGTTATTTTTTGTTATTAAGTTGTAGTTTAATTTCGAATCTTCATTGTTGGTCTAACATGTTTGTTTTTCTAATGAGATAAATCCCTAATGGATTTTCACCATTAGACATACATAATAGTGTAAGATCTCGAAAGATAAATATTGTATGTGCAACATCTAGCTGTTCATCAATTGATGACACCTTAGACTAGTATTTTTACAATATGAAACAAGAAGATTACATAAATAAGATTACTTTGTCTTTCGCTAATCGAAGCATCGTTGGATTCTTATTTATAAACGAAATTATCCTAATTTCTCTTAGCTTATTCATTTCGAATTAGCTTTAAAAACATATCATTGGATGAATGGTCTATAAATCATTTCATGTCATTATATTTTCTCTTAAGAAATTAAATGACGTATATGATTATAATCCCGAAATTCTATTCCCAATTGATATAAATCCTCAATCTTAGAAATCTCCTACTTGTATGGGCAAATCTGACTTAGAGTTTAAATAGTAGTGGTGGTCCAAGAAAGAATTACTCATTATATTTGGTTGAATTTAAGTCTTTGACTATAATTTTAGAATCCAAACAGAAATTTTCTTATATTTCTAATTCCAGAATACAATACAGTTACACTTTCTCAAGTGTTTAATACCTATCTTCTATTAATGGATTAAAACTGTATGGAATATGAGTTAGGTATTCTGTGACCAGGATCCACTTGCAGTATTCTAAGAACTCTTTGATGTAACTAAACCTATGTCATCAATAGACACTACCATTTTTTTTAATCTATGGCATTTGTATCTTGTTCATAGTGGATTTGACAAGATCAATCTCTGCAAAGAGTTAATATGCCTATATCCACTGAAAGTAGTTCATCTCATTCGCAGATGGATGTACATTCAGGGGTGGATATGAGTTTTTCGTTGTATTCTTAAAACGATAACTCTAGATTATACCTTTTAGCAAAGAAATTTTAAATGTTTGAAAAATTTCATTAATTTCTAGCAATGGTTAAAACCATTAAGGTAAGTGGTTAAAGATCTTGCGAACTGATAGGGGTGGAGAAATAGTTAGTAGATATGCAGTTCAAAGATCATTAAATTGATTTTTTAATTATATCCAAACTTACCTCCCCAGAAATTTCGAGTTGCATGTTGATGATTAGTTACTAGTCGTTGCCTAAATCCTTCTATGGTAATACAATTTCAGAATGATGTAATGGTTGTATACTTAATGTAAATCATTAATAGATTCATGGATGACCTAATCAAAATCTTCAGAAAAACTAAAACTGTTAACCATGGTTTGTTAGCTATTCTAAGTGATTAGGGGTGGACCATCCCATTGTCAATAGATAAGAAAGTGTTTGTTCAAACAAATACTACTTTTCTAAGAAAATGACTAAGTGTGAAAAACAAGTAGCAAATAAAGGAGATATTTAATTCTTGATTCCAAAAGTGTTCTATCATCTTATATAACATATGATGATCCTACTGCCTCTGTTGTCTTGTCACAACCGAAGAGATCAATACCATTTAGTTTTCTTAGACATAATTCACGGTGCCTTGTCGTAGTGGGAGAGTTTCTAGGAACTCACCTTCTTATGACTTGGGAGACACTAGTGATTATAATCCATTGTGAGTTTAAACAAGTAATGGATTGTCAAGATAAGAAACTAAGAAGAAAGCCAATAGAACTATGGTTTAATCCATTCACATGGAATAACCTAAAGTGTTCTATTACAAGGACATAAAAGGAAATTTTCGTTTATAAGTCCATTCAATGGACTTAACAAAACTTCCTGTTCCTAGTATTATAGGTTTGAGTTTATCTAAACCTATGGCTTGTGGTATACCTGGTAATTACTTACTCTAATGCAAGCAACTTATTTTAGTAAGATGCTGAAGCATTTTCTTTCTAATGGCAATCTATAGAAGCTTCACAACTTCTTAGGTATAGATTTTATTTATCTAAGGAAAAGTTTTAACTATTCCAGAAAAGATAAAGCCATGAAAGAATTTCTTATATCAACAGTGAGAGGTCTTAAATATGCTTTTGTATGCCTTAGACCAGACACCTGCTGTTGAGTGGGAGTAATGAGTAGGTATCAGATTAATCCAGGAGAAGAACATTGGAAGACAATCAAGTAAATCCTAAGATTAAGAAGAGGAACTATATGTTAGTCTATAAGAGTGTGTTTAAAACTCTTAGACTACACCACATCAGATTTCGAAATTTGCCTTTGTGCTAGTAAATCTTTCTGATAAGATGGTGGTTACTCTGGGGGTGGAATAGTGATTTTGGAGAAGTGTAAAAACCTATCTGAAGTCTCTAGGTCTACCAGAGAGGGACTGAATGTTAAGGTTGCAGGAAAGGTACTTATTCAGTCTAAGGAAAGTTCTATACATTTTTGGCATCATTCCAAATTGCCTTAAACTACTAGTGTTAATTTCCTGATTAACCAAAAGTAGTTGCCAAAGATATAGAATCCAGTATCCCAAGAGAGTAGACATATAGAGAGGAATTTCACATTATCAATGATTTTGTGATTAAAGGAAGAGTAATAGTGGAGAAAAGGTTGTGTTTAATTCAACCTTTCAGATTCTATGACGAGGAGTTTACTACTACTACACTTGATTTGTATATCAAGGTGTTGAGATTATTTGAAACGCACTTTTTGTTTTATATTAGTGCAAGTGGGAGTTTGTTGGGCTTCATGCCCTAAATAAAACTCATTTCAATATAATCAGATTTACTTATTAATATAGATCAGAAATA
The DNA here is from genome assembly GCF_029168945.1 of Cannabis sativa. Lineage (NCBI taxonomy): Eukaryota > Viridiplantae > Streptophyta > Magnoliopsida > Rosales > Cannabaceae > Cannabis > Cannabis sativa. The sequence goes on along the minus strand of NC_083605.1, from coordinate 37,798,398 downwards.
ACATTTAATGTTGCATGGTTCACATGATTTATTTCATGATTATATGTACATAATGTATGAATTCATCTGAAACCCTTTTCACATACTTGATCCTATTTATTGTGCCGTCAACACATTGGAAAGTAAACATGACTATGTGAATAAAGTTTCCTAGATTTATCAGACATAGGGTTTTACTGATATGATAATCTACAACAGAGTTTACTTGCATTTGGAGAAGTGCTATGTTCTTTCCAGTGCATTGGTTAAAGTAAAGCTCAGGTTGGATGCATTGAGTATGCATCAGAAGGGACCGATATTGAACTTTGACTTAGATTTATTAAACTTACCGTAATATCTATTCAAGTCAATATCACCTAGTTGATCCTAGATCAAATGTTCTTAATCCTGTTATGATTAGGCTCAATCTTGAAAGGCTATTCGTGTTCTTTGATTTGTTAGTTAAGCCTACTTTTAGGTCAGGGTGATACGTACATTTTGGGAACACGGTAGTGCAATTGAGTGGGAGCGCTAGCATAAACATGGAATCTATAGCTTCTATCTGGCGAATAGTAAGCAAAGGATGATCTCCTTCGAGCTTGACCAAACGAAAATAAATGGTGGAGATCTCATTTCACATAAGTTGAAATATCATTTATACGGGGTCAAGTGTTTTAAGGAATAAATACATTGTAGGGTGTAACGGTAATTTAATCCCTTTATAGTGTAGATTATTCATATAGAGGATCATTGATCACATTAGGATTATAACAATGGATAACTAATGATGTGTCTATATGGTGGAACATATAGAGCATTCTATATACTGAGAGTGCAATTCTAAGTTCTATGCATGGATTCAACGAAGAATTAATAAGTTAGTGAATTTTAGTAATAAATTCTTGATCTACTTATTGGAAGCTCGGTTATATAGACCCATGGTCCCCCCACTAGTTGAGATAATATTGCTTGTAAGACTCATGTAATTGGTTTTGATTAATCAATTATAATTCTCAAATTAGACTATGTCTATTTGTGAATTTTTCACTAAGTAAGGGCGAAATTGTAAAGAAAGAGTTAATAGGGGCATATTTGTTAATTATGATACTTTGTATGGTTCAATTAATAAATATGATAAATGATAATATTATTTCATAATTATTTATAGTTATTAAATAGTTAGAATTGGCATTTAAATGGTTGAATTAGGAAATTAGCATTTTTGAGAAAATCAGATACAAAAGGTGTTAAAATTGCAAAATTGTAAAAAGCAAGGCCCAATCCACTAAGTGTAGGGCCAGCCAATTTTGTAGGAAATTTAAACTGATTTTTTCATTATTTTAATGCCAAATAATTCAAACCTAACCCTAGTGGAATGCTATAAATAGATAGTGAAGGCTTCAGGAAATTTACACTTAAATTTTCTATTTTTTCTTCAGAGAAAAACCTGAGCCTTTCTCTCTCCCTATCTTTAGCTGCCACTTTTTCTTTCTCTTCCCTCTTTAATTTCGAAATCCTTAGTGTATGAGTAGTGCCCACACACAACAAGTGATACCTCAATCATAGTGAGGAAGATCGTGAAGAAAGATCATCAGCAAAGGAGTTCAGCATCAAAGATTCAGAGAAACAGATCCAGGTTCAGATATTGATAATGCTCTGCTACAGAAAGGAATCAAGGGCTAGATATCTGAACGGAAGGAGTCATTATGTTCCGCTGCACCCAATGTAAGGTTTCCTAAACTTTATATGTGTTTATTTCATCGTTTTAGAAAGTTCTTATTTAGGATGTTAATAAACATACTTGTGAGTAGATCTAAGATCCTGGTAAAATAATTTCCACCACAGGCATAGGCCGACCAACCTATGGGGTAACCCCCTTAGCCGTCTAGACCCTCTGACAGCCCACCATGGCAAGCCAGGTCTTGCACAAGACCTCCTTGATCGGCCAGGACCTGCACAGATCTAAACTGGTGTTTAGTGTTTTTTAAGAAGTCAAATGTGTTCTCCGTGTTCTTCATGTTCTTTATGACTCAAAGAGCCAAGAATCACTACGAAGGTCGGATTCAGATCTTTTTTGTCTAGAAATTATACATTATGTATTGTACAGCTATCATGCGGATCAAAATATCGAAAGGACAATAATATAATCTCAGAATCAAAGCATGTTCAAAACAAGAAGTAGTGTTCATGCATTCATGGCAAGATCAGCCAAATTAAGTGAAATAGAAGGAATAGAAAGATTATCGACTATGAGAAATGTTGGAAATATTTTACTAGGATCTAGATTTACTACCAAGTATGTTTGTTTAACATCCTAATATGAATTCTAAAATAATGAAATAAACAAATAAGAGTTTAAGAAACCTTACATTGGGTGCAGCGGAATATAATGACTCCTTCCATTCAGATCTCTAGCCCTTGATTCCTTACTGTAGCAGAGCATTATAAAGATCTGAATCTGGATCTCTTTCTCTCCTTCTTTGATGTTGATTTTCCATAGTCTTACATACTATGATTGAGGTACCACTTGATGTGTGTGGGCACTACTCTATCACTCAAGGGAATTTCGAAATTTAGAGAAGAAAAGAGAGAGAAGGGGCGGCTTGGCTTTTCTCTAAAGGAAATAATGTGGAAAGTTATGAGTTTCCTGAAGCCAACCCTTTCTATTTATAGAATGCCCTCTAGGTTTAGGTTAGACTTGTATGGCATTAAAATAAATGAAAAATAAATGGTAAAAACCTATGCATAGTGGGCGGCCAGAATAGGAAATTGGGCCTCACTATGCAACTTTCCCATTTTGTTATTTTTCATTCCCATTTTCTCAAAATGCCAGTTTTCCAATTTAACCTTTGAAATGCAAATTATAATTATTTAATAACTTAAAAATAATTATTGAATAATATTTTTATTTAATATATTTATTAATTTAGACATATAAAGTATCTTAATTAATAAATAAACCTAGAATCTCTTTTCTTTACAATTTCGCCCTTGCTTAGTGAAAATTCATAAAGTAGACATAGTCTAACTTTTAGAATTATAATTGATTAATTAAAATCAATTAACTGAGTCTTACAAGCAGTATGGTCTCAACTAGTATGGGGACCATGGGTCTATATAACCGAGCTTCCAATAAGTCGAACCGAATTCACCAAGTAAATTCCCTAACTTATTAATTCCTTATTGAATCCACTCTTAGAACTTGGAATTGCACTCTCAGTCATATAGAACGCTCTATATGTTCCACGATATAGATACGTCAATAGTTATCCATTATTATAATCCTAATTTGATCAATGATCCTCTATATAGATGATTTACACTGTAAAGGGATTAAATTACCGTAACACCCTAGAATGTATTTTATCCTTAAAACACTTAACCCTGTATAAATGATATTTCAGCTAAGTGAAATGAGTAGTCCACCATTTATTTTTGTTTGGTTAAGCTCGAAGGAAATCATCCTTTACTTTCTATTCGCCAGATAGAAGCTATAGATTCCATATTTATGTTAGCGCTCCCACTCAATTGCACTACCATGTTCCTAAAATGACGTATCACCCTGACCTAAAAGTAGGCTTAACTAACAAATCAAAGAACACGAATAACACTCTTGAGATTGAACCTAATCATATCAGGATTAAGATCATTTGATCTAAGATCAACAAGTGATATTGAATTGAATAGATATTACGGTAAATTATAATATATCTAATCAAAGTTCAATATCGGTCCCTTCCGATGTATACTCCATACATCCAATACTGGTAAACTTTACCAATGTCCTGGAAAGGACATAACACTTTTCCAAGGTGTAAGAATAACTATCGCTGATTATACCATGTCAGTCTAAATCCAGTGTTCTGACAAATCAGGGAATAAACTTTCGAACATATAATTAAGATTATATTCAACTGTGCTGACAACACTATAATCATTAACAAATTCATATGTTCTGCACTTAAATAGAATTCATACATTATATATATAATCATATAATAAATCATGTGAACCATGCAACATAAAATGTTATTTCTGATCTTTATTAATAAGTAAATCTAATTATATTGAAATGGGTTTTATTTAGAGCACAAAACCCAACAAACTCCCACTTGCACTAATATAAAACAAAATGTGCATTTCAAATAATCTCAACACCTTGATATAAAAATCAAGTGTAATAGTAGTAAACTCCTCGTAATAGGATCTGACAGGTTGAATTAAACACAACCTCTTCTCCACCATTAGTCTTCCTTAATCACAAAATCCTTGATAATGTGAAATTCCTCTTTATATGTCTACTCTCTTGGGATACTGGATTCTATACTTTTGGCAACTACTTTTTGGTTATTCAGGAAGTAACGCTAGTAGTTAAGGCAAGTTGGAAGAGTGCCACAAATGTATAGAACTTTTCTTAGACTGAATAAGTACCTTTCCTGCAACTTTAACATTCAGTCTCTTTCTTGTAGACTAAGAGACTTCAGATAGGTTTTTACACTTCTCCAAAATCACTACTCCACCCCAGAGTAATCACCATTTTATCAGCAGACTTTCTAGCACAAAGGCAAGTCTTGAAATCTGATGTGGTGTAGTCTAAGAGTTTTAAACACACCCTTATTGACTAACATATAGTTCCTCTTCTTAATCTTAAGATTTACTTGATTGTCTTCCAATGTTCCTCTCCTGGATTAATCTGATACCTACTCATTACTCCCACTCAACAGCAGGTGTCTGGTCTAAGGCATACAAAAGCATATCTGAGACCTCTCACTGTTGATTTAAATAATTCTTTCATGACTTTATCTTTTTTGGAATAGTTGAGACTTTTTCTTAGATAAATAAAATCTATGTCTAAGAAGTCGTGAAGCTTCTATAGATTGCCATAAAAAGAAAATGCTTCAGCATCTTACTAAAGTAAGTTGCTTGAATTAGAGTAAGTAATTACCAGGTATACCACAAGCCATAGGTTTAGATAAACTCAAACCTATAATACTAGGAACAGGAAGTTTTGTTAAGTCCATTGAATAGACTTATTAATGAAAATTTCCTTTTATGTCCTTGTAATAGAAAACTTAAGGTTATTCCATGTGAATGGATCAAACTATAGTTCTCTTGGCTTTCTTCTTAGTTTCTTATCTTGACAATCCATTACTTGTTTAAACTCACAATGGATTTTAATCACTAGTGTCTTCCAAGTCATAAGAAGAGTGAGTTCCTAGAAACTCTCCCACTACGACAATGTACCATGAACTATGTCTAAGAAAAGTAAATGGTATTGACCTCTTCGGTTGTGTTAAGACAACAGAGGCAGTGGGATCATCTTGTAAACAATAAGATGATAGATCACTTATGGAATCAAGAAAAAAAATATCTCCTTTATTTGCTACTTTATTTTCGGACTTAGTCATTTTCTTAGAAAAGTAGTATTTATTTAAACAAACACTTTCTTATCTATTGACTATGAGATGTTCCACCCCTAATCACTTAGAATAGCTAACAAACATGCAAACCATGGTTAACAGTTCTAGCTTTTCTTAAGATTTCGATTAGGTAATCCATGAATCTAGTAATGATTTACGTTGAGTATACAACCATTGCATCATTCTGAAATTGTATTACCATACAAGGATTTAGGCAACGACTAGTAACTAATCATCAATATGCAACTCAAATTTCAGGGGAGGTAAGTTTGGATATAATTCAAAAATCAAATTAATGATCTTTGAACTGCATATCTACTAACTATTTCTCCACCCCTATCAGTTCGCAAGATCTTTAACCACTTACCTTAATGGTTTATCACCATTGCTAGAAATTCATGAAATTTTTCAAACATTTCAAATTTCTTTTTGCATATGGTAAAATCTAGAGTGATCGTTTTAAGAATACAACGAAAACTCATATCCACCCCTGAATGTACATCCATCTACAAATGAGATGATTATACTTTCAGTGGATATAGGCATATTAACTCTTTGCAGAGAATGATCTTGTCAAAACCACTATGAACAAGATACAAATGCCATAGATTTATAAAATATGTGGTTGTATCTTTTGATGACTTAAGTTTAGTTACATCAAGGAGTTCTTAGAATAGTACAAGTGGATTCTGGTCACAGAATACTAAACTCATACAGTTTGAATTCATTGAAAGAAAATGGTTATTAAACACTTGTGAAAGTGTAACTGTATAATGAGTAATTCTTTCTTGGACCACCACTATTAATTTAACTCTAAGTTGATTTGCCCATACAAGTAGGAGATTTTTAAGATTGAGGATTTATATCATTTCGGGAATATAATCATATTCGTCATTTAATTTCTTAAGAGAAAATATAGAATGACTTTATATGATTTATAGACCATTCATCCAATGATATGTTATTGAGCTAATTCAAAATAAGCTAAGAGGAATTAGGATAATTTCGTTTTAAATAAGAATCCAACGATGATCCGATTAGCGAGAGTGAAAGTATTCTTATTTATACAATCTTCTTGTTTTATATTGTAAAATACTAGTCTAAGGTGTCATCAATTGATGAACAGCTAGATGTTGCACATACAATATTTATCTTTCGAGATCTAATACTATTATGTTTGTCTAATGGTGAAAATCCATTAGGGATTTATCTCATTAGAAAAACAAACCAAGTTAGACCAACAATGAAGATTCGAAATTAAACTACAATTTAATAACAGAAAATAACATGGTTCAATATAAATTCATACACAATTAAAAAATTATTAAACATATAGCAAGTAGGAATGACAAGTGAAAATAATAAACATACAATCCTAAATAATTTTCAAGGTCTTCAACAAACTGATATCAGTGTCCCGTTTAGGCGAGAGTCAGTGATACCATCCATTAAATAGAATTGTCAGCTCATCTAAAATGATAAACATTTTAGCAACCTTTTATTCGATCAAGATTGGAATCCAGCGTTTTCCCGTTTAGGCGAGAGTCAAGGCTATTCTATCTTATGAGCTTCCACCATTGTTTCATATTTTGTAAGTCAAATACAGTCGCCACCATTAGGGTGATCAATACCATATAAAACACTTACAAATATACTTATCTTTCGAGATTAAACGGTGCTAGCTTTTTAATGAACGTTCCTCCATTAGCGAGGATTACTCACTAAAACAATAGCTATGTAAAACCAACAATGGAGATCGAATATCCTAATAATAAAGCTCATTATTTAATGAAAGTTGTATTTTCTTCTGAAACTTATTTTAATTTATTTATTTTAAATATATATATTTATTTAATTAAAATTTCCAATTTAGAATGAAAAATTCTTAATATAAATTTTAATGTAATATTTATAAATTATACTTAGATGGATATGAAAATAACGTGAATTATTTCCATCATAGTAATAATTTCCATAAATATTTAGAAAAATATGCAATTTAAGTTGTTTCAAAATTAATTTAAATTAATTTACAACTCAAATTTAATTTTCTATAAATATGTATTGCATTTCAAAAAATGAAGTGTATAAAAATACTACTTTCGAAAATGCTTTAAAATAAAATAAAAATAAATCCTAGAAAAATTATCTTAATTTTATGTTGACCCAAAATTAATTAATAAAATTAATTTACAGCAAAAAATATAATTTTTCTATTTAATTAAATATTTAAGTATCATGATTAAGAATCAACTTAAATATTAATTTTCTATTTAATTAAATATCACTAGAAAAATACTTCAAGCAAAACAGATAATATCTATCTAGACTTTCATTGACTAACTAATTCAATTTCTAATTATAATATATTTTAGTTTATTTATTTTAATTAATCATTAAATGAAAAAATAATTGATTAAGTTGGTCCAAAATTAAAATAAATAATTTTTAACTTAAATCTATTTTTCAAATAAAATTCGAAATTTCTGCATTAAAGAAATGCAATTTCGAAATTTTGGTAAAATGAGTAATAAAATAAAATAAAATATATTTTGAAAATTATTCAGCTTTAAGTTATTCTGAAATAAGATTCCAAACTTAAGATAATTTCAACTTTAATTAAATAACATGAAAATAACAATATTTAAGTATGATGATGAAAATCAACTTAGATATTGAATTTTCAATTTAAGTAAATGTATTAAATTCAAGAAATAAATAATTAAGTATAGAGGAAACTTAATTATTAATTCTAGTTTAATACTAGGAAAATATACTAAACTTAAATTGTACCAAAATTAATTAATAAACAATTAATTTCACAATCAATGATATTTTCCTATTTAATATTAGAAATAATAACTAAGACTAGAAATTACTATCTAGAATATATATCATTAACTAAGTGTTTTTCTAAAATTAACTTTAAAATATTAAATGAAAAATAAATTTCATATATTTTAAAAGTTAATTATGTTGCTAATTCAATTTTAATTAGGTTATACTAATATAATTAACCTAATACAATTATTTAAATAAGGCAAATGGGCCTTCACAATTGGGGTAGTTCATGTGAGGGGGAGCTGGGTTCAGTATGTCGTACCCACTTCTAATGGCCCACAACTCTCACACAAGGCCCAAAAGAAAGGAATTTAACCTTTAAATAAACAATTGTTATTCATTGAATAAGCCCAAATCTAATTGGGACTAAATAAAATTACTTATGTCAAATTTTATTTTAGCAACCTAGTCCATTTACTTAGTAAAACTTAAATGAGCTTCCTATATGCATCTAAGCCTAATAGCAAACATATAGGCTCACACAGGTCAAATGATTTGGATGGGCCCTATCATGTTACTAGGTTTACACAGATGAAAGAAGTACAAAATTTACTTGTTACAAATTATTTATAAGATCTATTGAGAATTGGACTATGATTAAAATCAGATCATTGGATCTGTCAACAAGTTAATCATAGCAATTTAGATCAAATAAATAATAGGTTTGTTAAAAACATTTGAATAAACAATATACATAAATAAATAAACATTGTCATGTGAAATAAGATATTAATATAAATAAATTATTATTCTTAAACTAACCAAATAAATTTTTGATAATTTAGGGTTGTTAAAAACAAACCTTAATATCTCAAAATAATGGAAACTAATTTTAAAATATCTATGTTTATTTGAATCAAATTAAATTAAATATCAAATAAGATCAATGATTTGAAAGAAAGAATCTTCAATATCACTTTCAAATATTATAATTTAATAAAATAAACAAATTTTAAAATGGATTTGGTTAGATAATTATTATTTTAGGAAAATAATAAATAAATAATAATTACCATAATTATATGTCAAAATATCTCGAATTAAGCAATATTCAAATTTCTACAAAATATCTATGTTATTTAAATATTTAAGATATGATTTATAAATTTCCAATAAGAAAAAAAATGATATATATAGAAAAATATCATTTTTAAACTTATAATTTATAAATATTTAAATATTTAACAAAATAACAAATTTTGAATTAGAAAATATTATGGTAAGTGTATCTATAAAAATATTTATGTTAATTTCAAATTTATTAATTATTTAATTTGTCATATAAGATAATTTTAATATAATATTTTAAATAAAAAGACAAAGTTATCTTTTAATTTAAAATATGTTAAATATCAAAATATCTAATCTTATAATTAAATAATATATAAATATTAAAGAAGTTAACAAATTTTTAAATCTTACCGTAATTGTAAATATTTAAAATTAGAAATATTCCAAAATAGAAATATTTAAAAAAGGAAATATTTCAAATTGGAATTATTTAAAATTAGAAATATTTCAAATTGGAAAAATTGAATTTTGGGAAACAATCCCATGAAAAAATTAGATTTTTGGGGAAAAAACCCAAAAAAATCGCAATTTGTCGGGGACACCATTGAACTCCGATTTTCCAAAAATCATAACTCTTTCAATTTTTATCGGAATCGAGTTCCGTAAAAACGAAAATTGCTTAATTTTTCACAAGAAATCCAAATAAAATATTTTCAAAAATAGAAAAATTATTTTTCATGGAAAAAATTCGTACAACATATACATTCATCACATAAGCACATAAACCAACATGAAACCATCCAAATCAACACAAAATATATAAAACATCGTTTTAATTCATATTACATGAAAGTAAATCATTACCATGGATCTGGTGCCAGTTGTTGGAAATATTTTACCAGGATCTAGATTTACTACAAAGTATGTTTGTTTAACATCCTAATATGAATTCTAAAACAATGAAATAAACATATAAGAGTTTAAGAAACCTTACATTGGGTGCAGCGGAATATAATGACTCCTTCCATTCAGATCTCTAGCCCTTGATTCCTTTCTATAGCAGAGCATTATAAAGATCTGAATCTGGATCTCTTTCTCTCCTTCTTTGATGCTGATTTTCCACAGTCTTACATACTATGATTGAGGTACCACTTGATGTGTGTGGACACTACTCTATCACTCAAGGGAATTTCGAAATTTAGAGAAGAAAAGAGAGAGAAGGGGCAGCTTGTCTTTTCTCTGAAGAAAATAATGTGCAAAGTTATGAGTTTCCTGAAGCCAACACTTTCTATTTATAGAATGCCCTCTAGGTTTAGGTTAGACTTGTATGGCATTAAAATAAATGAAAAATAAATGGTAAAAACCTATGCATAGTGGGCGGCTAGAATAGGAAATTGGGCCTCACTATGCAACTTTCCCATTTTGTTATTTTTCATTCCCATTTTCGCAAAATGCCAATTTTCCAATTTAACATTTTAAATGTCAATTATAATTATTTAATAACTTAAAAATAATTATTAAATAATATTGTCATTTAATATATTTATTAATTTAGACATATAAAGTATCTTAATTAATAAATAAACCTAGAATCTCTTTTCTTTACAATTTCGCCCTTGCTTAGTGAAAATTCATAAAGTAGACATAGTCTAACTTTTAGAATTATAATTGATTAATTAAAATCAATTAACTGAGTCTTACAAGCAGTATGGTCTCAACTAGTATGGGGACCAAGGGTCTGTATAACCGAGCTTCCAATAAGTCGAACCGAATTCACCAAGTAAATTCCCTAACTTATTAATTCCTTATTGAATCCACTCTTAGAACTTGGAATTGCACTCTCAGTCATATAGAACGCTCTATATGTTTCACGATATAGATACGTCATTAGTTATCCATTGTTATAATCCTAATTTGATCAATGATCCTCTATATAGATGATTTACACTGTAAAGGGATTAAATTACCGTAACACCCTAGAATGTATTTTATCCTTAAAACACTTAACCCTGTATAAATGATATTTCAGCTAAGTGAAATGAGTACTCCACCATTTATTTTTGTTTGGTTAAGCTCGAAGGAAATCATCCTTTACGTTCTATTCGCCAGATAGAAGCTATTGATTCCATATTTATGTTAGCGCTCCCACTCAATTGCACTACCATGTTCCAAAAATGTACGTATCACCCTGACCTAAAAGTAGGCTTAACTAACAAATCAAAGAACACGAATAACACTCTTGAGATTGAACCTAATCATATCAGGATTAAGATCATTTGATCTAGGATCAACAAGTGATATTGAATTGAATAGATATTATGGTAAATTTTAATATATCTAATCAAAGTTCAATATCGGTCCCTTCCGATGTATACTCCATACATCCGATACTGGTAAACTTTGCCAATGTCCTGGAAAGGACATAACACTTTTCCAAGGTGTAAGAATACCTATCGCTGATTATACCATGTCAGTCTAAATCCAGTGTTCTGACAAATCAGGGAATAAACTTTCGAACATATAATTAAGATTATATTCCACTATGCTGACAACACTATAATCATTAACAAATTCATATGTTCTTGACTTAAATGGAATTCATACATTATATATATAATCATGAAATAAATCATGTGAACCATGCAACATAAAATGTTATTTCTAATATTTATTAATAAGTAAATCTGATTATATTGAAATGGGTTTTATTTAGGGCACAAAACCCAACAAGAAACCGTTGAGGAAGAATGTGGGAGGTTCAAATTTTCAAAACAGTGTTAAAATATCTAGAAAATGATGCTTTGTGGGTTTTTCCATTTAGAGAGATGGAGGAGCTTCTTCTAATGTGAATTTTTAGTAAGAGAAAGTAAAATGTGAAAAATGAAAAGTGAAAAAGGCCATTCCCCCCAAAGGTACTTATATAGTACATGTGGGACCCTTTCTTCACTTGTTTCACCAACATATTTAAAAGACAATTAAAGTAGTTATTTTTTAATAGCAAATGAGATCAAACAGTCAAGGCAAAGTGTTTTAAAAGCTAAAAACACAGGAAATTTTATTCAGTCAAGGCTACAACAGTCCCGACCGCACCAACATAGCTGGTAAGTCCCTGTCTTTATAGACGTTCGCACAGGGACTTGGGGGGTATGCTATCCCAATTTTTTTCCTCCTAATGTGGCAGTGCTTGCGTGGATAAAACTGGTGCCATGTGGTAGTACATCTCACCAATAAGAAGGCCAAGTCATTACCTAAGCAAATGGAGACCCTAGCACTCAAACGGGCATCAAGTGATAGACAACCTTCCTCATGGAAGCTGGCAGCCCACCCCTAGCTTGCAAGCCTTTGGACTGCTCCATGACCGGCTAGCCTGCTCCCAAGAGGAGTCTAGCCAGCCAAGAGGGACCCTACATGATTCAGTGTGCACTTCTACACGTGGACATCATTATCTAGACTTCATATTGGGCCCTAAAAGCCTAATAGAATAGCTGAATAACATCTATGTTCAAGGGAATTTTAGTCTTTTATAATTAATTAATTAACTATGCAAATATCCTAGGATTTCAAGGGTAAATTAGGGTTTTAGGCTTTCGTTATAAAGGCCTTAACTCTAACCTAGAAAATCTAAGCTTAGTTAAGCCTGATACTAACCTTTAAGCTCTTATCCTGTCTGATAACTTCTTTCTTCTTCACTTCCTCTCTCACACACCCATACAAGCACTATCACTTGAGATTTGCCATTTCTAATTCATACATTGTATCCTTCAGAGTGCTATATCTGATCCTACTGATAATGATCTGGATAATATTAACCCTCGGTATTAATACAACTAAAAGGGGAGTAGGTCATTACCCGCTATCACAGGAGGCCGAACCTCTATAACAAATCTGTGTATTTATTACTTTTTCGTTCTATGTATGTAATACGTGGCAAGCATCAGATTCATACGACCCCGCTGTCAGTTGATCACTTTTTGAGGTCAATAGTTTTTATTTTATTATGTATTAACTTTTTGGTATGTATACATATTTTAGTCGTAGTATTTTTAATGATATATATTTTTTGATTATTAATTTAATATTGTTATAATTTTTTGTGGTATATAATTTTATTACTAGTAAATTTTTAGTGATACGATAGATCAAATACTATTGTATTTATTTAATGATCTAATATATCTATTCGTTTTGTTACAATATAATATTATGCACTATTAAAAAAATTATACAAATTAATTTAATTATTATATATTTTTTAAAAAAATAATATGTAGCAAATTTACTTTTATAATTTTATTAGCTAATATTACCCCATATACTATTTTTTTAACATTTTTTTTTTCAAATTTACGGTTTGAGTTTCTAAAGTGGTTGCAGCGCTAGTTACAGTAGGGGTTTCTATACGATTTTTTGTTGCAATTTACGTTGCAGTGCTAGCACTACAAGAAAACTGAGCAAATTCGGAACCCCAATCTCGGGGGGCCCGTGTGTATCTGCCGAGATTGACTGTAAAATTAAAAAGAATAAGTTCTAAGCACATCATTCTCGGCGGGCCTTGTGTGTTCCGTCAAAATTGAAAAAAAGATCACTGAACAATGGACCAATCTCGGCAGGCTATAAAAGGCCCGTCGAGATTCCTCCCCTTAAAATTTAAAGCAGACGGTTATGGGCATTAAGACTACCCAATCTCGACAAAGACATTATGGCCCGCCGAGATCGGTCCCTGAAAAAACCCTAATCAGCTGCCCAACCCGTCACAATGCTTGCCCCTCTTTTCTTCCCCAATTTTTGTTCGCTCTCTTTCTCCCTCCAAAATTTCAGTCGCATATTTTATCTATCTCTCTGATTCTCCCTCCTTCTCTCGTTCTCTCTCCCTCCTCTTGTCGATTCTCTCTCTTGCTCACATTTGACAATTGACATCTCGCATCACCATCTTCCTTTCGTTTTTCAGGTGCAGCAAGTATTGGAGAAGACGTTGGGGATGGAACAACGCCAGAGCTAGGGACGACGAAACATGGTCACTGGATACGAACACTAGTTTGGGCTTTCTCTTCTCTTTATTGTCAGATCTATATTTTTTCCTCCATCTATATATATTTGTAATTTGTATATGTATATACTGTATATATGTATTTTTTGCTTTTAATTAGTTTATTTTCTTCTTTTATTTATACATATATATGTATGTATGTATTTCTATTATGTGTGAGATTTATTTTTGTTGAATTTGATATGAATTTGAGGATTTTAATATTGTTACAGGTAGATATATTGGATTGTTTTTGTCAATGAAATTTGTATATTGGATTGCTCTATGTTTTGTAAGTTCATGAGAAGTGAATTTTGATAAAGGGAGTTTGTGTGTTGTCGATTTGGTTGCCCTGAAAAAAAAAGTTGCTTTATAGTGACTATATCTTTATCTATGTATGTATATATTTTTATATTATAGTACACATTTATTTTATATTTTTGGGAAGGTATATTTCTTTTTTGTTGTTTTATGTTTGATTGATTTAACAGAATTTGTCTCTAACCAGAAGTTTTTGTTTTCTTTTTCTTAGTGTGGTGTAGAAATTTATCTTTTTCAATGGGCCTACTAATTTGGGACTTTACTGTGGTTTTCTCAGTTGAATTTTACCTTGTGGAGGAAATTATATAGAGTTCATGCTACCCTTTTGCAAGATAATGAAGACAAAGTATGAGTGGAGTAAGGTAACTCTTTTTCCCCTTCAACTTTATTGTCTTCTGCGTATTATGATTTTTCTGGGTTAACAAATGAACTACTTGCTTCTATCTGTAATCTTTTTTGAGCATTTTTTTATTAAGCTAACTTGTTTCTTTCCTCCTCCAACACATTTGGTTTATTTGGTCCCTTCTGCAAGTGTTTATTAAGTGCAAAAAAAATATATTTGGTTTTGTTTGATCCTCTTTGTAAATTGTTAGGTACTATATTGGTATGAGGTGCTATATTGTTTGCCACCACTTATTGTTTATGCCAGTTGAGGTTTGTATTTCTCTATATTGTTGTTCTTTAGTCTTTTTTGGGAATAGATTTGAAATGCATCTGAATACTTAATAAGATAGTGAAATAGAAAGAAGAAATCCTCCTATTTTTGCTATTAACAAGTATGGTTCTGTGGTATTATAATATGGAATTTCTTCTATTGTGAATATTCGAATTGATGTACTTTTGAGAGTTGAGTGAATATTTGACAAAATGTCTGGAAGGAAAAATTAACATATTTGATGTTGGGTTACTTTCATACTAATGAGGTTTAGTCATAAACTTGTAATTAATGAGCTTGCCATCCTAAGTTTAAGCTTAGTATATACCTAATCGATGAAGACCCTCCGTTTTACTCGCTTGTTCTCAGTCCACCAATATATTGTTTTGCAAGATTAGATTATTAAATGAATGCGTTTTAAAAGATTATAGTAAATTCTGTTTCAAAAAAAAAAGTATGTCATCTATTAGTTGCTGTGAATCTTGTTATTCTCATTTTTCTTCACTCCTAGTAATAATTGATTTGACTGAGATCAACTAAATGAAAAACTAGAGAGAAAAATAAGAATAGTAAGAGCAATAAATAAAATCAAATTATGAATTAAGTTTAGAATATGAAAAAAAAAAAAAAGTGTAACACCCTAACTACCTTAGGCGTATTACGTGATTTTTAAACGTACTGTGCAGCTCGTTGCTAATCAACGAGGTTTATGAAAAAACGTGATTAATTAAAATTTTGCTTTTTAATTAAACTTATAAAACATATTACAAAAGACTCGGGATCCCGATATAAAAATATTTACAAAAAGTTTCACTGTTTAACTATTACATCAAAATAAAAGTCGTCTAACGACCAGTTACAAAAAAAATTCAGCCTTGCTGTCCCGAGGATCGTACGCTCCAGGCCTAACCGCCCCGACATGTACAATCTCATAAGCTCGCTCACGGTCCATCAGCTATAGCCTTGCCTTTACCTACACATGAACATAAACTGTGAGTCGACAGACTCAGTAAGAAAAGCATAATAATATCATACATAAAACTAACTGCCGTGTCCAACACGATACTGAGTCCCGCTACTGCCATGTCCAACATGGTACTGAGCCACTACTGCCATGTCCAACATGGTACTGAGTTTTGAACGTTCATAGGGACGGTACTATTGACAAGTATCCTCCTGATCGGTCGAACCGGTCTGTAAAGCCCGCTTAGTTCATTTGGAAATTAGCAGTTGTTTATGTTTGAATTATGAAATTATTTATAGCTATTTAAATAATTTATTACTGTTATTTATGGAATTCAGAAATGCATGATTATGTCATCAGTAGCTTTATATTTCGCATTTCCGGTGTCCGGTATTTTGGAACTCGGCGTTTGGCTCAGTAGAAATCACAACTTAGTATGTTAGTAATTTGGGGACGGGTTTTAGACAATGGGAATGTCGGGAATGGCCGGGAATTTAGAATGTCCCAAAAATACCCCTTTAGTATGATTTATGTGATTTTATGGTGGAGGGGCAAAATGGTCTTTTTGCCCCATTAGTATTTTGTCTTATGTGATTTATTAAATGGAAAATAAATGATAATTGTTTATTTTAATGGCTGAAATAAAATGAGTTAAATGGCTATATTCTTTTAATTCTTTCATTTTCAACACTTAGTAAAAATTAGAAATTTCAAAAAAAGAAAACTCTCTCTCTCTCTCTCTTTTCCTCTCATTTTCGGCTGGTGCATGGGATTCTAAGGGCTGGATTTTTGTTCAATCTTCAAGTGAATTTTCATCCTAAATCTAAGCATTTTCCAAGCTAGGTTAGCTCTCTTGATTCTTCCTTTAAATTTTGAGAAAAATGATGAAAAAGTTGAGTAAAATGCATGCTTTTGTGGCTGTTCTTGTTGCTGTGTTTGGTTGTTATTTTCTAAGGTTCAAAGCATGTTTATTTGATGTTAATTGAGTTGTTTGAAGCATGATTAGTTAGGTTGTTCAAGCTTTGAGTTTTCTATGCAAATATGTAAATTTTGAGAGAAAATGTTATGTTTTGTTTCTGTGTATTGCTGGATGTTCTTGTATGTTTGCAGAGGTGATTATATGCTTATTTGAGTAGAATTAAATAGGTTTGGATGCATGTTAGGTGGATTTGCTCAAGCTTGAGTTTGGAACTCAAAGCTTGAGCTCCAATGGTGTTTTTCATTTCTGTGCATTCTGGGTAGGTTTGATGCTTTAGAAATGTTATTTGGGATATATGGAGTAGGTCTGGAAGGTTTGGTACCAATTGGGGTTAAATTGGTCGAGTTATGAATTTTTGAAGTTGCTGCCTGCGAGGAACCGGAATTCCGGTTGTGCATCCGGAATTCCGGATGGGGGTTCAGTAATTCCCAGAACCGGAATTCCGGTTGGGCAACCGGTCTGCCGGTTGGGGAATTTTTCCGAACCCTAGTTTTCCTCGTTTTTAAGTTTTTAGGGGTATTGCCATGCTTTTTATCGATAGGGAAACTTTTAGTTCCAAGTTTTAGTCCCCGGGAAGTGATTTAGCGTGTCACTTATAGCGTTGTGATTTTTATGGTTTAGGAGCCAGTAATCCGCCGCTCAGCTTCAGTTCCAGTCAGGTTGACCGGCACACCTGAAATCGGAATCCAGGTAAGATTAGTATAACAGTATGCATATGTAGATTACATGTTTAGCGTGCATGTAGGAAGACTGCTAGATTACATTAGATATGTATTTAGGCTTCGAACCATCCAACCCTGTCACGTCGGTACGACAGCCGGAGTATGACCAAGCAGCCGGAGTATGACCGGTTCGACCGATCAGCCGACACTTGGTTGGTGGTTCGTGCTATTGACCTATCCCGTCGGTACAGTGGAGTATGACCACGGGGGAGTATGACCGGTTCGACCGATCGGGAGGATACTTGTCAATAGTACCGTCCCCCGAACGTTCAAAACTCGCACCATGTTGGACATGGCGGTAGTAGCTCGCACCATGTTGGACATGGCAGTAGCGGGACTCAGTATCGTGTTGGACACGGCAGTTAGTTTTATGTATGATATTATTATGCTTTTCTTACTGAGTCTGTCGACTCACAGTTTACGTTCATGTGTAGGTAAAGGCAAGGCTGTAGCTGATGGACCGTGAGCGAGCTTATGAGATTGTACATGTCGGGGCGGTTAGGCCTGGAGCGTACGATCCTCGGGACAGCAAGGCTGAGATTTTTGTAACTGTCGTTAGACGACTTTATTTTGATGTAAAAGTTAAAACGTTTATAAATGATTTTATAAATCGGGATCCCGAGACTTTTATAATATGGTGTATAAGTTTAATTAAAAAGCAAAATTTTAATTAATCACGTTTTTCCATAAACCTCGTTGATTAGCAACGAGCTGCACAGTACGTTTAAAAATCACGTAATACGCCTAAGATAGTTAGGGTGTTACACGGTCATACTCCGGCTGCTGGTCATACTCCAGCCTGTACCGACGGGATAGGTCAATAGCACTGAACCACCAACCAAATGTCAGCCTGATCGGTCAAACCGGTCATACTCCGGCTGCTGCTCATACTCCAGCCTGTACCGACGTGACAGGGTTGGATGGTTCGAAGCCTAAATACATGACTAATGTAATCTAGCAGGCTTCCTACATGCACGCTAAACATGTAATCTACATATGCATACTGTTATACTAATCTTACCTGGATTCCGATTTCGCAGGTGCTTGCCATTAACCCGACCGGAACCGGAAGCCGAGTGGCTGACATCGGCTCCTAAACCATAAAAATCACAACGCTATAAGTGACACGCTAAATCACTTCCCGGGGACTAAAACTTGAAACTAAAAGTTTCCCTATCGATAAAAAGCATGGCAATACCCCTAAAAACATAAAAACGAGGAAAACTAGGGTCCCTGAATTTTCCCCAACCGGTAGACCGGTTGCCCAACCGGAATTCCGGTTCTGGAAAATTCAGAACCCTCATCCGGAATTCCGGATGCACAACCGGAATTCCGGTTCCTCGCAGGCAGCCAACTAAAATTCTCATAACTCGACCAATTCAACCCCAATTGGTACCAAACTTTCCAGACCTGTTCTAAACACCCCAAAGAACAAATCTAAGGCCTCAAAACCACCCAGAAAACACAGAGGCAAAAATCACCATTAAAGACCAAGCTTTGAGTTCCAAAACTCAAACTTGGTTAAATCCACTAACATGCATCCAAACCTAGTTAATTCTACTCAACTAAGCATGAATAAGCTTCTGAAAACACACAAGAACAACAGCAACAACATAGTAACAGATTACACAATATTTCATCAAAATCACACATTTTGCATAGAAAATTTCAAGCTTTGCACAACCTATCTAGCATGCTTTCCAACCTAACTAAACATAATTAATCCAGTATTTTGAACATAAAAATAACAACAATCACAAGCAGCAGCAACAACATACAAATTAACATGCATTTACTCATATTTTTCATCAAAAACTCAAGAATTTAAGGAAGGAAGAAGATGAGCTAACCTAGCTTGCAAAGGATCTTAAGAATGGATGAAAGTTGCTTGGAAATCAAAGAGAAAATCAGTTCATGCACCCCAAATGCTTCAGCCGAAAATGAAGAGGAAAAGAGAGTGATCTTTGAAATTTTCTTTCTTTTCAACACTTAGTCAAATTTTGTAAAAATTGGAGAATAAAGCAAAGTCATTTATCTCATTTATTTCAGCCACAAAACAATTAAAATAAACATTTAATTTCCAAATAAAAGTCACTAAAAGACAAAAAGTCATTGGGGCAAAAAGACCATTTTACCCCTCCACCATAAAATCACATAAATCATACTAAAGGGGTATTTTTGGGAAATTCTAAATTCCCGGCCATTCCCGACATTCCCAATGTCTAAAACCCGTCCCTAAATTACTAACATACTAAGTTGTGATTTCTACTGAGCCAAACGCCGAGTTCCAAAATACCGGACACCGGAAATGCAAAATATACAAGCTACTGAATAACATAAATAACAGTATCATAAATTATTTAAATAGCTATAAATAATTTCATAATTAATCCCAATTAACTGATAATTTCCAAATTAGCTAAGCGGGCTTTACAACTATCCCCCCCTTAAAAGGATTTCGTCCCCGAAATCTAACCTGAATAACTCTGGATATTGAGCTCTCATATCTGACTCTACCTCCCAGGTGGCTTCTTCCACCTTACTGTTTCTCCAGAGAACCTTGACCAATGCTATGGTCTTATTCCGAAGGACTTTATCCTTTCTATCCAGGATCTGCACTGGCTGTTCCTCATATGACAAGTCTGGCTGAAGCTGAAGACTCTCATAACTGAGTATATGAGAGGGGTCTGAAACGTATTTTCTCAACATTGAGACATGGAATACGTTGTGCACTGCTGATAAGGCTGGAGGCAATGCTAACCGATATGCCACTTGACCTATTTTCTCGAGAATCTCGAAAGGTCCTGTAAATCTAGGGCATAACTTGCCTCTTTTCCCGAAACGTTTAATCCCCTTTATCCGAGATACCCTCAAAAACACATGTTCCCCTACTTGGAACTCAACATCTCTGCGTTTCGGATCTGCGTAACTCTTCTGTCTGCTCTGTGAGGCAAGCATTCTAGCTTTTATTTTTTCTATTGCCTCATTGGTCCGCTGAACTGACTCTGGACCTAGGTATTTCCTCTCCCCTGTCTCATCCCAGTGGATAGGGGATCTACATTTCCTACCGTACAACAGTTCATAGGGAGCCATCCCTATCGTACTCTGATAACTGTTGTTATACGAAAATTCTATCAATGGTAGATATTTACTCCATGAACCCTCAAAGTCCATAACACAGGCTCTCAACATATCCTCCAATATCTGAATTGTCCTTTCGGACTGACCATCTGTCTGAGGATGGAATGCTGTACTGAATTTTAGCTTTGTACCCATTGCCCGTTGCAAACTTTGCCAAAATTTGGAGGTGAATTTCGGATCCCTGTCCGAAACTATAGACTTCGGTACCCCGTGAAGTCTCACTATCTCTCTGACGTACAATTCTACCAACTGATCCACTGTGAACGTTGTTCTAACCGGCAGAAAATGAGCAGATTTCGTAAATCGGTCCACCACTACCCAGATGGAATCATACATACCCGTGGTCCTAGGTAACCCGACCACAAAATCCATCGTAATATCCTCCCATTTCCATTCTGGTAGGGTTAGAGGCTGTAACAACCCTGCTGGTCTCTGATGTTCAGCCTTGATCTGCTGACAAGTGAGGCATCTCGATACGAATTCTACCAAATTCTTCTTCATACCGTTCCACCAGAAGTACGGTTTCAAATCTTGGTACATCTTGGTGGTGCCGGGATGCAGAGAATATGGAGTAGAATGAGCCTCCTCAAAGATCTCATTTCTAAGTTCCGCACCTGTTCGAACACAAACCCTGGCTTTATACAAAAGCATCATACTGTCTGACACTGAAAAGTCTTTGGCTTGACCAGCCAATACCTCATCTCGGATCTTCACTAACTCCGGATCTGTCATCTGAGCAACCTTTATTCTTTCCAACAGATCAGATTGCAGCGTTAAGTTGTGAAGCTGACCTACCACAAACTCAATGCTGGATCTAACCATATCCTCTGCTAGCTGAGGTGAGATCTGAACCATGCTAGCTACTTTGCCGGGGACCTTTCTGCTCAGGGCATCGGCCACTACATTGGCTTTTCCGGGATGATAGAGGATCTCACAATCGTAATCCTTCACTAATTCCAACCAACGCCTTTGTCTCATGTTCAAATCTTTCTGAGTAAAGAAATACTTGAGACTTTTATGGTCGGTATAGATCTCACACCTCTCCCCGTAAAGGTAATGCCGCCAAATCTTCAGTGCAAAAACCACTGCGACCAATTCTAAATCATGAGTCGGGTATCGCTGTTCATAATCCTTTAACTGACGGGAGGCATAAGCGATAACCCGATCGGCTTGCATCAATACACACCCCAAACCCTGTTTGGATGCGCCACAGTAGACTACGAACTTCTCCTTGTCCGAAGGCAAAGCTAGTACCGGAGCAGTAATCAACCTCTGTTTCAGCTCCTGAAAACTAGCTTCGCATTTATCTGACCAGATAAACCGCTGATTCTTCTTTGTAAGCTCGGTTAGGGGCATTGAAATTTTGGAGAACCCCTCCACGAACCTACGGTAGTACCCAGCTAAACCCAAGAAGCTTCTGATCTCTGTCACTGTCTTTCGCCTCTCGCCAATCCCCGACGGATTCAATCTTCCCGGGATCCACCTTGATCCCATCTTTACTCACAATATTACTTACTGAGGAAGGACACACGAGACAACCGAACTCACATTTCTTGAACTTGGCGTAGAGCTTATGTTCTCGAAGTCGTTGCAGTACCATCTGAAGATGTAACTCATGCTCCTCTTCTGATTGAGAGTACACGAGGATGTCGTCGATAAACACAATCACACAGATATCGAGGAAATCCTTGAATACTCTATTCATCAGGTCCATGAATGCTGCAGGAGCATTGGTTAGTCCGAATGACATAACCAGAAACTCGTAATGTCCATACCTAGTGCGGAAAGCCGTCTTTGGAATGTCCTCCTCTCGGATTCTCAACTGATGATAACCCGAACGGAGATCAATCTTAGAAAAGACTGTCTTCCCCTGAAGCTAATCGAACAAGTCATCGATCCTAGGTAATGGATATTTATTCTTCACCGTCAGCTTGTTCAACTCTCTGTAGTCGATGCACATCCTCATAGATCCATCCTTCTTCTTGACGAACAAAACCAGGGCTCCCCAGGGTGATACACTGGGCCGAATGAACCCTATGTCAAGCAACCCTTGGAGCTGAATCTTTAATTCCTTAAGTTCAGCTGGAGCCATTCTATACGGGGCTTTGGAAACCGGTTCCATCCCTGGTGCCAAGTCAATCACGAAATCAATCTCCCGCTGAGGTGGTAACCCTGGAAGTTCTTCGGGAAAAACGTCCAAAAATTCCCGAACCACTCTGATGTCCTCTGGCCGAATGGTGTCTGGCCGAGTGGTGTCCACCACCACGGCCAGAAACCCTAAGCAACCGCCGTGCAACAATTCTCTCGCTGACATAGCCGAGATCACAGGGATCCGAGATCCCTGAACTGAACCCACAAATACAAACGGTTCTTCACTTTCCGGTTGGAAGACCACCATCTTCCTTTTACAGTCAATGCTCGCCGAATATTTCGATAGGAAATCCATTCCTAAAATAATATCAAATTCGACTAAGCTCATCTCTATCAGATCAGCGCTTAACTCTCTACCATCTATCCTGATCGGCATAGACCTAATCCACCTATTGGAGATAACCAATTCTCCGCCAGGTAACAGGGTTCCAAACCCTGATTCATATCTATCATAGGGTCTACCCAATTTACTAAAGACTCTGGCCGCCACATAAGAATGTGTAGCCCCAGAATCAAACAGCACTGAATAAAGCGAGTTGTTAATAAAAAGCTGACCTGTGACAACTGATGGGCTGGCATCTGCATCAGCCTGCGTGATAGCGAACACCCTGGCTGGAGTGGGTATCGCTGGAGCTCTCGGTGCCTCTAGCCGGAGCTGGGGACATTCCCTCTTGAAGTGTCCGGGCATGCCACAATGAAAGCATCCCTGACCTTTGCACTCACCCCGATGGTGCCTCTTGCAGATAGGGCACTCGGGATAGGAGAATCGGGTCTCAGTACCACCAGGACGACTCCCTCTGTTCTGGTTCCCCCGGAACCTCTTGTTCTGACTCGAGCCACCGGAAGCAGTGGGTGCCCTCTTCCTCTGATCAATGGCCGAACCACTACTCCCCCTGCTATAGCCTGATGCAGGAGGGGTAGGAGCTCCGCCACTAACCGGAGTACTGGCTAATTCTGACATGCACCCCACTGCGCCCTCAGCTCGCAATGCCTTCTCCACCATCTGAGCATAGGTGGTGCTGTCGTCGGTGGTAATCATCAGATCATGCCTGATCTTGGGATTCAACCCGTCCAGATACTTCTCCTTCTTGCTGAAGTCGGTCGGCACAATTCCCGAGGCTAACCTCGCCAACCGATCAAACTGAGTAGTATACTCAGTGACGCTCATGTTCTCCCGCTGGGTCAGGTGAACGAACTCTTTCCTCTTGGCGCTTCTGACCGCCTCATTGTAATACTTTGCGTTGAAGAGTTCCTGGAACCTTTCCCAGGTCATGGTGGTGACGTCATGGATCTGAGACACCATGTCCCACCATACTAGGGCGTCCTCCTGAAACTGAAATGTGGCGCACACCACTCTATCGTTACCGGTGACACCCATGAAATTCAGGATTTTGGTAATCACCGTCAGCCATTGCTCGGCTTTCATCACGTCCAGACCTCCCAGGAATACCGGAGGTGCTTGCTTCCGGAACCGCTCATACAATGGTTCCAATCTATGGGCCGCCACCACTATCTCGGCCTGGGCAGCAGGGGCAGGTGCCACTGGAACTATAGGCACTGGAACTGCAGGAGCACCCTGCTGTCTCAACCTCTGAATCTCGAGGTCTTGCTCTTCGATCCGGGCTTGCATCTCCGCAAACCGCAACTCCCAATTCGGGGCTCCCTGATCGGCTGGGGGAGCCTGGGCAGCCTGTGGCGGGTTCTCATCACCCCGGCCACGAGCCCTGCCTCGGGGACCTCTACCTCGGCCCCTGGCAGGTGGGGGAAACTGAGCTCCCTGTCCTTGGTTCGACCCTACGGAGTTGCCCTGACTCCTGGTAGTCCGCCTGGCGTCCATCTGATTAGAACCGCCTGCGAAACCAAGAGTTGGCATATCAGGTCGTATTCAAGGCGAGCTTACTAATGCCGCTTAATTTGGAAATTAAAAACGAAACATGCGCCTATTCTACTATCAGGCTACTAACATGCTTCCTAACAGGCTTTTCTTTTTCATAACTGAATAAAATAAACTACTAAAGCAATAAAGGCTTACTGAACCGTGAACCGAGCTAACTGCTGATGATGATTGTACATGTCGTGACGATCTTCGGAAGACAACCTGGCGGCTCTGATACCATTTGTAACGTCCTCGCTTCAAGCCTCCATTGGGCCCTTACACCCACGGAATGAATGACTCTTATACACGAGTACGTTACTTTGGCTGCTTCATGGACTGACGACTGACCCTACAGACCAACACGAGTGTTTCCAGCGTGCTTTGTCCTCACTCACACGCTTCCTGGGAAAACTTCCCAGGAGGTCACCCATCCTTGAAATTGCTCCCAAGCCAAGCACGCTTAACTGTGGAGTTCTTTCGAGATGGGCTACCGAAAAACAAGATGCACCTTGTTGATATAGGTAGTACCAATCAATCCATTTAAGCCCTCTTCAACTGTGTAGTCCCATACCTACATAGTCTTAGAATCATCCCACTTTACCTTCCCCAGGCGATGTGGGATTGCACAGCTTACCCGGTGTTTCCCCTTACGGATCACGGGACTACTGACTGTCACAATCACCCCCCCTTACGGGGTCCGACGTCCTCGTCGACCACACTTCCGGCTGGGTCAAGGCTCTGATACCAAATTGTAACACCCTAACTACCTTAGGCGTATTACGTGATTTTTAAACGTACTGTGCAGCTCGTTGCTAATCAACGAGGTTTATGGAAAAACGTGATTAATTAAAATTTTGCTTTTTAATTAAACTTATAAAACATATTACAAAAGACTCGGGATCCCGATATAAAAATATTTACAAAAAGTTTCACTGTTTAACTATTACATCAAAATAAAAGTCGTCTAACGACCAGTTACAAAAATTCAGCCTTGCTGTCCCGAGGATCGTACGCTCCAGGCCTAACCGCCCCGACATGTACAATCTCATAAGCTCGCTCACGGTCCATCAGCTATAGCCTTGCCTTTACCTACACATGAACATAAACTGTGAGTCGACAGACTCAGTAAGAAAAGCATAATAATATCATACATAAAACTAACTGCCGTGTCCAACACGATACTGAGTCCCGCTACTGCCATGTCCAACATGGTACTGAGCCACTACTGCCATGTCCAACATGGTACTGAGTTTTGAACGTTCATAGGGACGGTACTATTGACAAGTATCCTCCTGATCGGTCGAACCGGTCATACTCCGGCTGCTGGTCATACTCCAGCCTGTACCGACGGGATAGGTCAATAGCACTGAACCACCAACCAAATGTCAGCCTGATCGGTCGAACCGGTCATACTCCGGCTGCTGGTCATACTCCAGCCTGTACCGACGTGACAGGGTTGGATGGTTCGAAGCCTAAATACATGACTAATGTAATCTAGCAGGCTTCCTACATGCACGCTAAACATGTAATCTACATATGCATACTGTTATACTAATCTTACCTGGATTCCGATTTCAGGTGTGCCGGTCAACCTGACTGGAACTGAAGCTGAGTGGCGGATTACTGGCTCCTAAACCATAAAAATCACAACGCTATAAGTGACACGCTAAATCACTTCCCGGGGACTAAAACTTGAAACTAAAAGTTTCCCTATCGATAAAAAGCATGGCAATACCCCTAAAAACATAAAAACGAGGAAAACTAGGGTCCCTGAATTTTCCCCAACCGGTAGACCGGTTGCCCAACCGGAATTCCGGTTCTGGAAAATTCAGAACCCTCATCCGGAATTCCGGATGCACAACCGGAATTCCGGTTCCTCGCAGGCAGCCAACTAAAATTCTCATAACTCGACCAATTCAACCCCAATTGGTACCAAACTTTCCAGACCTGTTCTAAACACCCCAAAGAACAAATCTAAGGCCTCAAAACCACCCAGAAAACACAGAGGCAAAAATCACCATTAAAGACCAAGCTTTGAGTTCCAAAACTCAAACTTGGTTAAATCCACTAACATGCATCCAAACCTAGTTAATTCTACTCAACTAAGCATGAATAAGCTTCTGAAAACACACAAGAACAACAGCAACAACATAGTAACAGATTACACAATATTTCATCAAAATCACACATTTTGCATAGAAAATTTCAAGCTTTGCACAACGTATCTAGCATGCTTTCCAACCTAACTAAACATAATTAATCCAGTATTTTGAACATAAAAATAACAACAATCACAAGCAGCAGCAACAATGTAACGTTCCCGCTTCAAGCCTCCATTGGGTCCTTACACCCACGGAATGAATGGCTCTTATACACGAGTACGTCACTCTGGCTGCTTCATGGACTGACGACTGACCCTACAGACCAACACGAGTGTTTCCAGCATGCTTTGTCCTCACTCGCACGCTTCCTGGGAAAACTTCCCAGGAGGTCACCCATCCTTAAATTACCCCAAGCCAAGCACGCTTAACTGTAGAGTTCTTTCGAGATGGGCTACCGAAAAACAAGATGCACCTTGTTGATATAGGTAGTACCAATCAATCCATTTAAGCTCTCTTTAACTGTGTAGTCCCATACCTACACAGTCTCAGAATCATCCCACTTGACCTTCCCCAGGCGGTGTGGGATTGCACAGCTTACCCGGTGTTTCCCCTTACGGATCACGGGACTACTGACTGTCACAATCACCCCCCCTTGCGGGGTCCGACGTCCTCGTCGACCACACTTCCGGCTGGGTCAAGGCTCTGATACCATTTGTAACGTCCCCGCTTCAAGCCTCCATTGGGTCCTTACACCCACGGAATGAATGGCTCTTATACACGAGTACGTCACTCTGGCTGCTTCATGGACTGACGACTGACCCTACAGACCAACACGAGTGTTTCCAGCATGCTTTGTCCTCACTCGCACGCTTCCTGGGAAAACTTCCCAGGAGGTCACCCATCCTTAAATTACCCCAAGCCAAGCACGCTTAACTGTGGAGTTCTTTCGAGATGGGCTACCGAAAAACAAGATGCACCTTGTTGATATAGGTAGTACCAATCAATCCATTTAAGCTCTCTTTAACTGTGTAGTCCCATACCTACACAGTCTCAGAATCATCCCACTTGACCTTCCCCAGGCGGTGTGGGATTGCACAGCTTACCCGGTGTTTCCCCTTACGGATCACGGGACTACTGACTGTCACAAACAACATACAAATTAACATGCATTTACTCATATTTTTCATCAAAAACTCAAGAATTTAAGGAAGGAAGAAGATGAGCTAACCTAGCTTGCAAAGGATCTTAAGAATGGATGAAAGTTGCTTGGAAATCAAAGAGAAAATCAGTTCATGCACCCCAAATGCTTCAGCCGAAAATGAAGAGGAAAAGAGAGTGATCTTTGAAATTTTCTTTCTTTTCAACACTTAGTCAAATTTTGTAAAAATTGGAGAATAAAGCAAAGTCATTTATCTCATTTATTTCAGCCACAAAACAATTAAAATAAACATTTAATTTCCAAATAAAAGTCACTAAAAGACAAAAAGTCATTGGGGCAAAAAGACCATTTTGCCCCTCCACCATAAAATCACATAAATCATACTAAAGGGGTATTTTTGGGAAATTCGAAATTCCCGGCCATTCCCGACATTCCCAATGTCTAAAACCCGTCCCCAAATTACTAACATACTAAGTTGTGATTTCTACTGAGCCAAACGCCGAGTTCCAAAATACCGGACACCGGAAATGCAAAATATGCAAGCTACTGAATAACATAAATAACAGTATCATAAATTATTTAAATAGCTATAAATAATTTCATAATTAATCCCAATTAACTGATAATTTCCAAATTAGCTAAGCGGGCTTTACAAAAAGTGACTCGGATGTTATAGTTTAGCTATGGCAAAGAGATATTTGGTCATTCTATAACCTCAACCGGCGTAAAGAAGGGAATTACTATATTGTTTGCCACTACTTATTGTACTTGGAATGGTTATGAGGTACTTAATCAAAAAAAAAAAAAATTAGCTCTTTGTCAGTTTGGATCATTAGCCACTAGGTTAATTATTCATTGTTTATTTTTCTGATGTTGACCTAATTTGTCATAGTGGATAATTAAATACCTTTTTTTACTATGATTAATAACTTTTTAATTTATTCTTTACAGGGTGCCCCCGAAATTATTTAGGATTAGAGCAGATTCAACCAATGTATTATCGAAACTGGAAGGCTGATCACATTAATTGGTAAGTGTCTTTTCTTATGCACTCACACATATATGCTAAAATATATTTTATTGTATCTATAACATTTATGGTAATCTAAATATTGAGAGTTATTGGATTGTCTTTTAATATGAAGTTAATAATCATAGGTAATAATAACCGGTGATCAAGCCTTAACAACATATTCTATAAAAATTAAAATATACATTTGTGTTATGATTAGCTTCCTAAATAGCATTGGAAAAAAACCTATTAGTTCACTCTTGTTGTAAAGCATATCATTGTTCTTCATTATATTAGTTAACATGATATTTACAAATATTTTGTTTAATTGCAACATAATTTTTTGAGTTTACAACATTATTTTTGTGTTCAACATATGAATATATGTTGCTTTAATGATTTTCTTGTATGCAGGTTGTTAATATTCTTGAAAATGTTGCACTTAAGGGGATAAGCCACTATTGGAAAATGAGGATTAGGAATAAAAAATAGTTGGTTGTTACTTTCATGAGAGGAGATATCATTGGTTGCCATACTTGTAAAGTGACGAAATGTGTATGTAACATTTATCTTTGTATATTTGTTTTGAAAGATTTTTACTATTAATTATGTACTATTTGTATAGAGATCATTTTTGTTTGATATTTGTGGTTTAAATTTGGTTATTATATACACAAATAATATTGGCAGCATGTGAATTTTTATCTCTAAAAAAAATAAATATTTTTTTTTTTAAAAAAATGACCTATCGCAGAGGGCTTAGCCCGTCGAGATTGCTCACCTACCTCGGAGGGCTAGGCCCGTCGAGATAGCTCACCTATATCGAAGGGCTAGGCCCACCGACATTGCTCACTTATCTCGGTAGGCTAGGCCCCCCGAGATAGAACATACTCAATCTCGGCGCTCAAATTCACGGCAGGCAATGACCGCCGAGATAGAGCAATAACGAAGGGCCATGCCCGTCGAGATAGGCCAAATTTTTTGTAGTGTAGTTGTAATAGGGGTTTCTATGTAGAATTATGTAAAAATGCAAAAAAAATTATTTTGAAATGTAAAAATGAAAAAGCCCCTTCATTATATTTGGCCATTTTTTTAATTTTTTTTATCTCAGTCTAATTATAATGTAATAAATTATCACTGAATTACAACATATATTTGGTATTATGAATATTATTTTTTTATTTTATTACAAATTCTATTTTTTTTTTTTTAATGGTGACCTAAGTTAGCTGTCTCTTTTATCGCACATGAGGACAGTAATTTAGGGAAAGGCCACTAAAAACATTATGCTTTTTGTAAGTTTATTTCATTAAAACAAAAACAAGAAAAGGTAAATTTACTGCAAATAATAACATATAATATTAGTGTCAGTTTCCATCTTAAGAAATTATATCTTAAGTTCTAAACAAAGATTGTTCATCTTGTCTCATAAAAAGCCTTTTGTGTACTTTGCGTATCTCAACTAAAGTTGATAGGAGTGTTTTATTTTCTTTTTTCTTTTTCTTAACATGATTCATATGATGATGGTTTTGCCTTCATCTTATTCCAATCAAGTGTACTTTAACTACACCGTCTTTTATATACATTAAAAAAATGCTGATCTTGAAACTGTATTGTAAAGCATTAATTGGTAGCTTGACCATTTAGATGAATATGAATGTGAAAGTGACTATTTGTCTCGTTACTTTTTGAGTTATTGAAAATGCACATAAGTTTTGTGGTAATTTGTACGATATTATGAAGCCAAAAGAGAGATCACATGAGTAGCTAGACTTGCACTTGTATATACATGTCTCTTAGTACCTGATATTTTGAATATGGATCCCTCATGATCATCATAAATGCATTGTTTATAGACATCGAAGAGAAGACATATGTATACACAACACAAATTCATTGAAAAATAGCTGGATTTTTATTAAAAATAATTCTACATCACTAATGTGTTAAAAAATAATATAATATACTACTACAAAAAAATTACTTAAGAAGTCGGTTGAACTCCCATACAATGACTTACTATTTAGAACATGGGAAGTCTGTTGGTGCCTAATCAACATATTTTGTGCAACATGGGAGATTGGTTATAGAATCGACCTATGGTGTGCAACGAGTCCGTTGTACAAACAGACCTCTAGTGCTCAATAGGGTAGGTCGGTTGTTAACAAGCAGCCTATGAAGGTTTTGCATCGTAAGTCGATTTCCGCACAATTGGCAAGTGTTGTTAAATTTGTTTTTCTTTTTCATATATATTTTACCAAAAATCCCATGCTTCTTATACAACCAATTCAAAATAGGGCAGATATTGCAATAAGCTAGATAATAAAATTTACTCTAATTATATAAATCATAAGTTCTATATTCACCATTGTAATAAATTGTATCTACAATAATTCTAACTAGGATAATTAGTAATTTTTCCGTCTGAATTTCGACATATAGTAAATCGTGCCTCCTGAATTTTTTTGGCCGTTAAAAATTCCCGCGAACTATTGAGATTGTTAAATTTAAGGACTTTTATCTAATTTGATTCAATTTTACTGTTTCAGCGATTATTTATGTACTAAACCATGCGCCCCAGACTTTGATATCTACGAAATCATGCCCCTCAAACTTTGACATGTACTAAATCATGCCCCTTGAACTTTCATCGATGATAGAATTTTTTTACTAAAATTAGACAAAAGTTCTTAAATTTAACAATCTCAATAGTTCAGAAGAATTTTTAAAGACCTAAAAAGTTCAAAGTACACAATTTAGTACATGTTAAAATAAAATTACTAATTAGCCTTCTAACTATATCCATATACTTTATGCAACAAAAATGTGTAAATATTCTCTCTTATTAATTATAAAAAATATATATAGATATTTCATCAATTCAATCGTATTGTGCCCAATATTCAAGTATTTTACTGGGCTCATCCATTAAGTAACAGAACTTTCCACGGCACAAAAACCAAAATTATTATTGCACGAGTTGATTATATTAAATAACGTGATAAAGTTAGAAATTAATAATAAACATTACATTGACTTTTGCCAGAAGTTAACCATCGCAGTCAATTGTGAAAAAGTCTATCATCATCCTCAAAATATTGAATTTGCGTGGTACTTATTTTAATGGCTCACGAGGACACAATACTTCTCTACACTTAATTTGTGTGGTCTTCTTAAGCAATGGATTGAACTATTCGAATACCACATTCCTAAAATTTAATATCACTTAGATAACATAAGCGAATGCAATCCTCTTAATTACCTCTCTGCCTAATTTAGTCTTAGGAAGGTGTAACGTTTTTTTTTTCTCCAGGAATAGGAACATAGGCGTGAAAACTTCAAAAATGTATTACTTAGGTGCCGTTCGGTAGAACTTTTGTTTTCTAATTTTTTAATTACAAAATGAAAGTAAAATTTTTGTTTTTAAAAATTTTGTTTTTGAAAAACAAAAATGCGTTATACAACCACTTTTGTTTTTCAATTTTAAAAACAGAAAAAAAACGTGTTCTGTAAAGTTCATTTTCATTTTCATTTTTTGATTTTATTTAAGTCGGGTCTAGGTCCAGAGATGGATTCGCGTTCGGCTCAGAGGCCGGGTTCAGCCCCAGGGCCGTGGGAGGGGAATTGGGGTCCGATCTAGTCCGAGTTTAAAATATGTTTAAAAAAATATTCAAAGATTTTTTTTTTGTTTTTAAAATTTTTTTTCTTAATTAAAAAATTATAAGTGAAAACAGTTTTATAGAACATGTTTTTGAAAAATATTTTCACTTTTCTAATTATAAAAACAAAAAACTAATTAAAAAAGTGTTACCAAACGCCCCCTTAATTAGGCAACAATTAAAAAAATACAACTTTGAAGCTCTCCTAAATGATAGCTAGGAAAATTTGCCTCATTGACTTGAAATGGTATGTTGACAATGTGATTTGACACAGTGTTATGAATGAACAAGGAACAACTCTGATAGGGATTTTCTATCAACTTAGCAGTAGCAAATATAACAAAATATTGATTCGTATATTGATATAGATGAAGAAGATAACAGTGTCGCTAGGTGTTCGAGATCCAGTGCTCATTAACTAATTCATTCTCCGGCTCAACCATTTCCAATACACTCTTATCTATACTACTTTAATACCCTATTACAATAACCCATTTACCTTCATTATTTAATATCTTAAGGCCTAACAATAGCAGCAGTTCGAAATTTACTTTGTGCTCAAGGTGAAGAGCAACAAGCTTCCACGGCAGTCTTTGTTCGTCCTCCACCAAATAACCAAGTCAGTAGATGCACATTGTTCACACTGCGAAAGTGAAGAAACCATTTAACAAGCAAACCTCGCTCAAAAAACTAGTAGAGTAAAGTCGTAGTCCCGCCTTTGGTAGGATGAACAAGTGATCATTGAAATGTGGCAGCAAGGTTAGGCGTTTTCAAATTTGTATGTCGATGGTCCCCCAATCAAAAAGTAGTTGCTAGCTGCATTAATAGGCCCGGATAATGATAATGGTGAGCATGAAAAACACACAATAGTGTCTAAATAGAGCTGGCGCGCTCTAATTGCTCTTGCTGCGCTCCTCCTCTGTCAACAAACCAATTACGAAATGGCACTCCACTACGATAGTTAACTGCAGTATGTATCTCCAAATTTCGCATGTGGCATATATCTCGGTACGACTCTAGGAATTGGACCAGCCGAGCTATTAAAATTTGTAATTGAGCATTGTAAAGCTTGTCTTCTCCATTGAAACGCCTTATGGCCCTTCTCAGAACAAGTTCCTCAACTCTAAAAGTAGAAGCCTAGTGCAAAGGAAACACATTGGTTGCACAACCATAAAAGAGAAATGTCTGCCAGCTGTTATTAAATTTCCAGCTTTGTAAGTGATGCTTCTGCAATTTGTTGTACAAGAAGTTCCTCTTAAACCTTTCCAATAAACTAATGTAATCTGCCCAAGCAAAATGAGCTTGAGTAACTGACTGGATAAGAAGATGTGGCTAGCTGATATAGATTAATTCAAAACTAACTGTGATGAGTGCACCTTCTTTAGATGACAACTGTATTCCAATTTCAAAGTGCAAATTTAGTGGCAACAAGGACTTACCTCTTAACTCCACAGTCTATTCTTGTCCAAAGCTTGTTCTCTCACATTTTTGTTCTTTATTCTCAATTAATATTTATAGAAATTGGGTGTCATAGTCTATTCTCTTTCACTAACCCAAATTTGTGTGCTTCGATAATAAATAGAGTGAACATTTCGAGAGAATAGTGCGCAGGTAAATAAAACCCATAGTAAATGGATTCTACACTCACCCTTGCCAGTGTGATATCACGAATACCAGGCCAAGAATACATGCATATGAAATGTATCACCTTGTTGAATGTCGAAGCACGATCATCTAAGGTCCAACTCTTGTGAAGATGTTTGTTTGAAAACCCCTCCAAATAAACCAAGCAAGTCTAAAATATAGATGAAGGAAAGAAACAATTACTAAAGATACGTGATTGTAAAGTTGGATTAGTCTCTTAAACTACGATTACCACAAAGTTGACTCTTCTCCTTCTATTGAAAATCCAGCGAGTAGTGATCCTCCACACTTGATCGAATAAAAAGTTCAACCATGTTTCCTTTGTCCTAGCCAGCCTCCTTAGTTGCCCCGTCGCTAGCGGCCTTGAAGTAGGGTTTGTAAGTCGCAACCCTTCTTATTACCACGTGCGATTAGAAAATGATAAAGCCTTACGAGGATGCCATTTTTTTAATCCATGATACCTAAAACAAACATTAAGCTCATATTCTTACTTATTGGGCCCTCATGGGTTAGGTCACAGTGAGTGGGCCTTTGACTATGACAAGGAGTCTTTAGCCCAGAGCCTACAATTCCAATCCTAACTATACTGAAGCTTCGAACATCTCTAGCACACTCGTTCAGATCCGACGGCTCCCCTGGCACCTTCTCGGCAGTCGACGGCGCTGCATTTCCGACGAGGAGTGGTGAGTGTTCCCCACGTCAACCATGTTGAGGTTTCGTGTCGAAATCTATCCCTGCCAGCTAAGAATTTTTACCCAACTCAAAGCAGGTAAACTGAGAGGATATCAATCACATTTGGTGTCTAATGGAAAGAAGAATGTCTTCTCTGACGCCAATCGACACTGCTACTTGCATGAGCTTGATGCCAGCGGTCGAGAACGCTGCTCCTCCACCGTTAAGGGGCGTTGTGTCTCACCCAACCAAAGACCTCCAACCAACTTCAACCAGGTAGGACAGAGAAAATACCGGTGTTATTATCCTCCTGTTGAGTGTCGATTATCTTCTCTAGCTCTGGTGAGTTACGGTTCGACTTTGATGACGTATCTCGAAGAACAATGTCGTGGTGTTTGGCTGGAAGTGTTAGCGAGACACTTCTCAAATATGAAATTGTCGTTGCTTCACCTTTATCAGCTTCGTCGCGTAGTTTGTCCTCCTCTACAGTTTTCGTTGCCTTTGTTTCTTGTGGCAGCAACATCCTCGAACAACTTTTTGAGGGCATCAATTGTTCATCCTCAATCACCACTTGTTCGTCATTGGTTTCATGCCTCTCTAGCATTCTATATCAATTGAGTAAGTTGATGCATCATCAAGCCTACATGTTTCTCGATGGTCTTTTCAATCGTCGCCTGAAACAATGATTTCATCAACTCCAATTGATTAGAAGCTTGTTTCGATCGAATTTCCGTCATACCTTACCCCATAGATCGATTGCTTTGATACAATTTGATAGGGATTTTCTATCAATTTAGTATATCAGTAGCAAATATAACTAAAAGGTGAATCGTATATTGATATAGATGAAGAGGATAACAATGTTGCTGGGTATTTGAGAGTTCCAAGAGCTACTGCTCATTAACTAATTCATTTTTCTCCCTCTCAACCATTTCCTATACACTCTTATATATACTACTTCAATACCCTATTACAATAACTCATTTACTCTCATTATTTAATATCCTAAGGCCTAGCAAACTATCTAGCTAGCAAAGGATCCAACTTACTGAGTATATGCTCATGAGAATGACAAGTCATAGATAATGATTAGCAAGAGCAAAGAGAGCACTATGGACACAAATAAACAACGAGAGCTTATAAAGAATCCTTCACTAGGCCTCATGATGGTACACAGACCAAGTGACCAACACAAACTTTACCTCCCATTCAATAACTTTGATCTCTATCTCTGCCAGACGGTGTTGTAGTTCCTGCAAAAGTTTATTCTATTCTTCAACTTCTATCCTTGTTTATAAAGTATAAAATTTGGTCATATGAAAGAAAGCAAAAAATAAGTTTTGAATGTTAGTAAATGTTAAATACGCCATGGCATATTTCTCTACATATGTGTTAGTGTTACCTTTAATTTCTTATTGGCAGAAGTAGTAATAATAATAGTGTAGTAGAAAGGCCTCTTACCAGTTCATCTTATAACCATTTGGCTGATAAGATTTTCATAATCAATCAGATCTTAGCTTCTGATGACAGAATAAAAATAGATTTAGAAATGGAACTTTAAATAAAACAGTTTATTATATGTTAAATATGCAGTATATTTATATATGTATAGTACTAAAATTTTGTGAATTGAACGCAAGATTGGGACACTTAGCTAGGGATGCAGGAGTAAATCGAAAGTTCATCATCATTAATTTAGATTTTAAAATCCACAAAGTCAATTATTATTAATGTTAATCCCTCTGAGATGAACAAGTCTGATGGGGAATGAAAATTTGTCCAGCTACAAAGATTACCAGGCAATAAATGAACAAAACATGAGCATGTTAATAACAAACCTCCAACGGATATTACTTAAATCCTTCATATATTTTCCCCTTCATTAGATGCTTCATACAGTTGTTTTAGTTGGCAATTATAATCTCTCACCTGTTGTAGTCCCACCAATTTTCATTTAAGTTCATTAACAAAGAATTCTTTCTATTTTATAGGATCATCTTGGAAGCCTGCAACAAGACAACAAGTAAAAAACCTAAAGAACTTGAAAGATCAAGGAACATAATTGAGTAAATTAGTGATAAGCCCCTGGTTAGATTTGTTTACCATAGAAAAAGAGGGGCCTAAAGGCCACACTTATGTCTTTAGTTGAGTTTTATTCAAATTGATTTAAGGGTTGAATTGTCTTTTTGTATTGGTCACTTGGGTTTAATTAGAGCTGCTGATGTGGCAGGCTTATTATGTATATATATAAGAGATTAGAACTCATTATAGGCAGGGAATTAAGTATTAAGAGAAGTCTTTTGGAGAGAACAACCCTCTCGAAAGGTTGTGTACTTGGGAGAGACTAGCCTCTCGAAAGCTAGGTGTAATTTGATCATTATTCATAAATAAAAGACAATTCTTTGAGGGATTTCATTCAGGGAATTCGAATACTTGATAGCAGATTTCTAATCTAAGAAATTCTATCAATTTGGTGCGGTGAGCTGCGGACAATGCCGAAGAAACCAGCAGAGAAGAGTCAATAGGAGTCCATCCCTGAAGAGGAGGCTTTGAAGTCAACGATGCAATCGGTCCAAGAATCAATTCTGGAATCGGTCACGGAAACTGTCACAAATTCCGTCAAGAGGATTATTAATGACTCGGTGAGTGAAATGAGTCGCCAGCTTCATGAACAATTGCAGCAGCAGCTGCAGCTTATTTTGGAGGCTCAAGAACAGTCAAGAAAGGTCCAAGAACGACCAAGAAATGATCACGGACAATCAAGAAGCGTCCAAGAACATATTGGAGAAGTCTTCCGCCGATCCGACACTCGAGATGCGTCTGAGGAAAAGAGTCCTGGTGCTTCCCGCATCTTCAACAGTGGCAGAAATCCAATAACAGTGGATGCCCCAATGGAACGAAATTATTACAATCCCCATCATCGAAACGATCAGCGGCTCCGTAAACTCAAGATGCCAACCTTTGAAGGGGAAAATCCCGACGGGTGGATTATGCAAGCAGAGCGATTTTTTGCTTGCTGCCATTACAGCGAGGAAGAAAAGGTAGAGGCAGCGTTTATCTCTTTTTCGGGTGACGCACTCCTTTGGTATCAGTTTGAGAATAAAAAGCGAGCAATCTTGAGTTGGGAGGAGATGAAACGATTGGTGTTAAGGCACTTTCGAGATACACGGGCTGGTTCTTTATATGATCAATTTGTGGCGGTAAGGCAAGAGGGTACAGTGATCGAGTTCAAGAGGCAATTTATCCGACTTTTGGCTCCTCTAGAAAATGTCTCACCTGAAATACAACTTAGTACTTTCATTAATGGCCTTCGTCCCACTATCCGCGCGAAACTCCGTGTGCAACGACCAAGAAATATTGATGAGGCAATGGAAATTGCCCAAGACATTGAGGAAGAGTTGAACGCAACCACCCACTACAGACCAAAAGTTTCTGGTTTCAACCGCACCACGACACCACCACTTCATACTTCCTTTACCCCAGGGCATATGAAAGACACATACCAAAAACCAGCCGCCGAAATACGAAAATATACCGACAGTCAGATTCAATACAAGCGAGAGAAGGGCCTTTGCTTTCGTTGCGATGATAAATGGTCGCCGGGACATCGCTGCAAACAAAAAGAGATAAATGTGGTAATTATCGCTGATGAAATTGAAGGTATCAATTCAGAACAAGGTTCAGAAGAGGCTAACGAGGGTGTGGCTGATTTAGAAATGGCAGAACTCAAGGGTACAGTGGAAGTCTCTCTACAATCAGTAGCGGGTCTTTCTTCAAATAAGACTATGAAATTGAAGGGGCTGATTGAACAATGTGAAGTGGTCATCTTAATTGATCCCGGCGCCACACACAATTTCATCTCTCAAGTGTTGGTGGATAAACTCAAGCTTCCTATTGTTAAGACCAGTCAATATGGTGTTACAATGGGCAATGGAGATTCCATGCGCAATGAAGGGATATGCAAAAATGTCCACCTACACTTACAAGGGGTAGAAATTTTTGATGATTTCCTACCTTTAAAATTGGGGAGTGCTGATGTTATTTTGGGACTTCAATGGTTGGCAACTCTAGGGATGACACACACGGATTGGAAACTTCAAACGATGCAATTCCAAATTGGCAGCCAACAAGTTACTATCAAAGGAGACCCTTCTCTTGAGAGAAGCCTCGTCTCGCTTAAGACCATGTCTAAAACAATGTATGCAGAGGGGAATGGCCTTTTAATTGAATTTAATTTTGGGGGCCTAGAGGAGAACCAAACAGCCAGCGATACTCCGGAGTTCCTTCAACCGATTTTGCTCAAACATGAAGGGGTCTTTGCTCAACCTAGTGGCTTACCACCAGTTCGAAACCATGAACATGCCATCAATTTACAACCAGGTGCATCTCCAGTGAGTGTGCGACCCTACCGATACCCACATTTTCAGAAATCAGCAATTGAAAAATTCATGAAAGATATGATGGCCACTGGCATCATACAACCAAGTCACAGCCCTTTCTCAAGTCCGGTGCTATTGGTAAAAAAGAAAGATGGCTCATGGCGATTTTGCATCGACTACCGGGCACTCAACCGTGTCACCATTCCAGATAAGTACCCTATTCCAGTCATTGATGAATTACTTGATGAACTTCATGGTGCCTCAATTTTTTCTAAATTGGACTTGAAATCAGGTTATCATCAAATACGTGTCAAGGCTGAAGATGTTCACAAGACAGCATTCCGAACTCATGATGGGCATTACGAATTCT
Source organism: Cannabis sativa (assembly GCF_029168945.1). Lineage (NCBI taxonomy): Eukaryota > Viridiplantae > Streptophyta > Magnoliopsida > Rosales > Cannabaceae > Cannabis > Cannabis sativa. The sequence continues at coordinate 37,758,315 of NC_083605.1, read as the reverse complement.
TAGTCATGCCTTTCGGGATGACCAACGCACCAGCTACATTCCAATCATTAATGAATAGCATATTCAGACCCCATCTTCGCCACTCGGTTCTCGTCTTCTTTGATGATATATTGGTTTACAGCAAATCCGTGAAAGAACACCAAAAACACTTAGATGAGGTCTTACAAATCCTAGCCCAAAATCAGCTCTACGTCAACAAAAAAAAATGTGACTTTGGGAAAGCTGAAATATCCTATTTAGGACACATAATCTCCAACAAGGGAGTGGCAGCCGACCCTGATAAAGTGAAGGCCATGTTGGACTGGCCTACACCTAAAACTTTGAAAGCTTTGAGAGGATTCCTTGGCCTTACCGGGTACTACAGGAAGTTTGTGGAAGGCTACGCTCGGGTGGCTCAACCACTAACTGACCAATTAAAAAAGGACCAGTTTAATTGGAACCAATTGGCAGATGAGGCATTCCAGGAACTCAAGCTTAAGATGACTCAAGTTCCTGTCCTATCATTACCAGACTTCTCAAAACCGTTTGTGATCGAAACAGATGCCTCTGGTCATGGGTTAGGGGCGGTTCTTCTTCAAAACCAGCAACCTATTGCGTATTTCAGCCAAGTTTTAGGGGCCCAAGCTAGAAGAAAATCGATATATGAGAAGGAATTAATGGCTATTGTTTATGCTATTTCCAAATGGAGACCGTATCTAATGGGCAAAAAATTTTTAGTTAGAACCGACCAACAAAGTCTTAAATACTTGTTGGAGCAGCGGGTAATTGGAACGGAGTATCAAAAATGGGTCTCTAAACTAATGGGCTTAGATTTTGACATTGAGTATAAATGTGGAGCTAGTAACAGGGTCGCCGATGCTTTGTCACGCCAAACAAATGTCGCTGACTTGCAGGTTTTGGTGACAACCGAATGGCCACTTTGGCCAGAAATTCAACAAGAAATAGCCGCTGACCCTTTTTTGGTACAACTCCGTGCCGATCTTCAATCAGGCCAACACCAACACCATGGGTTTACCATCCTAGATGGCAGCCTCTATTACAAAAATCGTCTAGTCATTCCAAAAAAATCTAACAGTATTTTACAAATTTTGGATGCATTTCACAAGAGTCCGATTGGGGGTCATTCAGGTGAGCTGAAAACTTACAAGCGTATTGCAGCTGAATTGTATTGGGAAGGAATGCGCAGTGATATTCAAGACTTTGTTCGTAGGTGCTCAGTGTTCCAACAAAATAAACTCCTCACCACTTCACCTGCTGGATTACTACAACCGCTGGCACTTCCAGCACAAGTTTGGGACGAAGTCACAATGGATTTCATTGAGGGTCTTCCCAAATCTGAAGGAGGAGATACAATAATGGTAGTTGTGGACCGTTTGACCAAGCATGCTCATTTTCTCAAGCTTAAACATCCTTTTACTGCCGTAACAGTGGCTGACCTTTTTATGCGTGAAGTTGTGCGGCTACATGGTCTGCCCATTTCCATCATTACTGACCGAGATAGGATTTTTGTGAGTCATTTTTGGACCCACCTATTTAAGCTGCAAGGAACATTCCTCAAACGAAGCACGGCGTATCATCCCCAAACTGATGGTCAAACAGAAGTGCTTAATCGATGCTTGGAAACATACCTCCGCTGCTTCACATATGAACACCCGAGATAATGGTCAAAGTGGTTTTCTTGGGCTGAGTATTCATATAACACATCTTACCACACGTCTCTCAAATCCACACCCTTTCGGGCATTATATGGTCGAGATCCACCACCCATATTACCTTATAAAAAAGGTATTGCAGTGGTTTCGTCGGTGGATGAGCTGCTGGCTGCAAGAGATGAGATCTTAGATGATTTGAGGATGCATCTCTTACGTGCACAACAGAGAATGAAAGCTCAAGCGGACCGAAAACGCCGTCCAGAAGAGTTTAAAGTGGGAGACAAGGTGTTTTTAAAAATTAGACCTTACAGACAACGCACCTTAGCCAAACGATCCAATGAAAAGCTCTCTGCTCGATACTATGGCCCTTATTCCGTTCTACAAAGGGTTGGGGTCGTGGCTTATAAGCTCCAGCTACCGGATTCGGCAACAATACACCCGGTTTTCCATGTCTCCCAGCTCCGTCGAGCCATTGGTGATGTCCACTCTTCTCCCACGATTCCACCGCAACTTACATCAGACCTAGAATTGCACGTTGAGCCCGAGACAGTGCTTCAACATCGTTTTACAACCACAGGCACCCTTGCTGATTCTGAAGTGTTAATCAAGTGGAAATCTTTACCAGAATTTGGAGCTACATGGGAAAATTTCTCAGCTATGGATACTCGCTTCCCAAATTTTCACCTTGAGGACAAGGTGAAGGTTTTAGGGGAGGGTATTGATAAGCCCCTGGTTAGATTTGTTTACCATAGAAAAAGAGGGGCCTAAAGGCCACACTTATGTCTTTAGTTGAGTTTTATTCAAATTGATTTAAGGGTTGAATTGTCTTTTTGTATTGGTCACTTGGGTTTAATTAGAGCTGCTGATGTGGCAGGCTTATTATGTATATATATAAGAGATTAGAACTCATTATAGGCAGGGAATTAAGTATTAAGAGAAGTCTTTTGGAGAGAACAACCCTCTCGAAAGGTTGTGTACTTGGGAGAGACTAGCCTCTCGAAAGCTAGGTGTAATTTGATCATTATTCATAAATAAAAGACAATTCTTTGAGGGATTTCATTCAGGGAATTCGAATACTTGATAGCAGATTTCTAATCTAAGAAATTCTATCAATTAGACAAGGTTAATGTAAATTAGGATTAATATGCTGATATGGTGGTTTAGATTCTCATTATAAACTAGCACTCGACTTGTCACATCCAAATTAAATTGAGTACTTTGCTAGATTGAGACACTTAGCGGTAATAGAAATTGGACTAAAACAGAAACCAAAACATTATTCTTTAGCCAATCAATCTAACTCAGATCAACTAAAAAGTAAATCAAGCCAATTTGACTCTTAAGTATTCACACAACTAAAAGAAAGACAACACTCCAATTATTTCTTAGTAAGGGGAATTTTCAAGTATTTCACAACTAATTTCTACTCATTACAAAGTGTAATAAACGTACACCTGAGAAATAGAGAAACTAAATGAAGAATAACTTTTTATATTAAAAACGTCTAATTGAACTGAATTGCATCGAAGAACTCACACATATAATACTGTTCTCCTGAATTTGATTTTGGTCATCCATGTCTGCATTGAAGCAAATATAGTAAGTATACTCTTACAACTAAGAGAGAAAATTGTACCATCGGGCACTGACCTCAATGGAGGGAACATTGAAGGGACAAAACATCAAGAGGAACTTACAAATAGCAAGCAAAGGCAAGAATGATCAAAGGCCACCAAAACACCATTGTTGTGATACAGGGTTCAAAAGAAAACCCTTGCTTAGAAGCTCCAATGTGAAGCGGTGGAGATGGAGAAGGGAAGGAGAGAGCTACGTGGTGACTGTGTTTCGAGCCGCCAATGGGACTTGAGACGCCAACGATACATGAATATCAGTTGTGCGCCTTACTCTCGTAGACGGAGGGCTGCGACTGAGCTTCGAAAGAATAAGAAAATCTTTGCCTTTTGACTTTTTTTTTTCTTTCAAAAAAGTTTCATTTGGTGCGTATTTTCACCTACCGCCCATGTTACAACTTGCACTTCAAAAAATAAAAATAAGCTTCATGTGTTGCTTTAAGCGCTTAAAAGTAATAGATTATTTAATTACGAAAAATTTATTAATTAATTATACTTCAAAAAATATATATAACATTAAAAACAATAAATAAAATACAACTTTGGACATTCCAAGCCTTAGGAGATGCTATCCCGCTCAAGGTGTTGAGGAGATTCTGTCCATCCCCCTTCCTCTCCACCCCTCCAATGATGAGCTGATTCGGGAGCCTTCAAAATCGAGAGTTTACTCTGTCAAAACAGGTTACCACCTCAGTCTTTCTTCTACGCTCCACTTCGATATTCCCTCTTCTTCCTCGCTGTCGCCTTGGTGGAAAAACTTATGGCATCTTAAAATCCCTCCCAAGGTGAAACACTTTGCTTTTCGTGCTACTAATTCTACCCTTCCCACACGTAGGAATCTAGCTTTTTGGAAAATTATTCAGTCTTCGGCTTGTGATAGATGTGGAATCCAGGAAGAATCTGTGTCACATGCCTTGTTCTACTGTGAGAGCATTCGAAGAGTCTGGAAAGGTACGATTTTTATCCTTATATTTTTGCTACCTCTACTGTAATTACTTTCCATGATATTGCACACAGGATATATGTCTCTTTAACCAACGAAGATATAAAATACTTTCTTTGTATTGCTTGGCTTATTTGGTTTATCAGGAACAGAGCTCCTAGAGGACAGACACAAGATCAGACCCACGCCATAGTGAACTTGGCAAAAAGCTTTCTGGAAGACTACAAATTATCAGCGTTGGCTCCAACGCCGCATGCCCACTCCAACAAGTCTTCCGCAATCATAACCTGGTCTCCCCCAGAACCTGCTCGCCTCAAGCTAAATGTGGATGTTGCAGTTTCCAAGGGAAGAGCGAAATTTGGCTTCTGTGGTGTCATTCGAAACAGTAAAGGTCTCGTTGTTGCGGCAGTTGCTTCCCCCTACACAGGAGGCAGAAAATGTAGCCATTCTTGAAGCTAAATCCCTCCTTGTCGCTCTGCGGTGGTGTATAGAAGAGCATTTCCCTGTCCACGCAATAGAAACAGATTGGAAAGCTATTATTGATGTGTTGGATCACCCCAAAGAGGATGTAACGCCCTAATGCTATGGCACGCTACAGTGCTTTTTCAATTATTGTGCAATCTTTGCTAATCAAAGAAATTTCTCGAAAAACGTGTCAAATCAAAATTTTTGTATTAAATACTAAACTTTGTAATATAATAAAATATTTACAAATGCCGGGATCCCGTTTTCAAACTTTGTAAAATTTACTTTTCAAACTATACATTCCAAAATACACAAATTTATAGGTCGCACAGGGACTTTCAAAATACAACTCCCAAATGTCCCTAGACCGAACACTGCAGGTCGCGCTGCTTGACATGTACAATCTCCCCTGAGCTCAGGTTCACTCCTGTTCAGCCTTCGCCTTTCCTTTACCTACACAAGGAAGCAGAAATTGTGAGTCAACATACTCAGTAAGAAATGCATATAACATATCATATAATTTCCGACCTGTAAATAGGCGCCCATACACCTATTTACAGAGCTTAACAGATGAGTATGAACGTTCTAACTAGGATACGACCATGTACCATGTACCTCATGCACCCAGTATACCTTCGTACTAGTGTAGGTAGGGTCTGACCGCACCTTGAGTACTATCAAGTGTTGTACCACAAACACCTTATACCTTCCCGTACAAGTGCTGGTAACACCATGATGTACTTCCAAAAATCATACACATTACCAATGCACTCCGTACCACAACCGTACAAGTGTTGGTAGTGTATGAATCACAACAAATAAGCATGTATACATATTAACACATACATACATTCAGATAATCACATCATACATTATACACAGTTCTTACATGTTTTCCGAATTCAAGTGTGCTGGCCGACCTGAATGGAAATCTCGTGCTAGATGGATGCCCTAATCACATATTGAAATCGGGTAAGTCACATGATTAAAACCCTAATCCCGGGAATCCCAAAACCAAAACCCTAGGTTCTGCTATGCTCTTAAAGGGTTATTCTAACTCTGGAAATGGGGAAACACCCAACTGAGGCATCGAAATGGCAAAAATTGAGAAAATGAAAGGCTCGGGGAACCTTGCCAAAACCAGCTAGCCGGTTTTTGTGGCCCTGCAAACCGGCTAGCCGGTTTGCACCAGTTTCCCCAAAGCATTTCATTCAATGCTCAATCTTCCACCAAATGCCATGAAACCTTCCACAGTACCTAATTAGGGCATAAACAACATATTCCAGCCAGCAATTCACAGAACAAACCATTCAAAATCAATTTGCCATTAAAGCTCAAAGCTTTGAACTCTAAACCTAGAATTGTACAAAACTTAAATCAATCATTAAAACCAGCAGCTAGGACTCAAAATCAACTCAACAAGATCCTAAAATTCGAACCCTAGGCAATTCAAACCTTAACAGCCCCTAATTTACAATTTCACATATTCAAACCAAAGAAAAAGCTTAAAATCACATCTTCAAAAGTTCTAGGGCTTTACCTTAGATGAAACCTCCTTGAATTCTAGCTAAATCCCAGAAAAACAAGATGAACAAGCTGATCCTTGCCCTGATTTGCTTCAGCCGAAGGAAAGAGAGAGAGAGAGAGTTCAAGAATAATACAATTTTCCAATTTTTTCTTCTTTTCTTAATTTTCTACAAATGAAAAGAGTTTTTTCCAATAACTCTTGCTGAAAATAATTCTAGGCTAGGTGTCAAACACCTAGGCAGCCACATATTCCCCATTTGTCCAAATGACAAAAATGCCCTTTAAGGTATAACTTAGGTATTTCTAAAGCTAGGGGTAAAATGGTCAAATTCCATAACCCCGCTCAACCCCGATAATTTATTTCCTCTAAAATATTTCCCACTATGAAATAAGGTTCTAAACTTACCCATGTGATCAATCTAGCCATCCATCGCATTTTCTGTTGTCACCGAGCAAAAATTACAAAAATAACATATTACCCATATAAGCTAAATAATACCCCTAGAGTTTAATAAAATTTCCAGAATTGAGAAATTATAACTCTAATATTTATTTCTAAATATTGGGGTCCACAATTAAATAAATTCACAAATAATAATAAAATAATAAAAATTAGTACTAATTGCCCTTACTAATCCAAATTACTAGAGCGGTCATTACAGAGGATATCTCATGCTTTGGTGACCTTATAAGTCAAATCAAAGAAGCTTTGTCTCACCTCCCTGTGATCCGTGTCTCCCACATTAATCGATCTGCTAATACATTTGCAGATAAGCTTGAAAATGGGCTTCGGGGCTAGACGAAGTAGCAATTTGGATTGGCGATGACCCCTGCAATCTTAGTGATTTTCTTTCCCTTTAATGGGCTCCCTTTCCCTTAAAAAAAAACAAATTTATAGTCAAATTCCATATTTTTTTAGAGCATATCCAACATATACATTAAATTTGACTTGTGATTGAGAATAATAATGTTACAAAATGAAAATAATATAAAGTACAAAAAAACATTAGATTTTATTGAGGTTCGACCCTTTATAGTTGGTAATAGCCTACTCTTTTTTTTTTTTGTAGTATTAACTTGTGAGAAGGTGAAAAAGAATGACTTATTCTCTCTCAGAAGCTCTTACAATGATCTCTGAACAATTTATTCTTAGATCGAGGTTTCTCTCTTGAGTGTTCTCTCTCTCTCTCACTGAATCTTTTCGTGTCCCTGAATAGTGAGATGAGTCCACTATTTATAGGGACTAATTACATGAAATTAATGGGAAACTAGTTTATTTTCATAATTACAATGAAGAAAATAGAAAACTTAGGCTAATTGCTTTATTCTTTGAAGACATGAACCAATCCCATGAATGTAGCGATTGTACCATGACTTGGAAGCTTGAAGATATACGAGATATATCTCAGAAATTGCTAACTTGCGTCCCCTAGCCGGTGCATGCGAGCTACCTGCTTGATGGATGTTGGTCGGATGTTTATGCACTCGGATGTCACAACTTGTATCTGTGAGTTTGAGAATTAATATTTCTTATACAACTTACTAGGAGTAGAATCATCTGCCTAAGTACCTGGGAATCGTGCCCTTAATAGCCCAATAAACTTATGGAAAATATCTACTTTCAAGGGGAAATGTAGTCTTTCGTATTTAATCAAGTTAATATATAAATATCTAAGGATTTCATTGTATATTAGGGTTTTACACTTCCTATATAAAGGCCTTAACTCTAACCTAGAAAACCTAAGTCGCTAAGTCTAATTCTAGCCTCTAAGTCACTCTAAGTCTAAAACCCTAGCCTCTCTTCCTCTCTCTCTTTTACACGCCTAAAAGGCTTCTTTCTTCCCGTCTCTCTCATGCCTCTAAGGCAAGACATCTCTCTCATTATTAATCTGCATACTTGATCCATGCTTTGTAACCTTATAGAAAGCTATATCAGATCCCACCAATAGCAATATGAATAGTATAATCTTTAGGTACCAATACAACCAAAAGGGGAGTAGGTCATTAACCGTTAACTAAGGGGGCAGAACCTCTATAAAAATCCTTGTCTTATTTACTTTAATGTAACACGTGACCAACATCAGATTCATTCGACGCCGCTGTCAGTTGATCACTTTCTGAGGTCAACACTGCTAAAATCTCTATTAAAGCTTTCGAGAGTAATCAAGAACTTCTTGCTTCTTTTCTCACAAGTTAATATAAGTAAAATGGGAGTAAGCTATTACCACTATCACGGGGCCGAACCTCAACAATAAATTTGTGTTCTTATTGCTTAATTATTATTTATTATCTCTAATAATTTAAATGGGCTGAGGATAATTGGCTAAAAGTGAGGTCAAAAATTATATTATTAGTGTTCTTTGATTTGTTTGTTACAAGATGACCCCTCAGACTAGCTCATACTTAAATTTTGGAAACTTAGTATTTCAATTGACTAGGAACGTTAATCATAAATATAGAAATCTAAAGATTCTATACTTTTTTAAACGTTGAAATGATGGTTTCCTTTGTTCACTTAAAAGGACTAAATAGTGGAGTAATCATTTCAGTTTTTATATTACTTTGCTTAAATATCATTTACATGTAGTTAAGTATTTAAAGGATAAAATATATTGAAAGGTAAAACGATAAATTTTACCCTACTCAATGTAGATAATCTATATGGGATCAATGATTGATTTTATTGTAATAATAGATAATTCATAGCATATATATTGGAGATAGAGAGCATTCTATGTAATCAAGAGTAGAATTCCGAGTCTATAGTGTAGTCATGAGGAATTAATATGCTAAAAAATTTAAGGCAATAAAGTTCGACTCGTTTTTATGCTTTTGTTTATATAGATTCACTCATTGTTAATTACTAAATGAGGAGTAATAATATATGATTTCTCTCTATTCTTTTTAGGGTTTCTTTCTAGAAGTTCTTAGTTGCTACTTGATTTTTTTACCTGATGAGCGCTCCCTGACTTTTTGGCATTCCTTTGGTCAGTTCTTATTGATTTTCACAATATTTTTGATTTCATTGGGATTGTTTCTATCTTTCTATCTGAGTTATCTTTTTCTCTCTTTCTTCTTTCATAAAAGGTGTGTCTCAATGATTTGAGTTCCTCAATTGATCTGGATTGAATCTTCACTAGTATTAATCATCTTAGTGTGTTATTTTTATTTGCTATGTTTTGTTTCTATGTTTAATTTTATTTTTAATAATAGTGTTGCTACACGACCTTGCTATTGTTATGGTAATAGGACTTTATCCATTTATGGCAGGTAATTTTAGTCTTATTTATTTTCTTAGAACATTTGGTGTATCTCAATTAGTTCGTAGTCTGTCTCTCTTAGTACCATGACCATGCTTATTTATGTTCAGATTTAGGAAATTCTCCAGTATTTAATGGCCCAAATGATTTATGATTCATTTATTTGTTACAATTGTTATCACTATGGTTGGTCGTTTAATTATTTTCTTTTATCCTAGATTGAATAATAGGGTCGTCATTACTCAATTTTTTATTGGAAGATACTTAGATGATAGTTAAGTATAGTTGTGATTTGTCACATGTTCATTTGAATTGGATATCTAGTATTCTTAGAGCTTCTTTCATGCTTCAACACCCACAGCTTATTGTTATTTTAGTTGAATGTGCTATTATAGTTTTCATTCTTATTTTTGTAAACGGTCTATCATGTTGATCCTTCCTTTTAAGTGATATATTATTATGTAGTATTAGATTATTATCCAATTTACCCATTAATAAAAATTTCCATTTACTCTTTAACAAAAAATGGAGACTAATCATAATTGAAATATATATTAGTATTGATGATTTCAAACGACTTCACCTGACTGAAATTTATCAATTTTCATTTCAAGTTGTAAAATATATGTAATATAATAATAATAACAATAATAATAATAATAATAATAATAATAATACTGATTGGCTAATTTTTGCCATCGAAATGAAATTGAAATTTTCATTTAGAAAAAGAAAAAAAGAAAGAACTTGTAGGTGGTTTATTGTTGTCGTACAAATTATGAGTACTGGACGATCCAACGCTCATCAAGTATCCTTGCAGGTAGGACGATGACTTACTTAAATGTGACCTTTTGCTGAATTGCAAGTGTGTGTGTGGATTGTATGCTCTTCTTACATTTGTTACATCAATTAAAGGGACTCTCACTTATGTCCTCCCTTATATTCACTAAAAAAAAACATCAGTAATAATTTTGGGGAGAATGCTTTGACTCAAAGCAAAAAGTATTATGAAAATGATTATTTAGGGACTAATCCTCCTTCACTCATAGAAGCAATGTCTTTGCTTAACCAAGAGTTTACTAACTAATTGAAATAGTTATTCCTATACGTACCACTTCAACATGACCCACCACACTACTGCTGAAAACACAACATTTCTCATAAGGAATCATATATATCTTACCTAATATATAAAATGCTTATCTAACGTTTTTTGTTGTGTACTTAACAGTTTATTCTGTATTTAACAGAATATTCCCCAAAAATGTTAACTTTAACACACCATTTCATTCACGAGTGAAGCAATTCCAAAGATTATACAGACCAAGACAATCATTCGGAAAAAGGTACCGATTCGCACAAGCACCCATTCATTCACAATAACTTTCAGATCAACTTGGTTTAATTTTTTATATATATATGTATATAAGAAAATCGAAAGGGGAGATCGAAAGGAATTTTTTGTTATATATATTTTTTGTTATATATAGATATACATATTATGTATTAGGAAAGTTATACATAAAGAGAAAACTAGAGATTTAAGAGGAAGAAGATGAGTCGTTGTGAAAAAGATGAATAATCGAAAAAAATGTGGTCAGATATATGATCGATCATCATTGGTCAAATTGTCTTCTAAGCACTTTAATTTGAGTTCTTTGGTTTCGGTTATGGTGAGTTTGAGCCTGAATTTCCTGGGCTGGTTTTTTCGAGTTTGAGTGCTTTAGACAGAAACTTTTTCTTGGTTTTGAACTAAGAAATGCACAAATTTTTCTGGGTATTATTTTTCTAGGTGTTTTTCGGTTAGAACAGGAAAGGTAAATAAGGAAAACACTGTATAACAGAAGAAGATAAGTAAAAAATCATAAAACCATAGAAACCCTATAATCGTGAGTTTCTTTGCCTTTCCTCAACATTCCATTTGCTCCAATCCTCAAATACAGCACGACATATGACACTCCCCAACCAGTGTGTTCTTTACTTGAAAAATAATACTCAAAAAAGAGATGTTAATGATTTTGTACATTCAGTTCACACACTAGGGATCAATGAACAATACTTTTGTTAAAAGAAGAAAAAAAGACTAGATAAGAATAAAGAAACCCTAACTCTAGAAACACTAGCAGTCATTTAAGTTTAGAAGAGAGAAGAAAGAAGTTTTGAAGTTTGAATATTGGGAGAGGAGAATAGGTGCAACTGAGACTTGTTTCTTACCTTGCATATAATTATCTTTTATCTTAGGGTTTCGTTTTATATTTGGGCCATGAATGTTAATGAATAAGTTAATGGGCCTCATTCTTGGAAGAAAGGTTTGACAATTAGGCCTTTTGAAGGGATTGATTGCCCATTGGGCTTTTGTATCAGCCAAATTTAAGGAGGTAGTTAGTGTGTTATAAGGTTTGAACTCAAAATCTTAGGAATAAAGGTTGAAGGTTTTGATGGAATTGGTTGTCGAGCTCTTTCTTACGTAAAGAGTTTAGTTTCATACAAACAAGGAATGAGAAATGAAGTAGGAGAAGACGCCTTTAATTAGAGTTTGTTTATTTTTCTTAATTTGATTATTACTATACAAAATTTTATATGATTTAATTTAATCATTTTAAATTATACTATTATTAAATTTCCATATTTGTAACTATATACTTTTAAATTTATTAATCTTTAATTTAAAATGATAGAATTAAACAATACGAATGCCACAATCAACAATATCAATCCAATAATTGGACATAAAAAAAATGATAAGTAGTTATGAATCAATAGTACAGACATAAAGCTTAACTCTTATTGATACAAAAATAAATTATTTATTTTAATACTCAATTAAACGTAAAATATTTTTTATTTTATTTCCTAAATTTAATTATAATTATATATTTACTTTACTATAGGAAAATAAAATAAAAATTACAATTTTTGAATCTGATATCGACACTTGGAAAGATACTTTAAATATAACCATTTTGAAAATAAAGTAATACACGTGTTACTAAAACACATGACCATTTTGAATATAAAGATTATCTATATTCAAAAATAGAAGAATTACCAAAAAATTAAGACAAAAATGAGCAAGCTGAGTACAAAATAGTAAATTTTAATGACTTATACACCTACATGTCTTCTAAAGAAGAAATTGGTAACTTAGTTCTAATTCTCTAATAATATTTTCCTTCTATGCAAATTTATTATCAAATCTTAAATATTTAAGCATTAAATATGTAAATATATTAGCAGTCGCAATACAACTGAAGCAACCAAAAAATGTAACAACAACATATGGAATCAAAAGAATCCAAGAAATATATCTAATTGATATGAGGTAAGAAACAAACTTACTAAACTAAATTTCTACTTTTCTTAAAATTTTAATTTCCTAAATTAAATTAAATTATATAAATATATCAAATATTTCTAATTTTTAGTTTCAAGGCAATATATTTAACTATGTGGGGTTGTTTTCTTAATGATGAAGTACAAAAAGTATCTAATATGATCGATAAAAAACTAATCATACTTGCAACAAATATATTGTAAAATCATTTAAATATCATTATTACAATCCACTATATTTTAAAAAATATATAAAATATATATTTATACATGTATACCATTAGTTTTTAAAGATAATAATTTCTTCATTTAATTTATTAAAAATCAAAAAGAAGATATGACGTGCCTTGCACGTAGTTACCGCCTAGTATATATATATATAGAAGAGGTTTCAATGGTTACATTTTTATTGTAACCATCATGGTTACATTTTTTTAAACCATTGGATTACTATTAAATGGTTGTGATTAATTTGGAAATTAAATAAAAATAAATAATAAATAACTTGTAAACTGAAAGTAACCTAATCATTTATTTCCTTATAAAACTTTAATTAAAATTAATTATATTTTAAAATTAAATTAATTATAATTATTAATTAATTTTTTGCAATTTATTACTATATAAGGATCTTTTAGCAATTTATTTTTTTATACTTAAATTATTTAAAATTTTATAGCAAAACTTTTTATAATTTAAAATTATACACATATAATTTCATAATTTAAATTTTATTATACTTGTAATCCTAATTTTAAATTATTACACTTAATTATTTAATTTTTTTATTTAAATTTTTAAAAAGTAAAAAATGAAATAAGTTGAAGGATTTTTTAGAAAAAAAAAATAGTTGCACTTGTTATCGATTGATTAGCTTGAAGCATCATACTTAGTTCATATAATTGTAACAAAATAATTAAATATCATTTAAAAATAATTAATTATTTGAAAATTTATTATAAGAAGAGAATTTTAATTTGTGTCAAAAGAAGTTTAATTTTTGTAAAAAAAATAAATTTTATTGTAAATGTTATAATTATGGCTTAATTATTAAAATAATTCAAGTAAGGATTTAAATATAAATATTAATTGCTAAAAGAGATCTTGTTGAATATTTAATTAATTATTTTAAGAAAATAGTTAATTATAATTAATTAATTTTAAAAAAGGAATGTCTACTATTTAATTAATTATTTTAAGAAAATAGTTAATTATAATTAATTATTTTAAGAAAATAGTTAATTATAATTAATTAATTCTAAAAAAGGAAAGTCTACCTATTAGTAACCTGCTATTACAGGTCAAAGAAAAATGTAACCATATGGTTACAATAAAAATGTAACCATTGAATAGTCACCCATATATATATGTATAAGGAATCATGGGGTATTATCATTGATGGTTATTAATATAAATTAATTATAAATATTAATTTAATAAATATTATAACATTAAATTTTGATTCAAAGGATATTAATAAAAGAAAATTTTAAATTTTTATACTTAATTTAGTGTTGGGTTTTATGCCCTAAATAAAACTCTTTACAATCTGATTAGTTATCAATATAAGAAATTTGAAGTGATTGATGTTTGCATGAATTTTACATGCTAATGGTTTAATATGTTTAATATGTTTATTACATTCATACACACAAAATCAGTTAAATCCAGATCATATGTTTATTCACAATTACAGTATCGTCAACACAGTGGAATGTGATTGTGATCATATGAATCAAAAGTTTTTGGTCCCTGTTTCATCAGTGTTATTGAATTTACACTAATGTGATAATCAGCGATGATGTATACTTACACTTGGAGTAAGTGTTATGTTCTTTCCAGGACATTAGTAAAGTATACTAGTTTCGAATGTATGGAGTATACATTGGACTGGACCGATATTGCAACTAAGTTAAGATATTACAAACTTACCGTTATACATATCTTTCCAAGTCAATATCAGTAGTTGATCTTAAGATTAAAAGAATCTAAATCCTGATATGCTTAGGCTCAACTCAGGAGTGCTATTCATGTTCTTTGATTTATTAGTTAAGCCTACTTTTGGGTCAGGGTGATACGTATATTTTGGGAACATGATAGTATGATTGAGTGGGAGTGCTGAACATAAATATGGAATCTATAGCTTCTACTGGTGTATAGAAGTCAAGTGATGATTCCCTTCGAGCTTAGCAAATAGAAGTAAATGGATGAGCTCTTGTTTAACTGACTAATTATTAGATCACTAAACACCATTTACAGGTAGCTAAGTGTTTTAAGGGGAAAAATACATTGAGGGGTGAGAACGGTAAAGAAATCCCATCTCGATGTAGATCATCTATATAGAGGATCTTTAAATCACAATAAGATTATAACAATGGTTAAATGAGATAGTATATTGATATCGTGGAACATACAATATGCTCTATATAAGTCTGAGAGTGCAATTCTAAGTTCTAAGAGTGGATTCAACGAAGAATTAATAAGTAGGAATTTACTTGGTAAATTTGGTTCACTTATTGGAAGCTCAGCATATAGATCCATGGTCCCCATTCTAGTTGAGAACATTCTGCTTGTAAGACTCATTAATTGATTCGTGATTGATCAATTATAATTCTAAAGTTAGACTATGTCTAATTTTATGAATTTTCACTAAGCAGGGGTGAAATTGTAAAGAAAAGAGTTTTCTAGGTTTATTTATTTATTAATGGATTTTTTTATGTCTAATTAATAATTAAATTAAATGACAATATTATTTAATAATCTATTTTAGTTATTAAATAGTTAGTTTTGGCATTTAAAAGGTTAGAATTGGAAAATTGGCGTTTTTGAGAAAATAGAGATAAAATTTGATAAAATTGCAAAATTAAGTGAGGCCCATTACTACACCATGGCTGGCCACTTAATGTGCTTTTTCAAATTAATATTTTCATTATTTTAATGTCAAATAAATCCTAACCTAAACCTAGTAGTTGCCTATAAATAGAAAGTGATGGCTGAGTCAAAACACAAGTTTTCACAAGCCTTTCTGACAGAAATTTCTCTCTTCAAAAAAACTGAGCCTTCCCCACTTTCTACACCTTGGCCGAAACCCTCTCTCTTTTCTCCTTCATCTTTTTCGTGACCCTAGTGAAAGAGTAAGTGCCCACACACAGCAAGCAGTAACTCAATCATAGATTGGAAGACTGTGAAGGATCAAAACTTGACGAAGAAGGACATTCGGGCTCAGATCTTGATTATACTCTGCTACAGAAAGGAATCAAGGGTTAGAGATCTGAGTGGAAGGAGACATTAATTCCGCTGCATCAATGTAAGGTTTTCTTAACTTTATATGTGTTTATTTTATCGTTTTAGAAAGTTCTTATTTAGGATGTTTAAACAACATACTTGTGAGTAGATCTAAGATCCTGGTAAAATAATTTCCAACAACTGGCCTCAGAGCCATGGTAATTGATTTACTTACATGAAATTTGGACTTTAAAACGATTGTTTGTATGTTCTTTGGATGGTTATTTGATGATTGATTGATGTTTGTTAAATTTTCGTGAAAAATAATTGCGATTTTATCTCTGGAATTATTTTTATTGGATAGTATGGAACAAATTCAGCAAGTTAGCCTTTTACAGAACTTAATTTGGATTTTATTTGAATTAGTTATGATTTTTTGAAGATTTGAAAAAATCGGGGGTGTGCTGATATTTTCCTACGATCGCAAATCTGTCCGTACAGTTCACAATTTTTTCGTTTTTCTTCGATTTTTCATGCTTTTTCATGGAATTAACTTCCGATTTTTTGTATAGTTTTGTATATATACTATTACTATTCCTAATTCAATTCTAATTATAATTTTGAATTAATTTAATATTTTTTTTAATTTAATTCAAGATATTAGGGTAATTTGAATTTGAATAGAAATAGTATCTATCTTCTTGCTTAAATATCTATCTTATTTTTAAATTTTATTATATCTTATTTTTTTTAAATTTAAGGTCAGATTTTATAAGATATTTATAAAATCTTTTAAGATATTTTTAATTATATCTTATCTTTTAAGATTTTTTTTAAAAATTAAATCCTTTTAGATATTTTGACCTTATTTAAATTTAAAATAAGATATTTATAATCATGTAATTTTAAATAGATGTAAGATATTTTGCTAACTTTTAAATTTTGTTATTTTATTTATTTAAATTAAATTTAAAATCTGAAAAGATATTTCATTTATCTTTTCTAATTTTTATTTAATTTTTATTCTTAAAATAACATTTAATTTTTAAAAGTAGTTAGCAAATTTTTTGAAATGATATTTAGGTTGGTTGAAACCTAATTTTTCAAAAAGTAGGTTTAATTTTAAATTTCAAAATTTAAATTATTTTATTTCCGAAATTAAAATATTTTTTTTCGAAAATTAAAATATTTTTTATTTAATTATTTATTTTTCGAAATTATTTATTTAAAATTAAATAAATCCTACTTCCAAGTATCCAGCTAACCTTGTTGCAGGAGTATGTGGTTTTAGCTTGTATGTAAGTTTTTAAAACCTATTATTACTTGATTGCAAATAGCCATGGTTACCATTTGCCAGATCTAATGATCTGATGGCTCCCTTGGTCAAGTTAATAATTTGTAACAGGTAAATTTTACAATCTTCTTTCATCTGTGTATGACCTAGCAACATGATAGGATCCATCCAAAGTGTGCCTGTGTGAGCCTATATGTTTATTTTATTATATAGATGCATATAGGTTGTTGCTAAATAAAATGTCACACCATGATAGATTTTATTTAGGTCCATTTAGTTATTGGACCTATTCAATTAATAACAGTTATTCATTTTAAGGTTAAATTCCTCTCTTTTGGGCCTTGTGTGAGAGTTGGGAGCCACAGAAGTGGGTACGACATACTGAACCCAGCACCCCCTCACATGAACTACCCCAATTGTGAAGGCCCATTTGCCTGATTTGAATAACTGTACTAGGTTAATTATATTAGTTTGACCTAATAAAATTGAATTAGCAACATAATTAACTTTTAAAATATATGAAAATTTATTTTTCATTTTAATATTTTAAAGTTAATTTTAAGAAAAACACTTTTAGTTTAGATATTAATTCTAGACAAACTATTTGTATTTTTCTTGTATTTAATTAAATATAGAATTTTGACTAACTAAGATTCTTTCTGGAGCTTATTTAATTAAATATTCCTATTTAAGTTATAAATTAGTTATAACAACTGATTTTTCTTATCTAACTTAAATTTGAATATTTGATTTAAATTTTAAATCAAGTTGAGGAATCCTAGGCATTAGTTATTAAAGATTCTTAAGATATTTTTTAAGTTAATATCTTTTCAAATATTAACTTAAAATGGAATATTTTAGATATTTTTTTTTTGGTTAATATCTTTTCAAATATTAACTTTAAAAAGATATCTTTAAATTAAGTGGTTACAACTTAATTTTTGATATTTAATTAAATCTAAATTTGAAATTATTTAAGTTTTAGATTTTTTCTATCTAACTTAAATTAGATATTTTTCAAATTTTGAAAAGATACTTAGTCAAATAAGATATTTTCTAGATAGTAATTTCTAGACTACTTATTATTTCTAATATTTAAATAGGAAAATATTATACTTTGTGAAATTAATTATTTAAATAAATAATTTTGGTACAATTTTTTTATTAAGTATATTTTTCCTAGTATTAAATAGAAATTAATAATTAAGCCTTCTCTACACTTAATTATTTATTTCTTGAATTTAATACATTTAATTAACTTGAAGAATCTAAATATCTAAGTTGATTTTCATCATGATACTTAAATATTTATTGATTTTTCATGACACTTAATTAAATAGAAAATTATTTTTAGGTTGAAATTTAATTTTTCAACTTAAATTTAAATAATTTTCAAAATATATATATATTTTTTATTTTATTAATCAATTTCGAAATTTGCATTTTATTTATGCAATATTTTCGAATTTTTTATTTTGAAAAATAGATTGAGTTGTAAATTAATTATTTATTTTAATTAATTCTTGGACCAACTCAAATCAATGATTTTTTCATTTAATTGATTAATTTAAATAAATAAATTTAAAATATATATATATATATTATTAGAAATTGAATTAACTAGTCAAAGAATATCTAGATAGGTGATATTTTTGCTTGAAGTATTTCTTTTCTATTTTTATTATTTTCGAAAAATTGTATTGTTATATACTTTAAATTTTCGAACCCAATAAATATATTCTCAAAGGAAATTTTTAAGTTGCTAATTATTTATTTAATTCAACTTAAATTAATTTCCTTAATATTTATATTTAAGATTATTACTAAGATGGAAATAATTAATTTTATTTCAATTACCATCTAAGTATAATTTTATAAATATTATATTAAATTCTTATTTTTGAATTTTAATTCTTAATTTAGAATTTAATGAGATTTACTTATTAGAATAATAAAGAAAATACATTTTAAATAATGAGCTTTATTATTATTAAGATATTCGATCTCCATTGTGGGTTTTACACCGCGTTTGTTTTAGTGAGTAATCCTCCCTAATGGAGGAACGTTCATTAGCAATTTCGCACCGTTTAATCTCGCATGATAAGTGGTTTGTAAGTGTTTTATATGGTATAGATCACCCTAATGGTGGCGACCATACTTGACTTGCAAATTGCGAAACAATGGTAGAAGCTCATGAGATAGAATAGCCTTGACTCTCGCCTAAACGGGACAACGCTGGATTCTGATCTTGATCGAATAAAAGGTTGCTATAATGTTTAACATTTTCGATGAGCTGACAACTCTATTCAATGGATGGTAGCTTTGACTCTCGCCTAAACGGGACACTGATATCAGTTTGTTGAAAACCTTGGAAATTATTTAGGATTGAATTTTTTAAGTATTTTCTCAGATCATTCCTACTTGCTATGTGCTTATAATTTCTGAATTGTTTTTGTGTGTTAAACCATTATTTAATTTCTATTTGTTGATTTCTATTATTTTGTAGTATCCTGTTTTGTCAAAATGAATCCCATGTTATCACTGTTGACTGAAAATAAGCTGAATGGATCTAACTTTAATAAATGGAATGAGAACATTAATATTGCTCTCATAGGAGAAAGTGCCTTGTTTGTTTTAACTGAGCCGTCACCTGAAGTGCCTGGGGACAATGCTTCCAAAGCTGTGAAAGAAAAGTATGAGCGTTGGCAGAAAGCAAATGACAAAGCTCTATACTTTATGCTTTCTAGCATGGTTGACACCCTCAAAACTCGGTTTTCTAAAACCGAGAAGGCTGCTGAAGTTATGACGAAGTTAAATGAGCTATTCGGTAAGGCATCACTTCAGTCACGCTTTGACGCGACTAAGAAGTACATTAATGCACGGATGGAACCTCATCAAAACGTGCGTGACCATGTTCTCCTCATGTCCAGTTATTTCCAAGAAGCCCAGGATCATGGTGCTGAAATGGACAGTGCTACTCAAGTTAGTCTTATCTTGAATAGCCTGACTCCAGCATTTCTACCATACACATCAAATTATGTCATGATTAAGAATGAAATTGACTTTCATGAATTAGTCAATGACCTTCAAACTTATGAAAATTTGATTGGAGGACCCAAGAAGAAAGGGAGTAAACCTCATAATCCTGGTAATGGTAATGGGACGATAAAACCTGAAGCAAATGTTGCCTCTGCTTCAAAGCCCAAATCGAAGAAGAAGTGGAAGAACACCAAGAAGCGAACAAAAGCCATGAAAAAGGCTGCTCCTTCTGGTGATGCTACACTTAAAGGAAAGTGTTTCCACTGCAATGAGAAAGGTCATTGGAAACCCCAGTGTCCTAAACTTCTTGCAAAGAAACAAGGTATTTCTATTTATAAACTTTAAGAGTTTTAGTGAATTATTATCCAATTGGGTTTATGATTCTGGACTAACTTTGTTTATTTGTTTTCTTCTTCTTATAGGCCAAGCTACTTGAACTCAATTGAGTTGGATCAGAAAGCTGGACCAAAGGGTGAAATCGTCCAGATGAAGATGAAGCTCTTCATTTTTGAATTAATTGTTTTAGTTTAAAGACAATTTGGATTTCAAATTTTAGTTAGGGATATTTATCCCTGTTTCTCTCATATTGTTGCAATATTTTTTTATTAATAAAGTTTTATTTTCGAAATTCCCTATTGCAATTTATGAGATTGAGCTTCATTTAATTTTATCTTCATCAATTATTACCACATTATATTTATATGTTTGTATGTGTAAGTGTTTTTATTATTGATGCAAATTCTATAATATTTACAACTCTTCATAGAGTTATATTATATGAACACTAGAAATTATTTCTATGTTTATCAATAATTGTTAATTCTCATACAATTATTAAGAATTTGTTTAATAAAAGGATCTTATGATCTGATAGGGGTAGAGAAAAGTTAAGAAAACTATGCAGTTCAACGATCTTTTATATCTAATGAACTCTGGATAGTATACAACTCCACATAAACTCTATCACACTAAGAGAATCATGATCTTTACTACCTTTAGGGGTGGATCATAATCTCTATATACTTAGGGGTGGAGGTTATCCACAGGTACCCTATATGTATATTCTTAGGGGTGGAGTCTATTCCACAATTCCCTATGTAACACATATCTTCTTTAAACATGGAAGTAATATAATGAGTCAGCTATTGTCAATCTAAATTCTTGATCTTGATTGTATGTTCCATTTCGATTTTACTATTGTAAGTAAAAGTATGATACCTTTGAAAGTTCTTTGTTAAAGTTTCACACTACCTTAATTGAGTGGGAGAATTTTAAAATTCTATACCCATCTTTATTAGGTTGATAATTGTGATAGGTACTTAAGAACACTACTGAAAAGCAAATCTAACCATTCACATGGATAGGTATAGCTTATCAGAATTATGAGAATAAAATAAAGAACCCTAGTTCAGTCCATTCGAATGACTTGAACCAAGAATTCTTAATCCTCATAAAATTTGATGGTATCTTAATTTTGATTACTTTATCTCTGGCATGTATTTTTCACTTCAAATACTAGTCTGCTATGTTGATGACTTAGTCTTGACTTAAAGTTTCAGACTAATACAAAAGTCACAACTAGGTAACTCTCCAAACAATAAGAGGTTAAAAGTATTATTTAACCAGACATCTGCTATTGAGTGGGAGCTATCTGAGATGTAATCAAATAGGGAACATTAGAAGATATTCAAGAAGGATTTATGAAAGTGATCTATATGTTAGATATTAAGGAACTGTGTATCAGTTTTCCTTGTATCTCACCATCTAATTTCGATTTATATGAGATGGTGCTTACTTTGGGGGTGGAGGAATTATTGTATAATAATTCAAGCTCTACCAGAGAAGAACTATAACTTGGTCTATTCGAAAATACCAGAAAGTTATATCACTGAAGAAAAGTCTACACTGTATTATCTCAATTACATATTTTAAAATATGAGAGATAAGTCTTCTGTTTATTCAGATGTACTTTTAAAACAGTAAAGGTTTCAGTCTCCCTTGATGAGTAAAGCATATAGTAAAGGATGTTTCATAAGTGTATTTATGAACTAGTTTCTAGAAGTTTGGGTGGATTCAAATATACTACACTTGATCTGAAGATCAAGACATCAGATTGACCTATTTGCACAGTTTGTTTTATATTAGTGCAAGTGGGAGTTTGTTGGGTTTTATGCCCTAAATAAAACTCTTTACAATCTGATTAG
This sequence comes from Cannabis sativa, assembly GCF_029168945.1. Lineage (NCBI taxonomy): Eukaryota > Viridiplantae > Streptophyta > Magnoliopsida > Rosales > Cannabaceae > Cannabis > Cannabis sativa. The sequence continues at coordinate 37,735,742 of NC_083605.1, read as the reverse complement.
TTATCAATATAAGAAATTTGAAGTGATTGATGTTTGCATGAATTTTACATGCTATTGGTTTAATATGTTTAATATGTTTATTACATTCATACACACAAAATCAGTTAAATCCAGATCATATGTTTATTCACAATTACAGTATCGTCAACACAGTGGAATGTGATTGTGATCATATGAATCAGAAGTTTTTGGTCCCTGTTTCATCAGTGTTATTGGATTTACACTAATGTGATGATCAGCGATGATGTATACTTACACTTGGAGTAAGTGTTATGTTCTTTCCAGGACATTAGTAAAGTATACTAGTTTCGAATGTATGGAGTATACATTGGACTGGACCGATATTGCAACTAAGTTAAGATATTACAAACTTACCGTTATACATATCTTTCCAAGTCAATATCAGTAGTTGATCTTAAGATTAAAAGAATCTAAATCACCGATATGCTTAGGCTCAACTCGTGGAGTGCTATTCATGTTCTTTGATTTATTAGTTAAGCCTACTTTTGGGTCAGGGTGATACGTATATTTTGGGAACATGATAGTATGATTGAGTGGGAGTGCTGAACATAAATATGGAATCTATAGCTTCTACTGGTGTATAGAAGTCAAGTGATGATTCCCTTCGAGCTTAGCAACTAGAAGTAAATGGATGAGCTCTTGTTTAACTGACTAATTATTAGATCACTAAACACCATTTACAGGTAGCTAAGTGTTTTAAGGGGCAAAATACATTGAGGGGTGAGAACGGTAAAGAAATCCCATCTCGATGTAGATCATCTATATAGAGGATCTTTAAATCACAATAAGATTATAACAATGGTTAAATGAGATAGTATATTGATATCGTGGAACATACAATATGCTCTATATAACTCTGAGAGTGCAATTCTAAGTTCTAAGAGTGGATTCAACGAAGAATTAATAAGTAGGAATTTACTTGGTAAATTTGGTTCACTTATTGGAAGCTCAGCATATAGATCCATGGTCCCCATTCTAGTTGAGAACATTCTGCTTGTAAGACTCATTAATTGATTCGTGATTAATCAATTATAATTCTAAAGTTAGACTATGTCTAATTTTATGAATTTTCACTAAGCAGGGGTGAAATTGTAAAGAAAAGAGTTTTCTAGGTTTATTTATTTATTAATGGATTTTTTTTATGTCTAATTAATAATTTAATTAAATGACAATATTATTTAATAATCTATTTTAGTTATTAAATAATTAGTTTTGGCATTTAAAAGGTTAGAATTGGAAAATTGGCGTTTTTGAGAAAATAGAGATAAAATTTGATAAAATTGCAAAATTAAGTGAGGCCCATTACTACACCATGGCCGGCCACTTAATGTGCTTTTTCAAATTAATATTTTCATTATTTTAATGCCAAATAAATCCTAACCTAAACCTAGTAGTTGCCTATAAATAGAAAGTGATGGCTGAGTCAAAACACAAGTTTTCACAAGCCTTTCTGACAGAAATTTCTCTCTTCAGAAAAACTGAGCCTTCCCCACTTTCTACACCTTGGCCGAAACCCTCTCTCTTTTCTCCTTCATCTTTTTCGTGACCCTAGTGAAAGAGTAAGTGCCCACACACAGCAAGCAGTAACTCAATCATAGATTGGAAGACTGTGAAGGATCAAAACTTGAAGAAGAAGGACATTCAGGCTCAGATCTTGATTATACTCTGCTACAGAAAGGAATCAAGGGTTAGAGATCTGAGTGGAAGGAGACATTAATTCCGCTGCATCAATGTAAGGTTTTCTTAACTTTATATGTGTTTATTTTATCGTTTTAGAAAGTTCTTATTTAGGATGTTTAAACAACATACTTGTGAGTAGATCTAAGATCCTGGTAAAATAATTTCCAACATTTAGGTACTAAATTAAAAAAAATATATATTTCAAAAAATATCACTTTTTACATTTGTTAATCCCCAAAATTGATATCTTTAATTTTTGAGATTATTCGCCAAAGGGAAGAAAGACCCGCAGTAGTGTGCCAAGCCGGCATGGTTGCTCGAGGTCCACCCCTAAAAAGTAGTACTGCGAATACCGGGACGCATCCCAACCATTATAAGAATTACCCTGACAAGTACTACAAAAAACTGCTACTTTTAGTGACAACTTTTTAGTCACAACATAATTTTTTTGTGACTAAATGTGACTTTTAGTCACAACAAAATGTTACTTGTGACTAAAACATGCTATTTAGTTACAAATTGTCACTAATTTAGTTTTAGTCACAACAAGTATTGTGACTAAAATTACATTAGTCACAACAAATTGTAATTTTTTTGACTAATAATTTTAGCCACAGACTTTTTAGTCATAACATAGGAATCATGATTTATAATTAGTCACAATTTTGTCACTTTTATTCACAAGTTTTGTTGTGACTAAAAGTAAAATTTTTGGTAGTGGAGTCCCGTGGAGATAGCATAGGAGTGGCAAGATGCATGCGAGACGTGAGGGGAAGTGGGGGCTCGCGTGCGAGCCCATGGGGGCTCCCACGCGAGCCGTGTGTGCTGGCGGCGTGTTAGCGAGGTATGCGAGACGTGAGGGGGAGTGGGGATATGCGAGATGTGAGGGGGAGTAAGGGCTCGCACGCGAGCCATGTGTGCTGGCAGCATGTTGGCGAGGCATGCGAGATTTGAGGGGGAGTGGAGGCATGCGGGACGTGAGGGGGAGTGGGGGCTCGCGTGCGAGCCCATGGGAGCTGGCATGCGAGCCGTGCGTGCTGGTGGCGTGTTGGCAAGGTGTGACAGGGGTAACCGTGCGAGTCGCGAGTGGGGAATGTGCGCGAGGGGTAGTGACGAGTCGTGGGTACACATTGGAGGGATGCAGGTGTGGGGAAGGAAGTGAGGGCATATGGGTAAGGATGAAGTTGAGTAAGAACTCCGAGGATACGATGTACAGAGGGAGGCATACACCTACGCCTTCTAAAACCTCTGAATGTAGGGGAGTACAAGTAGCGGCGACAACGAACCTGCATAGTCTGAGGACCCGACCAAAGTTACACCATGACGAATTGCCTCAGAATTGCTTGTGGGAACCCCCAAACCTGCAACCGAGGACCACACACTTGCAGCTCAAAACCATACGTTTGCAATTCAGGACCACACACTTGCAATTCGGGATCACCCGCCTGCAGTTGGGAACCACACATCTGTTGAGTTTTGTGCCCTAAATAAAACCCATTTCAATATAATCAGATTTTACTTATTAATAAGGATCAGAAATAATATTTTATGTTGCATTGTTCCCATGATTTATTTCATGATTATATATATAATGTATGAATTCTATTTAAGTCTAGAACATATGAATTTGTTAATGATTATAGTGTTGTCAGCACAATAGAATATAATCTTAATTATATGTTCGAAAGTTTGTTCCCAGATTTGTCAGTTCACTGGATTTAGACTGACATGATAATCAGCGATAGGTATTCTTACACCTTGGATAAGTGTTATGTCCTTTCCAGGGCATTGGCAAAGTTTACCAGCATCGGATGTATGGAGTATACATCGGAAGGGACCGATATTGAACATTGATTAGATATATTAAAATTTACCGTATTATCTATTCAATTCAATATCACCTGTTGATCCTAGATCAAATGATCTTAATCCTGATATGGTTAGGTTCGATCTCAAGAGTATTATACATGTTCTGTGATTTGTTAGTTAAGCCTACTTTTGGGTCAGGGTGTTACGTACATTTTGGGAACCTGATAGTATAATTGAGTGGGAGAGCTAACATAAATATGGAGTCTATAACTTCTATGGGAGTTTAGAAGTGAAAGGATGATATCCTTCGAGCTTGGCTAAATAGAGATAAATGGTTGAGATCTCATTTCCCTTCGCTGAAATATCATTTATACGGAGCTAAGTGTTTTAAGGATAAAATACATTGAAGGTGTAACGGGAATTTAGTTCCTATTCAATGTAGATCATCTATTAGAGGGTCATTGATCAAATTCGGATTATAACAATGGATCATTAATAGCGTATCTATATCGTGGAACATATAGAGCATTCTATATGACTGAGAGTGCAATTCCAAGTTCTAAGTGTGGATTCAATAAGGAATTAATAAGTTAGGGAATTTACTTGGTAAATTCAGTTCGACTTATTGGAAGCTCGGTTATATAGGCCCATGGGCCCTATACTAGTTGAGACCATACTGCTTGTAAGACTCAGTTAATTGATTTTAATTAATCAATTATAATAAAGTTAGACTATGTCTAGTTTATGAATTTTCACTAAGCAAGGGCGAAATTGTAAAGAAAAGAGATTCTAGGTTTATTTATTAATTAAGAGACTTTATGTGTCTAAATTAATAAATATATTAAATGAAAATATTATTTAATAATAAATATTTAGTTATTAAATAATTAGTATTGGCATTTAAATGGTTAAAATTGAAAATTGCTATTTTTGAGAAAATGGGATTGAAAAATGACAAAATGGCAAAATTGCAGAGTGAGGCCCATTATCCATATCATGGCTGGCCACTATGCAAGTGTTTTACCATTTATATTTTTTCATTATTTTAATGCCATACAATTCTAACCTAACCCTATGTGGTATTCTATAAATAGAAAGGGATGGTTTCAGGAAACTATGGCAATGCATCTTATTCCTTTCAGAGAAAAACCTGAACCTCCTATTCTTTCTCTATAGCCGCCACTCTTCTTGTAACGCCCTAATGCTAAGGCACGCTACAGTGCTTTTTCAAATATTGTGCAAACTTTGCTAATCAAAGTAATTTCTTGAAAAACGTGTCAAATTAAAATTTTTGCTTTAACCATTAAACTTTATAAAATGATATAATATTTACAAATCCCGGGATCCCGATTTCAAACTTTTGAAAATTTACTATTTAAAACTTTACATTCAAAATATACAAGTTCTGGGTCGCACAGCGACTTTCAAAATGCAATACCCAGATGTCCCGAGACCGAACACTCCAGGTCGCGCTGCTTGACATGTACAATCTCACCCGAGCTCAGGTTCACTCCTGTTCAGCCTTCGCCTTTCCTTTACCTACACATGAAAGCAGAAACTGTGAGTCAACAGACTCAGTAAGAAATGCATATAACATACCATATAATTTCCGACCTGTAAATAGGCGCCCATACACCTATTTACAGAGCTTAACAGATGAGCATGAACGTTCAATACCAGGGTACAACCACTATACCACATACACAACGTACCTCGCTGTACGAGTGTTGGTAGGGTTTATCCCGATCACTGAGTATCACTGAGTGATGTACCACACACCTTAGCATTTTCTATGCTTGTGTTGGTATCACTGTATCGTACTCTAATTAACAACAATCACTGTACCAATACACTCACACAAGTGTTGGTAGTGTTTAACATAATTCAAGCATGCATATATAAACACATATACACACATTCAGATAATCACATCATACATTATACACAGTTCTTACCTGTTTTCCGAATTCAAGTGTGCTGGCCGACCTGAACGGAATTTACGTGCTAGATGGATGCCCTAATCACAAGAATGATAACACAGATGAGTGACTCGCCAAATCACTTTCCGGGACTTAAAACCCGAAACTAAATGTTTCTCTATCAATAAACCTCATGGCAAAACCCTATATAACCCAAAATTGGCTAAAACTAGGGTTCTGGACAAATCCCCAACAGGCAGACCGGATCCAACCGGTATCCCGGTTCTGGGTCACCAACCGGTCGACCGGTTGGTACAGACCACCCAGAACCGGAATTCCGGTTCATCTGCAGAAACCCAAAAATTTGTCCCCCTTGATTCAAATCAATTCCAAACTTTACCAAACTTTCCAGTATACCTAAACAATGCATACACAATAAAACCCAGCCAGTATTTCACAGAAAAACACAATAAATATCAACTTGCCATTAAAGCTTTAAAGCTTTGAACTCAATGTTCAAAGTTCATAAAACCAACCATAAACCTCAAAACCAGCTGCTATGGGCTAAACTCAACTCATACTAACCCTAGAATTCAAACCAAACAAATAACAAACCCTAATGTACTCCTATAACACAATTTCACTACTTCAACTAATTCAAAACTTGAAAATTAGAGAAGAGGACCATTAGGGCTTACCTTAGGTTGATTTCCCCCCTTGAATTCTTGCTGAAAACTCAGAGAAATGGAAAAGAAAATTGATGCTTGCCCTAGGTTGTCCCAGCCGAAAGAAAGAGAGAAGAGTCCAAGAGAAAATGGCTTTTTTTCTAATTCCTTTTTCTTTGATTTTCCAAATTGGGAAAGAATTAACTAATCTTGGCTGAAAGTAACCTTCCTAGGTGTCAATCAACAAAAGAGCCACCTATCTCCTATCCCTTTCAAATGACAAAAATACCCTTAGACTTAAACTAAGGTATTTCTTTGAAACTAGGGGTAAAATGGTCAATTTCCATAACCCCGCTCAAACCCGATAATTTATTTTCTCTAAAATATTCCCCACTATAAAATAGGGTTCTAAACTTACTCATGTGATTATCTAGCCATCCATCGCATTTTCCGTTGTCGCCGAGCAAAAATTACAAAATTAACATATTTCACATATAAGCTAAATAATACCCCTAGAGTTTAATAAAATCTCCAGAATTGAGAAATTATAACTCTAATATTTATTTCTAAATATTGGGGTCCATAATCAAAATTAATTCACAAATATTAATAAAATAATAAAATAATAAAAATTAGTGCTAATTGCCTTTTCTAATCCACATTACTAGAGCGGTCATTACAATTATCCCCCCGTTAATAGGATTTCGTCCCCGAAATCTAACCTGAATATCTCTGGATGTTGAGTCCTCATATCTGACTCTAATTCCCAGGTGGCTTCTTCCACCTTACTGTTCCTCCAGAGCACCTTAACTAGTGCAATAGTCTTGTTGCGAAGAACTTTTCTTTTCTATCCGTAATACGAACAGTTGCTCTTCATAGGATAAGTCTGGTTGTAGTTCAAGGGTTTCATAACTCAAGACATGAGTCGGGTCTGACACGTATTTCCTTAACATAGAGATGTGAAATACGTCATGAACAGCTGATAATGCTGGTGGTAAGGCTAGCCGATACGCTACCTGCCCGACCTTCTCAAGTATCTGAAATGGCCCAATGAACCTAGGACTTAACTTACCCTTCTTCCCGAAGCGTCTAATACCCTTCATTGGTGAAACCCGCAGGAAAACATGTTCCCCTGCCTGAAATGTGACATCTCTGCGCTTCGGATCAGCATAACTTTTCTGCCTGCTTTGAGAAGCAAGCATCCGAGCCTTGATTTTATCAATAGCTTCATTGGTCCTTTGCACTAATTCTGGACCCAAGTATTTCCTTTCTCCTGTCTCGTCCCAATGAATAGGAGAACGACATTTTCTACCATATAACATCTCATAGGGAGCCATCCCTATTGTACTTTGGTAGCTGTTGTTGTAGGAGAATTCAATTAAAGGCAAGTACTTACTCCATGAACCCTCAAAGTCCATGACACAGGCTCTCAGTAAGTCTTCCAAAATCTGGATAGTTCTTTCAGACTGACCATCAGTCTGAGGGTGAAAGGCTGTACTAAACTTTAACTTGGTACCCATAGCCTTCTGAAGACTCACCCAAAACTTCGATGTGAACTTTGGATCCCTATCTGACACAATAGATTTAGGGGCCCCATGGAGACGAACTATCTCCTTCACATACAATTCAGCATACTGATCCACTGAATAGGTAACTTTCACAGGTAGAAAGTGAGCTGACTTTGTGAATCTGTCCACAATGACCCAAACAGAATCATACATCCCTGTGGTTCTAGGCAAACCAGTTACGAAGTCCATTGTGATGTCCTCCCACTTCCATTCTGGAAGGACTAAAGGCTGTAATAACCCTGCCGGCCTCTGATGTTCAGCCTTAATCTGCTGGCAAGTTAAACATTTGGACACGTAGTCCACCACATCTCTTTTCATCCCATACCACCAGAAGTAGGGTTTCAAATCCTGATACATCTTGGTGGTTCCCGGATGCAACGAATAAGGTGTGGTGTGAGCTTCATCAAGTATTTCTTTCTTAAGCTCATTCACACAAGGAACACAGACTCGAGCCTTATATAACAACATTCCACTGCTCGAGACTGAAAAACCTCTAGGCCGACCGGCCACCACCTCATCTCGAACTTTAACTAGCTCGGGATCTTCCAGTTGTGCCTTTCTGATTCTCTCCAACAGATCAGATTGGAGTGTTAAATTATGTAATTTCCCGACCACGAACTCAATTCCCGCACTAACCATTTCTGAGGCTAGTTGAGGAGCTATCATAATTGTAGTACACACTTGCCCGGGACCCTTTCTGCTCAGAGCATCGGCCACCACATTGGCTTTCCCGGGGTGATACAATATTTCGCAATCGTAGTCCTTAACTAACTCCAACCACCTTCTCTGCCTCATATTCAAATCTTTTTGGGTGAAAAAGTATTTAAGACTTTTATGATCAGTATAAATTTCACACTTCTCACCGTAAAGATAATGTCGCCAAATCTTTAAAGCAAAAACCACAGCAGCGAGCTCTAAATCATGAGTTGGATAACGCTGCTCATAATCCTTCAGTTGACGAGAGGCATAAGCTATGACTCTGTCAGCTTGCATCAGAACGCATCCCGCACTCGTCCGGATGCATCACAATACACAGTAAATTTCTCTTGATCTGATGGCAAAGCTAACACCGGAGCTGTTATCAAACGCTGCTTCAACTCCTGAAAGCTTGATTCACACTTATCTGACCACACAAATCTCTGATTTTTCTTGGTCAATTCGGTTAGGGGCATAGAAAGTTTAGAAAATCCTTCGACGAAACGTCGATAATACCCTGCTAACCCGAGAAAACTTCGAATTTCGATCTGAGACTTGGGCCTCGGCCAATTCTTCACTGATTCTATCTTGTTTGGATCAACCATAATTCCATTTTTCCCAATAATATGACCCAAAAAGGACACCTCAGACAACCAGAATTCGCACTTTTTGAACTTGGCATACAGCTTGTGATCCCTAAGTCGCTGTAACACCATTCGAAGATGATGCTCGTGCTCCTCTTCTGACTGAGAGTATACAAGAATGTCATCGATAAACACTATAACGCAGTTATCGAGGAAATCCTTGAACACCCTATTCATGAGATCCATAAAGGCTGCAGGAGCATTGGTCAATCCGAACGACATTACCAGAAACTCATAGTGCCCATATCTGGTTCTAAAAGCAGTCTTTGGTATGTCCTCCTCCCGAATTCTGAGTTGATGATAACCAGACCGTAAATCAATCTTCGAAAACACTGTCTTTCCCTGAAGCTGATCGAACAGATCATCGATCCTAGGTAACGGGTACTTGTTCTTAATCGTCAGCTTGTTCAGTTCCCGATAATCAATACACATTCTGAGAGAACCATCTTTCTTTTTCACAAAAAGAACCGGAGCTCCCTGTGGCGATACACTAGGTCGAATAAACCCAATATCAAGCATCCCCTGAAGTTGTAACTTAAGCTCCTTGAGTTCTGCTGGAGCCATCCTATATGGAGCTTTAGAAACAGGATCGACTCCAGGTGCCAAATCAATTACGAAATCAATCTCTCGCTGTGGCGGCAATCCCGGCAATTCCTCGGGAAACACATCAAGAAAATCTTTCACCACCCTGACTACCTCAGGCCCAAATGTTTGTGTCCGTCGGAGTCAAAAACTACCGCTAGAAATCCTACACAACCATTGCATAGTAAATCCCTAGCTCTCAACACAGAAATAACCGGGATCCGAGACCCCTGAACCGATCCAACATAAACAAATGGATCTTCACCTTCCGGCTGAAAAGTCACCATTTTACGCCTACAATCTATTCTGGCCGAATACTTGGATAAGAAATCCATTCCCAGTATAATATCAAACTCAGTTAATTTCAATTCTATAAGGTCAATACTCAATTCCCTATCTTCGATCCTAATCGGCATAGACCTAATGCGCCTATTAGAGATAACCAATTCCCCGCTAGGCATTAGGGTTCCAAACCCTCTTTCTAAAATATCACAAGGCCTACCCAAAAGATCGATCACCCTTGTAGCCACATATGAACGTGTAGCTCCCGAGTCAAATAATACTGTAAATAACAAGTTGTTGACGGGAAGCTGACCTGTCACAACAGAAGGACTGGCTGCAGCATCAGCTTGGGTAATGGCAAACACACGAGCAGGAACCGGTTTCATCTTGGCTTTCGGCTCCTCTTTCTTTGCCTGGGGGCAATCTTTCTTGAAATGCCCCACCATGCCACATAGAAAGCATGTCTTCCGGTTACACTCTCCCGGATGATGTTTCTTGCACCTTGGACACTCAGGATAAGAATAACCCTGTCGTCCTCCTCTACCTTGGTTCCCACGGAACCGCTTGCTTTGCCCCGAGCCACCAGAAGCTGGAACAACCTTTCTTTTCTGCTCAATGGTGGAGTCACCACCATCCCTACCATAAACAGGAGTAGGAACAGTGGGGGTTCCACCAACACTCGGAGTCACCCGGGGCTCCTGAAGAAATTTTACTGCACCTTCGGCTCTCAAAGCCTTCTCAACCATATCTGCATACGTGGTTGCTTCGGTAGTGGTAATAACCAGATCATGCCGGATCTTTGCACTCAAACCCGCTAAATATTTTTCTTTCTTACTAAAGTCCGTGGGCACAATTCCTGCTGCCAATTTAGCCAACCGATCAAATTTCGTTGTGTACTCAGTGACTGACATACCCTCAGTCTGAACTAGATCAGTGAACTCTTTCCGCTTTGCACTGCGGACCGCTTCATTATAATACTTGGAGTTAAATAACTCCCTGAATTCTTCCCAAGTCATCAGCGTGACGTCCCGTGTGAGGGTTATCAATTCCCACCACACAAGGGCATCTTCCTGAAACTGGAAAGTGGCGCAGGTCACCCGATCATTTCCAACCACTCCCATAAAGTTGAGAATACGCTCAATCATCGAAAGCCATTGCTCGGCCTTCATCACATCAGGGCCTCCCAGAAACACTGGAGGTGCCTGTTTTCGAAATCTTTCGTACAACGGTTCCATACGGTTGCCAACAACAGGTTGTTCTGCTGGCACCGCTGGAACTGCAACGGCCTGAACTTGTTGAGGAGGCACGGCAGGAGGATCCTGCTGCCTCAATCTTTGGATCTCTTCATCTTGCTGACGAATTCTCTCTTGCATTTCAGCAAATCTTTGCTCCCAATCAGGAGGAGCTTGAGGTGGATTTACAGGGCGACCACCCTGAGCTCTACCACGGCCACGGCCGCGACCACGGGGATTTTGAGGATTCCCCTGACCGCCTCCGGCCTCAACCATGCCACCCTGGCTTCTTGTATTTCGCGGGGCGTCCATTTAATAGGACTTAGCCTGCGAATCCATAAGGTAGGCAGGTTAGACGGCGATCAAAATTAACTCCGCTCTTAATAGCAAAAAGGCAACGCACTTTCTTTTCTTTTTAAAGAAATATATTTAATTTAAATCTAATATGCTTCCTAACATGCTTTCACATCACACTTATTTAAAATACTAAACAAGTACGGGCTTACTGAACCGTGAACCGAGCTTTCTCTGATGAAGATTGTACATGTCATAGCAAGCTTCGGTAGACAAACCTGGCGGCTCTGATACCAAAATTGTAACGCCCTAATGCTAAGGCACGCTACAGTGCTTTTTCAATTATTGTGCAAACTTTGCTAATCAAAGTAATTTCTTGAAAAACGTGTCAAATTAAAATTTTTGCTTTAACCATTAAACTTTATAAAATGATATAATATTTACAAATCCCGGGATCCCGATTTCAAACTTTTGAAAATTTACTATTTAAAACTTTACATTCAAAATATACAAGTTCTGGGTCGCACAGCGACTTTCAAAATGCAATACCCAGATGTCCCGAGACCGAACACTCCAGGTCGCGCTGCTTGACATGTACAATCTCACCCGAGCTCAGGTTCACTCCTGTTCAGCCTTCGCCTTTCCTTTACCTACACATGAAAGCAGAAACTGTGAGTCAACAGACTCAGTAAGAAATGCATATAACATACCATATAATTTCCGACCTGTAAATAGGCGCCCATACACCTATTTACAGAGCTTAACAGATGAGCATGAACGTTCAATACCAGGGTACAACCACTATACCACATACACAACGTACCTCGCTGTACGAGTGTTGGTAGGGTTTATCCCGATCACTGAGTATCACTGAGTGATGTACCACACACCTTAGCATTTTCTATGCTTGTGTTGGTATCACTGTATCGTACTCTAATTAACAACAATCACTGTACCAATACACTCACACAAGTGTTGGTAGTGTTTAACATAATTCAAGCATGCATATATAAACACATATACACACATTCAGATAATCACATCATACATTATACACAGTTCTTACCTGTTTTCCGAATTCAAGTGTGCTGGCCGACCTGAACGGAATTTACGTGCTAGATGGATGCCCTAATCACAAGAATGATAACACAGATGAGTGACTCGCCAAATCACTTTCCGGGACTTAAAACCCGAAACTAAATGTTTCTCTATCAATAAACCTCATGGCAAAACCCTATATAACCCAAAATTGGCTAAAACTAGGGTTCTGGACAAATCCCCAACAGGCAGACCGGATCCAACCGGTATCCTGTTCGGGTCACCAACCGGCCGACCGGTTGGTACAGACCACCCAGAACCGGAATTCCGGTTCATTTGCAGAAACCCAAAAATTTGTCCCCCTTGATTCAAATCAATTCCAAACTTTACCAAACTTTCCAGTATACCTAAACAATGCATACACAATAAAACCCAGCCAGTATTTCACAGAAAAACACAATAAATATCAACTTGCCATTAAAGCTTTAAAGCTTTGAACTCAATGTTCAAAGTTGCATAAAACCAACCATAAACCTCAAAACCAGCTGCTATGGGCTAAACTCAACTCATACTAACCCTAGAATTCAAACCAAACAAATAACAAACCCTAACAGCTCCTATAACAGAATTTCACTACTTCAACTAATTCAAAACTTGAAAATTAGAGAAGAGGACCATTAGGGCTTACCTTAGGTTGATTTCCCCCCTTGAATTCTTGCTGAAAACTCAGAGAAATGGAAAAGAAAATTGATGCTTGCCCTAGGTTGTCCCAAATTCTAAAGAAAGAGAGAAGAGTCCAAGAGAAAATGGCTTTTTTTCTAATTCCTTTTTCTTTGATTTTCCAAATTGGGAAAGAATTAACTAATCTTGGCTGAAAGTAACCTTCCTAGGTGTCAATCAACAAAAGAGCCACCTATCTCCTATCCCTTTCAAATGACAAAAATACCCTTAGACTTAAACTAAGGTATTTCTTTGAAACTAGGGGTAAAATGGTCAATTTCCATAACCCCGCTCAAACCCGATAATTTATTTTCTCTAAAATATTCCCCACTATAAAATAGGGTTCTAAACTTACTCATGTGATTATCTAGCCATCCATCGCATTTTCCGTTGTCGCCGAGCAAAAATTACAAAATTAACATATTTCACATATAAGCTAAATAATACCCCTAGAGTTTAATAAAATCTCTAGAATTGAGAAATTATAACTCTAATATTTATTTCTAAATATTGGGGTCCATAATCAAAATTAATTCACAAATATTAATAAAATAATAAAATAATAAAAATTAGTGCTAATTGCCTTTTCTAATCCACATTACTAGAGCGGTCATTACACTTCTTCTCTTTTCTTCTCTTCAATTTCGAAATACCCTTGTGATAGAGTAGTGCCCAGACACATCAAATGGTATCTCAATCATAGTGTGGAAGATTGTGTAGAATCCAACCAACAAGAAGGAGAATTAGCATCAAGGAAGGAGAGAAAGAGATCCAGGTTCAGATTTTGATTACGTTCTGCTACAGAAAGGAATCAAGGGCTAGAGATCTGTATGAAAGGAGTCATTATATTCCGCTGCACCCAATGTAAGGTTTCCTAAACTTTATATGTGTTTATTTCATTGTTTTAGAATTCATATTAGGATGTTAATGAAACATACATGGTAGTAAATCTAGATCCTGGTAAAATATTTCCAAAAACTGGCCTCAGAGACATGGTAATGATTTACTTTCATGAAATATGAATTAAAACGACGATATGTATTGATTTGGATGGTTTCATGTGGATCTGTGTGTTATATGATGATTGATTGATGCTTGTGAAATTTTATGAAAAATAATTGAATTTTCGTTTATGGAATTATTTTTATTGGATAGTTTAGAAAATATTAAGCAATTTACTTTGTCACAGAACTTAATTTCGATTTTATTTGAATTAGTTATGATTTTTTGAAGTTTTGAAAAAATCGGGGGTGGTGACCCACCCTTGTGCGCACGGCTGGCTGCTGGCAGCGCCCTTTGTGCGCCCAAGCAGCCCCTTGCGCCCAAGGATGTGCACCTGGATGGTGTGCTTTGCATACCGTCCGTACAGCGCACAATTTTTTCGTTTTTCTTCGATTTTTCATGCTATTTCGTGGAATTAACTTCCGATTTTTTGAGTAGTTTTGTATTTAGATATTTACTATTCCTATTTCAATTCTAATTATCAGAATTAAATTAATTGGATTTTTTTAAAATTAATTTATGATATTAGTGTAATTTAAACTTGAAATAGGTAAATATCTATATTTTTTGCTTAATTATCTATCTTATTTTTAAATTTTATTATTTTATCTTAATTTTAGATTTAAGGTCATATATTACCTTTTTTAAAATTATTCTATTTTTTAAATATTTGACCTTATTTAAATTTAAAATAAGATTACTATAATCATGATATTTTAAATAGAAATAAGATATTTTTGCTAACTTTTAAATTTTGTTATTTTTTTTATTTAAATTAAATTATAAAATCAGAAAAGATATTTATTATCATTCTATTTTATTGAATATTTAATTTATAAAATAACATGAAAATTTAAAAGATGGTTAGCAAATTTTTGAAATGATATTTAGGTTAGTTGAAACATAATTTTTCAAAATTATAGGTTTAATTTTAAATTTTATTTTTTTAAAAAAAAACCGAAAATATTTTTTTATTTAAATATTATTTTCGAAATTTTTTTATTAATTAATTTAAAATTAAATAAATCCTACACCCAACTATCCAAAGTCAACTTGTTGCAGGAGTACGTGTTTTAGCTTGTGTGTAAGTTTTATAAAACCTATTATTGATTGATCTAAATTGCCATGGTCAACTTGTTGACAGATCCAATGATCTGATTTTAACCCATTGTTCAATTGTCAATAGGTCAAGTAAATAATTTGTAACAGGTAAATTTTACATTCTTCTTTCATCTGTGTATGACCTAGTAACATGATAGGGTCCATCCAAATCTGTGTGCCTGTGTGAGCCTATATGTTTATTTTATTATATATGCATATAGGTTGTTGCTAAATAAAATGTCACACCCTGATAGATTTTATTTAGGTCCATTTAGTTTTTGGACCTATTCAATTAATAACAGTTATTTATTTTAAGGTTAAATTCCACTCTTTTGGGCTTTGTGTGAGAGATGGGGGCCAATAGAAGTGGGTACGACATACTGAACCCAGCTCCACCTCACATGAACTACCCCAATTGTGAAGGCCCATTTGCCTGTCTTGAATAACTGTATTAGGTTAATTGAATTAATTTAACCTAATAAAATTGATTAGCAACATAATTAACTTTTAAAATATATGATTTTTTTTTTCATTTTAATATTTTAAAGTTAATTTGAAGAAAAACACTCTTAGTTTAAGATATTATTTCTAGATAAACTATTTGTATTTTTCTTGTATTTAATTTAATAAAGAATTTTAACTAACTAGATTCTTTCTGAAGCTTATTTTAATTATTTCATTAAATATTCCTATTTAAGTTATAAATTAGTTATTACTAACTAATTTTTCTTATCAACTTAAATTTGAATATCTTTTGAATTTAAAAATAAGTTGAGGAATTCTAGGAGTTGGTTATTGAAGATTCTAGAGATTTTTTTTAAGTTGTTAAACTTAAAATGGAATATTCTTAAATTAGGTAGTTACAACTTAATTTTGATATTTAATTAAATTTTATTTAGAAATTTTTAAGTTGGTTATTTTAAATTCTTTCTATAAAAACTTAAATTAGATATTTTCCAAATTTTTGAAAAGATACTTAGTTAAATTGAGATATTTTCTAGATAGTTATTTCTATACTAGTTATTATTTCTAATATTAAAGTAGGAAAATATCATTGATTGTGAAATTAATTCTTTAATAATTAATTTTGGTACAATTTAAGTTAAGTATATTTTTCCTAGTATTAAACTAAAATTAATAATTAAGTCTCCTCTATACTTAATTATTTATTTCTTGAATTTAATATATTTAATTAAATTGAAAATTTAAATATTTAAGTTGATTTTCATCATGATACTTAAATATTGTTATTTTCATGATATTTAATTAAATAGAAAATTATTTTAAGTTGGAAATTTTCTCTAAAATTTCATATCAGCTGAAATTTGAATAATTTTCAAAATATATTTTATTTTATTTTATTAATCTTTTTCCCACAATTTCGAAATTGCATTTCTTTAATGTAGAAATTTCGAATTTTATTTAAAAAATAGATAAAAGTTGAAAAAAATTTTTTGGACCAACTTAAATCAATGATTTTTTCATTTAATGATTAATTAAAATAAATGAACTAAAATATATTACAATTAGAAAATGAATTAATTAGTCAATGAAAGTCTAGATAGTTATTATCTGTTATGCTTGAAGTATTTTTCTAGTGTATTTAATTAAATAGAAAATTAATATTTAAGTTGATTTTCATCATGATACTTAAATATTTGAAATTTTTCTTTAATATTTAATTAAATAGGAAAATTATATTTTTTGCCGTAAATTAATTTTATTAATTAATTTTGGGCCAACATGAAATTAGAGTAATTTTTTCCAGGATTTATTTTTATTTTATTTTAACAAACAATTTCGAAAACTGTATTCTTATATACTTCAACTTTTCGAAAGGCAATATATATTTATAGAAAATTAAATTTGAGTTGTAGATTAATTTAAATTAATTTTGAAACAACTTAAATTGAATAATTATCTAAATATTTATTGGAAATTATTACTAAGATGGAAATAATTCATGTTATTTTCATATCCATCTAAGTATAATTTTAATTAAATAAATATATATTTAAAATAAATTGATAAAAATAAATATTAGAAGAAAATACACTTTAAATAATGAGCTTTATTATTATTAGGATATTCGATCTCCATTGTTGGTTTTACGTAGCTATTTTTTTAGTGAGTAATCCTCCCTAATGGAGGAACGTTCATTAGCAAGTTAGCGCCGTTTAATCTCGAAAGATGAGTATTCTTGTAAGTTTTTTATATAGTATTGATCACCCTAATGGTGGCGACTGTATAAGACTTACAAGAGTATGAAACAATTGTGGAAGCTCATAAGATAAAATAGCCTTGACTCTCGCCTAAACGGGACAACGCTGGATTCCAATCTTGACCAAATAAAAGGTTGCTAGAATGTTTATCATTTTAAATGAGCTGACAACTCTATTCAATGAATGGTATCACTGGCTCTCGCCTAAACGGGACACTGATATCAGTTTGTCGAAGATCTGGGAAATTATTTAGGATTGTATGTTTTAGTATTTTCACTTGTCATTCCTACTTGCTAAGTGTTTAATAATTTCTGAATTGTGTATGAATTTATATTAAACCATGCTGTTTTCGTTATTAAATTGTAGTTTAATTTCGAATCTTCATTGTTGGTCTAACTTGGTTTGTTGTTCTAATGGGACAAATCCCTAATGGATTGTCAACATTAGACAAACATAATAGTTTTAGATCTCGAAAGATAAATATTGTAAATGCAACATCGAGTTGTTCATCAATTGATGACACCTTAGACTAGTATTTACAATATGAAACAAGAAGATTGTATAAATAAGATTACTTTGACTCTCGCTAATCGAAGCATCGTTGGATTCTTATTTAAAAACGAAATTATCTTAATTCCTCTTAGCTTATTCATTTCGAATTAGCTCAATAACATATCATTGGATGAATGGTCTATAAATCATTTCATGTCATTCTATATTTTCTCTTAAGAAATCGAATGACACATTTTATTATATTCCTGAAATTCTATCCCAAATTGATATAAATCCTCAATCTTAGAAATCTCCTACTTGTATGGGAAAATAAGACTTAGAGTTAAATTAGTAGTGGTGGTCCAAGAAAGAATTACTCATTATATTTGGTATAAATTTAAGTCTTTGACTTGAAATTTTAGATTCCAAATAATTTTTTTTTAATACAATACAGTTTCACTTTCACAAGTGTTTAATAACCATTTTCATTAATGGATTAAAACTGTATGGAATATGAGTTTAGTATTCTGTGACCAGGATCCACTAGCACTATTCTAAGAACTCTTTAATGTAACTAAACCTAAGTCATCAAAAGACTACAACCACATTTTTTTTAAATCTATGGCATTTGTATCTTGTTCATAGTGGTTTTTACAAGATCATTCTCCGCAAAGAGTTAATATGCCTATCTCCACTGAAAGTAAGTTTATCTCATTCGCAGATGGATGTACATTCAGGGGTGGATATGATTTTTTGTTGTATTCTTAAAACGATCACTCTAGATTTTACCTTATTCAAAGAAATTTGAAATGTTTGAAAAATTTCATGAATTTCTAGCAATGGTGATAAACCATTAAGGTAAGTGGTTAAAGATCTTGCGAACTGATAGGGGTGGAGAAATAGTTAGTTGATATGCAGTTGAAAGATCATTAATTTGATTTTTGAATTATATCCAAACTTACCTCCCTAGAAATTCGAGCTGCATATTGATGATTAGTTACTAGTCGTTGCCTAAATCCTTCTATGGTAATACAATTTCAAAATGATGCAATGGTTGGGTACTTAGTGTAAACCATTACTAGATTCATGGATGACCTAATCGAAATCTTAAGAAAAGCTAGAACTATTAACCATGGTTTGCGTGTTTGTTAGCTACTCTAAGTGATTAGGGGTGGAACATCCCATAGTCAATAGATAAGAAAGTGTTTGTTTAAACAAATACTAATTTTCTAAGCAAATTACTAAGTCTGATAATAAAGTAGTAAATAAAAGATATATTTGTTTTCTTGATTCCAAAAGTGTTCTATCATCTTATTCTACATATGATGATCCCACTGCCTCTATTGTCTTGACACAACTAAAGAGGTCAATACCATTTAGTTTTCTTAGACATAATTCACGGTACCTTGTCGTAGTGGGAGGGTTTCAAGGAACTCACTCTTCTTATGACTTGGAAGACACTAGTGATTAAAATCCATTGTGAGTTTAAAAAAGTAGTGGATTGTCAAAATAAGAAACTAAGAATAAAGCCAAGAGAACTATGGTTAAAACCGTTCATGTGGAATAACCTAAAGTTTTCTATTACAAGGACATGAAAGGAAATTTTCGATTATAAGTCTATTCAATGGACTTAACAAAACTTCCTGTTCCTAGTATTATAGGTTTGAGTTTATCTAAACCTATGGCTCATGGTATACCGGGTTAATTACTTACTCTAGTGCAAGTAGCTTACTTTGGTAAGATGATGAAGCATTTTCTTTTTTAATGGCAGTCTATAGAAGCTTCTCAACTTCTAGACATAGATTTTATTTAGCTAAGGAAAAGTTTCAACTATTCCTGAAAAGATAAAGTCATGAAAGAATTCCTTAAATCAATAGTGAGAGGTCTCAGATATGCTTTAGTATGCCTTAGACCAGACACCTGTTGTTGAGTGGGAGTAATGAGTAGTTATCAGATTAATCCAGGAAAGGAACATTGGAAGACAATCAAGTAAATCTTAAGATTAAGAAGAGGAACTATATGTTAGCCAATAAGGGTGTGTGTTTAAAACTCTTAGACTACACCATATCAGATTTCGAGACTTGCCTTTGTGCTAGAAAGTCTGCTAATAAGATGGTGATTACTCTGGGGTGGAGTAGTGATTTTGGAGAAGTGTAAAAACCTATTTGAAGTCTCTAGGTCTACTAGAGAGAGACTGAATGTTAAATATGCAGGAAAGGTACTTATTCAGTCTAAGGAAAGTTCTACACATTTGTGGCACCGTTCTAACTTGTCTTAACTACTAGTGTTATTTCCTGATTAAACAAAAAGTAGTTGCCAAAAGTATAGAATCCAGTATCCCAAGAGAGTAGACATATAGAGAGGAATTTCACCCTGTCAGTTACGAGGAGTATACTACTACTACACTTGATTTGTAGATCAAGGTTTTGAGATTATCTGAAATGCACATTTTGTTTTATATTAGTGCAAGTGGGAGTTTGTTGAGTTTTGTGCCCTAAATAAAAACCATTTCAATATAATCAGATTTACTTATTAATAAAAATCAGAAATAACATTTTATGTTGCATGGTTCACATGATTTATTTAATGATTATACATATATAATGTATGAATTTTATTTAAGTCGAGAACATATGAATTTGTTAATGATTATAGTGTTGTCAGCACAATAGAATATAATCTTAAGTATATGTACGAAAGTTTATTCCCAGATTTTTCAGTTCACTGGATTTAGACTGACATGATAATCAACGATAGGTATTCTTACACCTTGGATAAGTGTTATGTCCTTTCCAGGGTATTGGCAAAGTCTACCAGCATCGAATGTATGGAGTATACATCGGAAGGGACCGATATTGAACTTTGATTAGATATATTAAAATTTACCGTAAAATCTATTCAATTCAATATCACCTGTTGATCCTAGATCAAATGATCTTAATCCTGATATGGTTAGGTTCCATCTAAAGAGTATTATACATGTTCTTTGATTTGTAAGTTAAGCCTACTTTTGGGTCAGGGTGATACGTACATTTTTGGAACATGATAGTATAATTGAGTGGGAGCGCTAACATAAATATGGAGTCTATAACTTCTATAGGAATTTAGAAGTGAAACGATGATATCCTTCGAGCTTGGCTAAATAGAGATAAATGGTTGAGATCTCATTTCACTTCACTGAAATATCATTTATACGAAGCTAAGTGTTTTAAGGATAAAATACATTGAAGGTGTAACAGTAATTTAGTTCTTATTCAATGTAGATCATCTATTAGAGGGTCATTGATCAAATTAAGATTATAACAATGGTTAATTAATGGCGTATCTATATCGTTGAACATATAGAGCGTTCTATATGACTAAGAGTGCAATTCTAAGTTCTAAGTGTGGATTCAATAAGGAATTAATAAGTTAGGGAATTTACTTGGTAAATTCGTTTTGACTTATTGGAAGCTTGGTTATATTGGCCCATGGTCCCCATACTAGTTGAGACGATACTGCTTGTAAGACTCGGTTAATTGATTTTAATTAATCAATTATAATTCTAAAGTTAGACTATGTCTAGTTAATAAATTTTCAATAAGCAAGGGCGAAATTGTAAAGAAAAGACATTCTAGGTTTATTTATTAATTAAGAGAGTTTATATGTCTAAATTAATAAATATATTAAATGACAATATGATTTAATAATTAATTTTTAGTTATTAAATAATTAGAATTGGCATTTAAATGGTTAAATTTGAAAATTGGCATTTTTGAGAAAATGGGATTGAAAAATGACAAAATGGCAAAATTGCAGAGTGAGGCCAATTATCCATATCATGGCCGGCCACTATCCAAGTGTTTTACCATTTATATTTTTTCATTATTTTAATGCCATACAATTCAAACCTAACCCTATGTGGTATTCTATAAATAGAAAGTGATGATTTCAGGAAACTCTGGCAATGCATCTTATTCCTTTCAGAGAAAAACCTGAGCCTCCTATTCTTTCTCTATAGCCGCCACTCTTCTTCTCTTTTCTTCTCTTTAATTTCGAAATACCCTAGTGATAGAGTAGTGCCCACACACATCAAGTGGTATCTCAATCATAGTGTGGAAGGTTGTGTAGAATCCAACAACCAAGAAGGAGAATTAGCATCAAGGAAGGAGAGAAAGAGATCCAGGTTCAGATCTTGAGTATGTTCTGCTACAGAAAGGAATCAAGGGCTAGATATCTGAACAGAAGGAGTCATTATATTCTGCTGCACCCAATGTAAGGTTTCCTAAACTTTATATGTGTTTATTTCATTATTTTATAATTCATATAAGGATGTTAATGAAACATACATGGTAGTAAATCTTGATCCTTGTAAAATATTTCCAACAACATCTACAATCCAGAAGCACGAGCTTGCAAACAGGGATCACCTGACACCAGTCCAGAGTACGGGGTGCAAGGCCACTCCAGGGACCTGCAACCCATAGTTCTAAAGCGATGTGTTAATACCTTTCGACCATATTGTACCCATGGCAATTAGTGCCTATAAATACCCCCATTTGAGATGTGGGGGGGGGGTTGGAAGTTCATCTGTTGTAACTCATAGAGAAAAGGCAATAGAGAACAGAGCTTTGATCATTCATTCATTTCACTTCTTCTCATTGTTTCATCTTTTAATAGTTACATATTGTGCGACTACTAATTTGGTTGACGAGTTCTATCTGTCAACAACATTATATAAAAAATGTACAATTCAAATTCAACTTTTTTTTAATCTCTTCTTTGGCTCAATAACTTTTTTTTTTTTTAATTTTTCTCAGCTAATGGAACAACTATAACTCATATAATCTAAAGATAAGATATTTTGTTTGAATTTGATAAAAAGTTAGCCATAGAAACTAAAATTTTCCTAATAATACTCATTCATGTAAAATACTCATTAAAGTACACTTATACATATTATCTTAAATTTTAATAAAAATTGTAACTCGATAAACTAATTCAATGTACAAAATGTATGTAATTTTCATAAGTTCAAGGCTTACTATTATAATTTATCAATGTCACGTACTTGATAATGTTAGGCTTCTTAAGTTATTCAAGCAATTCTTTAAAAATAAAATAGAATAATTAGTATTTTTGTCTCTTAAACTTTCGACACTATCTGATTTTCCTCCCTAAAATATACGACTTGTTAAAAATTCTCCTTAAAATATAACAGTTACATAATAATACCCCTTCTGTTAGGTTTTGTTTCTTTTACCGTTAAAAATTAGTATTTTTATCCCGTAAACTTTGATCAATACAAAATTTTGCCCTCTTTTATTAAAAAAAATATAATTTTAAAAATTATAGTATTCTATCTTTTTTAAAGAAATTATAATGTTCTATTAATTCAAAAAAAATAATAAAAATTATTAAAAAATTGGATAAAAATATTAATTTTACTTAAAAAATATTTTCGAACTTTATTTTATTTATCAACGTATCTTAAAAAATTAAACCAAAATTATTTAGAATCTAATAAATAATTTAAATAAACTAAGATTTTTTGAAGAAAAAATTAAACTTATTTATATTTATAAACTCATACTTTAACATATAAAAAATAATTATAAATTAAATACAAACATAATTTTTTTTTAAAAAAAATTATAAATTAAACAAATCTACATTTTTTGATGAAAACAAAATATATTCAAGCTTCTTCCTTTAGGGTTTAAAATTTAGTTTTTACAAATTAAATTTTTAATATATTTTTGTAATATCTAAATGAATTTTCTTATAAAAGTAAATAATTTTTTATATCGCGTAATTAGTTTTAAGATTTCATTTATTTTTAAATTTTTTTAATCATTCAAAATGACTTTTCATAAGATTTAAATTAAATCTTTATGATTTACTAAAAAAATATTGAATTTTTCTCATATTTATTTTGAGGGGGTATGATTTGATAGTTGTCAAAGTTTAGGGGGAAAAGTTGCAAATTGAGAAAGATATACCATCATTTAAACGGAATAATTGGACAGAACCTAACAAAAGGACTTTCTGTTAATGTAATAGTTCGAGCGAATTCTTAATAAGTCGTATATTTTAGGGACCAAAATCAACATCTTCGAAAGTTCAGGGGGCAAAATTTCTAATTATTCAAAAAAAAAAATATGTGGATCAAGGTGTTAGAATAAGTGAGTTAGAGTTTGTTATGACAACTGAGTAGTTAATTTTCCTAGTTGTTTTATTCATGTACTCTACTATTTCAACTTTATAACTAATATTATCTTTCTTAATATGGTATCAGAGATTCTTCTTACTCTCTGCTACCTATTGATTTCTTCTTTTTCTTTCTAAGATTCACTTGAGTTTGTTAATCATTTCTGTTATCCTATTTTTGCACTCTGACGTGGCATCACATGAATGGTGACACGTGGAGTCTACTTGGAACATCTGCTCGAGAGGCACAGTCCGAGCACAATGCCTCACTGGCATGCCCAGAGCAAAGTATTCAATAACCCGCACAAAATGGTCAAGCACTTAGCGAATTCAACTTTCGCATCGTGAGTCATCAGCATAATCCCTATAACTCAGGGATGAAATTACGTGGATGTGGCATACACACGATCCCGCTATCAGTGTATTCAGCCTCAATCCCACGATCCTTGCATTCAACATTCATCCCACGATCTTTCTATTTATACGAATTGTAATGAGAGGGGAAACTCTTCCTCCCCAAGCTTACTAGCCCTATAAATAGTGATGCATATTCACTGGGCAAGGGATCGGTCAAAAACCAGTTGAGCTAAGAATTATATATTCAGAGATACTGTTGTAAGAGCTATATGAAAAGAAATCTTTCTCTTTGATCTTAAGTCAATACAAGTAACGAGGATTAGGCTATTACCGAACTGCTTGAGGTTGAACCTCTGTTAAATTCTTGAATCTTTTTATTGCTTTATCATGTATTTGTTATTATAAATCATATATCGCTTATAAAAGAGACTCGTTGTCGTTGGCTAAAGGCGAGGTCAACATTTTGGTGCTTTCATTGATAGAAGGATCACAAATCGCTCTTTATTCAACATCCAATCGCCAATACGATGGTGCAAACTCGTAGAGGCCTGACTGATCTAGAAAAATTCACAGACGCTGGATCCTGCATCGCAGAACCCAGGAAACACGAGGGTTCTGCCTGCTGTTAATCCTGGAAAGCCGGCAAACGTGGGGATGGTGAAACGGTTCCTATAGATGAAATGGCGCCTGGTATGCAAGAGACTGGGAATAACAGTTTCGCACCCAACCAGGGCATTCATAACACAACTGTTTTGCCTGGAACCAACGCCTAGACGACTATCGGAGATGCCACTGACTCATGCAGGGTCATAATAATACCCTGCATCATGATCAAGACGAACTACGCGCTGCAGTAAATCTCGCGTTCCACGAACAAAGGCGTATGTTCGCAAAATTGAGAAATAGAGAGATGGAGGCATTAAGGGCTCATCATGCAGAGATCGAAGATCGTAGTCGGCAAGCTATCGTACTAATACGAAGAGCCTACCAAACTGTAGGTCGGCAATCACCGAATGTCACTCCCCTCGGAGAGACGGACGAGGATCCAACGATGAATACTTCTCAGACTGCAAATGGTCAGCCGCCCAATCCCCGGTCACGAGTTCCACTTGTGGACCCAGCGGTAGGCGAGCAGACCTTGTCTGGTAATTCATCAGGAGGAGTCATACCTGATGGTTCCAACCAGATCAATGGTGCCATTCCACCCGTCAACCAAGCGAATCAACCTTAAGGCAGCCATGCGCTTTTGTGTTTGAAAGGTTAGGGACAACCCATGAGCTAAGGAATGATCTAAACAGAAGGAGGGGAGTAGACGATCAAAATGTTACGACAATCGTGCAGCCCGGAGCCCATACTCAAATCCCCGCTCACAAAGATGCTGATGTAATCCAAATTGACCAGAATGGCGAGTAGGTCAGCCCAGCCGTACAGGCTCAGCTAGACGAACTTAAAAATAGGTTTCACGGCATGGCTGGACAAAGAAAAAATGATATTGAACTAGACCAAGCACGCGAAACTCCTTTCTCGCCGAAGATCAATCTCCTGCCACTGCCCCACAAGTTCAAAATTTCGACGTGGAAAATGCACACGAGGAGAGAAGATCCCCTTTCCCATCTCAAGTACTTCGAAATGCAAATGGATTTGCAAGGGGTACGAGGAGATGTATGCTGCAAAATTTTCCCTGCCACTCTGTCAGAAGCCGCTCAGCAATGGTATTTCAAGTTGGCTCCTCAAAAGTTTAGTTCATGGAAAACCTTCTCTTCGGAATTCCATGCACAATTCTCCTCCTCGCGCCAACTCCCATTGCATTTGGGAGACTTGGTCAAAGTTAAGCAACGATCAGGCGAGCCACTCCTCGCATACTTCAGCAGATTCATGACGGAGGCGAGGGCCGATATCCGTTAATAGAAAAACTCGCCTACTGCCTCATTCTAGAAACAAGGAAGTTGAGGCCTTATTTCTAAGCTCATCCTGTTTGGGTGTGTACTGACAAACCACTACGCCAAATACTGCAAAAACGAGATGCTTCTGGACGACTACTCAAGTGGGCGGTAGAGTGGGGCCAGTACGAAATCACTTGCCAACCCTGAACAACAATCAAAGGCCAAGCCTTGGCAGACTTTGTGGTAGAATGCATAGGCAAAAAAGAAAGCATACCAGAAAGCAACCTCGAGGCGGTAAAAATACCTCAGCCAAGTCACAATGAGGACAAACCGACCTAGAAACTACATGTGGATGGGCCGGCTACAGATCAACTATCTTGTGCAGGAATTGCCCTTGTAATGCCTGGGGGGCAACACCTGCACGCTGCAGTCAAGTTCAGATTCAATGCATCTAACAACGAAGCCAAGTATGAAGCTCTAATCGCTGGGCTAAGACTAGCCTAGGAGATGAAGGCCGAACACATCGAAATCTACAGCGATTCACAGCTGGTGCTAAATCATGTATTCTGAAAATATGAAGCTCGAGGAGAAAAGAGGATAGCATATCTGAGCAAAATACATGATCTGCTCGCACAATTCGAAAGCTACTGTCTCAGACAAATTCCAAGAGAAGAAAATACAACTGCAGACAAGGCAAGTAGCAATGTAAATGACAAGGCAAACGTGGTTCCTATCCAGTTCCTCGAAGAGCCTAGCATCACTGGCACTGAAGAAAGCAAAATGATTGATACATCCCCAAACTGGATGACACCAATAGCGGCCTACCTCGAGTCTGGGAAACTCCTAAATAACCGAATGAAGCTCGGAAAATGAGAAGGAAAGCTGCACGGTACATCATAGTAGAAGGAGTCATGTACATAAGAGGATTCTCGATGCCATTGCTCAAATGTGTCACTCAAGAAGAAGCTGCACGGCTCCTATCCGAAGTACACGACGGATTCTGTGGAAATCATGCTGCCGATCAAAGCTTATCCAAGAAAATTCTAAGGCAAGGTTACTTCTGGCCGACAATGATTGAAGATTCAAAAGCCTATTTTAAGAAGTGTGACAAATGCTAGAGATTTTCAAAGATACCAAGAGCTCCGCCAAACGAGTTAACATAGATGCAAAGTCTGTGGCCCTTTGCATTTAGGGGATTGACCTGATCGGACAATTACCTAAAGGTAATGGTGGAGTGGAGTATGCAGTGGTAGCGGTTGATTACTTTACTAAGTGGACTGAGGTCGAACCACTCGCAACCATCACATCAAAGAAAGTTCAAGACTTTATTGTAAAGAACATAATATGCTGGATCAGACTATCGTACAAAATAGTTTCAGACAATGGCAAGCAGTTCGACAGCCAATTCTTTACTAATTTCTGTGCGAACCATGGTATCATCAAAACTTTCTACGCAGTGGCGCATCCTTCGGAAAATAGTCAAGTTGAGGCAGTCAACAAAACCTTGAGGGATACACTAAAGAAAAAACTTGAAGATGCCGAAGGAAATTGGCCAGAAGAGGTTTCTGAAGTCCTATGGTCATACCGTACAACTGAAAAAACAGAAACCGGACAAACAGCGTTTGCGATGGCGTACAGTTATGAAGCTATGCTGCCTGTGGAACTCGAGCCATCTTCCCACAGAAGATTGACGTACGATCAAGGTACCAATCACATACTCCTTGCAGAATCACTTGATGAAATCGAAGAAAAATGAGCAACTACAAATTTAAAGTTGATGGCCCATCAACAAAAAGTAGCTCGGTATTTCAAGAAACAAGTGAAAGCTCGGAAATTCTTCGTGGGAGATATGGTCCTGAGAAGGGTATTCCTGAACACCAAAGACAATACGGCAGGTGTACTTGGACCTAACTGGAAAGGACCATATCAAGTGGTCGAAGTTCTTGACTCCGAAGAATACATGTTAGGTAAGTATGACGAAAAAATGCAACTCATTCTAGTACCACCATACTGGAATGGAGAACATTTAAGAAAATACTACCAATAAAGTGTTGGGTTTTATGCCCTAAATAAAACTCATTTCAATATAATCAGATTTACTTATTAATATAGATCAGAAATAACATTTAATGTTGCATGGTTCACATGATTTTTTTCATGATTATATGTACATAATGTATAAATTCATCTGAAACCCTTTTCACATACTTGATCCTGTTTATTGTGCCGTCAACACATTGGAAAGTAAACATGACTATGTGAATAAAGTTTCCTAGATTTATCAGACATACGGTTTTACTGATATGATAATCTACAACAGAGTTTACTTACATTTGGAGAAGTGCTATGTTCTTTCCAGAGCATTGGTTAAAGTAAAGCTCAGGTTGGATGCATGGAGTATGCATCGGAAGGGACCGATATTGAACTTTGACTTAGATTTATTAAAATTACCGTAATATCGATTCAAGTCAATATCGCCTAGTTGATCCTAGATCAAATGATCTTAATCCTGATATGATTAGGCTCAATCTCGAGAGGCTATTTGTGTTCTTTGATTTGTTAGTTAAGCCTACTTTTAGGTCAGGGTGATACGTACATTTTGGGAACACGGTAGTGCAATTGAGTGGGAGCGCTAACATAAACATGGAATCTATAGCTTCTATCTGGCGAATAGTAAGCAAAGGATGATCTCCTTCGAGCTTGACCAAACGAAGATAAATGGTGGAGTACTCATTTCACATAAGCTGAAATATCATTTATATGGGGTCAAGTGTTTTAAGTAATAAATACATTGTAGGGTGTAACGGTAATTTAATCCCTTTACAGTGTAGATCATTCATATAGAGGATCATTGATCAAATTAGGATTATAACAATGGATAACTAATGATGTGTCTATATGGTGGAACATATAGAGCATTCTATATAACTGAGAGTGCAATTCTAAGTTCTATGCGTGGATTCAACGAAGAATTAATAAGTTAGTGAATTTTAGTGCTAAATTCTTGATCTACTTATTGGAAGCTCGGTTATATAGACCCATGGTCCCCGCACTAGTTGAGATAATATTGCTTGTAAGACTCATGTAATTGATTAATCAATTATAATTCTCAAATTAGACTATGTCTATTTGTGAAATTTTCACTACGTAAGGGCGAAATTGTAAAGAAAGAGTTTATAGGGGCATATTAGTTAATTATGATACTTTGTATGGTTCAATTAATAAATATGATAAATGAAAATATTATTTAATAATTATATGTAGTTATTAAATAGTTAGAATTGGCATTTAAATGGTTCAATTAGAAAATTGGCGTTTTTGAGAAAATCAGATGCAGAAAAGGTAAAACTGCAAAATTGCAAAAAGTGAGGCCTAAATCCACTAGTATAGGGCCAGCCACTTTTGTAGGAAATTTAAACTGATATTTTCATTATTTTAATGCCAAATAATTCAAACCTAACCCTAGTGGAATGCTATAAATAGATAGTGAGGGCTTCAGGAAATTTACACTTAAAATTTTCTATTTTTCCTTCAGAGAAAAACCTGAGCCTTCTCTCTCCGTATCTTTGGCTGAATCCACTCTCTTTCTCTTCCTCATTGAGATTTCGAAATTCTTAGTGTATGAGTAGTTCCCACACACAGCAAGTGATACCTCAATCATAGTGAGGAAGATCGTGAAGAAAGACTTTCAGCAAGCAGGAGTTTCAGCATCAAAGATTCAGAGAAAGAGATCCAGGTTCAGATATTGATAATGCTCTGCTACAGAAAGGAATCAAGGGCTAGATATCTGAACGGAAGGAGTCATATTATTCCGCTGCACCCAATGTAAGGTTTCCTAAACTTTATATGTGTTTATTTCATCGTTTTAGAAAGTTCATATTTAGGGTGTTAATCAACATACTTGTGAGTAGATCTAAGATCCTGGTAAAATAATTTCCAACATAAAGTACCAGGTCGGATGACCACTTTAAGTACTAAATGAACATTTGCTTTTAAGTGAATGGCCTCCTGGGCGGACTACGCTCAAAGGTTTCAATAAATGAAACAAAGTACTCAGGTCGGGTGACCACTTTAAAGTACAGTTTCTTATGTCTGCAATTTGTTTTATTTCATGTTAAGCTAAAACATCAGATTAGATCAAATAGCTCTGACGTAAGCTACTACAGTAAAAAATACACTTTTCGATCAATAAATGAATAAAGATAGTTATTTCAAAATTCAATTGAGTCAAAATTATCAACATGTTTCTAATTTACCATACAATGCGTACAAAAGGTTTGGTCAAGCCCAAAACACCGAACAGATAAACAATATATTTGTAAAAGACAAGTGAGCAAGAGTCATACGTCTGCTCGGTCACTTGGGGGGCACCTATACCTGTACAAAGCATTTGGTAAAAATAAAACAATCACGATTCCACGAAAATTATAAACAGAGAATGAAATTCATTAAGGATAACAAAAGCACATAATACCGGGATTAAAAGCTACCCGATCAGCTTGTTGTCCGAAAAATGAAAAATAATTCGATGTTTAAAGACAGCTTGGCCGGTCATGATGTCTTAGAAAAGGCCCTTAGGCCGAATAAGATATATCAAATAAAGAGATAAAAAGAGAAGTGTTTAAGCAGCTTGAGTCCCAGGCTCTTTGTTCGGTTCTTCTAAGCCAACCAGTGCAGGAAGATCTGTTGTTTGAATAGGAGGTGCATCCGCAGCCTGACCGGAGGTTGAAGTAGTCGCCTCATTTTTGCCATAGGCCACTTGGGACGTGCAGAACTCAAGGTACATGTCCTTAGCATTGCCCAAGTAGTCAAAATTGGCCTGAGGATTAGCCTTCCAAAAATCAAAGAAGAGCTTAAGACCGGCTGTCTCCAAGGCATTGACCTTCTCCTTCAACCTGTCCACCTCAGCCGAAAGCTCCTCTTCCTTGGATTCCTTTTCCTCCTTCATCTAATGAAGAACTGATCGAAGGGAAGTCCTCTCGTCCTGAAGACTGTTTACCTTAGCAGATAAGGTCTCAATGATCTCTTCAAAACGGCCAGCAACCTCGAGATCCTTAGTCAGCACAATGATTTTCTTCTGAGCGGCAAATAACTTCTTGTTGGCTTCACCCAATTCCAACCGAACAGCTCTGACTTCCGCCCTTGCTTCTTCAGCATCATTCCTGGCCAAGTCTGCCTCTGCCCTCAGGGTGTCACACTGAGTCGTATTCTTAGAAGCAGCAGACTTAGCCCAGAAGTAAGTGTAGGCCAACTTCAGACCGACCTGCACAAGGAAAGAACTTTAGCATTTGAGCTAAATATGGAAGATTAAAGGGATGTATTAAGAAATACTTACCCCGGTGAACTCCTTCAAGACTCAGCCCACCAGCAATTCCAAAGATGAGTCATTGCCAGCACCAGCTAGTTGCTCCCTGACCTCATGAACCAGCCGGTTCATATAATGGGCCAACATATCCTTGCCCTTTTTGGGCTTAGGAAACACCAACAAAGGTGGAGTAGGTGCCCGCACCCGTTCAGGATCACTCCTGACAAGTTCAGACTCAACCTTCGGTGGTCAAGACTCCTTAGACTTTGCGGCTTTGGGGGTAGAGGGGCTTGCAGCAGTCAACTCCTAAGAAAGATCAATGTCCTCCCCAGTAGGCCTCTTTTCCTTAGTAGAGGACCCCTCACCACCCTTAGACTTCTTTGCCGGAGGAGAGGCGCTAGAGCTTCCGCCTATTCTCTTCCTCAGATCGTCGAGCATCTGCCAAGACATGTCTGTGCAGAACAAAAACAACATGGTTAGAAAACAGACATCATAAACAGGATGAAGTAATATGCAAGGTGACTGCCCGAACAAGACTCAGAAGTCCATCATTACCTGATGTCGATCTTATTTCAGACATAACAGCTTTCCCTTTCTGAACATGGGAGGGGATGGCCAAACAGGTGAAATGGGCTCCCTTCATCTTCCTTTTCAGTTGAGTCACCTGCTTTTCCTCAGCTTCATCTTCAGGATTCAAGGGCTCCTGAGGATACTGCTTGGCCCTTGGACCGCCCTTCAACTTAGCCTCGTGCTTCAATGAATCAACTCATCCTTCAAATGAGCTCGTTTGGTCCGGCCAGCACCAGATTTCCTCTTCTTCCCTGTCACGGACTTAGGAGTAAATTCCTTGGGATAGATCCCATACCTCACAAGATTATCCTCAGAGGTCAACTGGATAATATTTCGCTCTTCCCCCGGGAGCCGGGTAAGTTTTTGAGCTCTATCCCTAAGAGTAAGAGTGAGGGGAGGGCGGTGATATGTCGAAATCTGCTGGAACCGAGTGTGAGTGATGCTCGTGCCATCCACCATGAAGTACTCATCAACAAAGCGCCCAATCTTGCCGATGGCCGTATCGTCCATGCCCGCCAACCACTTGAAGCCTGGTTGAGAAAAGTAGAAGTACCCCGACCTGCCTTGCTTGGGGGTGGACTTCAAATCAAAGTACCAAGCAACCTCGTGGGGAGAGGGCGTACCCTAATTCTGAGAGGCATAGAGGACGAAGATGGCAAACAGATACTTGATGCCCTTAGGAGTGAACTGGGCTGGGCAAAGGCCGAAGAAGTCTGCCACATTCTTGAAGTATTGATGCAAAGGCATCAATGCCCCTTGCTAACCATGGGCACCCGACTAGGCGCACATCCCCTTTTCAGGGTTTGTGGCACAATTGTTGTAGGCGGGAATGTAGCAGTCAAAGTCACCCAAGTACCCATCCTAGTCGAGAGACCGAAGGCGCGCCTCAGTAACCTTGGAAAGAGGGCTTACCCACCTGAAGCCCAAGGCACGTTTCCTTTTATGAGGAACCGTCACAACAAGTTCCTCACTGACGTAGTCCACGCCCTCAACCAGGATGTCTCTGTCAGCATCGACTGGCTCCCCAGCCCGTTATACTCCCTGTAGTTTGGGGGTGCAACCTCTGCCTATTCCTCCTCCTCGGAGGAACTTCCAGAACGTACATCGTCCTGCCCCTTGATCTCCTGGACATCAGCGTCCCCTTCATGATCCTCCTCCATTTGGACAGCTGGATCCTGTTCGGCGTTAGGCAAAACGGTATGTCGAGCCATTTGAGGGTCAGACGTGTCAGCCAAACACGTAGTTTTCTTTGTACGAGCCATCAATCTATGGTTGGGTACAGGGTTTGAAGAATGTCGTTTGCTAGAGGAAGGTGGACTAGAATAAAGACGAGGATGATCCTCGTGTAGAAGTTGAAGCTCATCCTGGTCGATCCAATGTCCGTTTTCGCAAGACTCACCTGAGTTCATCTACAAAAGACAACGCACAAGATGAGTGTTTGTTCAGAATATCGAACGATAAACAAGCAAATATGTCGACCAGGAGTACCCAGCACAACGATTATGTTTGAAGAAAAGTCAGAACTCAAGAAGTCAAAAATTTTCTCGAGTTAGGGAAAAAAAGTTCATGAAGCTTAGAATAAGCAAGATGAAAGATAGACGTTACGCAGTTCAGAAACAAGTGTTATGACTGCAAAATGAGTTTGTGTGCCAATGTTGTTTGGTATTTATAGGCAAGTCACGAAAAGAGGTAATTGTCTCAAAGGAACCTCAGACGCCTAAGTTTCCCTCCTTAAAAGCGAATATGGGAAATCAAAAATAATTAAGTGCAGCCGTCAGCCGTGGAGAGAAAAAATCAGATTTCGAAATATTAAGTATCAGAGCATTTATTAGCCGAAAACTGAAGGGATGGCCAGTAAGCCTCACATCTAGTCTCGGATGGTTGCACTCGACACGTGTCCCCATCCAAAAGTAGAAGCGGCTCTGATAAAGTCTACACGCAGCTTCGGAACTCCCGTCCAAACTTGGGGGGCAAATGTTATCCCAATTTTTGCACTCTGACGTGGCATCACATGAATGGTGACACGTGGAGTCTACTTGGAACATCTGCTCGGGAAGCACAGTCAGAGCAGCATGCCTCACTGGCATGCCTAGAGCAAAGTATTCAGTAACCCACATAGAATGGCCAAACTCTTAGCGAATTCAAATTTTGCATCGTGAGTCATCAGCACAATCCCCATAACTCAGGGGTCAATTTACGTGGATATGGCATACACACGATCCCACTATCAGTGTATTCAGCCTCAATCCCACAATCCTTACATTCAGCATTGATCCCACGATCTTTCTATTTATACCCATTGTAACGAGAGGGGAAACTCTTCTTCCCCAAGCTTACTAGCCCCTTAAATAGTGATGCATATTCACTTGGTAAGAGATCGGTCGAAAAGCAGTTGAGCTAAGACTATACCCTAAATATATTATCTAAGAATTATATATTCAGAGATACTGTTGTAAGAGTTATAAGAAAAGGAATCTTTCTCCTTGATCTTAAGTCAATACAAGTAACGAGGATTAGGCTATTACTGAAATGCTTGGGGCTGAACCTCTATAAAATTCCTGTGTCTTTTTATTGCTTTATCATATATTTGTTATTATAAATCATTTATCGCTTATAAAATAGATTCGTTGTCGTTGGCTAAAAGTGAGGTTAACAATTGCTAATGGTGATTGTGATTGCAACTACTCCATTTATCCTTTCTCATAATTTCTCTTTGAAGTTGGATAATCACAATTTTTTACTTTGGTGACCTGAAGTCCTTGTTGTCATCATAGGCCATGATCTCTTCGGTTACATCACTAAAGCTCGTCCTCTACCGATGAAGTATCTTATTATTGCTGATCAAATTTCTGGTATGTTGACCTTAAAAAGTGGATAACCGACAGTGGGGTCATATGAATTTGATGTTTTCCACTTGTTACACGATTAGAATTAGAAAGTAAAGAACACACAAAATTTTTATAGAGGTTTCGGCCTCTTTGATAGCGGGTAATGACCTACTCCCCTTTTAGTTGTATTGATATTGAGAGATAATACTCTTCAGATCACTAAAGGTGGGATCTGATATAGCTCTCTTAAGGATACAAAGTATAAATCAAGGTTGACAAATCTCAAGTGTTGATAATGCTTGTATGGGCGTGTGAGAGAGAGAGATAGCGAGGAAGACAGTTATGAGACTTAGAGACTTAGGCTAATAACTTTATCACTTGGAGGATAGAATGAGACTTTGGTTTTCTATATTAGAAGTAAGGCCCTTTATATAGTAGATCTTAACCCTAATTTATAACTGAAACCCTTAGATATTTATACATTAAATTAGGGGTAAATGGCGGTAAAACCCCCAATACTTTCATTTTAGTTTCATTAAACCCCCACAACCCAACTTTCTGCAGGTAAACCCCCAAAACCAGGAAACTGTTAGCAATTTAACACTTCCGTTCAAATTTAGCTGTTAACTGCCAGGTTTGATCGTCCACGTGGACACAATAAACACGTGGCACAATTTTAATGGTCCACGTAAATAATTATTTAAAAAAAATAAAAATTTAATTTAAAATTAAAAAATTAAATAATATTTCTTTTTTTTCTTTCTTTTTTTCTTTACTTTCTTTTTTTTTCTTTCTTTTCTTTTTGTTTCCTTTCTTTTCTTTCTTCTTCTCGTCTATATCACACTCTCTCTCTCTCTCTCTCTCTCTCTCTCTCTCTAATACGCAGAGGCAAGCAACATCTGCCCAGACCACCGCCCACACCACAACAACCCTTCCACCGCCCACACCACCCTTCCTCCGCCCACACCACCACAACCGAACTGCCCACCACCACCAAAACCCCACATCTCAGATCCAAACACATCAAAGAGACCTAAACACCTACCCAAATTCGGATCCCGATTCCATAAAAACAAATAAACACAAATTAAATCCACAAGAAAAAAAAACTTCAGAGTAAAGAGAACGAAAATCGCAAGGGTGAGAGAGAGAGCTCACTGAAAATCGCAAGGAGTCTGTCGATGTGGGGCTCGTGAGATCTGAGATCTCGAACTCCAGCAGTGGTGGCGTTCCTCAGTCGCCTGCTGCTTCCATCTCCGGCAGTGGTGGCGTTCGTCCCAAAGCCTCTGTGATGAAGATGAAGAGGATGATGAAGATGATGAGGTTGAGAAGTTGATCTGGACTGAGAGAGAAAAAGAGAGGAGATCGAGAGAGAGAGAGAGAGAGTGATAGAGCGAGAGTGATAGAGAGAGAGATAGAGAGAGAGAGAGAGAGAGAGAGAGAGAGAGAGAGAGAGAGAGAGAGAGAGAGAGAGAGAGAGAGAGAGAGAGAGAGAGAGAGAGAGAGAGAGAGAGAGAGAGAGAGAGAGAGAGAGATAATCGTTTCGCAGAAAGAAAAGAAAAAAAGAAAGAAAAAGAAAAAAAGGAAAAAAACAAAAAAAAAAGAAAATTATTTATTTTTTTATTTATAATTTTTTTTTTAATTTTAAAATAATTTTTTTTTTTAAATAATTATTTACGTGGACCAATAAAATTGTGCCACGAGTTTATTGTGTCCACGTGGACGATCAAACCTGGCAGTTAACAGCTAAATTTGAACGGAAGTGTTAAATTGCTAACAGTTTCCTTGTTTTGGGGGTTTACCCGCAGAAATTTGGGTTGTGGGGGTTTAATGAAACTAAAACGAAAGTATTGGGGGTTTTGCCGCCATTTACCCTTAAATTAGTTAATTTGAAAAGACCAAAATATCCTTAAACATAGAAATTTTTGAGCTATTTTATTGGGATGTTAGGGCGCAATTTACAGCCCAACTCACAGTCCACATGTAGAATTCTACAAAAAATCCTTCCCGTTCTTCTCCTTGCTGGGCAAACACCTACAGGAAGCAGGTTGGCTGGCCTTAGTATTGGGACTTACCAATTAGATTGGTGTAGTTAGAACTGATGTAGCCTTTGTTGAATAGAAGTTAATGCATGTTTAGCCATTTGAAATACTTTGCCTTGGGTATCTAAAATCATTTGTTGTAGTAAACTAATTGCTTTATTTTCCTCTTTGTTGTGTAGGTGAGGTAAGTGAATGAGGGGACCCCCATGTACTATATAAGTTCTTTTGGGGGCAAACCCTCTTTCCTATTTTATTTTTCACTCTCTCACTAGAAATTTACATTTAAAGAAGATCCTTCTTCTCTCTAGAGGGCTGAACCCACACAAGCACCATTCTCCTGGAATTTTTGCATTGTTTTGTCAATCTAAGCTTCCCATCTTTGTCTTCAATGATTTCTTGTTGTGGGTAAGCGTTCTATTCCCGCTAATTCACGTGATTTGGTTGATTTTTCAATGAACGCATGAACATTATTTTTTGCTTCGAATATCTCTTGATTCCTACATTAGATTGTTGTCCTCTATGTATTTATATTTGTATGATAGCCTTAGGATATGTAGCGTGTGATTTCTAGACGAAAAAGATCTGAATCTAACCTTCGTTGTGATTCTTGACTTTTTGAGTCTCTAAGAACACAAATAACGTGTTTGAAACCTTGAAAAAACACATGCTGAGATCAGTACAGGTCCTGGCCAGCCAAGGAGGTCTTGTTTAAGACCTTGTCAGCCAAGGATGGCTAGTAGGGGGTCTTGGCGTCCAAGGGGTACACCCCATCGGCTGGTTGGCCTATGCCTGGAAAATAGAGTCCTGGCCGGCCATAGGCTGGGTCATGGGGTCAAGCCAGCCAAGGCCAAGGCTCCAAGCATGGAGCTAGTTTTTTACCCTCTATTGACCTCAGCTAGGGTCTCGTGACGGTCTTTGAGGCATATACAACTACAGTCTTATGCGTGGTTCCCCTTGGAAAGTCTATATAAGACCTTGTACTGAGTACATTGTAGTCAATTGTATAACTTTGGAGTTACCATATGTCTAAGTAAGTGTCCTTAAGATGGTACTTGGTTAATAATTGACCTTGTACATTATGATTTACCTGGAAGGTACCCTTGAGTATTGTTGACTAGAAGGTGTTTGTAGCTTCGTTAGGTTGCTCACTTCCCCTTATCTCTTCTATACAAGTGGTTCTAGGTGACGGATAAGGCAGGTGAAAGCCGCGTAGGTCCTTTGGTTATCCTATAATCATGGACAAAATAAAACAGACTTGTCGTAGAGCGCCTGCATGTGACCCCTATGTATCTAGGGTGGCTACAAGGGGTTGAGTCTAGATTGTAGAGGAGGCTACCTAGCCTCATGTTAATGTTGATCCAGATGTTGACCAAGCAGAGGTGCGTGAGGTCGACCAAGGGGTTGAGAGCCCTGATATTGTGTTTGATCTTGAAGAGGCTACCACCAGTTAGAAGAAGGAGATACATGACTTGTATTATTCTCTCCAACTCCCCTTTTGGTCATTACGATGCTAATGGTAATTTGCTAAATAGGCTTGTTCTATCTTCAGTGTTAGGCTTGGACCACGTCTTGACCCACCCTTCTGAGCATGAGACCTTAGATGCTAGATTGCAGGGAAACATGTGGATCTCACTTGTGTCTACTATCTCTACTGACAGTTTTTATAAGATACTATCCAACGGGCTAGTAGGTGGCATCTATTGCAGGATACATCTGTGGGATAAATTAGTGCATAGAATGGCCCTAAACTGGACGGCGTGGTTAGAGTACACATCGAGCAACGATCTGCGTTACCTTTTCATCCATACTTTCGAGACATTTTTGATTACTTCGGGATGTGTTTGACAAAAATCACCTCGAAAAGTATTAAGTACCTTCCGGTGATGTTGATTTTATATAGGGAGATAGGCTGGCCTTAGTCCACTCCTTATGAGATTGGATATTACTTTGATTTGGAGTCTATTCAGAAGCAAAACCGACCTATATACTTTTACTTTACCCATGTTGGCCATCGGTGGTTAGGTAATACTGACATCACGCCTATGTCGAATGTTGGTGAGTATGCTGAGAAATATTTCATTGCTAGGGATGTTAAGGGGTTACGTCATCGACGCCTTTAGCGAGTGCTATTTTTCAAGCGCTCTATCCATGCATTACAGATGAGATATATGACAAACCAAACCCTATCTATTTTGACATGGAAGATAAACATACTCAAGTTGACCAGTGTTGCCAACTTCTAGAAGTATATTTTGTATCCTCCTACTCCTAGAGTTGCGGGAGCCCCAATAGCCGAGAGAGCTTGTCCTGGGGATGGAGAAGTCTGACTTGTACGATGGCATTTCTTTGTCTCATATAGCTCAAAATCTAGAGGGGAAAGAGAGGGCCCTTTGCCAATGCTTGGCCAATGGGGGTTTAGTTAGTGATGCTTCTCTCTAGATTAAGCCTCGAGGCTCGAATTCTGAGGGACCTACTTGCCCTTTGCCTTCATCTAGAAGTAAGGGCAAGGTAGTTGTTGACGATTCCGATAGTTCCTCATCCGAGGATGATGGTATTTGATAGTTAATGGCACCATCTCTTACATTCTTGTCTATCATTGAATATTTATGACTTGCTTTTTGACTTTGCTACTTTCATTTTGTAGATATGTCTTCCAACTTAAGAGGCCTCGATGGGGGATCTTCTGAAGAGCACTTCCTTTCATGGATGAAGAGCTCAAGGAGCTCGGTGATGGTGAGAAAGACAGGCTTTACTCCACTGGCCTTCGGGATCTATCTGTGATAAGTTGTAATTTTAGCTTCGTTCACCTTTTCGGCACTTCTGTAAGCTCACTATCAAAGGATTTAAAGCATGTGGTTGGCCAACCAAGGTTGTATCCTTAAGGGGTTGGCTAGCCATAGCAGCCTTAGAGAGGGGCTGACCAGCCAATGTTATACTTTGATATTGATTTTTTCTTGTTTTGCTTTCAGGCCTTGATGAAGCTGAGCTCTTCAAGCGATAACTTCTTATCCTGATTGTGTAGCTTCTGAGCTGACTTAGTAAGTCTTTGAGTTTGCTCAAGTAGGCCACAATTTTCTCACCTCGAACTGTGTACTCAACTAGGATTTAATTCACAACTAGTTGAAAATTGTTGAATATCCAGCTTGTCAACTCGTACTTCATATGCTAGCTTGAGGTCGGCTAATAAGCCTACATATTCAGCCTCATTGTTTGAGGCTTTCAAGAAAAATTTTATTGCTCCGTGCAGTTGCTGCCCCAAAGTGTTATAAAGGCAATGCCTGTATTAGACAATTGGTCAGTGCAACTTTTGTCAACATGGAGTTTCCATGTTAGTTCTTTAGTTTTCTGTTATTGCTCTTGTTCTCACTTCTTTTTTGGCTCTTACTTTTCTCCTGAATCTTGAGATATCTAACGAGATGAGTTTGTGCACTCAATCAAGAAGTCTACAAGGGATTGACCCTTTATGCATATTCTTATTTGATATGTGATCTCAAACTGGCGAAGCTGAATGGCCCACTTGAGTAGTCGGCCTGATGCTTCAAGTTTTTGTCAAACCTGCTGCAAGGGTTGATTAGTTTACACCTTTATGGGGTGTGCCTTGAAGTAGGACCTTAACTTTCTTTAAGCCAATGACAAAATATAAGTCAGCTTTTCCATGAGTGTGTATCGACTTTCAACTTTGATTAGTCTTTTTCTAATGTAGTGTAAAAGGTGTTGACACCGTCTTCTTCTCTTGTGAGGACAGCACTAACAACATGTTCTGTGACTGCTAGGTACACATCTAGCTCTTCATAGTCTAGGGGTTTGGACAACACAGGTGGTTGAGCCAATTGTTTCTTTAGCTCTTGGAATGTTTTTTCACATTCTCTTATCCACTCGAGTTTTTTGTTGCCTCTAATAATGTTAAATAAGGGTACGCATTTGTCAGTACACTTGGACACAAATCTGCTTAATGCAGCAATTCATCCTGTTAGTCTTTGTAATTCCTTGATAGTTGTGGGTGACTTCACGTCCAAAAGGGCTGGGATCTTGTCTGGGTTTTTTTTTTCTATTCCCCTAGCGTTAATTATGATTGAAAAGAATTTTCAAGAGCCTACTCCAAAAGCACATTTCATGGGGTTGAGCTTCATGTCGTAGCTGTGAAGGATTTTAAAGCATTTGTCTAGGTCCTCCACATGCTCCCAGCCTTTTTGGACTTGACAAGCATGTTATCCACATACACCTCCATGTTGCTGCCAATGTGATCATTTAACATCATGTTCACTAGCCTCTGATACGTGGCCCCTGCATTTTTTATTCCAAAGGGCATTACTTTGTAGCAGTTTAGGCCTAAGTTTGTCATGAATCTAGTGTGCTCCTAGTCTGGAGGATGCATCTTTATTTTATTGTAACATGAATACACGTCCATGAAACTCAGGATTTCATGGCCAGCTGTGGCATGTAAAATTTAGTCAAGCAAAAAGCAATAATTTGGACATGCTTTCTTCAGGTTGGTGAAGTCAATGCATAGTCTCAAATTTTTGTTGGTTAGGGCACCAGTACTGGGTTCGATATCCATAGTGGATAGAATGCCTCCATTATGAAGTCATGGGCTTATAGCCTCTCGACCTCATCCTTGGCGCTTGGGCGCGCTCCTTGTCTAACAACCTCCTCTTGACCATGTCTCCATGTGACCATGCAAAAAAGTCTAGGTTTGCCCTTACAAATCTTATCAATATTGATTTAATTTCTAGTGCTAAACTTCTCCTAATTTTTAGTCTTCTTGATGGGAAAGTGGGATCAACCTCTACTTCTTCCAACTCTTCTACAGGTCTGAAGCTTCGTGGAGGATCCCTAAAGTGAGGATCTATGTCTATGTCCTTGCTTTGGCCTGGACTTCATTACTTTTTACTAGGGTCTTCTTTAGAGCTCTTGGTGAGCATCTTCTCTTTCTTAGCTTTGTACAAGGCCAAGTTGTAACATTAACACGCAAACTTTGGTCTCCCCTCACACATCGTACTCCAGTCCTCGTTGGAAATTTGAGGCATAGGTGGTAGATGGATGTCACTGCCTTCTGATCATTAAGGGCAAGTCGGCCTATCATGGCATTGAAGGTCGATAGAACATTGATTATGAAAAATTGTGCCATTAGAGTTCTAGTGATTGGATTTTCTCCAACTTTGAGCGGTAATATGATATACCTGACAGGAGCGATGCCTTTGGAAAAGAAGCCATACATCACTTGATTGCAGGGTGTCAGGTCGATGAGATGTAGCCCCATGTTTTCATATGTTGATTTGAAAAGATTGTTGAAGGAGGCTCCATCATCCACCATGAATCTTGCTATTGTCATATTCTCGATTTGTGCAGTAATGACCAAGGGGTCGTTGTGTGGGAAACTAACTTGAGAAACGTCTTTTTATGGGAAAGAAATTGTAGGCTCTATAAGCTTTGGTTACTTAGAGACCTTATCTTTAACGACCAGGATGTTGCTTTTAGGCTCGTGACGGAGTGCCCGAGCATAGCGCTCCCTAGCTTTGCTAGTCTCACCTACAATGTGTGGTCTGCCATTAATGACCCCTAAGTGTCCTGCCATAGGTTGTGGCATTGGATCTCCATTGTTATGCACAAAACAACACATTCGAGGATTGTTATGCCTTATGAGGTATTTAATCTCCTTCTTCAAATTCAACCACTCATTGGTGTCATGGCAAAAGTCATTATGAAATCGATAGATCTTTGACATGCCCCTCTTGCTCAACTCCCTTTTCATTGGAAAGGGATTCTTGTAGAGGATTGC
The DNA here is from genome assembly GCF_029168945.1 of Cannabis sativa. NCBI lineage: Eukaryota > Viridiplantae > Streptophyta > Magnoliopsida > Rosales > Cannabaceae > Cannabis > Cannabis sativa. The sequence continues at coordinate 37,692,822 of NC_083605.1, read as the reverse complement.
TCCCTAAATTGTCGTGAAGATGGCGGTAGGTTTCTCCGTCAGGAGAGTGAAGTAGGTATCCTTCTCCTCCTTATTCTTTTGTGGCATGGTAGAAGTGTTAAATTTGTCCTTTTTGCCACTGTTTCTCCCAGAGCTGTTTGTTTTGCATTAGTTACTAGTGTTTTTGCCACTAGAAGTTTGGGCAGAGTTTCTGGTGTTTGCCTGCGCGCTTGGTAGGGCATGAGATTTCAGGATGTGTCGTGACTGCCGGTTTTGGCAAGCCCCATCTAGGCCTGTCGTATGGCTTCTGAAAGTTTGATAAAGCCATCACCTCTATCATGGAACTCCTTTATGTTGTTGGTTAAGATCCTTCAAATGTCTTTCTAGAAGTCACTCAGTGGGAGTATGCCCCCACTATGGTCGTATATTGGACTTTTTCTATAAGGCCTTTGACTTTTGTATCCTCGGCCACGAACCTCTGGATGTAATCCTTTAAAGGTTCTCTTAGTCGCTGCTTGACTTTGACAAGATCTTCTAGCTGGGATGGGACAAGCCTCAAGGACTAGAATTGTGTGTTAAATTCTCGAGAGAACTTGACCCAATAGTTGAATCTTCATTAGGTGAGTTTGAAGTACAATTATTGAGCTATTTTTGACAAAGTGGCTGGAATATGTGACATCACACATCACTAGTAACCTTCGAGAGATCGAGTTGCATCTCAAAGTATTTGATGTGCGCCAATGGGTCTTCTGGACCAGTATACATCTTCCATAATGGGATCTTGAATTTGGGCAAGGCCAAGGCATTTTTGTATGCCAAGAAAGGTGATCACCTCGACCGGTCTAGTTCAAGATCTCCTCTGAGGTAATAAAAAGTTTGAATGGAAAGAGGAATACGAGAAAGCTTTTCAAGAATGAAAAAGACAACTTGCAAAGAGTCCCGTACTCTCGAAACCCTTGGACGAAGAAGAATTAGGAATATACTTTGCTATCACTGAATATGCTGTAAGCGCTGTCCTGATAAGAGAAGAAAACAACGTCCAACATCTTGTCTACTATATAAGCAACAGTCTCAATGAAGCTGAGGGACGATATCCTTTAATAGAAAAACTCGCTTACTGCCTGATCTTAGCAACAAGGAAGTTAAGGCCATATTTCCAAGCTCACCCTGTTCGAGTGTACACTTACAAACCATTGCGCCAAGTATTGAAAGAGCTTGATGCCTTTAGGCAGTTACTTAAATGGGCAACAGAGTTGTGTCAATACAAAATAATCTTTCAACCCCGTACAATAGTTAAGGGATAGACCTTGGCAGACTTTGTTGTTGAGTGCACAAGCAATGAAAAAAGAAACATATGGGACAACCTGGAGCTAGTACAAGAACCCCTGTAAGAAAACAACGAAGACTGACCTACCTAGAAATTTCACGTGGACAGATCAGCCACAGACCAGCTTTCTAGTGCAGGAATCTCCCTTGTCACACATGGGGGTAACACATGCACAGAACAATCACTACTACGAATGGTAGAATTAACGACAGTCCCAAAAATGCCTTTTTTAGAACTGTCGTTAAAAAGAATTCTGAGTGTTGAAAACCGTCACCTATAATATACTATAAGGGATGGTTTTTAACACTCATATAGATTAGGCGACAGTTTGTAAGTGCAAATTTTTTTTAAAATGGTTGCCCATACTTTGACCGACGGTTAAAAATAGTTGGGAAAAGGTTTAATAAAATAAACCCTCGCTCCTCACTGTCAATCTCACTTTCATCCAAACCCTTGATCTTACTATCAATCACAAACATGATCTTACTCACATCTCTCTCTCTCTCTCTCTCTCTCTCTCTCTCTCTCTCTCTCACGGCGACAAACCTCCGCCCCCACTGGTGACGCACCTCCGCCTCCACCGGTGACCCACCTCCGCCCCCAGTGGTGACGCACCTCACACACAAATCTTGTTTATTAAAGATTTCTTTTGAAACTGTTCTTCAAGCTTTTTCAATTTTTTGCTGGTGTATCTTCTTTGTCAACTAACCTGATAATAGAATCAGAAAAATTAAAAATGATTAAACCCGTAGCAGTTTCAAGTAGATCTTTTTGTGAAGATTTAGAGTTATTTTCTGGTCATTCTATAGGTTCACTAAGAACCCTAAGTAATTTTTTATGAGCAAGAAGATCTCTAATTTTCTTCCTCCAAATCCTATAATCCCCCGAGCCATCAAACTTCTCAACATCCACTCTAATATTACTCATGTTAATTATTTGAACAAGATAATAAAAGCAAGAATGTAACAAGATAAAGTTTAGGTTAGAGTTTTCCTGTTTATCAATTTCGTGATAATTTTAAATTTGGCTTCCTCAATGTTTTGATGATCTTTCTTGTTTCTCGACTTTGTTTCCAGGTATGGTTGAATCTTCTTGCTTCCTCGAGCTCTGATACCACTGTAGGAAATTAAGCATTCAAGTAATGCCCCTACACCAACACCACAAAGTTTAAAAACCCAAGGTCAAAATTGACCATCCATCTCTTGTGCGGATCAAGAGAGGTTCCCTCAAAACACTAGCCTTTAAAGGCAGTATAAAAACTCTTTTATTTGGTTCAAACCCTAGCAACCAAATCCCTTTCTTTTCCTCTAAACCTAGCAGCCGAAAGGACCCCTTCAGCCTCTCTTCTTCTTATCTTCTTCTTCATTTGAAACACTAGCAGCCACTCCATTTTCCTCTCAAAGAAAAGCTTCAGCCGAATGTCTCTTTCTTCTCCCTTTCTTTCTCCAAGCTTTAAAACCTGTAGAAAAACCAAAGAATAACAAAGCAAAAATAAAACCAGCAAAGAGAAAAAACTATAGACACCACAACAATTGATTTTGGAGTTCCCTCTAAATTAGAGGTACGTCTCCGTCAAGCGACCCTCAAAGTTGCTTAAATCTCCACTATGAATGTCAAAACTGAGTTACAAGATTATGGAGATTCCATGACACAAACCAGCAGGTAATCTCTAAGTTTTTGTCTCTTTTCTTCTTCCTTTATTTTTCTGGTTTTATTACAATATATCTCTCTAACTCTCTCTTTGTTTTCTCTCTGATTTCTGAGGTGATTCTCCAAAGCAAAATGGATGCTGCAACTCACAATGGCTGGCCGAGTCTCTCTATTCAAATCAGTAGGTTGCTCCTTTATTTATAGTGTTTGTTGACTGTGATTTTGTTGTGTTTTTTAGCTTAGAAAATAGTTATAAAATTGTTATTAATATTTTCTTGTCTTGCTGAAAGTTGGTTAGAGTCTTGAAATATTTTTATTTACTTCTTTATTGTAAAGTGTTTAAAGATCTAAGCCTATGAAAACAGAACCGACTACTCCAAGAGTTATAATGGTCTGTTGAGGCTTGTAAAAGTTCTTATTTTATTTTCCTTGTAACTTGTTTAAGAGATAGTTAGCATGGGAATTTATCTAACAGACTTTCTTTAAGAACACAAGTTATACAAGTATTGGCTTTCATTAAAGTAGGGGTCCTTTGATAGTGTGTTTACTATTTGCTAATGAGCTTGTTTTCTTTACAGTACAAGTAAGGATGTGTAATGATTTAGTAGTTTTCTCCTTTAGGAAAAGAAGTCACACCGGCCCACCAAAATTGATATTTTGTAAACCATGTTACATATATATTATGGGTTCTAGGAATTTATTCAAGAAAATAAATTAAATGTTAAGATAAGATGTGTAATTTTTTTTTGTAGGGTAAGATCATTCCCTACTCAAATGATGAGATGAATCTTCTGTGTGATTAGTGGATTGAATTCGTCTAAACACGCCCAGTGTGACAAGGGCTATTATGATGATCAGTTTCTATTTTTTTTATACTTTACATTATAACCAATTACTTTCATATAACTAACGATTAAGTAAGTTTGAGTACGTAGTTTGTATGTATTTCAGCTTTTGTCCCTTTTCAATTTATGTTTATCCTTTATCCTAACTAATTAGTTACAATATATAAATTAGTAAAAGTTAATTAATGCAGTGAAAAAAACCAGATTTTTATTTTATTTTATCTTTTTTATTTGTGACCCAATGACTGGCAAAAACTGTCGCCAAAAAATATGTAATTTATAATTGAACTGAAAACTTTACTATAGCGACAGTTTAAAACCCTGCCTATAAAACTATAGGCTACAGTTTTAAATTGTGGCCTATACTTTAGGCCACAGTTTTAAACTGTAGCCTATACTATAGGCCACAGTTTAAAACTATCGCCTATAGTGTTCACTATAGGCGACGATTTTAAACCATGACTTATACTATTTTTCTGATGGTTTTAAACCATTGTCTATTCTACCCAGTATCTACAACGCTCGTATAGGCGACAATTTTATGGACTGTCAGGAATTCTTTGGCCGACAGTTTAAAACTGACGGGAATTCGGGGTTTTTTAATAGTGAATCAGATTTGGGTTCATGGCCTCCAACAATGAAGCAGAATATGAAGCTCTCAGATTTTGACTAAAACTTGCTCGAGAGGTGTATGCCGAATACATTGATGTCTGTGGTGATTTGTAGTTGGTAGTGAATCATGTTTTAGGAGAGTACGAGGCCCGAGGAGAGAAAATGATGGCCTATCTAAGCATTATACAAGACTTGCTCGCAAAATTCAAGGGTCAATCCCTCAGGAAGATTCCAAGAGAAGAAAATACAACTGATGACGCTTTAGCACAGCTTGCGAGTAGCACCATAACTGATAAGGCAAACCTAGTCCCAATCCAATTCTTAGAAGAATCCAGTATCAATTGTGCAGAAGAAGTCAAAATGATAGACACAACACCAAACTGGATAATATCCATAGCAACCTACCTCAGCACTAGAGTACTACCGAATGACACGAATGAAGCATAGAAAATGATGAGGAAAGCTACACGGTACATCATAATAGAAGGTGTGATGTATAGAAGAGGCTTCTCTATGCCATTACTCAGAAGTGTAACAAAAGAAGAAGCTACATGACTCTTGTCCGAAGTACATGATAGATTTTGTGGTAATTATGCAACAAGAAAAAGCCTATCAAAGAAAATACTAAGGCGATGATATTTCTGGCCGACAATGATGGATGATTCAAAGGCTTATATAAAGAAATGTGACAAATCATAGAGATTTTCAAAGATCCCCCATACACTGTCCAATGAGCTAATACAGATGCAAAGTCCTTGGCCTTTACCCATTTGGGTAATAGATCTGATCGGATAATTGCCCAAGGGCAAGGGTGGGGTACAATATGCAATGGTTGCAGTAGAAAATTTTACAAAGTAAACAGAGGTCGAGCCTTTAGCAACAATCGCATCTAAAAAAGTACTGGACTTTGTGGTGAAGAACATAATATGTCAGTTTAGACTTCCGCACAAGATTGTCTTGTGTGACAAGTTGAATCATTAAAAGTTTCTTCGGAGTAGCACAACATCAATCAAATGGTCAGGTCGAGGCAGTCAACAAGACACTCAAAAATACCATGAAAAACAACTTGAAAGCTAAAGGGAACTGGCTGGAGGAACTACCAGAAGTATTGTGGTCATACCGAACAACAGAGAAAACAACAACTGGGCAAACACCCTTTGCTATGGCCTTTGGTTATGAAGCCATGCTGCCTGTGGAATTAGAGCCTCCATCCCACAGAAGATTAACCTAAGACCAAGGAGCTAATCATTCCCTCCTGGCAGAATCACTTGACAAGATTGAAGAGAAACGAGCAACAACAAACCTAAAGCTAGTGGCTCATTAGCAAAATGTAGCTCGATACTTCAACAAGCAAGTGAGGGCAAGGAAATTTTTTGTGGGAAATATGGTCCTCAGAAGAGTATTCCTGAACTCAAAAGACAACATGGTTGGCATGCTTGGACCTAATTGGGAAGGACCATATCAAGTTGTTGAAGTCACATATTCTGGAGCATATAAGTTGGGACGGTATGACGAAAATATGGAGCTCGTTCTAGTACAAAGGTATTGAAATTGGGGAACATTTAAGGAAATACTACCAGTAAGTATACAAGGTCTGATGACCACTTCAAGTACACAATGCTAGAATATTTACTCTTAAGTAAATGGCCTTCTAGGCGGATCTCGCTCAAAGGTTTGGATAAACTAACTAGAACTCAAGTCGGATGACCATCTTTAAAGTACTGTTTTAAAATTGCAATTTTTTTAGTCTAAATTAGCTACAGATCAGTTAGATCATGTAATAGGTTTCATAATTCAATAAATATAAGTTACTACGGTAACAAAATTATTCCGACCAATAAGTGAATAAAGATATTAATTATCATTCTAATTGTGTCAATTACTTTTATAGAAAGTTATGTATTTACCATTAAAATGTGTACAAAGGGTCTGCTTGAAACCAAAAGTCAAACAGACAAAAATTGAACTTGTGAAATGAAGTGACAAAGAGTTATAAGTTTGCTCCGTCACTTGGGGGCAACTGTACCCATACAAAGCATTAGTAAATAACAAGCTCAAAAAAAAACACAGAGTAGTTTGCATGTGCAATTACTAAAACAAAGTAAAAAATTCATTTTTTTAAAGAAAAAAGGATGACAAAAGCACGATATAAACCTTGGATTAAAGGCTAACCGGTCACCTAGTTGTCTCAAAATAAAATGAAGTATTACCAAGTTTAAAGGCCACTTGGTCGACCATAATGTATTTGAAAAAGGCTCATGGGCCAAAAAATAATAATAAAAAAAGAGAAACAAAAAGGATCACATAGCAGGAGTCCCATGTTACTTGTACGAGTCAACTTGGTCATTGGAGGCTAGAGTCTCAGTGGTTTGGTCGGTCGAAGCTGTGGCATTGGCTGCCTCAAGGTTTTCTTTGTCAAACTGGCAGCACAATAACTAAGATATGCCTCTTTGGTATCACCGAGGTAATCAAAGATTCCTTTTGGGTTAGCCTTTTGCAATTCATAGAAAAGTTCTACGGCAGCAGAGTCCAAACTCGCGACCTCCTTCAGAAGCTCTTCCTCCCTCAACTAATTGGATTTGACATCCTCTTCCAATTTCGTCTTATCCGTGGTTAAGGTTGCAAGAAGATTCTGGAGACTCTCCTTCTCATCCTTCACGCTATTGACCTCTTTGGACAGATCTCAACATCTGCCTCAAGCTGGGCGGTAGATGGCATCTCCTGAATCTCTTTCTTCAGCTCCTCAACTAGATTATTGGTAGCTAGATGTTGGTTATTCACCTCACCCAGCTCTGCCCTTACGACCTCGACCTTCTTCTTTACTGCACCCACCTCCTTCTACAGATTGGTGGAGGTGGTGATAGTTTTCAGGGTAGTAGACTTGGCTCGGGAGTAGGTGTAGGCCATCTACAAATTGAGCTCCATAGGAAAAGGATAAAACTTCCACGGTTAAAAGGACAAAATAAAAACCAAAGTACTGGGGTTGCTCCTTCAGGAGCCCGCCCATCAGAACCTCCATGGACATCTTGTCCCCACCGAATAGTTGGTCATTTACCTCAGGAAGTATCTGATCCTCGTAGTGTTGAAGCATCTCCTTGCCCTTCTTATTTGTAAGGTTTAGCACGATAAGAGTGTTTGAGGGCCTAGGCAAACCAGACCTATCTGTGCTACCTCCCTTGGCACCTTTTGACTTGGAGGTCTTCTCGGGTGGTGGATCCACCTCGGACACCACCTCCTCAGAGATGTCAGTAGGAGACTCGACTGAGTTCCTCTTCTTCAGTGGTATCTCATCAGCCTTTGATCGTTTGGGCAGAGGGGTCCGGCCAGAGCTGTCACGTGACCTCTTCTTCAAAGCCTGGAACACCTTCTGAGAGATAGCTGCATATGAACAAACGAGAAGGTGAAAAACAAGTATGACATATGCCAAAGTAGAAAAAAAACTAATTATAAGTTAAAATACCCTACACATATGCAGGAGCATTCTCCCGAACAAGTAAAGATGGAGGCTCATCATCTAAGGAGTCTTTTGGCTCCTACTCTGTCAGGATGACTTTTCCCTTTCCTACTGCTGGGGAATATTGCTGAGCAGGTCTTTTAGGCTCTTCCCTAATTCTACTAGACTGCTCAGCAGGTACCTGGCTTCATGGAGAGGCCTTCTTCCTCATTTTTCTCAGAGTCTCCTATTCGGGTGCAGTCTCTTGTTCGTGTGCAGCCTCTCTTACCTTCTTCACATCCTTTGGTATAAAATTAGGCGGAAAAAAATTGTACTTGATGAAATTGGCCTCAGAAGTCAAGAGATAGATGTTTCGTGCAACAAAACGCAGTTCAAGAACCTTTTGTGCCCTCTTCTTGAGCTCTAGTATGAACGGAGGGCGACAGTAGGACTGCACCTGTTAGAAGCTGCTGTGAACGGTGCCCATTCATTTGACAAAGTAGTATTCATCTTGAAAGCCCCCTATCTTGGTCACCTCGGTGGTCGTGGTGCCTGTTAACCATTTCTTTTTGATCTAGGAAAAATAGAAGTATCCTGACTTGTTCTGTTTGGGACTTGACTTTAGATCAAAGAGCCAATTGGTGTCATGCAGGGACTGCTTGCCCCATCCTTGTGTAGAATAGAGAACACATAGGGCGGACAAATACTTAACCCTTGGGGGAGAACTGGGTCGGGCTTATATGGTAATAGCCGGCAATCCTCTTGAATTATGGGAGCTAGGGCAACATCGTACCCTGCTTGGTATGGACTCCCGACTAGGTATAGTAAACTTCTCTTGGGCTAGTCGCAACCTCATTGGGGGAGGGAGGGAAGCATTAAAAACTCACTAGGTAACCATGGCAAGGAAAATTCTTCATCTTTGCCCTGGTCACCACGAATGATGGAGAGACCCACTGATCAGCTAGTGCACTTTGCCTACTCAAGGGAATAGCCTCAGTGTACTCTTTAGTAATGTAGTCTTCATCGGCCTTCAGAATCTCCCTAGCCTCAGACACAGGTTTTGCTTTTTCATTGAGACCATCGAATGATAACACCCAAGCTATTTCCTCTTCCACATCTCCTTCAGCCTCACGAGGAGTAGCAGGACGGACCTCGCCCTCGTCCTCCATCTCTTGCACTTCAATTTCCCAGCTGTGTCCTCCTCTTGAGTACTCAGTCGGGCCTATTTAGCCCAAGGTAGGGTGGTGAGACGGGCAATGTGTGGGTGGGACAATGAAGATTTCTGCAAAGTTTGCTTGGTTCACGCCATCATTCTATGCCTGGACGAAACTTTGTTTGTGTGCCTCAGGATAGTCACGACAAACGTGGCAACAAGTTTACCTGCACCAGCAGGGGTAGGGCGGCCTTTGGTCAAAGTATTAGCAATGTCTGAACGGACTATGTATGTCAAGTTAGATGCAAGATAGTGTCTGCACCCCTTCTTGAGTTCCCAATTGAAGCGACCGTAACATTGACCTTAGATATGCGTGGGAGAAAAATTGTGTTTCACCTTAGGTTCTGGGGAAGGTGTGCGCTCACTACTTACGTCCCAGTCCTCAAAGCTAGAGTTAGAAAGGTTGTCACTTGACGACGATGGATTGATCGACTGTAAAGGTTGTTCTAACAGGCAGAAAAATGAGCAGATTTTGTGAATCGATCCACCACTACCCAGATGGAATCAAATAAGCTCGTGGTTCTAGGTAACCAAACCACAAAATCCATCGTGATATCTTCCCACTTCCATTCAGGTAGGGTTAAAGGCTACAACAACCCTGCCGGTCTCTGATGTTCAACCTTAATCTGCTGACAAGTGAGGCATCTCGATACGAATTCTACCAAATTTTTCTTCATACCGCTCCACCAGAAGTACGGTTTAAGATCTTGGTACATCTTAGTGGTGCCGGGATGCAGAGAATAAGGGGTAGAATGAGCCTCCTCAAAGATCTCATTCCTGAGTTCCGCACTACTCAGAACACAAACCCTAGCTTTATACAGAAGCATCCCGTTGTCTAACACTGAGAAATCCCTGGGTTGACCAGCAAAAACCTCATCTCTGATTTTCACTAACTCTGGATCAGTCATCTGAGCAGCTTTAAATCTTTCCAACAGATCAGATTGCAACGTTAAGTTGTGAAGCTGACCTACCACAAACTCAATGCTGGATCTAATTATGTCCTCTGCTAGTTGAGGTGAGATCTGAATCATGCTAGCTACGTGGCCGGGACCCATCCTGCTTAGGGCATCAGCCACTACATTGGCCTTCCCTGGGTGATAGAGAATCTCACAATCATAATCTTTCACTAATTCAAACCAACGTGTCTGTCTCATATTCAAATCTTTCTGAGTAAATAAATATTTGAGACTTTTATGGTCGGTGTAGATTTCACACCTTTCTCCGTAAAGGTAATGCCGCAAGATCTTTAATGCAAAAAACTACTGCGGCCAACTCTAGATCATGAGTGGGGTATCGCTGTTCATAACCCTGTCTAGATGCATCACAATAAACCACAAATTTCTCGTTGTCTAAAGGCAAAGCTAGCACTGGAGCGGTAATCAATCTCTGTTTCAGCTCCTGAAAACTAGCTTCGCACTTGTCTGACCAGACAAACCGCTGATTCTTCTTTGTAAGTTCGGTTAAGGGTGTTGAAATTTTAGAAAACCCTTCCACGAACCTACGATAATACCCAACAAAACCCAAGAAGCTTCTAATTTCTGTCACTGTCTTCGGTCTCGGCCAATCCCTGACGGATTCTATCTTCGCGGGATCCACCTTGAGCCCATCTTTGCTAACGATGTGCCCTAAGAAGGACACCTGAGATAGCCAAAATTCACATTTCTTGAATTTGGCATAAAGCTTGTGTTCCAGAAGTCGTTGTAAAACAATCTGAAGATGTAACTCATGCTCCTCTTCTGATTGAGAGTACACAAGGATGTCGTCAATAAACACAGTAACACAGATATCGAGGAAATCGTTGAATACTCTATTCATCAAATCCATAAATGCTGTAGGAGCATTGGTTAGTCCAAACGACATAACCAAGAATTCGTAATGTCCATACCTAGTATGGAAAGCCGTCTTCGGAATGTCCTCCTCTCGGATTTTCAACTGATAATAACCCGATCGGAGATCAATCTTAGAAAAGACCGTCTTCCCCTGTAGTTGATCAAACAGATCATTGATTCTAGGTAGTGGATATTAGCTTGTTTAATTCTCTGTAATCGATACACATCCTCATAGTTCCATCTTTCTTCTTGACGAACAAAACCGGAGCTGTTGTCGAGTGAATTTCGCAACACTAGAATATATTATTTGATTAATACAAAAGAGAATTTTCAGAGAAACGAAAAGTGCGAGTATTCGACCTAGAATGGGGAGTACTCGACTGGGAATGTGAGAACAACCAACAAAGCTGGAAAATATCAATAAGACAAAGAATTATAGTGGTTCAGTCAGATTGTGATCTGCTTAGTCCACTGTAGCAAAGGATTCGTACGTGCCATTTCATGGTGGATCACACCTTTATATACAAAGCAGGTGTCCAATCGATTACACAAGGATCACATTCATTCTTAATCCATTATTTACATATTGAATTGAAATAATTAAACCCAAACAACGTTAACATTAATAAATGAACGACAGTTACTAAGTCCATCAACGTATGCGTCTTCCGCATCTGCGAGTTGACTGGTCATGTTCCGCTGTTGAGCTCGCAGGGTCATCAGTACGTTTGGAACATCTGCGCCCTTAGGTAATCGCCTCTTGTAGACATCGCATGTCGAGCTGATAGAACTTAGACATGCGAGTCTATATCGGTTTATCAAGGCTATTGGGTCGTTGGGACCAAATCACATCATAGAGAGTTGATCTCTATGCCTTTGTAGAAGTATAGAGAGGATACTCCCATATGTCTCGACACATGCGAGTTGGATGTCTCCTCTCATCCGTCATAACGCGAGTTACAGTTACGCGATCCGACTTTGGTCGTACTCGCAGTATCTCGCGGGTTTTATCCTGGGCGAGGTCTAAACTTCCAGAAGTCTCTCATGGACATTCCAGCTTTCAATGGAAATCTGAATATACGTGTCCTTTAAATAGGAGTCTGGTCTCGAGTTTCTAGGTGAGAGAAATCTCACTATAACACATGCCCCTAGTTTCGCGATGTGACAGGTGCGGTCACAGAGGGAAACTATTGCTCGAGAGAAAGGTGAAGGGTTGTCACGAGGAGGTGACCTTTTGGTTGTCCCATCGAGGGTTTCGAAAAATGACGGCTGTAATTATTACTTTTTATTGCATTTATGGTGCCATGGCACAAAAACTCCTCGGTTTTCGTGTAGGCGTGGCCATCGTTGGCCGTTGGATTGGGCGACCTTAGGCATTCTGGCTGCCACGTGTCGTGATCCCAATTAATGAGGGATATGGATATTTAAACCCTTTGATACAAATCACATCCTCCATTTTTCCCCCTTGTTTCTTAACTTCCTTCTTCCCTCCCTTACAGAGACTTCAAAACCGTTTTCATCTTTTGCCCAGATTTCTACCGTTCTTTTATAAAATATCCTCAATCTCAGAAGTGATCGAGTGCAATCGCAGGAACAACTTGCCAAAACTAAAGGTTAGTTTCAAGTTCCATTGTATTTTGTGTTTTCTGTGTTTGAGAAAGAATGTTTTTCTGGGTTTTGGTATTTTGAGGCTCGTTAGGAATGTATGTTTGTAAGGGAAATGTATGAGGTTACATTTTTTGGGTAAAAAAAACTGGGTAATCTTATGAAAAATGACCTGTAAATTGGAATAACCGCATACTGTGTAAGAAATATTTAAATAGGCGTTGTTTCATACTTTGAATACTCGCGGGTATTCGGATGAACAGTTTGAATACTCGCACACTGACAAAACTTATTTACTTCTGATTATTGGCTAGATCTTTTAGGATTTTTATATGTCGTGGGTTGAGTCGCGAGGGTATCAATCGCTTTTTCCAAATGGTGGGTGTATCTCAGTATTCTAATGGTCATATATGCGATTATATGCCCCTTGAGATACTGAGGTACACCCAGCCATTTGCAATATGCGATGATACTCAAATGATCGTACTCTTTGGCTGATAGGTAGTCTCGGAACGGTGGGAGTAACTCAGTAATTTCAGGGTCATGCTCGAGAACGCATGCCCCTTGAGTAACTGAGTTTCTCCCAGCCGTTTCTGGAGGTATATCGCTTGGCCCAGGATGCGTGACTTATTCGCATCTTTACTCGCATATGAACGGGGTGGTCAACATTCGTAAGGATGCTGACCATTCTATCAGGTGCGACCTTCTATCTTTCAGATGAGCGACTTGTCGGATAGCCAACAGCTAGGCTCTGGAGGCCGTGCATTCGACGGTGAAGTTGACCAGGAGGAGGACAGCTTTCTCCCAACCTCGCTTTCCGAAGAGGAGGCCGCTCCAATAGAGCTAGGCCCGATGTCTTCTGTGGACATCGAAAGGATGGTGCAGGAACTCGCAGAACCTGGGACCATCGACATTCGAGACAGCGAGTCCACTGTGTCGGCCCGCGACTACCTTATCCACTCGAGGCATGCTCCTGACATCGAGGTCGAGGAGATGGACGATGAATGGATGACCCCAGTTCGCGAGTTAGGTGAGGACGAAGAGGAGGCGGAAGGGAGTGGGACAGATTCGGTTGACGATACCCAGCTGAATGAGCCCTTCGCGTGTGAGGATTTAATTTCGAGGGTTTCCAAATCAGACTTCACCACCTTTGTGAGGTTAAATTTGCTGCGACTCGTGTTTCAGCGACCTAAACCGTCTCAGAGAGCGCATCTTCCGTTTACTAACCCTGCAATCATTCCCACAGAGGATGTGGTAGTCTCAATACCCATCCTTCGGTGTGGGGTATCGGTTCCCTTCCATCCCTTCATCGCAGCTATTCTCAGGCGATATGACGTATCGCCTTTTCAGCTAACTCCAAACAGCTACCGCACTGCCCTAGCCTTCTATACGATGTACATGGAGTATGTCCATATGGCCCCCTAAGTAGAAGAGTTCAGCTATTTCTACGACATAGAAAGCGTAGGTCTTCATAATGGCTTCTACTGTTTTAGCAAATGGGCGACTTCTAAGATCAACGGGGCTGAAGGAATGGTGTCCAACATTGGGGATTGGAAATCGAAGTGGTTTTATGTCTTTAAAGTCCCGGGGATTAGAACTGACTTTAATCGCAGACCTAGTATGTCGCGTGTTTTTTAACTTAGACATTTTCTGAATTACTTTTGAGATCTTTTGCTTACTCGCTCTTTGTTGTTCTCGTAGAGAGACCGGTTCGACCAACACTTGACGCGACTAGCAGACAGACGGCTGAAATCCTCGGGAGCCTTTCGGTACAAGATCGCGACTGGCGATTACTGTGTACGACTACGAAGTTGCGAGAACATCAGCTGATTCCTGAGAACGCAAGTCTTCAAAGGGAGCCAGTATACAAAGAACCATCCGAGAGGCAGCAAGAGCGAATAGACAAATGCCTTTCTAAGCAAACTCCTCGACCAATCTCAGGTAATTAATCTCTTGTTATAAACTAATAGGTAGAGTTTGACTTATACTTATCTTTCATTTATCTTCGCAGATATGACTTTCTTGAAGTCCGCACCTGTCCTGAAGATCAAGCCGAAGGGTGGAGCAACGACGACTTCGCCCGTTGTCGCCCAAAAGTGGAAGAGCGATGCGATGGCTACCCTTGCCACAGACTCTTCCAAGAAGCTGGCCAAAACCGCACAGGACAAGGGGAAGAAAGTCGTAATCGATCCACCTGTTCGAGCTCGTGACTTCCTAGCCATGCAAGAGAAGTTCCTGGACGAGGTCCCTTATGAGGATCTTGTTACGCGCTCTGCTGAGCTGGCCGCGCAGTCGATGACTCTGTTCATAAAAGCTGCTGCTACTCCTTCGAAGGAAGCCGACTCGCTGAAGAGGCAAAATGCCCAGTTTCAAGAGAACATAAAAAGGCTGAAGCAAGAAGTGGCTAAGAAGGAGAAGGCGCTCGAAGAAATCAGCAAGGCTAAGGAGCAGGCGGAGCTCGAGGTCAAGAAATCGCAGGCGACGATCGAGGAGATGACCCACGAGTTGGAGACTGAGAGAGAGAATGGGAAGAAGCAGTATGATCAGCCAGTGTCTGATTATATTTATACCACTCTGTCCAAAGTTCTGGACTTCGACTTCTCTCTTCTCGGAGCAGAGGCCGCTGAGATGGCCGAGGCTTTTCGTGCCATGTCGCCTACTCAGACCCAAGGTGGGGGAGGGAACCTTCCTGATGAGGTCGAGGGTGCAGAAGCTGAAGAAGTCGAGAACGAGGTCATCAGCAAAGTCGCGGATGAGACTGCTCCTGCTGCTCCAGATGTTTAATTATGTTTTTTAATTTTACTTCTCTTTTTTATATATGCGGTACAGGGGTACTCGCGCTTTTGTACTTAGACAAATTTCTTTTTATTTTGGACAAATTTATATCCCAGCGGGGATCACTATCCTTAAACATTTTCGCAGTACATGGGTACTCGCGTTTTATGTATATATATATTTGCGACTTCAATTACAGCTTGGTGTAATAAGTGAAAATATTTACAAAGTTGATAAAATTTTTTGAAAATTTAACAAGTAATTTCATTCATATAATCAATAGTACATTCGGGCATATATACCCGCCTATACTTAGGATTTTTTTCTTTTGAATGAAAAATATCTAAGTATAAGTACAAGAGTGAACATAATCGAATAATGCGAGTACTATTGATAATAAATTTTCAAACTCTCGCCATTCCATGCTCGTGGAATCGCAGTTCCATCGAGTGTTGCGAGTCGATACGTTGCATCACCAATTTTTTCTACGATGAGGTATGGTCCTTCACAATTATCCCTAAAGACCCCATGCGACGGGTTTTTGGTATTTTGCATTACTCTTCTAAGGACTAAGTCTCCTGCTCGCAGAGCTTTTACTTTCACTTTGGAGTTAATGTATCTTGCAGTTCGCTGCTGGTAAGCCGCATTTTTTAGGTGCGCTTGGTCACGCTTTTCCTCCAAAAGATCAAGGCAGAATAGCTGATTCTCGTGGTTCTGCGAGATGTTGAAAATATCTCTGCGTAGGGTACCTGCCCCAACCTCAACTGGCAACATGGCCTCGCACCCATAAGAAAGTGAGAAGGGTGTTTCGCCAATTGTAGATCGAGGGGTCGTATTATAAGACCATAGGACTTGCGGTAACTCGTCTGGCCAAGCTCCTTTGCGATCTTCTAGTTTCCCTTTTATGGTGTGTTTAATTATTTTATTAATGGCTTCAGTTTGTCCATTACTCTGCGGGTAAGCAACTGCGGAAAAATCCTTTTTAATTCCCAAATCGTCGCATAGCTGTCGCATCTCTTTGCAGTCAAACTGTTTTCCATTGTCTGAAATGAGTTTATGCGGAATGCCAAAACGACAAATGATGGAGGTATAGACAAACTCGCACAATTTCGTTGCTGTGATGGTTGCGAGTGCTTTGGCTTCGGCCCACTTCGTGAAGTAATCAACTGCTACTACCGCATATTTGACTCCGCCTTTTCCTTTGGGTAACTCGCCGATTACATCAATTCCCCATATTGCAAAGGGCCATGGACTTGTGACAGGATGGAGGTTACTCGGAGGCTGGTGTGTGTAAGTGGCTATTCGCTGACATCTGTCACACTTCTTTGCAAACGCGAGAGCATCTTGTCGCAATTTTGGCCAGTAATACCCTTGCCGCATAATTTTTAACGCAAGGGAATTACCTCCGGTGTGATTGCCACAAATCCCCTCGTGTACTTCACGAAGTATGTAACCACAATCCTCTCCACTGATACATTTCAGAAGCGGTTGACTAAAACTTCCGCGATACAACCTTTGGTCATATATTACATAACGGGCTGCTCGCTGTCGCAATTTTCTTGCCTCTACTTTATCATCGGGTAAGAGCCCCTTTTCCAGATATGCGAGGATAGGAGTCATCTAGGTAATCTCCTGAATGCCATCTATCTCCATGATTACTTCTTGATTTATGGTTGAATGAGCCAATACGTCTACCGGAATCACATCGAGCAATTCGGCTTCTTTAGTTGAGGCCAAACGGGCCAATGTGAGTGCATGGGCATTCTGAGCACGCGGTACTCGAGACACGACTACATTTTTGAACTTCTGCATTATTTCGCGAACAATGGCTAAGTATTTAACCAATCTTCCGCCTCTTTCTAGGTATTCTCCATTCACCTGGCATACCACGATTTGTGAGTCTCTAAAAGCCTAAAGATACTCGACTTTCATCTCGAGGGCAAGTTTCAATCCTGCGATTAAAGCCTCAAACTCGGCTTCATTGTTAGATGCAGAAAACTCAAAAGGTAAAGCAGCGTGTACCTTGAAATTATTGGGACTGATTAGCAAGATCCCACTACCAGAACCTTCGCTATTTGAGGCTCCATCGACGTACAATGTCCATGTTTCTGTGCCAGCTATAGCAATGTCACTTCTGTCCTCTACGACTGCCACCTCGGTGCTGGGGAATTCGAGTATAAAATCTGCCAAGGCTTGCCCCTTGATCGCAGTTCTTGGTTTATACTTGATGTTGAACTGACTCAACTCCATCGCCCATTTTAACAATCTCCCCGATGCTTCTGGTGTCGCTAGAACTTGTCTTAAGGGGAAGTTCGTCAAAACTTCAATGCTGTGAGCCTGGAAGTAGGGTCGCAATTTTCTTGAGGATATTATCAAGGCGAAATCCAATTTCTCCATATGGGGATAACGTGTCTCGGCATCCAGTAATCGCTTACTGACGTAATACACTGTGTATTGGCGACCTTGGTCCTCGCGTATTAGCACTGAACTAATCGCATATTCTGAGACGGCCAAATAGATGGACAAGACTTCTCCGGACAATGGCTTTGACAAGATCGGAGGCAGCCCCAAGTGCGTTTTTAAATCTTGAAAGGCCTGCTCGCATTTTTCATTCCAATGGAACCTGTTGTTGCCTTTCAAAATCTGAAAAAACTCCTTACATTTATCAGAAGATCTGGATATAAAGCGGTTTAAGGCTGCGAATTTACCTGTGAGGCTCTGAACCTCCTTTGGTTTGGTGGGTGATGGCATTTCTACCAATGCCCTGATCTTCGCAGGATTGGCTTCTATTCCTCACTGATTAACCATGAAACCAAGGAATTTCCCAAAGCCAACCGCAAAGACGCATTTCAGTGGATTTAGACGCATCTTTTATCGTCGCAGTATATCGAACATGGCCTGTAAGTGGACAATATGATCCTTCGCATGTTGTGATTTTACGAGCATATCGTCAACATATACCTCCATGGTCTTTCCAATGAGATCTGCGAACATCATATTCACTAGCCTTTGATAAGTCGCGCCTGCGTTTATTAAACCAAAAGGCATTACTTTGTAACAGTATAATCCTCGATCAGTAATGAACGAGGTATGCTCTGATGCAGTTCATACATCGGGATTTGATTATATCCCGAGTATGCATCCATGAAACTCAAAAGTTCGTGACCTGCAGTGGCATCGACAAGCTGGTCAATGCTAGGAAGAGGAAAGCTGTCTTTGGGACAGGCTTTGTTTAGATCTGTAAAGTCAACACATGTGCGCCATGAGCCATTTGGCTTTGGCACAAGTACGGGGTTTGCTAACCAGTTGGGGTAAAACGACTCCCGTATAAAGCCGCAGAGAAGGAGGCGATCGACTTCTTCTTTCAGCGCTTGGTACCTCGCGGGGTCCATTTTGCGGCGCTTTTGTCGGACACCTCGCAATTTGGGGTCAATGTTCAAGCGATGACACATGACTTGCGGAGATATCCCGACCATATCTGAATGTTTCCAGGCAAAGACATCAAGATTTCGCTTTAAAAAGGTCGTTAATTGTTCTCGCAGCTGTAAATTTAATTTAGAACCAATTTTTAAAACCTTGTTATTATCTACAGGATCTATAGGTACCTCGATTGTGTCTTCCCAGGCTTGGGCTGCGGCGGTGTGATCGAGGATTCTTGGATCCAAGTCTGGTTCGTCTATGTGCGGCACCTCCTCGATCCTGAGGATCTCCTGGCGAGGAGGTGGTGCTTCCAAAAGGTAGATAACATTTACCGTCCTTTTTTCTGCGAGTTTAACGGCTGCGTTATAACATTTTCGTGAGTCGGATTGGACTCCCCGCACCGAACCTACTCCAGTGGGAGTAGGGAACTTCATAGTCAGATGATAGATCGATGTTATTATCTTCATCTCCTTCAGGATTGGTCGACCAATTACGGCGTTATACGCTGAGTATTGGTCGATTACTGCGAAGTCTGCCATTGACTTGGCTGTAACTGGGGGAGTTCCCAAAGTGATTGGGAGTTTGATCATTCCTTTAATTGCTATGACATCTCCCGAAAAACCATAAATACTCGATGTCATAGGTCGCAAATCCTTCTCCTGCAACCCCATTTGTTTGAAGGCTTGGAAATTCAGCAGATTCACTGAACTCCCATTGTCAACCAGTATGCGATGGACTTTGTCTCCACCAATATTGGCGACTATCACCAGTGCATCAGAATGCAGGTGATGGACCCATCTCGCATCACTCTCCGTAAAGATGATGTCATCGCATTCTTTCTTAAGGAGCTTCTCGGGCCGTTCACCAAGATTATTCACATTGGTAAGCAGCTTCTCCTTGGCTTCTCTGGCATACCGTTCTTGTGATTTGCGAGAGTCGCCTGCGATGTGTGGTCCTCCAATTATGTCAGGATATTGCGAGGTGTTCTGGAGCCACTCGCATTCTGGTTTTCTCCTTTGTCATCCGCTTGGGGATGACTTTCCTTGCTCCTTTTGTACTTGTCGAATTTCCCTCTCCGGATCAGCTCCTCTATTTCATCCTGCAAGACCCAACATTCTAGAGTAGTGTGACCAATGTCCTTGTGGTACTTACAGAATTTTTTAGGATCCCTCCGGTCGCGATTTCCCCTGATGGGGGGCGGCTTCTTGAAGACTCTGTTTCTTTCTTCAATCGCGTAGATATGGTCTCGAGGGACTGCGAGTTCTGTATAATTGACGAAGCGAGGTCCACCGTTCCTTTTTGGCGGGGATTCCTTCTTTGGGGGAGACTTGGCCAGCTTCGGACTTCGCTGTCTTCGCGGGCTACGTCTTCTTGGGCTTTGGCCCCTGGAGTTCTTCCCTCGCGGACTGCAAGATCTTGACCGCGGTATGGGTGATCGGCGCTTGTCCTTCCCCTTCTCTAACTCCGCTAGCGAATTCTCAATTCTTTTGTGAGGTTCGGCCATGGCGAAGAACTCTACTAAGGACTCGGGCCTTCGAGCTTGTAGTTCCTTCCAAAAGTCGGTCCTTGGCAAGATACCTGTTATCAACATGCAAACAAGCGAAGACTCGGGGGCCTTCTCAACCTTTGTTACTTCTGCATTAAAACGTTTGAAATAGTCTTGTAAAGACTCACCAGGTTCTTGTTTGATGTTGGCCAAAGTCGTATAAGGTGGCCTATACGTCATTGTGGCCTGGAAATGCGTGAG
This sequence comes from Cannabis sativa, assembly GCF_029168945.1. Classification (NCBI taxonomy): domain Eukaryota; kingdom Viridiplantae; phylum Streptophyta; class Magnoliopsida; order Rosales; family Cannabaceae; genus Cannabis; species Cannabis sativa. The sequence continues at coordinate 37,672,387 of NC_083605.1, read as the reverse complement.
AAATAGGTCGACCAAGGTTTCCCACGTCGATATTGATGCCTCGGGTAATTGGGTGAACCAATCATGGGCATTTTCCTCGAGTGTTGCCGCAAGAATGCGGCACTTTGCGAGCTGTGGTACCTGGTCTACTTCCATTATAGTATTAAATTTTTCTAAATAGTCTATCGGGTTAGAAGTACCTTTATATTTGAGGGATTCGGATAGACGAAACCCTTTTGGAAGTTGAGCCTGTCGCACCTCTGTAGTAAAGGGCGAGGTGCCATGCAGCTTATATATAGGCTTACGTTGCTGCTCGAGCATTTTCAAAGCCTGCAAGAGGATGCTTTGGTCAATTCCTCCTGTCGTAGGAGCTGGAGTCGCTGCAACTGCGGGGCTCGCAACTACTGCGGCAAGGTTTGCTGGGAGATTAATCCCAGTGGTCGCGATCGGCGCGATAGGCGGGTTATTATCAGCGTTGGCACCCTGATCGCCCACATGGGGATTACGGAGTGTCTCGGTATTATGTGGGTCGCGAGAGCGTGCCCTAAAAACTGCGTTGAGATGATCACGTAGATCACCTCAGTGTACCTGATAACGTCCTCCCTGTTGTGTCTGTACAGATCCGGACCTTGTGTACCTGCTCGGAGTGCGACCATGCGACGACGAAGAGGCTGATTCTGCGTCGTTGTCTCTCGATGGTCGGCTGCGAGGATTACGGTGCTCAGGATCTTCGTAGATTTGTGTGCTCTGGTTTGGAAACCTTGTGGATTGATCCCTTGACATTGGATGGTTCAGGTCCAGAGCTTCAGGATTAGTTCTTCGTTCCCTGCGTACACGGTTAGTATGATGTGTAGAAGCTGTTACCTGAGGGTTATCAGTGCGAATGGCGGGAACTCGAGGAGGGCATCGAGCTCGGCTCTGTCCATCTACTTCGGCTTGTAGTGCCCGCAGTTGATCCTGAATCGCAGCATATTGATCAGTGGTGAGCTGGATCATTCCTTCGCACACCACCGCCGGAGTGACGGGGGGAAAATGCATGGTTGCTGGTGGCGTGGACGTGTCCCCGACTTGAGGGCCAGTCGTTTCTGGGAATAGGTTGAGAGGTCTTATATTGCTCCTCCCTACTCCGCCATTGATGACGTCCACAGGTGGCACTCCAGCTCCAGACAGCGGTACACTCATCATTCCAATACTGATGGACCCGTTGTTAGCTCCGTTAGCGTGATTTCCAGCCATGATGATTAGTGTTCTTTGAAATGAATGAAATCTTTCGTCGATTCCCACAGACGGCGCCAAATGCTGTCGAGTAAATTTCGCAACACCAGAATATATTATTTGATTAATACAAAAGAGAATTTTCAGAGAAACGACAAGTGCGAGTATTCGACCTAGAATGGCGAGTACTCGACTAGGAATGTGAGAACAACCAACAAAGCTGGAAAATATCAATAAGACAAAGAATTATAGTGGTTCAGTCAGATTGTGATCTGCTTAGTCCACTGTAGCAAAGGATTCGTAGGTGCCATTTCATGGTGGATCACCGCTTTATATACAAAGCAGGTGTCCAATCGGTTACACAAGGATCACATTCATTGTTAATCCATTATTTACATATTGAATTGCAATAATTAAACCCAAACAACGTTAACATTAATAAATGAACGACAGTTACTAAGTCCATCAACGTATGCGTCTTCCGCATCTGCGAGTTGACTGTTCATGTTCCGTTGTTGAGCTCGCAGGGTCATCAGTACGTTTGGAACGTCTGCGCCCTTAGGTAATCGCCTCTTGTAGACATCGCATGTCGAGCTGATAGAACTTAGACATGCGAGTCTATATCGGTTTATCAAGGCTATTGGGTCGTTGGGACCAAATCACATCATAGAGAGTTGATCTCTATGCCTTCGCTGAAGTATAGAGAGGATACTCGCATATGTCTCGACACATGCGAGTTGGATCTCTCCTCTCATCGTGCATAACGCGAGTTACAGTTACGCGATCCGACTTTGGTCGTACTCGCAGTATCTCGCGGGTTTTATCCTTGGCGGGGTCTTAACTTCGAGAAGTCTCTCATGGACATTCCAGCTTTCAATGGAAATCTGAATATACGTGTCCTTTAAATAGGAGTCTGGTCTCGAGTTTCTAGGTGAGAGAAATCTCACTATAACAGGAGCTCCCCAGGGTGACACACTAGGCCGAATAAACCCTATGTCAAGCAACCCCTGAAGTTGAATCCTTAACTCCTTAAGTTCAGCTGGAGCCATTCTATACGGAGCCTTGGAAATCGGTTCCACTTATGGTGCAAGATCTATAAAGAAGTCAATCTCCCGCTGAGGTGGTAACCCTAGAAGTTCTTCGGGAAAAACATCTAGAAATTCCCAAACCACCTTGATGTCCTTTGGCCGAATGGTATCTGGCCGAGTGGTGTCCATCACCACGGCCGTTAACCCTAAACAACCGCCATGTAATAACTCCTTAGCTGACATGGCCGAAATCACGGGGATCCGAGATCCCCGAACTGAACCAACAAACACAAATGGTTCATCATTTTCCGGTTGAAAGATCACCATCTTCTTCTTGCAATCAATACTGGCTGAGTATTTCGATAGGAAATCCATTCCTAAAATAATATCAAACTCTACTAGGCTCATCTCTTTCAAGTCAACACTTAACTGTCTACCATCTATTCTGATCGGCATAGACCTAATCCACCTTTTGGAGATAACTAACTCTCCACCAGGTAATAGGGTTCCAAACCCTGATTCATAACTATCATACGGTCTACCCAACTTACTAAAGATTCTGGCTGCCACATAAGAATGTGTGGCCCCAGAATCAAACAGCACTGAGTAATACGAGTTATTAACTGAAAGCTGACCTGTTACAACTGAGGGGCTAGCATCTGCATCAGCCTGCGCGATGGCGAACACTCGAGCTGGAGTGGGTCTCCCCGGAGCCCTTGGTGCCTCTGATCGGAGCTGGGGACAATCCCTCTTGTAGTGTCCAGGCATGCCACACTAAAAGCATCACTGACCTTTGCACTCACCCTGATGGTGCCTTTTGCAACTGGGGCACTCAGGATAAGAGAACCGGGTCTCAGCACCACCCTGACGACTACCGCTACTGTGGTTCCCTCGGAACCTCTTATTCTCACTCGAGCCACCGGATCCAATGGATGTTCTCCTCTTTTGATCCATGGTTGAACCACTACCTCCCCTGCTAAAACCTGATGCAGGAGGGGTAGGAGCCCCGCCACTCGCTGGAGTACTAGCTGACTCCGACATACATCAAACTGCGCCCTCAGCTCCCAGTGCCTTCTCCACCATCTCAGCATAGGTAATCTTGTCGTCAGTGGTGATCATCAGGTCGTGTTTGATCTTCACATTTAACCCGTCAAGATACTTATCCTTCTTGCTGAAATCGGTTGGCACTATTCCCGAGGCTGACCTCGCCAACCGATCGACCTGGGTAGTATACTCAGTTACGCTCATATTTTCCCGCTGAGTCAGGTGGGTGAACTCTTTCCTCTTGGAACTTCTGACTGCCTCGTTATAATATTTTGCATTGAAGAGTTCCTGGAACCTTTTCCAGGTCATGGTGGTGACATCATGAATCCGAGACACCATGTCCCACCAAACTACAGCGTCTTCTTGGAACAGGAAAGTGGCACACACCACCCTATCATTCCAGGTGACACCCATAAAATTCAGTATCTTGGTTATCACCGTTAGCCATTGCTCGACTTTCAAGACATCTGGACCTCCCAGAAAAACCGGAGGTGCTTGCTTCCGGAACCTTTCATACAAGGGTTCCATTCTGTTTGCCGCTACCACTATCTCGGCCTGAGCAGCAAGGGCGGATGCCATTGGAACTTCTGGCACAGGCACTGCAGGAGCCCCCTGCTGCCTCAATCTCTAAATCTCTAGATCTTGCTCCTCTATTCTGGCTTGCATTTCAGCAAACCTAGTTTCCCAGTTCTGGGCTTCCTGATCGACTTGGGCAGCCTGGGCAGCCTGTGGTGGGTTCTCATCACCCTGACCACGAGCCCTGCCCCTGGGACCTCTACCACGGCCCCTAGCTTGCGGGGGAAACTGGGCTCCCTGACTCTGATTCGACCCTACTGAGTTGCCCTGGCTCCTGGTATTCCGCCTGGCGTCCATCTAGTCGGAACCGCCTGCGAAACCAAGAGTTGGCACATCAGGTCATGATCAAAGAGAGCTTACTAATGCCGCTTAATTTGGAAATTAAAAACAAAACATGCGCCTATTCTACTATCAGGCTACTAACATGCTTCCTATCAAGCTTTTCTTATTTCATAAAAATTAAATAAACTACTAAAACAATAAAAGCTTACTGAACCGTAGAACGAGCTAACTGCTGATGATGATTGTACATGTCGTGACGATCTTCGGAAGACAACCTGGCGGCTCTGATACCAAATTGTAACACCCTAACTAGCATAGGAGTATTACGTGATTTTTAAACATGCTGTGCAGCTCGTTGCTAATCAACGAGGTTTATGGAAATCGTGATTAATTAAAATTTTTGCTTTTTAATTAAACTTATAAAATATTTATACAAAAATACTCGGGATCCCAATTACAAAACATTTACAAAAGCTCACTGACTATACAAAATACTTGTCGCCTAGCGACTAATTACAAAAATAGCCTTGCTGTCCCGAGGATCGTACGCTCCAGGCCTAACCGCCCCGACATGTACAATCTTCACCGGCTCGCTCTCACGGTCCTTCAGCCTTAGCCTTGCCCTTACCTACACATAAACATAGCACTGTGAGTCGACAGACTCAGTAAGAAAAGCATAATCAAATATCATACATAAATCCCGAGTTATGATCAGACGCCCATACCCCTGACCATAACCCTAACTACCGTGTCCCACACGATACTGAGTCCTGAACATTCATAAGACGGTACTATTGACAAGTAACAGCCTATACTCGGTACACTGTGTTGGGTTTTATGCCCTAAATAAAACTCATTTCATATAATCAGATTTACTTGTTAATAAAGATCAGAAATAACATTTTATGTTGCATGGTTCACATGATTTATTTCATGATTATAGGTATATAATGTATGAATTCTTTTTAATTCCAGAACATATGAGTTGGTTAAAGATTATAGTGTTGTCAGCACAGTGGAATATAATCCTTATTATATGTTCAAAAGTTTATTCCCTGATTTGTCAGAACACAGGATTTAGACTGACATGGTATAATCAGCGATAGGTATTCTTACACATTGGAAAAGTGTTATGTCCTTTCCAGGACATTGGCAAAGTTTACCAGTATCGGATGTATGGAGTATACATCGGAAGGGACCGATATTGAACTTTGATTAGATATGTTAAAATTTACCGTAATATCTATTCAATTCAATATCACCTGTTGATCCTAGATCACATGATCGAAATCCTGATATGGTTAGGTTCAATTTTAAGAGTGTTACTCGTGTTCTTTGATTTGTTAGTTAAGCCTAGTTTTGTATCAGGGTGATACGTACATTTTGGGAACACGGTAATGCAATTTAGTGGGAGCGCTAACATAAATATGGAATCTATAGCTTCTATTTGGCAATTAGAAGTAAAGGATGATTTCCTTCGAGCTTAACCAAACGAAGATAAATGGTGGAGATCTCATTTCACTTAGGTGAAATATCATTTATACAGGGTTAAGTGTTTTAAGGATAAAATACATTGTAGGGTGTTACGGTAATTTAATCCCTGTACAGTGTAAATCATCTATATAGAGGATCATTGATCACATTAGGGTTATAATAATGGATAACTAATGACGTGTCTATATCGTGGAACATATAAAGCATTTCTATATGACTGAGAGTGCAATTCCAAGTTCTACGTGTGGATTCAATGAGGAATTAATAAGTTAGGGAATTTACTTGGTAAATTCGGTTCGACTTATTGGAAGCTCGGTTATATAGACCCATGGTCCCCATACTAGTTGAGACCATACTGCTTGTAAGACTCAGTTAATTGATTTTAATTAATCAATTAAAATTCTAAAAGTTAGACTTTGTCTACTTTATGAATTTTCACTAAGCAAGGGTAAAACAGTAAATAGAGAGTTTAAAGGGTATATTTATTAATTGGAAAACTTTGATTAGTTTTTATTAATAAATAAAATAAATAACAATATATTATTTAATAATTAATTATAGTTATTAAATAATTAGATTTGACATTTATGAAGTTGAAAGAGAGAATTGGCAATTTTGAGAAAATGGGAAACTAGAAATGATGAAATAGGAAAGTTGGAAAAGTGGAAAGATTTGTGTTTCCTCAACACATGGCCGGCCACCTTTACCCCTATTTCTCATTTTATTTTTCATTTTTCAAATGCCAAATAATTCAACTTTAACCCTATGTGGTATTCTATAAATAGAAGGTAAAGGCTTCAGTTTTGAGACACAGAGACTTTACAGTTTATTCTCTCAAACACTATGAAACCGCCACTCTCTCTCTTTCTTTCTTTCTTCTCTGTTTTTCGAATTCCCTTGAGTGAATGAGTAGTGCCCACACACATCAAGTGGTATCTCAATCATAGTATGGAAGACTATGGAATTTCTGCATCAAAGAAGGAGAAAAGAAGATCCATGTTCAGATCTTGGTGATGCTCTGCTACAGAAAGGAATCAAGGGCTAGAGATCTGAACGGAAGGAGTCATATTATTCCGCTGCACCCACTGTAAGGTTTTCTAACTTTATATGTGTTTATTTTCATTGTTTTAGAATTCATATTAGGTTGTTAATCCAACATACTTGTTAGTAAATCTAGATCCTGGTAAAATAATTTCCAACACACTGGTCATACTCCAGCTGCTAGTCATACTCTAGCCTATACCGATGTGTTACAGTATCAGCCTATACTCAGTACACTGGTCATACTCCAGCTGCTAGTCATACTCTAGCCTGTACTGATGTGATACGTCAAGTAGTACAGAACCACCAGCCCTAGTATCAGCCTATACTCGGTACACTGGTCATACTCCAGCTGCTAGTCATACTCTAGCCTGTACCGATGTGATACAGTGTGAGCCTATACTCGGTACACTGGTCATACTCTAGCCTGTACCGATGTGACACAGTCGGATGGTTCGAAGCCAACATACATATCTAATGTAATCTAACAGGCTTCCTACATGCACGCTAAACATGTAACATATATGCATACTGTTATACTAATCTTACCTCAATTACGAATTCAGGTGTGCCGGTCAACCTGACTGGAACGAAATGCGCGGTGGTTTACAAGCTCCTAAACCATAACAATCACAATACTATAAGTGATACGCTAAATCACTTCCCGGGGACTTAAACTAGGAACTAAAAGTTTCCCTATCGATAAAAAGCATGGCAATACCCCAATTAACATAAAAACGAGAAAGTCTAGGGTTCTTGAAAATTTCCCAACCGGCAGACCGGTTGCACAACCGGAATTCCTGTTCTGGAAATTCCTGAACCCCATCCGGAATTCCAGATGCACAATCGGAATTCCGGTTCCTCGCAGGAAACTTTCAAAAATTCACACATTCCTCAAATCAAATCCAATTCACCCCAAACCTTCCAGACCTGTTCTAAATACCCTAAAACAGCCCAGAATGCACAGATACTAAAAATGCCATGTGAGCTCCAAGCTTTGAGTTTCAAACTCAAACTTGGCTAAAGCTCACCTACAAGCATCAAACCTTGATTAAAACTACATAAACATGCATTTAGAAGCTGCAGAAAACATACACAAACTCATGCAACAATCACAGCAACCAATTTAAAAATTTCTCTTTGAAAACTTAAGCTTTTGAATAGAAAATCCATAACTTTAAACAAGACCACTAATCATGCATTACTAGCAGCTCAATTCAACTCAAATAATCATGCTTAAACCTCTGCAAACAACAACAAAATCACAGCAACAACAACAACCTAAACTAAGCATGCAAACATCATCTTTTCATCAAAATTAAAGAAACTAAAAGAAGAGAAGCTAGATAAGGATTACCTCTACTAGAATTACTATGAACTTGAGAAAAACACTTGAATTTAGCAAGGAATCACAGCCCTAGCAGCCCCCCAAGCTTGGCCGAAAAGAGAGAGAGAAAGAGTTTGAGAATTTTCTAATTTTTTCTATGTTTGGAAAATGAAAATAAATGCAACATAAACCTTTTATTTCAGCCAACATAACAATCAAATAACATTTAAATTTCCAATTTCTAAGTCCACTAAAGGACAAAACATAAATGGGGCAAAATGACCATTTTGCCCCTTCACCCTAAAATAACATAAATAACACTAAAGGGGTATTTTGGGAAATTCTAAATTCCCGGCCAATCCCGACATTCCCAATGTCTAATAAACCGTCCCACAATACTAACATACTATGTTGTAATTTTACAGAGCCAAACACCGAGTTCCATGTTACCGGGCACCGGAAATGCAAAATTATGAAAATCACTATATGACATAAAATGCATTTCAGAATTCAATAATAACAGTATAAATAATTATTCAAATATATATTAAATAATTTTCATAATTAAACATGATTAACTGCTAATTTCTAAATTAAACTAAGAGGTCATTACAGAAAGTAATCAAGATTGTGTGATGAAATATATATTCCTAGATTTATCAATACACTTGGTTTAACTGATATGATAATCTACAAAATAGTTTACTTGCACCTTGGATAAGTGCTATGTGCTTTCTAGGGCATTGGTTAAAGTAAATCATGGGTTGGATGTATGGAGTATGCATCGGAAGGGACCGATGTTGAACTTGGATCAAATATGATAAATTTACCGTAATATCTATTCAATTCAATATAACCTAGTTAATCCTAGATCCAATGATCTTAATCCTGACATGGTTACGTTCGATCTCAAGAGTATTATACATGTTCTTTGATTTGTTAGCTAAGCCTACTTTTTGGTCAGGGTGATACGTACATTTTGGGAACATGGTAGTGTTGGAAATATTTTACCAGGATCTAGATTTACTACCAAGTATGTTTCATTAGCATCCTAATATGAATTCTAAAACAATGAAATAAACACCCAATGTTTCATTAGTAAACCTTACATTGGGTGCAGCAAAATATAATGACTCCTTTCGTTCAGATCTTTAGCCCTTGATTCCTTTCTGTAGCATAGCATCACCAAGATCTGAACCTGGATCTCTTTCTCTTCTTCCTTTGATGTTGATTCTCCTTCTTGTTGTTTGGATTCTTCACAGTCTTACAAATTATGATTGAGATACCACTTGATGTGTGTGGGCACTACTCTATCACTCAAGGAATTTCAAAATTTGAAGAGAAGAAAAGAGAGTGAGGGGCGGCTATGGCTTTTTCTGAAAGAAACAATATGCACAAGTCATAGTTTCTTAAAGCCACACTTTTTATTTATCGAATGCCATCTACGTTTAGGTTAGAATTGTATGGAATTAAAATAATAGAAAAAGAAATAGTAAAAAGCTTGCATAGTGGCCGGCCATATAAGGAAATTGGGCCTCACTTTGCAACTTTCCCATTTTGTTATTTTTCAGTCCCATTTTCTCAAAAATGCCAATTTTCCAATTTAACCATTTAAATGCCAATTCTAATTATTAATAAATAAAAACAATTATTAAATAATATTATCATTTAATATATTTATAAATTTAGACATATAAAGTATCTTAATTAATAAATAAAACTAGAATCTCTTTTCCTTACAATTTCGCCATTGCTTAGTGAAAATTCATAAAGTAGACATAGTCGAACATTAGAATTATAATTGATTAATCAAAATCAATTAACTGAGTCTTACAAGCAGTATGGTCTCAACTAGTATGGGGACCATGGGCCTATATAAACCGAGCTTCCAATAAGTCGAACCGAAATTACCAAGTAAATTCCCTTACTTATTAATTCCTTATTGAATCCACACTTAGAACTTGGAATTGCACTCTCAGTCATATAGAATGCTCTATATGTTCCACGATATAGATACGCTATTAATGATCCATTGTTATAATCCTAATTTGATCAATGACCCTCTAATAGATAATCTACATTGAATAGGAACTAAATTTCCGTTACACCTTCAATGTATTTTATCCTTAAAACACTTAGCTCCGTACAAATGATATTTCAGCGAAGGGAAATGAGATCTCAACCATTTATCTTTGTTTAGCCAAGCTCGAAGGATATCATCGTTTCACTTCTAAATTCCTATACAAGTTATAGACTCCATATTTATGTTAGCGCTCCCACTCAATTATACTATCATGTTCCCAAAATGCACGTATCACCCTGACCCAAAAGTAGGCTTAACTAACAAATTAAAGAACATGTATAATACTCTTGAGATCGAACATAACCATATCAGGATTAAGATCATTTGATCTAGGATCAACAGGTGATATTGAATTGAATAGATATTACGGTAAATTTTAACAAATCTAATCAAAGTTCAATATCGGTCCCTTCCGATGTATACTCCATACATCCGATACTGGTAAACTTTGCCAATGCCCTGGAAAGGACTTAACACTTATCCAAGGTGTAAGAATACCTATCGCTAATTATCATGTCAGTCTAAATCCAGTGAACTGACAAATCAGGGAATAAACTTTCGAACATATAATTAAGATTATATTCCACTGTGCTTACAACACTATAATCGTTAACAAATTCATATGTTCTAGAGTTAAATAGAATTCATACATTATGTATATATAATCATGAAATAAATCATGTGAACCATGCAACATAAAATGTTATTTATGATCTTTATTAATAAGTAAATCTGATTATATTAAAATTGGTTTTATTTAGGGCACAAAACCCAGCAGGTAGTGCAATTGAGTGGGAGCGCTAGTCATAGATATGGAATCTATAGCTTCTATCAGGACATAGAAGTGAAATGATGGTTTCCTTCGAGCTTGGCTAAACAGAGATAAATGGTTGAGTACTCATTTTAAAGATTATGTTAGTTAAATGAAATATCATTTATAGGTGGCTAAGTGTTTTACGGATAAAATACATTGAAGGCAAATCAATCCCTATACAATGTAAATCATCTATAGAGGATAATTGATTATTGGGATTATAGTAATGGATAACTTATAAAATATCTATATCTTGGAACATATAGAGCGTTCAATATAACTGAAAGTGCAATTCCAAATTCTATGGTGGATGCAAGGAGGAATTAATAAGTCAGTGAATTTACTTGGTGAATTCTAGATCTGCTTATTGGAAGCTCAGATATATAGGCCCATGGTCCCCATACTAGTTGAGACAATACTACTTGTAAGACTCTGTTAATTGATTTTGATTAATCAATTATAATTCTAAAACTAGACTATGTCTAGTTTATGAATTTTCACTAAGTAAGGGCTTACTTGTGAAGAAAAGAGAATCTAGGGTTTATTTGTTAATTAAGAGACTTTGATAAGTCTAATGAATAAATATATTAAATGAAAATATTATTTAATAATTAATTTTTAGTTATTAAATAATTAGAATTGGCATTTAAGTGGTTAAATTGGAGAAATGGCATTTTTGAGAAAATAAGATGAAAAATGAGAAAAATGGCAAAATTGCAAAGTGGGGCCCACTATCCATGGCCGACCACTCTATAGCAATTTACCATTTAATTTTTTGATTATTTTAATGCCAAATAAATCTAACCTAACCCTAATTGGTTTTCGATAAATAGGTAGTGATGGCTAAAGGGAAAAGAAGATGAAATTTTAGCCTCCTCTCCTCTACCCTAGTCGAAACCTCTCTCTCTCTCTCTTCATTTCTTCAAAACTGAAGCCTCATAGTGAAAGGAGTGAGTGCCCACACACATCAAGTGGTACTCAATCATAGTGTGTAAGGTTGTGAAGAATCCAGTTTCAAGAAAAGGAGATTCGGACTCAGATCTTGGTTATACTCCGCTACAGAAAGGATACAAGGGTTAGAGATCTGAGGGGAAGGAGACATTATATTTCGTTGCAACCACTGTAAGGTTCCTGAAACTTTATATGTGTTTATTTCATATCGTTTTAGAAGTTCATGTTTAGGATGTTAATAACATACTTGATTATTAAAACTAGATCTTGATAAAATAATTCCAATATCAAATGTCTGGAATACGGATCATTTACGCCAATATTACAAATAGGCGGTGAATGCCAGGTAGCGACTCTATTTAGAGTGCTTTTGTGTAAACAATTTATGTATTTAACTTTTGAACAAATGGCCTTTAGGCATCATGCAATGACAGTAAAAGTACTTTATGTTTACAATTTAGACTTCACGTTTTTTAGGCCACAAGCTATGTTTTAAATAAGTGACCAGAAAAGTGGAGACGTCCACACTTCTCAGATCACTTGGGGGGTATCATGCCTAGCTGATTGTGCCCCAAATAACGTACGGTGTGCCGCATTTTGTTATTTTCGTTTAAATTATTTTTTGCTTGCTTAAAATAAGATGTGTTTTCAACCAATTTCCTTACAAAATTAAAAAATCCTTGAATCCCTTCTTAAAGCTTAAATAAATACACTCAATACAAAAGGAGAAGTGTTTTCAGCCACAACTCTCTGTAGTGGGAGGTACTCGCTTGAATTCCTTTTTGGCAACTTTCATAAAAGAGTCTTACAAAAAGATTAAAACTATTAAGGATTTTCTTGAACTCCTATTGATATTGGTGTTATCCTGACTAGGAAAACACCATATGAAATCTATATAGCATGTGAAAGCAGCTTTCTTAGGTAAAAAGGTCAAAACTTCAAAAAAATATCAAAGCTCTATGATCATAAGGTAATCCAGGAACAACGTAGAAAATTGTCCACGATTTTAGCAACTTTAGTTTGCTCAAGAAATTTTTAGAGGTTTAAGATCAAAACCATCCTGCCTGGCAAAAGGAAGTAGATACCTCTTAAACTACCACCTAAGCCAGCAGAGGGATAACAAGTCTATCAATGTTGAAAGGTGTGGAGTGAAGGTCATTGGAACCACACACTTCAAAATATCCTAAGAAGATATCCCTCAAAAACAACTACGCATGCCAACACATAAGACTAAGAGTTGAGAATATTAATGCTGAAATATAATGCCATGTCAAAAGAGCGAACTAAGTTGTTCCTAGAGACAAGTATCATAAACAAACTGATGGACCAGGCATAAATTAATAGAATTCTACGACATAAAGAAGAGAAAAAGGAATTAAAATTGTCTTAAAAGAACAAGTAGAAGAGGTGAAAAACAAAAAAAGGCTCTTAATGGTCTAGTGAAGATAAAGGCACTGTTGAGTCTGTCAGGGATGGGACATTAGACGGATCCTCTAGCTCTGGGTTAGATTCGGCAGCATCTTAAACTGGCCTTTCCATGACCATAATGGAAGACACCTCAACTCCTAGAGATTCTTGAGAATATGAGTCCTCACACTAATATCCTCATCAGTGTCGCTGTTAACTGTGAGAGGAACTCCTCAAGGTATTTGCCACAATGCATGGAAAGTACCTTCGAAGTAACTTCCTCCCTTTTTACCTCATTTATATGTTGGAGTATGGAAGGGTCCGCCTACAATAAATTGTGAATGATCACAACATAAGACATCTCCATGGTGCGAAGACGATATCTCTTTGCCTTAGCTGCTGCCTTGTTAGCCGCATTAACCGCATCCAGAACAAGTTGGGGTGCACTATCCCTCATAATATGCATTGCGGCGAAAGCACTTTATGCCTTTATGCCATTCGAGGGACACTGGTTAACTTCCTTCTACACCCTATTGATGGTCTCCTGATGGAGGTCAATTACATGATGGGATCCTTGGTAGAGAAGGGTTTGACTGCCACATCTAACATCCTAGGCATCCACTTGCTTCTTCTCCTCTTTCACTTCAGCTTCGAGGCTCTAAATGCAGAAGCCCTTCAGGTCTGTGTCCTCTTAAGGGTTGTTGACCTGCTGGATCAGGACAGAGATAGTCCCAAACTTATTCGCGATGTGGGCCTCAACGATGTCCTTCTCTTTTATGTCTTTGGTTAAGTTCTCTCAAAGGGAGTGTGCATCCTTCTCAGCTTCTTGTGTTGACTTTAAAGCCTCCTACTCAATTTGGGCCTTGTGCTCTAAATACTTCTTCAATTATTTGGCATCCCATTTCTTCTCCTCAGCTACCAACTTTTCCTCCCACCCTTCCTGAGTCATATGGTTGCCAGAGGATATTTGAGCCTCGACCCGCTCAGCTCTGGTGCATAAAGCTTTATTTTCAGCGGACAAAGACTAGACCTTCGCGCGAAGTTGGTTTAGCTCTATGGCCACATTCCCTGCTTCCTTGGTGCCCCTCTCCGTTAATAGTGCCATCTAACGAAAATAGGAATAAATTACCAAGTTCATCCTGGAGATAAAGATCTTTTTTCAAGTAGACATAAATGAGAAGGCTAATAATTATCCCTGCGGCCTGCTGCCTGGCAGCTATTGACAGGGTGTATAGATGAACACTACTACTAACCATTCACTTCTCCAAAGTAAGCTCGCTCACACTACGACCTATGGTGTCTATCATTTCAACAGCATAAGGGGCAATCGCTCTACCCATCGTAGGAACCAGATATTGACTCACTGTGGACAGGTTAAACATGGGGCCTAGGGGCAGAGGCCGGCGAGTTCCCTCTACAATTTCAGCCATCTTAATGGAAGATAGTCGAGTGGCCCTCTTTTAAAGGTTCACATGTTCCCACTCTCGACCCTTCACCAGGATGGCAGCCTTCGTGAGATACTCATGGCCGACATGTGGCATCATAGGAACCAAAAATCCCAATGAGGGAGCTTTGCCTCTTGTGACAGGCTAAGGAGGATCAATAGAGGTTAGTCTAGACTAAGACTGAGTTGGGGGTAGAGTAAACTGGGACGCAACTATCTATAATTGGCGAGGAGATAGAGACTACTATTGGTGCGACATGGACACTTGCCTAGACGATGAGTGTGGCAAGTGTTATTATTGTTGTTATATGTTTTATTGTTGTTGTTGTTGGTGTTGTAGTTGATGTTGTTGTTGTTGTTGCAATGGCTGGTGTTATCCCAATTTTTGTACTATGATGTGGCATCACTTGATGGTGACACGTGGAATCGACTCCGCGTATCCGCTCAAAAGAGACACGCCGAACAGGGTACCTCACACATTTTCTCAGACGAAGTCCTCTAAGCCGAGCAGTGAGCAATCCGTGCAGAATGCCAACACTTAGAAAATTCAGCTTTTGCATCGTGAGTCATCAAGGAAATCCATATAACTTTTGGATGAAATTACAGAGATATGGCAAGCTGTCCGAATCCCACGATTAGTGTATTCTGTATTTACTATGCAATCTTTCTACTTAAATCAATTGTAACGAGAAGGGAAATACTTCTTGTCCAAGCTTATAGCCCTATAAATAGTGATTAATACTCATTGGGGAAAGGGTCAAAAGATTTTGTCTAAGAATTCATATTCAAATATAATGTTGTAAGAGCTCTAAGAAAAGGAACTATTCTCCTTGTTCTTAAGTTAATACAAATAACGAGGATTAGGCTATTACTGAACTGCTCGGGGCTGAACCTCTATAAAATTCTTGTGTCTTTATTTGATTTACTATATTTCAATCGTATTAAACTACTTTTCGCTTATAAAATTAGACTCACTTTCCTTTGCTAAAGGCGAGGTCAACATTTTGGTGCTTTCATTGAGAGAAATATCAAGGATCGCTCTTTATTCCAAATTTAATTACAAGTACGATGGTGATATAGACTCGTAGGGGCGTGGTTGATCCAACAAATCCCCATGCGGTGGATCCTGCACTATAGAACCCATGGAACACAAGGGTTCTGCCAGCCGTAAATCCCAGACAGCCCACAACTGCAAGTCACGGTGTGCAAGAGATTGGGAATGCCAGTTCAGCAGATGACTAAGGCATTCATAACACAATCGTTTCGTGCGCTACCAATGTTCAAACAACCATTGGAGATGACACTGAGATCCGAAATCTTCGTGCTCTCTTGGCTCATGCACAGTCATACCAACAGCATGCATCATGAGCAAGAGGAACTCCGTGCTGCGGTGAACCTCGCGTTTGAGGAGGAGAGGCGCATGTTTTCCGAATGGAGGGACAAAGAAATGGAAACGTTAAGGGCTCAGCAAGCAGTCATTGACGATCGCAGTCGGCAAGCCACTGTGCTGATTCAGAAAGCCTATCAAACTGTCGGGCAGCAGCCTGCGAATGTCATTCCTTTGGGCGAAACTGACGAAGATCCAGCAATGAATACCTCTCAGACTATACATGGTCAGCCGCCAAATCCCCGGTCACAGGTTCCACCTGTGGGCCAAGTTGTAGGCGGGCAAACCTTGTCTAGTAATTCATTGGGAGAAGTCATACCCAATAACTCCAACCAAGTTCGTGGTGCGGACAGCTAATTGGCCAACCCAACCAGTCACTAGGATAGCCAGGTGTTTTCGTATTTGATAGGTTGGGGACGACTCATGATCTCAGAAACGATCTTCATAGGAGGAGAGGAGTAGACGATCAGCTTGAAATGCCGATCGTGCAACCCAGAACCCGTGCTCAAAATCTCGCTTAGAAAGATGCTGATGTGACTCAGATCGGCCATGAAGCTGAACAAGTTAGTCCAGCCATGCAGGCATAGTTGGACAAACTAAAAAGTATGTTCGAAAGGCATGGCTGATCAGAGGAACAATGATCTCGAGTTGGACCGAGCATGTGGAACCCCTTTCTCCCCCAAGATCAATATCGTAGAGTTGCCCCACAAGTTTAAGATGCCAACCTAGAAGATGTACACTGGGAAGGAAGATCCATTATCCCACAATATGTATTTCGAGATGCAAATGGATCTGTAAGGAGTACGAGGAGATGTATAATGAAAAAATTTTCCTGCCACCCTCTCAGAAGCCGCCTAGCAATGGTATTTCAAGTTGGCTCCCAGAAAGTTCAACTCGTGGAAAGCTATCTCCTCAGAGTTCCATGCACTTAGGAGATCTGGTCGAGGTAAAGGAAAGACCAGGAGAGCCTCTTCGAGCCTGCATCAGCACATTCATGACAGAGGCGAGTAAGGTTTCACGGGTAACCGAAGACGAAAAGTTGTCTGCGATCCTGGGGGGCATTGAAGTCCCTGGTAAGCTTTGGAAGAACATAAGAAAGAACGGTCCAGTAGACTCGATGAGTGATTTTCTTGACCGTGCAGAAGGTTTTATCAAACTCGAAGAGCCCATTCAGCGAGCAGAAGGCGAACAAAAACCTGGCAAGTCAAAAGCTCCTTCTATTGGGAAATCTGTCAAGCAACCCCATTACCCGAGCAATTCAAGTTCAAATGGTAAACGGTCCAGCAACAATAATAGGCAAGGGAATGCGAAAACAGGAAAGTTCACTTGAAAAACCGAACAAGCTCCTCGGGAGAATCCTACCAAGTATACTGGATTTACCATCCTAATGGAGGACATAGAAAGTGTTTACATGGCCACTCAGTCACTAGCCCCGTACAAGAGGCCCGCACCCATGAAAAAAGATGTCATCAAGAGAGACATGACCAAGTTTTGTCCATTTCATGGAGACTACGCCCACGACACCAATGAGTGCCACAATCTAAAGCGGGAGATTTCTGATAAGAAAAAATAACCCGCAGGTACAGAGGTATGTCAACTGTGATCAAAATCAGAGGGGCAATAACAACCAAGAGTTGCTACCTCCATTGGTAGATGGACATTTGTAAGTCATCATTGGAGGCCCACACATAGCTTGAGATTCAGGAGGAAGAAGAAGTGATCCTGGCCGTAGAAGAAAGGAAACCGAAAATCCCACGGGCAGGAACGCCCACCATTACATTTAAAGACAAAGATGCTGTCAAAATAAGATTTCCGCACAACGACCCGTTGGTCGTGGAGGTCCAGATAGCCAACAAGATGGTGGCCAGAACTATGATAGATAATGGACCCTCTTCCAACATCTTCTTCAAGACCACCTATGAAAAGATGGGGCTCTAGCTCAAAGATCTAACCCCTATCTTCTGCCCGTGTATTGTTTCTCCGGCCAAGGAGTCACACCTCTAGGGAAAATTTGCCTACCCTTCACTGTTGGGCATGCTCCGACGATCATACCTATAATGGCACAATTTCTAGTATTGGACGTTCCATCAGCCTTTAATGTCATGCTAGGCCGACCAGCCTTGTATGATTTAAAAGCCATTACGTCGATATTGCATTCATGCCTGAAGTTTCGAACCAAGAATGGGGTAGGGTGTCTAAGAGGAAACAAGCAGATTGCTCGGGAATGTTATAACCTTTCTTTAGTCAATGCTCGAGAGGAAGTGTCCTCCAGCCAGAGCACGGGCAAGGGAAAAAACATTTCTAAGTAGGGAACTTCCCAAGGAGGGAATGAAGATGTGGATCCTCAACTTTGGGACCCAAGCAGAAATGTTGGACCTGTGAAAGAACTAGAAAAGATCGAGATCGACCCAGATATCCTAGCCAGGAAACTAAAAATTGGAGAAGGTTTGTTGCTCAAAGTAAAATCAGCATTGATAAAAATTTTGAGAGCAAACCTTGACGTTTTTGCCTGGCCTCAAAAATGCTGGAGCCACATACGAAAGATTAGTAAACAAGATCAGATCGGACGAAACATGGAAGTATATGTGGATGACATGCTCGTCAATTCCAACAAGGCTAGGGGGCACGTAGATGACCTGGACGAATGCTTCAAATTCCTCAGGAAGTACAACATGAAACTAAATCCCTTAAAGTGCTCCTTTGGAGTCAGTTCAGGAAAGTTTTTGGGCTTTATTGTCAATGCTCGATGAATTGAAGCCAATCCAAAGAAGATTCAAGCGCTCCTTGATATAAAATTGCCAACAAGAACAAAGGAATACAATGTTTGAATGGTCGGATCGCCGCACTCAGCAGATTTGTTTCGAAATAACGAGACAAGTGTGTTCCATTTTTCAACATCCTGCGATGAAATAAGCAATTTGAGTGGACAGAGGAATGTGAAAAAGCTTTTCAAGAGCTAAAAATGCAACTCACAAAGCCTCCTGTACTCTTGAAACCTCTGGACAGAGAAGAACATTGGATATACTTAGCTGTCACAGAGCGGCTGTGAGTGCCGTGCTGATCAGAGAAGAAAACAACATACAACACCCGGTCTATTACATTAGTAAGAGACTCATTGAAGCCAAAGACCAGTAACAATTGATAGAGAAACTCGCTTGCTACTTGATTCTGGCAACAAGAAAGTTAAGGCCCTACTTTCAAGCCCATCCTATTCGGGTGTACACTGACCAACCATTTTGAAAAATATTGCAAAAGTCAAACACATCTGGACGGTTACTTAAGAGGGAAGTGGAGCTGGGTCAGTATGAAATTACCTTCCAACCCCGAACAATAATCCAAGGTCAAGCCCTAGCAGACTTTGTGGTAGAATGCACAGGCAAAGAAGAAAGCATCTCGGAAGGAAACCCTAAGCCAGTAAAAACACTTCAGCCAAGAAACAGTGAAGACAAGTTGACTTGGAAACCACATGTGGACGGGTCGACTACAGATCAACTATTCGGTGCAGGAATCGCCCTTGTCACACCTTGGGGGAAACACCTGCACGCTGCAGTTAAGTTTTGATTCAAGGCATCCAATAACGAAGCCGAATATGAAGCTTTCATCAGTGGCCTAAAATTAACCCGACAGATGAAAGCCAAACACATTTAAATCTGCAGTTATTCACAGCTGGTGGTAAATCATGTATCTGGAGAATACGAGGCTCGAGGAGAAAAAATGATAGCACATCTAAGCAAAATACATGACCTGCTCGTGCAATTCAAAAGCTACGGTCTCAGACAAATTCGAAGGGAAGAAAACACGACAGCAGACGCGTTAGCTTGATTGGCAAGCAGTAATGTAAGTGATAAAGCGAACTTGCTCCCTATCTAGTTCCTCGAAGAGCCTAGCATCATTGGCATGGAGGAGATTGAAATGATTGAAAATTCCCCAAACTGGATGATGCCAATAGCAGTCTACCTCAATACTGGAGAACTCCCGGATAATCGAAATCAAGCTCGAAAGATGAGGAGGAAGGCTGCACGATATACCATAGTAGAGGGAATTATGTACAGAAGAGGGTTCTCCATGCTGTTGCACAGATGTGTTACTCAATAAGAAGATGCACTACTTTTCTCTGAAGTGCACAATGGATTTTGTGGAAATCATGCCACGGGGCAGAGTTTATCTAAGAAAATTCTAAGGCAAGGTTATTTCTAAGCGACAATGATTGAAGATTCAAAGGCCTACGTTAAAAATTGTGACAAATGCCAGAGATTTTCTAAGATACATCGAGCTCCTCCCAACGAGATAATTTAGATGCAAAGTCCGTGGCCTTTTGCAATTTGGGGAATTGACCTGATCGGGCAATTACCCAGAGGCAAGGGAGGAGTGCAGTACGCAGTGGTTGCGGTTGATTACTTCATTAAGTGGACAAAAGCCAAACCACTGACAACCATTACATCCAAAAAGTTCAAGACTTTGTTGTGAAGAACATAATCCACCGTTTCGGATTGCCGTAAAAAATTTTTTTGGACGATGGCAAAAAGTTTGACAACCAGTCCTTCACTGATTTTTGTGCGAACAATGGTATCAGAAAAAGTTTCTCCGCAGTGGCGCATCCACAAGAAAATGGTCAAGTTGAGGCAGTCAACAAGACACTGAAGGATACATTAAAGAAAAGACTCGAGGATGCTAAAGGAAACTTGCCGGAGGAAGTTCCTGAAATTCTATGGTCGTACCGAACAACTGAGAAATGGGCAACCGAACAGACTCCATTTGTCATGGCATATGGATATGAAGCTATGCTGCCCGTAGAACTTGAGCCACCATCCCACAGAAGAGTGACGTACAACCAAGAAACAAATCATGTACTCCTTGCCGAATCACTTGATGAAATCGAAGAGAAGCGAACCACAGCAAACTTAAAGTTGATAGCCCATCAACAAAAAGTAGCTGGGTATTTCAATAAACAAGTGAAGGCTCATAAATTATTTGTGGGAGATATGGTCCTAAGAAGAGTATTTCTAAATACCAAAGACAGCACGGAAGGTGTACTCGGACCTAACTGGGAAGGACCATATAAGGTGGTCGAAGTTCTCGAATTAGGAGCATACAAGCTAGGTATGTATGATGAAAAAATGCAAGTTGTTCTAGTACCATGGTATTGGAATGTGACACATTTAAGAAAATACTACCAATAAAAGTACCAGGTCAGATGACCATACTAAGTACTAAAAGAACATTTACTTTTAAGTGAATGACCTGCTCGGCAGACCATGCCCAAAGGTTTGGACAAAATTGAGAAGTACTCAGGTCGGATGACCATCATTTAAAGTACAATTTCTAATTTCTGCAATTTGTTTTATATCTTGTTAAGCTAAAAGATCAAATTTGATCAAATAGCTCTGATGTAAGTTACTACAGTAACAAACACATTTTCGATCAATAAATGAATAAAGATGTTTATTTCAAAATTTAAATTGAGTCGAAATTACTAGCATGTTGTTAATTTACCATCCAGTACGTACAAAAGGTTTGGTCGAACCCAAAACCTTGAACAGACAAAAAAGTATACTTGTAAAAAAAAAGTGACCAAGAGTAATAAGTCTGCTCGGTCACTTGGGGGGGCACCTATAACTGTACAAAGCATTTTGTAAAAATAAAATAAACACAGTTGCATAATGATTATAAACAGAGGATGAAATTCTCTAAAGATAACAAAAGCATATAATACTGGGATTAAAAGCTACTCGTTCAGCCTATTGTCTGAAAAATAAAAAATATTTCAAAGTTTAAAGACTGCTTGGCTGGTCGCGTTGTCTTTAAAAAAGGCTCCATGGCAAGGCATATATAAAAAAAGAAAGATAAAAAGATAAGTGTTCAAACAGCTGGATTCCTAGGCTCCTTGTACGGGTCTTCTAGGCATGTAGGAGCTGGTGGATTTACCTTGCTTGGGGGTGGACTTCAAATCAAAAAACTCACTAACCTCATGGGGAGAAGGAATATCCCACTTCTTGATGGCGTAGAGAATGAACAGGGCAGACAAATACTTGATGCCCTTGGGAGTGAATTGGATCGGACAGAGGCGGAAGAAGTCAACCACCTTCCTAAAGTACGGGTGAAAAGGCAGCAATGCTCCTTGTTTAGCATGAGCACCCAACCAGGCACACATCCCCCTGTTAGAGTTTGTGGCTCGATTGTTATAGGCGCGAATGTAACAGTCTAACTCGACCAGATAGCTGCCCTCGTCGAGATCCCGTAAGCGTGCTTCAGTAACCTTGGACGGAGTGGTCACTCACCTGGCGCCCTAAGCACCTTGCCTCCTGTGAGGAACCGTGGCAGTAAGTTCCTCATTGGCGTAATCCACACCCTCGACCAGGACGTCGCCATCTGCGTCAACTGGCTCCCCACGCTCATTGTATCCCTAAATGTTTTAGGGTGCAGGCTCCTCCTCGGAAGGACTACAAGTACGGGCATTTCCCAATTCCTCTATTCCCTGGACCTCAGCGCCCCCTCCTCCTGGGTGGGTGGATTGTGTTCGCCGCTGGGCAGGATGGCATGCTGGGCCACATGAGGGTTAGACGCGTCGACTCTACGCATTGTCTGTTTGGTACGAGCCATCATCCTGTGGTTGGACGAGAAAAGTGAACCAAAATGTCCGTCGCTTGAAGAGGGCGGACTAGAACAAAGACGATGATGATCCTCGTGCAAGAGTTGAAGCAGATCCTGGTCGATTCGGTGTTTGCTTCCCCAAAACTCACCTGGGTTCATCTACAAAAGGCAACACGCGAGATGAGTTTTTGGTGGGGATATCAAACATTAAACAGGCAAATATGCTTACCAGGAGTACTTAGCAGATTAAAGAATAAAGATATTCGATGACAAGTCAAAACTCAGAAGTTTGAAATTTTTGTGAGTTAGGGCAAAAATTTCATGAAGCTTAAAATAAGCAAGATGAAAGACAGGCATTGTGCAGTTCAAAAAGCAAGCATTATGAACGATGAGGTCGGATTAATCGTTACAAAAGAAAACCACAGAGTTTCTAAACCTAGGATTTTCTACATACCTTCAACAATATAGCTAAGGTTGCATTCAGAAAATAAATGTGCAAAGTAAAAGTAAAAGAAATTGAGAACTTACTCAAGGATCGAATGTCTGGGTTGAGGTCGCGCAAAGTTGAACAAATGATTCTCGTGAAAATCCTTCAGCAAACTTGAAGCTAAAAACCTCTCTTTTCGCTCTGAAATTTCTTAGCAAAGAAGGTTGGTGAAAATGAGTTTGTTAACAAATGATCGATGGTATTTATAGGCAAACAACCAAAATAGGTAATCATTTCAAAATATCTCAGGCGCCTCGGCTCCCCCAAAAGCAAATATGGGAAATCAAGAGCAATCAAGTGCAACTGTCAAACGTGGTGAGAGAAAATCAGATTTCGAAGCATTCATTGCGTCAGAGCATTTATTAGCCGAAAACTGAAGGGACGCCTAGTCAGCCTCACATCGAGTCGCAAACAGACCGCGCCTGACACGTGTCACCTATCTAAAAGCAAAGACAGCTTGGATGAGTCTACACGCAACTTTAGAAGTCCTGTACAGACTTGGGGGGCAAATGTTATCCCAATTTTTGCACTCTGACGTGGCATCACTCGACGGTTACACGTGGAATCGATTTTGAGTATCTGCTCGCAAGACACAGGCCAAATAGGGAACCTCACACATTCGTTCGGATGAAGTCCTTTAAGCATAGTAGTGAGCAATTCGCAGAACGCCAACGCTTAGCGAATTCAGCTTTCGCATCATGATTAATCAAGGAAATCCCTATAACTTTGGGATCACATTACAGAGATATAGGGAAGCGGTCCAAATCCCACGATTAGTGCATTCTGTATTTACTATGCAATCTTTCTGCTTATATCAATAGTAAGGAGAAGGGAAATACTTCCTCTCCAAGCTTATAGCCCTATAAATAGTGATTCATAGTCACTGGGCAAAGGGTCGAAATATTTTTTCTAAGAACTCATATTCAGAGATACTGTTGTAAGAGCTCTAAGAAAAGGAACTATTATCCTTGTTCTTAAGTCAATACAAGTAACGAGGATTAGGCTATTACCGAACTGCTCGGGACTGAACCTCTATAAAATTATTGTGTCTTTATTTGATTTACTATATTTCAATTGTATTAAACTACTTGTTGCTTATAAAATTAGACTCACTGTCGTTGGCTAAAAGCGAGGTCAACAGTTGGTGTTGCTGATGTTGTTGTGGCAACGATGTGTTCGGTGACGGAACATCGGTCCCCCCAGTCTCAAAGACTGAAGATTTGACTCTCTTCACACTGGGATTAGGGGAAGTCCTTGATCCCTTACGCTTTGACTTGGCAGGGTCACCTCTTGGGGTAAGACGGGTCCGTCCAAACTATCATCAGAACCCCCGCCCCATCTAGTACGGTGTTCAGGATTGATTCTCCTCTAAGGGGAATGACTTGAGAAGATTATTCTCCGATAGTTGCGAGCACATTGTGAGATTTTTGGGAGGTACTAGACCTTTTTTCCCCACTAGCTGACGTTGAATGGCTAGGTGCGATAAGCCCAGCCTTGGCGGGTGGAGAAATCTCTTGGACGTCTGACGACGAGGAAGTCAATGGGGGTGGTAGTTTGCAAGTCCTAGAAGCTCTAGTTCTGGTCTTTTTCTTCCTCTTCTCTTGGCATTTCCTGGCCTCGTCCATAGCACCCCCAATTTGGTTGTTTCAAGATTTCAATATCTTGGATTCTAGTGTTTCTGCACAACAAGTCAACAATCTGCGTAAATAAGAAAAGGCACGGGAAGTCATACGGTCATAATAAGAAATAACAATAGCAATAAAGAAAATGTAGTAAGGAAGTTTGTGCGTGGGTGCAACCATCCAGTGAAGTTCTATAAGGTGGTCCCTAGGCAAAGGCTAAAATGCTCCTATGACCCATGAAACTGCCATATTCCTCAAATTCATGAAGGGACATAGTCATTAAAGGGTCAACTTTGACGATATCTGAAGGAGTCCCCAGGTTACTAGGGCTCTTAACTATTAGGTCTACTTTGTTCGTATAACCTTCAAGGGGAATTTATTGGGGTTTATGCCTTGAAAATACTTGTCAAATTCTCCCTGATTCCTCCAAGACATGCGACTCAACCTCCGGGTACGGAAGATGCAAAAGGGTCCATTACCTCTTCCTAAAATACTGGCACCTGGTGCCCCCGTTTCAGGGTAGGAGCTAGCAAATCTCTTCGAGATTTCTTCTTCCTCAGGTAGAGGGTCGGGATGGCAAGCCACCCACTCAGAGGGTAGGGCATGGCCATTTTTGCCTGCATTGGTGATTATAACATCAAAACTAGTGGTGATTGCTTCGTTCACTACCTTGGGAGGTTGACGCTATCCCCAAAGGCTGACAGTGTCAATACTTTGGAACTTGGTGATCAAGCCCGACCTACAAAGGAGTTTGGTTGTCACCAGGCCCTCAACCTTCAATTTTTCTTCTGAGAAGGCCCTGTATTAGTCTTCCTTCCTGGCTATCACTTCTGTTCTGACACTCTGAAGAGGAAGTCCAGCTACAAATCAAAAATGTTAGTTCATAGACATAAATTGGTAGAGTTTGGAAAAAAACAAAACTGAGAATAAACTGCTAAAATACCTGGGAGTTGAAAGCTAAACTGAAGGGAGGACACCCTACTGGTAGGAATCCTAGAGGAAAATAACCAATATTCCCAAAGGTTGTGGGTACAATCTGTTTGAAAAATAGGATAGTAGGAGTCCAAGCATTCATCTAGTCGGAAAAACCCCAACTTTGACATATTTGTCATCATGGGATTGGCCTTGACACTGTAGAAGTAAAGGATCTCCTCAGGGGAAAGAACCTCCATTTAATTAATTTTGTGGAACACGTACCACCCAGCCAAGAGTCTGTAGGATGAAGGAATCAACTGAAAGGGCACAATCCGAATCTTTACAATTAGACTCGTAAAATAGGTTCTGAAAGGGAGATGAGCACCGCTAGAAAAACGGGACCAACTCCATGCACTAAACACATCAACATTGGTGGATGCAGATTCCCCAAGCACCAAAAGCATGTGCCACGTCAGTTCGGGGACATTGCGGAGGCCAGCGACTTCAGAGTACGCTTGCAACATCCCATAAGATTGAAAGCAATTGGATTTTAGTCCATCTCCCATACGGACTCAGGACGGACCTACACCAGCGAAGGAATTTCCCCCTTTTGCTACTCATGTTGCCTATAAGAAGTCCTCTTTCAGTTATAACTTCACATTCGTGGATGGTTTCTAAGATCTCCACAAGCTGTGGTGTTGCCATGGAAACTCCAGCCTGGTCCTTACCCACGGAGAACCTTTCGACGATTTGAACAGGTTCTCCCTCGACGGACATGGCTGCAACTACGAGGGGACTTTGTTCAAATCCATGGAATAAAGAGAAAACTCTTTGGAACAATGAATGAATGAGAAACCAAGATTTTCACACACACTATCTCACTACACGGCCCGAGTACGGACCTAGCCCTAACCTAAGAAAGAACCTTTCTTGTCCTAAATGAAAAATGTTAAGAAACTCAAGCAGGGGTTTAGTTCACTCACTTGAAAAAATAGAGGGGATAGTTGGTGTCTTCAGAAAGTTCACCTGAAAGCTCCGAAGCCAAGTCGATGCAGCAGTCGCAGTTAAATTAATATCTAATGTTCCCTCTGGGAAAGAACTTTTCTAGTTTAGTTGAATGAGAGCAACATCTGGAAAGAGCTCCGTGAGAATGATGATTAGACGCTAGATGAGATCCTCCAATTCCTTTTCCATGCAAAAAATGGAAAGAAAAGGAAAAGCAAAAGTCGGAGAGAAAAAAACTTCTGTTTTGAGTAAAAAAGAACAAAAAATGATAATACCGCCACAGACAGTGTTTATTTCAAAAAAGGAGATACGGCTCTGTGAGATCAATGGCTTGAAAAGGTTACTATGAATCCAACGACTAGGGAAATGAGGGACCTCATATGATAACCCTTGGGGCCACAAAAATAACAAGGTCATTCTCCTCATGTCATTTAGCCGCCAATAATGCTCTTCTTTCCTTGCTAAGCACGATTTTCCATACACAAAGTGTAGTAGAAAATACCTCCTAACATACCATGTGGTTACCACGCAAAGGGAAGTAAATGCCATAAAAATCCCCACAAGAGATGCAGTTCATTTGGGGACGTGCGCATGACCTTAAACTGCAGTACGTATCCGCGATCAACATTTAAAACAATGGCAAGCTTCCGTGATCTAGAGAATCTCGAAAGCATGGGTGGTAAATGTTATCTAAGTTTTCATAAATCAGACACGTGGCACAATCATAGAGGGGACACAATTTCTACATAAGGCACCTAGGGGAATTATAAGAAATGACTCATACACTTATAAGGCAATAGCTTCTTAGAGCAATATCCTTTGCTGAGAAACCTAGAGAGCGGTACAGGTTCTAAAGACATTGGACACATTAGCTCCTTGAAAAATAGCAGTCCAAAGATGGTTATACCTTTTCTAACACATGATTATATCTCATCCCGTGTGCCTGATCAAGGTATTGCGCGTATGCACCCTCTAGCATGCTTTTTGCCCAACGACCTAGGTAAAGACTATTTCGTAAAGGAGATAACTTTTGACGACGGGTGTCCAAGGTTGTACAAAAGTCCCCACTAGTCGTTCCACACTGCACCATGAAGAAGGTTCCCCCCAGTGGATGGTCAGATCATCCTTTGGTAGTACAGAGCTTAGTAGCGTGTGAAGGACAAAACCCTATGTAGGTGAAGGGTATGCCCTTTATCCCATGTGTGCCTATAAATAGCCTCATTCTTTTGAAGGCAAGGGAGAACAACTTTTCATTTACCATCACCCTACTAAAATACCTAGCAATATCTTCTTCCGCAGAATATTCTCATACTGTAATACTTTGTAGTATCGAAACATCCACCCAAAGAGGATAATAATATTGACTCGTGGACTAAGAATCATTAATGCCTGAACCACGTAAAAGTCTGTTGGTTTATTATTTTATACGTGTTATTTCTTTTATTCTGTCAAAACACTTAGTTTCCAAAAATTCAGTAAACACTTAGTTACTAGCAGTTCCATAAGTCCTTCTAGGGATATACCCTTGTGATAGAAAAATTTCAGAATAATGGAATGGTTATGTAATTAGTGTACACCATTATTATGTTTAGGGATGTCCTGATCATGAACTAAAGAAAAGCTAGAACTGTTAACTAAGTTTTACGTGTTTGATAGCTATTCTAAAGTGATTAGGTGTGGATAGTCCTATGGTCATTAAGATAAGAATGTGTTTGTTTCAACAAATACTACTTTTCTATGAGTATGACTAAATCTAAGAACAAAGTAGCAAAGTAGAAGAGATATCTTGTTCCAAAGTGTTCTATCATCTTATTCTATATAAGATGGTCCCACGACCTCTATTATCTTGACACAGTCGATGAGGACAATACCATTAATGTTCCTAGATAGAAAGTCACGGTACCTTGTTGTAGTGGGAGAGTTTCAAGGAACTCACACTGTTATGACTTGGAAGACACATGTGATTAAAATCCATTGTTAATTTAAACAAGTAATGGATAGTCAAAATAAGGAACCAAGAAACAAAGCCAAGAGAATAATAGTTAAAACCATTCATATGGAGTAACCAAAAGTTTTTTATTACAAGGACAAGAAAGGAAATTTTAGTAATAAGTCTTTTCAATGGACTTAACAAAACTTTCTGATCCTAGTATTATATGTTTAAGATCATTTAAAACTATGGCTTGTGATAGCCCTGGTAATTTGCTAATTCTTGTGCAAGAAACTTACTTTAGTAAGATGCTAGATCATTTTTCTAATGGCTATCTGAAGGAAGTCTTTTGGCTCCTAGATATAGATTTTATTTATCTAAGGAACAGTTTCAATTGTGCCAAAAAGGATAAAAGTCAAGAAAGAATTCCTTAAGAATCAACAGTGAGAGGTCTCATGTATGTTCTAGTATGCATTAGACAATACACCTACAATTGAGTGGGAGTTATGAGTAGGTATCAGATTAATAAAGGAAAGGAACACTGGAAGATAATCAAATAAATAATAAGATTAGAAGAGGAACTATATGTGAGTCGGTAAGGCTGATATTTTAATTCTCTTAGACTACACCAAATCAGTCTTCTAGACCTGTGCTGATGCTAGAAAGTCTACTTGAGAGATGGTGATTACTTTGGGAGTAGAGCAATGATTTTCGAGAAGTGTACAAACTAATCTAGAGTCTCTAACTCTATCAGTGAGATTGAATGTCAAAGTTGCACGAAGGATACTTATTCAACCTATGGAAAGTTTTCTACAAATTTTGGTGTTGTACCAATAACGAATTAACTACTAGTGTTACTTCCTAACTAACATAGAAGTAGTTGCCAAAAAGTAAGGAATTCAATATCCCAAGAGGAGTAGACATATAGTTATTAATCTCACAATATCAAGGATTTTGTGATTAAGAATATGTAATGGTGGAGGAAAGGTTGTATTAAATACAACCTATCAGATCCTATTACAAAGATAATACTACATACTGCACTTGATCTAGACATCAAGGTATTGAGATTAATTGAAATGCACTTTTAGTTTTATATTAGTGCATGTGGGAGTTTGTTGGGTTTTATGCCTTAAATAAACCTCATTTCAATATAATTAGATTTACTAATTAATAAAAGATCAAAAATCCCTTTATGTTGCATGGTTCACATAATTTATTTCATGATTATATGTGCTGACTTCGCTTTTAGCCAATGACAGTGAGTCTTATTTACTAAGCGATAAGTAATTTATAGCGATTGATATGAAGTAAACCAATATAAAGACACAAGAATTTTATAGAGGTTCACCCCCGAGTAGTTCGGTAATTGTTATAGTGAGATTTCTCTCACCTAAAAACTCGAGACCAGACTCCTCTTTAAAAGGACACGTGTATTCAGATTCCCAATGAAAGCTGAAATGTCCGTGAGAGACTTCTCGAAGTTTAGACCTCGCCCAGGATAAAACCAGCGAGATATTGCGGGTGCGACCTAATTCACACCGCATGACCATAATCCTCATTATGCAGGGTAAACCCAACTCGCATATGTCAGAACATGTGCGAGTGCCTCCCTCTATACCTCCGCGACGAGTATGGAGACCGATGTCCTATGAGGTAGTTTTTGGTCCCAGCGACCCAGCAGCCCTAACAGACCAATATAAGTTCGCATGTCCAGATGTTACCAGCTTCAACATGCGACGTCTACAACGGGCGATTACTTAAGGACGCAGACGTTCCAAACGTATGTGCGATCCTACGAGCTCAACAGACGGAACATGAACGGTCAACTCGCAGATGCGAAAGACGCATACGTTGATGAATTCAGTAACTGTCATACATTTATTAATGTTAACGTTGTTTGAGTTTAGTCATTGCAATTCAATGTGTAAATAATGGATTAACAATAAATGTGATCCTCATGTAACCGATTGGGCACCTGCTTTGTATATAAAGGGGTGATCCACCGTGAAAATGGACCTACGAATCCCTTGCTACAGTGGACTAAGCAGAACGAAATCTGACTGAACCACTATAATTCACCGTCTCATTTATTTTTCCAGCTTTGTTGTTTACTCTTGCATTCCCATTCGAGTACTCGCCATTCTAGGTTGAATACTCGCATTTGTCATCTCTCAAATTATCCTCTCTTTTTCCAGTTAAATTGTACTTTTTGGTGTTGCGAAATATCAGTAACAACATTTGGCGCCGTCTGTGGGAATCCGACTGTAAGATTCTATTTACTTCAAAGAACATCACTCAACATGGCTGGAAATCACGCTAACGGACCTAACAATGAATCCATCAACATTGGAACGATGAGCGTACCATTGCCTGGAACCGGAGTGCCACCTGTAGACGTCATCAACGGCGGGGTAGGGAGGAGCAACATCAGACCACTCAACCTATTTCCAGAAACGACTGGTCCTCAAGTCGGAGGCACGTCCACACCACCAGCAACCATGCACTTTCCCCCTGTCACCCCGGCGGTCGTGTCCGAAGGAGTGGTCCAGCTCACGACTGATCAATACGCCGCAATCCAGGATCAGCTGCGAGCACTACAAGCCGAGGTGGATGGACAGAACCGAGCTCGATGCCCTCCTCGGGTCCCTGCCGTTCGTAACGAAAACCCTCAGGTAACGGTTTCTCGACGTCAAACTAACCATGCACGCAGGGAACGACGAACTGATCCTGAAGTCTTGGACTTGAATCACCCGACGTCAAGAGACCAATACGCAAGGTTGCCTAACCAGAGCGCACAAACCGACGAGGATCCTGAGCGCCGCAACCCTCGCAGTCGTCACCCTCGGGATAACGACGCAGAGTCAGCCTCTTCATCCTCGCATGACCGTACTCCAAGCAGGTATACGAGGTCTGGCTCTGTGCAAACACAGCAAGGAGGACGCTACCGCGTACACCGAGGTGATCTGCGTGATCATCTCAATGCAGTCTTTAGGGCGCGCTCCCGCGGCCCGCATAACACGGAGACGCTCCATGATCCCCATACGGGCGATCAGGGTGTCAACACAGTTAACAACCCGCCCATCGCGCCGATCGCGACCACTGGGATTAATATCCCTTCGACTCTTGCCACAGTGGCTGCGAGCCCCACTGTTGTAGCAACTCCACCTCCTGCGACAGGAGGAATCGACCAAAGTATGCTTCTGCAAGCTTTGAAGATGCTCGAGCAGCAGCGTAAGCCCATATACAAGCTGCACGGCACCTCGCCTTTTACCGCAGAAGTGCGACAGGCCCAACTTCCAAAGGGGTTCCGTTTATCCGAATCCCTCAAATATAAAGGTACTTCTAACCCGTTAGACTACCTAGAAAAATTTAACACCATAATGGAAGTGGACCAGGTGCCGCAACTCGCGAAGTGTCGCATTCTCGCGGCCACACTGGAGGAGAATGCCCATGATTGGTTCACCCAATTACCAGAGGCATCGATATCGACATGGGAGAACTTCGTCGATCTATTTCTCACACATTTCCAGGCCACGATGACGTATAGGCCACCCTATACGACTTTGGCAAACATCAAGCAAGAACCTGGTGAGTCTTTGCAGAATTATTTCAAGCGTTTTAACGCTGAAGTAACAAAAGTTGAGAAGGCCCCCGAGTCTTCGCTTGTTTGCATGCTAATAACAGGTGTCTTGCCAAGAACCGACTTTTGGAAGGAGCTACAGGCCCGAAGGCCAGAATCCTTGGTAGAATTCTTCGCCATGGCCGAACCTCATAAGAGAATCGAGAACTCCTTGGCGGAATTGGAGAAGGGCAAGAACAAGCGGCGATCACCCATACCGCGGTCACGGTCCCGCAGTCCGCGAGGAAAGAATTCCCGGGGCCGAAGCCCCAGAAGACGCAGCCCACGCAAACCGCGGAGCCCGAAGTTGGCTAAGTCGCCTCCAAAAAAGGAGTCCTCGCCCAAAAGAAAAGGAGGACCTCGCTTCGTCAATTACACCGAACTTGCCGTACCTCGAGACCACATCTATGCGGTTGAGGAAAGGAACGGCGTCTTCAAGAAGCCACCCCCCATCAGGGGAAATCGCGACCGAAGAGACCCCAAAAAGTTCTGTAAGTACCACAAGGATATCGGCCACACTACCCTGGAGTGTTGGGTATTGCAGGACGAAATTGAAGAATTGATCAGAAGGGGAAAATTCGACAAGTATAAAAGGAGCGAGGAAAGTCACCCCCGAGCGGATGACAAGGAAGAAAACCAGAATGCGAGTGGCTCCAGAGCACCTCGCAATATCCTGACTATAATCGGAGGACCACACATCGCAGGCGACTCTCGCAAATCACAAGAACGATATGCCAGAGAAGCCAAAGAGAAGCCGCTTACCAATGTGAACAATCTTGGTGAACGGCCAGAGAAGCTCTTCAAGAGAGAATGTGAGGACATTGTCTTTATGGAGAGCGATGCGAGATGGGTCCACCACCCGCATTCTGACGCACTTGTGATAGTCGCCAATATAGGTGGAGACAATGTCCATCGCATATTGGTCGACAATGGAAGTTCAGTGAATTTACTGAACTTCCAAGCCTTCAAGCAAATGGGGCTACAAGAAAAAGATTTGCGGCCAATGACATCGAGCATCTACGGTTTCACGGGAGATGTCATAGCTATCAAAGGGATGATCAAACTCCCAATCACTTTGGGAACTGCCCCAATAACTGCCAAGTCGATGGCCGACTTCGCAGTAATTGATCAATACTCAGCATATAACGCCGTAATTGGACGGCCAATTCTGAAGGAGATGAAGATCGTGACTTCGATCTATCATCTAACAATGAAGTTCCCTACTCCCTCTGGAGTAGGATCAGTGAGGGGAGTCCAATCTGACTCTCGAGAATGTTACAATGCAGCTGTCAAGCTCGCAGAAAAAAGGACAGTGAATGTTATCCACCTTTTGGACGCACCACCACCTCGCCAGGAGATCCTCAGGATCGAGGAGGTACCGCACATAGACAAACCGGATTTGGATCCGAGAATCCTTGATCACACCGCCGCAGCCCAAGCCGCGGAAGACACAATTGAGGTACCTATAGATCCTGTAGATAATAACAAGGTTTTAAAAATTGGTTCTAGATTAAACATACAGTTGCGAGAACAATTAACAACTTTTCTGAAACAAAATCTTGATATTTTTGCCTGGAAACATTCAGATATGGTCGGGATATCTCCACAGGTCATGTGTCATCGCTTGAACATTGACCCCGAAGTGCGAGGTGTCCGACAAAAGCGCCGCAAAATGGACCCCGCGAGGTACCAAGCGCTGAAAGAAGAAGTTGACCGCCTCCTTGCCTGCGGCTTTATACGGGAGTCGTTTTACCCCGACTGGTTAGCCAATCCGGTACTCGTGCCAAAGCCCAATGGCTCATGGCGTACATGCGTTGACTTTACAGATTTGAACAAAGCCTGTCCCAAAGACAGCTTTCCTCTTCCTAGCATCGACCAGCTTGTCGATGCCACTGCAGGCCACGCACTTTTAAGCTTCATGGATGCATACTCGGGATACAATCAAATCCCGATGTACGAACCAGACCAGGAACATACCTCGTTCATTACTGATCGAGGATTATACTGTTACAAGGTCATGCCTTTTGGTTTAATAAACGCAGGTGCGACTTACCAAAGGCTAGTGAATATGATGTTCGCAGATCTGATTGGAAAGACAATGGAGGTATATGTTGACGACATGCTCGTAAAGTCGCAACAGGCGGAGGATCATATCGCACACTTGCAGGCCATGTTCGTAATACTGCGACGATATAAGATGCGTCTAAACCCCTTAAAATGCGTCTTTGGGGTGGGTTCCGGAAAATTCCTCGGTTTTATGGTAAATCAGCGAGGAATAGAAGCCAATCCTGCGAAGATTAGAGCGTTGGTAGAAATGCCGTCTCCGACTAAGCCAAAGGAGGTTCAGAGCCTCACAGGTAAAGTCGCGGCCTTAAACCGCTTCATATCCAGATCCTCTGACAAGTGTAAAGAGTTTTTTCAGATCCTGAAGGGTAACAAGAGGTTTCAATGGGATGAGAAATGCGAGAAGGCTTTTCAAGCGTTAAAAACGCATCTGGGGCAACCTCCAATTCTTTCAAAACCGTTGCCCGGAGAGGTCTTGTCTATTTATTTAGCAGTCTCCGAGTATGCGATCAGTTCAGTACTTGTTCGCGAGGACCAAGGACGTCAGCACCCGGTGTACTACGTCAGTAAGCGATTATTGGACGCCGAGACGCGTTATCCTCAGATGGAGAAACTAGCTTTTGCCTTGATAATATCCTCAAGAAAATTGCGACCTTATTTCCAGGCTCACAGCATTGAAGTTTTGACAAACTTCCCCTTAAGACAGGTTTTGGCAAAGCCAGAGGCATCGGGGAGATTATTAAAGTGGGCTATGGAGTTGAGTCAGTTCGACATCAAGTATAAACCAAGAACCGCGATCAAGGGGCAAGCCCTAGCAGATTTTATACTTGAGTTCCCGAGCACAGAGGTAGCGGTTGTAGAGGGTGGAAATGACATCGCCATGATAGACAAAGAGGTATGGACATTGTATGTCGATGGGGCCTCAAATAATGAAGGTTCTGGCAGTGGGATATTGTTAATCAGTCCCAATAATTTCAAGGTACACGCTGCTCTACGTTTCGAATTCTCTGCATCTAACAATGAAGCCGAGTATGAGGCTTTAATCGCAGGTCTGAAATTGGCTCTCGAGATGAAAGTCGAATGCCTACAAGCATTTAGCGACTCTCAAATCGTGGTATGTCAAGTAAGTGGGGAATACCTAGCGAGAGGCGGAAGATTGGTTAAATACTTAGCCATCGTTCGCGAAATCATGCAGAAGTTAAAACATGTAGTTGTGTCTCGAGTACCGCGTACTCAAAATGCCCATGCAGACGCCTTGGCCCGACTGGCCTCCACTAGAGAAGTCGAATTACTCGATGTAATTCCGGTAGACGTATTGTCTCATCCAACCATAGATCGAGAAACAATCATGGAGATCGATGACGTTCAGGAGATTACCTGGATGACTCCTATCCTCGCATACCTTGACAAGGGGCTCTTACCTAATGATAAAATAGAAGCAAGGAAATTGCGACAACGAGCAGCCCGCTATGTGATATATGACCAGAGCTTGTATCGCAGAAGTTTTAGTCAACCACTTCTCAAATGTATCAGTGGAGAAGACTGCGGTTACATACTGCGTGAAGTACACGAGGGAATTTGTGGCAATCATACTGGAGGAAATTCCCTTGCCTTAAAAATTATGCGGCAAGGGTACTACTGGCCAACATTGCGACAAGATGCCCTCGCATTTGCAAAAAGGTGTGATAGATGCCAGCGAATAGCCACTTACACACACCAGCCCCCGAGTAACCTCCATTTTATCACGAGTCCCTGGCCCTTTGCAATATGGGGAATTGATTTAATTGGCGAGTTACCCAAGGGAAAAGGCGGAGTCAAATATGCTGTAGTCGCGGTTGACTATTTCACAAAGTGGGCTGAAGCGAAAGCACTCGCGACCATCACTGCAACGAAGTTGCGCGAGTTCGTCTATACTTCCATCATCTGTCGCTTTGGCATTCCGCACAAGCTCATTTCAGATAATGGGAAACAGTTTGACTGTAAAGAGATGCGACAACTATGCGATGATTTAGGAATTAAAAAAGCCTTTTCTGCAGTCGCTTACCCGCAGAGCAATGGGCAGACTGAAGCAGTCAACAAAATAATTAAGCACACCATAAAGGGAAAATTAGAAGACCGCAAAGGGGCATGGCCAGATGAATTACCGCAAGTCCTATGGTCTTACAATACAACCCCTCGATCTACAACTGGCGAAACACCCTTCTCACTTTCTTATGGGTGCGAGGCCATGTTACCAGTAGAAGTTGGGGCAGGATCCTTGCGTAGAGATGCTTTCGATATCTCGCAGAACAGCGAGAATCAGTTGTTTTGCCTTGATCTTTTAGAAGAAAAGCGTGATAAAGCGCAACTACAAAACGCGGCTTATCAACAACGAACAGCAAGGTACTTTAACTCGAAAGTAAAGATAAAACCTCTGCGAGTAGGAGACTTGGTCCTTAGAAAAGTAATGCCAAATACCAAAGTCCCAGCCCACGGAGTCTTTGGAGACAATTGGGAAGGACCATACAAAATCGCAGATCAAATTGGTGATGCCACTTATCGACTCGCAACACTCGATGGAACCGCGATTCCACGAGCATGGAATAGCGAGAGCTTGAAATTTTATTATCAGTAATATTCGCGTTATTCAGTTATGATAATTCGAGTACTTATACTTAGATATTTTTTGTTCCAAATACTTCCTAAGTATAGGGGCATGGTACCCGCATGTATTACTGATTGCTTGAATAAAATCACTTATGTTTTCGAGTAATTTGATTTACCGAGTTTTTCCTACTTTATTACACCAAGCTGTAATTAAAATCGCATATATATATAATTGCATTCACACCAAGCTGTGATCAAAGTTAAATATATATATAATCGCAAGTACCCGTGTACTGCGTAAATATTAAAATGTAAGCTATCCCTGCGAGGATAGAAAATTTGTCCAAAAAGTAAGATAAAATTCTCTAAGTACAGAAGTGCGAGTACCCGTGTACCGCATATATAAAAAAAAAGAGTAAGAGTGAAATTAAACAACAACATAAGATAGAAAATAATCAAACGCCTGGAGCAACGGGAGTAGTCTCATCAAGAGCAGCCTCGTCTGCAATCTTGCTCACGACTTCATTCTCGACCTCTTCAGCCTGTACTCCCTCGGTTTCATCCAGAAGGTTACCTTGAGTCTGGGTAGGAGACATCGCGCGAAAGGATTCAGCCATTTCAGCAGCTTCAGCTCCAAGCAGCGAGAAGTCGAAGTCAGGGACCTTGGAAAGAGTAGTGTAAATGTAGTCAGACACAGCCTGATCGCACTGTTTCTTCCCACTCTCTTTCTCAGCCTCCAAGTCGCGAGCCATCTCAACGATCGTGTCCTGCGACTTCTTGAGCTCGAGTTCCACCTGTTCTTTTGCCTTGTTGACTTCCTCGAGCTCCTTCTCCTTGGCCTTGTTAAGCTCCTCCATCCTCGCCACCTCCTGCTTCAGCTTCTTTATGTTCTCTTGAAAATGGACGTTCTGCCTCTTCAGCGAATCAGTTTCCTTTGAAGGAGTAGCCGCGGCTTTCATGAACAAAGCCATGGATTGCACGGCCAGTTCAGTAGAACGAGAAGCAAGATCCTTGTAAGGAATCTAAGCCAGTAATTTTTCCTGCATGGTCAGAAAATCGCGAGCACGAACAGGAGAGTCGATGACGACTTTCTTCCCCTTGTCCTGAGTAGTCTTAGCCAACTTCTTGGAGGAATCTGCAGCAAGCGAAGTCATCGCATCACTCTTCCTCTTCTGGGCAACGACCGGCGAAGTCGCCGGTGTTCCACCCTTTTGCTTGATCTTCAGGACAGGGGCAGACTTCAAGAAAGTCATGTCTACAAACACAAGGAACAGATAAGTAAAAATCACAATCCTACCCGTCAATTTATAGCAAAAGGACGAGTTACCTGAAGTTTGTCGAGGAGTTTGCTTAGAAAGACGTTTATCTATCCGCTCCTGCTGTTTCTCAGATGGTTCTTTATATACTGGCTCCCGTTGAAGACTCGCGTTCTCAGGGATCAGTTTGTGTTCTCGCAATTTGGCAGTCGTACACAGTAATCGCCAGTCGCGATCTTGTACCGGAAGACTCCCAAGAATTTCAGCTACCCCCTTCTTATTCGCGTCAAGCGTTGGTCGAGCTGGTCTATCTGCGATGACAACAAAAAAAAAACGAGTTAGCAAAAGATCTCGAAAAACAAAGTAACAGATTTTATCTAAGTCAACAAATATGCGACATACTGGGTCTGCGATTAAAGTCGGTCCTGATCCCAGGAACCTTAAAAACATAAAACCATTTCGACTTCCAGTCGCCCATGTTCGAGACCATCCCCTCAACACCGTTTATTTCAGAAGTCGCCCATTTACTAAAGCAAAAGAAGCCATTATGAAGACCCACGCTCTTTATGTCATAGAAGTAACTAAACTCCTCTACTGACGGAGCCCTATGGGCGTACTCCATGTACATCGCATAGAATGCTAGAACAGTGCGATAACTGTTGGGTGTTAGCTGAAAAGGCGATACGTCATAACGTCTGAGAATGGCTGCGACGAAAGGATGAAACGGGACCGATACACCACATCGAAGAATGGGTATTGAGATGACCACGTCCTCTGTAGGGATGATCGCAGGGTTGGTGAACGGAAGATGCGCTCTCTGAGAGGGTTTGGGACTTTGAAACGCGAGTCGCAACAAATTCAACCTCACGAAGGTAGTGAAGTCAGATTTGACAACTCTCGAGACTAGGTCTTCGCATGAGAAAGGTTCGTTCAATTGGGAGTCGTCGACCGAGTCCGTCCCACTCCCTTCCGCTTCCTCTTCTTCCTCACCTGATTCGCGGACCGGAGTAGTCCATTCCTCCTCCACCTCCTCGACCTCGATGTCGGGAGCGTGTCTCGTATGGATGAGGTAGTCGCGTGCTGACACTGTGGATTCGCTATCTCGGATATCGATTGTCCCAGGTTCAGCGAGCTCCTGTACCATCCTCTCGATGTCTACAGAAGACATCGGACCTAACTCTATCTCCGCAGCCTCCATTTCGGAGATGTCCGTAGGAAGAAAACTGTCTCTCTCTTGTGACGACTCCCCGTCAAAAGCGCGACCTCCTGAGCCGAGCTGCTGGCTGTCCGATAGATCGCTCATCTGAAAGATAGAAGATCTTTTCAGCGTGATGGATGTGTGAAAAAATAAAGGTAAGTGATCTCACCCGCAGTAGAGTATAAAAGTCGCATTCGACAAGAAAGTCAGGCTCCATGCGAACACTGACCCTCTTGTCAGCATGCGAGAAGAAATGTAACTATCTTTGGGCGAGTAATTCACGCATCCTTGGTTGTGCGGTATACCTCCAGAAACGGCTGGGCGTATCGCAGTGACTCAAGAAGTATGCATTTTCAAGCATAACCCTGAAGTTACTGCGAGACACCCACCGTTTCGAGACAACCTACCAACCAAAGAGTACGATCATTCGAGTATTAACGCACGTCAACAAATGGCTGGGTGTATCTCAGTATCTCAAGGGACATATATTCGCATATATAGCCATTAGAATACTGTGACACACCCACCATTTGGAATGGCAATTAATGCTCTCACCACTCAGCCCGCGACATGTAAAGATTCTAAAAAGTCTAGTCAACAGTTAAAGCGGAAATAAGTCTTGGAAATATGCGATTATTCAAGCTGTTCAACCGAATACCCGCGAACATTCAAATTGTTCATCCGAATGTCCGCGAGCATTCGAGACGTGAATCAGTGCCTATGAATTGTATACGGTTATGTCAGTTTACAGGTCCTACACTATGAATGTTACCCAGTTTCATGGACCCAGAACACATAAATACCCACTAGCATACACTCCTAAAAGTTTTCAAAAAACATCCAAATCCAGAAAACAAAGCACATTTTCTCCAAAAACAGAAAGCGAAAATGCAGTGATTTAGAAGCTAACCTTTAGTTTTGATTCCTGCGGTTATTCTCGATCACTTCTGAGAATGGAAATGTTGTGGAAAGTGGCAGAAAATCTGGGAGTGGATTTTGTCTGAAGAGTATGCACTGGAGGGAAGTTAAGAAAAGAGGGAAAAATGGGAAATTTGATTCGTATCAAAGCATTTAAATACCCATATCCCTTATTAATTGGGATCGTGACACGTGGCAGTCAGAATGCCTAAGGTCGTCCAATCTAACGGCCAATTATGGCCACGCCTACACGAAAACCGAAGGGTTTTGTGACGTGGCATCCTAGAGATAATGAAAATTAATCATTACAGCCATCATTTTTCGAAACCCTCGATGGGACAACCAAAAGGTCACCTCCTCGTGACAACCTTTCACCTGTCTCTCGAGCAATAGTTTCCCTCAGTGACCGCTCTAGTCACGTCGCGAAACTAGGGGCATGTGTTATAGTGAGATTTCTCTCACCTAGAAACTCGAGACCAGACTCCTCTTTAAAAGGACACGTGTATTCAGATTCCCAATGAAAGCTGAAATGTCCGTGAGAGACTTCTCGAAGTTTAGACCTCGCCCAGGATAAAACCAGCGAGATATTGCGGGTGCGACCTAATTCACACCGCATGACCATAATCCTCATTATGCAGGGTAAACCCAACTCGCATATGTCAGAACATGTGCGAGTGCCTCCCTCTATACCTCCGCGACGAGTATGGAGACCGATGTCCTATGAGGTAGTTTTTGGTCCCAGCGACCCAGCAGCCCTAACAGACCAATATAAGTTCGCATGTCCAGATGTTACCAGCTTCAACATGCGACGTCTACAACGGGCGATTACTTAAGGACGCAGACGTTCCAAACGTATGTGCGATCCTACGAGCTCAACAGACGGAACATGAACGGTCAACTCGCAGATGCGAAAGACGCATACGTTGATGAATTCAGTAACTGTCATACATTTATTAATGTTAACGTTGTTTGAGTTTAGTCATTGCAATTCAATGTGTAAATAATGGATTAACAATAAATGTGATCCTCATGTAACCGATTGGGCACCTGCTTTGTATATAAAGGGGTGATCCACCGTGAAAATGGACCTACGAATCCCTTGCTACAGTGGACTAGCGAACGAAATCCGGCGAACCACTATAATTCACCGTCTCATTTATTTTTCCAGCTTTGTTGTTTACTCTTGCATTCCCATTCGAGTACTCGCCATTCTAGGTTGAATACTCGCATTTGTCATCTCTCAAATTATCCTCTCTTTTTCCAGTTAAATTGTACTTTTTGGTGTTGCGAAATATCAGTAACAACAGTAATAGCCTAATTCTCGTTATTTGTATTAACTCAAGAACAAGGAGAAAGATTCCTTTTTCTTATAGCTCTTACAACAGTATCTCTGAATATGAATTCTTAGATAATATCTCTCTACTAGAATGTTTTCGACCCTTTGCCTAGTGAATATGCATCACTATTTATAAGGCTATGAGCTTGAAGAAGAAGTATTTCCCTTCTTGTTACAATGGATATAAGCAGAAAGACTACATAATAAATACAGAATACACTGATCGTGGGATTTCGACAGCTTGCCATATCTCTGCAATCTGATTCCCAAGTTATAGGGATTTCTTTGATGACTCACGATGCAAAAGCTAAATTTGCTAAGAGTTGGTCGCTCTGTGCGGATTGCTGATCGCTTTGCTTCAGGCATGGATATGAGGCATCCTGTTGGGACTATATTCTCCGAGCAGATACTCAAAATCGGTTCCACGCGTCACCATCATGTGATGCCACGTTAGAGTGCAAAAATTGGGATAACATTTGCCCCCCAAGTCTGTACGGGACTTTCGAAGTTGCATGTAGACTTCATCCGAGATGCTTCTCCATTTGAATGGGTGACACGTGTTAAGCGCGTCTGTTCGCGACTCAATGTGAGGCTGACTGGGGGTCCCTTCAGTCTTCTGCTAATAAATGCTCTGACAATTAATATTTTGAAATATGATTTTCTCTCACCACGGTTGACGGTGGCACTAGATTATTTTTAATTTCCCATATACGCTTTTAAGGGGGAACTGAGGCATCTAAGGTTTTTTTTTTAAAAAAATGATTACACAAAATCATTTTCACCATCCTTCTTTGCTAAGTATGTTCAGAGCGAAAAGAGAGGTTTTTGGCTTCAAGCTTGCTGAAGTGCCTTCATCGACACTGCTCGTGTGGTATGACATTATCTGAATCCAGACATCTTATTCTTGAGTAAGTTCTTGATTTCCTTTATGTTTACTTTGCATGTTTACTTTTTGAATGCACCTTCGACTTTGCTGTAGAAGATATGTAGGAAACCCTAAGTTTACAAACCATGCAATTTTCCTTTGTCATGGGTTCATGGATTTTCACAGTCCATAATGTTTGCTTTCTGAATTGCATAATGCCTATCTTTCATCTTGCTTATTCTAAGCTTCACGAAATTTTTTTGCCGAACTCGAGGAAAATTTCAACTTCCTGAGTTTTGACTTTTCGCTGAACATTCTTATTCTTTAATCTGTTGAGTACTCCTGGTCGGCATATTTGCTTATTTTAAAGTTCGATATTCCGACCGAACACTCATCTTGTCTGTTGTCTTTTGTAGATGAACCCAGGTGAGTTTTAGGATAGTGAACATCAAATCGACCAGGACTTGCTTCAACTCTTGCACGAGGACCATCCTCATCTCTGTTCTAGCCTACCTTCTTCCAGTGAAAGACATTCACCCTTAAATCTTTCGCCCAACCATAGAATGATGGCTCGAACCAAAAAGAGAACGCGCATGGCTGATGCATCTGACCCTAAAGTGGCTCGGCACGCCACTTTGCTTAGCGCCGAACAAGATCCAACCGTCCAGGAGGGGGATCGTGAATG
Organism: Cannabis sativa; assembly: GCF_029168945.1. NCBI lineage: Eukaryota > Viridiplantae > Streptophyta > Magnoliopsida > Rosales > Cannabaceae > Cannabis > Cannabis sativa. The sequence goes on along the minus strand of NC_083605.1, from coordinate 37,629,235 downwards.
GGAGGCTGAGGTCTAGGAAATTGAAGAGCATGACGATGTCCGTCCTAGCGGTCCCTCTGAGGCAGAGGAAGAGGTTGCACCCCCAAACTATGGAGGATACAATGAGGCTAGGGAGCCAGTCGATGATGATGATGACGTCCTAGTTGAGGGCGTAGACAACGTTAGTGAGGAACTTACCGATGCGGTTCCTCATAGAAGGCAAGGTACCTTGGGTGCCAGGTGGGTGAGCCCTATATCCAAGGTTACTGAGCCGTGCCTGCAGGCTGTCGCCCAGGATGGCTAGCTGGGCGAGTTGGACTGTTACATTCCCGCTCATAATAACCGAGACAGAAACCCTGAAAGGGGGATGTGCGCCTGGTCAGGTGCTCATGCCTAGCAAGGGGCATTGTTGCGTTTGCACTCGTACTTCAAAAATATGGCGGACTTCTTTCGCCTATGTCCGACCTGTTGGAAATATATTACCAGGATCTAGATTTAATACCAAGTATGTTTCATTAACATCCTAATATGAATTCTAAAATAATGAAATAAACACATAAGAGTTTAAGAAAACCTTACATTGGGTGCAGCGGAATATTATGATTCCTTCCATTCAGATCTCTAGCCCTTGATTCCTTTCTGTAGAAGAGCATTATCAAGATCTGAATCTGGATCTCCTTCTCTCCTTCTTTGATGCTGATTTTCCATAGTCTTACATACTATGATTGAGGTACCACTTGATGTGTGTGGGCACTACTCTATCACTCAAGGGAATTTCGAAAGTTTAGAGAGGAAAAGAGAGAGAGGGGCGGCATGGCTTTTCTCTAAAGGAAACAATGTGAAAAGTCATGAGTTTCCTGAAGCCAATACTTTCTATTTATAGAATGCCCTCTAGGTTTAGGTTAGAATTGTATGGCATTAAAATAATGAAAAAATAAAATGGTAAAAGCCTATGCATAGTGGGTGGCCTAGATAAGGAAATTGGGCCTCACTTTGCAACTTTCCCATTTTGTTATTTCACATTCCCATTTTCTAAAAAATGCCAATTTTTCAATTTAACAATTTTAATGCCAATTCTAATTATTTAATAACTTAAAAAAAATTATTAAATAATATTGCCATTTAATATATTTATTAATTTAGACATGTAGAGTCTCTTAATTAATAAATAAACCTAGAATCTCTTTTCTTTACAATTTCGCCCTTGCTTAGTGAACATTCATAAAGTAGACATAGTCTAACTTTAGAATTATAATTGATTAATAAAAATCAATTAACTGAGTCTTACAAGCAGTATGGTCTCAATTAGTATGGGGACCATGGGTCTATATAACCGAGCTTCCAATATGTCGAACTGAATTTACCAAGTAAATTCCCTAACTTATTAATTCCTTATTGAATCCACACTTAGAACTTGGAATTGCACTCTCAGTCATTAGCTATCTCTGTTTAGCCAAGCTCGATGGATATCCTAATGTGATCAATGACCCTCTAATAGATGATCTACATTGAAAAGGCACTAAGTTACCGTTACACCTTCAATGTATTTTATCATTAAAACACTTAGCTCCGTATAAATGATATTTCAGCGAAGTGAAATGAGATCTCCACCATTTAATAGTTTAGCCAAGCTCGAAGGATATCATCGTTTCACTTCTAAATTTCTATAGAAGTTATAGATTCCATATTTATGGTAGCGCTCCCACTCAATTATACTATCATGTTCCCAAAATATACGTATCACCCTGATCCAAAAGTAGGCTTAACTAACAAATCAAAGAACATGTATAGTACTCTTGAGATCGAACCTAACCATGTCAGGATTAAGATAATTTGATCTAGGATCAACAGGTGATATTGAATTGAATAGTTATTACTGTAAATTTTAATATATCTAATCAAAGTTCAATATCGGTCCCTTCCGATGTATACTCCATACATCCGATACTGGTAAACTTTGCCAATATCCTGGAAAGAACATAACACTTTTCCAAGGTGTAAGAATACCTATCGCTGATTATACCATGTCAGTCTAAATCCAGTGCACTGACAAATCAGGGAATAAACTTTCGAACATATAATTAAGATTATATTCCACTGTGCTGACAACACTATAATCATAAACAAATTCATATGTTCTGGACTTAAATAGAATTCATACATTATATATATAATCATGAAATAAATCATGTGAACCATGCAACATAAAAGGTTATTTCTGATCTTTATTAATAAGTAAATCTGATTATATTGAAATGGGTTTTATTTTGGGCACAAAACCCAACAAACTCCCACTTGCACTAATATAAAACAAAATATGCATTTCAAATAATCATTAACACCTTGATATATAAATCGAGTGTAGTAGTAGTAAACTCCTCGTAATAGGATCTGACAGGTTGAATTAACAACAACCTTTTCTCCACCATTACTTTCCCTTAATCACAAAATTCTTGATATTGTGAAATTCCTCTCTATATGTCTACTCTATTGGGATACTGGATTCTATACCTTTCGCAACTACTTTTGGTTATTCAGGAAATAAGTACCTTTCTTGCAACTTTAACATTCAGTCTCTCTCTGGTAGACATAGAGACTTCAGATAGGTTTGTACACTTCTCCAAAATCACTACTCCACCCCCAGAGTAATCACCATTTTATCAGTAGACTTTCTAGCACAAAGGCAAGTCTCGAAATCTGATGTGGTGTAGTCAAAGAGTTTTAAACACACCCTTATTGACTAACATATAGTTCCTCTCCTTAATCTTAAGATTTACTTGATTATCTTCCAATGTTCTTCTCCTGGATTAATCTGATACCTACTCATTACTCCCACTCAACAGCAGGTGTCTGGTTTAAGGCCTACTAAAGCATACCTCAGACCTCTCACTGTTGATTTCTGAAATTCTTTCATGGCTTTATCTTTTTTGGAATAGTTGAGTCTTTTCCTTAGATAAATAAAATCTATGCATAGAAGTTGTGAAGCTTCTATAGATTGTCGTTAAAAGCAAAATGCTTCACCATCTTACTAAAGTAAGTTGCTTGCACTAGAGTAAGTAATTAAGCAGGTATACCATGAGCCATAGGTTTAGATAAACTCAAATCTATAATACTAGGAACAGGAAGTTTTGCTAAGTCCATTGAATAAACTTATTAACGAAAATTTCCTTTTATATCTTTGTAATAGAAAACTTTAGGTTACTCCATGTGAATAGATTAAACCATAGTTCTCTTGGCTTTCTTCTTAGTTACTTATCTTCACAATCCATTACTTGTTTAAACTGACAATGGATTTTAATCACTAGTGTCTTCCAAGTCACAATAAGGTGGATTCCTAGAAACCCTCCCACTACGACAAGGTACTGTGAATTATGTCTAAGAAAACTAAATGGTATTAACCTCTTCGGTTGCGTTCAGACAACAAAGGCAGTGGGATCACCTTGTAACGAATAAGATGATAGAACATTTATGGAATCAAAAAAAAATATCTCCTTTATTTACTACTTTATATTCAGACTTAGTCATTTTCCTAAAAAAGTAGTATTTGTTTAAACAAACACTTTCTTATCTAATCACTATAAGATGGTCCACCCCTAATCACTTAGAATAGCTAACAAACATGCAAACCAGGGTTAGCAGTTCTAGCTTTTCTTAAGATTTTGATTAGGTCATCCATGAATCTAGTAATGATTTACATTAAGTATACAACCATTGCATCATTCTGAAATTATATTACCATAGAAGGATTTAGGCAACGACTAGTAACTAATCATCAATATGTAAATTGAATTTCTGGGGAGGTAAGTTTGGATATAATTCAAAAATTAAATTAATGATCTTTGAAATGCATATTTACTAACTTTTTCTCCACCCCTATCAGTTCGCAAGATCTTTAACCACTTACCTTAATGGTTTTTCACCATTGTTAGAAATTCATGAAATTTTTCAAACATTTCAAATTTCTTTTGCTTAAGGTAAAATCTAGAGTGATCGTTTTAAGAATACAACGAAAACTCATATCCACCCCTGAATGTACATCCATCTATGAATTAAATGAACTGCTTTCAGTGGATATAGGCGTATTAACTCTTTGCAGAGAATGATCTTGTCAAAACCATTATGAACAAGATACAAATGCCATAGGTTTATAAAACATGGTTGTAGTCTTTTGATGACTTAGGTTTAGTTACATTAAAGAGTTCTTAGAATAGTGTAAGTGGATCTTGGTCACATAATACTCAACTCATATTCCATACAGTTTGAATCCATTGAAAGAAAATGGTTATTAAACACTTGTGAAAGTGTAACTGTATAATGAGTAATTCTTTCTTGGACCACCACTACTAATTTAACTCTAAGTTGATTTTCCCATACATGTAGGAGATTTCTAAGATTGAGGATTTATATCATTTCGGGATAGAATTTCGGGAATATTATCATATTCATCATTTAATTTCTTAAGAGAAAATATAGAATGACTTTATATGATTTATAGACCATTCATCCAATGATATGTCATTGAGCTAATTCGAAATGAATAAGCTAAGAGGAATTAGGATAATTTCGTTTTAAATAAGAATCCAACGATGCTCCGATTAGCGAGAGTGAAAGTAATCTTATTTATACAATCTTCTTGTTTCATATTGTAAATACTAGTCTAAGGTGTCATCAATTGATGAACAGCTAGATGTTGCATTTACAATACTTATCTTTCGAGATCTAACACTATTATGTTAGTTTAATGGTGAAAATCCATTGAGGATTTATCTCATTAGAAAAACAAACCAAGTTAGACCAACAATGAAGATTCGAAATTAAACTACAATTTAATAACAGAAAATAATATGGTGCAATATAAATTCATATACAATTCAGAAATTATTAATCACATAGCAAGTAGGAATGACAAGTGAAAATACTAAAACATACAAACCTAAATAATGTCCAAGGTCTTCAACAAACTTATATAAGTGTCCCGTCTAGGCAAGAGTCAGTGATACCATCCATTGAATAGAGTTGTCAGCTCATCTAAAATGATAAACATTCTAGCAACCTTTTATTCGATCAAGATTGGAATCCGCGTGTCCCATTTAGGCGAGAGTCAAGGCTATTCTATCTTATGAGCTTCCACCATTGTTTCATATTCTTGCAAGTCTTATACAGTCGCCACCATTAGGGTGATCAATACTATATAAAAAACTTACAAGATTACTTATCTTTCGAGATTAAACGGTGCTAACTTGCTAATGAACGTTCCTCCATTGGGGAGGATTACTCACTAAAACAATAGCTATGTAAAACAAACAATGGAGATCGAATATCCTAATAATAAAGCTCATTATTTAATGAAAGTTTTATTTTCTTCTGAAACTTATTTTACTTTATTTACTTTAAATATATATACTTATTTAATTAAAATTTCCAATTTACAATGAAAAATTCTAAATATAAATTTTAATGTAATATTTATAAATTATACTTAGATGGATATGAAAATAACGTGAATTATTTCTATCTTAGTAATAATTTCAATAAATATTTAGAAAAACATTCCATTTAAGTTGTTTCAAAATTAATTTAAATTAATTTACAACTCAAACTTAATTTTCTATAAATATATATTGCATTTCAAAAAATAAAGTGTATAAGAATACTACTTTCGAAAATGCTTTAAAATAAAATAAAAATAAATCCTGGAAAAATTATCTTAATTTTATGTTGGCCCAAAATTAATTAATAAAATTAATTTACAACAAAAATATAATTTTCCTATTTAATTAAATATTTAAGAAAATTTTCAAATATTTAAGTATCATGATTAAGAATCAACTTAAATATTAATTTTCTATTTAATTAAATACACTAGAAAAATACTTCAAGCAAAACAGATAATATCTATCTAGACTTTCATTGACTAATTAATTCAATTTCTAATTATAATATATTTCAGTTCATTTATTTTAATTAATCATTAAATGAAAAAATCATTGATTTAAGTTAGTCCAAAAATAAATAATTTTCAACTTTCATCTATTTTTCAAATAAAATTCGAAATTTCTCGAAATTGTGGGAAAGAGATTAATAAAATAAAATAAAATATATTTTGAAAATTATTCAGATTTAAGTTATTCTGAAATAAGATTCCAAACATAAGATAATTTTCAATTTTAATTAAATAACATGAAAATAACAATATTTAAGTATCATGATGAAAATCACCTTAGAGATTGAAATTTTCAATTTAATTAAATGTATTAAATTCAAGAAATAAATAATTAAGTATAGAGGAAACTTAATTATTAATTCTAGTTTAATACTAGGAAAATATTCTAAACTTATATTGTACAAAAATTTATTATTAAACAATTAATTTCACAATCAATGATATTTTCCTATTTAATATTAGAAATAATAACTAGTATAGAAATAACCATCTAGAATATATATCATTAACTAAGTGTTTTTCTAAAATTAACATTAAAATATTAAATGAAAATTTCAAATATTTTAAAAGTTAATTATGTTGCTAATTCAATTTTAATTAGGTTAGACTAATAATTAACCTAATACAATTATTTAAATAAGGCAAATGGACCTTCACAATTGGGGTAGTTCATGTGAGGGGGAGCTGGGTTCAGTATGTCATACCCACTTCTATTGGCCCCCAACTCTCACACAAGGCCCAAAAGAGAGGAATTTAACCTTTAAATAAACAATTGTTATTCATTGAATAAGCCTAAATCTAATTGGGCCTAAATAAAATTAATTATGTCAAATTTTATTTTAGCAACCTAGTCCATTTACTTAGTAAAACTTTAATGGGCTTCCTATATGCATCTAAGCCCAATAGCAAACATATAGGCTCACACATGTCAAATGATTTGGATGGGCCCTATCATGTTACTAGGTTTACACAGATGAAAGAAGTACAAAATTTACCTGTTACAAATTATTCATAAGATCTATTGACAATTGGACTATGATTAAAATTAGATCATTGGATCTGTCAACAAGTTAATCATAGCAATTTAGATCAAATAAATAATAGGTTTGTTAAAAAAAATTTAAATAAACAATATAAAATTAAACAAACATTGTCCATGTAACAGATGTGAAATAAGATATTAATATAACTAAATTATTATTCTTAAACTAACCAATTAAATTTTGAAGAATTTAGGGTTGTTAAAAACAAACCTTAAAACACTCAAAAAAGAAACTAATTTTAAAATATCTAGTTTTATTTGAATCAAATTAAATGAAATATCAAATAAGATCAATGATTTGAAAGAAAGAATCTTCAATATCACTTTCAAATCTTATAATTTAATAAAATAAACCAATTTTAAAATAGATTTGGTTAGATAATTATTATTTTAGGAATAAAATAATAAATGAATAATAATTACCATAATTATATGTCAAAATATCTCAAATTAAGCAATATTCAAATTTCTACAAAATATCTAAGTTATTTGAATATTTAAGATATGATTTATAAATTTCAAATAAGGAAAAAAATTGTATATATTTATATAGAAAAATATCATTTTTAAACTTATAATTTATGAATAATTAAATATTTAACAAAATAACAAATTTTGAATTTGAAAATATTATGGTAAGTATATCTATAAAAATATCTATGTTAATTTCAAATTTATTAATTATTTAATTTGTCATATAAGATAATTTTAATATAATATTTTAAATAAAAAGACAAAGTTATCTTTTAATTTAAAAGATGTTAAATATCAAAATATCTAATCTTATAATTAAATAATATATAAATATTAGAGAAGTTAACAAATTTTTCAATCTTACCATAATAGGAAATATTTAAAATTGGAAATATTCCAAAATAGAAATATTTTTAGAAAAAAAGGACATATTTCAAATTGGAAAAATCTAAAAATGGAAAAATTGAATTTTGGGAAACTGCCCATAAAAATTGGATTTTTGGGGAAAATTCCAACAAAAATCGATTTTTTGGGGTTGGCTGCCTTGGAGGGGCTACATGCTGCAGCCCCAAACGCGCGCGGAGGAGGATGCATGGGCGAGAAACGTCGGCGGGCCCAGGGTCCTCGTGGACGAGGTGCAGCATCGTTGGGCGGACGCAATGTGCGTGCAGGCAAGGGATTTCCCTTGTCACGCGCGCGGATGGGCTTCCCTGTCCGAGTGCAAAAGCACCCACTCGACCCCATGAAATCTCGATTTTCAAAAATTCATATCTTTTTCGTTTTTCGTCGGAATTAAGTTTTGTAAAAACAAAAATTGCTTAATTTTTCAAAAGCAATCCAAATAAAATACTTTCAAAAATATAAAAAATATTTTACATTGAAAACAAATTCGTACAACATATACATTCATCACATAAGCACATAAACCAACATGAAACAATCCAAATCAACACAAAACATATAAAACATCGTTTTAATTCATATTACATGAAAGTAAATCATTACCATGGCTCTGGTGCCAGTTGTTGGAAATATTTTACCAGGATCTAGATTTACTACAAAGTATGTTTCATTAACATCCTAATATGAATTCTAAAATAATGAAATAAACACATAAGATTTTAAGAAAACCTTACATTGGGTGCAGCGGAATATTATGACTCCTTCCATTCAGATCTCTAGCCCTTGATTCCTCTCTGTAGCAGAGCATTATCGAGATCTGAATCTAGATTTCCTTCTCACCTTCTTTGATGCTGATTTTCCACAGTCTTACATACTATGATTGAGGTACCACTTGATGTGTGTGGGCACTACTCTATCACTCAAGGAAATTTCGAAAGTTTAGAGAGGAAAAGAGAGAGGAGGGCGGCATGGCTTTTCTCTGAAGGAAACAATGTGAAAAGTCATGAGTTTCTTCAAGTCAATACTTTCTATTTATAGAATGCCCTCTAGGTTTAGGTTAGAATTGTATGGCATTAAAATAATGAAAAAATAAAATGGTAAAAGCCTATGCATAGTGGGCGGCCCAGATAAGGAAATTGGGCCTCACTTTGCAACTTTCCCATTTTGTTATTTCTCATTCCCATTTTCTCAAAAATGCCAATTTTCCAATTAAACCATTTAAATGCCAATTCTAATTATTTAATAACTTAAAAATAATTATTAAATAATATTGCCATTTAATATATTTATTAATTTAGACATGTAGAGTCTCTTAATTAATAAATAAACCTAGAATCTCTTTTCTTTACAATTTCGCCCTTGCTTAGTGAAAATTCATAAAGTAGACATAGTCTAACTTTAGAATTATAATTGATTAATCAAAATCATTTAATTGAGTCTTACACGCAGTATGGTCTCAACTAGTATGGGGACCATGGGTCTATATAACCGAGCTTCCAAGAAGTCGAACTGAATTTACCAAGTAAATTCCCTAACTTATTAATTTCTTATTGAATCCACACTTAGAACTTGGAATTGCACTCTCAGTCATATAGAACGCTCTATATGTTTCATGATATAGACACGTCATTAGTTATCCATTGTTATAATCCTAATGAGATCAATGACCCTCTAATAGATGATCTACATTGAAAAGGCACTAAGTTACCGTTACACCTTCAATGTATTTTGTCCTTAAAACACTTAGCTCCGTATAAATGATATTTCAGCGAAGTGAAATGAGATCTCCACCATTTATCTCTGTTTAGCCAAGCTCGAAAGATATCATCGTTTCACTTCTAAATTCTTATAGAAGTTATAGATTCCATATTTATACTATCATGTTCCAAAAATGTATGTATCACCCTGACCCAAAAGTAGGCTTAACTAACAAATCAAAGAACATGTATAGTACTCTTGAGATCGAACCTAACCATGTCAGGATTAATATCATTTGATCTAGGATCAACAGGTGATATTGAATTGAATAGATATTACGGTAAATTTTAATATATCTAATCAAAGTTCAATATCGGTCCCTTCCAATGTATACTCCATACATCCGATACTAGTAAACTTTGCCAATGTCCTTGAAAGAACATAACACTTTTCCAAGGTGTAAGAATACCTATCGCTGATTATACCATGTCAGTCTAAATCCAGTGTGCTGACAAATCAAGGAATAAACTTTCTAACATATAATTAAGATTATATTCCACTGTGCTGACAACACTATAATCATTAACAAATTCATATGTTCTGGACTTAAATATAATTCATACATTATATATATAATCATGAAATAAATCATGTGAACCATGCAACATAAAATGTTATCTCTGATCTTTATTAATAAGTAAATCTGATTATATTGAAATGGGTTTTTTTAGGGCACAAAACCCAACACGACGCAGCTCACTCCTAAGGGCATCAAGTATCTGTCCGCCCTCTTCTTTCCTTATGCCTCCCAGAAGTGGGACATGTTGGGTTTTATGCCCTAAATAAAACTCATTTCAATATAATCAAATTTACTTATTAATATAGATCAGAAATAACATTTAATGTTGCATGGTTCACATGATTTATTTCATGATTATGTGTACATAATGTATGAATTCATCTGAAGCCCTTTTCACTTACCTGATCCTGTTTATTGTGTTGTCAACATATTGGAAAGTAAACATGACTATGTGAATAAAGTTTCCTAGATTTATCAGACATAGGGTTTTACTGATATGATAATCTACAACAGAGTTTACTTGCATTTGGATAAATGCTATGTTCTTTCCAGAGCATTGGTTAAAGTAAAGCTCTGGTTGGATGCATGGAGTATGCATCGGAAGGGACCGATATTGAACTTTGACTTAGATTTATTAAACTTACCGTAATATCTATTCAAGTCAATATCGCCTAGTTGATCCTAAGATCAAATGATCTTAGTCCTCTTATGATTAGGCTCAATCTCAATAGGCGATTCGTGTTCTTTGATTTGTTAGTTAAGCCTACTTTTGGGTCAGGGTGGTACGTACATTTTGGGAACACGGTAGTGCAATTGAGTGGGAGCGCTAACATAAACATGGAATCTATAGCTTCTATCTGGCGAATGGTAAGTAAAGGATGATCTCCTTCGAGCTTTACCAAACGAAAATAAATGGTGGAGTACTCATTTCACATAAGCTGAAATATCTTTTATACGTGGTTAAGTGTTTTAAGGAAAAAATACATTGTAGGGTGTAACGGTAATCTAAATCCCTTTACAGTGTAGATCATCCATATAGAGGATCATTGATCAAATTAGGATTATAAAAATAGATAACTAATGATGTGTCTATAGGGCCGAACATATAGAGCATTCTATACACTGAGAATGCAATTCTAAGTTCTATGTGTGGATTCAACGAAGAATTAATAAGTGAGTGAATTTAGGTTATAAATTCTTGATCTGCTTATTGGAAGCTCCGTTATATAGACCCTTGGTCCCCCCACTAGTTGAGATAATATTGCTTGTAAGACTCATATAATTGGTTTTGATTAATCAATTATAATTCTCAAATTAGACTATGTCTATTTGTGAACTTTTCACTAACTAAGGGCAAAATTGTAAAGAAAGAGTTTTAGGGGCATATTTGTTAGTTATGATACTTTGTATGGTTCTATTAATAAATATGATAAATGACAATATTATTTAATAATTATTTATAGTTATTAAATAGTTAGAATTGGCATGTAAATGGTTGAATTAGAAAATTGGCGTTTTTGAGAAAATGAGATGCAGAAATGATAAAACTGCAAAATTGCAAAAAATGAGGCCCAAATCCACATGGTATAGGGCCGGCCACTTTTATAAGATTTATCTACTGATATTTTCATTATTTTAAAGCCAAATAATTCAAACCTAACCCTAGTGGAATGCTATAAATAGATAGTGAAGGCTTCAAGAAATTTACACTTAACTTTCTACTTTTTCATTCAGAGAAAAACCTGAGCCTTCTCTCTCTATACCTAGCCGCCACTTCTCTCTTTCTTTCCTTCCTTGAAATTTCGAAATACTTAGTGATTAGAGTAGTGCCCACACACAGCAATTGATACCTCAATCATAATGAGGAAGCTCGTGAAGAAAGACATTCAACAAGAAGGAGTTTCAGCACTAAAGAAGGAGAGAAAGAGATCCAGGTTCAAATCTTGATAATACTCTGCGACAGAAAGGATACAAGGGTTAGAGATCTGAATGGAAGGAGTCATTATATTCCGCTGCACCTAATGTAAGGTTTACTAAATTTTATATGTGTTTATATCATCGTTTTTGAAAGTTCATATTTAGGGTGTTAATCAACATACTTGTGAGTAGATCTAAGATCCTGGTAAAATAATTTCCAACAACTGGTCTCAGAGCCATGGTAATTGATTTGCTTGCAAGAAATTTGGACTTTAAAACGATTGTTTGATGTTTTGGATGGTATCATGTTGTATTGAGTGTTATATAAATAATTGATTGATGTTTGTGAATTTTCGTGAAAAATAATTGAATATCTTTTTCTGGAATTATTTTTATTTGATAGTATGGAAAAAGTTAAGCAATTTACCTTTTTTACAGAACTCAATTTCGATTTAATTTGAATTAGTTATGATTTTTTGAAGTTTTGAAAAAAATCGGGATCGTGCAACAGGGACACGCGCGCGGAAATCATGCAATTCCTTCCCTGTGCCGAGGTTCCACGCCCAAGCACACCCCATGCGCACGCGGATATGTATGCTCAGCATACTGTCCGTACAACTCACATTTTTTTGGTTTTTCTTCGATTTTTCATGCTATTTCATGGATTTAACTTCCGATTTTTGGTGTAGTTCTGTATTTATACATTTACTATTCCTAATTCAATTCTAATTATCATAATTAAATTAATTAATATTTTTTTTAATTTAATTCATGATATTAGTGTAATTTGAATTTGAAAATAGTAAATATCTATCTTTTTTCTTAATTATCTATCTTATTTTTGAATTTGATTATATCTTATCTTATTTTTAAATGTAAGGTCAGATATTAAATTTTTTAAATTAATTTTTTTTAAATAATTTGACCTTATTTAAATTTAAAATAAGATAACTATAATCATGTAATTTTAAATAGATGTAAGATATTTTGCTAATTTTTTAAATTTTTTTATTTTATTTATTTAAATTAAATCATAAAATCTGAAAAAGATATTTATTTATCTTATTTAATTTTTATATATAAAAGAACATTAAATTTTTAAAAGTAGTTAGCAAATTTTGAAATGATATTTAGGTTGGTTGAAACCTAATTTTTCAAAATTGTAGGTTTAATTTTTAATATTATTTTATCAATTTCAAAAATATTTAAATTTTATTTTATTTTTTCTGAAAATAATTTTTTTTTTATTTTATTAAATTATTTTTCGAAATTTATTGATTTAAAATTAAATAAATCCTACATCCAACTATCCAGCTAAACCTTGTTGCAGGAGGATGTGTGTTTAGCTTGTTTGTAAGTTTTATAAAACCTATTATTGCTTGATTGCAAATAGCCATGGTTCACTTGTTGATAGATCCAATGATCTTATTTTAACTCATTGCTCCCTTGGTCAAGTAAATAATCTGTAACAGGTATATTTACAATCTTCTTTCATCTGTGTATGACCTAGCAACATGATAGGATCCATCCAAATTGTGTGCCTGTATGAGCGTATATGTTTAATTTTGTTATAGATGCATATAGGTTGTTGTTGCTAAATAAAATATCATAGTTTTGGATAGATTTTATTTAGGCCCATTTACTTTTTGGGCCTATTCAATTAATAACAGTTGTTCATTTTAAGGTTAAATTCCTCTCTCTTGGGCCTTGTGTGAGAGTTGGGAGCCATAGAAGTGGGTAAGACATACTGAACCCAGCACCACCTCACATGAAGCACCCCAATTGTGAAGGTCCATTTGCCTGATTTGAATAACTGTACTAGGTTAATTAAATTAGTTTAACCTACTAAAATTGATTAGCAACATAATTAATTTCATTTATTTTGAAATTAATTTAAGAAAACCATAGTTCAAAGAATTTTTATTCTAAGCTAAACTATATGTATTTTCTTGTATTTAATTAAATATAGAATTATAACCATCTAGATTCTTTCTGAAGCTTAATTTAAATTTTTCATTAAATATTCCTATTTAAGTTGATATTTAGTTATCTTTAACTAATCAGCTTAAATCTGAATATCTTTTGGATTTAAAATTTCAAAATTAAGTTGAGGAATTTTATGAATTGGTTATTAAGATTCTTTAAATATTTTTTAAGTTGATATTTTTTAAACATTAATTTAAAATAGAATATTTTCAAATTAAGTGGTTACAACTTAATTTTTTGATATTTAGTTAAATTTAAACTTGAAAAAATATTTAAGTTCTAGATTTTTTTTCTAATACAACTTAAATTAGATTTTTTTTTTCAAATTTTTAGGAAAAGATACTTAGTCAAATAAGATATTTTCTAGAGAGTTATTTCTAGACTACTTATTATTTCTAATAATTAAATAGGAAAATATTATACATTGTGAAATTAATTATTTAAATCATTAATTTTGGTACAATTTATTTTAAGTATATTTTTTCCTAGTATTAAACTAGAGATTAATAATGAAGCCTTCTCTACACTTAATTATTTATTTCTTGAATTTAATACATTTAATTAAATTGAAAATTAAATATCTAAGTTGATTTTCATCATGATACTTGAATATTTCTTTTTCATGACACTTAATTAAATAGAAAATTATTTTTAGTTGAAATTTATTTTTTCAACTAAATTTAAATAATTTTCAAAATATATTTTTCTTTATTTTATTAATCAATTTTCGAAATTGCATTTTATAATGCAAGATGATTTTGAAATTTATCTTGAAAAATATATTAAGTTGTAAATTAATTATTTATTTTAATTAATTCTTAGACCAACTTAAATAAATAATTTTTTCATTTATTGATTAATTTAAAATAAATGAATTAAAATATATTATTAGAAATTGAATTAATTAATTAGAGGAAAATCTAGATAGGTGATATTTTTGCTTGAAGTATTTTTCTAAGTAATTATTATTCAAAGTATTTCAAAAAATATAAAGTTTTTATACTTTATTTTTTCAAAATACAATAAATATATTCTCATGAAAATTTATTTTGAGTTGCAAATTAATTTAAATTAATACAACTTAAATAATTTTCTTAATATTTATATTTCAAAATTACTATTGAAATGGAAATAATTCAATTTATTTCAATCACCATCTAAGTATAATTTTATAAATATTAAATTAAATTCGAATTTAGAATTTTAATTCTAAATTCGATATTTAATGAATATATTTTATTATAAATAATAATGAAAATACATTTTAAATAATGAGCTTTATTATTAAGATATTCAATCTCCATTGTTGGTTTTACATCACGTTTGTTTTAGTGAGTAATCCTCCCTAATGGAGGAACGTTCATTAACAATTTTGCACCGTTTAATCTCGAGAGATAAGTAGTTTGTAAGTGTTTTATATGGTATGGATCACCCTAATGGTGGCGACCATATTTGACTTGCAAATTATGAAACAATGGTGGAAGCTCATAAGATAGAATTGCCTTGACTCTCGCCTAAACGGGACAACGCTGAATTCCAATCTTGATCGAATAAAAGGTTGCTAGAATGTTTAACATTTTAGATGAGCTGACAACTCTATTCAATGAATGGTAGCTTTGACTCTCGCTTAAACGGGACACTGATATCAGTTTGTTGAAAACCTTGGAAATTATTTAGGATTGTATGTTTTAGTATTTTCACTTGTCATTCCTACTTGCTATATATTTAATAATTTCTGAATTGTGTATGAATTTATATTGAACAATGTTATTTTCTGTTATTAAGTTGTAGTATAATTTCGAATCTTCATTATTGGTCTAACTTGGTTTGTTTATCTAATGAGATAAATTCCTAGTGGATTTTCACCATTAGACATACATAATAGTGTTAGATCTCGAAAGATAAATATTGTATATGCAACATCTAGCTGTTCATCAATTGATGACACCTTAGACTAGTATTTTTACAATATGAAACAAGAAGATTGTATAAATAAGATTACTTTGACTCTCGCTAATCGAAGCATCATTGGATTCTTATTTATAAACGAAATTATCCTAATTCCTCTTAGCTTATTCATTTCGAATTAGCTCAATAACATATCATTGGATGAATGGTCTATATATCATTTAATGTCATTCTATTTTCTCTCTTAAGAAATTAAATGACACATATGATTATAATCCTGAAATTCTATTCCACAATGATATAAGTCCTCAATCTTAGAAATCTCCTACTTGTATGGGCAAATCTGACTTAGAGTCTAAATTAGTAGTGGTGGTCCAAGAAGAATTACTCATTATATTTGGTATAAATTTAAGTCTTTGACTTTAATTTTAGATTCCAAACAGAAATTTTCTTATATTTCTAATTCCAGGATACCATACAGTTAAACTTTCACAAGTGTTTAATAACCATTTTCTATCAATGGATTCAAATTGTATGGAATATGAGTTTAATATTCTGTGACCAGGATCCACTTGCACTATTCTATGAACGCATTGAAGTAACTGAACCTAAGTTATCAAAACGACACAACCACATTTTTATTAATCTATGGCATTTGTATCTTGTTCATAGTGGTTTTGACAAGATCAATCTCTCCAAAGAGTTAATATGCCTATATCCACTGAAAGTTGTTCATCTCATTCGTAGATGGATGTACATTCAGGGGTGGATATGAGTTTTTCGTTGTATTCTTAAAACGATCACTCTAGATTATACCTTATGCAAAGAAATTTGAAATGTTTGAAAAATTTCATTAATTTCCAGCAATGGTTAAACCATTAAGGTAAGTTGTTAAAGATCTTGCGAACTGATAGGGGTGGAGAAATAGTTAGTAGATATGCAGTTCAAAGATCATTAAATTGATTTTTGAATTATATCAAAACTTACCTCCCCAGAAATTTCGATTTGCATATTGATGATTAGTTACTAGTCGTTGCCTAAATCCTTCTATGGTAATACAATTTCATAATGATGTAATGGTTGTATACTTAATGTAAATCATTACTAGATTCATGGATGACCTAATCGAATTCTTAAGAAAAGCTAGAACTGTTAACCATGGTTTGTTAGCTATTCTAAGTGATTAGGGGTGGACCATCCCATAGTCAATAGATAAGAAAGTGTTTGTTTAAAAAAATACTACTTCTCTAAGAAAATGACTAAGTCTGAAAATAAAGTAGAAAATAAAGGAGATATTTTTCTTGATTCCAAAAGTGTTGTATCATCTTATTTGACACATGATGATCCAACTGCCTCTGTTGTTTTGACACAAACGAAGAGGTCAATACCATTTAGTTTTCTTAGACATAATTCACAGTACCTTATCGTAGTGGGAGAGATTCTAGGAACTCACCGTCTTATGACTTGGAAGACACTAGTGATTAAAATCCATTGTGAGTTTAAACAAGTAAGGGATTGTCAAGATAAAAAACTAAGAAGAAAAGCCAATAGAACTATGGTTTAATCCATTCACATCGAGTAACCTAAAATTTTCTATTACAAGGACATAAAAGGAAATTTTGTTAATAAGTCTATTCAATGGACTTAACAAAACTTCCTGTTCCTAGTATTATAGGTTTGAGTTTATCTAAACCTATGGCTTATGGTATACCTGGTAATTACTTACTCTAATGCAAGCAACTTACTTTAGTAAGTTGCTGAAGCATTTTCTTTCTAATGGCAATCTATAGAAGCTTTTCGACTTCTAGGCATAGATTTTATTTATCTAAGGAAAAGTCTCAACTATTCCAGAAAAGATAAAGCCATGAAAGAATTTCTTAGATCAACAGTGAGAGGTCTCAAATATGCTTTAGTATGCCTTAGACCAGACACCTGCTGTTGAGTGGGAGTAATGAGTAGGTATCAGATTAATCCAGGAGAAGAACATTGGAAGACAATCAAGTAAATCTTAAGATTAAGAAGAGGAACTATATGTTAGTCGATAAGGTATTTAAAACTCTTAGACTACACCACATCAGATTTTGAGATTTGCCCTTGTGCTAGAAAATCTTTCTGATAAGATGGTGATTACTCTAGGGGTGGAATAGTGATTTTGGAGAAGTGTAAAAACCTATCTGAAGTCTCTAGGTCTACCAGAAAGGGACTGAATGTTAAAGTTGCAGGAAAGGTACTTATTTAGTCCAAGGAAAGTTCTATATATCTTTGGCACCATTCCAAATTGCCTAAACTACTAGTGTTAATTTCCTGATTAACCAAAAGTAGTTGCCAAAGGTATAGAATCCTGCATCCCAAAAAGAGTAGACATATATAGAGGAATTTCACATTATCAATGATTTTGTGATTAAGGAAGAGTAATGGTGGAGAAAAGGTTGTGTTTAATTCAACCTTTCAGATCCTATTACGAGGAGTTTACTACTACTACACTTGATTTGTATATCAAGGTGTTGAGATTATTTGAAATGCACTTTTTGTTTTATATTAGTGCAAGTGGGAGTTTGTTGGGTTTTATGCCCTAAATAAAACTCATTTCAATATAATCAGATTTACTTATTAATATAGATCAGAAATAACATTTAATGTTGCATGGTTCACATGATTTATTTCATGATTATGTGTACATAATGTATGAATTCATCTGAAACCCTTTTCACATACTTGATCCTGTTTATTGTGTTGTCAACATATTGGAAAGTAAACATGACTATGTGAATAAAGTTTCCTAGATTTATCAGACACAGGGTTTTACTGATATGATAATCTACAACAGAGTTTACTTGCATTTGGAGAAATGCTATGTTCTTTCCAGAGCATTGGTTAAAGTAAAGCTCAGGTTGGATGCATGGAGTATGCATCGGAAGGGACCGATATTGAACTTTGACTTAGATTTATTAAACTTACCGTAATATCTATTCAACTTAATATCGCCTAGTTGATCCTAAGATCAAATGATCTTAATCCTGTTATGATTAGGCTCAATCTCAAGAGGCTATTCGTGTTCTTTGATTTGTTAGTTAAGCCTACTTTTGGGTCAGGGTGATACGTACATTTTGGGAACACGGTAGTGCAATTGAGTGGGAGCGCTAACATAAACATGGAATCTATAGCTTCTATCTGGCGAATAGTAAGTAAAGGATGATCTCCTTCGAGCTTGACCAAACGAAAATAAATGGTGGAGTACTCATTTCACATAAGCTGAAATATCATTTATACGGGGTTAAGTGTTTTAAGGATAAAATACATTGTAGGGTGTAACGGTAATCTAAATCCCTTTACAGTGTAGATCATTCATATAGAGGATCATTGATCAAATTAGGATTATAACAATGGATAACTAATGATGTGTCTATATGGTGGAACATATAGAGCATTCTATATACTGAGAGTGCAATTCTAAGTTCTATGCGTGGATTCAACGAAGAATTAATAAGTCAGTGAATTTAGGTTATAAATTCTTGATCTGCTTATTGGAAGCTCGGTTATATAGACCCATGGTCCCCCCACTAGTTGAGATAATATTGCTTGTAAGACTCATATAATTGGTTTTGATTAATCAATTATAATTCTCAAATTAGACTATGTCTATTTGTGAATTTTTCACTAAGTAAGGGCGAAATTGTAAAGAAAGAGTTTTAGGGGCATATTTGTTAATTATGATACTTTGTATGGTTCAATTAATAAATATGATAAATGACAATATTATTTAATAATTATTTATAGTTATTAAATAGTTAGAATTGGCATTTAAATGGTTAAATTTGAAAATTGGCGGTTTTGAGAAAATGAGATGCAGAAATGATAAAACTGCCAAAATTGCAAAAAGTGAGGCCCAAATCCACATGGTATAGGCCCGGCCACTTTTATATGATTTATCTACTAATATTTTCATTATTTTAATGCCAAATAATTCAAACCTAACCCTAGTGGAATGCTATAAATAGATAGTGAAGGCTTCAGGAAATTTACACTTAACTTTCTACTTTTTTATTCAGAGAAAAACCATAGCCTTCTCTCTCTATACCTAGCCGCCACTTCTCTCTTTCTTTCCTTCCTTGAAATTTCGAAATTTTTAGTGATTAGAGTAGTGCCCACACACAGCAAGTGATACCTCAATCATAGTGAGGAAGATCGTGAAGAAAGACATTCAACAAGAAGGAGTTTCAGCACTAAAGAAGGAGAGAAAGAGATCCAGGATCAGATCTTGATAATACTCTGCAACAGAAAGGATACAAGGGTTAGAGATCTGAACGGAAGGAGTCATTATATTCCGCTGCACCCAATGTAAGGTTTACTAATCTTTATATGTGTTTATTTCATCGTTTTAGAAAGTTCATATTCAGGGTGTTAATCAACATACTTGTGAGTAGATCTAAGATCATGGTAAAAAAATTTCCAACATGACATGCCTTCTCCCCATGAGGTTAGCTGGTTTTTTGATTTGAAGTCCACCCCTAACTAAGGCAGGTCGGGGTACTTCTATTTCTCTCAACCATACTTCAAGTTGTTGACGGGCACCAGGGATTCGGCCATTAGCGAAATCAGGCACTTTATTGATGAGTACTTCATGGTGGATGGCATGGGCACCACTCACACTCGGTTCCAGCAGATTCCTACATATCACCACCCTCCCCTCACTCTTATTATTAAGGATAGAGCTCAAAAGCTTGCTCAGCTACAGGGGGATGAGCGAAATATCATATAGTTGACTTCTGAGGTCAACTTTGTAAAGTACGAGCTCTATCTGAAGGATTTCATTCCTAAGCCAGCGAAGGGGAGGAAGAGGAAATCTGGTGCTGGACGGGCTGAGCGAGCCCATCAGGAGGATGAGTTGATTCAACTGAAGTGCGAGGCTAAGTTGACGGAAGGTGCAAGGGCTAAGCAATATGCGCAGGAGCCCTTGAATCCTGAAGATGAAGCTGAGGAAGAGCAGGTGACTCCGTTTAAAAGGACGAAGAAACTTCCGGCCTCGCCCAAGCCTTTTGAACATGAAATTCGCATTAGGGAACCTAGTTCGCCTGCTCGGCCTCCTTCTCCCATGCTCGGAAAAGGGAAAGCTATTATGTCTGAGATAACAGGCTTTTTAGGTGATGATGGACTTTCGAGTCTTGCTCGGGCAATCGTTTTGCAGACTACTCAGTCTTCTTTTTAAGCTTCTTAAATATTATGCTTTATGCTTCTTGTGTCTGTTTTCTCTAACCATGTTACTTTTGTTTCATGCAGGCTTGTCTCAAAAGATGCTTGATGCTCTGAGGAAGATAGTTGGAGGAAGCTCGAGCACGTCTCCTTCGGCCAAGAAATCCAAAGGAAGTGAAGGGACCCCCTGCAAGGAAAAGGTGCCTGCTGGGGAGGTTATCGACCTTTCTAGGGAACTAACTGTTGCAAACCCCTCTACTCCAAAAGTTTGTAAGTCCAAGGATTCTCGAGGAGGAAGTTTGGACACGCTTGAGTAATCAGAAGGTCGATCCGAGGTGATACGGGCTCATACTCCTCCTTTGCCAGTGCTTCTAAAGGCCATGAAAGGCAAGGAGATGCTCGCCCAATACATGAACCGGTTGGTTCCTGAGGTTAGTGAGCAACTGGCCAGTGCTGATAACAACTCTTCTTTTGAGTTGCTGATGGGAGGAGTCTTGAAGAAATTCACAAGGGTAAGCCTTTCTTGACAGTTTCCTTTAATCCTCTTTATTTGGTTTGAATTTTGAAGTTTTTTGTCTACATAGGCTGGTCTGTAGTTGGCTTACACATACTCCCGAACTAAGTCTGCTGCTTCCAAGAACGCGTCTCTTTCCAACACCATGAGGGTAGAGGTGGACTTGGCCAGGAAGGACGATGATGACGTCAGGGTGGAACTTTGAGTTGTTCGGATGGAGCTGGGTGAAGTCAACAAGAAGCTTTTTACTGCTCAGAAGAAAATAACTGAGTTGACTAAGGATCTCGAGGCTTCCGACTGACTTGAGGAGACCATCGAAACCTTATCTACAGTAGTGAATAGCCTTCAAGATGAAAGGACGTCTCTTCGAGCTGTCCTTCATCGTGTGGAAGAGGAGAAGAAGTCTAAGGAGGAGGAGCTTACAACCGAGTTGGAGAGGTTGAAAGAAAAGGTCGATGCCTTAGAGACAGCCGGCCTCGAGCTCTTTCATGACTTTTGGAAGGCTAACCCTCAGGCAAACTTTGATTACTTGGGTGAAGCCAAAGGCATGTATCTCGAGTTCTGTGCTTCCTAAGTGGCTTATGGTGAGCCTGATGCGACTGCTTCTTCCTCCGGCCAAAATGCTAATGTACCTCCCGTTCAAAAAACAGATCCTCCAGCTCGTACCGGCCTAACAGATCCGAACTAAGAGCCTGGGACTCCAGCTGGTTAAGTACTTCTTCTTTTATCCTTCTTTTTTTTATATATCTTATTCGGCCATAAGGCCTTTTTTCAAGACATCATGACCGGCCAAGCGATCTTTAAACATGAAATTATTATTCATTTTACAAACAACGGGATGACCGGGCAACTTTTAATCCCGATATTACGTGCTTTTGTTATCTTTAATGGATTTCATTCTCTTTTTATAATCATCGTGCAATTGTGGTTGTTTTATCTTGACCAAATGCTTTGAACAGGTATAGGTGCCCCCCAAGTGACCTAGCAGACTTACGACTCTTGGTCACTTGTTTATCACAAGTATACTTTTTATCTGTTCGGGGTTTTGGGTTCGACCAAACCTTTTGTACGCACTGGATAGTAAATTAACAACATGTTAATAATTTCGACTCAATTTGAATTTTGAAATAAACAGCTTTATTCATTTATTGATCCAAAATGTGTTTGTTACCGTAGTAACTTACATCGGAGCTATTTGATCTAATCTGATCTTTTAGCCTAACATGAAATAAAAAAAATACAGAAATAAGAAATGGTACTTTAAATAGTGGTCATCCGACCTGAGTACCTTTTTTCTTTTGTCAAAACCATTGAGCGTAGTCCGCCCAGCAGGCCATTCACTTAAAAGTAAAAGTTTTTTCAATACTTATTGTGGTCGTCCAACCTGGTACTTTATGAGTAGTATTTTCTTAAATGTTCCCCATTCCAATAACGTGGTACTAGAACGAGTTGTATTTTTTCATCATACTTACCTAATTTGTATGCTCCAGATTCAAGAACTTCGACCACTTGATATGGTCCCTCCCAGTTAGGTCTGAGTACACCTGCCGCATTGTCATTGGTGTTTAGAAATACTCTTCTTAGGACAATATCTCCCATGAAGAATTTCCGAGCCTTCACTTGTTTTTTGAAATATCAAGCTACTTTTTGTTGATGGGCTATCAACTTGAGGTTTTCTATGGCTCATTTCTCTTCGATTTCATCAAGTGATTCGGCCAAGAGTACGTGATTGGTATCTTGGTTGTACGTGAATCTTCTGTGGGATGGTGGCTCGAGTTCTACAGGCAGCATAGCTTCATATCCATATGCCATAGCATATTAAATTTGTTTGGTTGCCATTTTCTCAGTTGTCCGATATGACCATAAAACTTCGGGAAGTTTTTCTGGCCAATTTGCATTGGCATCTTCAAGTTTTTCTTCAGTGTATCCTTCAAGGTCTTGTTGATCGCTTCAACTTGACCATTTGCTTGAGGATGTCCCACTACGGAGAAATTTTTAATGATACCGTGGTTCGCACAAAAGTCGGTGAAGGATTGGCTGTCAAACTGCTTGCCATTATCTGAAACTATTTTGTACGGTAATCCGAACCGCCAAATTATGTCCACAATGAAGTCTTGAACTTTCTTTGATGTAATGGTTGCGAGTGGTTTGGCTTCGGTCCACTTAGTGAAGTAATCAACCGCTACCACTGCATACTGTACTCCTCCTTTGCCCTTGGGTAATTCTTCGATCAGGTCAATTCCCCAAATGGCAAAGGGCCACGGACTCTGCATCTCAGTTAACTCGTTAGGTGGAGCTTGAAATAGCCAACGACAGTGAGTCTTATTTAGTAAGTTATAAGTAGTTTATAACGATTGATATAAAGTAAAGCAATATAAAGACACAGGAAATTTATAGAGGTTCAGCCTCGAGCAGTTCGATAATAGCCTAATCCTCGTTATTTGTATTAACTCAAGGACAAGGAGAAATATTCCTTTTCTTATAGCTCTTACAATAGTATCTCTGAATATGAATTCTTAGATAATATCTCTACTAGAATTTTTTCGACCCTTTGCCCAGTGAACATGCATCACTATTTATAGGGTTATGAGCTTGGAGAAGAAGTATTTCCCTTCTTGTTACAATGGATTTAAGCAAAAAGATTGCATAATAAACACAAAATACACTAATCGTGGGATTTGGACAGCTTGCCATATCTCTGCAATCTGATCCCCAAGTTATAGGGATTTCTTTGATGACTCACGATGCGAAAGCTTAATTCGCTAAGTTTTGGTCGCTCTGGGCAGATTTCTGATCGCTTTGCTTCAGGCATGCATATAAGGCATCCTGTTCGGAATGTATTCTCCGAGCAGATACTCGAAATCGGTTCCACGTGTCACCATCTTGTGATGCCACGTCAGAGTGCAAAAATTGGGATAACAATATGTTTAATGTATAAATTCTATTAAATCAAGAACATATAATTATTCATGATTATAGTGTTTTCAACACAAGAGAATATAATTGTGATTATATGTTTCAAAAGTGTTAGTCCCATGATTTATCAATACATTGGATTTAGACTTACATGATAATCAACGATAAAGTATACTTACACCTTGGACAAGCGTTGTGTCCTTTCCAAGGCATTGGCAAAGTATGCTAGTATCGGATGAATGGAGTAAAAGTTGGATTGGACCAATATTGAACTTAATAAGACATCATAAACTTACCGTTATATCTTTCTAAGTCAATATCACTTGTTAATCTTAGGTCTATTGATCTTAATCCTAAGATGGTTAGGTTTAATCTCAATTCTAATATTTATGGTCTTAGGGTTGTTCGTTAAATTCTGGTTGGTTGAACACTTACATCCTGCGAACATGATAATGTGATTGAGTGGGAGCGCTAATCATAGATATGGAATCTATAGCTTGTATAAGTATTTAGAAGTGAAACGATGATTTCCTTCAAGCTTGGCTTAATAGAGATATATGATTGAGATCTCGTTTCATTAATTATATTAGTTTACTGAAATATCGTTTATAGGTAGCTAAATGTTTTAAGGATAAAATACATTGAATGGTAGAACAGTAATTTTGTCCCTGTTTGGTGTAGATCATCTGTAGAGGATCTTTGACTATTTGGATTAAAATGATGGATAATTCATAGTGTATCTACATCTTCGTACGTATAGAGCGTTCTATATAATTAAGAGTCCAATTCCAAATCCATATTTGTGCAAGCCAGAGTTAATATGTTAGAGAATTTACTTGGTGAATTCTAGATCTACTTATTGGAAGCTTGATTATATAGGTCCTTGGTCCCCACACTAGTTGAGATAATATTGCTTCCAGACTCAGTTAATTTGTTTTAATTAATCAATTTTAATTCTAAAATTAGACTGTGTCTTATTTATGAATTTTCACTGACCAAGACTTTATTGTAAAGAAAAGAGATTTTGGGGTTTATTTGTTGATTAAGCGACTTTGTATGGTCTAATTAATAAATCAAATAAATAGGAATTTTATTTGATAATTAATTAAAATTATTAAATAAATAGTTTTGACATTTATAGGATTGAATTTTGAAATTATAGCATTATTGAAAGAAGGATACATGAATGAAATAATGTGGCAAAATTGTAACTAAGGAGGCCCACTACTATGGTCGACCATTAAAGCTTTATTTTTTCCCATTACTTTATTGTTTTTTAATCCATTTAATTAAATCCTAAACCCTATTTGAAATACTATAAAATCAACATGATGCTCTCATTCTCATCCAACTCACTTCAACAAAACAAAACCTAGTTTTCATTCTGTGATAACTAGTAGATGAGAGACTCCTTTCATAGTAATTTTGAATCCTCATTCCTTGTTCATCATCAATTTGAGCCATAGTGATAGAGTACCATGCCCATACATAGCAAGTAAAGTATTCAATCATAGTGCCAAAGACGGTGGTTAACCAAATCCATAGGAGAGGAAGAGATCTAGGCCCAAATCTTGTTATTACTCTATGACCAAATGGAACGAGGGTTAGAGATCTGAGCGGAAGGAGTCATATTATTCTACTACCATCAATGTAAGGTATTCTAAACCCTAATGTGTTTAATTTTAGGGTGTTAATGAAACATAAATGTTAGTAAATCTAGATCGTAAAATAAGTTCCGAACAAATTTTTGTTTTTTTTACTACTCACGTTCCCACTAGTGTACTATTGATCTTTGCATGGCTATTCTATAGGCTATGTAGCTACGCACTAAAATTTTTGAGGGAAGAGCCTACCACACCCTGTATAATGTTCACATGCCATACTTCATTTCAACATTTACCATTCCCTTTCTCTCTCTTCGAATTCCTCTTAAGAAAAAAGAAAAAGGAACTCTTCACTTCCTTTAGCCACCCAACGCCCCCAAGGTCTCCAATCCAAGGAATTTTTGCTTCGTCTTGACGATCCAAGCTTTCCACAAGCATCCTTAGCAGATTTCATTAGTGGGTAGGCTTTCAAATCCTATTTTCCACTTGTTTTCTTGATCTTCCATTATTGTGTTCAAGCATTTCCAAAACTTTTACATTATTATTTCTCAATTTAGATTGTAATCATTTTTGCATTATGATCTACATGATAGCTTTATGATGCATTGCATGATTTCCTAACAAAAAAGATTTGATTTTAAGCTATGCTCTAATTCTTGACTCTTTGTGTCACGAAGAACATGTTTCAGTCTTTCAAAAATATATTTTTTGATCCATTGCACACCCCAACCAGCCTATAGGGTTTTTTTTGTGACTTGGTTAACCCATTGTGCCATCTAGGGAAGTTGGCCAATTCTAGGCTTAACCCTAGAATCCTGGCTGAATCTTGTATAGGTCAAGGACCCTGGCTTACACATAGTAAGGCCTTGGGACCCTGGTCGGCACATGGCTTTGGTCCCAAGGTAATGGCTACTATTTTATTGTCTTTTGACTCAAGCAAGAATCTTATGATGGCCTTATGATCATACTCAACCATTTTCAAATACTTGATACCCTTAGGAACTCCATCTCGCACTTCTTACGGAGAGTCTATTTTAGTCAAGTAATCAACTTAAGACTCAATGTTCATCCAAGTTCTTACACTTGAAACTCGTATTTTGCTAATCCTCAACCTTGTACAATAGAACTGTGGCTATTACCTCATGTTGCGTGAACTAGTACATCGCCTAATTCTTTTTACTTTATCCAGGTGCTCACCCCCCCTTGTCTATTGTATAGATGAACTTGTATGACATTTACGGAGATGACAATCGAATAGACAAATATTTTCTAAGTCTTCTCTTTGAAGACCAACGTCCAGTTGGTTCTCCAAGTAGTTCCTTGATTAATCACGAGGTTAGCAATGGTTCCCCAGAGCTTGAAGTCTAGCATCACTGGTATTCAGAGAAAATAGGTAGTGAATTTTACGGTCGATTTGTCAAGGAGCTGAATCAAGGGTGAAGGTAGTTCTTCGGTAGTTCGTGGACTTAAATTGTCTAGGACAGTGTGCCCAACACATTGCCAATTTGGTGAGAAACTCCATCAGTGAGAGATCTTTCTACTACAGAGACTACAGTTACTGTTGTTAGAAACTCCTAGTCTGTCATGGCAAGGACCAGACAAGCATTGCATCGGGCACCCCTCACGACCCTCACATCGATGAGCTGATGCGAGAGAGAGGGTTGGTGTTGGTAAGGAGGCTAAGCAGCCTCAGCATGATGAGCCAAGGGTCGAATAAGTTGAGGAACCTGTGGCTGGCTAGGATGAAGAAGCTTCAACTGAGATAGATAGTGGATCTAAAGTCAAAGAGGTTCTGCCTACTCAGAGGCGATACAAGACTTGTACCATTTTTTCAAATATCCCCTTTGGGTTCATACGATGATGTCAAGAGGCCTTTTAATGGTCTTGATCATATGTCTAAGGTTAGGATAGACAATGTTTTAGAGTAGTCTCATGGCCCATGGGTCCTTGAGTACGGCGACCAACTATAGTGGTAAATATCTCCTTTGTCTTTTCTATCCACCAACAAAACTTGATGAGATCAACGTAGGTGGACTAGTTGGAGGAGTTCGAGTGATAGGACCACAAGGGACCAGCTAGTGGATAGCTTGGTGTTCAATTGGAGGGTCTAGTCAAGCTGTCAAATTGAATAAGGAGTATTACTACTCTTACATCGCTACCTTAGGGATGTAGCCAACTTCTTTAGACTGTTCCCTACTCAGATCACTCAAAAAGGCATCAAGTACCCCTTGAAACTTTTTGTTATTCACGCAGTGTTTGGCTAGCGTTATCCTTCACCCAATGAGATTGGGTATTTCTTTGACTTAAAGTCCACTCTGAAGTGAGGCCGGTCTAGATACTTCTATGTTAGCCTGCTGGGCTACCAGTGGTTGGGTAACACCAATAGCAATGTTATGTCAATGGGTACTCCTAAAACTACTTCATCACTTGGGACGTGAAGCAAGCTAGTCACTGCTTTTAGATGGGGTCGAGTTAAACTTTATCTATCCCAACGCTTTAGTTAAAGGATAGAGCTAATCACATCTTATCCTTACCCGTTGAGAGGAGAGACATACTTAGACTAGCTTATGAGGCCAACTTTTGGAGGTATGATTAATATACTGTTGTGTTTTGTACTAAGGGAGTTGAGGGTCCTTCCGGAGGCCCAGATGCACTCCAATGATAGAGGAGGCTTGCCTGGGGGAAGACCTGCACCTTAGTTAGATGATGATGTTCCCCTTGCTAGGTCTGCGAAGACCAAGGATAGGAGGGATTGGGCCATCCGATAGTCTCTAAGTCTGAAACCCTAGTCTCTCTTCTCCTCCCTTTTATAGGCGCCCAAGTGGCTTCTCCCTTCCTCTCTCTCACACGCCTCTAAAGCCATATCTCTCTTTCATTGGTGATCAACCTAGTGATTCATGCTTTGTAACCTTAAAGAGAGCTATATCAAATCGCACATATAGTGATCTAAATAGTATCATCTCTAGGTATTAATACACCTAAATGGGTAGTAGGTCATTACCCGCTATGTAAGGGGGTCAAACCTTTATAAAAATCCTTGTCTTATTTACTTTATTGTTATTATGGTGTAACTTATGGCAAACATTAGATTAATACGACCCTACTGTGGGTTGGCAACTTTTCGAGGTCAACAGCTTCAGTGATAAAGTCATTGGCACTTAACCTTTCGACTTCATCTTTCAAAGCTTGTGCGCGTTCTTTACCCAGCAACCTACTTTTTTATTATACGTGTCAAAAGTTCGGATCTTTGTTCAGTGCATAGGTCATCACGGATGGGTCTATTCCGACCATGTCTTCATGTGATCATGCAAAGAGATCAAGGTTTGCCTTTAGAAATTTTAACAAAGTTGATTTTTTTTATGCTAAACCTTTCCTACTCTCCACTTCTTCTAATTCTTCTACAGGTCCAAAACTATCTGTAGCATCCAAAACCAGAGGATCTATGTCTGCTTCCCCGCTTTCGGCTGGACTTCATTGCCCTTTGCTAGATTCCTTTTCAAAGCTCTTAGCATGCATCTTCTCTTTTTTGGCTTTTGATAAAGTCAAGTTGTAACAATGTTAGGAAGATTGTTGGTCCCCATAGACTCCCTACCCCATGTCTTGTTGGGAACTTTAGGCACATGTGGAAGATGAATGTTACTGCCTTCAGGTCCTATAGGGAAGATCAGCCTATCATTGCATTGAAGGTCGATGGCACGTCGATTATTACAAATTGTTCCATCATTGTTCTTGTTTTGGAATTTTCTCTGACCATTAAACGTAGTCGGATGTATCCCAAGGGTGCAATGCCTTGGCTGAAGAAGTCGTACATCAATTGAGTGCAGGGTGCTAGGTTTGTTAGTTAGAGCTCCATCTTTTCATAAGTTTATTTGAAGAGGATGTTAGAGGAGGCTTTGTTATCCACCATGCACCTAACATCCATCCTGTTCCCTATTTTTGCAGTAATGAGAAGAAGGTCATTGTAAGGGAACCTAACTTGGGCGGCATCACCCTCGGTAAATGAGATGGAAAGCTCTCCAAGCCTAATTTGCTCGGTTTCTTTGATGGCTAGGATGTCAATTTTTAGCTCATGAGGGAGAGTCCGAGCATAGCACTCCTTAGCCCTGCTTGTGTTGTCTGTTATGTGGGGAATACCTATTATGGCCCCTAAATGACTCGCCAGTAGTGGTGGCATGGGGTATCAATTTTTGGTAGCTTGTGCCTGAGCTTGGTCGTTTTGCACATAATGACGGAAGTGGGGATTGTTATTCCTTATGAGGAATTAAATCTAACTCGTCAAATGTTGAAACTCATTGGTGTCGTAGACGAAATCATTGTGAAATTAGTAGAATTTGGACATGACCCTCTTGCTCATCTCCTTTTTAATAGGAGGAGGCTTCTTGTATGGGACAGTAGCCTGAGTGGCCATGTAAAAAGTCTTATTTTTTTAAATTAGGAGGGTGAAGCACGTGTGATTCTCCTCCTTCTCCTTTTGTTTTCGTGGCATAGGGGAATTGTTCTACCTCCTTTTTTTGCTAGTGTTTTGGCTAGAACTGTTGTTGTTCTGCTTTGCTTTGGTATTCTTATTATAGGAGGGTTAGTTGGCATTGCTTTTACTGGCCTGCATGTTTTGTAAATCTTGGGGCTACATAGCACCCAGAGACTGTCTACCACTGGCTATCGCTCCTTTCTCGACTTGCCTAACGGCTTCCTCTAACTTTATGAAGTCCTCTACTCATTCGAGGAACTCGTTCATATTTTTTGTTGAGATCTTCTTGATATCTTTCTAGAAGTCACTCAATAGAAGGATGCCTCGTAGTATTACTGTTTAACGGCCTTCTTCTGTTAGGACTTTTAGCTTGGTGGCCACGACCATAAACCTTTGAATGTAGTTCATCACAGATTCGCGTTTTCTTTATTTTACCTCGACAAGGGTCTTCTAGCTGTGATGGTGTTTGCCATGTGGATGAGAATTGTGTGTAGAATTCTTCGAAAAATTCATTCCAAGAATTGAATCTTCATGGGGCCAGCTTGAAATACCATTACTGGGATATTTTTGACAATGTTACTGGGAAGATCCTACACCGCACATCACCAGTTACTTTTTGGAGATCCATTTATATCTCAAAGTACTAGATGTGTGTAAGAGGATCTTCTCTTCCAGTATACATCTTCCATACCTGCATGTTAAATTTATGCAAGGGCAAGGCATTAATCTTTACGAGAATGGAGACCCCCTTGACCTATCTAGTTCAAGGTGTGATGGTTTTTCAGCCAGCTAGGCCCTTTGCCATATCTCTAATTTGATCTTGCTGTGCTTGCACAGAAGGATCTAATGCATCGAGAACTTGACAAAGTCGCCTTTCTTTCCTTGGCTGAAGCCTTGGGTCAGCAAGACCTTGGCTAGCCATACCCTGGGTGAGGGTATCCTCATTGCCAACAAGACCCTGATTGGGCAACTTGATTTGGCCAGACAACCATAGATTGGGGAGCTCCCCATGGATAAGAAACCCTAATCTTGACAATTGGCTGTGGCCATCTAGCCCGATACTTTGCGGTGTCTAGATGATTATTCTCTGTTAATTGGTCTATGCGGCATGTGTGTTGACAAGGGGTTCATCACACCAATTGTTCGTGTTTAGTGGGTCCAACTGTCTGAAGTGATTGTTCGATTGTGGAACAAAGTCACTTCGATTCTCAGTACTCCTTGCGTTGATGTTGTCTTTGGTGTTTCCACTTGTTCTCAGAACTAGCACTACTACACAAAAGGGTTTTTTTCGGTTTTAAAGTTACACATAAACAATTTCTGTTAGTTGGGTAACCAATGCAATAACCGTAGACGCAAATAGTCATATTTTTTGCTTCATTTTAGAAGTGAAGCAAAATGTTTTTTGCTTCGACTGTCAATTGAAGCAAAAAATTAAAGTTTTTGCTTCGTTTCATACCTCAATCAAATATTAGTGCACTGACGTTAATTGGTTTTTACTTCAGCTATGAACCGAATCAAAAGCAAAAATAAAATAAATTAGAACCAAATTGATCTCTCCCAACATTATCAAAGTTACTAGAAATCCAATAAAGCTAGAATTTCTTCCAATTGGATGCACCCACGCAAAACTCTAATTTTTCAAAATAATAATATCAAGTCAAATGAATTAAAAAATTAACAAAATAGTCAATATCTCTAAACTTAAATCACATAAATTAATAAATATATTCAAAGTAGAACAAATTTTACAATTACTTGGACAAAATTAAAAGTATTCAACCTCTATGTTTTATATTAGCTCATATTTGTCTTTGTGTAATACATTATATACTCTATTATAATGTCTATTCTGCTATACATAATATGCTATGTAATAACACATATATATTATTTACTCAGTAACATTTTGCCTTACTCTAGAAAAACACATACATTCTATGTGCTATACTTTGTATTATTTTCTCTAAAAAAATACACAACCCATATTATACACATAGAACAAAAAGTATATATGTTTACCATTAAGTTTGATTTCCTTCTATTCCTCACAAATCTTTTTATATTACTCCTCAGTAAAAATTACTTGAACAATTTCAATAGAGGAACAATTACATTACTTCTCACACATCATCCAATATAGAGATAACTTGGGAAGAAAAATATACACAATAGATGCTTAACATATGTTTTAAAAAATAAGAAAATTATAAGGAGGTGTCAAGGAATTATAAAAATAGAAGAAATCAAGTACAATTGTTCATAGAATTTTCCATTAGAAGAACACATACATATTGTTGACCTCGCTTTTAATCAACGACAGTGAGTCAATTATTAAGTGATTAAGAATATAATAAAATAGAGCAAAAAACCAATAAGTGATAATGAACACGATATTTTGAAGAGCTTCAACCCCGTTAGTGTGGTAATAACCTACTCCGCTGAGATTGTATTAACTCGAAAAGAAAGAATACAGTGTTTTCTCTCCCTAAGCTCTTACAATGAAATCTCTGAGTAATTCTCTTAGATCTCCCTCTAAAGTAATTCTTTCAATCCTTTTCACAGTAAAGTTAGATCACTATTTATAGGGCCTTTATGCATGAGGAAAGGTTTTCTTTTTTCTTACAATGTCTATAATAGGATGGAACAGTAATTACATAAATAGAATACATGAAATGGGGGATTGAGATAGCTTGGCGTATCCCTCTAATTCAATCGCATGATTGTTTGGATTGCCTTCATGCTTGGACTCCACGATATCATTCTAAAGTAGTAAAGTCATGGTAAGTAGTTCAGAAAGCATAACATGCCCTTGCTCGGGTAGTGTGCCATTTACCCTGCTCAGGAAAACGGACGTTATACGTGCATATATGCTACTTGAAATCTGTGTGGGATATTCATCTCTGCCCAGATGCGAAGAATGTAGGACACATGTTACTTATATATTCTACCATGTCATAGTAGAAAAAATAGGATAACATTTACCCCCCAAGACTGTGCGGGACATTTATGGTCGCATGTGGACTTCACTCGGTCTGGATCCTTATCTGGATGGGTGGCATTTGTTCGAAGTGTTGCTTGATGATCCGACGTGACTCTGACAAAGGGTCTCTTCCATTTTTGGCTTATTAATGCTGACTGACATGTGCATCGAACCACGCCTAAAAATTAGCACGTTTTAATGGTTACCATTCGGGTAATTAAGTGCTCAACTTAAAATTTTGGGGGAGAAATCTAGGTATTCAATTTTGGAAATGATTACTTTGCCTCACTAATGAGCTTATAAATAGGGCTAAAATTCCTAATAAACCATTTTTAGCCATTTTTGTTTATGAAGAATCAGAGGAAGAAACATTTTTCTCTCAAATCTTTTGAAGAATCACCAGGAACTGTCGATCAATGCCATCCGAGCAACTCTAAAGCTTCAAACATTGAGTAAGTTCTTCATCTCTTTCCTCTTTTATGCTTGAATATTTGATTTCCTGGGTCTTTGCTGCATAACTTTGTAGTTCTTGAACTTTTTTTAAGAAAACAATAGAAAATTTAGGTTTAGAAATGCGAAATCTTTATTATGGTTAACCGCGGTGCTTGAATATTAATGCATTTTGATTTCGATTCCACGGTATTCCCTTTCACACGCCCATTCGGGGCATAGTGAAAATCAACCCTTAATTTGATGTTTTGAAATTCTGAACTGTAAACATCAATATCATGTAATATTTGTATTTTTAATTCCTTGATCGGACTTGGTCGGTATAACAAATCAGTTTTTGCTCGTTATCCCGACCA
The DNA here is from genome assembly GCF_029168945.1 of Cannabis sativa. Classification (NCBI taxonomy): domain Eukaryota; kingdom Viridiplantae; phylum Streptophyta; class Magnoliopsida; order Rosales; family Cannabaceae; genus Cannabis; species Cannabis sativa. The sequence goes on along the minus strand of NC_083605.1, from coordinate 37,594,827 downwards.
AATACTCATCTTGTGTCCACCTTTTTTAGATGAACCTTGGTGAGTTTTGGGGAAGCGAACGTCGTATTGACTAAGATCTTCTTCATCTTCTGTACGAGGATCATCCTTGTCTTTGTGCTAGTCCATCCTCATCTAGTGACGGTCTTTCCAATTCAAGCTTCGAAGATTGGGAGATAAGCAACAAACACACACCTTCTCTAGAACCCGAAGTCAAACACCATTTTACCCCGGCTAGGACGAAGGTGAAGGCTACGGACATTTCATCTAGGAGCTGAGGAACAAAATTTTATATTTTTTTTGTTCAAATTCTAAGGGGTGGAGGTGATATTTACCGTCCAACTTGACATATATTGTTTGACCAGATATAGTTGATACTTAGCCCATCGGCCGTCAAAATCCTGCTACACTCGCTGTAACTATTTCTAGGCATACCAATAAAACTTCGTGTTGGAATAGGATTATGGCACACACTAAACAGACAGTGCAAAAGTCTTCTCTATTTGACCCACACGTAGCTCGGCTTGCCACGATGCCCAGTGCGGAGTAGGCCCGACCTGCTGCTGAAGAGGAAGACATTGAGGGGGATGCTGAAGTCTAAGAGTTGGAGGATCAGGGCGAGGTTCGTCCTGATACTCCTTTTGAAGTCGAGGAGGAAGGTGCGGCTTGGAGGTTTCCCATTGGTGGCTTCAATAAGGATGGACAACCTGTCTCTGAGGCCGGTGAAATCCTTCAGGCTAGTGAAGACTATGTTACAAAGGAATATACTGAGGTCGTTCATCATAGAAGACAAGGTTCCGTAGGAGCTTTGTGGGTTTCTCCTCCATCCATAGTGACCCAAGAAAAAATGAAGAATTTGCAGAAGCACGGTTACTTAGGGTATGTTGAATCCTTCCTTCCCTCCCTAAACCACCGGGTGTCCAGTCCAAGGGAGGGGTACTGCGCTTGGTCAGGCGCCCACACTAAGCAGGGTGCTATGCTGCCCTTGCTTTTGTACTTCAAGAAAATTTCAGATTACTACCATCTCTGCCTGACATGTTCACTTTGAAGGAGATCAAATATCTATGTTCCTTGTTCATTCTTTATGTTTCATCGGGATGGGGTTAGCCATCCCCGCACGACACCAGCTGGCTCTTTGATCTAAAATCCACCCCAAGTAGAGTAGGTCGGGGTATTTCTATTTTTATCAAATTGAGGAAATGTGGTTGACGAGCACTGTGGACTTCAACATCAGCAAGATAGGAAATTTTTTGGACGAGTACAACTTTGTTTAGGGAATGGACACCGTACACACTCGGTTTCAGTAGATTCCTTCCTACTGCTGCCCACCTTTCACATTAGGGCTCAAGGAGAAGGCACAAAAAATTGTCCAACTGCCAAACGCTGCTCGAAACATCACCCTTCTGGCCTCTGAGGCCAATTATGTGAAGTACAAACTCTTCCCAAAGGATTTTGTGCCAAGGCCCATGAAGAAGAAGAAGGTAAAGCCTAGCCAGGTCGGGGTCACTAAGCAAGAAGAGGAAGAAGGCTCTTCCTAGCGACCAGGCACCAGTGGAGCATGCTATCAGGATTAGGTAACCTGATATACCTGTCTTGCCATTCACCCCAGTGGCGGGAAAAGGGAAAGCCGTCTTGACAAAGTAAATGGAAGACTCTTCAGATGATCAGGCTCTGTCCCTTCTTGTTTGGGAGAATGCTTTTGCCAACATACATGGTAATTTTGACTTGTGTTTATTTCTTTCATGACATGCTTTGCATCATACATACTTCTAACTTTTTTTTTTATCTTGTTTTCATGCAGTAATGTCCCAGAATGTACTCTAGGCTTTGAAGAGGAGAGTTGGTGAAAGCTCAGGCCAGACTCCCCTGCCCAAGAGATCTAGAGGCGATGAGGCTTCGTCCACGGAGAAGGTGTCAGCCGAAGAAGTAATTGACTTCTCCCAAGTGGTGCCTGATGTTGATCCCCTAGCCCAAAAAGTATCTATGTCCAAGAGTTCCAAGGGGGGGAGCTCAAATGGGTCTTGTCAGACCAAGACTTCTTCAACCGTCGTGGTGGTGAGCACTGAGGCAAAAAAGGGCATGGACATGCTCCAGTATAATGTGGATTGGTCATTTTTTGAAGTGAGAGACCAGCTGTCCGGGGCGGAGAATGAGCTATCCCTAGAAGTGGTGATGGGTGGAGTTCTAAAGGAGGTTGCCCGGGTAAGTGTTTCCTTCTTTATTTTTGTTTTGAATTTTTTCCAGTTCAGGTTTGAACATTTTCCCGCACAAGTCAATCTAAGATGGCTTATGCCTATTCCCGAGCTAAGTCCACAGTAGCCAAGAACATTTCTACCACCAACACGTTGCAGAGGGTGGTGGATGCAGGTAAAAAGGAGGTTCAAGACGTGTAGAACTGTTGGAATAAATTTTACAAGGATCTAGGTTTACTAACAAGTATGTTTTTAACATCCTAAACATGAACTTCTAAAACGATATAAAATAAACACATAAAAGGCATGAGAAACCTTAAAGTGGTTGCAGCAGAATTAAATGACTCCTTTCGCTCAGATCTCTAACCCTAGTATCCTTTCTGTAGCAGAGTATCACCAACATCTGAGCCCGATTCTCCTTCTCTTGAGTTTGGATTTTCCACAGCCTTACACACTAAGATTGAGTATCACTTGATGTGTGTGGGAACTTACTCTATCACTATAGGATTCAAAATTGAAGAGAGAAAGAGAGAGAGGAGGATTCAAAATTGGTAGAGAAGATGGCTCAAGTTTTTGACTAAAGGAAAGTGTTTTCATCATCTTTTTCTTTGAGGCCATCGCTATCTATTTATAGGAATCAAAGTAGGGTTAGGTTAGAATTATTTGGCATTTAAAATATTGAAGAAATAAATGGTAAATTAACCCTTAAGTGGCCGACCATGGATATGGGCCCCACTTTGCAATTTTTCCATTTTCTCAACTATTTATCTTATTTTCTCAAAAATGCCATTTTTCCAATTCAACCACTTAAATGCCAAAAATAATTATTCAATAATTAAAAAAAATTTCATTTAATGTATTTATCAATTACACTTAATAAAGTCTCTTAATTGACAAATCAACCCTAGAATCTCTTTTCTTCACAATTAAGCTCTAGCTTAGTGAAAATTCATATACTAGACATAGTCTAATTATAGTCTCAACTAGTATGGGGACCATGGACCTACATAACCGATCTTCCAATAAGCAGATCTAGAATTTCCCAAGAAAATCCAATAACTTATTAATTCCTCATTTCATCCACCATAGAACTTGGAATTGCACTCTCAGTTACATAGGACGCTCTGTATGTTCCACGATATAGATATGCTATTAATTATCCATTGTTATAATCCCAATAATCAATGATCCTCTATAGATGATTTACATTGTATAAGGATTAATTTACCGTTACACCCTTCAATGTATTTTATCCTTATAACACTTAGCCACCTGTAAATGATATTTCAGTGAAGCAACATAATCACTGAAATGATTACTCAACCATTTATCTCTGTTTAGCCAAGCTCGAAGGAAATCATCGTTTAACTTCTATGTCCAAATAGAAGCTATAGATTCGATATCTATGATTAGCGCTCCCACTCAATTGTACTACCATGTTCCCAAAATGTACGTATCACGCAGACCAAAAAGTAGGCATAACTAACAAATGAAAGAACACAAATAACACTATTGAGATCGAATTTATCCATGTCAGGATTAAGATCATTTGATCTAGGATCAACTAGGTGATATTGAATTGAATAGATATTACGGTAAATTTATCATATCTAATCCAAGTTCCATATCGGTCCCTTCAAATGCATACTCCATGCATCCAACTCAAGCTTTACTTTAACCAATTGCCTAGAAAGGACATAGCCCTTATCCAAGATGCAAGTAAACTATGTTGTAGATTATCATATCAGTTAAACCCTGTGTACTAATAAATCTAGGAATACATTTAATCACATAATCTTGATTACTTTTTACTCTGTTCATGACACAATAAACAAGAACATTAATGTGATAAGGGTTTGGATGAATTTATAAATCAAATAAACATATAAATGATCACATGAACCAAAAGACGTTCTAAATAAGTAACAAAAATATTTCTGTTTCTTTATTGATAATTGAATAACAAAGATTAAATTGAAATAGAGTTTTATTTAGGGCACAATGCCCAACAACAACGAGCTTATAGAGGTGAAGAAAAAGCTCCTTGCTGCCAACAAACGAGTTGAAGAGCTGGAGGCAGACAATGCCACTTTGTCTAAGAAGGTCAATGAGCTCAAACATGAGAGGGCGACTCTGTGCACTCTTCTCTTAAAGTTGGAGCAGGACACCACTACTAGTTAGACAAGCGAGGAAGGGCTTTTAAAGGAGGTGGAAAGCCTACAAACGGCTGCCCTAGAAGTATACTACGAGTTTTGGAAGGCCAACCCCAAGGGCAATTTCAATTACCTTGGTGATTCCAAAGAGATATATCTTGATCAATGTGCCGATCAGGCGGCCAAAGAAAACCCCAAGGCAGCCACTTCTACAGTTCTGAGCTACCAGAGCAGCAAAACCCCTGTTGCCTAGAATGTCGAGCCTCTGGCCCCCACAGACCAAGTAGATCCGTACAAGGAGCACGAGATCCCTGCCGTTTAAAACATTTTTTATTCTCTTTTTTATTATATATATCAATTCGGCCCATGGGCATTTATTAGATACAAATGACCGACCAAGCAGTTTTTAAACTTGGGTTATGTTTTTCATTTCGAGACAACTAGTTGACCGGGTAGCCTTTAATCTCGGGTTTACCGTGCTTTGTTAGCTTTTTCAATGAATACTTCCCTTGTTTTGATAGTTATCTGTGCAAACTATTTTTTTTAGCTTGTTATTTAATTTTACCAATGCTTTGTACGGGTATTGTTGCCCCCATAGTGATTAAGCAGAATTATGAGTCTAGGTCACTTGCATTTCACAAGTATGATTTTTGTCTGTTTGGCTCTTTGGAACGAGCAGACCATTCTATACATTTATTGTCAAATTTATAACTTGCTAATAGGATCGATACAATTAGAATTTAAATAGACATCTTTATTTGGTCGGAATAGTTTTTGTTATTTTAGTAACGTACATTCATAAAAGATATTTTATGCTCTAATCCAATCTTTATCTAAATTTAAACATAAAAAAATTGCACTATAAAAAGAAATTGTACATTCAAAAGTGGTCATTCGACCTAAGTACTTGATCATTTCATCAAAACCCTAGGGCGGGATCCACTCAAAAGGCTGTTTATTTAAAAGTAAATGTTCTTTCTTTGTGTACTTATAGTGGTCATCCGACTTGGTACATTTACTGATAATACTTTCTAAAATATTCCCCATTCCAATACCTTGGTACTAGAATGAGCTTCATGTTTTTGTCATACCGCCAAAGCTTATATGCTCCTAATTCTAGAACTTCGACCACTCGATAAGGTCCTTCCAAATTTGGTCCGAGCACACCAGCTATGCTATATTTTCTTTTTAGGAGTACCTTTTCAGAGGACCATATCTCTCACACAAAATTTTTGTGCCTTCACTTGCTTTTTGAAGTACTGAGCTACCTTTTGTTGATAGGCCACTAACTTTAGGTTTGTTGAGGCTCATTTTTCTTAAATTGTTCCCCATTCCAATACTTTTTTAGATGTAATTGTTATAAATTCCTTGGCTTTTTTCCACTTTGTAAAATAATTGACTGCGAGCACGGCTTATTGTACTCTGCCCTTACCTTTAGGAAATTCTCCAATAAGATCAATTCCACAAATAGCAAAAGGCCAAGGATTTTGCATTTAAGTTATTTCATTGGGTGATGCATGGGGAATTTTTGAAAATCTCTTGCATTTATCATATCTCTTTACATAGGCCTTTGAATCTTCGATCATGGTCGGCTAAAAATATCCTTGCCTTAGTATTTTCTTTGATAGGCTTTGTCCGACTATGTGGTTGCCACAGAATCTATCATGTACTTTGGACAGAAGCCATGTAGCCTCTTCTTTTATAACACTTCTAAGCAATGGCATGGAGAATCCTCTTCTATACATTACCCTTTCTACGATCATGTACCATACAACCTTCCTTCTCATCTTCCGAGCTTCACTTCTATCATTTAGAAGTTCTCCAGTATTGAGGTAGGCTGCTATGGGTGTCATCTAGTTTGGAGCTGTGTCTATCATTTCGATTTCCTCTGCAAAAGTGATGATGGGCTCTTCTAAGAATTGGATTTGGACTAAATTGGCCTTAATTGTTATGGTTCTGCTTGCAAGCCGGGCTAAGGCATCGGTAGTTATGTTTTCTTCCCTTGGAATTTTCCTGAGAGTGTAACGCTTGAATTGTGCGAGCAGATCCTGCATTTTTCTTAAATAAGCTATCATTTTCTCTGCACGGGCCTCGTATTCTCTTGGCACATGATTTAATACCAATTGTGAATCACTACAGATCTCAATGTGTTCAGCATGTAGCTCCCGAGCAAGTTTCAAGCCAACAATGAGGGCTTTATACTCCTCCTCATTGTTGGAAGCTTTGAATTCAAATATAACTACCCCATGTAGATGTTCCTATTGGGTTTTCTGTCCTAAATAAAACCCATTTCAATATAATTAGATTTACTAGTTAATAAAGATCAGAAATAACATTTTATGTTGCATGGTTCACATGATTTATTTTATGATTATTAATAATGTATAAATTCTATTTAAGTCCAGAACATATGTATTTGTTAATGATTACAGTGTTGTCAGCACAGTGGAATATAATCTTGATTATATGTTTGAAAGTTTATTCCCTGATTTGTCAGTTCACTAGATTTAGACTTGCATGATAATCAACGATAGGTATTCTTACACCTTGGATAAGTGGTGTGTCCTTCCAGGGCATTGGCAAAGTTTACACATATCGAATGTAAGGAGTATACATCGGAAGGGACCGATATTGAACCCTGATTAGATATGTTAAATTTACTGTAATATCTATTCAATTAAAGATCACCTAGTTGATCCTAGACCAAATGATCTTAATCCTGATATGATTAGGTTCGATCTCAAGAGTATTATACATGTACTTTGATTTGTTAGTTAAGCCTACTTTTGGCTCAGGGTGATACGTACATTTTGGGAACATGATAGTATAATTGAGTGGGAGCACTAAACATAGATATGGAATCTATAACTTCTACAGGTATTTAGAAGTGAAACGATGATTTCCTTTGAGCTTGGCTAAAAAGAGATAAATGGTTTAGTACTCATTTCACTTCGCTGAAATATCATTTATACGGAGCTATGTGTTTTAAGGATAAAATACATTGAAGGGTGTAACAGTAATTTAGTCCCTATTCAATGTAAATCATCTATAAGAGGTTCATTGATGAAATTAGTATTATAACAGTTGATAATTAATAGCGTATCTATATCGTGGAACATATAGAGCGTTCTATATGACTGAGAGTGCAATTCTAAGTTCTATGAGTGGATTCAACAAGGAATTAATAAGTTAGTGGATTTACTTGGTAAATTCTTGATCTGCTTATTGGAAGCTCGGTTATATAGGCCCATGCTCCCCATACTATTTGAGACCATACTCCTTGTAAGACTCAGTTAATTGATTTTAATTAATCAATTACAATTCTAAAGTTAGTCTATGTCTAGTTTATGAATTTTCACTAAGCAAGGACAAAATTGTGAAGAAAAGAGATTCTAGGTTTTATTTGTTAATTAAGAGACTTAATATGTCTAATTAATAAATATATTAAATGACAATATTATTTAATAATTAATTTTTAGTTATTAAATAATTGGAATTGGCATTTAAGTGGTTAAATTGGAAAATTGGTGTTTTTGAGAAAAATGGGACGAAAAATGACAAAATGGCAAAATTGCATGTGGGGCCCAGTATCCTATACATGGCCGGCCACTATGCATTTAATTTACCATTTATTTTTTCATTATTTTAATGCCAAATAAATCTAACCTAAACCTAGGTGGTTACCTATAAATAGGTAGTGATGGCTTTAGGAAAAAGATGATGCATCTCATTCCTTCAGAGAAAAATGCTAAGCCTTCTACCTATACCCTAGCTGCCACTCTCTACCTCTCTTTTCTTCTTCAAATTTTTGAAACTTGAGTGTTAGAGTGAGTGCCCACACACATCATGTGGTATCTCAATCATAGTGTGGAAGATTGTGAAGAATCCAATCAACGAGAAGGAGAATCAACATCAAAGGAAGGAGAGAAAGAGATCCAGGTTCAGATCTTGGTGATGCTCTGGTACAGAAAGGAATCAAGGGCTAGAGATCTGAATGGAAGGAGTCATTATATTCCGCTGCACCCAATGTAAGGTTTCCTTAAACTTTATATGTGTTTATTTCATTGTTTTAGAATTAATATTAGGATGTTAATGAAACATACTTGCTAGTAAATCTCGATCCTGGTAAAATATTTCTAACAGTTGCACCCCAGGTGTGACAAGGGCAATCCCTGCACCAGACAGTTGATCTATAGCTGACCAGTCCACGTGCAATTTAAAAATAGGTCTATCCTCATTGTTGTTCTGTAAGAGTTCTTGTACTGGCTCCGAGTTGTCCCTTAGGTTGCTTTCTTCTTTCCCCGTGCACTCAACTACAAAGTGTTGGAAATTATTTTACCAGGATGTTAGATCTACTCACAAGTATGTTGATTAACACCCTAAATATGAACTTTCTAAAACGATGAAATAAACACATATAAAGTTTAGGAAACCTTACATTGGGTGCAGCGGAATATAATGACTCCTTTCGTTCAGATATCTAGCCCTTGATTCCTTTCTATAGTAGAGCATTATCAATATCTAGACTGGATCTCTTTCTCTGATTCTTTAGTGCTGAAACTCCTTCTTGCTGAAAGTCTTTCTTCACGATCTTCCTCACTATGATTGAGGTATCACTTGCTGTGTGTGGGCACTACTCTAATCACAAAGTATTTCGAAATCTTAAGGAAGAAGAGAGAGAGAGAGAGGTGGCGGCTAGGGTTTAGAGAGAGAAGGCTCAGGTTTTTCTGAATGAAAAGTGTGAAAGTTAAGTATATATTTCCTGAAGCCTTCACTATCTATTTATAGCATTCCACTAGGGTTAGGTTTGAATGATTTGGCATGAAAATAATGAAAATATGAGAGGTAAAACCCTACAATAGTGGCCGGCCCTATACAGTATGGATTTGGGCCTCACTTTTTGCAATTTTGCAGTTTTATCTTTTCTGTATCTGATTTTCTCAAAAATGCCAATTTTCAAATTCAAGCATTTAAATGCCAATTCTAACTATTTAATAACTATAAATAATTATTAAATAATATTGTCATTTATCATATTTATTAATTGAACCATACAAAGTATCATAATTAACAAATATGCCCCTAAAACTCTTTCTTTACAATTTCGTCCTTACTTAGTGAAAAATTCACAAATAGACATAGTCTAATTGAGAATTATAATTGATTAATCAAATCCAATTATATGAGTCTTACAAGCAATATTATCTCAACTAGTGGGGGGCCATGGGTCTATATAACCGAGCTTCCAATAAGCAGATCAAGAATTTATAACCTAAATTCACTGACTTATTAATTCTTCGTTGAATCCCCGCATAGAACTTAGAATTGCACTCTCAGTATATAGAATCCTCTATATGTTCCACCATATAGACACATCATTAGTTATCGATTGTTATAATCCTAATTTGATCAATCATCCTCTATATGAATGATCTACACTGTAAAGGGATTAGATTACCGTTACACCCTACAATGTATTTTATCCTTAAAAACACTTAACCCCGTATAAATGATATTTCAGCTTATGTGAAATGAGTACTCCACCATTTATTTTCGTTTGGTAAAGCTCGAAGGAGATCATCCTTTACTTACTATTCGCCAGATAGAAGCTATAGATTCCATGTTTATGTTAGCACTCCCACTCAATTGCACTACCGTGTTCCCGAAATGTACGTATCACCCTGACCCAAAAGTAGGCTTAACTAACAAATCAAAGAACACGAATAGCCTTTTGAGATTGAGCCTAATCATAACAGGATTAAGATCATTTGATCTAGGATCAACTAGGCGATATTGACTTGAATAGATATTACGGTAAGTTTAATAAATCTAAGTCAAAGTTCAATATCGGTCCCTTCCGATGCATACTCCATGCATCCAACCTGAGCTTTACTTTAACCAATGCTCTGAAAAGAACATAGCATTTCTCCAAGTGCAAGTAAACTCTGTTGTAGATTATCATATGAGTAAAACCCTGTGTCTGATAAATCTAGGAAACTTGAATCACATAGTCATGTTTACTTTCCAATATGTTGACAACACAATAAACAAGATCAAGTATGTGAAAAGGGTTTCAGATGAATTCATACATTATGTACATATAATCATGAAATAAATCATGTGAACCATGCAACATTAAATGTTATTTCTGATCTATATTAATAAGTAAATCTGATTATATTGAAATGTATTTTATTTAGGGTTTAAAACCCAACACAAAGTTAGTTGGGGACTGTCCTTTGACTTCTGTTTGTGGTTGAAAGATTATTTTGTACTGACCCAACTCTACCGCCCATTTAAGTAACTGTCTAGAAGAGTCAGGTTTTTGCAATACTTGGCATAGTGGGTGGTCGGTGTATACCCGAATAGGATGAGCCATGAAATAAGGCCTTAACTTCCTTATTGTTAATATTAGGCAGTAAGTAAGCTTTTCTATCCACGGATACCGTCCTTTAACTTCGAAAAGTGTTTTGCTAATATAGTTGACTGGATGCTGGAGGTTGTTCTCTTCTATAATTAGCAAGACACTCACAGCATATTCTGTAACAGCTAGGTATATCCTTAATTCTTCTGCGTCTAGGGGTTTTGAAAGTATGGGAGGTTTTGCAAGTTGTCTTTTTAGCTCTTAAAAGGCATTCTCGCATTCCTCTGTCCATTCAAATTTCTTGTTTCCTCAAAGGATGTTGAAGAAAGGAACACACTTGTCTGATGACTTTGAAACGAATCTACTGATTGCGACTATCAAACCAGTTAAGCTTTGGACTTCCTTAGTTTTTGTTGGTGATTTCATATCCAAGAGGGCTTGTACTTTATCTGGATTGGCTTCGATACCTCGGGCATTAGCAATAACGCCTAGAAACTTACCCAAGCTGACTACAAAGGAGCACTTTGAGGAATTGAGTTTCATGTTGTATTTTTTGAGGATTTTGAAGCATTTGTCCAGGTTCTTTATATGCCCCCTAGCCTTCGTGGATTTGACGAGCATGTCATCCACATATACTTCCATATGTCTTTCGATCTGGTCTTTAAACATTTTATGCAACAACCTCTGGTAGGTAGCTCCAACATTCTTGAGACCAAACAGCATGACCTTATAACAGTACAAACCCATATCTATTCTAAAACTTGTATGTTCCTTGTCTTGTGGATGCATTCTGATTTAATTATGCCCTGAATAAGCATCCATGAAGCTAGAATCTTGTGTCCGGCTATTGCATCCACAAGCTGATCTATTCTTGGAAGTGGAAAACAGTCCTTTGGGCACGACTTGTTAAGATCGGTAAAATTAATTCATAATCACCATTTTTTATTAGGCTTGGGTACCAGTACGGTTTTTGCTACCCAGGATGGGTAGAAAGCTTTAATGATGAACTTGTTATTACGTAGCTTTTCTATTTCTTCTTTTAATGCTTGTGCCCGTTCTTTGTCCAATAATCTTCTTTTTTTTGAACGCGACAGAAGTTTGGATCTGGTTAGGGTGTGAGGTATTATAGAAGGATCGATACAGACTATATCCTCGTGTGACCAGGCAAAAATGTCTTCGTTTGCTCTTAGAAATTTTATTAAAGCTAATTTTACGTCGAGCAACAAGCCCTTCGCAATTTTAAGTTTCCTGGTCGGAATATTTGGGTCAATTTCTACCTCCTCCAGTTCTTCAACAGGCCCTACATTTGTATTTGGTTCTTCAAGTCGGGGATCCACATCCTCGTCCCTACCTTGGGTGACTTCCTATTGGGCAATACTTTTCCCCTTGCTTGAACTCTGGCCGGAGGTATTTTCCTTTTTTACCTTGGTTAGGGCAAGGTTATATCATTCCCTTACAATTCTTTGGTTCCCTTTAAGATACCCTACACTATTCTTTGTTGGGAACTTGACGCACAAATGAAAAACTGATGTGACAGCTTTCAAGTCATATAGGGTTGGTCAGCCTAACATGTCGTTGAAGGCTGATGGAACATCAATTATTAGAAATGGTGCCATCACAGTTATGCACCTTGGAGCTTTCCCAACAGTGAGGGGTAGACAGATTTGCCCCAAAGGTGCAACACTCTAGGCGGAAAAACCATACACCAGTTGGGTACAGGGGATCAAATCTTTAAGCTGGAGCCCCATCTTACCATATGTTGTCTTAACCAGGATGTTCAAAGAGGCTCCATTGTCTATCATGGTCTGGGCCACTATTTGCTTTCCTATCTTCACTTCTACGACCAATAGATCATTGTGTGAAAAGTGCACGTGGATAGCATCAGCTTCAGAGAAGGTTATAGTGGGTTCCCCTACCCGTGGTATTTTTGGCTTTCTCTCTTCTTGGCCAAAACTATTTCCTTGTGCTCATGCTGTAGGGCTTGGGCATACTTTTTCTGAGCTTTGGTCGAGTCTCCAGCTGGATGTGGGCCTCCAATAATGACTTGTAAATTCCTTTCTACTAGTGGAGGCATTAGTAGATCCTGATTATTGTCTATTTGGGCAGCCCTTTGATTCTAGTCGGCATTGTAGTACTTTTGCAAGTGCGGGTTATTCTTTTGGATTAAGAATTCAATTTCCCACTTCAGGTTGTTGCACTCGTTCATGATGTGGCCATGATCCACATGAAAACAACAAAACTTGGATGTGTCTCTTTTACTTATATCCTTCTTCATGGGAGCGAGTTTTTTTTTACAGGACCATAGACTGTGTTGTTGCGTAGATTGTCACTAGGTCGTCAGTTAGGACAAGGAAGGCAGTAAACTTGGAGGCATTTTCTCTAGGGTTGTCTTCGGCATTTCCTGTGAATTTTCCTTTTTTCCCATTGCCTTGCCTGCCACTGTTATTGGACCTTTTCCCACTCGAAGTTGAGCTGCTAGGATATTATGGACTCTGATCACGTGCCCCTGCCGAGGAGATATGTGGCTGTCTTTTCTTATGTCCACTAGTGTCAACTCGCCGAACTGCCTCCTCGACCTTAATAAACCCATTTGCTGGGTCCACAAATTCAACCATAGACCCCATGGGGCCACATCTTCTGATGTCCTTCCACGGTTCTTCGAGTGGCTCAATGCCCACAAGTATGAAGGCCAACCTTCCCTCCTCAGTTCCTCCTAGTTATCCATCCACCTTAGGATTTTGCCTCTATTGGGTGCAATCATCACAACCAGTGATACATAGTTCTTCAGTTTGGCTGACTTAGCCTACGACCTCTCTGATCTTGGCCAATTCAATGTCTTTTCTCAGGTCGACATGAGGCTCACTAATAGCCGACTAGCAATTTCCTGGCCCCATTTCCCTTACAAAATACTAGGGAACAGAGTCAATTGTGGTACGTGGGGGTTGTTCCACAATGACAAACCTTCTATTCGAGGTGCTAGTTATGGATCTACTCTAGGTGGTAGAGGTTATTCATTGGGATTAGCCGTGTTAGCAAGGTTGACCGGACTATAGTTTTATTGGTCGAGTTTGTTTGGCCTGCCGTGTTTGTAGGATTTGCTACATATGCTGGGTTTGTTGAAACGCTAGCGTTGCCTGTAACATGAACATTTGGATAAACAGTCATGGAGTCCTAAGGAAGACCAGATAAAGTAGAAGTTGTAGTCGGAGTCTCCTTTTACAGCCATGATGATTGATCGAATTGACAAATAACGCTTTCAATGAAAGCACCAAAATATTGACCTCAAATTTGGTGAACATTAAAGTAGAGCCTTATTTATGATCGAAATCACAACTTGTATACAATTAAATCAAGTAAGGAAAATAAAATAGCAATTTATAGAGGTATAACCCCCTTGGTTAATGGGTAATGACCTACTCCTCTTTAAGTTGTATTGATTCAAAAGATAATACCACTTTGATTACAGGATTTCACCTTGTACTTTCTAGAGCGGCTCTCTATGAATATTACAATAGTCAAAACAATGTTATGCAATTCTCGAATGAGTGAGAGGAGAAATAGACTTGGTGTCTTGTATAATGCAGCTGCCGGCGTGTGAGAGAGAGTTAATATAAGTGCTCAAGGGTTTCAAGAGTTAGAATTCGTAACTGAGGAATTAGAACATAGCTTTTTAGTCTAGCCTAATGCTCTTTATATAGATGAGAGTTTACAAAAGGTCTAATTCAAAGTGGACTAATATCCCTTAAATTAAAGAGATGTCACCTCTTTCTCACATAATAAATATACAGAAAATAAATAATTAATTGCTCCTAAAAAATATGTAAATATCGAGAGTAGAACCCCTACTTTTGTGGGTTGTTGGATTGATTTTGCAGCTGAGAATGAGCCATCATCCATCGAGGGCAAAGGCTACAGAAACACCAATTATTTGAGCTTCGTTCTGGCTTTCCCTACAGAAGTTGGTTGGCCTACTCTTTTCCTAGGGCTAGCATCACATGCTATTCCTTGGTCAGCCAAGGGTCGTCTTGCCAAACACTCCTAGTTGGCCTGTTTATCATATCTTCGTTCTGCTTGAGCATTTTATCCCTACATCAATTGGTAAGTTGTGCATGAAGACTTGGTTCACGTATTGACATACTGTACTCCACGTGTCATCAATATTGCCTATGTGGACATGCCACGTCATGTGGAAAAAAAATTGGGATAATACCTGCTAAATAATGTAAACAGATCAAATATGCCATTAAAGGTTAATAGACTAACTTGTGGATAAAGGTTAATTAATACTTGAACCACACGTAAAAATCCCCATCTCTTTATTTTCTACTTTTTATAATTTATTTAGTTCCAATATATTTAGTTTCCCAAAACCACAATATACAAATATAATAAAAAATAATCAATATAAATTAATTACTATTTAAAATTTTATATTTATATTTTGAGCATTGCTATTAGGTATAACTAATGCTCAATCTATAGGTGGCATCCTACCATTGGTTAACGATATTTTCTGAAAGTTATTTTCTTATGTTATATGAGAAGATTGGTCCTGTCAACATCATGGTACAAAGATGTTCCAACTTGTTTGCAAGCTCAAGAGTTTATAAAAGGTATTCAAGGAAATTAATAGAAAAGGCTACTATGATCTTCTTAGATATACAATTAAAGGCAAAGATGCTTTGGAAGCATGTTAAAAAGCAATCCACAAAGAAATTTGCACACAGAGGAGCTGATTGCAAGAAATTTGTTCTTGCAAAAATAGGAGGATTATTTTTACATTCTACAAGAAAAGGCTAAGATCACTTCGATCACATATGGGTTTGATGATTCTGCTCTATTTCATGCTAGCATCGAGGGGAGGAGAAGACAAAATAGAATTCTATCACTTGAACAAGCCGATGGCACTCGAGTAAATGAAGCTATTAAGATATCTGATGCCTTCCTTACTTATTATATGGAGTTATTAGGGACTAAAATGCAGAATAGGAAGCATCTTATGGGAAAATTAATAGACTTGGGGCCTAAAGTGACATCACAACATGTAGAGATGCTAATAGCAAGGTTCACAAATGATGAAGTGAAGGAAGCAGCCTTTGATATTCCAGGCATCAAAGCTCCAGGTGCAGATTGCTATTCCAGTTATTTCTTCAAGGATAACTAGGATACTGTGGGAAACCTAGTGTGTGAGGTAGTGATTTCTTTTTTGGAAACAGGGGAAATCTTGAAGGAAATCAACTCTACTATAATCACCTTGGTACCTAAGTTGAAATGTCCCAATACAGTGAAGGATTTTAGGCCCATTGCTTGTTGTAATGTATTCTATAAAATTGCATCTACGCTTATTTGCCCTAGACTCCAGGGTATTCTTCCTGATTTGGTTGCACAGAATTAAGGGGGATTCATTAAAGGGAAGTACATTGGCCATAATATCATGATGTGTCAAGATCTCATTAGGCACTATGGCAGGAAATCCAATAAAGCTAGTTGCATGATAAAGTTAGACCTGCAAAAGGCTTATGACACAGTTGAATGGGAGCTCATTGAGGAAATTTTGATTGCCTTCAAGTTTCCTAACCACTTTATTAAACTCATAATGAACTGTGTAGAAACTCCTATATTCTCTCTTATGATCAATGACTCAATGCATAGATTTTTTGCTTCAAAGAGAGGTTTAAGGAAAGGGAAACCCCTGTCCCCTTTGCTATTCGTACTGGGAATGATGTATTTGACAAGAATTCAGAAAAAGGTGGGCAGGAAACTAGATTTTTCTTATCATGATAGGTGTGACTAGCTTCAACTAAACCATCTCAGCTTTGTTGATGATGTGTTATTATTCTGTAATGGGAACTATAAAACTGTGATCTATCTACTACAAGCTCCCTTGGAGAATCATGCCAAATACAATGCATTCACTATTTTGACTGAAGATATAGAAAGTGTATACGTGGCAACTCAGTCGCTGGCCCCGTATAAGAAGCCCGCGTCCATGAAGAAAGATGCCAAAAAAAGGGACATGACAAAGTCTTGTCGGTTCCACGGTGACTACGACCACGACACTAATGAATGCTACAACTTGAAGCGAGAAATTGAATTCCTAATAAGGAAAAACAATCTGCACCAGCAAAAGTATGTTAAGACTGACAAGGTCAGAGGAACAACAACAACCAAGATTTGCTACCTCCACCAGTAGATGGACATCTGCAAGTCTTTGTTTGAGGCCCTCACATTGCTCGAGATTCAGGCAAAGCTCGGGAGAGGTATGCCCAAACAATGCAGCACGAGCAAGAAGAAGTCATTCTGGCCGTGGAAGAAAGGAAGCCCAAAGTTCCACGAGCACGAGAGCCGACCATAACCTTCAACGATGAAGACGCTATCAAAATTAGATTTCGCCACAACGACCCGCTGGAAGTGGAAGTCCAGATAGCCAATGAAAAGGTGGCCAAAACCATGATCGATAATGGAGCCTCTTCCAACATTTTGTTCAAGACTGCTTACAAAAAGATGGGACTCCAACTCAAGGATCTAGCCCCATGCCTCCAGCCTGTCTATGGTTTCTCCGATCAAGGAGTTGCACCTCTAGAACAAATTCGTCTACCCCTCACCGTTGGACAAGCTCCGACGAGCATGACTATCATCGCACAGTTCCTAATGTTGGATGTTCCTTCAACTTTTAACGTAATGCTTGACCGGTCGACCTTGTATGACTTAAAGGTTGTCACATTAATATTTTACTCGTGCGTGAAGTTCCAAAGAAAGAAGGGGGTAGGGTGTCTGAGAGGAAACCAACAATCTGCACGAGCATGTTATAACCTTGCAGTGGCCAAGGCTAAGAAGGAAGTATCCTCCACCCAGAGCACAGACAAGGGAAAAAACATTCCCAAGTATGGCACTTCCCAAGGTGGGGATGAAGATGTGGATCCTCGACTTGGGGACCCAAGTAGGAATGCTGGACCTGTAGAAGAATTAGAAGAGATTGAAATCGATCCAGATATCCCAACCAGGAAGCTAAGGATCGGAAAAGGTTTGTTGCTCGAAGTAAAATAAGAATTGATAAAATTTCTGAGAGCAAACCTAGACGTTTTTGCCTGGTCACATGCAGATATGGTCAGAATTGATCCTCCTATCATTTCACATGTTCTGAATGTCGATCCCAACTTCCGGCCAGTTCAACAAAAACGAAGGCTATTGGACAAAGAACGAGAAGTAGCCCTGAAGGATGAAGTTTAAAGGCTGCGCAACAACAACTGCATAATTGAAGATTTTTACCCGTCTTCGGTGCCCAAGCCAAACAAGAAATGGCGAGTCTGTATTGATTTCACAGACCTCAACAAGGCGTTCCGTAAAGACTGTTTTCCACTTCCAAGAATTGATTAGCTTGTAGATGCAACAGCAGGGCACGAAATGTTAAGCTTCATGGACATTTACTCAGGCTACAATCAAATCAAAATGCATCCACCAGACAAAGAACATACAAGTTTCGGCAAAGATATGGGTCTCCATTGCTACAAAGTCATGGCGTTTGGTCTAAAAAATGCTGGGGCTATGTACCAAAGATTGGTCAACAAAATGTTTAAAGATCAGATCGGGCGAAATATGGAAGTATACGTGGATGATATGCTCGTAAAATCCAGAAAGGCTAACGGGCACATAGACGACATGGACGAATGCTTCAAAGTCCTCAGAAAATACAACATGAAACTAATTCCCTTAAAGTGTTCCTTCGGAGTCAGCTCGGGAAAGTGTCTAGGCTATATCCTCCTAGATATGAACTTGCCAACAAAAACAGAAGAAGTGCAAAGCTTAACTGGTCAGATCGTCGCGCTCAACAGATTCATTTCAAAATCAATAGAAAAGTGTGTCCCATTCTTCAACATCGTGCGAGGAAACAAGCAGTTCGAGTGGATAGAGGAGTGTGAAAAAGGATTTCCAAGGGCTAAAGGAACAACTTGCAAAACCTCCCGTACTCTCAAATCCTCTAGACGACAAGGAACTATGAATATACTTAGCTGTTACGGAACATGCCGTGAGTGCCGTGCTAATCAAACAAGAAAATGATATACAGCACCGTGTCTATTACATCAGTAAAAGACTCATTGAGGTCGAGAGTCGATATCCGTTAATAGAAAAACTCGCCTACTACCTCATTCTAGAAACAAGGAAGTTGACATCTTATTTCCAAGATCATCCTGTTCGGGTGTATACCGACCAACCACTACGCCAAATACTGCAGAACCAGATGCTTCTGGACGGCTACTCAAGTTGGCGGTAGAGTTGGGCCAGTACGAAATCACTTTCCAACCCCGAACAACAATCAATGGCCAAGCCTTGGAAGCCTTTGTGGTAGAATGCACAGGCAAAAAAGAAAGCATACTAGAAAGAAACCCTGAGCCGGTATAAATACCTCAGCCAAGTCACAATGAGGACAAACTCACATGGAAACTACATGTGGATGGGTCGACTACAGATCAACTATCTGGTGCAGGAATTTCCCTTGTCACGCGAAGGGGCCAACACCTACATGCTGCAGTCAAGTTCAGATTCAAAGCATCTAACAATGCAGCCGAGTACGAAGCTCTAATCGCTGGGCTAAGACTAGCCCAGGAGATGAAGGCCGAACACATCAAAATCTGCAGCGATTAATAGCTGGTGGTAAATCATGTATCTTAAGATTATGAAGCTCGGGAAGAAAAGATGATAGCAAATCCGAGCAAAATACATGATCTTCTCGCACAATTCAAAAGCTACAGTCTCTGACAAATTCCAAGAGAAAAAAATACAACTGCAGACGTGTTAGGTTGATTGGCAAGCAGCAATGTAAGTGACAAGTCAATCCTGGTTCCTATCCAGTTCCTCGAAGAGCCTAGCATCACTGGGAGGGAAGAAATTGAAATGATTGATACATCCCAAAACTAGATGACACCAATAGCGGCCTGCCTCGAGTCTGGGAAACTCTCAGATAACTGAAATGAAGCTCAGAAAATGAGAAGGAAAGCTGGATGGTACATCATAGTAGAAGGAGTCATGTACAAAAGAGGATTCTCGATTCAATTGCTCAGATGTGTCACTCAAGAAGAAGCTTTACCGCTCCTATCCAAAGTACAGGACAGATTCTGTGGAAATCATGCTGTCAGACAAAGCTTATCCAAGAACATTCTAAGGTAAGGTTACTTCTGTCCGACAATGATTGAAGATTGAAAAGCCTATGTTAAGAAGTGTGACAAATTCCAGAGATTTTCAAAGATACCAAGAGATCCCCCCAATGAGTTAACACAGATGCAAAGTCTGTGGCCCTTTGCCACTTGGGGGATTGACCTGATCGTACAATTACCTAAAGGTAAAGGTGGAGTGCAGTATGAAGTGGTAGCGGTTGATTACTTTACTAAGTGGACTGAGGCCGAACAACTCGCAACCATCATATCAAAGAAAGTTCAAGACTTTATTGTGAAGAACATAATATGCTTGTTCGGACCACCATACAAAATAGTCTCAGATAATGGGAAGCAGTTTGACAGCCAATCCTTTACTGATTTTTGTGCGAACCATGGGATCATCAAAAGTTTCTCCGCAGTGGTGCATCCTTAGGAGAACGGTCAAGTGGAGGCAGTGAACAAAACCTTGAAGTATACACTAAAGAAAAAACTTGAAGATGCCAAAGCAAACTGGCCAGAAGAGCTTCCTGAAGTCGTATGGTCATACCGTACAACTGAAAAAATAGAAACCGGACAAACACCATTCGCAATGGTGTACGGTTATGAAGCTATGCTGCCCGCCGAACTCGAGCCACCTTCCCACAGAAGATTGACGTATGATCAAGGTACTAATCACATACTCCTTGCAGAATCACTCGATGAAATCGAAGAAAAATGAGCAACTGCAAACTTAAAGTTGATGGCCCATCAACAAAAAGTAGCTCGGTATTTGAACTAACAAGTGAAGGCTCAGAAATTCTTCGTGGGAGATATGGTCCTGAGAAGGGTCTTTCTGAACACCAAAGAGAGTACGGCAGGTGTAGTTGGACCTAACTAGGAAGGACCATATCAAGTGGTCGAAGTTCTCGACTCCGCAGCATACAAGTTAGGTAAGTATGACGAAAAAATGCAACTCATTCTAGTACCACGGTACTGGAATGGAGAACATTTAAGAAAATACTACCAATAAAGTGCCACGTCAGATGACCACTTTAAGTACTAAATGTATATTTGCTTTTAAGTGAATGGCCTTGTGGGCGGACTACGCTCCAAGGTTTCGATAAAAGAAACAAAGTACTCAGGTCGGGTGACCACTTTAAAGTACAGTTTCTTATGTCTGCAATTTGTTTTATTTCATGTTAAGCTAAAACATCAGATTAGATCAAATAGCTCTAATGTAAGCTACTACGGTAACAAATACACTTTTCGATCAATTAATGAATAAAGATAGTTATTTCAAAATTCAATTGAGTCGAAATTATCAGCATGTTTCTAATTTACCATACAATGCGTACAAAAGGTTTGGTCAAACCCAAAACAGCGAATAGATAAACAATATATTTGTAAAAGACAAGTGAGCAAGAGTCATACGTCTGCTCTGTCACTTGGGGGGCACCTACACCTGTACAAAGCATTTGGTAAAAATAAAATAATCACGATTTCACAACAATTATAAATAGATAATGAAATTCATTAACGATAACAAAAGCACGTAATACCGAGAATAAAAGCATCCCAGTCAGCGTGTTTTCCAAAAAACAAAAAATAATTCCAAGTTTAAAGATCGCTTGGTCGGTCATGATGTCTTAGAAAAGGCCTTGAGGCCGAATTAGATATATCAAATAAAGAGATAAAAAGAGAAGTGTTTAAGCAGCTGGAGTCCCAGGCTCTTGGTTCGATTCTTCTGGGCCAACTAGATTAGGAGAATTTGTTGTTTGAACGGGAGGTGCATCAGCAGCCTGATCGGAGGTTGAAGCAGCCGCCTCAGTTTCGCCATAGGCCACTTGGGACGCGCAGAACTCAAGGTACTTGTCCTTAGCATTGCCCAAGTAGTCAAAATTGGCCTGGGGATTAGCCTTCCAAAAATAAAAGAGGAGCTCCAGACCGGCTGTCTCCAAGGCATTGACCTTCCACTTCAACTTGTCCACCTCAGTCGAAAGCTCCTCCTCCTTGGCTTCCTTTTCCTACTTCATTCGATGAAGAACTCCTCGAAGGGAAGTCCTCTCGTCCTAAAGACTGTTTACCTCAGCGAATTAGGTCTCGATGGTCTCCTCAAAATGGTCAGCAGCCTTGAGATCCTTAGTCAGCACAGTAATTTTCTTCTAAGCGGCAAACAGCTTCTTGTTGGCTTCACCCAATTCCAACCGAACAGCTCTGACTTCCGCCTTGGCTTTTTCAGCATCCTTCCTGGCCAAGTCTGCCTCCGCCCTCAAGGTGTCAAATAGAGTCGTGTTCTTGGAAAAAGTAGACTTAGCCCAGGAATAAGTGTACGCCAACTTCGAACCGGCCTGCACAAGGAAAAAACTTTAGCATTTGAGCTTAGTATGGAAGATTAAAGGGAAGTATTAAGAAAGGCTTACCCTGGTGAACTCCTTCAAGACTCCACCCACTAGTAATTCCTAAAAAGAGTCATTGTCAGAACCAGCCAGTTGCTCACTGCCCTCAAGAACCAGCCGGTTCATATAATAGGCCAGCATCTCCTTGGCCTTTTTGGCCTCTAGAAGCACCAGCGAAGGTGGAGTAGGTGCTTGCACCCGTTCAGGATCACTGCTGACTAATTCAGACCCAACCTTCGGTGGTCCAGACTCTTTAGACTTGGCAGCTTTGGGGGTTGAGGGGTTTGCAGCAGTCAGCTCCTCCAAAAGATCAATGACCTCCCTAGTAGGCCTCTTTTCCTTAGTAGAGGACCCCTCACCGCCCTTAGACTTTTTGGCCAGAGGAGAGACGCTAGAGCTTCCGCCTATTCTCTTCCTTAGAGCGTCAAGCATCTTCCAAGACATGTCTGTACTGAAAGAAAATAACATGGTTAGAAAATAAACATCAGAAAAAGGATGAAGTAATATGTAAGGTGACTGCCCGAACAAGACGCAGAAGTCCATCATCACCTGACATCGATCTTATTTCAGACATAGCAACTTTCCCTTTTCCGAACACGGGAGGTGATGGCCGAACAGGTCAAATGGGCTCCCTTATGCGAATCGCATGTTCAACAGGCATGGGCAGGGCCAGGAGTTTCTTCTTCCTTTTCAGTGGAGTCACCTGCTCTTCCTCAGCTTCATCTTCAGGATTCAAGGGCTCCTGAGCATACTGCTTGGCCCTTGCACCACCGTTCAACTTAGCCTCGCGCTTCAGTTAAATCAACTCATCCTCCGAATGAGCTCGTTCGGTCCGGCCATCACCAAATTTCCTCTTCTTCACCGTCACTAACTTAGGACTAAAGTCCTTGGGATAGAGCCCATACCTCACAAGATTATCCTCGGAGGTCAACTGGATAATATTTTGGTCCTCCCCCGGGAGTCGGGCAAGTATTTGAGCCCTATCCCTAAGAGCAAGAGTGAGGGGAGAGTAGTGATATGTCGCAATCTGCTGGAACCGAGTGCGAGTGATGCTCCTACCATCCACCATGAAGTACTCATCAACAAAGCACCCAATCTTGCTGATGGCCGTATCGTCCGTGCCCGTCAACCACGTGAAGCCTGGTTGAGAGAAGTAGAAGTACCCCGACCTGCCTTGCTTGAGGGTGGACTTCAAATCAAAGTACCAAGCAACCTCAAGGGGAGAGGCCATACCACTTTTCTGGGAGGCATAGAGGACCAAGAGGGCAGACAGATACTTGATGCCCTTAGGAGTGAACTGGGCCGGGTAGAGGCCGAAGAAGTCCGCCACATTCTTGAAGTATTGATGCAAAGGCATCACTGCCCCTTGCTGACCATGGGCACCCGACCAGGCGCACATCCCCTTTTCAGGGTTTGTGGCACGATTGTTGTAGGTGGGAATGTCGCAGTCCAAATCGCCCACGTACCCATCCTGGTGGAGAGACTGAAGGCGCACCTCAGTAACCTTGGACGGAGGGCTTACCCACCTGACGCCCAAGGCACGTTGCCTTTTATGAGGAACCGCTGCAATAATTTCCTCACTGACGTAGTCCACGCCCTCAACCAGGATGTCTCCATCAGCATCGACTGGCTCCCCAGCCTCATTGTACTCCGTGTAGTTTGGGGGTGCAACCTCTGCCTCTTCCTCCTCCTTGGAGGAACTGTCAAGACGTACATCGTCCTGCCACACAATCTCCTGGACCTCACCATCCCCTTCATGATCCTCCTCCATCTGGACGGCTGGATCATGTTCGGCGCAGGGCAAAGCGGCATGCCGAGCCCCTTGAGGGTCAAACACGTCAGCCAGACGCGTAGTTTACTTTGTACAAGCCATCATTCTATGGTTGGGTACAGGTTTTGAAGAATGTCCTTCGCTAGAGGAAGGTGGACTAGAATAAAGACGAGGATGATCCTCATGTAGAAGTTGAAGCAGGTCCTGGTCGATCCGATGTCCGCTTTCCCAAGACTAACCTGAGTTCATCTACAAAAGACAACGCAAAAGATGAGTGTTTGGTCCGAAAATCGAACGATAACTAAGCAATTATGCCGACCCAGAGTACCCAACAGATTAAAGAACGATTATGTTTGAAGAAAAGTCAAAACTAAAGAAGTCAAAAATTTTCTCGAGTTAGGGCAAAAAAGTTCATGAAGCGTAGAATAAGCAAGATGAAAGATAGACGTTACGCAGTTTAGAAACAAGTGTTATGACTGTAAAATCGCACGAAGACATGACAAAGAAGAATCGCTGAGGTTTTCGGGCCTAGGGTTTCCTAAACATTTTTCGATAGCAAAGTAGAGGATGCATTTGACATATAAACATGCAAAGATAAGCATAAAGGAAACCAGAGACTTACTCGAGGATCAGATGTCTGGGTGCGAGCATTGTTAATCCAACAAGCAGTTTGTATGAAGGCGCTTCAACAACTTTATAGTCAAGAATCTCTCTTTTAGCTATGAAGCTTACTTAGCAAAGAAAGGTGACGAAAATGAGTTTGTGTGCCAATGTTGTTTGGTATTTATAGGCAAGTCACAAAAAGAGGTAATCGTCTCAAAGGAACCTCAGATGCCTCAGTTTCCCTCCTGAAAAGCGAATATGGAAAATTAAAAATAATCAAGTGCAGCCGTCAGCCGTGGAGAGAGAAAATTGGATTTCGAAATATTAAGTGTCAGATCATTTATTAGCTGAAAACTGAAGGGACGCCCACTCAGCCTCACATCGAGTCTCGGGCGGTCGCGCTCGACACGTGTCCCCATCCAAAAGTGGAAGAGGCTCAGATAAAGTCTACACGCAACTTTAGAAGTCCCGTACAGACTTGGGGGGCAAATGTTATCCCAGTTTTTGCACTTTGACGTGGCATCACATAAATTGCGACACGGGGAGTCTACTTGGAACATCTGCTCAGGAAGCACAGTCTGAGAAGAATGCGTCACTGGCATGCCCAGAGCAAAGTATTCACTAATCCGCAAAGAATGGCCAAACACTTAGCGAATTCAACTTTCGCATCGTGAGTCATCTGCATAACCCCTACAACTTAGGGACCAATTTACGTGGATATGGCACAAACACGATCCCGCTATCAGTGTATTCAACCTCAATCCCACAATCCTTGCATTCAGCATTGATCTCACGATCTTTCTGTTTATACGCATTGTAACGAGAGGGGAAACTCTTCCTCCCCAAGCTTACTAGCCCTATAAATAGTGATGCATATTCATTGGGCAAGAGATCGGTCGAAAACTAGTTGAGCTAAGACTATACCCTAAATATATTATCTAAGAATTTTATATTCAAAGATACCGTTGTAAGAGCTATAAGAAAAAGAATCTTTCTCCTTGATCTTAAGTGAATACAAGTAACGAGGATTAGGCTATTACCGAATTGCTCGGGGCTGAACCTCTATAAAATTCTTGTGTCTTTTTATTGCTTTATCATCTATTTGTTATTATAAATCATTTATCGCTTATAAAATAGACTCGTTGTCGTTGGCTAAAAGCGAGGTCAACATTGGCAATGGGAGTTTCTATGACCAAGGGGTCATGATGAGGGAAATGCAACAGTTTTGCATCTTCCTCCGTGAAAATAATACGTTGATCCATGAGTCAGGCTCTTTAAGCTTGAAGCTGGGTGACTTCCCACACTTCACCATGTTTAATGGCCCCAGCGTAGCGTTTTAATTCTTTGCGGGTGGTCCCCCCAATATGGGACCCACCAAAGATCATGGCCACTCACTACTACAAATTTATCCTTTAGTGACACACTTTAGTGACTTAGTGACCCGCACAAAGGTGCGTGTCACTAAAGAGTTAAGGGTGAGTTTTCGTGACATACACAAAAAGACTCTAAAAATTAAGTGTTGGTGTCCTACAATTCACCTCACTATAAATATGAAGTGTCACTAAAACA
Source organism: Cannabis sativa (assembly GCF_029168945.1). Taxonomy (NCBI): domain Eukaryota; kingdom Viridiplantae; phylum Streptophyta; class Magnoliopsida; order Rosales; family Cannabaceae; genus Cannabis; species Cannabis sativa. The sequence goes on along the minus strand of NC_083605.1, from coordinate 37,568,651 downwards.
TAGCTCTCATAATTTTTGTTATTTTTTTTTAAAAAATTGTTTACCTATAGTGGCGCGCCAGGAGTGACTGGATAAACGTGTCCTGACATGCCTGGCGTGTCACTATATCATAACCTCAAAAAGAACCATACTTTAATGTCCAAGGGATAAAATTTAGCACAATACACTTTCATTCATTTATTAGAGATAAAAAAAATTGTTAATAACTTTTTAATAAGAACAAAAGATATAAAAGACATAAAAGGTTAACTTTTATTATTTTGCTGAAAATAAAAGGTTAACTTACTAACCCTAAAATTTCTCATCTCTCTCCCGCCTCTTCTTCTCTGTCTATTCTCACTCTCTCTAAGATCATGAGATCGCCAGGCCGGGCGAAGCTTCTCCGGCGTCGTAACGCCCAAATGGGCACCGCCAATAGGTGCAACACCCGTCGACAAGTAAGTTCCTCTTTTTGTCATTTTTGTTCGACCCTCTACGGATTCGGACATGTCATCTTTGCCGATAACCGACACGATGGTAAGCTCCTTCTCGCCGTCGATGTCCCACGTTTTTTTTTAGTTCTTTTCATTTTTAACGGTAGATCTGAAGTCTTTCGCTTCCTTTCTTCATCTATTTCTTTCCAGGGGGAATGACCGGTTGCTGGAGTCAATGTGTTCTTCAAACCGGCAGTCAACAGTGGAATGAACTTGAAAATCATTATAGCTTATCGCTTTGTTTTCTCCACGGCTTTCATTCTTCTTCTTGCTTTCTTCATTGAAAGGTACCATTGTTTATTTAATCTTCTATATACACTATTGTTTTTTGGGTTTGGATAATTTATGTACTGTTAAATCTTTTGACTTTTACTGCAATTAGTCTTTGATATTTAATTTGTTTTATCTATACTATATAAAATTTGTGTTAAACAATTTTCCCAAGCAAACAAATATTTGTGATACAATATATGATATTATCATGATAAAATGACCAATTAATTTTATAGGAGAGATAGGCCAAAATTGAGTTGGGCGATTCATTTTTAGGCATTTTTGTGTGGGTTATTTGGATAAGGTCGTCCATTTTACTTCACTAGAGTTTGAGACCCTTCCAATCCCTATCCTCCAACAGCGGCTTTGAGTTTCTGGTTGATGGAGGTCGGAGTTATGTTATCTACGATGGACTACTGTAATCGTGATCTTGATTGTTTTTTTAGGTTTCTAATTTTTTTATAGATGTGTTCTTGCCCATTTTTGGATATTTCTTTTCATCTAAGTGTTAATACCCAATCCAATTGCTCTATAAATATTTCAGTAAAATAATTTGTATTGAACAATACTTATGTTATATTGATTTAAAGGAACATTTTTTGTTTAATATACTTTATTTTTTTTATTTTTTTTTCTGTAGATTAATTGTTGGTTATTGAATATAAATGTATACATACACTTTTTAAGTATTTTTTATATGAAAATTAAAATAAAACCAATTTGATAATATATAAGTATATTAATTATTAAAATAAAAAATAAAATTCTATATAAAAAAGTTATTAAAATAAATAAATGAATAAGTATAATGACTTTTTTTGTGTGTCACTATATCTCAAAAAATAGTAACAAAAAATAAAAATAAATAACAAAAAAAAGATATAGTGACACTTCATGTGTGTAGTTGTTACTTGTTTAGTCTGACAAAACCTGACTCCATATACCTATAGTGACACGCAAAAAGTGAATGTAAAAGGGTTCAGTGACACGTGTGAAGTGTCACTAAAAAATATCTTTCCAGTCACCCTCATGAGTGACTCGCGTTGAAGTGTCAAAAAATAGTTTTAGAGTTACTCAATGTGTGTCACTAAAACCCATTTTTCTACTAGTGACTCTTCCGTTGGGTCTTGGTGGCACGCCAAGGGTCTGTTGAGGGATCGCTCTCCCAGAGGGTACAGCTAGTGCCAACACTCCGGCTATAGCCCCTGGTGTCCCTTGAGGCAATAGACCCCCTGCTGGAATGGGGTTGAGATGGGGTGGCCGGTTCTTAATCCACTCATATAGGTGACCCAATCGAATCAAGTTTTCAACCTCGTCTTTCAGATTCTTGCACTCATTGGTATTGTGTCCATTGTCGTTGTGGTATTCGCATCCCTTGTTGGGATCCCTTCGTGAACTGTCCCTGTAAAGAGGAGGAGGCTTCCGGTAATGCGAATTTTGCCTTGTGGCGAAATACACTCGCTCCTGCGTGTCCGTCAACTCTGTGTACTAGGTGTATTGGGGAGTATACCCCCTTCTTTGGCGCTTGTCCTTCGTCTGGCTGCTGCCTTTAGAGGACCTCTTGCTTCGGGAGCTCTAAGGAGGTCCGGTTAGGCTTGCAGTAGGAGCGGAGTGAGACAGGACTTGTCCACTCATCCTTGAGGGGTTAATTAGTGGATTCCCGTAATGCGAAGATGCGGGAGCCAAGGCTAGCCTCTGATTGTTTCCTGGGGTAGCGTAGAACTGTATGCCGCTCATTTGTGGAGTAACATGAGGTACGGTTCCCGAGAGTTGAACTTCGGGTACATATCCTGCCATTCCGGTTGGATAGTATCCTCTGTAAGCCACTATTTGGGCTTCTTCTAAGTTGATGTATTTTTGAACCCTCTTCTAGAAATCCTGGAGGTTAGCAGCTCCTTCTTTTTGTAATTCGTTCCGACTTGGAGAAGTGCAAGCTATTGTCCATCATCAACTTTCTTGGTTTTTGAGGCTTCTTCCTTGAACCTCTTTATAAAATTCTTCAGGGTTTCTGTGGGTATTTTCTTGATGTTAATTAAGGCGCTAACTTCGAATTTTTTGAAACTAACTTGCAACTTGTTCCATCAATCCACAGATCATGACTCCAATTTTTTGAACCATTCCTCCGCAAAAATGCTCAATGTTAGTGGAAAGCATAAACAATGGGCATCATTACTGACCCTCGTAACTGTCATTACTCGGTTTAATCGAGACAAATGATCGCTGGGGTCTGAGTCCCCGGTGTATGCTGTCATCTCGGGCATCTTAAAATTTTTGGGGAGCTCCGCCTCCAATATGTGTAGGGCGCATGGCTCCCAGTCCTCACAGTCGGAGTCCGAGTCATCCCCTTTTCGCCTCCGGGAGATCCGAGCGATGTCTTTGCACAGTGTCGCCAATTCTGCTAAAATTCCTTCATTCAGTGTTCCCGCGGAGACCGCTGGTATATGTTTCTTTTTGTCCAGGTTATCCCGTAAATCACCGTGCTTTTCGTTGATTTGGTGTCTTAAATCAACGGGAGGGTATCTTCGGTTTCCCCTTCCTCTTTCCCCGGGCTCTTGGTGCATAGACACGCTCGTTCAATCCTCTCGATCCTGAGGGCCAAGACTCCCCTTTTGGAGTTTGCCCCTCTGCGGACCTTTCCCTTTTGAGAAATCTGAGCGGACCTTTCGCAGATCCTGCACCTTTTTCTTTCTCCCTAGGATAAAAGTAGGGTTTTTTCTTTGATTTTCTTCAGAGGGATAACGTATAGGACTTGGTCCCCTGGATTTGTGTTTCTGGGTGCTTGGAGAGGACTCTTCTGGTGTTTCCTTGAGTCCTGTTGGGATAGCCTCAGGGTGTATATGAATCCCTGTTGTCTCCATGGCTTTTTGCATGGTGTCCATCACCTCTCGCATCATTTTATTTTGTTCTTTTTGGGCTGCGATCTCAGCTTCATGGTTAGGAGCCTTTCTCCATAAGAGCAACATCTCTGTATAACTGCCTTTGTCGTAGGCATCATACTCGTCAAAGTTTGCCTTGTATTCGTCATCGTTGGCCTCATCTCGCTCCTCATAATCCACGTTGACTCTTGAGCTAACTTCCTCATCCTCTAGATTTTGAGCATCTTGAGGAGGATGGGGTTGACTGTTAGATTTCATGCCCTAAATAAAACTCCATTTCAATGTAATCTATTTTATTCTACATCAATAAAGAAACAGAAGTATTTTTCATTCCTTTGTGTGTGTTTTTGTTCACTTTATCAATTGCTTGTCTATTTGATTTATAAATTCATCTTAAACCCTTTTCACATACTTGATCATGTTTATTGTGCTGTCATCACATTGGAAAGTAAACATGACTATGTGAATAAAGTTTCCTAGATTTATCTAACACAGGGTTTTACTGATATGATAATCTACAACAAGAGTTTACTTGCATTTGGAGAAATGCTATGTTCTTTCCAGAACATTGATTAAAGTAAAGTTCAGGTTGGATGCATGGAGTATGCATCGGAAGGGACCGATATTGAACTTTGACTTAGATTTAATTAAACTTACCGTAAAATCTATTCAAGTCAATTATCGCCAAGTTGATCCTAGATCAAATGTTCTTAATCCTGTTATGATTAGGCTCAATCTTGAAAGGCTATTCGTGTTCTTTGATTTGTTAGTTAAGCCTACCTTTAGGTCAGGGTGATACGTACATTTTAGGAACACGGTAGTGCAATTGAGTGGGAGCGCTAGCATAAACATGGAATCTATAGCTTCTATCTGGCGAATAGTAAGCAAAGGATGATCTCCTTCGAGCTTGACCAAACGAACATAAATGGTGGAGTACTCATTTCACATAAGCTAAAATATCATTTATACGGGGTCAAGTGTTTTAAGGATAATATACATAGTAGGGTGTTACGGTAATCTAATCCCTTTACAGTGTAGATCATTCATATAGAGGATCATTGATCAAATTAGGATTATAACAATGGATAACTAATGATGCGTCTATATGGTGGAACATATGCAGCATTCTATATACTGAGAGTGCAATTCTAAGTTCTATGCGTGGATTCAACAAAGAATTAATAAGTTAGTGAATTTTAGTGCTAAATTCTTGATCTACTTATTGGAAGCTCGGTTATATAGACCCATGGTTCCCACACTAGTTGAGATAATATTGTTTGTAAGACTCATGTAATTGGTTTTGATTAATCAATTATAATTCTCAAATTCGACTATGTCTATTTGTGAAATTTTCACTAAGTAAGGGCGAAATTGTAAAGAAAGAGTTAATAGGGGCATATTTGTTAATTATAATACTTTGTATGGTTCAATTAATAAATATGATAAATGACAATATTATTTAATAATTATTTATAGTTATTAAATAGTTAGAATTGGCATTTAAATGGTTGAATTAGAAAATTGGCATTTTTGAGAAAATCAGATACAAAACTGTTAAAATTGCAAAATTGCAAAAAGCAAGGCCCAAATCCATCAAGCCATGGACGGCTACTTTTGTAGGCATTTTAAACTGATATCATCATTATTTTAATGCCATATAATTCAAACCTCACCCTAGTGGATTTCTATAAATAGATAGTGAAGGCTTCAGGAAAAATTACACTTCTGAAACAGAAAAACTGAGCCTTTCTCTCTCTACCTTGGCCGCCACTCTCTCTCTCTCTTCTTCCTTAGAATTTCAAAATTACCTTAGTGATTAGAGTAGTGCCCACACACAGCAAGCAATACCTCAATCATAGTGAGGAAGATCGTGAAGAAAGATCATCAGCTAAGGAGTTTCAGCATCAAGGATTCAGAGAAAGAAATCCAGGTTCAGATCTTGATAATACTCTGCTACAGAAAGGATACAAGGGTTAGAGATCTGAACGGAATGAGTCATTTAATTCTGCTGCACCCAATGTAAGGTTTCTTAAACTTTATACGTGTTTCTTTTATCGTTTTAGAAAGTTCATATTTAGGATGTTAATAAACATACTTGTGAGTAGATCTAAGATTCTGGTAAAATAAATTCCAATAACTGGCATTAGAGCCATGGTAATTGATTTACTTGCAAGAAATTTGGACTTTAAAACGATTGTTTGTTTATTTTTGGATGGTATCATGTTGTATTGAGTGTTATTTGATGATTGATTGGTGTTTGTGAATTTTCGTGAAAAATAATTGAATATCTGTTTCTGGAATTATTTTTATTGGATAGTATGGAAAAAAAATTAAGCAAGTTACTTTTTTACAGAACTCAATTTCGATTTAATTTGAATTAGTTATGATTTTTTGAAGATTCGAAAAAATCGAAGTTGTGCTGAAACTTGCATGCGCGCGTGGAAATCATGCATGACATAATTCCGCCGAGAAACCCCGCCCATGTCACTCTCCTGCGTGCGCGGACGGGTATGCACAGTATCCCGTCCGTACAGCTCGCAATTTTTTCGTTTTTCTTCGTTTTTTCATGCTTTTTCATGGAATTAACTTCCGATTTTTTGTGTAGTTCGGGATTTATACTATTACTATTCCTAATTCAATTCTAATTATCATTATGAATTAATTTAATTTTTTTAAAATTTAATTCAAGATATTAGTGTAATTTGAATTTAAAAATAGTTAGTATCTATCTTATTTGCTTAATAATGTATCTTATTTTTAAATTTGATTATATCTTATCTTAGTTTTAAATTTAAGGTCAGATTTTAAATATTTTAAATTAAATTTTTTAAATAATTTGACCTTATTTAAATTTAAAATAAGATAACTAAAATCATGTAATTTTAAAAAGGTGTAAGTTATTTTGCTAACTTTTAAATTTTGTTATTTTATTTAAATTACATTTAAAATTTGAAAAAGATATTCATTTATCTTTTTTAATTTTTTATTTAATTTTTACTTATAAAATAACATTTAATTTTTAAAAGTAGTTAGCAAATTTTGAAATGATATTTAGGTTGGTTGAAACCTAATTTCTTCAAAATTGTAGGTTTAAAATTTTTTTAAAATCTTCAAAAAATTTTTTTTTAATTAATTATTTATTTCGAAATTAATTATTTAATTTAAAATTAAATAAATCCTACATCCAACTATCCAGCTAACCTTGTTGCAGGAGTATGTGTTTAAGCTTGTGTGTAAGTTTTCAAAACCTATTATTACATGATTGCAAATAGCCATGGTTACTTTTTTGCCAGATCTAATGATCTGATGGCTCCCTTGGTCAAGTTAATAATTTGTAACAGGTATATTTACAATCTTCTTTCATCTGTGTATGACCTAGCAACATAATAGGACCCATCCAAAGTGTGCCTGTGTGAGCCTATGTGTTTAATTTCATTATAGATACATATAGGTTGTTGTTGCTAAATAAAATATCATAGTTCTTGATAGATTTTATTTAGGCCCATTTAGTTTTTGGGCCTATTCAATTAATAACAGTTGTTCATTTTAAGGTTAAATTCCTCTCTTTTGGGACCTGTGTGAGAGTTGGGAGCCATAGAAGTGGGTACGACATACTGAACCCAGCACCCCGTCACATGAACCACCCCAATGGTGAAGGCCCATTTGCCTGATTTGAATGACTGTACTAGGTTAATTACACTAGTTTAACCTAATAAAATTGATTAGCAACATAATTAATTTCATTTATTTTGAAATAAATTTAAGAAACCCATAGTTTAAAGAATTTTATATTCTAAGCTAAACTATATGTATTTTCTTGTATTTAATTAAATATAGAATTATAACATTCTAGATTCTTTCTGAAGCTTAATTTAAATTTTTCATTAAATATTCCTATTTAAGTTGATATTTAGTTATCTACAACTAACCAACTTAAATCTGAATATCTTTAGGATTTAAAATTTCAAAATTAAGTTGAGGAATTTTAGGCATTGGTTATTAAGATTCTTTAGATAATTTTTTTTAAGTTAATATCTTTTCGAATATTAACTTAAAATGGAATATTTTAGATATTTTTTGAGTTAATATCTTTTCGAATATTAACTTAAAATGGAATATCTTCAAATTAAGTGGTTACAACTTAATTTTAATTTAATTAAATATGATTTGAAAGATATTTATGTTGATTTTTTAGATTCTTCTAAAACAACTTAAACAAGATATTTTCAAATTTGTTCCATTTATTATTCCAATTTATTTTTCGAATTTCAATAATAATTGAAAATTAATTAAAGTTGATTTTTTATTTAAACCAACTTTGATTTGTAATTTTTCATTATTATATTATGGAACTTGTTCCATTTATTATTCGAATTTAAATAATAATTGAAAATTAATTAAAGTTGATTTGTAATTTTTCATTATTATATTATGGAAGTTGTTCGATATTTATTCGAATTTATTTTTTGAATTAAATAATAATTAAAAGTTAATTAAAGTTGGCTTTTTATTTAAACCAACTTTAATTTGTAATTTTTCATTATTATAATATCGAATATCGAATAATTGATTATACAAAATACATATATTTTTGTTAAAATAATGAGCTTTTAATCAAAAGATATTCGATCTCCATTGTTGGTCTTACAATAGTTAAATTTTTTCAATATAACCTCGAGACGCTAGACTTCGTCCCCCTATGGATGGTTATTCGTTGAACACTTTTAACACCGTAAGATTTTAGTTGATAAGTGTTTTGTGAGTTTTTGTCTCTATTTAGACTCTACCCTACGGTGACTACTAAGAGATAAACTCATAAAACATGAGACAATGGTGGAAGCTCATAAAATGAGAATAACCTTGACTCTCGCCTACCGAGACAACGTTGGATTCTCATTTTGATCGAATAAAAGGTTGCTAAAATGTTTAATTTTAGATGAGCTGACAACTCTATTCAACTAATGTTATCTTTGACTCTCGCCTACCGGGACACTGTATTTCATTATGTTGGAAACCTTGGAAAATAAACTATGTTAGATTTAGTATTTCTATAACATATGTCATTACTTGTTATTTTCTGAACTTGTGTATAAATTTTGAACCAAAACCTTACTTCTGTTTTATTGATGTGTTGTAGTGTCTATAATGCTCTTCCCATTCCACTCCTAGTTAATATCTTAGCAATCGAACTTGAAGTTATAAACTCCTTGTCAGAGTAACAGTTCACATATGCTCATGATGGACTTTAAATTCCAGAAAGCAGGTAAGCTGGGAATTATTCACTCTGAAGAGCAAATAGTTCATAACTCCATACATTCTACTACTTCAAGCTTAGTTCAGAAGATAAGAGAAAGTGATTCCACTTCCTCAAGTTATACTTGACAACAGAATGAACCAGCAAGAACAATAATTAACAAACGAATAAGCAGTAATGCTTCAGTCTTCGAATCATGTGTGTTAGAGAATGATAAATCCATTTGGATTCTTGATTCTGGGTCTACAAACCATGTAAGTTGTTCATTGCAATTGCTTGAGAATTGGAATTATTGGAAATCCGGAGAGTTAAAACTTAAAGTTGGTAATGGTGAAATGGTTTCGGTTAGAGCTAGAGGAAAAGCCAAACTCAAGTTTCAAAACAAAATTTTGGAATTAGACAATGTCTTATACATTCCAAATTTCAGTAGAAACTTGGTTTCTGTTTCATGCTTACAATTGCAACAATACAAATTAGATTTTTCGAATTCAGGTTCTACCATTTCTCGAAATGACATTCAGATTTGTGTTGCATCCACGGAACAGGGGCTTTATGTTCTTAGACCAGAAACAACATTTGCCCTACATAACAAACTTTTTAAAGTAGCTAAACCTAGAAACCACAAAAAGCAAAAGATCGTTGATGATAATGAAACATATCTATGGCATTTACGTTTGGGTCACATTGGCTATGACAGACTAAATAGGCTAACCAAAGACGGTCCATTGAAAAATTTTGTCTTAGGTGAATTACCTGTTTGGGAATCTTGCCTAGAAGGAAAGATGACCAAACGTTCTTTCTCTGCAAAGGGAGAGTGTGGCAAACAACCCCTAGGGTTAGTACATTCCGATGTCTGCAGACCTTTGAATGTCAAAGCCCGAGGTGGTTATGAGTACTTTGTCACTTTCATTGACGATTACTCTAGATATGGACATATTTACCTTATGCATAAGAAATCTGAAACATTTGCAAAGTTTCAAGAATTTCATGCTTTGGCTCAAAACCAATTGGGTAAAACATTAAAGATCTTGCGAACTGATAGGGGTGGAGAATATATGGACATGCAGTTCAAAGATCATTTAATTGAACTTGGAATTGAATCCCAATTAAACGCCCCTAGCACTCCACAACAAAATGGAGTTGCAGAAAGACGGATTCGCACGCTTTTGGAAATGGTTAGGTCAATGCTTAGATTTTCAACTCTACCCACGTCCTTCTGGGGATATGCAATTCAGATGGCAACCGACATTTTAAATATTGTTCCATCTAAATCAATCCCTAAGACACCCTTAGAACTCTGGATTGGTCGTACACCTAGTTTACGCCATTACAGAATCTGGGGGTGCCCTGCTCATGTCTTAAGAAAGAAAGACGGCAAACTTGAGTCACGAACTGAAGTTTGCAAATTTGTCGGTAATTCTAAAGAGACTAGGGGTGGACTATTTTATAGTCGCAAGGATGATAAAGTGTTTGTTTCTACAAACGCAACTTTCCTTGAAGATGACTATATTAAGAATTTCAAATCACAAAGTAAAGTAGTGTTGGAGGAAATGCTTTCAGATATAAGTCCTTCCAACGTTCCGTTCTCTTCCACACGTAAAGAGGACAATCCCACTCCCTTAGTTGAACTGTAAAGACCGCTTAGTTTAATTTGGAAATTAGCAGTTAATTATGTTTAATTATGGAAAATTATTTATAGCTATTTAAATAATTATTATGCTGTTATTATTGAACTCTGAAATGCATTATATGTCATTTAGTGATTTTCATAATTTTGCATTTCCGGTGCCCGGTAACATGGAACTCGGTGTTTGGCTCAGTAAAATCACAACATAGTATGTTAGTATTGTGGGACGGTTTATTAGACATTGGGAATGTCGAGAATGGCTGGGAATTTAGAATTTCCCAAAATACCCCTTTAGTGTTATTTATGCTGTTTTAGTGTGACGGGGCAAAATATTCAAAATTTCAAACTTAGAAAAAATTAGAAGTTTACAAAGCTCTTTTCCTCTCTCTCTCTCTCTCTCTCTCTCTCTCTCGGCTGGTATGGTGTGCTAGGGCTGGGATTCCTTTGATTTTCAAGCTCTTTTTCTTTAAATCTAAGTGTTCTTCAAGTGCTTGGTAAGACCCTTTTATCTTACTCTTTAAGTTTCTTGAATTTTGATGAAAAGAATGATTGGTATGCTTAGTTTGAGTTGATATTGCTGCTGTATGTTGTGACTAAGTTCTGAAGTTTACTCTAGGTTATTTGAATTGAATTGAGCTGCTAGTAATGCATGATTAGTGGTATTGGTTAAAGTTATGGAGTTTCTATTCAAAAGCTTAAGTTTTCAAAGAGAAATTTTGAAATTGGTTGTTGTGATTGTTGCATGAGTTTGTGTATGTTTTCTGCAGTTTCTAAATGCATGTTTAAGTAGGTTTGAACTAATTTGGATGCATGCTAGTTAGATTTAACCAAGTTTGAGTTTTGAACACAAAGCTTGGAGCTTTGATGGTGATTTTTGATCCTGTGATTTCTGGGTGGTTTTGTTGCTTTAGAAATGTTCTATGGGATGTTTAGAGCAGGTCTGGAAGGTTTGGTTTGATTTGGTTTTGATTTGAGGGAGTTATGAATTTTTGAGTGGTTTCTACGAGGAATTGGAATTCCGGTTGTGCATCCGAAATTCCGGATTGGGTTCTGAAAATTCCCAGAACCGGAATTCCGGTTGGGCAACCGGTCTGCCGGTTGGGTAATTTTTAGGAACCCTAGATTTCCTCGTTTTTATGTTATTTGGGGTATTGCCATGCTTTTTATCGATAGGGAAACTTTTAGTTTCTAGAGTTAAGTCCCCGGGAAGTGATTTAGCGTATAACTTATAGTGTTGTGATTGTTATGGTTTAGGAGCCTGTAAACCGCCGCGCAGTTCGTTCCAGTCAGGTTGACCGGCACACCTGAATTCGGAATTGAGGTAAGATTAGTATAACAGTATGAATATATATTATATGTTTAGCGTGCATGTAGGAAGCCTGTTAGATTACATTAGATATGTATGTTGGCTTCGACCCATCCGACTGTGTCACATCGGTACAGGCTACAGTATGATTAGCAGCTGGAGTATGACCAGTGTACCGAGTATAGGCTGACACTGTATCTCATCGGTACAGGCTAGAGTATGACTAGCAACGTGAGTATGACCAGTGTACCGAGTATAGGCTGATACTAAGGTTGGTGGTTCCGTACTATTTGACGTATCATATCGGCACAGGCTAGAGTATGACTAGCAGCTGGAGTATGACCAGTGTGCTCAGTATAGGCTGATACTGTAACACATCGGTACAGGCTAGAGTATGACTTGCAGCTCGAGTATGACCAGTGTACCGAGTATAGGCTGTTACTAGTCAATAGTACCATCTTATGAACGTTCAGGACTCAGTATCGTGTGGGACACGGCAGTTAGGGTTATGGTCAGGGGTATGGGCGTCTGATAATAACTCGGGATTTATGTATGATATTTGATTATGCTTTTCTTACTGAGTCTTTTGATTCACAGTGCCATGTTTGTATAGTCAGAGAACTTTTGTAAAATGTTTTGTTATGGGGATCCCGAGTATTTTTGTATAAATATTTTATAAGTTTAATTAAAAAGCAAAAATTTTAATTAATCACGATTTCCATAAACCTCGTTGATTAGCAACGAGCTGCACAATATGTTTAAAAAATCACGTAATACGCCTATGCTAGTTAGGATGTTACAATTTGGTATCAGAGCCGCCAGGTTGTCTTCCGAAGATCGTCACGACATGTGCAATCATCATCAGCACTTAGCTCGTTCTACGGTTCAGTAAGCTTTTATTGCTTTAGTAGCTTATTATTTATTATGAAATAAGAAAAGCCTGATAGGAAGCATGTTGGTAGCCTGATAGTAGAATAGGCGCATGTTTTGTTTTTAAATTCCAAATTAAGCGGCATTAGTAAGCTCTCCTTGATCATGACCTGATGTGCCAACTCTTGGTTTCGCAGGCTGTTCAGACTAGATGGACGCCAGGCGGAATACCAGGAGCCAGGGCAACTCAGTAGGGTCAAATCAGGGTCAGGGAGCCCAGTTTCCCCCGCATGCTAGGGGCCGTGGTAGAGGTCCCAGGGGCAAGGCTCGTGGTCGGGGTGATGAGAACCCGCCACAGGCTGCCCAGGCTGCCCAAGCCGATCAGGAAGCCTAGAATTGGGAAACTAGGTTTGCTGAAATGCAAGCCAGGATAGAGGAACAAGATCAAGAGATACAGAGATTGAGGCTGCAGGGGGCTCCTGCAGTGCCTGTACAAGAAGTTCCTGTGGCACCGCCCCTACTGCTCAGGCCGAGATTGTGGTAGCGGCAAACAGAATGGAACGCTATATGAAAGGTTCCGGAAGCAAGCACCTCCGGTTTTTCTGGGAGGTCCAGATGTCATGAAAGCCGAGCAATGGCTAACGGTGATAACCAAGATTCTGAACTTTATGGGTGTCACCGGAAATGACAGGGTGGTGTGTGCCACCTTCCAGTTCCAAGAAGACGCTCTAGTCTGGTGGGACATGGTGTCTCAGATTCACGATGTCACCACCATGACCTGGGAAAGGTTCCAGGAACTCTTCAACACCAAGTATTATAATGAGGTAGTTAGAAGTGACAAGAGGAAAGAGTTCACCCACCTAACCCAGCGGGAAAACATGAGCGTGACTGAGTATACCACCCAGTTCGATAGGTTGGCGAGGTTGGCCTTGGGAATAGTGCCAACCAATTTCAACAAGAAGGAGAAGTATCTGGACGGGTTAATTGTGAAGATCAAACACGACCTGATGATCACCACTGACTACAAGACAACCTATGCTGAGATGGTGGAGAAGGCACTGCGAGCTGAGGGCGCAGTTGGATGTATGTCGGAGTCAGCTAGTACTCCACTAAGTGGCGGGGCTCCTACCTGTAAAGACCGCTTAGTTTAATTTGGAAATTAATCATGTTTAAATTATGAAAATTATTTATAGCTATTTAAATAATTATTTATGCTGTTATTATTGAATTCTGAGATGCATTTTATGTCATTTAGTAGTTTTCATAAGTTTGCATTTCTGGTGCCCGGTAACATGGAACTCGGTGTTTGGCTCAGTAAAATCACAACTTAGTATGTTAGTATTGTGGGACAGTTTATTAGACATCGGGAATGTCGGGAATGGCCGGGAATTTAGAATTTCCCAAAATACCCCTTTAGTGTTATTTATGTGATTTTAGTGTGAAGGGGCAAAATGGTCATTTTGCCCCATTATTAGTTTGTCCTTTAGTGGACTTTATTTGGTTAATTATATGTGTTGTATTACGTTTTGTTGGCTGAAGTAAATGGTTTATATGCATTTAATTTCATTTTCCAAAGTTTCAAAAAAATCAAAGTTAGAAAAAACTCTCAAAATTGGAAAAACTCTCTCTCTTTTCCACTCTCTATTCGGCCCTTTGAGCAGCAAGAAAAGAGGATTTTTCTCTTGGTCTCCTTTTAGTTTTCTTGAAAATTTGATGAAAAAGAAGTGTTGTTTGCATGCTTGTTTTAGTTGTTCTTGCTGCTGTGATTTATTGTGATTTACAGAGGTTTAATCTTGTTGTTTTAGGTAGATTAGAGCTAGTTGAATGCATGATATTTGCTTTTATTTCAAGATTGAAAGTTTTTAGCTCAAAGTTTAGTTTTCAAAGGGAAATTTAGAAATCTGTTGCTGTGATTATTGCATGAGTTAGAGTTTGTTTTCTGCAGTGTTTTTATGCATGATTATGTGGTTTTAATCTAGTTTTGAGGGTTGTTATTGAGCTTTAGCCAAGTTTGAGTTTGAACTCAAAGCTTGGAGCTCACATGGTGATTTTTAATTATGTGTGTTCTGGACTGTGTAGTTGCTTTAGAATTGTTCCATAGGGTCTAAATAGCAGGTCTCGAAGTTTTGGTATTGTTTGGATTGGATTTGTGCAATGTGTGAATTTTTGAAAAGTTCCTGCGAGGAACCGTAATTCCGGTTGTGCAACCGGAATTCCGGATGAGGGTTCAGGAATTCTCAAAACTGGAATTCCGGTTGCAGAACCAATCTACCGGTTGGGGAATTTTCAGGAACCCTAGATTTCCTCGTTTTTATGTTATTTAGAGTATTGCCATGCTTTTTATCGATAGGGAAACTTTTAGTTCCTAGTTTATGTCCCCAGGAAGTGATTTAGCGTATCACTTATAGTGTTGTCATTTTTATGGTTTAGGAGCCTGTAATCTGCCGCGCAGATAGTTCCAGTCAGGTTGACCGGCACACCTGAATTTAGAATTGAGGTAAGATTAGTATAACAGTATGCATATATAGATTACATGTTTAGCGTGCATGTTAGGAAGCCTATTAGATTATATTAGATATGTATGTTGGCTTCGAAACATCCGACTGTGTCACATCGGTATAGGCTAGAGTATGACTAGCAGCTAGAGTATGACCAGTATGACCGAGTATAGGCTGACACTGTATCACATCGGCACAGGCTAGAGTATGACTAGCAGCTGGAGTATGACCAGTGTGCCGGGTATAGACTAATACTTAGGTTGGTGGTTCCGTCCTATTTGACGTGCATCGATTACAGAGAATTGAACAAGCTGACAGTGAAGAATAAATATCCATTACCTAGGATCGATGATTTATTCGATCAGCTTAAAGGGAAGACAGTCTTTTCTAAGATTGATCTCCGCTTGGGTTATCATCAGTTGAAAATCCGAGAGGAGGACATTTCGAAGACGGCTTTCCGTACTAGGTATGGACATTATGAATTCCTGGTTATGTCGTTTGGACTAACCAATGCTCCTGCAGCATTTATGGATTTGATGAATAGAGTATTCAAGGATTTCCTCAATATCTGTGTGATTGTGTTTATCGACGACATCCTTGTGTACTCTCAGTCAGAAGAGGAGCATGAGTTACATCTTTAGATGGTACTGCAACGTCTTCGGGAACACAAGCTTTATGCCAAGTTCAAGAAATGCGAATTTTGGCTATCTCAGGTGTCCTTCTTAGGGCACATTGTGAGCAAAGATGGGATCAAGGTGGATCTCGGGAAGATAGAATCCGTCAGAGATTGGCCGAGACCGAAGACAGTGACAGAGATTAGAAGCTTCTTGGGTTTAGCTGGATATTATCGTAGGTTCGTAGAAGGGTTTTCCAAAATTTCAACACCCTTAACCGAACTTACAAAGAAGAATCAGCGGTTTGTCTGGTCAGACAAGTGCGAAGCTAGTTTTCAGGAGCTGAAACAAAGATTGATTACCGTTCCAGTGCTAGCTTTGCCTTCCGACCACGAGAAATTTGTAGTTTATTGCGATGCATCTAGACAAGGTCTGGGGTGTGTGCTGATGCAAGCCGATCGGGTTATCGCTTATGCCTCCCGTCAGTTAAAGGATTATGAACAGCGATACCCGACTCATGATCTAGTGTTGGCTGCGGTGGTTTTTGCGTTAAAGATCTGGCGCCATTACCTTTACGGAGAAAGGTGTGAAATCTATACCGACCATAAAAGTCTCAAGTATTTCTTTACTCAGAAAGATTTGAATATGAGACAGAGACGTTGGTTGGAATTAGTGAAAGATTACGATTGTGAGATTCTCTATCACCCTGGGAAGGCCAATGTAGTGGCCGATGCCCTGAGCAGCAAGGGTCTCGGGCAGGTAGCTAGGATGATTCAGATCTCACCTCAGTTAGTAGAGGACATGGTTAGATCCAGCATCGAGTTTGTGGTAGGTAAGCTTCACAACTTGACGCTGCAATCCGATCTTTGGAAAGAATTAAAGCCGCTCAGATGACTGATCCAGAGTTAATGAAAATCAGAGATGAGGTTTTGGCTGGTCAAGCCAGGGATTTCTCAGTGTCAGACAACGGGATGCTTATGTATAAAGCTAGGGTTTGTGTTCCGAGTAATGTGGAACTCAAGAATGAGATCTTTGAGGAGGCTCATTCTACCCCTTATTCTCTGCATCCTGGCACCACTAAGATGTACCAAGATCTTAAACCGTACTTCTGGTAGAGCGGTATGAAGAAGAATTTGGTAGAATTCGTATCGAGATGCCGCACTTGTCAGCAGATTAAGGCTGAACATCAGAGACCAGCAGGGTTGTTGCAGCCTTTAACCCTACGTGAATGGAAGTGGCAAGATATCACGATGGATTTCGTGGTCGGGTTACCTAGAGCCACGGTTTTTTTTATTCCATCTGGGTAGTGGTGGATCGATTCACGAAATCTGCTCATTTTCTGCCTGTTAGAACAACATTTACAGTGGATCAGTTGGCAGAGTTATATGTTAGAGAGATTGTAAGACTTCACGGGGTACCAAAGTCTATAGTTTCGAATAGGGATTCGAAGTTCACCTCCAAGTTTTGGCAGAGTTTGCAACGAGCAATGGGTACAAAACTGAAATTTAGTACAGCATTCATTGCATCCTCAGACAGATGGTCGGTCGGAAAGGACAATTGAGATATTGGAGGACATGTTACGAGCCTGTGTTATGGATTTCGAAGGCTCTTGGAATAAATATCTTTCGTTGATAGAATTTTCTTACAACAACAGTTATCAGAGTACGATAGGGATGGCTCCCTATGAACTGTTATACGGTAGGAAGTGTAGATCTCCCATCCAGTGGGATGAGACAGGGGAGAGAAAATACTTAGGTCCAGAGTCAGTGCAGCAGACCAATGAGGCAAAAGAGAAAATAAAAGCTAGAATGCTCGCCTCAAAGAGTAGACAGAAAAGTTACGCAGATCCGAAACGCAGAGATGTTGAGTTCCAAGTAGGGGACCATGTGTTTTTACGAGTATCTCCGATGAAGGGGATCAAACGTTTCGGGAAAAGAGGCAAGTTATGCCCTAGATTTACAGGACCTTTTGAGAAGATAGGTCAAGTGGCATACCGGTTAGCATTGCCTCCAGCTTTATCAGCAGTTCACAACGTATTCCATGTCTCGATGTTGAGAAAATACGTTTCAGATCCCTCTCATATACTCAGTTATGAGAGCCTTGAACTGCAGCCAGATATGTCCTATGAAGAACAGCCAGTGCAGATCCTGGATAGAAAGGATAAAGTCCTTCAGAATAAGACCATAGCATTGGTCAAAGTTCTCTGGAGAAACAGCAAGGTGGAGGAAGCCACCTCGGAACTAGACTCAGATATGAGAGCTCAATATCCAGAGTTATTCAGGTTAGATTTCGGGGACGAAATCCTTTTAAGGGGGGAATAGTTGTAAAGACCGCTTAGTTCAATTTGAAAATTAGCTGCTAATCATGTTTAAATTATGAAAATTATTTATAGCTATTTAAATAATTATTTATGCTGTTATTATTGAATTCTGAGATGCATTTTATGTCATTTAGTAGTTTTCATAAGTTTGCATTTCCGGTGCCCGGTAACATGGAACTCGGTGTTTGGCTCAGTAAAATCACAACTTAGCATGTTAGTATTGTGGGACGATTTACTAGACATTGGGAATGTCAGGAATGCCCGGGAATTTAGAATTTCCCAAAATACCCCTTTAATGTTATTTATGTGATTTTAGTGTGAAGGGGCAAAATGGTCATTTTGCCCCATTATTAGTTTGTCCTTTAGTGGACTTTATTTGGTTAGTTATATGTGTTGTATTATGTTTTGTTGGCTGAAGTAAATGGTTTATATGCATTTAATTTCATTTTCCAAAGTTTCAAAAAAATCAAAGTTAGAAAAAACTCTCAAAATTGGAAAAACTCTCTCTCTCTTTTCCTCTCTCTATTCGGCCCTTTGAGCAGCAAGAAAAGAGGATTTTTCTCTTGGATTTCAAGCTCTCTTTAGTCAAATTTTGTGATCTCTTGTTGTTGGTATGTTCTCTCTAGCTCTCCTTTTAGTTTTCTTGAAAATTTGATGAAAAAGAAGTGTTGTTTGCATGCTTGTTTTAGTTGTTCTTGCTGCTGTGATTTATTGTGATTTACAGAGGTTTAATCTTGTTGTTTTAGGTAGATTAGAGCTAGTGTAATGCATGATATTTGCTTTGATTTCAAGATTGAAAATTTTTAGCTCAAAGTTTAGTTTTCAAAGGGAAATTTCAAAATCTGTTGCTGTGATTATTGCATGAGTTAGAGTTTGTTTTGTGCAGTGTTTTTCTTAAAATTAACTTTAAAATATTAAAATGAAAAGAAATTTCATATATTTTAAAAGTTAATTATGTTGCTAATTCAATTTTATTAGGTCAAACTAATATAATTAACCTAGTACAGTTATTCAAATCAGGCAAATGGGCCTTCACAATTGGGGTAATTCATGTGAGGGGGTGCTGGGTTCAGTATGTCGTACCCACTTCTATGGCTCCCAACTCTCACACAAGGGCCAAAAGAGAGGAATTTAACCTTAAAATAAATAACTGTTATTAATTGAATAGGTCCAATAACTAAATGGACCTAAATAAAATCTATCATGGTGTGACATTTTATTTAGCAACAACCTATATGTATCTATATTAAAAAAAAAATAAACATATAGGCTCTCACAGGCACACTTTGGATGGATCCTATCATGTTGCTAGGACACAGATGAAAGAAGATTGTAAAATTTACCTGTTACAAATTATTAACTTGACCAAGGGAGCCATCAGATCATTAGATCTGGCAAAAAGTAACCATGGCTATTTGCAATCAAGTAATAATAGGTTTTAAAAACTTACATACAAGCTAAAACCACATACTCCTGCAACAAGGTTAGCTGGATAGTTGGAAGTAGGATTTATTTAATTTTAAATAAATAATTTCGAAAAATAAATAATTAAATAAAAAAATATTTTAATTTTCGAAAAAAAAAAATTTAAAAAAAAATATTTAATTTTGGAAATAAAAAAAATTTAAATTTCGAAATTATTTAAAAAATAAATATTTAAAATTAAACCTACTTTTTGAAAAATTAGGTTTCAACCAACCTAAATATCATTTCAAAAATTTGCTAACTACTTTTAAAAATTAAATGTTATTTTAAAAATAAAAATTAAATAAAAATTAGAAAAGATAAATGAAATATCTTTTCAGATTTTAAATTTAATTTAAATAAATAAAATAACAAAATTTAAAAGTTAGCCAAATATCTTACATCTATTTAAAATTACATGATTATAAATATCTTATTTTAAATTTAAATAAGGTCAAAATATCTAAAAAAAAAGATTTAATTTAAATTTTAAAAAAAATATTTATAAAATCTGACCTTAAATTTAAAAATAAGATAAGATATAATCAAATTTAAAAATAAGATAGATTTTTAAGCAAGAAGATAGATACTAATTCTATTCAAATTCAAATTACATTAATATCTTGAATTCAATTTAAAAAATATTAAATTAATTCAAAATGATAATTAGAATTGAATTAGGAATAGTAATAGTATATATATAAAACCATACAAAAAATTGGAAGTTAATTCCATGAAAAAGCATGAAAAATCGAAGAAAAACGAAAAAATTGTGAACTGTACGGACAGTTCTGCGATCGCAGGAAAATTTCAGCACAGCCCCGATTTTTTCAAATCTTCAAAAATTCATAACTAATTCAAATAAAATCGAAATTGAGTTCTGTAAAAGGCTAACTTGCTTAATTTTTTCCATACTATGCAATAAAAATAATTCCAGAAACAAAATCGCAATTATTTTTCACAAAAATTTACAAACATCAATCAATCATCAAATAACACTCAATACAATATGATACCATCCAAAAACAAACAAACAATCGTTTTACTAATGAAAAGCATTTTTTGTGACTGAGCCATCACTTTCTATTTATAGGCAACTACTAGGTTTAGGTTAGGATTTATTTGGCATTAAAATAATGAAAATATTAATTTGAAAAACCTATTTAAGTGGCCGGCCATGGTGTGTTATTGGGCCTCACTTAATTTTGCAGTTTTATCAAATTTTATCTCTATTTTCTCAAAAACGCCAATTTTCCAATTCTAACCTTTTAAATGCCAAAACTAATTATTTAATAACTAAAATAGATTATTAAATAATATTTTCATTTAATTTAATTATTAATTAGACATATAAAGTCCATTAATAAATAAATAAACCTAGAAACTCTTTTCTTTACAATTTCACCCCTACTTAGTGAAAATTCATAAAATTAGACATAGTCTAACTTTAGAATTATAATTGATCAATCACGAATCAATTAATGAGTCTTACAAGCAGAATGTTCTCAACTAGAATGGGGACCATGGATCTATATGCTGAGCTTCCAATAAGTGAACCAAATTTACCAAGTAAATTCCTACTTATTAATTCTTCGTTGAATCCACTCTTAGAACTTAGAATTGCACTCTCAGACTTATATAGAGCATATTGTATGTTCCACGATATCAATATACTATCTCATTTAACCATTGTTATAATCTTATTGTGATTTAAAGATCCTCTATATAGATGATCTACATCGAGATGGGATTTCTTTACCGTTCTCACCCCTCAATGTATTTTGCCCCTTAAAACACTTAGCTACCTGTAAATGGTGTTTAGTGATCTAATGATTAGTCAGTTAAACAAGAGCTCATCCATTTACTTCTATTTGCTAAGCTCGAAGGGAATCATCACTTGACTTCTATACACCAGTAGAAGCTATAGATTCCATATTTATGTTCAGCACTCCCATTCAATCATACTATCATGTTCCCAAAATATACGTATCACCCTGACCCAAAAGTAGGCTTAACTAATAAATCAAAGAACATGAATAGCACTCCTGAGTTGAGCCCAAGCATATCAGGATTTAGATTCTTTTAATCTTAAGATCAACTACTGATATTGACTTGGAAAGATATGTATAACGGTAACTTTGTAATATCTTAACTTAGTTGCAATATCGGTCCAGTCCAATGTATACTCCATACATTCGAAACTAGTATACTTTACTAATGTCCTGGAAAGAACATAACACTTACTCCAAGTGTAAGTACACATCATCGCTGATTATCACATTAGTGTAAATCCAATAACACTGATGAAACAGGGACCAAAACTTTTGATTCATATGATCACAACCACATTCCACTGTGTTGACGATACTGTAATTGTGAATGAACATATGATCTGGATTTAACTGATTTTGTGTGTATGAATGTAATAAACATATTAAACATATTAAACCATTACCATGTAAAATTCATGCAAACATCAATCACTTCAAATTTCTTATATTGATAACTAATCAGATTGTAAAGAGTTTTATTTAGGGCATAAAACCCAACATCTAAATCCTGATATGCTTAGGCTCAACTCAGGAGTGCTATTCATGTTCTTTGATTTATTAGTTAAGCCTACTTTTAGGTCAGGGTGATACGTATATTTGGGGAACATGATAGTATGATTGAGTGGGAGTGCTGAACATAAATATGGAATCTATAGCTTCTACTGGTGTATAGAAGTCAAGTGATGATTCCCTTCGAGCTTAGCAAATAGAAGTAAATGGATGAGCTCTTGTTTAACTGACTAATCATTAGATCACTAAATACCATTTACAGGTAGCTAAGTGTTTTAAGGGACAAAATACATTGAGGGGTGAGAACGGTAAAGAAATCCCATATCGATGTAGATCATCTATATAGAGGATCTTTAAATCACAATAAGATTATAACAATGGTTAAATGAGATAGCATATTGATATCATGGAACATACAATATGCTTTATATAAGTCTGAGAGAGCAATTCTAAGTTCTAAGAGTGGATTCAACGAAGAATTAATAAGTAGGAATTTACTTGGTAAATTTGGTTCACTTATTGGAAGCTCAGCATATAGATCCATGGTCCCCATTCTAGTTGAGAAAGCATTGTGCTTGTAAGACTCATTAATTGATTCGTGATTGATCAATTATAATTCTAAAGTTAGACTATGTCTAATTTTATGAATTTTCACTAAGTAGGGGTGAAATTGTAAAGAAAAGAGTTTCTAAGTTTATTTATTTATTAATGGACTTGATATGTCTAATTAATAATTAAATTAAATGACAATATTATTTAATAATCTATTTTAGTTATTAAATAATTAGTTTTGGCATTTAAAAGGTTAGAATTGGAAAATTAGCGTTTTTGAGAAAATAGAGATAAAATTTTATAAAACTGCAAAATCAAGTGGGCCCCACTATAACACCATGGCCGGCCACTTATTGTTGGTTTTTCAAATTAATATTTTCATTATTTTAATGCCAAATAATTCTTAACCTAAACCTAGTAGTTGCCTATAAATAGAAAGTGATGGCTCAGTCAAATCATAAGTTTTCACATGCTTTCACATGTTTTCATTAGCTTTCTAACAGAAATTTTTCTCTTTAGAAAAACTGAGCCTTCCCACTTTCTATACCTGGCCGAAATCCCTTTTCTCTTTTCTCCTTCATCAATTTCGAACCCTAGTGAAAGAGTAAGTGCCCACACACAGCAAGCAGTAACTCAATCATAGATTGGAAGACTGTGAAGGATCAAACTTGAAGAAGAAGGACATTCGGGCTCAGATCTTGATTATACTCTGCTACAGAAAGGATGCACGGGTTAGAGATCTGAGTGGAAGGAGACATTAATTCCGCTGCATCAATGTATGGTTTTCTTAACTTTATATGTGTTTAATTTATCGTTTTAGAAAGTTCATATTTAGGGTGTTTGAACAACATACTTTTGAGTAGATCTAAGATTCTGGTAAAATAAATTCCAACATAATCTGATTGTGATTTAAAGATCCTCTATATAGATGATCTACATCGAGATGGGATGTCTTTACCGTTCTCACCCCTCAATGTATTTTGCCCCTTAAAACACTTAGCTACTTGTAAATGGTGTTTAGTGATCTAATAATTAGTCAGTTAAACAAGAGCTCATCCATTTACTTCTATTTGCTAAGCTCGAAGGGAATCATCACTTGACTTCTATACACCAGTATAAGCTATAGATTTCATATTTATGTTCAGCACTCCCACTCAATCATACTATCATGTTCCCAAAATATACGTATCACCCTGACCTAAAAGTAGGCTT
The DNA here is from genome assembly GCF_029168945.1 of Cannabis sativa. Lineage (NCBI taxonomy): Eukaryota > Viridiplantae > Streptophyta > Magnoliopsida > Rosales > Cannabaceae > Cannabis > Cannabis sativa. Next base: position 37,544,751 of record NC_083605.1, on the reverse strand, counting down.
AACTAATAAATCAAAGAACATGAATAACACTCCTGAGTTGAGCCTAAGCATATCAGGATTTAGATTCTTTTAATCTTAAGATCAACTACTGATAATGACTTGGAAAGATATATATAATGGTAAGTTATTAATATCTTAACTTAGTTGCCATATCGGTCCAGTCCAATGTATACTCCATACATTCGAAACTAGTATACTTTACTAATGTCCTGGAAAGAACATAACACTTACTCCAAGTGTAAGTACACATCATCGCTGATTATCACATTAGTGTAAATCCAATAACACTGATGAAACAGGGACCACTACTTTTGATTCATATGATCACAATCACATTCCACTGTGTTGACGATACTGTAATTGTGAATAAACATATGATCTGGATTTAACTGATTCTGTGTGTAAATGTAATAAACATATTTTAAACCATTAGCACGTAGAATTCATGCAAACATCAATCACTTCAAATTTCTTATATTGATAACTAATCTGATTGTAAAGAGTTTTATTTAGGGCATAAAACCCAACATTATATTCTTAGACTAGAAACACCATTTGCCCTACATAACGAACTTTTTAAAGTAGCTAAACCTAGAAACCAAAAAAAGCAAAAGATCGTTGATGATAATGAAACATATCTATTGCATTTACGTTTGGGTCACATTGGCTATGACAGACTAAACATGCTAACCAAAGACGGTCCATTGAAAAATGTCGTCTTATGTGAATTACCTATTTGCGAATCTTGCCTAGAAGGAAAGATGACCAAACGTTCTTTCTCTGCAAAGGGAGATCGTGCCAAACAACCCCTAGGGTTAGTACATTCCGATGTCTGCAGACCTTTGAATGTCAAAGCCCGAGGTGGTTATGAGTACTTTGTCACTTTCATTGACGATTGTAATATCCGTTAACTCCGAAAGGGTATTTTTGTAATTTTATTTAGCTGAGAGTATTTTTATTATGTTATATATTTATGGATTTAAATATGTCTGGATATTGTTATATGGGAATATATTATTATTATTATTATTAAAATTAACGTATTATTATTATTATTATTATTATTATTATTATTATTATTATTATTATTATTATTATTAACATTAACAATAACGTATTTTTATTATTATTATTATTATTATTATTATTATTATTATTATTATTAGTATTATTATTATTATTATTACTATTATTATTATTATGGTTACTCATATCCGAACTTATATACACACACGAACCGATCGCCTATTTTGGTGGAATAGGAATCGCTCCATTTCGGTTCAAAGCGATATTTTGCTTGGGTTTAAACGCGATAGAAATTAGGTTTTAAGCTCTATTTTCGTACACCCAAAACAGAGAACCAACGAGAGAGAGAGAGAGAGAGCACGTATACGGCGTATACGATACCGAAAATTTTCGTTTCTTCAAGCGGAGTGAAACCTGGGTGAACGTGGCGGTTTGGGATCACTTATATACGACCTAAGGGAGCTTTTTAACGTGGTATAAGGGGCGGAAGTCGTCGTTTTGAGATTCGCCATTTTTGAAGCTCCAAAGGTGCGGCTTAGTTACGGACTCGAATTCGAACGTGTTTAAGCTTGTTCTTGGGTCAAGGGAGGTTATATTTGAGTGCATGGGACCCTAAGGATTGTTTTTGACGTAAGAAAATGAAGCTTTAACGTCCAAAACGAAAATCCAACATTTTGACTCCATTAAAGGCGGTACACCGCCAACGAAGAAGACGACCCCGATCTGCCTTCTCTGACAATTTTTCTTGATCGTTTTGAGGTCCTGAGCACTGTGGAGAGCTTCCCCAATCGAAAGGACGCTTCAAGAGCGATTGGAGACAAAGTTACACTTTACCGGCGACGAAACCGACGAGAACGCCGGCGACCACGATCTGACCGTTTCTGAGGTGTTTTTCTTAGATATTTTTGTATATTTTGATTCCTTATTTTATTCTAAAGTGCTTGGTGAAGTTTCATAATTTTCTGAATTTATTTGGAATTATTGTGAATTATTTAGTATAATTCATAGATTAATTATGAAAAATACTTAGGGTGCTCAGAAAAATCTAGATTTATTTTATATGATGGGCTATGATGTATAAACTGTTATGAAATTGGTAGATTGAATTTTCAGGAGATTATGTATTTTTCATGAATTATTGATGTTATTTCTTATTTTAATTATGAAAAATACCTAGGTTGCTTAGAAAATTCAAAGAAAATTATTTATGACTTATTACAGATTATAAAGTGTATTAGAGGAGTTAGATTTGGTTTTCAATCAATTTTGGTATTTTTCATGAATTTACTTAATTAATGCTTTAGTTAATTATGAAAAATGGATAGGTGTTGTTAAAATAGTAAAATGTATTTTTGTAATACCATTTACTGCCTATGATATCAAAAGGAATAGGTTTTATTATTTATTAGTTGCTGTAGGTATTTATTATAATTATTGGTGATTAATTAACTATTTTTTTGGGTTTTAATGAGAATAAATAGTATTTTAGTAAATTTTACGTAAAAAGGTATTGTATGAATTCATGTTTTACGTTAAGAATGTTTGTTTGAGTCCATGCAATATGTTTGTGTGAATCAAAATAATAAATGCTTATGTATGGTGTGTCATGCAAGTGAAATGGACCTATGTGTTACGTATTTTTACGTAAGTTTCTGTATGAGTTTAGAGATTCATACTTGAATGTATTTTGAGTGTATTGCTGTGTTAATGAATGTTTAGGATCTTGTTCTCAACAAGGAAATTCGTTGAGGTGCTCGAGGTAGCAAGTGTGGTCTTAGCAACTGAGGTAAGAAGAGTGGACATCTGTCCACACGGTGTATGTTATGCATACAACTTGGGTTGGTTTGCTATTTAATTTGATTGTGTTATGATTTCCTTATATTTTGTGAGCATCGTTAGCATGAGAATGATATTAGGGTCTTGCTGCTTGTGTGAGCATAACACTTGCAGGTTATAACATTATCATGGGTGAGTACAACTTATGGTAATTAATTGCCCTGTTCGATGCCAAGTGTGAGAATAACACAAGGCAGGGCAGGTTACCTCATGTCTGATCAACATGAGTGTATAGTGACTATCGTATGTGAGTAGAATGTGCGGTATGAGACTTGGTTTATGCATGTGAGTACAACATGCGTTGTTAATATATTTATGGAATATGAATTATTGTTGATTAATATTAAGAGGGATTTATGTCAAGTATCTACTTAGGAGGGTTATGTCCTACATAGCTCTTCTTACTGGGCGTTAGCTCACGGGTACTCTGTGTGCAGGTAAGGGTAAGGCTAAGCAGTGAGATTGAAGAGCTCGAGGCGTGGACCGCATGTTAGGGGGGCTGACACAGTATTTTGCTTTTAATGTTTTTTTAACTGCTAAACATTTTGGAACTATTATTTTGACTTAACTAGTTCTTATTTAAGTTTACAGTACTAAAAGTATTTTGTTTTAAACAATGAGATCTCATGCTTGGATATTTTTCAATAAAGAAGTATTTGATTGTCTTTATCTTATTAAAATGTTTTATACGGACTATCCTATGTGACATCTTGGGAAATCGGGGTGTTACATTATGGTATCAGAGCAATACGGTCCTAAAGAATGTGGTTAGCCCTAACATGTAAAGTTCACCGCCATGAGACGAGCTCGACTCACTGTACTGTAAGTGGTTATTACTTATAATTAAGTTGCCTTAAATTTCTGCATGCGAGAGGGTAACATTATTTTCATGTAAAATTGATAATCAAAATGATCTTGATGTGTTTTGATTTGTGTGGTTCGAGAGTTTAGAAATGCCTCTTAGAAGGTCAGTTAGAGTGGGTCGAGGTCGAGGTCGAGGTCGAGGCCAAGGCCAAGGCCGAGATGATGGAGGGATCAATGAGCCACCTCAAGCACCACAGGGATGGGAAGAGCGCATTGCTGCACTGGAAGGAATCATTCATAGGCAGGATGAAGAACTTCGTCAGCTGAGACGTCAACCGGAGCCGCCAGTCCAAATAAGGCAAGATGCAGAAAATAGAGACCCACCAGCTGCAGTGGTATATCCTGCTACAGAGGCTAGACATGAGTTGTTAGGAGAGAGATTTCGAAAACAACACCCACCTGAGTTTGAGGGAGGCATAGACCCGGTAGTGGCTGAGGAGTGGATAAGTCGCATAGAAAGCATTTTGCAGATGCTAAGGGTGGATGGGAATGACCGAGTGAAGTGTGCATCTTACATGCTGAGGAAAGATGCTCGTATCTGGTGGGAGGTGGTGGAACAAACAAAGGATGTAGATACCATGAACAGGGACGATTTCAAAAGGGTCTTTAATGAGAAGTATTATAACTCAGCAGTTCTAGCAGCAAAGGTCGATGAATTTACTGGGTTAGTCCAAGCGAGTCTTACTGTGACTGAGTATGCACAAAAATTTGATAGATTGGAGAAATTTGTTCCAGATCTGGTACCTACTGATAGAGTGCGAGCACATCGATTTGTGGAAAGCCTGAAACCAATGGTTGCTCGAGATGTGGAAATTGTGTCAAGGGGTCAATTCAGCTATGCTCAAGTTGTCGAAATGGCTCTTACGGCTGAGCGGAGTGAAAACAAAATTTGGAAGGAAAATGCTGCCAAGAGAGAATCGAAGAAAGGTGGAGCCAATTCTAATTACCACAAGAAACGAGGACAGGACCTGTCCGTGCAGCCAAGTCAAGACAAGAGGTACAAAAGTGATAACGACCAACGATTTAATGGCAGCAGTGGGCGAAACATTCCAGAATGCCCTAAATGTACCAAACGTCATCTCGGCGAGTGTCGCGCAAAAGCATGCTACAAATGTGGAAAAGAAGGACACATCAAACGCAATTGCCCACTGTGGGGACAGACTGGGAACAGAGCAGAACCCAAGAAAGATGACAAGTATGTTCCAGCCAGAGTTTTTGCCATCACTCAAGCAGAAGCTGAGGCCAGTCCTTCGGTTGTATCAGGTCAGATTCCTATGGCCAACACCACTTGTAAAGTTTTGTTTGATTCCGGTGCAACTCATTCCTTTATTGCTAGCACAATTGTTAATCATATAAATGCACCGAGTGAATTATTTACTGTGGGGTTTGGGACCATGCTACCATCTGGGGAGGTTGTAATCTCTAGAAATTGGCTTAGGGGTATACCTGTCAGGATAGATGGTAGAGAATTATTTGTAGACCTGATTGTATTAGATTTATTTGATTTTGATGTAATCTTGGGCATGGATTTTCTTACCAAATATGGAGCATCAATTGACTGCAAGCAAAAGAAAGTTGTTTTCACACCAGAAGATGGAGAGACATTCGAGTTCAGAGGGGTAGGAAAGAAACCTCGCACCCCTATTATTTCGGCAATGAAGGCTGGGCAACTATTGCAGCGTGGGTGCTTAGGGTATCTAGTTAATGTGGTTGATGACACCAAGAAATTGAAAGAAAGCCGGAGGAAACACGGGTAGTTGCTGAGTTTCTTGATGTATTTCCAGAGGAGTTACCCGGGTTACCACCACACAGAGAAATCGAATTTGTGATAGAATTAGTGCCCGGGACAGCACCAGTTTCCCGTGCACCATATAGAATGGCACCATCTGAATTGAAAGAACTCAAAATACAGTTGGAAGAATTGCTTAAGTTAGGGTTTATCAGACCTAGCTACTCTCCGTGGGGCGCACCAGTTCTATTTGTTAAAAAGAAAGACGGTACTATGAGAATGTGCATAGAATACCGAGAATTGAACAAGGTGACTATAAAGAATCGGTACCCACTACCGAGGATTGACGATCTGTTTGACCATCTTCAAGGGAAAAAGGTGTTTTCTAAGATTGATCTTCGTTCAGGGTATCATCAGTTAAGAATCAAAAATGAAGATATACCGAAGACAGCCTTCAGAACGAGATACGGGCATTATGAGTTCATGGTGATGTCATTTAGACTTACAAATGCCGCAACAGCTTTTATGGACCTCATGAACCGAGTCTTTAAGGAATATCTGGATCAGTTTGTCATTGTATTCATAGATGATATATTGATTTATTCTAAGACAGAGGAGAAACATGAGAAGCACTTACGCTTGACCTTGCAGAGACTGAGAGAACATCAATTGTATGCCAAGTACAAAAAATGTGAGTTCTGGTTGTCCGAGGTTGCATTTTTCGGCCACATTGTCACTAACGGGGGAATAAAAGTAGATCCTGCCAAGGTTGCTGCAGTGAAAGAATGGCCTAGACCAAAGACCGCCTCAGAGGTTCGAAGCTTTTTGGGTTTAGCAGGCTATTATAGAAGGTTTGTTGAGGGGTTCTCAAAGATAGCCACACCCTTAACAGAATTAACTAGGAAGAATCTAAAATTTTCCTGGTCAGACAAGTGTGAGCAAAGCTTCCAAGAGTTGAAGAATAGACTTATCTCAGCACCAATCCTCAGTTTACCAACAGAAGAGGGACAATTTGCGGTATATTGTGATGCATCTAAACAAGGGTTGGGTTGTGTTCTAATGCAAGAAGGGAAGGTAATTGCTTACGCTTCAAGGCAATTAAAAGAATACGAACAGAGATACCCGACACATGACCTAGAGTTAGCCGCAGTGGTTTTTGCACTAAAAATCTGGCGTCATCATCTCTATGGAGTGAAATGTGAAATCTACACCGATCATAAGAGTTTAAAGTACTTTTTCACCCAGAGAGAGTTAAACATGAGGCAGAGGAGATGGTTGGAGCTAGTCAAAGACTACGACTGCGAGATAATGTACCATCCCGGTAAAGCCAATGTGGTAGCGGATGCACTCAGCCGTAGAGGTCCCGGACTAGTTTCCACTTTACAAGGAGTTTCAAGGGAATTAGTGGAAGACATGGAACGAGCTGGTATAGAGTTTATTACAGGGCAACTTGCAAAGGTCACACTTCAATCCACGTTGTTAGAAAGAATTAAGGAGGGGCAGACGACAGATCAAAAGCTCAGTGAACTAAAGCAAGAAATTTTGAATAGTAACGCCAAAGATTATGAAATATCAGACACGGGATTAATTCGGTTCAAGGGACGAATTTATGTGCCCGATAATGATGAGCTCAAGAAGGGGATATTGGTAGAAGCTCATACTACACCTTATTCAGTTCATCCCGGGACCACTAAAATGTACCATGACCTAAAAGCATTGTATTGGTGGCCTGGTATGAAAAAGGATGTAGTTGAATTTGTGGCCAAATGCTTAACATGTCAACAAGTTAAAGCAGAGCATCAAAGACCAGCGGGATTATTACAACCACTGAAGCTCCCTGAATGGAAGTGGGAAGAGATTTCCATGGATTTTGTGACTGGGTTACCTAAGACTACAAAGCAACATGACGCCATTTGGGTAGTCGTCGATAGGTATACAAAATCTGCCCATTTTCTACCAGTACGCATGACTTACTCCATGGACCATTTTGCTGAACTTTATGTGAATGAGATTGTGAGATTACATGGGGCACCGTATTCTATTGTTTGTGATCGAGATGCTCGGTTCACTTCATCTTTTTGGGAAAGCTTACAGAGAGCAATGGGAACTCGATTGAAGTTCGATCGCATATCATCCGAGACGGATGGTCGATCGAGAGAACAAATCAGATCTTGGAAGATATGTTGAGGGCATGTGTGATAGATTTCCAAGGATCATGGAGCAAATACCTGCCTTTGATTGAATTTTCTTACAACAACAGCTATCAGTCTACTATCGGGGTAGCACCCTATGAGATGTTGTATGGAAGAAAATGCAGGTCTCCACTGCATTGGGATGAGTTGGGAGAGAACAAACTCCTAGGGCCAGATGCAGTTCAGCACACCAACGAAGCTATTCAGAAGATCAGGGCAAGAATGATCACAGCTCAGAGCAGACAGAAATCTTATGCAGACCTAAAGCGGAGGGACATTGAGTTCGAAGTGGGTGAACATGTGTTTCTTCGAGTGACACCACGAAAAGGACTCTCGGTGAAGAGATTTGGTAAGAGATGGAAACTAAGTCCTAGATATGTTGGTCCATTTCAGATATTGGATAGAGTGGGCAGTGTAGCTTATAGAATAGCTTTACCGCCATCATTATCTGGGGTGCACAATGTATTTCATGTATCTCAACTCCGGAAATATGTGTCAGACCCATCGCATGTTTTGAGCTATGAAACACTGGGTTTGCAGGAAGACTTATCTTACAATGAACGCCCGATAAAGATTCTTGATCAAAAAGATAGAATTTTGAGAAATAAGACAATTACCTTGGTGAAAGTCCTATGGAGGAACAGCTTGGTTGAGGAAGCTACTTGGGAGCTAGAGTCTGATATGCGAGAACAATATCCAGAATTATTTGAGTAAAATTTCGGGACGAAATTTTCTTTTAGAGGGGGATAATTGTAATATCCGCTAACTCCAAAAGGGTATTTTTGTAATTTTATTTAGCTGAGAGTATTTTTATTATGTTATATATTTATGGATTTAAATATGTATGGGATTTTTTTTTTATGATGATATAATATTTAATTTTATTGGCATGTGAATAATGCCTAATAAATATATATGTCTGGATATTGTTATATGGGTATATATTATTATTATTATTATTATTATTATTATTAAAATTAACGTATTATTATTATTATTATTATTATTATTATTATTATTATTATTAACATTAACAATAATGTATTATTATTATTATTATTATTATTATTATTATTATTTTACTCATATACGAACTTATATACACACACGAACCGATCGCCTATTTTGGTGGAATGGGAATCGCTCCACTTCGGTTCAAAGCGATATTTTGCTTGGGTTTAAACACGATAGAAATTAGGTTTTAAGCTCTATTTTCGTACACCCAAAACAGAGAACCAACGAGAGAGAGAGAGAGAGAGAGCACGTATACGGCGTATACGATACCGAAAATTTTCGTTTCTTCAAGCGGAGTGAAACCTGGGTGAACGTGGGGGTTTGGGATCACTTATATACGACCTAAGGAAGCTTTTTAACGTGGTATAAGGGGCGGAAGTCGTCGTTTTGAGATTCGCCATTTTTGAAGCCTCAAAGGTGCGGCTTAGTTACGGACTCGAATTCGAACGTGTTTAAGCTTTTTCTTGGGTCAAGGGAGGTTATATTTGAGTGCATGGGACCCTAAGGATTGTTTTTGACGTAAGAAAACGAAGCTTTAACGTCCAAAACGAAAATCCAACATTTTGACTCCATTAAAGGCGGTACACCGCCAACGAAGAAGACGACCCCGATCTGCCTTCTCGGACCATTTTTCTTGATCGTTTTGAGGTCCTGAGCACTGTGGAGAGCTTCCCCAATCGAAAGGACGCTTCAAGAGCGATCGGAGACAAAGTTACACTTTACCGGCGACGAAACCGACGAGAACGCCGGCGACCACGATCTGACCGTTTCTGAGGTGTTTTTCTTAGATATTTTTGTATATTTTGATTCCTTATTTTATTCTAAGGTGCTTGGTGAAGTTTCATAATTTTCTGAATTTATTTGGAATTATTGTGAATTATTTAGTATAATTCATAGATTAATTATGAAAAATACTTAGGGTGCTCAGAAAAATCTAAATTTATTTTATATGATGGGCTATGATATATAAACTGTTATAAAATTGGTAGATTGAATTTTCAGGCGATTATGTATTTTTCATGAATTCTTGATGTTATTTATTATTTTAATTATGAAAAATACCTAGGTTGCTTAGAAAATTCAAAGAAAATTATTTATGACTTATTACAGATTATAAAGTGTATTAGAAGAGTTAGATTCGGTTTTTAATCAATTTTGGTATTTTTCATGAATTTACTTAATTAATGCTTAAGCTAATTATGAAAAATGGATAGGTGTTGTTAAAATAGTAAAATATATTTTTGTAATACCATTTACTGCCTATGATATCAAAAGGAATAGGTTTTATTATTTATAAGTTGCTGTAGGTATTTATTATAATTATTGGTGATTAATAAACTATTTTTTTGGGTTTTAATGAGAATAAATAGTATTTTAGTAAATTTTACGTAAAAAGGTATTGTATGAATTCATGTTTTACGTTAAGAATGTTTGTTTGAGTCCATGCAATATGTTTGTGTGAATCAAAATAATAAATGCTTATGTATGGTGTGTCATGCAAGTGAAATGGACCTATGTGTTACGTATTTTTACGTAAGTTTCTGTATGAGTTTAGAGATTCATACTTGAATGTATTTTGAGTGTATTGTTGTGTTAATGAATGTTTAGGATCTTGTTCTCAACAAGGAAATTCGTTGAGGTGCTCGAGGTAGCAAGTGTGGTCTTAGCAACTGACGTAAGAAGAGTGGACATTTGTGCACAGGGTGTATGTTATGCGTACAACTTGGGTTGGTTTGCTATTTAATTTGATTGTGTTATGATTTCCTTATATTTTGTGAGCATCGTTAGCATGAGAATGATATTAGGGTCTTGCTGCTTGTGTGAGCATAACACTTGCAGGTTATAACATTATCATGGGTGAGTACAACTTATGGTAATTAATTGCCCTGTTGGATGCCAAGTGTGAGAATAACACAAGGCAGGGCAGGTTACCTCATGTCTGATCAACATGAGTGTATAGTGACTATCGTATGTGAGTATAATGTGCGGTATGAGACTTGGTTTATGCATGTGAGTACAACATGCGTTGTGAATATATTTATGGAATATGAATTATTGTTGATTAATATTAAGAGGGATTTATGTCAAGTATCTAGTTAGGAGGGTTATGTCCTACATAGCTCTTCTTACTGGGCGTTAGCTCACGGGTACTCTGTGTGCAGGTAAGGGTAAGGCTAAGCAGTGAGATTGAAGAGCTCGAGGCGTGGACCGCATGTTAGGGGGGCTGACACAGTATTTTGCTTTTAATGTTTTTTTAACTGCTAAACATTTTGGAACTATTATTTTGACTTAACTAGTTCTTATTTAAGTTTACAGTACTAAAAGTATTTTGTTTTAAACAATGAGATCTCATGCTTGGATATTTTTCAATAAAGAAGTATTTGATTGTCTTTATCTTATTAAAATGTTTTATACGGACTATCCTATGTGACATCTCGGGAAATCGGGGTGTTACAACGATTACTCTAGATATGGACATATTTACCTTATGCATAAGAAATCTGAAACATTTGCTAAGTTAGTGAATTCAACGAAGAGTTAATAAGTTAGTGAATTTTAGTGATAAATTCTTGATCTACTTATTGGAAGTTTGGTTATATAGACCCATGGTCCCCGCACTAGTTGAGATAATATTGTTTGTAAGACTCATGTAATTGGTTTTGATTAATCAATTATAATTCTCAAATTAGACTATGTCTATTTGTGAAATTTTCACTAAGTAAAGGGCGAAATTGTAAAAAAAGAGTTAATGGGGGCATATTTGTTAATTATGATACTTTGTATGGTTCAATTAATAAATATGATAAATGACAATATTATTTAATAATTATTTATAGTTATTAAATAGTTAGAATTGGCATTTAAATGGTTGAATTAGAAAATGGGCATTTTTGAGAAAATCAGATACAAAAGTGTTAAAATTGCAAAATTGCAAAAAGCAAAGCCTAAATCCATCAAGCCATGGCCGGCCACTTTTGTAGGCATTTTAAACTGATATTTTCATTATTTTAATGCCAAATAATTCAAAACTAACCCTAGTGGAATGTTATAAATAGATAGTGAAGGCTTCAGGAAAATTACACTTCTGAATCAGAAAAACTGAGCCTTTCTCTCTCTACCTTGGCCGCCACTCTCTCTCTCTCTCTTCTTCCTTAGAATTTCAAAATTACCTTAGTGATTAGAGTAGTGCCCACACACAGCAAGCAATACCTCAATCATAGTAAGGAAGATCGTGAAGAAAGATCATCAGCTAAGGAGTTTCAGCATCAAGGATTCAGAGAAAGAAATCCAGGTTCAGATCTTGATAATACTCTGCTACAGAAAGGATACAAGTGTTAGAGATCTGAACGGAAGGAGTCATTTAATTCCGCTGCACCCAATGTAAGGTTTCTTCAACTTTATACGTGTTTATTTTATCGTTTTAGAAAGTTCATATTTAGGATGTTAATAAACATACTTGTGAGTAGATCTAAGATCCTGGTAAAATAAATTCCAATACTGATGTGTGTTGCGAGTTTCCACAATTGTTGCTTCAATTTGTAAGATTGTTGTCTGTTTGAAGACGCTTCCTTCAGCTCTCAATGAAAGCAACAAAATGGTGACCGAGGTTTTCGGCAACCAGTTAAATAATATATAAGAAAAGCTGTAAGAAGTTTAATGCATGAGATTTTTACGTAATTGAGGCATTCACGAGCCTTAGTCCACGAGTCTGTGTTATTAATGAGAGTATTTATTATAGAGAATGTTTTTGGTGGATTTCTCTCCTATTTTCTCTCTTTGATTCCTTTGAACCCAGAATCCTTGACCCCTTCTTTAGTATGTTTGTGGGGTATTTATAGTGTTTTTCTGGGGTGATCCCTAGGAATGGATCACTTGTCTTTCTGTGTTGGCTTCATAGGGGCACAGATGTTGGAAATTATTTTACCAGGATCTATTTACTATCATGTATGTTGGATTAACAACCTAATATGAATTCTAAAATAATGAAAATAAACACATATAAAGTTAGAAAACCTTACAGTGGGTACAGCGGAACAATATGACTCCTTCCATTCAGATATCTAGCCCTTGATTCCTTTCTGTAGTAGAGCATCACCAAAATCTGAACCTGGATCTTCTTTTCTCCTTCTTTGATGCAGAATTTCCATAGTCTTACATACTATGATTGAGGTACCACTTGATGTGTGTGGGCACTACTCATCTCACAAGGATTTCGAAATTTTTCTCTCTTTTCTCTCTTAATTTCGTGGGTTTGAAGCATAAAGAGAAGAGAACAAGGGTTGCTATATATAGGGAAAAGGGAGAGCACAACTTTCCAAATAAGTAGTTTCCTCTTTTACTGTGTAATTGAATAACTGTCTTATTTAGTGTGATCCACCACTTTCCTATTATTGCTAGGCTTTGATTAGAAATTACATGGCAATTAAAATTGAAAATAATAATTGGGAAACACACAAAGAGGTGGCCGGCCATAGGGTGAAATGGGCCTCACTTGGATTTTGCAGTTTCCTCAATTTTATTTCTATTTCTCCAGAAATGCCATTTTTCCAATTCTAATCATTTAAATGCCAAAACTAATTATTTAATAACTAAAATAGATTATTAAATAATATTGTCATTTAAAATAATTATTAATTAGACATACAGAGTCTCTTAATTAATAATTAAACCTAGAAACCCTTTTATTTACGATTTCATCCTTACCTAGTGAGAATTCATAAAGTAGACATAGTCTAACTTTTAGAATTATAATTGATTAATTAAAATCAATTAACTGAGTCTTACAAGCAGTATGGTCTCAACTAGTATGGGGACAATGGGTCTATATAACCGAGCTTCCAATAGGTTGAACCGAATTTACCAAGTAAATTCCCTAACTTATTAATTCCTCATTGAATCCACACTTAGAACTTGGAATTGCACTCTCAGTCATATAGAACGCTCTATATGTTCCATGATATAGACACGTCATTAGTTATCCATTGTTATAACCCTAATGTGATCAATGATCCTCTATATAGATGATTTACACTGAAAAGGCACTACTGTTACCGCTACACTAGTAGTTTAAGGCAATTTGGAATGGTGCCAAAGATGTATAGAACTTTCCTTAGACTGAATAAGTACCTTTCCTGCAGCTTTAACATTCAGTCTCTCTCTGGTAGACCTAGAGACTTCAGATAGGTTTTTACACTTCTCCAAAATCAATATTCCACCCCCAGAGTAACCACCATCTTATCAGAAAGATTTACTAGCACAAAGGCAAATTTCGAAATCTGATATGGTGTAGTCTAAGAGTTTTAAACACACCCTTATAGACTAACATATAGTTCCTCTTTTTAATCTTAGGATTTACTTGATTGTCTTCCAATGTTCTTCTCCTGGATTAATCTGATACCTACTCATTACTCCCACTCAACAGCAGGTGTCTGGTCTAAGGCATACAAAAGCATATCTAAGACCTCTCACTTGAAATAAGAAATTCTTTCATGGCTTTATCTTTTCTGGAATAGTTGAGACTTTTCCTTAGATAAATAAAATCTATGCCTTAGAAGTTGTGAAGCTTCTATAGATTTCCATTAGAAAGAAAATGCTTCAGCATCTTACTAAAGTAAGTTGCTTGCATTAGAGTAAGTAATTACCAGGTATACCATAAGCCATAGGTTTAGATAAACTCAAACCTATAATACTAGGAACAGGAAGTTTGTTAAGTCCATTGAATGGACTTATAAACGAAATTTCCTTTTATGTCCTTGTAATAGAAAGCTTTAGGTTATTCCATGTGAATGGATTAAACCATAGTTCTATTGGCTTTCTTCTTATTTTCTTATCTTGACAATCCATTACTTGTTTAAACTCACAATGGATTTTAATCACTAGTGTCTCCCAAGTCATGAGAAGGTGAGTTCCTAGAAACTCTCCCACTACGACAAGGCACCGTGAATTATGTCTAAGAAAACTAAATGGTATTGATCTCTTCGGTTGTGACAAGACAACAGAGGCAGTGGGATCATCATATGTTATATAAGATGATAAAACACTTTTGGAATCAAGAATTAAATATCTCCTTTATTTGCTACTTGTTTTCAGACTTAGTCATTATCTTAGAAAAGTAGTATTTGTTTGAACAAACACTTTCTTATCTATTGACAATGGGATGGTCCACCCCTAATCACTTAGAATAGCTAACAAACCATGGTTAATGGTTCTAGCTTTTCTTAAGATTTTGATTAGGTCATCCGTGAATCTAGTAATGATTTACATTAAGTATACAACCATTACATCATTCTGAAATTGTATTACCATAGAAGAAATTAGGCAACGACTAGTAACTAATCATCAACATGCAACTCGAAATTTCTAGGGAGGTAAGTTTGGATATAATTCAAAAATCAATTTAATGATATTTGAACTGCATATCTACTAACTATTTCTCCACCCCTATCAGTTCGCAAGATCTTTAATCACGTACCTTAATGGTTTTAACCATTGCTAGAAATTAATGAAATTTTTCAAACATTTCAAATTTCTTTGCTAAAAGGTATAATCTAGAGTTATCGTTTTAAGAATACAACGAAACACTCATATCCACCCCTGAATGTACATCCATCTGCGAATGAGATGAACTACTTTCAGTGGATATAGGCATATTATCTCTTTGCAGAGATTGATCATGTCAAATTCACTATGAACAAGATACAAATGCCAGAGATTAAAAAAAATGTGGTAGTGTCTTTTGATGACATAGGTTTAGTTACATCAAAGAGTTCTTAGAATAGTGCAAGTGGATCCTGGTCACAGAATACCTAACTCATATTCCATACAGTTTGAATCCATTAATAAAAGATGGATATTTAAACACTTGAGAAAGTGTAACTGTATTGTATCTGGAATTAGAAATATAAGAAAATTTCTGTTTGGATTCTAAAATTAAAGTCAAAGACTTAAATTCAACCAAATATAATGAGTAATTCTTTCTTGGACCACCACTACTAATACAAACTCTAAGTCAGATTTGCCCATACAAGTAGGAGATTTCTAAGATTGAGGATTTATATCAATTGGGAATAGAATTTCGGGATTATAATCATATGAGTCATTTAATTTCTTAAGAGAAAATATAATGACATGAAATGATTTATAGACCATTCATCCAATGATATGTTTTGAAGCTAATTCGAAATGAATAAGCTAAGAGGAATTAGGATAATTTCGTTTATAAATAAGAATCCAACGATGCTTCAATTAGCGAAAGACAAAGTAATCTTATTTATGTAATCTTCTTGTTTCATATTGTAAAAATACTAGTCTAAGGTGTCATCAATTGATGAACAGTTAGATGTCGCATATACAATACTTATCTTTCGAGATCTTACACTATTATGTATGTCTAATGGTGAAAATCCATTCGGGATTTATCTCATTAGAAAAACAAACATGTTAGACCAACAATGAAGATTCGAAATTAAACTACAACTTAATAACAGAAAATAACATGGTTCAATATAAATTCATACACAATTCAGAAATTATAAACATATAGCAAGTAGGAATGACTAGTGAAAATACTAAAACATACAATCCTTAATAATTTCCAAGGTTTTCAACAAACTGATACAGTGTCCCGGTAGGCGAGAGTCAAAGCATCATTTATTGAATAGAGTTGTCAGCTCATCTAAAATAGAAACAATTCTAGCAACCTTTTATTCGATCAAAATAAGAATCCAACGTTGTCCCGGTAGGCGAGAGTCAAGGTTATTCTCATTTCATGAGCCTCTACCATTGTTTCATGTTTCATAAGTTTATCTCTAAGTAGTCACCGTAGGGGAGAGTCTAATAGAGACGAAAACTTACAAAACACTTATCAAATGAAATCTTACGGTGTTAAATGCGTTCAACGAATAACCATCCATAGGGGGACGAAGTCTAGCGTCTCGAGGTTATATTGAAAACATTTAACTTTTGTAAGACCAACAATGGAGATCGAATATCTTAATAATAATCAAGCTCATTATTTAAAGTGAGTTGTATTTTCTTTGATTCTCTTTATTTAATTTATTTATTTTAAATATATATTTATTTAAAATTTCCAATTTAGAATTAAAAATTCCAAATATAAATTTTAATTTAATATTTATAAATTTTACTTAGATGGATATGAAAATAACATGAATTATTTCCATCTTAGTAATAATTTCCAATAAATATTTAGAAAAATATTCAATTTAAGTTGTTACAAAATTAATTTAAATTAATTTACAACTCAAATTTAATTTTCTATAAATATATATTGCATTTCGAAAAATTAAAGTATATAAGAATACAATTTTCGAAAAATACATATTAAAATAAAAAATAAATCTTGGAAAAATTATTCTAATTTAATGTTGGCCCAAAATTAATTAATAAAATTAATTTACAACAAAAAATATAATTTTCCTATTTAATTAAATATATAAGAAAAATTTTAAATATTTAAGTATGATGATGAAAATCAACTTAAATATTAATTTTCTATTTAATTAAATACACTAGAAAAATACTTCAAGCAAAAATATCATATATCTAGATTTTCCTTTGACTAATTAATTCAATTTCTAATAATATACTTTAATTCAATTTATTTTAAATTAATCAATAAATGAAAAAATCATTGATTTAAGTTGATCCAAGAATTAATTAAAATAATTAATTTACAACTTAATCTATTTTTCAAGATAAAATTCGAAATTCTAGCATTTAAGAAATGCAATTTCGAAAATTGATTAATAAAATAAAGAAAAAATATATTTTGAAAATTATTTAAATTTAGTTGAGAAATTAAATTTCAACTAAAAATAATTTTCTATTTAATTAAATGTCATGAAAAAGAAATATTTAAGTATGATGATAAAATCAACTTAGATATTTAATTTTTAAATTAATTAAATGTATTAAATTCAAGAAATAAATAATTAAGTGTAGAGAAGGCTTAATTATTAATCTCTAGTTTAATACTAGGAAAAAATATACTTAAAATAAATTGTACCAAAATTAATTATTTAAATAATTAATTTCACAATGTATAATATTTTCCTATTTAATATTAGAAATAATAAGTAGTCTAGAAATAACTATCTAGAAAATATCTTATTTGACTAAGTATCTTTTCCAAAAAATTTGAAAAAATATCTAATTTAAGTTGTATTAGAAAAAATCTAGAACTTAAATATTTTTCAAATTTAAATTTAATTAAATATCAAAAATTAAGTTGTAACCACTTAATTTGAAAATATTCCATTTTAAGTTAATATTCGAAAAGATATTAACTTAAAAAAATATCTAAAGAATCTTAATAACCAATGCCTAAAATTCCTCAACTTAATTTTGAAATTTGAAATTCAAAAGATATTCAGATTTAAGTTGGTTAGTTGAAGATAACTAAATATCAACTTAAATAGGAATATTTAATGAATAATTTAAATTAAGCTCCAGAAAGAATCTAGATGGTTATAATTCTATATTTAATTAAATACAAGAAAATACATATAGTTTAGCTTAGAATAAAAACTTCTTTAAACTATATTTTTCTTAAATTAATTTCAAAATAAATGAAATTAATTATGTTGCTAATCAATTTTAATTAGGTTAAACTAGTGTAATTAACCTAGTACAGTCATTCAAATCAGGCAAATGGGCCTTCACAATTGGGGTGGTTTGTGTGAGGGGGTGCTGGGTTCAGTATGTCGTACCCACTTCTATGGCTCCCAACTCTCACACAAGGCCCAAAAGATAGGAATTTAACCTTAATAAGAACAACTGTTATTAATTGAATAAGCCCAATAACTAAATGGGCCTAAATAAATTCTATCAAAAACTATGATAATTTATTTTAGCAACATTAACCTATATGCATCTATAATAAAATTAAACACATAGGCTCACACAGGCACACTTTGGATGGGTCCTATCATGTTGCTAGGTCATACACAGATGAAAGAAGATTGTAAATTATACCTGTTACAAATTATTATCTTGACCAAGGGAGCCATCAGATCATTAGATCTGGCAAAAAGTAACCATGGCTATTTGCAATCAAGTAATAATAGGTTTTGAAAACTTACACATAAGCTAAAACACATACTCCTGGAACAAGGTTAGTTGGATAGTTGGATGTAGGATTTATTTAATTTTAAATTAAATATTTAATTTCGAAAATAATTAATTAAAAAAAATTCGAAAATTTTAAAAGAATTTGAAAAAATTCGAAAATTAAAAAAAATTTAAAATTAAACCTACAATTTTTGAAAAATTAGGTTTCAACCAACCTAAATATCATTTCAAAAATTTGCTAACTACTTTTAAATTTTAAATGTTATTTTATAAATAAAAATTAAATAAAAAATTAGAAAAGATAAATAAATATCTTTTTCAAATTTTAAATGTAATTTAAATAAATAAAATAACAAAATTTAAAAATTAGCAAAATATCTCATATCTATTTAAAATTACATGATTATAAATATCTTCTTTTAAATTTAAATAAGGTCAAAATATCTAAAAAGATTTTAAAAAAAATCTTAAAAGATAAGATATAATTAAAAATATCTTAAAAGATAAGATATAATTAAAAATATCTTAAAAGATAAGATATTTTTAAAATATCTTAAAAGATATTATAAATATCTTAAAAGATATTATAAATATCTTATAAAATCTGACCTTAAATTTAAAAAAAATATAATCAAATTTAAAAATAAGACAGATTTTTAAGCAAAAAGATAAATACTAATTCTATTCAAATTCAAATTACACTTGTATCTTGAATTAAATTAAAAAAAATATTAAATTAATTCAAAAAGATAATTAGAATTGAATTAGGAATAGTAATAGTATAAATACAAAACTATACAAAAAATTGGAAGTTAATTCCATGAAAAAGTATGAAAAATTGAAGAAAAAAGAAAAAATTCGAAACTGTACGGACAGTTCTGCGATCGCAGAAAAATATCAGCACAGCCCCGATTTTGTCAAATCTTCAAAAAATCATAACTAATTCAAATAAAATCCAAATTAAGTTCTGTAAAAGGCTAACTTGCTTAATTTTTTCCATACTATCCAATAAAAATAATTCCAGAAACGAAATCACAATTATTTTTCACGAAAATTTTACAAACATCAATCAATCATCAAATAACACTCAATACAACATGATACCATCCAAAGAACATACAAACAATCCTTTTAAAGTCCAAATTTCTTGCAAGTAAATCAATTACCATGGCTCTGAGGCCAGTTGTTGGAAATTATTTTACCAGGATCTTAGATCTACTCACAAGTATGTTTATTAACACCCTAAATATGAACTTTCTAAAACGATGAAATAAACACATATAAAGTTTAAGAAACCTTACATTGGGTGCAGCGGAATAATATGACTCCTTCCGTTCAGATATCTAGCCCTTGATTCCTTTCTGTAGCAGAGCATTATCAATATCTGAACCTGGATCTCCTTCTCTGAATCTTTTATGCTGAAACTCCTTTGCTGATGATCTTTCTTCACGATCTTCCTCACTATGATTGAGGTATTGCTTGATGTGTGTGGGCACTACTCTAATCACTAAGGATTTCGAAATTCTAAGGAAGAAGAGAGAGAGTGGTCAGCTAAAGATAGGGAGAGAGAAAGGCTCAGGTTTTTCTCTGAAGGAAAAATAGAAAATTTAAGTGTAATTTTCCTGAAGCCTTCACTATCTATTTATAGCATTCCACTAGGGTTAGGTTTGAATTATTTGGCATTAAAATAATGAAAAAATCAGTTTAAATTTCCTACAAAAGTGGCTGGCCCTATACAAGTGGATTTGGGCCTCACTTTTTACAATTTTGCAGTTTTATCTTTTCTCCATCTGATTTTCTCAAAAACGCCAATTTTCTAATTCAACCATTTAAATGCGAATTCTAACTATTTAATAACTATAAATAATTATTAAATAATATTGTCATTTATCATATTTATTAATTGAACCATACAAAGTATCATAATTAACAAATATGCCCCTAAAACTCTTTCTTTACAATTTCGCCCTTACTTAGTGAAAATTCACAAATAGACATAGTCTAATTTGAGAATTATAATTGATTAATCAAAACCAATTATATGAGTCTTACAAGCAATATTATCTCAACTAGTGGGGGGACCATGGGTCTATATAACCGAGCTTCCAATAAGTAGATCAAGAATTTAGCACTAAAATTCACTGACTTATTAATTCTTCGTTGAATCCACGCATAGAACTTAGAATTGCACTCTCAGTATATAGAATGCTCTATATGTTCCACCATATAGACACATCATTAGTTATCAATTGTTATAATCCTAATGTGATCAATGATCCTCTATATGAATGATCTACACTGTAAAGGGATTAAATTACCGTTACACCCTACAATGTATTTATTCCTTAAAACACTTGACCCCGTATAAATGATATTTCAGCTTATGTGAAATGAGTACTCCACCATTTATGTTCGTTTGGTCAAGCTCGAAGGAGATCATCCTTTGCTTACTATTTGCCAGATAGAAGCTATAGATTCCATGTTTAAGCTAGCGCTCCCACTCAATTGCACTACCGTGTTCCCAAAATGTACGTATCACCCTGACCTAAAAGTAGGCTTAACTAACAAATCAAAGAACACGAATAGCCTTTCAAGATTGAGCCTAATCATAACAGGATTAAGAACATTTGATCTAGGATCAACTAGGCGATATTGACTTGAATAGATATTACGGTAAGTTTAATAAATCTAAGTCAAAGTTCAATATCGGTCCCTTCCGATGTATACTCCATGCATCCAACCTGAGCTTTACTTTAACCAATGCTCTGGAAAGAACATAGCACTTCTCCAAATGCAAGTAAACTCTGTTGTAGATTATCATATCAGTAAAACCCTATGTCTGATAAATCTAGGAAACTTTATTCACATAGTCATGTTTACTTTCCAATGTGTTGACGGCACAATAAACAGGATCAAGTATGTGAAAAGGGTTTCAGATGAATCTATACATTATGTACATATAATCATGAAATAAATCATGTGAACCATGCAACATTAAATGTTATTTCTGATCTATATTAATAAGTAAATCTGATTATATTGAAATGAGTTTTATTTAGGGCATAAAACCCAACAATATAATCATGACATAAATCATGTGAACCATGCAACATAAAATGTTATTTCTAATCTTTATTAATAAGTAAATCTTATTATATGAAATGAGTTTTATTTAGGGCATAAAACCCAACAACATATTCCCAGCAGATACAAAATAGGAAATACATGACCTATACTGTAGGTATCTTAGGAGTTAGGTGGAATAATCTTTTATCCCATCTTGATTGATGTGATTCCTCATAGAGTAGTCGTCACTAGCCTTATCGATCATAGTGTAATAGATGACAAAGGAGGGTTACGCGATCTGTCATGTCGTTTATGGAGAATTCAATACGTCTTCCCCCATGCAGCATTAAATGCGAGGTGACAATAGATTCCAGTACCTCCCGGACCTGCCTTAGCAGGTCTTTGGCCTCCGGGACCATAAAGACACTCTTTGTGTCTTCTCTGGGAGACCCCTTTCCTGAGTCACTCTTCCCTCGTCTAAGACTTAGCTTATTTTCATAACTGCTGGTCTTTTCGGTTCTACGTGTCATCCTTATCCAGATCCACGTATTTTGGGCAAAATCAAGGGCAACAGGGTTCAACCCGAAACCCGATGGTCCTTAAAACTTAACTCGCGAACGGCGAACCCGTCTGATAGGGGTACCGTGTTCAACGTGACCCGCCATAATATTTTATTTATTTATTATTATTTTTTTTAAATTTGCGGGTGAGCTGGGTCGGGTCCGGGTGGGTTGCTTGTCCGGTTCGAACGCGCTATGTTCAATCCTAAAGTATACTACCTTAGTCTATATATCTTATTTATTTATATTATTTTATTTTGATATTTCAAGTCTTAATTAATGATACAACGGTTTTTATCTCAAAAAAAAAAAAAGTCTGAATTAGTGATTTTTCTTTTTAACCCCTTCAGAAAAAGACAGTTCAACACAAGACTGCTGATTTGTTATTAGTCTTTAACTAAACAATACATAAAAATTCAAGGCTTCAATGGTTTTATACGTTGTTAATTGGTTATTCAAGTAGTTCAGTCAGTACCAAAATTATTCGCCAAATAATTAGTTAAGCGAAAATCATTTCATGCACATTGAAATTATGCTTTGAAGAAATTATTTACTGATATCGATTCTAACGGCGTTCATTTTTTTTTTTTTTGGTATCTTTAGACACCTTAGGTTTTGACTCACTGCTGTGGGTGTCGTAAATATTTAGTAAATGAAATTATAATTAGTACATAACTGTTTCATTTTCCAAAAAGAAAAATAAGGATCACTGCTGGTTTTAAATAATATATATATATATGTCATATAATTAATTAGTGTAAAGAAGGAAATTTCTATTATGAGTACATACATTGAAACCAAAAACCCAAAATATAATTAATGAGGCTATAATAAGCTAGTCCAAAACAAAAATAAGTACATTTATATTGTATAATTAAATAAAAAAAATAAGGGCGGAAAAGCCGCTTGAACCAACCGACAGACAAGGAGAAGCATTGAGTTAGTTTTCTTGGCTTGGAATTGAAGGGATATGAATAGGTATGGCAGTTAGAACCACTCTCTCTTCTCTCTTGCGCTCTTTCACTCACTACTCATTCTTTCTCTCTCTCATTATTTTTTTTCACTCTCTTAGACACATGTTCATCATAATAAACATTGCTATTTTAAAAAAATTAGCATCAGACAATATCACTGAATGTGCGGACATCCTTAGCCTTAGAGCTTTATGTTGTTTCGACTCGGCGGCGCCACCAGTATACTACACGGTCGTGGAAAAAGTCTCTTAGCCTTCTCCCTCCTCCCACTTGTCACACAATTATACACTATGTACTCTCAGTCCTCTCAATGAAACTCTCTCTCTCATCCACAAATTTCACAGGAACCAATACTCCAACTAAAAACAAGGAGACTACTGGTGCCTCTTATTGTTATTATTATTATCACCATTTGTTTTTTTAACACCATACAACTCAACACCACCTTTCACTACAATAACAAACTCCTCTTCATCTCTCTTCCATTATCACAATATATACTACTATCTCTCTCTTTGTTTCTTTACTATAAAAATTTGAAGACGATTTGTTTTTGTATATTTATTTAATAAATAGATATATATTAATCGATAGATGTATGCATGGCTTTGATTGTGGACAAGCAACAACAACAAACAAACTTGAAGCACTTCTGTAGAATTTGCAAGAAAGGTTTTGGGTGTGGGAGAGCATTGGGAGGGCACATGAGAGCTCACGGAATAGGCGACGAGAGCAGCCACCTGGACGAAGATGACGCCGCTAGCGATTGGGAGGAGAAGCTTGCCTTGGGCGACATTCCGGCTACCAACAAGCGAATGTATGCCTTGAGAACCAACCCTAACAGGCTGCGGAGTTGCCGGGCCTGTGAGAATTGCGGCAAGGAATTCATGTCATGGAAATCTTTTCTTGAGCACGGTAAATGTAGCTCCGAAGATGCCGAGTCTCTCCTATCTTCACCAGAGTCCGACGGTGATGAAACGGGCCGAGGGAGGGGCTGCAATTGGTCAAAAAGAAAAAGATCATTCAGAGCAAAAGTTGGGAATTTGGTAATAAATAACTCCTCTCATATTTGTCCTTCTAGTGAGGATGAAGACTTAGCCAATTGCTTGATGATGTTATCGAATGCTGCTGTTTATCCTTTAACGGCCGCTGAGCCGGAGGAGTCTTGTGCTTCGGCAAGCAGAGAAGAAGAGCAAATTCGAAGAAACACCATCAGCTTCAACATTGCACCAATATCATTTAGGCTTCCGGTTGAGAATAATCGCAATCTTAATAATAGTAACATCAAAGCCAAAGCAGTAGCCAAAGGTAATTTGTTCGAGTGCAAGGCATGCAAAAAAGTCTTCAATTCCCACCAAGCTTTAGGCGGACATAGAGCCAGTCACAAGAAAGTGAAAGGCTGTTTCGCTGCCCGGCTAGACAACGTCCAACTGGATGATAGCCTTCCCTCCGTCATGGCCGATGATGATGCTATCACCCAGGACGAATTTTTCCCTACCAAATCAAATTCAACCTTACAATTGGATCATCACCACCGCTCCAATTCCCCAATAGCCTCCACATCCAAACGAAAATCAAAGGTTCATGAGTGTTCCATATGTCACCGAATTTTCTCTTCCGGACAAGCTTTAGGAGGCCATAAAAGGTGCCATTGGATCACATCCAACACTACTGCTGCAGCGGACACTTCAGCGGCTTTGTCTAAGTTCCAACAGTTTCAAGAAAGCATGGAACTACAAATTCATCATCATCAAAGCCGGCTAAGGAGACCCAAGTTCGAGGGTAATGCTGATGATAATGATAAAGATGAAGCCCTTGATTTGAAACTGGACCTCAATTTGCCGGCACCAGGGGGTGGTGATATGGCAAGATCAGCTAGAACAGATCATCACCATGGGATCAGTAGAGCGGTAGTAGTACCAAGCTTTGAGATGTCAACAGAGATTTACCTGCAGCCGTGGATGGGGCCAGCGAAAGACGATCATCAAGAAGATAATCATCATCAACACCATAGAGAAGTTGACAATTACGTGATTAACAAGGAAGAACACAACAACAACAACAACAACAACAACGACAACAGTAATAACATCATTATTAACACAAACAACAACAACAACAATACTACTAGTAATGGAACTTATACTATGCAGAATAATATTATGGTGGAAGATGAAGCTGACAGTAAGGTGAAATTAGCAAAGCTAAGTGAGCTTAAGGATATTAACGTTAATGAGGGTTCCTCTCCCTGGTTGCAGGTAGGGATTGGTTCAACGATTGATGTTGTTGGAGTTGGCCCTTAATTAAAAGTGAGGACTTTTCTCCATTTTTCACTTCTCCTTTCCATTTTTTTTTAAATATATTGAGAAACTGTATAATTAGAGTACTTAATATAGTTCATATAATTGCTACAAAAAAAAATTTATATGTATACAGTTCATATATAATTAAATACTTTATTATTAATTCTTGTTAATTTAAATTATTGTAAATGTTGGTTGGGACAACGGGCCCAATCTGATCATCCAAACTTATACCAGTCATCAATGTATTCTTAATAAAAGAAAAAAAAAAACAAATTGTATTTATTTGATTCTTTATATAAGGGTGATCCATACAAACATATTATACATAATATTTAATACATCTTGGTGTTCTTGAGCGATATGAGTTCAACACATATATTATATATAGAAATGTTAAAAAGTACTTGTGATTTATGGCTAATACTTTTTTAAATGTGAATATCAAGTAAGTATCGGTTATAGATAGTTTAATTTAAAGAAATATTACTAATCAATTACAAAGGGACATGTCTAAAAGTGCTAGAGATAAATTATGTGTAATAACAATGTTCTATTATATATTATACAAAAATATATTACGGTATTAATTATTTGGCTAATAATTAGTAAAGTGTGTGTTTTCTTAATTTAATTCTATTATTAATTAGGAAATTAAGTCGCGTTTACTTTTATAAATTTTTTATTTTACTTATTGAGTTATATAATCTAAATTATAACATTTTGATGTATTGTATTATAAACAAAGTAATAGTATTAAAATTAGAAATGTATAATTTGCTATTTTAAAAATATATAGAAAGATAGTGATATTGTTTTGGACAAATACTAAAAATAATGAAATTAACATATAAATTTTTTCTATGTTCACATCTTGGCTTCAACAAAAAGGAGGTCGAATCAGATTCTCAACAAGTTATCCATATACAGCAGAAGAGAAACTTGTTCTTGGCTGAGTTTAGCCTAATTTTTAAAGATATTTATGCTATTTGTAACCATATTAATGTTTCTAAGTGTCTCTTTTATAATCGTTCTGCGAACTCTTTAGTTATCAATCTTTTTAAACTTGTACTGTCTTTAGATATGGCAAGAGTGTGGTGGCTGGGTTTACCATGTGTTCTTTGATAATTGGTGTTGAAATCCTATTTTGTTTTAATTTTATACGCTTAACTCCTAATCTTTTTGGGTGAAAAAACCCTCTTAACTTCGCTTTTTTTTTTTTTTTTGCAAATTTGAGTCGCCAATAAATTTTCCCCGTTGAATACTAACTGGATTACCACTGTGTACACATGTGTATACGTGACTTATTTTTATTGGCTTCGAAGTTCTACTATCACGTGTAAACAGGTGTGCAATCCCAATTAACATTTGAAAGTAAAATTTAGCTGGCAACTTAAATCAATATATATAAAGGAAAGTTTTAAGAGAGTTGAGGTGGCTTTCTATAAAGATAGTATTATCATCTTTCTATTTTATGGTGGTTTTAAATTTTTTTAATTATTTTTTTTTTGCCTCTGCCATGAGTCTCTTCCTTTCTGCGTATGGCATCGCCACTCCCTTTGGCAGCATCCACTAATTCGGAACTTAATTTGAAAATCATATTTCGACCCGGACGTTTTCAGGATGCCCCTAATAACCAACGAATGGCAAGTGTTTTTCCTTGTGTGGATCATATTTCAGTGGGAACCTGATGAGCCAATCCACCTACACTAAATTAAAAATAAATAATTAAAAGAAATTAATCATCAATGACTTATAGTATTCTAAAACATGGCTTATAGTATTCTAAATTAAAAATCATTTATATATGGTGATTAAAACATTATAACATACGTATTAACTATTTGAATTCTACCATTAAAAATAAAAACTATTTGTATTCTTTGTATTTATTTATGAGACTTTTCATCTCTTCACCATTTGCCTTACTATGTATATGTATATCCTACTATTGTTCAACAACATGAAGAAATAAAAACCTAAAGACTATCACATATATACCATAACAATATATATTTTAGAGCGCATGATTTTTTTTTTTTTTTAAAAAAAAAAAATTATCCTATGGGATTAGGAAGAGCGTCAAACTATTGGTATGGTTATGATTAATAAGGTATGCATTTTCTATTTTCTATTAGTATTTTTAAATATGTCATATGTTGGGCTTTGTGCATTAAATAAAACTCTATTTCAATGTAATTTTTATCATTTAATTATCAACAAAGAGACAGAAGTATTTTCATCACTTATTTAGTGTGTCATTTGGTTCATGTTATCATCTATATGTTCATTTGATTTATAAATTAATCCAAACTCTTATCACATTGATATTCTTGTTTATTGTGTCGTCACAGTGGAAAGTAATCAAGATTGTGTGATTAAAAATATTCCTAGATTTATCAGTACATAGGGTTTAAGTGATATGATAATCTACAACATAGTTTACTTGCACCTTGGATCAGTGCTATGTCCTTTCCAGCGCATTTGTTAAAGTAAAGCTTGGGTTAAATGCATGGAGTATGCATTGGAAGGGACCGATATTGAACTTGAATTAGATATGATAAATTCACTATAATATCTATTCAATTCAATATCACCTAGTTGATCCTAGATCAAATGATCTTAATCCTGACATGGATAGGTTCGATCTCAAAAGTATTATTCATGGTCTTTGATTTGTTAGTTATAAGCCTACTTTTTGGTCAGGGTGATACGTATATTTTGGGAACAAGGTAGTGCAATTGAGTGGGAGTGCTTATCATAGATATGGAATCTATAGCTTCTATTTGGACATGGAAGTGAAATGATGATTTCCTCCGAGCTTGGCTAAACAGAGATAAATGGTTGAGTACTCTTTTCAGTGATTATGTTAGTTCACTGAAATATCATTTATAGGTGGCTAAGTACTTTAAGGATAAAATACATTGAAGGGTGTAACGGCAAATAAATCCCTATGCAATGTAAATCATCTATAGAGGACCATTGATTATTGGGATTATAACAATGGATAACTAATAACGTATGTATATCGTGGAGCATATAGAGCGTTCTATATAACTGAGAGTGAAATTCCAAGTTCTATGGTGGATGCAATGAGGAATTAATAAGTTAGTGGATTTACTTGGTAAATTCTAGATCTGCTTATTGGAAGCTCGGATAGATAGGCCCATGGTCCCCATACTAGTTGAGACAATACTGCTTGTAAGAATTAGTTAATTGATTTTAATTAATCAATTATAATTCTAAAGTTAGACTATGACTAGTTTATGAATTTTCACTAAGCTAGGGCTTAATTGTGAAGAAAAGAGATTCTAGGGTTTATTCGTTAATTAAGACTTTATTAAGTCTAATTAATAATATGTTAAATGGCAATTTTATTTATTTATTAATTAATTTTAATTATTAAATAATTAGATTTGGCATTTAAGTTGTTAAATTAGAAAAATGGAATTTTTGAGAACATAAAATGAATAATTGGAAAAATTGCAAAATTGAAAAGTGGGGCCCAATATCCATGGCCGGCCACTTGGGGAGCAATTTACCATTTTATTTTTTCATTATTTTAATGCTAAATAAATATAACCTAACCGTAATTGGTTTCCTATAAATAGGTAGTGATAGCCTCAAAGAAAAAGATGATGCAAACTCTTTCCTTCAGTAAAATTTTGATCCACCTTCACTTTTCCTATTTTCAAAACCCTCTCTCTCTTTCTCTATTCAAAACCGAAACCCTAGAGTGATTAGAGTAAGTGCCCACACACATCAAGTGGTACTCAATCATAGTTTGTAAGGCTGTGAAGAATCCAGATTCAAGAGAAGGAGATTCGGGCTCAGATTTTGGTGATATTTGCTACAGGCAGGATACAAGGGTTAGAGAACTGAGTGGAAGGAGGCGTTAAATTCCGCTGCAACCACTGTAAGGTTTCTGAAACTTTATATGTGTTTATTTCATATCATTTTAGAAATTCATGTTTAGGATGATAAAAATATACTCGTTAGTAAATCTAGATCCTGGTAAAATAATTCTAACAACTGGCCTCAAAGCCATGGTAATTGATTTACTTTCAAGAAATTTGGACATAAAATTATATATATGTGATTAGGATGTGATTCATGTTGATCTATGTATTTTTTCATGATTGTTTGATGTTTGCAAATTTTTTACGAAAAAATAATTTGAATCTATTTTCTGGAATTATTTTTGTTGGATAGTTTGGAAAAAATTAAGCAATTCACTTTTTTACATAACTTAATTTTTAATTAATTTGAATTAGTTATGAATTTTTGAAAATCAGAAAAATTAGGAGGTTGTTACACCTCCCTTATGCGCGAGGATCCCCTTGATTTCAGGGGTGCACGCGAAATCGGACAAGCCCTGTCCGAGATTTCTCGGTCATGATGGGCTGATTTGTCTGAAATTTGTCCCCCGCGCGCGCGGAGAGGCTGCTAGCAGCCTTCTGCGCCGTGTTTTCTCGGCCAGGGACCCCATTGTGTGCGCGCGAATGGTATGCAATGCATACCATCCGCACCAAATACAATTTTTTTTCCATTTTTTCATTTTTCATGCTTTTTCATGGAATTAATTTTGAATTTTTTTTTGTGTAATTTTGAATTTTTTTGTGTAATTTTGAATTTAGATTTTTATTTTTCATATTTCAAATCTAATTATCACAATTAAATTAATTAATATTTTTTAAATTAATTTAAGATATTAGTAAAATTTGAACTTGAAAATAGGTCAAAATCTATTTTTTTGGCTTAATTAGTTATCTTATTTTTAAAATTTGATTATTTTATCTTATTTTTAATTTAAGGTCAAATATTTAATATTTTAAATTATTTTAATTTTTTTTAATAAAATGACCTTATTTGAATAAATTTAAAGTAAGATTATTTTAATCATGAAATTTTAAATTGAAATAAGATATTTTGGTAACTTTTAAATTTTTTTATTTTTTATTTAAATTAAATTTTAAAATTAGAAAAATGATATTTATTTATCATTTTATTTTATTGAATATTTAATTTTATTTTGAATAACATGAAACTTGAAAAGTTGTTGGCATTTTTTTTTAAAATAGATACTTAGGTTAGTTGAAACCTAATTTTTTAAATTTATAGGTTTAATTTTAACTTTTTTTTAATTTTATTCCCAAAAAATTATTTATTTATTTATTTATTTTTATTTGAAATTAATAAATTAATTAATGAATTTAAATTAAATAAATCATATATCCAACTATCCAACTTGTTACATGTTTGTGTGTTTCATATTGTTTAATTATTAACCTATTTTTATAAAACCTATTATTGTTTGATCTAAATTTCCATGGTTAACTTGTTGACAGATCCAATGATATGATTTTAACCCATGGTTCAATTGTCAATAGGTCAAATAAATAATTTGTAATAGGTAAATTTTGTAATCTTCTTTCATCTGTGTGTGAACCTAGTAACATGATAGGATCCATCCAAATCAGTGTGACTGTGTGAGCCTATATGTTTGCTTTGGACTTAGATGCATATAGGTAGCCCATTTAATTTTGTAAATTGTCACAACTTGATAGATTTTATTTAGGCCCAATTAGTATTTGGGCCTATTTAATTAATAACAGTTGTTCATTTTAAGGTTAAATTCCTCTCTTTTGGGCCTTGTGTGAGAATTAGGGGGCCATAGCAGTGGGTACGACATACTGAACCCAGCCTTCCCTCACATGAACAACTCCAACTGTGAAGGCCCATTTGCCATATTTGAATAACCGTACAAGGTTATTTAAACTAGTTTAACCTAATAAAAATTGATTCGCAACATAATTAATTTCGAAATATATGAAATTTATTTTTCATTTGAATATTTTAAAATTAATTAAGAAAAAATACTTAGTTTAATGAAACTTTTTAAAGATAAACTATATGTATTTTTCTTGTATTTAACTAAATAAAGAATTATAACTAATTAGATTCTTCTGATGCTTAATTATTTAATATTTCATTAAATATTTTTTAAGTTGTAAATTAGTTATTTATAACTAATTTTTGAATGAACTTGAATTTGAATATTTTTATAATTCATAATGAAGTTGAAGGATTCTAGGAATTAGTTATTGTAAGATTATTGGGATATTTTTTTAAGTTGAAAGTTTGTTAATTTTGGATCAACTTAAAATGGAATATTTTTCAAATTAAGTGGTTAGTAACTTAATTTGTTATTTGATTTTTTTTTTTTTTGAAAATAATTTAAGTTAGAAATTTAGTTATTTTAGAACAACTTAAATTAGATAATTTTCTAATATGTATTTTATTATATTTTAATTTATTTATTTATTTTTCAAATTTTATATATTTATACATATAATTTTCGAAAATTAAATTAAAGTTGAAAATTTTATTTTTAATTAATTTTGGACCAACTTTAAATTAATAATTTTTATTATCAAAATTTAATTAAAATAAATGATTAAATAAAAATACATTTTTTTTTTTTTAAATAATGAGCTTCAATCAAGAGACATTCGATCTCCATTGTTGGTTATACATAGTTCTTGTTTTAGTGAGTAATCATCCCTAATGGATGAACGTTCATTAGCAATTTAACGCCGTAAAATCTGGAAAGATAAGTATTATTTGTAAGTGTTTTATTTTTAGTATGGATCACCCTAATGGTGGCGACTATTAGTAAGACTTACAAAAGTATGAAACAATTGTAGAGGCTCATGAAATAGGAATGACCTTGACTCTCGCCTAAACCGGACAACATCGGATTCTCTTTTCGATCGAATAAAAGGTTTCTAGAATGTTTGTCATTTTAGATGAGTTGACTACTCTATTCAATGGATGATGCTTTGACTCTCGCCTAAACGGGACACTATATCAGTTTGTTGAAAACCTTAGAAAATAAAGAATATGTTTCATTTTTGGTATTTTTATAAACATATTTGTTATACTTGTTATTTTTTGAATTTGTGTGTGAATTTATTGAACCAAATGATTTACTTCTGTTTATTGATATTTGTAGTGTCAAAATGAACAACCCACACCCCGCCCACTCCTAGTAAATGCCTTTGCAAATGAACTCTATAGTGTGAAAATGCTCCCTGGGAAGAGCATTAACTCACACTTGTTAATGATGAATCTAAAGTTCCAAAAAGCAAATTTGCTTGGAATTGAATTATCTAGAGAGCAATGGGTTTAATTCATACTTAATAGTCTTCCTCCTGAGTATAATGGATTTGTTGTATCTTATATGATTAACAATTTTAACTCTTCTGACATGGATAAGCTAGAAGTAGAATTGCGAGCTTATGAACGGAACTTGATTGCAATGCCGCACCCTGGATTTTGGAAACTTGTGTAAGAGGAAAAGATTTATGGATGAAGTTTCTAACAATGTTGCTTCTTCAAGTACAATTGATGGTAATACACTTCAATGTTCAAATTGTAATAAGAAGGGACATCAGGAAGAACGATGTCCCAGACTTCTAAACAATTCGAATGAAGGTAATGCTTTTGTTTTTGAATCATGTGTTTTAGAGAATGACAAATCCTTCTAGATTGTTGATTCTGGATCTACTAACCATGTTTGTTCTTCATTGTAGCTGCTTGAAACTTGGGATTATCTGAATCCAGATGAGTTGAAGCTCAAAGTTTTAAATGGCGAGTTAGTATCGGTCCAAGCTAAAGGAAGAGCCCGCCTCAAGTTTCAGAAGAAATTTTTAGTTTTAGACAATGTTTTGTTTATTCGTAATTTTAGTAGAAACTTGATTAGTGTTTCATGTTTACAAACACAATTTCATAAATTGAATTTTTCAAGTTCTATATGCACAATTTCTTGTAATGGCTTTCAATTATGTGTTGCTCACTGGAACAAGGGCTTTATGTTTTAAGACTAGAAATACAAATCACACTTAACAATGAAGTTTTCAATATTGCTAAACCTAGAAACCATAAAAGAAAAGAGATTGATAATGATGATGAAACTTATCAATGGCATTTACGATTAGGTCATATTGGCTATGACAGACTTCATAGGTTAACCAAAGACGGTCCATTGAAAAATGTCATCTTGGGTGAATTACCAGTATGTGAATCTTGCCTAGAAAGAAAAATGACCAAATGTTCTTTTGGCAAAGGGAGAGCGTGCCAAACAACCCCTTGGGTTAGTACATTCAGATGTCTGTGGACCCCTTGATGTCAAAGCCAGAGGTGGTTATGAGTATTTTGTCACTTTCATTGATGATTTCTCTCGATATAGTTTCATTTACCGAATGCTAAAGAAATCTGAAACGTTGAAAAGTTTCAGGAATTTCATGCTTTGGCTCAAAACCAATTAGGTAAAACATTAAAAATCTTGCGAACTGATAGTGGTGGAGAGTATATGGATATACAGTTCAAAGATCATTTAATTGAACTTGGAATTGAATCTCAATATACTGCCCCTAGCACTCCACAGCAAAATGGAGTAGTAGAAAGGAGAAATCGCACACTTTTAGAAATAGTTAGGTCTATGCTAAGTTATTCAACTCTGTCTACGTCCTTCTGGGGATATGGTATAGAGATGGAAAACGAATTTCTAAATGTTGTTCCATCTAAAGTAGTTCCTAAGACACCTGTCGAACTATGGAATGGTCGTACACCTAGTTTACGCCATTATAGGATTTCGGGGTGCCCTGCTCATGTCTTAAGAAAGAAAGAAGGCATACTAGAATCACGAACTGAAGTTTGCATGTTTGTTGGAAATTCTAAAGAGACTAGGGGTGGACTATTTTATAGTCACAAGGATAACAAAGTGTTTGTTTCTACAAAATGCTACCTTCCTTGAAGATGACTATATTAAAAACTTCAAACCGAAAAGTAAAGTTGTGTTAGAAGAAATGCTTTCAGGTATAACTCCTTCAGATGTTCCATCCTCTTCCATTCAAGTAGTGGATAATCCCACTCCCTCAGTTGAAACAACACCAGATGTTACAACTGAGAGAACTACCACAAAAGTTCCTGTTCAGAAGGTCACCGCTCCTCGTCGTAGTGGGAGAAATTCTACTAAACCATCTCTTTATGGCTTGGATAGTGAAATCAATATGGTCGTTGGTGACGGTATTGATGACGACCCATTAACCTATAAATAGGCAATGGCAAGTCCCGAACAGACACAATGGTCAGCCGGTATGTATTCAGAAATGGATTCCATGAAAAAGAATAAAGTCTGGGAATATGTAGACGAACCCGATGACTATCATCCAATTGGATGTAAGTGGGTCTACAAGAAGAAAAGAGGCACTGGAGGCAAAGTCGAAACTTTTAAAGCTAGACTGGTCGCTAAGGGTTATACCCAAATAGAAGGCGTGGACTATGAGGAAACTTTTAGTCCAGTCGCCATGCTCAAATCCATCCGAATTCTTCTCTCAATAACAGCCGCTTTCTATTATGAAATTTAGCACATGGATGTGAAGACAGCCTTCCTTAACGGAGTTCTTGAAGAAACCATCTATATGGAGCAACCAGAAGCCTATATTCTTCCAGGGCAGGAAAAGAATGTTTGCAAACTCAGTAGGTCCATTTATGGACTTAAGCAAGCTTCTCGCTCTTGGAACAAAAGGTTTGATGAAATCATCAAGACCTACGACTTTCTTCAGAATGAAGATGAACCTTGTGTTTACCAACTCAAGGAAAATCAAGTTGTAGTCTTCATGGTCCTTTATGTTGATGACATTTTGATTATTGGCAACAATATCAAGAAAATGACTGACATCAAGGAATGGCTTGACACTCGATTCGAAATGAAGGATTTGGGTGAAGCTGCATATGTTCTCGATATTCAGATTATCAAAAACTGAAAGAATAGATCCCTTGATCTCTCTCAAACAACTTACATAGATAAGGTTTTAGAGAGATTCTCAATGACAAACACCAAAGGGGCACAAAGGCCTTCTAGATTTGGTGTCTGTCTATCTAAGGAACAGTGTCCCACTTATCCTCAAGATATAGAGGACATGAGAATGGTTCCTTATGCTTCAGCAGTTGGAAGTCTAATGTATGCAATGTTATGCACTAGACCTGACATCTGTTATGCAGTAGGAATTGTGAGCAGGTATCAGATAAATCCAAGACTGGAACATTAGAATGCTGTTAAGCATATTCTGAAGTTCTTGAAAAGTACATGGTAATTCGTGTTAGTCTACAAGGGTGGTGCTTTGAATCCCGTAGGCTATACCGATTCAGATTTTCAGGCTTGTCTTGATGACAAAAAATCTACATCTCAGACGGTGTTTACTCTTGGGGGTGGAGCACTGGTTTGGAGAGGTGCTAAACAAACTGCAACGTCAGACTCTACCATGGAACCCGAATACATAGCTGCTGCGGAGGCTGCTAAGGAACTTTTCTAGCTTAGAAAGTTCTTCACAGGACTCGGTGTTGTTCATGGAATGGAAAAACCACTAGTTTTGCTTTGTGATTACACTGGAGCCATAGCCAATAGTAAAGAGCCTCGAAGCTACAAGAGAAGTAAACACATAGAAAGGAAATATCACATCATCAGAGAGTATGTGGCAAGAGAGGATGTACTGGTGGAGAAAGGGGACCCTGAGGATAACCTAGTTGATTCATTCACCAAAGTTTTGGCAGGAACTGCATTTGAAAAGCACTAACTGAATATAGGATTAATTAAAATGTACTGATTATTTTATATTAGTGCAAGTGGGAGTTTGTTGGGCTTTGTGCCCTAAATAAAACTCTATTTCAATGTAATCTTTATCATTTAATTATCAATAAAGAGACAGAATTATTTTTATCACTCATTTAGTGTGTCATTTGGTTCATGTTATCATCTATATGATAATTTTATTTATCAATTCCCTTATCACATTGATATTCATATTTATTGTGTCGTCAGCACAGTGGAAAGTAATCAAGATTGTGTGATCAAATATATTCCTAGATTTATTGGTACACAGGGTTTAATTGATATGATAATCTACAACATAGTTTACTTGCACCTTGGATAAGTGATATGTCCTTTCTAAGGCATTGGTTAAAGTAAAGCTTGGGTTGGATGCATGGAGTTTGCATTAGAAGGGACCGATATTGAACTTGGATTAGATATTATAAATTTACCGTAATATCTATTTAATTCAATGTCACCTAGTTGATCCTAGATCAAATGATCTTAATCCTGATATGGTTAGAATCGATCTCAAGAGTATTATTCATGTTCTTTGATTTGTTAGTTAAGGCTACTTTTTAGTCATGGTGATACGTACATTTTGGGAACATAGTAGTGCAATTAAGTGGGAGCGCTAATCATAGATATGGAATCTATAGCTTCTATTTGGACATAGAAGTGAAATGATAATTTCCTTCGAGCTTGGCTAAACAGAGATAAATGGTTGAGTACTCCTTTCAGTGATTATGTTAGTTCACTGAAATATCATTTAGATGTAGCTAAGTGTTTTAAGGATAAAATACATTGAAGGGTGTAACGGTAAATAAATCCCTATGTAATGTAAATCATCTACAGAGGATCATTGATTATTGGGATTATAACAATGGATAACTAATAGGGTATCTATAGCGTGGAACATATAGAGCGTTCTACATAACTGAGAGTGAAATTCTATGGTGGATGCAGTGAGGAATTAATAAGTTAGTGTATTTACTTGGTAAATTCTAGATCGGCTTATTGGAACCTCCATTATATAGGCCCATGGTCCCCATACTAGTTGAGACAAAGCTTCTTGTAAGACTCAGTTATTTGATTTTAAATAATCAATTATAATTCTAAAATTAGACTATGTCTAGTTTATGAATTTTCACTAAGCTAGGGCTTAATTGTGAAGAAAAGAGATTCTAGGGTTTATTCGTTAATTAAGAGACTTTGTGAAGTCTAATTAATAATATGTTAAATGGCAATATTATTTAATTATTAATTTTAATTATGAAATAATTAGATTTGGCATTTGTGTTGTTAAATTAGAAAAATGATATTTTTGAGAAAATAAGATGAATAATTGGAAAAATTGCAAAATTGAAATGTGGGGCCCAATATCCATGGCCGGCCATTTGGGGAGCAATTTACCATTTTATTTTTTCATTATTTTAATGCTAAATAAATCTAACCTAATCGTAAGTGGTTTCCTAAAAATAGGTAGTGATGGCCTCAAAGAAAAAGATGATGCAAACTCTTTCCGTCAGTAAAATTTTGAGCCACCGTCACTGTTCCTATTTTCGAAACCCTCTCTCTCTCTTTCTCTCTTCAAAACCGAAACCCTAAAGTGATTAGAGTAAGTGCCCACATACATCAAGTGGTACTCAATCATAATGTGTAAGGCTTTGAAGAATCCAGATTCAAGAGAAGAATATTCAGGCTCAAATCTTGGTGATACTCTGCTACAGACAGGATACAAGGGTTAGAGATCTGAGTGGAAGGAGCCATTAAATTCCGCTGCAACCACTGTAAGGTTTTCGGAACTTTATATGTGTTTATTTCATATCGTTTTAGAAGTTCATGTTTAGGATGTTAAAAATATACTTGTTAGTAAATCTAGATCCTGGTAAACTAATTCCAACATCATATTGTATAGCTCTTCTATGGGACTTTTCATCACCAAAAATCCTCAATATTATATTGTACTGTGAATATATATATTCTATTATTACTCAATGTTAGACATATAAAAAAGACATAAAAGGGACTATCATATATGTATCATAACATATATATATGTATATAAATTTTAGAGCTTGAAGGTGTTGGGAATATTTTACAAGGATCTAGATTTACTAACAAGTATGTTGATTAACATCCTAAATA
Source organism: Cannabis sativa (assembly GCF_029168945.1). NCBI lineage: Eukaryota > Viridiplantae > Streptophyta > Magnoliopsida > Rosales > Cannabaceae > Cannabis > Cannabis sativa. The sequence continues at coordinate 37,506,293 of NC_083605.1, read as the reverse complement.
TGAATTCTCTAAAACAATGAAAATAAACACGTAAGGGTTTAAGAAAACCTTACATTGATTGCAGCCGAATATAATGATTCCTTCCGTTTAAGATCTCTAGCCCTTGATTCCTTTTTGTAGCAGAGTATTATCAAGATCTGAACCTGGATCTCTTTCTCTTCTTCGGGTTTGGTTACTGTTGACCTCACTTTTAGCCAACGACAATGAGTCTAATTTTATAAGTGACAAGTAGTTTAATACGATTGAACTATAGTAAAGCAAATAAAGGCACAAGAATTTTATAGAGGTTCAGCCCCAAGCAGTTCGGTAATAGCCTAATCATCGTTATTTGTATTGACTTAAGAACAAGGAGAATATTTCCTTATCTTAGAGCTCTTACAACAATATCTCTGAATATGAATTCTTAGACAAAATCTTTTGACCCCCTTGCCCAGTGAATATGAATCACTATTTATAGGGCTATAGGCTTGGAGAGGAAGTATTTCCCTTCTCGTTACAATTGATATAAGCAGAAAGATTGCATAGTAAATAGAGAATACACTAATTTTGGGATTTGGAACCTTGCCATATCTCTGTAATTTGATCCCAAAGTTATAGGAATTTCCTTGATAACTCACGATGCGAAAGCTGAATTTGCTAAGTGTTGGTGTCCTGCGCGGATTGCTCCCAGCTCGGTCTAAAGGACTTCATCCGAGCGGATGTATGAGGTATCCTATTTGGCCTATGTCTCGCGAGCAGATACCCAGAGTCGTTTCCACTTGTCACCATCGAGTGATGCCACGTCAGAGTGTAAAAATTAAGATAACATTTGCCCCCCAAGTATGTACGGGACTTCTGAAGTTACGTGTAGACTTCATCCGAGCTGTCTTTACGTTTAGATGGGTGACACGTGTCAGGTGCATCTGTTCGTGACTCGATGTGAGGCTGAGTAGGCGTCCCTTCAGTTTTTGGCTAATAAATGCTCTGACGCAATTAATGCTTTGAAAATCGATTTTCTCTCACCACATTTGATGGTTGCACTTGATTGCTTTTGATTTCCCATATTCGCTTTTGGGGGAACCGAGGCGTATGAGGTTTCTAAAATGATTACCCCTTTTCGCTGTTTACCTATAAATACCATCGAGCATTTGTTCACAAACTCATTTTCACCAACCTTCTTTGCCAATCAAGTTCAGAGCGAAAAGAGAGGTTTTTAGATTCAAGTTTGCTAAAAAAATTTCACGAGAATTGTTCGTTTAGCTTTGCGTAATCTGAACCCAGATGTCGATCCTTGAGTAAGTTCTCGTTTTCTTTTACTTTGCACATTTATTTTCTGAATGCAACTTTAACTTTGCTGTAGAAGATATGTAGAAAAACCCTAAGTTTAGAAACTCTGTGATTTTCCTTTGTAACGATTAATGCGACTTTGCCATTCATAATGCTTGCTTTTTGAACTGCATAATGCTTGTCTTTCATCTTGCTTATTCTAAGCTCCATAAAATTTTTTGCCCTAACTCGCGAAGATTTCAAACTTTTGAGTTTTGACTTTTTGTCGAATATTTTAATTCTTTAATCTGTTGAGTACTCCTAGTCGACATATTTTTCTGTTTAATGTTCGATATCCTAACCAAACACTCATCTCGCGTGTTGTCTTTTGTAGATGAAAGCAGGTAAGTTTTGGGGAAGCGAACACCGAATCGACAATGATCTACTTCAACTCTTGCACAAGGATCATCCTTGTCTTCGTTCTAGTCTGCCCTCTTCAAGTGGCAGACATTTTGGTTCAATTTTTTCATCCAGCAACAGGATGATGGCTTGTACCAAACAAACAATGCGTAAAGTCAACGCGTGTAATACCCTAAGTTAAGAAATGGATTAGAAAAACCCTAATTAGATAATTATGAATAATTGAGGAATTATATTATTATACAGTTCAATTTATGAGAATTTATTTGATTAATTATATATTAATACCCCGTTGGTGAGCTAGGGGCATTTTAGTAATTATGACCCGAGAAGGGTAAATTGATGAAATTAATTTAATTACGTGCTTAATGGAACCATATTATTATATAGTATGCCTGTGTTGTCGTTTTAGGTGTGTTCTGACAGGTTGGCGCGGTTGTTGCGTTTTATGCCCTAAATCAAACTCATTTCAATATAATCAGATTTACTTATTAATATAGATCAGAAATAACATTTAACGTTGCATGATTCACATTATTTATTTCATGATTATATGTACATAATATATAAATTCATCTGAAACCCTTTTCACATACTTGATCCTGTTTATTGTGCTGTCAAGACATTGGAAAGTAAACATGACTATGTGAATAAAGTTTCCTAGATTTATCAGACACAGGGTTTTACTGATATGATAATCTACAACAGAGTTTACTTGCATTTGGAGAAATGCTATGTTCTTTCCAGAGCATTGGTTAAAGTAAAGCTCAGGTTGGATGCATGGAGTATGCATCGGAAGGGACCGATATTGAACTTTGACTTAGATTTATTAAACTTACCGTAATATCTATTCAAGTCAATATCGCCTAGTTGATCCTAGATCAAATGATCTTAATCCTGTTATGATAAGGCTCAATCTCAAGAAGTTATTCGTGTTCTTTGATTTGTTAGTTAAGCCTACTTTTAGGTCAGGGTGATACGTACATTTTGGGAACACGGTAGTGCAATTGAGTGGGATCGCTAACATAAACATGGAATCTATAGCTTTTATCTGGCGAATAGTAAGTAAAGGATGATCTCCTTCGAGCTTGACCAAACAAAAATAAATGGTGGAGATCTCATTTCGCATAAGCTGAAATATCATTTATACGGGGTTAAGTGTTTTAAGGATTAAATACATTGTAGGGTGTAACGGTAATCTAATCCCTTTACAGTGTAGATCATTCATATGGAGGATCATTGATCAAATTAGGATTATAACAATGGATAAGTGATGATGTGTCTATATGGTGGAACATATAGAGCATTCTATATACTGAGAGTGCAATTCTAAGTTCTATGCGTGGATTCAACGAAGAATTAATAAGTTAGTGAATTTTAGTAATAAATCCTTGATCTACTTATTGGAAGCTCGGTTATATAGACCCATGGTCCCCGCACTAGTTGAGATAATATTGCTTGTAAGACTCATATAATTGGTTTTGATTAATCAATTATAATTCTCAAATTAGACTATGTCTATTTGTGAATTTTTCACTAAGTAAGGGCGAAATTGTAAAGAAAGAGTTTTAGGGGAATATTTGTTAATTATGATGCTATGTATGGTTCAATTAATAAAAATTATAAATGATAATATTATTTAATAATTATTTATAGTTATTAAATAGTTAGAATTGGCATTTAAATGGTTGAATTAGAAAATTGGCGTTTTTGAGAAAATCAGATGCAGAAAAGATAAAACTGCAAAATTGCAAAAAGTGAGGCCCAAATCCACTATGTATGGCCGGCCACTTTTGTAGGGAATTTAAACTGATATTTTAATTATTTTAATGCCAAATAATTCAAACCTAACCCTAGTGGAATGCTATAAATAGATAGTGAAGGCTTCAGGAAATTTACACTTAAATTTTCTATTTTTCCTTCAGAGAAAAACCTGAGCCTTCTCTCTCCCTATCTGGCCGACCACTCCCTCTCTCTTTCTTCCCTCTTCAATTTCGAAATTCTTAGTGTGAGAATAGTGCCCACACACAGCAAGTGATACCTCAACCATACTGAGGAAGATCGTGAAGAAAGACTTTCAGCAAAAGGAGTTTCAGGACCAAAGAATCAGAGAAAGAGATCCAAATTCAGATATTGATAATGCTCTGCTACAGAAAGGAATCAAGTGCTAGATATCTGAACGGAAGGAGTCATTATATTCCGCTGCACCCAATGTAAGGTTTCCTAAACATTATATGTGTTTATTTCATCGTTTTAGAAAGTTCATATTTAGGGTGTTAATCAATATACTTGTGAGTAGATCTAAGATCCTGGTAAAATAATTTCTAAAAACTGGCCTCAGAGCCATGGTAATTGATTTTCTTGCCAGAAATTTGGACTTTAAAACGATTGTTTGATGTTTTGGATGGTATCATGTTGTATTGAGTGTTATTTAATGATTGATTGATGTTTGTGAATTTTCGTGAAACATAATTGAATATCTGTTTCTGGAGTTATTTTTATTGGATATTATGGAAAACATTAAGCAAGTTACTTTTTTACAGAACTCAATTTCGATTTAATTTGAATTAGTTATGATTTTTTGAAGTTTCGAAAAAAATCGGGGTTGAGCTGAATCCCACCTGCGCGCGCGGAGAGGCTGCTAGCAGCCCCCTGCGCCTAGGTTTCACGCCCAAGCCAGCCCATGCGCGCCCAGGGACAGTATGCAATGCATACTGTCCGTACAACTCGCAATTTTTTCGTTTTTCTTCGTTTTTCTTCGTTTTTTCATGCTTTTTCATGGAATTAACTTCCGATTTTTTGTGTAGTTCTGTATTTATACATTTACTATTCCTAATTCAATTCTAATTATCATAATTTATTAATATTTTTTACATTTAATTCATGATATTAGTGTAATTTGAATTTAAAAATAGTTAGTATCTATCTTTTTTGCTTAATTATCTAACTTATTTTTAAATTTGATTATATCTTATCTTATTTTAAAATTTAAGGTCAGATTTTAAATTTTTAAATTAAATATTTTTTTTTAAGTAATTTGACCTTATTTAAATTTAAAATAAGATAACTATAATCATGTAATTTTAAATAGATGTAAGATATTTTGCTAACTTTTAAATTTTGTTATTTTATTTATTTAAATTACATTTAAAATCTGAAAAAGATATTCATTTATCTTTTTTTTTTATTTAATTTTTATTTATAAAATAACATTAAATTTTTAAAAATATTTAGCAAATTTTGAAATGATATTTAGGTTGGTTGAAACCTAATTTTTCAAAATTGTTGGTTTAATTTTAAATATATTTTTTTAAAAATTTCCAAAATTTTTTCAATTTTTTTTTTTTAAATTTTCGAATATTTTTTTTATTTAATAAATTATTTTTCGAAATTATTTATTTAAAATTAAATAAATCCTACATCCAACTATCCAGCTAACCTTGTTGCAGGGGTATGTGTTGTAGCTTGTTTGTAAGTTTTCAAAACCTATTATTACTTGATTGCAAATAGCCATGGTTACTTTTTGCAAGATCTAATGATCTGATGGCTTCCTTGGTCAAGTAAATAATTTGTAACAGGTATATTTACAATCTTCTTATATTTGTGTATGACCTAGCAACATGATAGGACCCATCCAAAGTGTGCCTGTGTGAGCCTATGTCTTTAACTTAATTATAGATGCATATATGTTGTTGTTGCTAAATAAAATGTCATGATTCTTGATAGATTTTATTTAGGCCCATTTAGTTTTTGGGCGTATTCAATTAATGACAGTTGTTCATTTTAAGGTTAAATTCCTCTCTTTTGGGCCTTGTGTGAGAGTTGGGAGCCATAGTAGTGGGTACGACATACTGAACCCAGCACCCCCTCACATGAACCACCCCAATTGTGAAGGCTCATTTGCCTGATTTGAATAACTGTACTAGGTTAATTAAACTAGTTTAACCTAATAAAATTGATTAGCAACATAATTAATTTCATTAATTTTGAAATTAATTTAAGAAAATTATAGTTTAAAGAATTTTTTATTCTAAGCTAAATTATATGTATTTTCTTGTATTTAATTAAATATAGAATTATAACCATCTAGATTCTTTCTGAAGCTTAATTTAAATATTCATATTTAAGTTGATATTTAGTTATCTACAACTAACCAACTTAAATCTGAATATCTTTTGGATTTAAAATTTCAAAACTAAGTTGAGGGATTTTAGGCATTGGTTATTAAGATTCTTTAGATATTTTTTAAGTTAATATCTTTTCGAATATTAACTTAAAATGGAATATTTTAGATATTTTTTAAGTTAATATCGTTTCGAATATTAACTTAAAATGGAATATTTTAGATATTTTTTAAGTTAATATCTTTTCGAATATTAACTTAAAATGGAATATTTTCAAATTAAGTGGTTACAATTTAATTTTTGATATTTAATTATTTAAATTTGAAAAATATTTAGGTTCTAGATTTTTTCTAATACAACCTAAATTAGATATTTTTTTCAAATTTTGTGGAAAAGATACTTAGTCAAATAAGATATTTTCTAGATAGTTATTTCTAGACTACTTATTATTTCTAATATTAAAAAAAAAATATACATTGTGAAATTAATTATTTAAATAATTAATTTTGGTACAATTTATTTTAAGTGTATTTTTTTCTAGTATTAAACTAGAGATTAATAATTAAGCCTTCTCTACTCTTAATTATTTTTTTCTTGAATTTAATACATTTAATTAATTTGAAAATTAAATATCTAAGTTGATTTTCATCATGATACTTAAATATTTCTTTTTCATGACACTTAATTAAATAGAAAATTATTTTTAGTTGAAATTTATTTTTTCAACTAAATTTAAATAGTTTTCAAAATATATTTTTCTTTATTTTATTAATCAAATTTCGAAATTGCATTTCTTTATTGTGCTGTCAACACATTGGAAAGTAAACATGACTATGTGAATAAAGTTTCCTAGATTTATCAGACACAGGGTTTTACTGATATGATAATCTACAACAAGAGTTTACTTGCATTTGGAGAATTGCTATGTTCTTTCCAGAGCATTGGTTAAAGTAAAGCTCAGGTTGGATGCATGGAGTATGCATCGGAAGGGACCGATATTGAACTTTGACTTAGATTTATTAAACTTACCGTAATATCTATTCAAGTCAATATCGCCTAGTTGATCCTAGATCAAATGATCTTAATCCTGTTATGATTAGGCTCAATCTCAAGAGGTTATTCGTGTTCTTTGATTTGTTAGTTAAGCCTACTTTTAGGTCAGGGTGATACGTACATTTTGGGAACACGGTAGTGCAATTGAGTGGGAGCGCTAACATAAACATGGAATCTATAGCTTCTATCTGGCGAATAGTAAGTAAAGGATGATCTCCTTCGAGCTTGACCAAACGAAAATAAATGGTGGAGATCTCATTTCACATAAGCTGAAATATCATTTATACGGGGTTAAGTGTTTTAAGGATTAAATACATTGTAGGGTGTAACGGTAATCTAATCCCTTTACAGTGTAGATCATTCATATGGAAGATCATTGATCAAATTAGGATTATAACAATGGATAACTAATGATGTGTCTATATGGTGGAACATATAGAGAATTCTATATACTGAGAGTGCAATTCTAAGTTCTATGCGTGAATTCAACGAAGAATTAATAAGTTAGTGAATTTTAGTAATAAATTATTGATCTACTTATTGGAAGCTCGGTTATATAGACCCATGGTCCCCGCACTAGTTGAGATAATATTGCTTGTAAGACTTATATAATTGGTTTTGATTAATCAATTATAATTCTCAAATTAGACTATGTCTATTTGTGAATTTTTCACTAAGTAAGGGCGAAATTGTAAAGAAAGAGTTTTACGGGCATATTTGTTAATTATGATACTATGTATGGTTCAATTAATAAATATTACAAATGACAATATTATTTAATAATTATTTATAGTTATTAAATAGTTAGAATTGGCATTTAAATGGTTGAATTAGAAAATTGGCGTTTTTGAGAAAATCAGATGCAAAAAAGATAAAACTGCAAAATTGCAAAAAGTGAGGCCCAAATCCACTATGTATGGCCGACCACTTTTGTAGCGAATTTAAACTGATATTTTCATTATTTTAATGCCAAATAATTCAAACCTAACCCTAGTGGAATGCTATAAATAGATAGTGAAGGCTTCAGGAAATTTACACTTAAATTTTCTATTTTTCCTTCAGAGAAAAACTTGAGCCTTCTCTCTCCCTATCTGGCCGACCACTCCCTCTCTCTTTCTTCCCTCTTCAATTTCAAAATTTTTAGTGTGAGAATAGTGCCCACACACAGCAAGTGATACCTCAACCATAGTGAGGAAGATCGTGAAGAAAGACTTTCAGCAAAAGGAGTTTCAGCACCAATGAATCAGAGAAAGAGATCCAGGTTCAGATATTGATAATGCTCTGCTACAGAAAGGAATCAAGGGCTAGATATCTGAACGAAAGGAGTCATTATATTCCGCTGCACTCAATGTATGGTTTCTTAAACTTTTTATGTGTTTATTTAATCGTTTTAGAAAGTTCATATTTAGGGTGTTAATCAACATACTTGTGAGTAGATCTAAGATCGTAGTAAAATAATTTCCAACAGCGGTATAGTCACAACCGAGTATTTCGAGTCGAACCGGGTTTGGGCCCGAAATGCAATTTGAATTAAATTAATTGGCATTTTTATTTAATTGTAATAATTTGAAATTATATTGGATTTATGTGTGAATAAAATGACTAAATTGCCCATGTGAGTTTATAGGCATGCTTTATAGCCCTAGGGGAAAAATGGTCTTTAGACCTTTATTTTCTACAATTGATAAAATATTATTTTGAGGGAATAAGAAATCAATTTCTGGACTTCTCTTTCTCTCTTGGCCGACCCTCTCTCTCTCTCAAACTCTCTTTTTTTTTTTCTCTTTGATTTGGTGAGGAAATTGTTGGAAGCTTGCTTAAATCTTGCTATTTTGGAATTGAAGGAAGTTCTTGCTTTTTTTGAGGTAGTTTTTACAGCCTTTAAACTTTGAATTCTTGCTGAATTTTATTGTTGATAAAGCATGAAATGGGTTGAGAATGTGGTTGTGTTGCATGCTTGATGAATTTGAGTTAATTTTGATAAGTTTGAGTGTGTCTTGCTTGAATTCTTGATGTGTTGGTTAATTCAAATCTTGATGGAATTTTAGGGTTTATTTTCATGTCTTGAATTCAGCTTTTGGTTGAGTTTGTTGCTAGAAAATACTTGGGTTTGTTGGAATTTAATCTGAAGTTCAAGAGCTTGAAGTTTTAGAATTTGGGCATGAATTTTGTTGAATTTTGGGATTTGTTTTGGGTAATTCAGAGGGGTTTTTAGGGTTCATTGAGTTCGAAGTTTGATTGTAAACTCTGATTTTGGTTGTGTAAAGCAAACTTGAGTTCATGGAACTCAAGCTTCGAGGTTTAAAGACACGTTTTGAATTTTAGTGAAATTATTGTGTTTAAGTTGTGGAATATGTTTATTATGTCATATGATGAAGCTCTGGAAAGTTTGGTGGTGATTGGAGAAGATTTGAGTAGGTTTTGGAGGTTTAAAAGTTATGTTTTTTCGTGTTTTTCTGCCCAGACAACCGGAATTCCGGTTGGTTCAAATTTGTTCCAACCGAAATTCCGGTTGGAGTACATCGGGAAATGCTTAATTTTGTTTTGGCCATAACTTTTGACTCGGGACTCCGTTTTTGGAGTTTTTTATATCGTTGGAAAGCTCGTTCCGAGCTCTATGTGATTATCTGTATTTTAAATGTGAAATCAGGGGTTAACCCTATTTGTGAAAATCCCAGATTGTGTGACTAGGATTACCGACACCTGGTCAGGAGCACCCGCGGATTTGGAATCTCTGTCTTTGCGGGACAACAAGTAAGACAGTAGTTAGCACGTAGAGTATGCGCGGTGGCACTTATATTGAGGTTGATATATGTGAGTAATTGTAACCGGGATAAGGGTTATTACCCTAATATGAGCGGTTGATAGCCTAGGGTTATTACCCTAGTGATATGAGTTGAATAAATGATATGCCATGCTAAGTGTATGATTATATTGAGATTTAAGGATTATGCGATCAAGGCATAATCAGGTTGGACTCGGTAATCAGAACCGAGAAGAACCATTCTAAGGCCTTATTGTAAATAGACGTGTGAGAGCAACACGTAGGTTTACGCTACGTAAACATAAATAGGCATGTGAGCGCAACATGTAGATCTGTGTCACACAGACAGATTTAAATGGCATTGTTATTTATATTATATGATGAGCATATTATTGATATGTTTTATACTGTCTTGCTGGGCTTGGCTCACGGGTGTTGGACTGTGCACGAAAGGGTAAGACTATTACTGATCAACCATGAGTGCAGGAGTTGGACGAAGAATGTACATGTCCGAGCCATATCAAACCAAGCGGGTTGGGGTCTACTAGTGTTGTTTTTTTTTTGAGACTCTATTTTGCCGCTTAGGCCGGTTGAAAGAAAAAGACTTGTAATAATATTTTGTAAATGTTTTTGGGATCCCAACTTCTGTAACTTTTAAATTGTAAAGTTTAAATTAAGTTTTATTTTAATTCCGTTAATAATTAAAGTTTAATTTCCGTGCTAATTTTATTAGTAATCCCAATTGGGGGATTAGGGTTTCATAAGTATCTTGGGTAGCGTGCCTTATTATTTAGGGCGTTACAATTTGGTATCAGAGCGCCAAGGTTTTTAAACTTCTTGTAGACCGGCCGAACATGTACATTCATCATCAGATACAAGCTCGACTCATGGTGCAGTAAGTATTGAGAGTAAATACTTTACTGATTGTGTGATCATCTGTTTTCCACTTTTCATTTTAAGCAGTATGCAAGCATCTAGAGTGTTTATATGTTATGTGATGCCATGCTTTAAATGCTATTTGTTTAAATGAATATTCGTATAAGGTAAATAGATGAGTTAGGGCTTAAGGCAATAAGTGTGTAAGTGTTGTATTGGTGCTTAACTCGTTGGGGTTGTTGATTACATGGGTACTAGTAATGGACCCTCCGCAATCATCTAGACCATAGGGCGAGCAAGTAGAGCTTGGGGTTTCCCAAACTGATCCACCGGCACCGCCTCCACCTTCGCAGAATTCGAGGAATAATGCGGGGGGTTGGTAATGCTAATCCTCCTGCTGACTGGCAGAAGATGTTACAAGAAATGCGAAGTTACATACTTCGTCAAGAAGAAGAGTTGCGACGATTAAGGGAACCAGAACCGGCTGCCCCTGTTGATCAAGTGTTACCACCAGCACCTCTGGCAGTGGTTGGTAACCAATGGTTTGTTATGCCGCATAGAGACTCGGTGTTTCAGCGGTTAGTGAAGGTGCTGTTGGAAATTATTTTACCAGGATCTTAGATCTACTCACAAGTATGTTGATTAACACCCTAAATATGAACTTTCTAAAACGATCAAATAAACACATATAAAGTTTAGGAAACCTTACATTGGGTGCAGCAAAATATAATGACTCCTTCCGTTCAGATACCTAGCCCTTGATTCCTTTCTGTAGCCGAGCATTATCAATATCTGAACCTCGATCTCTTTCTCTGAATCTTTAATGCTGAAACTCCTTTTTGCTGAAAGTCTTTCTTCACGATCTTCCTCACTATGGTTGAGGTATCACTTGCTGTGTGTGGGCACTACTCTCATACTAAGAATTTCGAAATTCAAGAGGGAAGAAAGAGAGAGGGAGTGGTCGGCCAGATAGGGAGAGAGAAGGCTCAAGTTTTTCTCTGAAGGAAAAATAAAAAATTTAAGTGTAAATTTCCTGAAGCCTTCACTATCTATTTATAGCATTCCACTAGGGTTAGGTTTGAATTATTTGGCATTAAAATAATGAAAATATCAGTTTAAATTCCCTACAAAAGTGGCCGGCCATGCATAGTGGATTTGGGCCTCACTTTTTGCAATTTTGCAGTTTTATCTTTTCTGCATCTGATTTTCTCAAAAACGCCAATTTTAAAATTCAACCATTTAAATGCCAATTCTAACTATTTAATAACTATAAATAATTATTAAATAATATTGTCATTTATCATATTTATTAATTGAACCATACAAAGTATCATAATTAACAAATATGCCCCTAAAACTCTTTCTTTACAATTTCGCCCTTACTTAGTGAAAAATTCACAAATAGACATAGTCTAATTTGAGAATTATAATTGATTAATCAAAACCAATTATATGAGTCTTACAAGCAATAATATCTCAACTAGTGCGGGGACCATGGGTCTATATAACCGAGCTTCCAATAAGTAGATCAAGAATTTATAACCTAAATTCACTGACTTATTAATTCTTCGTTGAATCCACGCATAGAACTTAGAATTGCTCTCTCAGTATATAGAATGCTCTATATGTTCCACCATATAGACACATCATTAGTTATCCATTGTTATAATCCTAATTTGATCAATGATCCTCTATATGAATGATCTACACTGTAAAGGGATTATATTACCGTTACACCCTACAATGTATTTAATCCTTAAAACACTTAACCCCGTATAAATGATATTTCAGCTTATGTGAAAGGAGATCTCCACCATTTAGTTTCGTTTGGTCAAGCTTGAAGGAGATCATCCTTTACTTACTATTCGCCAGATAAAAGCTATAGATTCCATGTTTATGTTAGCGCTCCCACTGAATTGTACTACCGTGTTCCCAAAATATACGTATCACCCTGCCCTAAAAGTAGGCTTAACTAACAAATCAAAGAACACGAATAGCCTCATGAGATTGAGCCTAATCATAACAGGATTAAGATCATTTGATCTAGGATCAACTAGGCGATATTGACTTGAATAGATATTACGGTAAGTTTAATAAATTTAAGTCAAAGTTCAATATCGGTCCCTTCCGATGCATACTCCATGCATCCAGCCTGAGCTTTACTTTAACCAATGCTCTGGAAAGAACATAGCATTTCTCCAAATGCAAGTAAACTCTTGTTGTAGATTATCATATCAGTAAAACCCTATGTCTGATAAATCTAAGAATCTTTATTCACATAGTCATGTTTACTTTCCAATGTGTTGACAGCACAATAAACAGGATCGAGTATGTGAAAAGGGTTTCAGATGAATTTATACATTATGTACATATAATCATGAAATAAATCATGTGAACCATGCAACATTAAATGTTATTTCTGATCTATATTAATAAGTAAATCTGATTATATTGAAATGAGTTTTATTTAGGGCATAAAACCCAACAAACTCCCACTTGCACTAATATAAAACAAAATGTGCATTTCAAATAATCTCAACACGTTGATATACAAATCAAGTGTAGTAGTAGTAAACTCCTCGTAATAGGATCTGACAGGTTGATTCAACCACAACCTTTTCTCCACCATTACTCTTCCTTAATCACAAAATCATTGATAATGTGAAATTCCTCTCTATATGTCTACTCTCTTGGGATACTGGATTCTATACCTTTGGCAACTACTTCTTGGTTATTCAGGAAGTAACACTAGTAGTTAAGGCAATTTGGAATGGTGCCAAAAATGTATAGAACTTTCCTTAGACTGAATAAGTACTTTTCTTGCAACTTTAACATTCAGTCCCTTTCTTGTAGACCTAGAGACTTCAGATAGGTTTTTACACTTCTCCAAAATCACTATTCCACCCCCAGAGTAATCACCATCTTATCAGAAAGATTTACTAGCACAAAGGCAAATTTCGAAATCTAATTTGGTGTAGTCTAAGAGTTTTAAACACACCCTTATAGACTAACATATAGTTCCTCTTCTTAATCTTAGGATTTACTTGATTGTCTTCCAATGTTCTTCTCCTGGATTAATCTGATACCTACTCATTACTCCCACTCAACAGTAGGTGTCTGGTCTAAGGCATACTAAAGCATATCTGAGACCTCTCACTGTTGATATAAGAAATTCTTTCATGGCTTTATCTTTTCTGGAATAGGTGAGACTTTTCCTTAGATAAAATCTATGCCTAAGAAGTTGTGAAGCTTCTATAGATTGCCATTAGAAAGAAAATGCTTCAGCATATTACTAAAGTAAGTTGCTTGCATTAGAGTAAGTAATTACCAGGTATACCACAAGCCATAGGTTTAGATAAACTCAAACCTATAATACTAGGAACAGGAAGTTTTGTTAAGTCCATTGAATAGACATACACGAAATTTCCTTTTATGTCCTTGTAATAGAAAACTTTTGGTTACTCCATGTGAATGGATCAAACTATAGTTCTCTTGGTTTTCTTCTTAGTTTCTTATTTTGACAATCCATTACTTGTTTAAACTCACAATGGATTTTAATCACTAGTGTCTTCCAAGTCATAGGAAGGTGAGTTCCTAGAAACTCTCCCACTACGACAAGGTACCGTGAATTATGTCTAAGAAAACTAAATGGTATTAACCTCTTTGGTTGTGACAAGACAACAGAGGCAGTGGGATCATCATATGTCAAATAAGATGATAGAACACTTTTGGAATCAAGAAATAAATATCTCCTTTATTTGCTACTTTATTTTCAGACTTAGTCATTAAGCTAGAAAAGTAGTATTTGTTTGAACAAACACTTTCTTATCTATTGACTATGGGATGGTCCACCCCTAATCACTTAGAATAGCTAACAAACCATGGTTAACAGCTCTAGCTTTTCTTAGGATTTTGATTAGGTCATCCATGAATCTAGTAATTATTTACATTAAGTACCAAACCATTAAATCATTCTGAAATTGTATTACCATAGAAGGATTTACGCAACGACTAGTAACTAATCATCAATATGCAACTCGAATTTCTAGGGAGGTAAGTTTGGATATAATTCAAAAATCAATTTAATGATCTTTGAACTGGATATCTACTAACTATTTCTCCACCCATATCAGTTCGCAAGATATTTAACCACTTACCTTAATGGTATTAACCATTGCTAGAAATTAATGAAATTTAAACAAACATTTCAAATTTCTTTGCTCAAAGGTATAATCTAGAGTTATCGTTTTAAGAATTACAACGAAAAACTCATATCCACCCCTGAATGTACATCCATATGCGAATGAGATGAACTACTTTCAGTGGATATAGGCATATTAACTCTTTGCAGAGATTGATCTTGTCAAATCCACTATGAACAATATACAAATGCCATAGATGAAAAAAAAAAATGTGGTAGTGTCTTTTGATGACTTAGGTTTAGTTACATCAAAGAATTCTTAGAATAGTGCAAGTGGATCCTGGTCACAGAATACCTAACTCATATTCCATACAGTTTGAATCCATTAATAGAAGATGGATATTAAACCCTTGTGAAGGTGTAACTGTATTGCATCCTGAAATTAGAAATATAAGAAAATTTCTGTTTGGAATCTAAAATTAAAGTCAAAGACCTAAATTTATACCAAATATAATGAGTAATTCTTACTAATTTACCTCTAAGTCTGATTTGCCCATACAAGTAGGAGATTTCTAAGATTGAGGATTTATATCAATTGGGAATAGAATTTCGGGATTATAATCATATGCGTCATTTAATTTCTTAACAGAAAATATAATGACATTAAATGATATATAGACCATTCATCCAATGATATGTTATTGAGCTAATTCAAAATGAATAAGCTAAGAGGAATTAGGATAATTTCGTTTATAAATAAGAATCCAACGATGCTTCGATTAGCGAGAGTCAAAGTAATCTTATTTATATATAATCTTCTTGTTTCATATTGTAAAAATACTAGTCTAAGGTGTCATCAATAGATGAACAGCTAGATGTTGCATATACAATATTTATCTTTCGAGATCTAATACTATTATGTATGTCTAATGGTGAAAATCTACTAGGGATTTATCTCATTAGATAAACAAACCAAGTTAGACCAACAATGAAGATTCGAAATTAAACTACAACTTAATAACAGAAAATAACATGGTTCAATATAAATTCATACACAATTCAGAAATTATTAAACATATAGCAAGTAGGAATGACAAGTGAAAATACTAAAACATACTGTTGACCGAGGTTTTCGGCAACTAATAAAATACGGATATAATAGTGAGCTATAAGAAAGCGAGATGAAGACTTTTTACGTGGTTGGGGCGTTAATGAGCCTTAGTCCACGAGCCACTGATATTTATGGATGTCTTTAATACAGATCTTACACTTGGGAGAATATTTCTCTCTTTTATACAAAGAATGTTCTTGGTGAGTTTTTTCTCTGTTTGCTCTTAAGCAGCCAAGATTCTCCGACCCCATTAAATGAGCTTTGAGGGGGTATTTATAGTGTTTTAGAGGGGCAATCCCTAGAATTGTACTTACACATGTGTCTGTAAGTATCCATAAAGTTGGGCATTTCCGATGAATATACCATGGGTGATGCATGGTCAAATCCCTAGGTGCTGTAGGGTTTTTATGGAGAATGTCCTTTTTGTCTTATGATTGACGTGACTCTTCGCAGAGTAGCCGTCGCTAGACTTAAATGATCATTACTGTAGCGCTGTTGTTTGGGGGATGTGCCGTCAGACTTTATTGCGTGTACAGTCCCAACACGCTTCCTCCCATGCAGCATTAAATGCGACTTGATGTCTCGGGAGAGACCTGACACATCCCGGAGTGCCTTTGAGCCATGTTCGCTTCCGGGAGTACCTTGTACTCCGGGTGCATCTTCCGGGACCCATTTGAATAACGCTTCCTGGTGTCATACAAGGACTTAGCAGTTCTCTCTCAAGTAATTTGATCCACGTGTCCCTTCCTGACTGGTCCACGTATATTGGGCGATTTTAGGAGCAACATTTACCCCCCAAGCCTTGTTTACTTAGTAAAAATAAACCAAGGCTTGTCCAAGTATCTCCAGTTGACTCCTCGTTTCCCCAGCTCGAGTCTCGAGCGCGTGGGGGACACATTAAATGAGGTTATTTAATGCGATACTACGTTGTTTGTAGGAATGTTTCCAGCCGCCTCCTCGGTCTTACGATACGACGTGGGGCGCGTGAAGGTGTGCCTAATAATGGCATTAAATGCAGTGATTCACTTTTGCAGAGGTCGATTCGTTTTACGCCCCCTGATTGATGCGGCGCATTGATGGTGTCAGACGGATACTCAAACGTTTGCACCGCCTTAATGGCGGATTGATCTGGCCCGTTGATCTATTGGGAATTCGAATCGCGTGCTTCCCTAACCGTACGATTGGTAGGTAAAGGCGCCTGTTCCTCATGCATTTTTGCCTATAAAAGCCACCACCTTTCCTTCATTTTGGTTACTTTCCATTCCTTACCATTTTTGCTTGAATTTCTCAGAGAGAAAATTTCCTCAAAGTAGCACAAACCGCCTTAACACTTGAACATTTTCTGTAATCTTCCAGTGTTCGATTTCACCAGTGCTTCTCAACTCTCGCTCAATCATTCCCAGTACCCCCGGTTCAACAATCAACTGTAAGTTCTTCGAATCTTTAGACTCTAGCATGCTTACATTTATTTTGTTTGTTTTCTGGGCTCGTACTCAGAGATTTCTGGAGTGTGAGTGTTTGAGCTCTTTGAGTCCTACTCTTTCGTTTCACTGTAGTAGTAGTAGTCGTACAGTTTTGTTTGAAGAAGGCCGTGTATCCTTCGTTTGGCATTTGCTTAGGGCATAGGAAGACCTTTTCTTTTCCTTTTTGCAAAACCGCTTTTACTGTTATTTTACTGCACCCGACACTTGTTCAGGGATTCTCTTTCGAGTTTCCCAGATGACACGTGTCCGGAGGGGGCCTCTTTCCAGCGGTTAGGGGACCCCCACTCCCTTTTTTCTGGTTTAGGGTTTGATATGGGGCCTAACTGCTGGTTTTTTTCTTTTCGTTTTTCTCAGAGCATATCATGTCTGCTTCTGGCTCAAAGTCCTCGAAGAAGAAGGGGAAGAGTATTGCTACCCTGGAGGAGGTTTCTCTGGGACCTGTTGCCCAGGAAGGGTACAAGTCCCGCGCCACTGGCTGGGAGGCGGCCGAGCTTCGATCGACCCTGACCTGCCCTCACCAGCTGGAGAACATCATTAACGTGGCTGGAATCAAACCCTCTACCTCAGGGACTTTCCACCGGCCTCCTCGTGACTCGGAGACACCCAACCTTAACTATGATGGCTTCGGGGCTTGGAGTCAGACCCATCTGATGGCCGGCGCAATGCTCCCGCTCCAGGACTATTTTGTTGATTTTCTTGTTTTTGTCGGCCTTGCGCCATACCAACTTATTCCTCAAGCATACCGCCTGCTCTCAGGCTTATTTATTTTTTATGCCGCACGCGGCTGGGGGTCTCCCAGCCCGGCGGAAATTTTGTATTTTTACGAACTTGTATCCGTCCCCAAGAAAGGGGACAAACTTAAGGACGGCTTTTATGGGTTCCGGATCCACCCTGCTAACGAAGGGGTGGTTCCGTATAATAGGCAGACTCATGTTAAGGAGTACCGCCACCGATTTTTCTTCTCCTCCGGTTTTAGGGCCGTGGACCATCCGGAGCTGCTCACGGAGTGGGTGCGGATCCCACCTTACCAGCGGACGCTCACCACCCAGGCGTTCCTTCGAAGGGCCCAAGCCTTCGCCTCTTACGACCATGCCGATCTTGACGTCGGGGGCTTGGTCACCACGGAGAATTGCAGAAAGGCCAAACTTATCCTTTCTCACCAATCCGTGGATGACTCCAACCTTTCCAAGGTTATCTGCCCTAACGTGAGGGCGCCAGTCGCGGAGAAGGCCTTCCGGGATGAGCTTATTGCTACGGCAGAGAAGAAGTACCAAGATTATCTCTACCGGAAGGCCCAGGAGAAGGCGTATTCCGGTGCCTGTGCCGCTCGGGGAGAGGGCTCCGTGTGGGGAGCCCGGGTGGTGCGAAGGAGCCAAGCTATCGGCGGGAAGTCCGAAGCTAAATTTTTTGATAAGATACTTCAAGAAGAGATTGGAGGTCCTTCCGTCGGGGGACCTCTTCGTCTTGAAGGTTCTTCCGAGAACTGAGCTTCCCGGCCTCAGCCTTCAGTCCCCGAACCAAACTCGGGCGCTCCCGGTGCTAGCACTTCTGGTGCTGGTGGTAAGTCTCCTTTGATAATTCAATATGTCCCTTCAGTTGATGAATATACCAGTCGTAGGCCCATAGGGTTCGACGAGCGTCTCCGTAGGTTTAAGATGCCGTCGACCCGGTGGGGGGATCATTTGAAGGAGTTTTATTTTACAAACTTAGGAGATTACCTAGGTCGGTCCCGGATGGGCCCCGGCCCTCCGGAACCTATTCCCTTAGGTCCGTCGGCTTACATAGCGTCCAGCTGGTTTCGGCCCTCGGACAGTTACCTTGGAGATGATGCTGCCAGCATTAAAGTTCAGGACTTTGCTAGGGCCGAACTAGGGAGTCCGGGTAGGAGTAGTTTATTTACTGCGCCTTTTTGCAAGTAGTTTCTCACGGACTTTTAACACTTGCTTGTTTTAATGGAACAGGTACCTCCATGGATGCCATCCTGGAACGGCTGGCTGGGGTCCATACTCCGGTGGCTCCTCCGGCTTTCACCCCCTCTCCCCCGGCCCCTTCCTTGAAGGTTTCTTCCGGCGCTCCTCCCGAAACCATCGACTTGGTGGATGACGAGGAGGTGCTTCCGGGAGAAGGCCAGGGGAAAGGATGGGACTTCTCGGAGGAAGCCGCCGAGGGTGCTGGAGACCCTCAAGCTCTCCCAGTGGTAGCAGAGGAGGACGAGGAGGAGTCAGAAGTGGCTCTGATCCGCAAGCGCAAGGGCAAGATGATTGCCCAAGACGAGCCGAAGAGGCCTCGGAGGGCCGACACTCCCGCTCACGGCCTAGACGGCGGGGTGTCCCCGATGGAGGAAAATCCTGCTCCTCCTCGCATTGAGCTCACCCCAATTCCGGGGGATGAGGCCAGGCAGGAGCTTCGCATAGCGAAACACAACTACGCTATGGACGAGTACTCCCGGGGATATGCCGATGTGGAGGCCCTTAGGAGGATCCTGCGGGCGGAGGTTGAGGCAAGCATTAACCATCCGGAATATCATGATCCGTGGAACCTCAACCTGGATCCTTTGGCAGACTGGTTTCGTCCCCTCCTAGGGCCCACTCTGGCTCCTTTTGCTGCGGAAATGACCGGTGAGTTCGCCTCTCAGCTTACACGCTGTGCGCCCAAGCGGTTTGCCACTTGTGCTTCTCTGAACTCTATCTTCCAAGTCCAGGACCTCAGCCATTCCCTCACAGTGGTAAGTATTTTGCAATTTCTTACATTTCCTTTTTGGTGTTTGTATTTTGTTTTCTTCCTTTGAGGAATTTTTCCTTACATCCCATTGTGGCTCAGCTTGCAGCTGAGGCTGGTCGCCTCTCCAAGAACATCATAAGCCATGGCTTCGCTCTGTCCGATTTTGGGGACATGAACGACGTCAAGAAGGTCCTTCAAGACCTTACTGCGGAGAGGCAGATCTACCAGGAGGCCGCCGAGCGCCAGGAGGCTGCGGCCAAGGCTAAGGAAGAGAGGGCCAAGGCCAGGGAGGAGGAGGCCATCCGGAGGGAGGCTCAGGCGGAGGACATGATCCAGGCCGAGGCCCAGCGGAGAGGCAGGATGGAGGCCCATCATCAGGAGGAGTTGAGGGCTCAAACTGAGGCTGCCGAGAAGGCCAGGCGGGACCTTCGGGAGGCCAGGGAGGCTTTGGACGAAATGGCCGCCAAGGTGAAGTCTCTAGAGGAGACTCACCAGTCGGATATTGAATCCAAGGCCGCTCTGGCTGCGGAGTTGAAGGAGCTTCGGGACTATAAAGATCAGTCTATTAGGAAGGCCAAGAGGGCCGAGCTCCTTTCTCCCGTCTCCTGCGCCCGGTGCCCGAAGCGCTTTGATGATGGTGTCTACATGGCTTGGGCCACCAACGATCAGAGCATCAAGCTTTCTTTCTATCCCAAACCCGAGGACATGATTGCCAAATTTCGGGAGAAGAAGAAGAGACTTGATGCTGAGCTTGAGGCACGGATCGGACCTCGTCTTCCGCCACGGGCTGACTGAGCTGCCCTATTATTGACCCAGATTATACCCGTTCTTTTCATAACTCTTTTTTTTTCTTTGTACATATTTGCTGCTGCCTTAGAACAGTTTACTTACAGGCGGCAGCCTTTATTTAAAGGGGAGACAATTTAAGGCCTGTCCCCGGGCCATTTATATGTGTATGACCTAACCTTCGGGTTAGGATATTTTATTATATATATTTTTTTTTTGTATATATATGTGCGATCTTTTCTCCACACTTTATATATTTCAACCTGTCCTTTGGCTCAGGATTTCATACTTACGCCTTTTATTTTTTGCGCATGTTTATGACCTGCCCTTTGGGTCAGGATATTTTACTTAGCTTAACCTGCCCTTTGGGTCAGGATGTTTTACTTAGCTTGACCTGCCCTTTGGGTCAGGATATTTTACTTAGCTTAACCTGCCCTTTGGGTCAGGAAGTTTTACTTAGCTTGACCTGCCCTTCGGGTCAGGATGTTTTACTTAGCTTGTTTTTGTTTGTCCGTGCGGTATACCCTAGTACCCCCCTGAGTGGCATAGAAACTTTGTTTTTAAGGCACTCAGTTTTATTTAATATAGAGGAGGCATACATTTGGACGGTACAAACCCTTTGAACAAAAGCTAAGTTTAATTCGCTACTGGTAGTATTTTCTGAGGTGATCGGCGTTCCAGGCTCTTGGGACGGTAGTTCCGTCCATTCTTTTCAGTTTGTAAGTGCCAGAGCCGATTTCGTCCTCGATTTCATATGGTCCTTCCCAATTTGGTCCAAGTACCCCCACTCCGGGTTCTTGGGTGGCTGGGAAGACCCTTCTTAGGACCATGTCACCGATAGCGAATTTTCTGTTTTTAACCTTGGACTTAAAATACTTGGTCACCTTCTTTTGATAAGCGGCCATCCGTATTTGGGACTCATCCCGGAGTTCTTCGACTTGATCCAGAGCTTCTTGGAGCAGGGCCTGATTGGTGGCCGGATCATAAGTCGTTCTCCTGTGGGATGGGAATAATGTTTCCACCGGGACCATTGCTTCACAACCGTATGCCATTGAGAACGGCGAGTGACCGGTTGTGGTTCTGGGGGTCGTCCGGTAGGCCCACAATACCCTTGGCAATTCTTCAGGCCAGTTATTTTTACAAGCCAGCAGCTTCTTTTTCAAGGTGACCTTTAGGATTTTATTGACTGCCTCCGCCTGGCCGTTTGTTTGAGGCCGGGCTACCGCGGAGAAGCTTTTCACTACTCCGTGTCGGTTGCAGAAGTCAGTAAATTCCTCGCAATCAAATTGCTTTCCATTGTCTGAGACTATTTTGTGAGGTAAGCCGTATCGACACACTATGTTTTTGACAACAAAGTCCAACGCCTTCTTAGCGGTTATTGTCTTCATAGGCTCAGCCTCTGTCCATTTGGTGAAGTAGTCTACTGCTACTATTGCATACTTTACTCCTCCTTTTCCCGTAGGTAGAGATCCGATGAGATCTATGCCCCAGACCGCGAAGGGCCAGGGGCTTGTCATCAGCGTGATCTCATTTGGAGGAGCTCTCGGTATGTTCGCGTACCTTTGGCACGAGTCACACTTTTGGACATAGTCTATACAATCTTTTTTCATTGTTGGCCAGAAGTATCCCTGCCTCAATATTTTCTTTGAGAGGCTGGGTCCTCCCGTATGATCTCCACAGAACCCTTCGTGGACCTCCAGCATGATTTGTCTAGCTTCAGGGTCCGATACACACCTTAAATAAGGCATGCTGAGTCCTCTCCGGTAGAGAATTTGGTCCATCATTACATAACGATGACCTGATACTGAATCTTTCGAGACAGTGCCCTCTCTTGGGGCAACTCACCTGTGGTTATGTATTTTATGATGGGGACCATCCAGCTGGGTTCTTGCCCAACCGTTTGTGTGGTCTCTTTTATTTTGATGCTTGGCTCTGCCAAGCGTTCCACGGGTACTACCCCCAGTTCTTCGATTTCACTATCCGAGGCTAACTTAGCCAGACAGTCCGCATGAGCGTTCTTTTCTCGGGGGATTCTTTCTATTTTGTAGTCCGTGAACTCGTGGAGCAGTTCCCGGACTATTGTTACGTACGCGGCCATTCTTTCGCCGCGGGTTTGGTATTCTCCGGAAACTTGGTTTACGACCAGCTGGGAATCACTGTAGATTTCCACCCTCTCGGCTCCTACAGCTTTAGCCAATCTTAGCCCTGCTATTAGAGCCTCATATTCGGCTTCATTGTTCGAAGCTGTGAAGTTGAATCGGAGTGCTGCCTGGAGCCGCAACCCGGTGGGTGATATCATAGCTACTCCGGCTCCCGAACCGTTTTCGTTTGAAGCTCCATCCACGAATACTCTCCAAGTGGGGATGGGTGGCTCCGGAGTATTGGCTGTTGCCTCGGCTTCATTACATTCGGTGATGAAGTCTGCCAAGGCTTGGCCTTTTACAGAAATCCGGGGCACGTAATGCAAGTCAAACTGACTCAATTCCATTGCCCATTTGAGGAGTCTTCCGGAGGCTTCAGGTTTCTGGAGGACTTGCCGGAGTGGATGATTGGTCAAAACTCTGATTGGATGGGCTTGGAAGTATGGTCTCAGCTTCCGTGATGCCATCAGGAGGCAGAATACCAGTTTTTCGATGACCGGGTACCTCGTCTCGGCTCCTATCATGCGTTTACTAACATAGTACACGGGATGCTGGACCTTTTCTTCCTCCCGGACCAATGCAGCACTGACCGCATGTTCGGAGACCGCCAAGTAAAGGAACAAGTCTTCTCCAAGGACGGGCTTTGATAGGATAGGAGGTTTTGCCATATGGTCTTTTAACCTTTTGAATGCCTCCTCGCATTCGTCCGTCCATTCGAACTTTTGGCATTTCTTCAGTATGTTGAAGAAGGGTATGCACTTGTCCGTGGATCGTGAGATAAAACGGCTCAACGCGGCTACCTTTCCGGTCAAACTTTGCACGTCCTTATGCTTCCTGGGGGATGGCATGTCCAAGAGAGCTTGAATTTTCTCCGGGTTCGCCTCAATCCCTCTCTGGCTGACTATGAAGCCCAGGAATTTTCCTGACTTGACTCCGAAGGTACACTTCTTCGGATTGAGCTTCATGCCGTATCTCCGGACGACTTCGAAACATTCTTCTAAGTCGTCTGCATGCTTTGGATTTGACGAGCATGTCGTCTACATATACTTCCATGTTTCGTCCCAGGAGGCTTTTAAACATCCGGTTAACCATTCTTTGATAGGTTGCTCCGGCGTTTTTCAGTCCGAAAGGCATGACTAGATAACAGTATACCCCTATCGGTCCCCGAAGCTAGTGCACTCCTGGTCTGCCGTATGCATCTTTATTTGATTGTACCCAGCATAGGCATCCATGAAAGACAACAGTTTGAATCCGGAGGTGGCGTCCACCATCTGGTCAATCCTGGGCAGCGGAAAGCAGTCCTTTGGGCAGGCTTTGTTTAGATCTGTGAAATCTATGCAAACCCGCCAAGTTCCGTTCGGCTTGGGTACCAGGACCGGATTGGCTAGCCATTCCGGATAATATACGTCGCGGATCATGCTGTTGGACAAAAGTTTATCCACCTCTTTCTCTAAGGCCTCGGCTTTCGCCGAGTCGAGCGGGCGTCTCTTTTGTTGTATAGGGGGCATGTCCGGATTGACGTTGAGGACATGCGTGATGACATGAGGGCTGATGCCGGTCATGTCCTCTTGGCGCCACGCAAAAACATCAATGGCGCCCTTCAGTGTTTTTATTATTTTATCCTTTTCCTCCGGATCTAGGCCTCTCCCTATCCGGAGTACTTTGGTGGAGTCGTCGTCGCACACTGGTATCTCTTCGACGTCCTCCATTGGTTCTACGACCCTTTCGGATCCTATACGAGGATCCAACTCGTCTTCTTCAGCCTTCTCTACTTCGGGGGGCCCCCGGACCATGAGTACTGGCAAATGGGTGGCAACATTGTAACATTGCCTGGCCTCTCCTTGGTTTCCCCTCACCGTTCCGACTCCGGCTTCCTGGGTGGGAAATTTTAGGCATAGGTGTCGGATAGAAGTTATTGCACCGAAGTCGACGAGGGCCGGTCGGCCTAAGATTGCGTTGTAGGCTGTTGGACAGTCTACCACCACGAAGGTGCAATACTTAAACGTGCTCTGTGGAGTGTCCGGGCACAGGGTAACTGGGAGCCTGACTTTTCCCATCGGGATTAGAGTTGTCCCGTTAAACCCTGTGAGCTGCGATCCGCTAGGAGAGAGGTCCCGGTCGGTCAATCCTATCGCAGTGAAGGCCTCTTTGAAGAGCAAGTTCACGGAACTTCCATTATCAATCAGGACCCTGGCCACCACTTTATTTGCAATGGGGGTCTCTATGACCAGCGGGTCGTGATGAGGAAAACGCACTGTCTTGGCGTCTTCTTCCGTGAACGTTATGGGTTGGTCCATTAGCCGAGGCCTTTGAGCTGGGAGTTGAGTGACCTCCCACACTTCACTGTGCCTTGCTGCCTCGGCATATCTCTTTCGCTCCTTCCGAGTGTTTCCTCCGATATGGGGACCTCCGGAGATCATGGCTACCCGTCCATTAGGCCGAGGCGGTAGTCCGGGTATATCTTGGGTGTCACTGCGGGAGCGGTGGAGGCAATACTCCCGCCGTACCCCTGGTGTCCCCGAAGGCATGCCCCCGGCCACCCGCCGGGTTAAGGTGGGGTAACCTATTTTTGATCCACTCATAGAGGTGGCCCAACCGGATCAGATTCTCAATCTCATCCTTGAGATTTTTACACTCGTTGGTGCTGTGACCGATGTCATTGTGATATTCGCACCTTTTGCTCGGATCTCTCCGAGAGCTGTCCCTGTACAAAGGCTGGGGTCTCCGGTAATGCGTATTCTGCCTTGTGGCAAAATAGACACGTTCCTGGGAGTCCGTGAGCTCTGTGTACTGGGTGTATTGGGGTGTGTACCCCTTCTTTTGGCGCTTTTCTCCCGTTCGGGTGCTGCCCTTGGAAGACCTCTTGCTTCTAGACCCTTGAGTGGGGCCTGTTAAGCTAGCGGTTGGGGTAGCCTGTGAAGGAGCCCGTCCATTCACCCCGGACGGATTGCCGTAATGGGAAGATGCCGGGGGCAGAGCTTGCCCTTGGTTGTACCCGGGAGTGGCAGAAAACTGTATGCCACTAACCGGAGGGGTTGCGGTCGGGGCAGTACCCGAGGGCGATACTCCTGGCATGTATCCTGCTATCCCGGTGGGATAGTAGCCTCCGTAAGCCACAATCTGGGCTTCTTCGAGGTTAATATATTTTTGGACTCGCTTCTGGAAGTCCCGAAGGCTAGCGCCGCCTTCTTCTTGTAATTCGTTCCGAAGGGAGTCCCAAAGACGGATTCCTGCTTGGAGAAGCGCAAGCTGTTGTCCGTCGTCAACCTTCTTGGTCTTCGAGGCTTCCTCTCGGAACCTCTTGATGTAATTTTTTAGAGTCTCGGTGGGTAGTTGCTTGATGTTAGTCAAGGCACTAACTTCCAAATTGACCTTCCTGGCGGCGACAAATTGCCTCCGGAAGTTGGTTTGGAGTTTGTTCCAACATCCCACCGATCCTGGTTCTAGTTTCTTGAACCACTCCTCCGCCGAACCGCTCAGAGTGAGGGGGAAGCATAGGCACTTGGCGTCATTGCTGACCCGCATGACTGTCATGACTCGGTTGAATCGTGACAGGTGATCACTGGGGTCGGAGTTCCCAGTATATGCCGCCATTTCGGGCATTTTGAAGTTTTTAGGGAGCTCCGCCTCCAGGATATGCTTGGCGCAGGGCTCCCGGTCCTCACTGTCCGAGTCGGAGTCATCTCCCTTCTGCCTTCGGGAGACTCGGGCAATATCTTTTCGAAGGCTGGCAAGCTCTGCCATAATCCCTTCGTTTACAGTACCCGAGGAGACTTCGGGTCTGTATCTTTTTTGATCAAGGTGATCCCGGAGGTCACCTTGATTCCCATTGATTTGATTTCTCAAATCAACGGGCGGACATTTCTGTCCTCCTCTTCCTCTACCCCCCGGTTTTTGGTGCACGGAAACGCTCTTTCGGTCCCCTCGATCCTGAGGGCCAAGACTCCCTCTTCGGGGCTTGCCCCTCTGCGGACCTTTCCCTTTAGGGAAATCTGAGCGGACCTTGCGCGGATCCTGCGCCTTTTTCTTCCGACCAGGGGCAGAAGTAGGGTTTTTCGTTTGGTTTTCCTCAGCAGGGTGCCTTATAGGGCTAGGTTCCCTGGGCCTTTGTTGCTGGGAATTGGGCGACGACGTAGCTGGCTCCCCATCGAGTCCAGCGGCCATTGCCTTGGGATGCACGTGAATGCCAGCGGCCTCCATGGCTTTTTGCATGGCTAGCATCACCTCGTGCATTTTTTGATTTTGCACTTTCTGAGCTTCGATCTCAGCTTCGTGATCGATGGCTTTTTGCCTGAGGAGCACCAGCTCTTGGTAGCTTCCATCATCGTAAGCGTATTCGTCGAGGTGTTCCTCGTGGTTCTCATCTGGAACTTCTTCCTCGGACTCCTCTGCTGCTCTTGAGGCTACATCCTCTTCATTGGGATCTTGAGCGTCTTCTAGAGGGCGAGGGTGACGTGTAGCTCTTGTCTCCACCATTGTTGTGAAGTTAAATGCTTGTTGCAAAGCAGCTTTCCTCAGCTCTCAATGAAAGCACCAAAATGTTGACCGAGGTTTTCGGCAACTAATAAAATACGGATATAATAGTGAGCTATAAGAAAGCGAGATGAAGACTTTTTACGTGGTTGGGGCGTTAATGAGCCTTAGTCCACGAGCCACTGATATTTATGGATGTCTTTAATACAGATCTTACACTTGGGAGAATATTTCTCTCTTTTATACAAAGAATGTTCTTGGTGAGTTTTTTCTCTGTTTGCTCTTAAGCAGCCAAGATTCTCCGACCCCATTAAATGAGCTTTGAGGGGGTATTTATAGTGTTTTAGAGGGGCAATCCCTAGAATTGTACTTACACATGTGTCTGTAAGTATCCATAAAGTTGGGCATTTCCGATGAATATACCATGGGTGATGCATGGTCAAATCCCTAGGTGCTGTAGGGTTTTTATGGAGAATGTCCTTTTTGTCTTATGATTGACGTGACTCTTCGCAGAGTAGCCGTCGCTAGACTTAAATGATCATTACTGTAGCGCTGTTGTTTGGGGGATGTGCCGTCAGACTTTATTGCGTGTACAGTCCCAACACGCTTCCTCCCATGCAGCATTAAATGCGACTTGATGTCTCGGGAGAGACCTGACACATCCCGGAGTGCCTTTGAGCCATGTTCGCTTCCGGGAGTACTTTGTACTCCGGGTGCATCTTCCGGGACCCATTTGAATAACGCTTCCTGGTGTCATACAAGGACTTAGCAGTTCTCTCTCAAGTAATTTGATCCACGTGTCCCTTCCTGACTGGTCCACGTATATTGGGCGATTTTAGGAGCAACACATACAATCCTAAATAATTTCCAAGGTTTTCAACAAACTGATATCAGTATCCCATTTAGGCGAGAGTCAAAGCTACCATCCATTGAATAGAGTTGTCAGCTCATCTAAAATGGTAAACATTCTAGCAACCTTCTATTCGATCAAGATTGGAATTCAGCGTTGTCCCGTTTAGGCGAGAGTTAAGGCAATTCTATCTTATGAGCTTCTACCATTGTTTCGCAATTTGCAAGTCAAATATGGTCGCCACCATTACGGTGATCCATACCATATAAAACACTTACAAACTACTTATCTTTCGAGATTAAACGGTGCAAAATTGCTAATGAACGTTCGTCCATTAGGGAGGATTACTCACTAGAACAAACGCGATCTAAAACCAACAATGGAGATCGAATATCTTAATAATAAAGCTCATTATTTAAAGAGAGTTGTATTTTCTTTGATTCTCTTTATTTATTCTATTTATTTTAAATATATATTTATTTAGTTAAAATTTCCAATTTAGAATGAAAAATTCTAAACATAAATTTTAATTTAATATTTATAAATTTTATTTAGATGGATATTAAAATAATATGAATTATTTCCATCTTAGTAATAATTTCCAATAAATATTTAGAAAAATATTCAATTTAAGTTGTTACAAAATTAATTTAAATTAATTTACAACTCAAATTTAATTTTCTATAAATATATATCGCATTTCGAAAAATTAAAGTATTTAAGAATACAATTTTCGAAAATGCATGTTAAAATAAAAAATAAATCCTAGAAAAATTATTCTAATTTAATGTTGACCCAAAATTAATTTACAACAAAAAATATAATTTTCCTATTTAATTAAATATATAAGAAAAATTTCAAATATTTAGATATGATGATGAAAATCAACATAAATATTAATTTTCTATTTAGTTAAATACATTAGAAAAATACTTCAAGCAAAAATATCACCTATTTAGATTTTCCTTTGACTAATTAATTTAATTTCTAATAATATACTTTAATTCATTTATTTTAATTTAATCAAAAAATGAAAAAAATCATTGATTTAAGTTGGTCCAAAATTAAAATAAATAATTTACAACTTTAATCTATTTTTCAAATAAAATTCGAAATTCCAGCATTTAAGAAATGCAATTTCGAAATTTGATTAATAAAATAAAGAAAAAATATATTTTGAAAATTATTTAGTTGAAAAAATAAATTTCAACTAAAAATAATTTTCTATTTAATTAAGTTCCATGAAAAAAAAATACTTAAGTATCATGATGAAAATAAACTTAGATATTTAATTTTCAAATTAATTAAATGTATTAAATTAAAGAAATAAATAATTAAGTGTAGAGAAGGCTTAATTATTAATCTCTAGTTTAATACTAGGAAAAATATACTTAAAATAAATTGTACCAAAATTAATTATTTAAATAATTAATTTCACAATGTATAATATTTTCCTATTTAATATTAGAAATAATAAGTAGTCTAGAAATAACTATCTAGAAATTATCTTATTTGACTAAGTATCTTTTCCACAAAATTTGAAAAAATATCTAATTTAAGTTGTATTAGAAAAAGTCTTGAACTTAAATATTTTCAAATTTAAATGTAATTAAATATCAAAATTAAGTTGTAACCACTTAATTTAGAAATATTCCATTTTAAGTTAATATTCGAAAAGATATTAACTTAAAAAATATCTAAAATATTTCATTTTAACTTAATATTCGAAAAGATATTAACTTAAAAAATATCTAAAGAATCTTAATAACCAATGCCTAAAATTCCTCAACTTAATTTTGAAATTTTAAATCCAAAAGATATTCAGATTAAAGTTGGTTAGTTGTAGATAACTAAATGTGAACTTAAATAGGAATATTTAATGAAAAATTTAAATTAAGCTTCAGAAAGAATCTAGATTGTTATAATTCTATATTTAATTAAATACAAGAAAATACATATAGTTTAGCTTAGAATAAAAAATTCGTTAAACTATGGTTTTCTTAAATTAATTTCAAAATAAATGAAATTAATTATGTTCCTAATCAATTTTATTAGGTTAAACTAGTTTAATTAACCTAGTACAGTTATTCAAATCAGGCAAATGGGCCTTCACAATTGGGGTGGTTCGTGTGAGGGGGTGCTGTGTTCAGTATGTCGTACCCACTACTATGGCTCCCAACTCTCACACAAGGCCCAAAAGAGAGGAATTTAACCTTAAAATGAACAACTGTTATTAATTGAATAGGCCCAAAAACTAAATGGGCCTAAATAAAATCTATCAAGAACTATGATATTTTATTTAGCAACAACAACCTATATGCATCTATAATGAAATTAAACACATAGGCTCACACAGGCACACTTTGGATGGGTCCTATCATGTTGCTAGGTCATACAAAGATGAAAGAAGATTGTAAATATACATGTTACAAATTATTTACTTGACCAAGGGAGCCATCAGATCATTAGATCTGGCAAAAAGTTAACCATGGCTATTTGCAATCAAGCAATAATAGGTTTTAAAAACTTACAAACAAGCTAAAACACATACTCCTGAAACAAGGTTAGCTGAATAGTTGGATGTAGGATTTATTTAATTTTAAATAAATAATTTCGAAAAATTAATTAATTAAATAAAAAAAATTATTTTCGAAAATTTAAAAAAAAATTAAAAAATTTCGAAATTTTAAAAAAAAAATATTTAAAATTAAACCTACAATTTTGAAAAATTATGTTTCCACCAACCTAAATATCATTTCAAAATTTGCTAAGTACTTTTAAAAATTTAATGTTATTTTATAAATAAAAATTAAATAAAAAATTAAAAAAAGATAAATGAATATTGTTGCCCCTGATTTTGCCCAATATACGTCGACCAACCAGATAAGGACACGTGGATCAAGCAATTTACAATATTTGCTAAGTCTTTATGCCATAAGGTAGCGTCCAGGACGTAGCCCCCGGAGAAGGCACATGGAACTGTATATGCTCCCGGAAGCTCGAATAACGCTAAGGCATCTCCGCGAGGTGTCAGGCTTCTCCTGAGCAATCAAGTCGCATTAAATGCCGCATGGGAGGAAGCGTGTTGAGACTGCTACACGCAATAAAGTCTGACGGCACAACCTCCAACCAGCAGCGGCACAGTAATGATCATTTAAGTCTAGCGACGGCTACACTGTGAAGAGTCACATCAGTCAAAAGACAATAAGGACATTCCACATAAAGACCCTACGACACCTAGGGATTTGACCATGCATTACCCATGGTATATTCATCGGGAATGCCCAACTTTATGGATACTTACAAATACACTTGTAAGGATAATTCTAGGATCACCCCACCAAAAACACTATAAATACCCCCTCAAAGCTCATTAAATGGGGTCGAGAATCTTGGGCTGCATATGAGCAAGTAGAGTAAATACTCACCAAGAACATTCTCTGTATTTATAAGGGTGAAACACTCCCCCAAATACTTTCTCTGTATTAAAGACATCCATAAATAACAAAGACTCGTGGACTAAGGCTCATTAACGCCCTAACCACGTAAAAATCCTTCTCTCACTTTCTTACAGCTCAGTAATTTTATAATATTTTATTAGTTGCCGAAAACCTCGGTCAACATTTTGGTGCTTTCATTGAGAGCTGAAACAAGGTTAGCTGAATAGTTGGATGTAGGATTTATTTAATTTTAAATAAATAATTTCGAAAAATTAATTAATTAAATAAAAAAAATTATTTTCGAAAATTTAAAAAAAAAATTAAAAAATTTCGAAATTTTAAAAAAAAATATTTAAAATTAAACCTACAATTTTGAAAAATTATGTTTCCACCAACCTAAATATCATTTCAAAATTTGCTAAGTACTTTTAAAAATTTAATGTTATTTTATAAATAAAAATTAAATAAAAAATTAAAAAAAGATAAATGAATATTGTTGCCCCTGATTTTGCCCAATATACGTCGACCAACCAGATAAGGACACGTGGATCAAGCAATTTACAATATTTGCTAAGTCTTTATGCCATAAGGTAGCGTCCAGGACGTAGCCCCCGGAGAAGGCACATGGAACTGTATATGCTCCCGGAAGCTCGAATAACGCTAAGGCATCTCCGCGAGGTGTCAGGCTTCTCCTGAGCAATCAAGTCGCATTAAATGCCGCATGGGAGGAAGCGTGTTGGGACTGCTACACGCAATAAAGTCTGACGGCACAACCTCCAACCAGCAGCGGCACAGTAATGATCATTTAAGTCTAGCGACGGCTACACTGTGAAGAGTCACATCAGTCAAAAGACAATAAGGACATTCCACATAAAGACCCTACGGCACCTAGGGATTTGACCATGCATTACCCATGGTATATTCATCGGGAATGCCCAACTTTATGGATACTTACAAATACACTTGTAAGGATAATTCTAGGATCACCCCACCAAAAACACTATAAATACCCCTCAAAGCTCATTAAATGGGGTCGAGAATCTTGGGCTGCATATGAGCAAGTAGAGTAAATACTCACCAAGAACATTCTCTGTATTTATAAGGGTGAAACACTCCCCCAAATACTTTCTCTGTATTAAAGACATCCATAAATAACAAAGACTCGTGGACTAAGGCTCATTAACGCCCTAACCACGTAAAAATCCTTCTCTCACTTTCTTACAAAATTTCGCAATTTTATAATATTTTATTAGTTGCCGAAAACCTCGGTCAACATTTTGGTGCTTTCATTGAGAGAAATTTGAAACAAGGTTAGCTGAATAGTTGGATGTAGGATTTATTTAATTTTAAATAAATAATTTCGAAAAATTAATTAATTAAATAAAAAAAATTATTTTCGAAAATTTAAAAAAAAAATTAAAAAATTTCGAAATTTAAAAAAAAAAAATATTTAAAATTAAACCTACAATTTTGAAAAATTATGTTTCCACCAACCTAAATATCATTTCAAAATTTGCTAAGTACTTTTAAAAATTTAATGTTATTTTATAAATAAAAATTAAATAAAAAATTAAAAAAAGATAAATGAATATTGTTGCCCCTGATTTTGCCCAATATACGTCGACCAACCAGATAAGGACACGTGGATCAAGCAATTTACAATATTTGCTAAGTCTTTATGCCATAAGGTAGCGTCGGGACGTAGCCCGGAGAAGGCACATCGAACCGTATATGCTCCCGGAAGCTCGAATAACGCTAAGGCATCTCCGCGAGGTGTCAGGCTTCTCCTGAGCAATCAAGTCGCATTAAATGCCGCATGGGAGGAAGCGTGTTGGGACTGCTACACGCAATAAAGTCTGACGGCACAACCTCCAACCAGCAGCGGCACAGTAATGATCATTTAAGTCTAGCGACGGCTACACTGTGAAGAGTCACATCAGTCAAAAGACAATAAGGACATTCCACATAAAGACCCTACGGCACCTAGGGATTTGACCATGCATTACCCATGGTATATTCATCGGGAATGCCCAACTTTATGGATACTTACAAATACACTTGTAAGGATAATTCTAGGATCACCCCACCAAAAACACTATAAATACCCCCTCAAAGCTCATTAAATGGGGTCGAGAATCTTGGGCTGCATATGAGCAAGTAGAGTAAATACTCACCAAGAACATTCTCTGTATTTATAAGGGTGAAACACTCCCCCAAATACTTTCTCTGTATTAAAGACATCCATAAATAACAAAGACTCGTGGACTAAGGCTCATTAACGCCCTAACCACGTAAAAATCCTTCTCTCACTTTCTTACAGCTCAGTAATTTTATAATATTTTATTAGTTGCCGAAAACCTCGGTCAACATTTTGGTGCTTTCATTGAGAGCTGAAACAAGGTTAGCTGAATAGTTGGATGTAGGATTTATTTAATTTTTAATTAAATAATTTCGAAAAAATAATTAATTAAATAAATAAATAAAAAAATAGTTTCGAAAATTTAAAAAAAATTAAAAAATTTCGAAATTTAAAAAAAAAAAATATTTAAAATTAAACCTACAATTTTGAAAAATTATGTTTCCACCAACCTAAATATCATTTCAAAATTTGCTAAGTACTTTTAAAAATTTAATGTTATTTTATAAATAAAAATTAAATAAAAAATTAAAAAAAGATAAATGAATATTGTTGCCTCTGATTTTGCCCAATATACGTCGACCAACCAGATAAGGACACGTGGATCAAGCAATTTACAATATTTGCTAAGTCTTTATGCCATAAGGTAGCGTCCAGGACGTAGCCCCCGGAGAAGGCACATCGAACTGTATATGCTCCCGGAAGCTCGAATAACGCTAAGGCATCTCCGCGAGGTGTCAGGCTTCTCCTGAGCAATCAAGTCGCATTAAATGCCGCATGGGAGGAAGCGTGTTGGGACTGCTACACGCAATAAAGTCTGACGGCACAACCTCCAACCAGCAGCGGCACAGTAATGATCATTTAAGTCTAGCGACGGCTACACTGTGAAGAGTCACATCAGTCAAAAGACAATAAGGACATTCCACATAAAGACCCTACGGCACCTAGGGATTTGACCATGCATTACCCATGGTATATTCATCGGGAATGCCCAACTTTATGGATACTTACAAATACACTTGTAAGGATAATTCTAGGATCACCCCACCAAAAACACTATAAATACCCCCTCAAAGCTCATTAAATGGGATCGAGAATCTTGGGCTGCATATGAGCAAGTAGAGTAAATACTCACCAAGAACATTCTTTGTATTTATAAGGGTGAAACACTCCCCAAATACATTCTCTGTATTAAAGACATCCATAAATAAAAAAGACTCATGGACTAAGGCTCATTAACGCCCCAACCACGTAAAAATCCTTCTCTCACTTTCTTACAGCTCAGTAATTTTATAATATTTTATTAGTTGCCGAAAACCTCGGTCAACATTTTGGTGCTTTCATTGAGAGCTGAAACAAGGTTAGCTGAATAGTTGGATGTAGGATTTATTTAATTTTAAATAAATAATTTCGAAAAATTAATTAATTAAATAAAAAAAATTATTTTCGAAAATTTAAAAAAAAAATTAAAAAATTTCGAAATTTAAAAAAAAAAAATATTTAAAATTAAACCTACAATTTTGAAAAATTATGTTTCCACCAACCTAAATATCATTTCAAAATTTGCTAAGTACTTTTAAAAATTTAATGTTATTTTATAAATAAAAATTAAATAAAAAATTAAGAAAAGATAAATGAATATTGTTGCCCCTGATTTTGCCCAATATACGTCGACCAACCAGATAAGGACACGTGGATCAAGCAATTTACAATATTTGCTAAGTCTTTATGCCATAAGGTAGCGTCCAGGACGTAGCCCCCGGAGAAGGCACATCGAACTGTATATGCTCCCGGAAGCTCGAATAACGCTAAGGCATCTCCGCGAGGTGTCAGGCTTCTCCTGAGCAATCAAGTCGCATTAAATGCCGCATGGGAGGAAGCGTGTTGGGACTGCTACACGCAATAAAGTCTGACGGCACAACCTCCAACCAGAGGCGGCACAGTAATGATCATTTAAGTCTAGCGACGGCTACACTGTGAAGAGTCACATCAGTCAAAAGACAATAAGGACATTCCACATAAAGACCCTACGGCACCTAGGGATTTGACCATGCATTACCCATGGTATATTCATCGGGAATGCCCAACTTTATGGATACTTACAAATACACTTGTAAGGATAATTCTAGGATCACCCCACCAAAAACACTATAAATACCCCCTCAAAGCTCATTAAATGGGGTCGAGAATCTTGGGCTGCATATGAGCAAGTAGAGTAAATACTCACCAAGAACATTCTCTGTATTTATAAGGGTGAAACACTCCCCCAAATACTTTCTCTGTATTAAAGACATCCATAAATAACAAAGACTCGTGGACTAAGGCTCATTAACGCCCTAACCACGTAAAAATCCTTCTCTCACTTTCTTACAGCTCAGTAATTTTATAATATTTTATTAGTTGCCGAAAACCTCGGTCAACATTTTGGTGCTTTCATTGAGAGAAATTTGAAACAAGGTTAATTTGAATAGTTGGATGTAGGATTTATTTAATTTTAAATAAATAATTTCGAAAAATTAATTAATTAAATAAAAAAAATTATTTTCGAAAATTTAAAAAAAAAATTAAAAAATTTCGAAATTTAAAAAAAAAAAATATTTAAAATTAAACCTACAATTTTGAAAAATTATGTTTCCACCAACCTAAATATCATTTCAAAATTTGCTAAGTACTTTTAAAAATTTAATGTTATTTTATAAATAAAAATTAAATAAAAAATTAAGAAAAGATAAATGAATATTGTTGCCCCTGATTTTGCCCAATATACGTCGACCAACCAGATAAGGACACGTGGATCAAGCAATTTACAATATTTTCTAAGTCTTTATGCCATAAGGTAGCGTCCAGGACGTAGCCCCCGGAGAAGGCACATGGAACTGTATATGCTCCCGGAAGCTCGAATAACGCTAAGGCATCTCCGCGAGGTGTCAGGCTTCTCCTGAGCAATCAAGTCGCATTAAATGCCGCATGGGAGGAAGCGTGTTGGGACTGCTACACGCAATAAAGTCTGACGGCACAACCTCCAACCAGCAGCGGCACAGTAATGATCATTTAAGTCTAGCGACGGCTACACTGTGAAGAGTCACATCAGTCAAAAGACAATAAGGACATTCCACATAAAGACCCTACGGCACCTAGGGATTTGACCATGCATTACCCATGGTATATTCATCGGGAATGCCCAACTTTATGGATACTTACAAATACACTTGTAAGGATAATTCTAGGATCACCCCACCAAAAACACTATAAATACCCCCTCAAAGCTCATTAAATGGGGTCGAGAATCTTGGGCTGCATATGAGCAAGTAGAGTAAATACTCACCAAGAACATTCTCTGTATTTATAAGGGTGAAACACTCCCCCAAATACTTTCTCTGTATTAAAGACATCCATAAATAACAAAGACTCGTGGACTAAGGCTCATTAACGCCCTAACCACGTAAAAATCCTTCTCTCACTTTCTTACAGCTCAGTAATTTTATAATATTTTATTAGTTGCCGAAAACCTCGGTCAACATTTTGGTGCTTTCATTGAGAGCTGAAACAAGGTTAGCTGAATAGTTGGATGTAGGATTTATTTAATTTTAAATAAATAATTTCGAAAAATTAATTAATTAAATAAAAAAAATTATTTTCGAAAATTTAAAAAAAAAATTAAAAAATTTCGAAATTTTAAAAAAAAAATATTTAAAATTAAACCTACAATTTTGAAAAATTATGTTTCCACCAACCTAAATATCATTTCAAAATTTGCTAAGTACTTTTAAAAATTT
Organism: Cannabis sativa; assembly: GCF_029168945.1. Taxonomy (NCBI): domain Eukaryota; kingdom Viridiplantae; phylum Streptophyta; class Magnoliopsida; order Rosales; family Cannabaceae; genus Cannabis; species Cannabis sativa. Next base: position 37,468,751 of record NC_083605.1, on the reverse strand, counting down.
AATGTTATTTTATAAATAAAAATTAAATAAAAAATTAAAAAAAGATAAATGAATATTGTTGCCCCTGATTTTGCCCAATATACGTCGACCAACCAGATAAGGACACGTGGATCAAGCAATTTACAATATTTTCTAAGTCTTTATGCCATAAGGTTGCGTCCAGGACGTAGCCCCCGGAGAAGGCACATGGAACTGTATATGCTCCCGGAAGCTCGAATAACGCTAAGGCATCTCCGCGAGGTGTCAGGCTTCTCCTGAGCAATCAAGTCGCATTAAATGCCGCATGGGAGGAAGCGTGTTGGGACTGCTACACGCAATAAAGTCTGACGGCACAACCTCCAACCAGCAGCGGCACAGTAATGATCATTTAAGTCTAGCGACGGCTACACTGTGAAGAGTCACATCAGTCAAAAGACAATAAGGACATTCCACATAAAGACCCTACGGCACCTAGGGATTTGACCATGCATTACCCATGGTATATTCATCGGGAATGCCCAACTTTATGGATACTTACAAATACACTTGTAAGGATAATTCTAGGATCACCCCACCAAAAACACTATAAATACCCCCTCAAAGCTCATTAAATGGGGTCGAGAATCTTGGGCTGCATATGAGCAAGTAGAGTAAATACTCACCAAGAACATTCTCTGTATTTATAAGGGTGAAACACTCCCCCAAATACTTTCTCTGTATTAAAGACATCCATAAATAACAAAGACTCGTGGACTAAGGCTCATTAACGCCCTAACCACGTAAAAATCCTTCTCTCACTTTCTTACAGCTCAGTAATTTTATAATATTTTATTAGTTGCCGAAAACCTCGGTCAACATTTTGGTGCTTTCATTGAGAGCTGAAGAAAGCCACTGTAAACGAACACTTGACTTCACAAATATGGTGGAGACTAGAAGTACTCGTCAGCCTCGCCCTCTTGAAGATGCTCAAGACCCGAATGAGGAAGATGTAGCCTCAAGAGCAGCTGAGGGTTCCGAGGAAGAGGAAGGAATTCCAGATGATGACTACGAGGGAAACCTCGATGGGTATGCCTACGATGAAGGTAGTTACTCGAAATTGGTGCTTCTCAGACAAAAAGCTATCGATCACGAAGACGAGATCGAAGCTCAAAAAGCGCAAAACCAGAAAAGGCAAGCAGTGATGCTGGCCATGCAAAAAGCCATGGAGGCAGCTGGCATTCACGTGCACCCCAAGGCAATGACCGCTGGACTTGGCAAGGAACCAGCGACGTCCTCGCCTAGCTCCCAACAGCAAAAATCTAAGGAGCCTAGCCCTATAAGGTACCTTGCTGAAGGGAACCAAACAAAAAACCCTACCTCTACCCTAGGGCGAAAGAAAAAGGCGTAGGATCCGCGAAAGATCCGCTCAGATTTCCCTAAAGGGAAAGGTCCGCAGAGGGGCAAGCCCCAAAAAGGGAGCTTTGGCCCTTAGGATCGAGAGGACCGAAAAAGCGTTTCCGTGCACCAAGAACCCGGGGGTAGAGGGAGAAGAGGACAGAGGTGTCCTCCCGTCGATCTGAGAAATCAAATCAATGGGAACCAAGGTGATCTCCGAGATCACCTTGACCAAAAAAGATACGGACCCGCGGTCTCCACGGGTACGTTAAATGAAGGAATTATGGCGGAACTCGCCATACTTCGAAAAGACATTGCCCGAGTCTCCCGGAGACAGAAAGGAGACGACTCCGACTCAGACAGCGAGAATCGGGAGCCATGTGCTAAGCACATCTTAGAGGCGGAGCTCCCTAAGAACTTCAAGATGCCCGAAATGGAAGCTTATACCGGGAACTCCGATCCTAGCGACCACTTGTCACGGTTCAACCGTGTCATGACGGTCATGAGGGTCAGCAATGACGCCAAATGTCTGTGCTTCCCGCTTACTCTAAGTGGGTCCGCGGAGGAATGGTTCAAAAAATTGGAACCGGGATCTGTGGGCTGTTGGAACAAGCTACAGACCAACTTCCGGAGACAGTTTGTCGCCGCAAGAAAGGTCAACCTGGAGGTCAGTGCCTTGACTAATATCAAGCAACTGCCCACCGAGACCTTGAAGAATTATATAAAGAGGTTCCGAGAGGAAGCCTCGAAAACCAAGAAAGTTGATGACGGACAACAGATTGCGCTACTCCAAGCAGGCATCTGCACTGGGACTCCTTTTTGGAATGAACTACAGCAAGAACGGGCCGCTAGCCTTCAGGACTTCCAGAAGAGAGTCCAAAAATATATCAACCTCGAAGAAGCCCAAATCGTGGCTTACGGAGGATATTATCCCACCGGGATAGCAGAATATACGCCCGGAGTATCGCCCTCGGGTATTACCCCACCGTAACTCCGCAAGCAAGTGGCATACAATTCTCTGCTACCCCCGGATATAGTCAGGGCAAGGCCTTGGCGCCAGCATCATCCCATTTTGGCAACCCGTCCGGAATAAATGGACAAACTCCTTCGCACTCTGCTCCGGCTGCTAGCCTGGCAGGCCCTTCCCAGGGCTCGAGGAGTAAAAGGTCCTCCAAGAGTAGCACCCGGACGGGGGAGAAGCGCCAGGAAAGGGGGTACACCCCCCAGTACACTCAATACACGGAGCTGTCAGACTCCCAAGAGCGTGTGTACTTTGCTACTAGGCAAAATACACACTACCGGAGGCCACAACCGTTGTACAAGGATAGCTCCCGGAGAGATCCGAGCAAAAGATGCGAGTACCACAACGACATCGGTCATAGCACCAATGAATGCAAGAATCTCAAGGACGAGATTGAGAACCTAATCCGGTGAGGCCACCTCTACGAGTGGATCAAAAATAGGTTTCCCCACCTTAATCCGGGCCAGGTAACTATGGGTATGCCTCAGGGAACGCCGGGGGGTGCAGCGGGGGCATTAGCTCCAGCTGCTCCCACAGGCGACGCCCAGCACATCCCCGGTCTGCCGCCCAGGCCTAATGGGAGGGTAGCCATGATCTCCGGAGGTCCCCATATCGGAGGAACTACTCGCAAGGAGCTTAAACGATACGCAGGGGCCGCGAAACACAATGAGGTTTGGGAAGTTACTCAACTCCCAGCTCAAAGGCCCCGGCTGATGGACCAACCCATCACATTCACGGAAGAAGACGCCAAGAAAGTGCGCTTCCCTCATCACGACCCATTGGTCATAGAGACCCCCATCGCAAATAAAGTGGTGGCCAGAGTCTTAATTGACAATGGAAGTTCCGTGAACTTACTCTTCAAGGAAGCCTTCACCGCAATAGGCTTGACGGACCGGGACCTCTCGCCTAGTGGGTCCCAGCTCACAGGGTTTAACGGGATGACACTTATCCCAATGGGAAAAGTAAGGCTCCCAATCACCTTGTGCCCGGACACCCCCCCGAGCACATTTAAATACTGCACTTTCGTAGTGGTGGACTGTCCGAAAGCTTACAACGCGATCCTCGGCCGACCGGCCTTGGTAGACTTTGGCGCAGTCACATCGATTCGGCACCTGTGCCTGAAGTTCCCTACCCGGGAAGCCAGGATCGGAACGGTGAGGGGAAACCAGGGGGAAGCAAGACAATGTTACAATGTCGCAACCCACCTGCCCGTACTAATGGTCCGGGAGTCAGTTGAGCCAGAAGTGACTGAAGAAGATGAGTTAGACCCCCGTGTGGGGTCCGAAGGAATTGTGGAACCAATGGAGGATGTCGAGGAATTATAAGTGTGCGACCTCGACTCCACCAAAGTACTCCGACTGCGGAAGAACCTAGATCCGGAGGAAAAAGAAAAAATAATAAAAACACTGAAGGGCGCCATCGACATCTTTGCATGGCGCCAAGAAGACATGACTGGCATAAGCCCTCATGTCATCACCCACGTACTCAACGTCAATCCGGACATGCCCCCCGTCCAGCAAAAGCGACGCCCGCTCGACTCGGTGAAAGCCGAGGCCTTGGAGAAAGAGGTGGACAAACTTTTGACTAACGGCATGATCCGCGACGTATACTATCTGGAGTGTCTAGCCAATCCGGTCCTAGTGCCCAAGCCGAACGGAACTTGGCGAGTTTGTATAGATTTCACTGATCTAAACAAAGCTTGTTCGAAGGACTGCTTCCCACTGCCCAGGATGGACCAGATGGTAGACGCCACTTCTGGGTTCAAACTGCTATCCTTCATGAACTCCTATGCTGGGTACAACCAAATAAAAATGCATACGGCAGACCAGGAGTGCACTAGCTTCAGGACCGATAAGGGGGTACACTGTTACTTAGTCATGCCCTTCGGACTGAAAAACGCCGGAGCAACCTACCAAAGAATGGTTAACCGGATGTTTAAAGGCCTCCTGGGGCGAAATATGGAGGTTTATGTAGACGACATGCTCGTCAACTCCAAAGCATGCAACAGCCATGCAAGCGACTTAGAGGAATGCTTCGAAGTGGTCCGGAGATACAGCATGAAGCTCAACCCAAAGAAATGCACCTTTGGGGTCAAGTCAGGAAAGTTTCTGGGCTTCATCGTCAGTCAAAGAGGGATTGAGGCAAATCCAAAAAAAATCCAGGCTCTCCTGAGCATGCCATCCCCCAAAAAGCACAAAGATGTGCAGAGCCTGACTGGAAAGGTAGCTGCCTTAAGCCGCTTCATCTCACGGTCCACGGACAAGTGCATACCCTTCTTCAATATATTGAAGAAATGCCAAAAGTTTGAGTGGTCGGACGAGTGCGAGGAGGCATTCAAAAAACTAAAATAGCACATGGCCAAGCCTCCTATCCTATCGAAACCCGTTCTCGGAGAAAACCTATTTCTATATTTGGCTGTCTCCAAACACGCGGTCAGCGCTGCCCTAGTCCGGGAAGAAGAGAAAACTCAGCATCCTGTGTACCATGTCAGTAAGCGCATGATAGGAGCCGAAGCAAGATACCCAGTCATTGAAAAGCTGGTTTTTTGCCTCCTGATGGCGTCAAGGAAATTGAGGCCATACTTCCAAGCACATCCGATCAAGATACTGACCAACCACCCGCTCCGGCAAGTCCTCCAAAAACCTGAAGCATCCGGAAGGCTCCTCAAGTGGGCAATGGAGCTAAGTCAATTCGACTTGCACTACATACCCCGAATTTCTATAAAAGGCCAAGCCTTGGCGGACTTCATTACTGAATGTAACGAAGCCAATGCTACCGCGAATATGCCGGTACCGCCAATCCCCACATGGAAAGTATTTGTAGACGGAGCCTCCAATGAAAATGGTTCTGGAGCCGGAGTGGCGATGATATCACCAACCGGACTGCGACTCCAGGCAGCCCTACGGTTCGACTTCGCAGCTTCAAACAATGAGGCCGAATATGAAGCCCTAATAGCAGGACTGAAATTAGCAAAAGCCGTAGGAGCCAAAAGAGTGGAAGTCTATAGTGATTCCCAACTGGTCGTAAACCAGATATCCGGAGAATACCAAACACGCGGCGAGCGAATGGCCGCGTACGTAACAATAGTCCGGGAACTACTCCACGAGTTCACGGACTACAAAATAGAAAGAATCCCCCGGGAAAAGAACTCTCACGTGGACTGTCTGGCTAAGTTAGCCTCAGATAGCGAAATCGAAGAGTTGGGGGTAGTACCAGTGGAACGCTTGGCAGAGCCAAGCATCAAAATAAAAGAGACCACGATAACGGTTGGGCAAGAACCCAGCTGGATGGTCCCCATCATAAAATACATAACAAAAGGTGAGTTGCCCCAAGAAAGGGCACTGTCTCGGAAGATTCAGTATCAGGCTCATCGTTGTGTTATGATGGATCAAATTTTCTACCGAAGAGGACTCAGCATGCCTTATTTAAGGTGTGTATCGTACTCTAAAGCTAGACAAATCATGCTAGAGGTCCACAAAGGGTTTTGTGGAGATCATACGGGAGGACCCAGTCTCTCAAAGAAAATATTGAGACAAGGGTACTTCTGGCCAACAATGAAAAGAGATTGCATAGACTACGTCCAAAAGTGTGATTCATGTCAAAGGTTCGCGAACATATCGAGAGCTCCTCCAAATGAAATCACCCTGATGACTAGTCCCTGGCCCTTCGCGTTATGGGAAATAGATCTTATTGGGTCCCAGCCAACAGGAAAAGGAGGAGTAAAGTATGCAATAGTAGCAGTAGACTACTTCACAAAATGGACGGAGGCTGAGCCCATGAAGACCATAACTGCTAAAAAACCACTGGACTTTGTTATCAAAAACAAAGTATGTCGATATGGCTTGCCCCACAAAATAGTCTCTAACAATGGAAAGTAATTCGATTGCGAGGAATTTACTGACTTCTCCAACCAACACGGAGTAGTGAAAAGCTTCTCCGCAGTGGCCAGACCTCAAGCAAACGGTCAAGCGGAAGCAGTCAATAAAATCCTAAAGGTCACCTTGAAGAAAAAGCTGTTAGCTTGCAAAAACAACTGGCCTGAAGAGTTGCCTAGAGTGTTATGGGCCTACCGGACGACCCCCAGAACCACGACCGGTCACTCGCCTTTCTCAATGGCGTACGGCTATGAAGCGATGGTCCCAGTAGAAACGTTATTCCCGTCCCACAGGAGAACAACTTACGATCCAGCCACGAATCAGGCTTTGCTTCAAGAAGCCTTGGATCAAGTTGAAGAACTCCGGGACGAGTCTCAAATACGGATGACAGCTTATCAAAAGAAGGTGACCAAGTATTTTAACTCTAAAGTTAAAAACAGAAAATTTTCTATTGGGGATATGGTCCTAAGAAGAGTCTTCCCAGCCACCCAGGAACCCGGAGTGGGGGTACTTGGGCCAAATTGGGAAGGACCATATGAAATCGAGGACGAAATCGGCTCAGGCACTTACAAGCTAAAAAGAATGGATGGAACCATTGTGCCAAGAACCTGGAATGCCGATCACCTCAGAAAATATTACCAATAGCCAAGAATGTAACTTAGACTTTGTTTAAAGAGTTTGTACCGTCTAAATGTATACATCCTCCACATGTTGAATAAAACTGAGTGCCTTAAAAACAAAGTTTCTATGCCACTCAGGGGGGTACTAGGGTATACCGCACGGACAGACAGAAAACAAACTAAGTAAAATATCCTGACCCAAAGGGCAGGTCAAAAAGAGTATGCACAAAAATAAAAAGCATAAGTATAAAAATCCTGATCCAAAGGACAGGTCAAAAAGAGAAATATGTGCATCAAAAAAGATCACGTATAAATATCCTAGCCCTAAAGGGCAGGTCAAAATATATACAAATGGCCCGGGGACAGGCCTTAGAAATTGTCTCCCCTCTAAATAAAAACAGCTATATAAATGTATTGTCTCAAAATAGCTGTATATAAACAAAAATATATATATAAAAAAAAAGAGAAGTGGGTGAAATCCTGGTTGTACTGGGTTAATCTCGAGCGACCTAATCAATGCGCGGAGAGAGACGAGGTCCGATGCGTGCCTCCACCATGGCATCAAGCTTTTTCTTCTTCTCCCGAAATTTGGCAATCATCTCCTCAGGTTTGGGGTAGAAGGTAAGCTTGATATTTTAGTCATTGGTAGACCAAGCCATGAAGATGCCATCGTCGAAGCGCTTAGGGCAACGGCCGCAGGAAACGGGAGAAAGAAGCTCAGCCCTTTTTGCCTTCTTTGAGGCTTGTTCCTTGAAGTCCCTGAGCTCCATCAGCTCCGCGGCCAGAGTGGCCCTGGACTCTAAGTTTTCCTGGTGAGTTTCCTCTAAGGATCTCACGTTGGCAACCATCTCGTCCAAGGCTTCCCTGGCCTCCCGAAGCTCCCGCCTGGCCTTTGCAGTGGCCTCACCTTCCACCCTCAGCTCCTCTTGGTGCTTGGCCTCCAGCATGTCTCTCCGCAGGGCCTCCTCCCGGATCATCGCCTCCGCTTGGGCTTCCCTCCGCTTAGCCTCTTCCTCATTAGCTTTGGCAGCGGCCTCCCGGCGCTCAGCAGCCTCTATGTAAAGCTGCCTCTTAGCAGTAAGATCCTGAAGAACCTTCCTGACTTCGTTCATATCCCCAAAATTAGACAGGACGAAGCCATGGTTGATTATGTTCTTGGAGAGGCGGCCAGCTTCGGCAGCAAGCTAAAAAAGAAAAAAAAAACAATACAAGTATAAGAAAGAATCTCCAAAAAAGAATAAGGGGAAAAACAAAATTACAAAACACTTACCACAGTGAGGGAGTGGCTGAGATCCTGGACTTGGAAGATGGAGTTCAAGGATGCACAAGCAGCGAACCGCTTAGGCGCGCACTGGGTAAGCTGAGACGCAAACTCGCCGGTCATCTCTGCAGCAAAGGGAGCTAAGGTGGGCCCAAGGAAGCAACCGAACCAGTCCGATCGGGGGTCCAAATTTAGGTCCCACGGATTCTGGTATTCCGGGTTATTGATGTTGTTTTGCACCTCAACCCGCAGAACCCTCCTAAGGGCTTCCACCTGAGCATACCCCCGGGAGTATTCATCAATGGCGTAGTTGTGTTTAGCTATCCGGAGCTCCTGTCTCGCCTCGTCTCCAGGAACCGGAGTCAGCACAATGTTGGGAGGGGCAGTATGTTCTTCCATGGGAGAGACCCCACCATCAAGACCGTGGGCTGGAGTATCAGCCCTCCGAGCGCGCTTGGGCTCCTCCTGGGCAATCATTTTGCCTTTACGCTTGCGAATCAGAGCAATTTCTTGCTCTTCTTCACCCTCTTCAACTTCCTCAGGAAGAGCCCGGAGTCCTCCTGCACCTTCTTCAACTTCCTCAGAAAAGCCCCATTGCTTTTCTTGACCTTCTCCCGGCAGCACCTCCTCGTCATCCACTAAATCAATAGTGTCTGGAGGAGCACTGGAAGAAATCTTTAAAGCGGGGGCCATCGAGGAAGAAGTAAAGGGAGGAGGAGCCTCAGGAGTGTGAACCCCAGCAAGTTCGGCCAAAATGGCGTCCATAGAAGCACCTGCTACAACAAAAGAAAGCAAGTGTTAGAACATCCGTGGGAAACCACCAACACAAGATATGGGAAGCAAGCTAGTCCTACCCTGACTCTCTAACTCGGCCCTAGCAAAGTTCTGAATTTTGATACTGGCAGCATCATCTCCGAGATAGCTGTCCGAAGGCCGAAACCAGCTGGATGTAATGTAAGCTGAAGGGCCTAAGGGAACGGGCTCCGGAGGACCAGAACCCATCCGGGACCGACCTAGGAAATCTCCTAAGTTTGAAAAGTAAAATTCCTTCAAATGATCCCCCCACCGGGTCGAGGGCATCCTAAACCTATAAAGACGCTCGTCGAACCCTACGGGCCTAAGACTGGCATACTCGCCAACAAAAGGAACATAATGAACTACCAAAGGAGACTTACCGCCAGCGCCGGAAGTGCTGGCACCAGGAGCCCCAGTATTTGGCTCTTGAGCTGAAGGTTGTGGCCTGGGAGCCCTTCTCTCCGTTGAATCCCCAATGTGAAGGGGCTTCCCGGTGATCGCCTGACTCCTTCTCTCCACCGGGCTACCCACGCGAAGTGACTTCCCGAAAGCCGCCTGGGCCTTAGAGTACGCCTTCTCCTGAGCCTTCTGGTAGAGATACTCCTGGTACTTCTTCTCTGCAGTGGCAATGATCTCGTCCTGGAAGGTCTTCTCCGCGACTGGCGCCCTCACGTTGGGATAGATAACCCGGGAGAGGTTAGAGTCTTCCACGGATTGGTGCGGAAGGATGAGTTTTGCCTTCCTGCAGTTCTCCGTAGTGACCAGGCCCTCGACGTCAAGATCAGCCCGGTCGTAAGAGGCAAAGGCCTGGGCTCTCCGAAGAAAGGCCTGAGTAGGTGCAGTCCGTTCATAGGGAGGAATCCAGACCCACTCAGTAAGGAGCTCCGGATGGTCCACTGCCCGGAACCCGGAGGAGAAGAAAAAACGATGGCGATACTCCTTAACGTGAGTTTGCTTGTTATACGGGACCACCCCTTCGTTAGCGGGGTGGGCCAGAAACCTATAAAAACCATCCTTAAGTTTGTCCCCCTTCTTGGGGACGGAAACAAGTTCGTAAAAGTACAATATTTCCGCCGGGCGGGGAGATCCCCATCCCCGGGAAGAATAAAAAATAAATAAGCCTGAAAGCAGGAGGTATGCTTGGGGAATAAGTTGTTATGGCGCAAGGCCGACAAAAACTAAAAAATTAACAAAATAATCTTGAAGAGGAAGCATAGCCCCAGCCATCAGATGCGTCTGGCTCCAGGCCCCGAAGCCGCCGTAATTGTGATTGGGCATCTCCGCGTCGCGAGGTGGCCGATGGTAGGTCCCTGATGTGGAAGGCTTGATTCCAGCTACCTCCACAATGTTCTCCAACTGATGGGGACAGGTCAGAGTGGAGTGAAGCTCGGCCGCTTCCCATCCGGTCGCCCGAGACTTGTACCCCTCCTGGGCAACAGGCCCCAGGGAGACCTCCTCGAGGGTAGCCAGGCGCTTGCCACTTTTCTTCGATGATTTTGAGCCAGAAGGAGACATTTTTCGATTCTGTAAAAAGAATAAGATTCCAGCAGTTAGGCCCCATACCAAACCCTAAATTAAGAAAAAGGGAATCGGGGTCCCCTAACCGCTGGAAAGAGGCCCCCTCCGGACACTTGTCATACAGGAAACCGTAGGAGGATTCCCTGGACAAGAGTCGGGTGCAATAAATTCACAGAAGACGGCCTTACATGCTAAAGAAAACAGAAAGAAAAAAGTCTGTCCTATGCCCTAAGCAACCATTATACGAAGAACTTATGGTCTTCTACAAAAAATAACAACAGAGGCGTGACAACAGCAATCCTATCACTAGAGCAGTAAACTCAAACCGATTATATGAAGGATTTAGACACTTGCATGCCCAAAAACTTCGAATGCAAACCCAGAAAAGAACAAATAGATAAGTAGCAGCATGCCATTCAATAATAAAGCAAAGGGTGCAAAGAACTTACGATGAAGTGTTGAAACTGGGGGGTCCTGCTGTGAATCGAATAGAGACAAGAAGGACTGATAGAAACGAACGAGGAGGAACTGGGGAAAATTGCAAAGTGTTTAAAGGCCTTGTTTTAGGTCTGAGAATTTTTCTCTGGGAAATTTGAGCAAAGTTGGCAAGAAATGGGAAGTAACCGAAATGAAGAAAAGGTGGTGGCTTTTATAGGCAAAAATGCATGAGGAACAGGCGTCATCACCTACCAATCAAACGGTGGGGGAAGCGCACGATTCGAATGCTCAAAGATTAACGGACCAGATCAATTTGCAATAAAGGCAGTGGAAACGTTTGAGTATCTGTCTGACACCATTAATGTGCCGTATCAATCAATGGGCGCGAAACGAATCGACCCCTGCAAAAAGTGAATCGCTGCATTAAAAGCCATCATTAAATACACCCTCACGTGCTCAAAGCTCGTGCCAGGAACCCGAGGAGTCAACCGGAGGCACTTGAACAAGCCTTGTTTCATTTTTCAAATAAACAAGGCTTCGGGGGTAAATGTTGCCCCTGATTTTGCCCAATATACGTGGACCAACCAGATAAGGACACGTGGATCAAGCAATTTACAATATTTGCTAAGTCTTTATGCCATAAGGTAGCGTCCAGGACGTAGCCCCCAGAGAAGGCACATGGAACTCTATAAGCTCCCGGAAGCTCGAATAACGCTAAGGCATCTCCGCGAGGTGTCAGGCTTCTCCTGAGCAATCAAGTCGCATTAAATGCCGCATGGGAGGAAGCGTGTTGGGACTGCTACACGCAATAAAGTCTGACGGCACAACCTCCAACCAGCAGCGGCACAGTAATGATCATTTAAGTCTAGCGACGGCTACACTGTGAAGAGTCACATCAGTCAAAAGACAATAAGGACATTCCACATAAAGACCCTACGGCACCTAGGGATTTGACCATGCATTACCCATGGTATATTCATTGGGAATGCCCAACTTTATGGATACTTACAGATACACTTGTAAGGATAATTCTAGGGATCACCCCACCAAAAACACTATAAATACCCCCTCAAAGCTCATTAAATGGGGTCGAGAATCTTGGGCTGCATATGAGCGGTAGAGTAAATACTCACCAAGAACATTCTCTGTATTTATAAGGGTGAAACACTCCCCCAAATACTTTCTCTGTATTAAAGACATCCATAAATAACAAAGACTCGTGGACTAAGGCTCATTAACGCCCCAACCACGTAAAAATCCTTCTCTCACTTTCTTACAGCTCAGTAATTTTATAATAATTTATTAGTTGACGAAAACCTCGGTCAACAAATATCTTTTTCAGATTTTAAATTTAATTTAAATAAATAAAATAACAAAATTTAAAAGTTAGCAAAATATCTTATATCTATTTAAAATTACATGATTATAGTTATCTTATTTTAAATTTAAATAAGGTCAAATTATTTAAAAAAAAAAATTAATTTAAAAATTTAAAATCTGACCTTAAATTTAAAAATAAGATAAGATATAATCAAATTTAAAAATAAGATAGATAATTAAGAAAAAAAGATAGATACTAACTATTTTTAAATTCAAATTACACTAATATCATGAATTAAATTTTAAAAAATATTAATAAATTTAATTATGATAATTAGAATTGAATTATGAATAGTAAATGTATAAATACAGAACTGTACGGACAGTATGCTGAGCATACATGTCCGCACGTGCATGGGGGGTGTTTGGGCGTGAAAACTTGACGTTGGGGGAGGTTGCATGATTTCCGCGCGCGCACGAGGTGCAGCGACACCACCCCGATTTTTCGAAACTTCAAAAAATCATAACTAATTCAAATTAAATCGAAATTGAGTTCTGTAAAAAAGTAACTTGCTTAATTTTTTTCATACTATCTAATAAAAATAATTTTAGAAACATTCAATTATTTTTCACGAAAATTCACAAACATCAATCAATCATCAAATAACACTCAATACAACATGATACCATCCAAAACATCAAACAATCGTTTTAAAGTCCAAATTTCTTGCAAGCAAATTAATTACCATGGCTCTGATACCAGTTGTTGGAAATTATTTTACCAGGATCTTAGATCTACTCACAAGTATGTTGATTAACACCCTAAATATGAACTTTCTAAAACGATGAAATAAACACATATAAAATTTAAGAAACCTTACATTGGGTGCAGCGGAATATAATGACTCCTTACGTTCAGATATCTAGCCCTTGATTCCTTTCTGTAGCAGAGCATTATCAATATCTGAACCTGGATCTCTTTCTCTGAATCTTTAATGTTGAAACTCCTTTTTGCCGAAAGACTTTCTTCACGATCTTCCTCACTATGGTTGAGGTATCACTTGCTGTGTGTGGGCACTACTCTCACACTAAGAATTTCGAAATTCAAGAAGGAAGAAAGAGAGAGGGAGTAGTTGGCCAGATAGGGAGAGAGAAGCCTCAGCCTTTTCTCTGAAGGAAAAATAGAAAATTTAAGTGTAAATTTCCTGAAGCCTTCACTATCTATTTATAGCATTCCACTAGGGTTAGGTTTGAATTATTTGGCATTAAAATAATGAAAATATCAGTTTAAATTCCCTACAAAAGTGGTCGGCCATGCATAGTTGATTTGGGCCTAACTTTTTGCGATTTTGCAGTTTTATCTTTTCTGCATCAGATTTTCTCGAAAATGCCAATTTTGTAATTCAACCATTTAAATGCCAATTCTAACTATTTAATAACTATAAATAATTATTCAATGATATTGTCATTTATCATATTTATTAATTGAACCATACAAAGTATCATAATTAACAAATATGCCCCTAAAACTCTTTCTTTACGATTTCGCCCTTACTTAGTGAAAAATTCACAAATAGACATAGTCTAATTTGAGAATTATAATTGATTAATCAAAACCAATTATATGACTCTTACAAGCAATATTATCTCAACTAGTGCGGGGACCATGGGTCTATATAACCGAGCTTCCAATAAGTAGATCAAGAATTTATAATCTAAATTCACTGACTTATTAATTCTTCGTTGAATCCACGCATAGAACATAGAATTGCACTCTCAGTATATAGAATGCTCTATATGTTCCACCATATAGACACATCATTATTTATCCATTGTTATAATCCTAATGTGATCAATGATCCCCTAGATGAATGATCTACACTGTAAAGGGATTAGATTACCGTTACACCCTACAATGTATTTTATCCTTAATACACTTGACCCCGTATAAATGATATTTCGGCTTATGTGAAATGAGTACTACACCATTTATGTTCGTTTGGTCAAGCTCGAAGGAGATCATCCTTTACTTACTATTCGCTAGATGAAAGCTATAGATTCCATGTTTATGTTAGCGCTCCCGCTGAATTGCACTACCGTGTTCCCAAAATGTACGTATCACCCTGACCTAAAAGTAGGCTTAACTAACAAATCAAAGAACACGAATAGCCTCCTGAGATTGAGCCTAATCATAACAGGATTAAGATCATTTGATTTAGGATCAACTAGGCGATATTGACTTGAATAGATATTACGGTAAGTTTAATAAATTTAAGTCAAAGTTCAATATCAGTCCCTTCCGATGCATACTCCATGCATCCAACCTGAGCTTTACTTTAACCAATGCTCTGGAAAAAACATAGCATTTCTCCAAATGCAAGTAAACTCTTGTTGTAGAATATCATATCAGTAAAACCCTATGTCTGATAAATCTAGGAATCTTTATTCACATAGTCATGTTTACTTTCCAATGTGTTGACGACCTGATAAACAGGATCAAGTATGTGAAAAGGGTTTCAGATGAATTTATACATTATGTTCATATAATCATGAAATAAATCATGTGAACCATGCAACATTAAATGTTATTTCTGATCTATATTAATAAGTAAATCTGATTACATTGAAATGAGTTTTATTTAGGGCATAAAACCCAACAGGTGCAACCTTCGAATTTTCTGGGAGGCATTGACATAATTATGGCTGAGTAGTGGATGAGTACAATCACCCGTATCCTCGATAATATGGGGTTGACGGGAACTGAAAGAGTGAACTGTGCAGCCTTCATGTGACAAGATCATGCCTGCGTTTGGTGGGATATCGTGGGCCAAACCCGGGATGTCAGTGTAATGACCTGGGAGGAATTTAAGAATCTATTTGAAGAAAAGTTTTAAAATATTGCTGTGAGAACTTCACACATGGAGGACTTTGTGAAGCTTACTCAAGGGAAAATGTCAGTGGCCGAATACACCCTGGAGTTTGATCGGCTATCTAAGTTTGCTGGTGATCTGGAGCCCACAGATTTCACCAGGAAATAGAAATATGTGAGAGGACTGAATGCCACAATCAGTCGGGACTTGAAGATTACCACTTCACATGACACTTTGTACAAGAAAGTGGTAGAGCTAGCCTTGATTGCTGAGGAGGCTGAGCAACATGTTGCAAAAGAGCAGACTGTAAAGGATGCCGTCACGGTATCGAATCTTCCTGCTAGTGGTAATGTCAGTAAGGGGACCGATAGTGGCAACCCTGATCCCAAACGGAAGGCTGAAGCTTCCGAAGCATCAGGGGGTAACAGGAAGTTTCAGGGAAACAGAGGTGGCCGTCAGGGCCGCGGGTCCTCATTCTGATCATATCTCGAGTGCCCTAAATGCAAGAAACACCATCCGGGTGTCGAGCCAAGACATGTTTCCAGTGTGGCATGGTGGGCCACTTTATCAGAGATCGTCCTCAGGCTAAGAAAGAGGAGCCTAAGAAGAATACTACTCAGAACCCGGGGTGACTTTTTACCATGACTCAAGCTGACGCTGATGCTAGTCCGTCAGTTGTGACAGGTCAGTTGTCTATTAATGGCTGTTCTGATACTGTATTGTTTGATTCGGGAGCTACTCACTCTTATGTGTCGAGTAGAGTTATTGAAATTTTCCATAAGCCATGTGATATTTATGCTTTGGGGTTTAGAACCCTATTACCCTCGGGAGACCTTATTGTTGGAATTATTTTACCAGGATCTAGATTTACTAACTAGTATGTTTGATTAACATCCTAATATGAATTCTAAAACAATGAAATAAACACATAAGAGTTTAAGAAACCTTACAGCGGGTGCAGCGAAATATTATGACTCCTTCCATTCAGATCTCTAGCCCTTGATTCCTTTCTGTAGCAGAGCATCATCAAGATCTAAATCTGGATCTCTTTCTCTCCTTCTTGTTGGTGCTGAATTTCCACAGTCTTACATACTATGATTGAGGTACCACTTGATGTGTGTGGGCACTACTCATTCACTCAAGGGTTTCGAAATTTAGAGAAGAAAAGAGATAGGAAAGTGGTGGCTCAGGAATTCACTCTGAAAAGAATGAGATACAATTCTATGTCAAACCTGAAACCTTTAGCTTCTATTTATAGAATACCACATAGGGTTAAGGTTGAATTACTTGGCATTTAAAAATGAAAAATAAAATGATAAAAGGGAAGCAAAGTGGCCGGCCATAGAAAAATGGAAACAAGCCTCTCACTTTTGCAACTTTCCTATTTTATCATTCCTAGTTTCCCATTCTCCAAAATTGTCAATTTTCTCATTCAACCACATAAATGTCAAATCTAATTATTTAATAACTATAATTAATTATTAAATAATATATTGTCATTTATTTTATTTATTAATAAAAACTAATCAAAGTTTCCCAATTAATAAATATACCCTTTAAACTCTCTATTTACTGTTTTTACCCTTGCTTAGTGAAAATTCATAAAGTAGACATGGTCTAACTTTTAGAATTATAATTGATTAATTAAAATCAATTAACTGAGTCTTACAAGCAGTATGGTCATACAAGCAATATGGGGACCATGGGTCTATATAATCGAGCTTCCAATAAGTTGAACCGAATTTACCAAGGTAATTCTCTAACTTATTAATTCCTTATTGAATCCACTCTTACAACTTGGAATTGAACTCTCAGTCATATAGAACGCTCTATATGTTCCATGATATAGACACGTCATTAGTTATCCATTTTTATAATCCTAATGTGATCAATGACCCTCTAATAGGTGATCTACATTGAAAAGGCACTAAGTTACCGTTACACCTTCAATGTATTTTATCCTTAAAACACTTAGCTCCGTATAAATGATATTTCAGCAAAGTGAAATGAGATCTCCACCATTTATCTCTGTTTAGCCAAGCTCGTAGGATATCATGGTTTCACTTCTAAATTTCTATAGAAGTTATAGATTCCATATTTATGGTAGCGCTCCCACTAAATTATACTATCATGTTCAGAAAATGTACGTATCACCCTGACCCAAAAGTAGGCTTAACTAACAAATCAAAGAACATGTATAGTACTCTTGAGATCGAACCTAACCATATCAGGATTAAGATCATTTGATCTAGGATAAATAGGTGATATTGAATTGAATAGATATTACGGTAAGTTTTAATATATCTAATAAAAGTTCAATATCGGTCCCTTCCGATGTATACTCCATACATCCGATACTGGTAAACTTTGCCAATGTCCTGGAAAGTACATAACACTTTTCCAAGGTGTAAGAATACCTATCGCGGATTATACCATGTCAGTCTAAATCCAGCGTTCTAACAAATCAGGGAATAAACTTTCGAACATATAATTAAGATTATATTCCACTGTGCTGACAACACTATAATCTTTAACAAATTCATATGTTCTAGACTTAAAAAGAATTCATACATTATATACATATAATCATGAAATAAATCATGTGAACCATGCAACATAAAATGTTATTTCTGATCTTTATTAATAAGTAAATTCGATTATATTGAAATGGGTTTTATTTAGGGCATAAAACCCAACAAACTCCCACTTGCACTAATATAAAACAAAATATGCATTTCAAATAATCATTAACATCTTGATATACAAATCAAGTGTAGTAGTAGTAAACTCCTCGTAATAGGATGCGAGAGTTGAATTAACAACAACCTTTTCTCCACCATTACTTTCCCTTAATCACAAAATCCTTGATATTGTGAAATTCCTCTCTATATGTCTACTCTTTTGGGATCTTTGGATTCTATACATTTGACAACTAATTTTGGGTTAATCAGGAAATTAACACTAGTAGTTAAGACAAGTTGGAACAGTGCCACAATTGTATAGAACTTTCCTTAGACTGAATAAGTATATTTCCTGCAACTTTAACATTCAGTCTCTCTCTGGTAGAATAAGAGATTTCAGATAGGTTTTTACACTTCTCCAAAATCACTACTCCACCCCCAAAGTAATCACCATCTTATTAGCAGACTTTCTAGCACAAAGGCAAGTCTTGAAATCTGATGTGGTGTAGTCTAAGAGTTTTAAACACACCCTTATTGACTAACATATAGTTCCTCTTCATAATCTTAAGATTTACTTGATTGTCTTCCAATGTTCCTCTACAGGATTAATCTGATACCTACTCATTACTCTCACTCAACAGCAAGTGTCTGGTCTAAGGCATACAAAAGCATATCTGAGACCTCTCACTGTTGATTTAAGAAATTCTTTCATGGCTTTATCTTTTCTGGAATAGTAGAGACTTTTCCTTAGATAAATAAAATCTATCTTTGAGAAGTTGTGAAGCTTCTATAGATTGCCATTGGAAAGAAAATGCTTCAGCATCTTATTAAAGTAAGTTGCTTGCATTAGAGTAAGTAATTACTAGGTATACCACAAGCCATAGGCTTAGATAAACTCAGACCTATAATACTAGGAACAGGAAATTTTGTTAAATCCATTGAATAGACATATTAAAGAAAATTTCTTTTTATGTCCTTGTAATAGAAAACTTTAGGTTACTCCATGTGAATTGATTAAACCATAGTTCTCTTGGCTTTCTTCTTAGTTTCTTATCTTGACAATCCATTACTTGTTTAAATTCACAATGGATTTTAATCACTAGTGCCTTCCAAGTCATAAGAAGGTAAAGTTCCTTGAAACTCACCCACTACGACAAGGTACCGTAAATTATGTCTAAGAAAACTAAATGGTATTGACCTCTTCCGTTGTGTTAAGACAACAGAGGTAGTGGTATCATCTTGTAACGAATAAGATGATAGAACACTTATGGAATAAAGAAAAAAAAAATCTCCTTTATTTGCTACTTTATTTTCAGACTTAGTCATTTTCTTAGAAAAGTAGTATTTGTTTAAACAAACACTTTCTTATCTAATGACTATGGAATGGTCCACCCTTAATCACTTAGAATAGCTAACAAACATGCAAACTAAGGTTAGCAGTTCTAGCTTTTCTTAAGATTTCGATTAGGTCATCCTTGAATCTAGTAATGATTTACATTAAGTATACAACCATTGCATCATTCTGAAATTATATTACCATAGAAGGATTTAGGCAACGACTAGTAACTAATTATCAATATGGAAATTGAATTTTCGGGGAGGTAAGTTTGGATATAATTCAAAAATCAAATTAATGATCATTGAACTGCATATCTACTAACTTTTTCTCCACCCCTATCAGTTCGCAAGATCTTTAACCACTTACCTTAATGCTTTTGCACCATTGCTAAAAATTCATGAAATTTTTCAAACATTTCAAATTTCTTTTGCATAAGGTAAAATCTAGAGTGATCGTTTTAAGAATACAATGAAAACTCATATCCACCCCTGAATGTACATCCATCTGCGAATGAGATGATTATACTTTCAGTGGATATAGGCATATTAACTTTGCAGAGAATGATCTTGTCAAAACCACTATGAACAAGATACAAATGCCATAGATTTATAAAA
Source organism: Cannabis sativa (assembly GCF_029168945.1). Taxonomy (NCBI): domain Eukaryota; kingdom Viridiplantae; phylum Streptophyta; class Magnoliopsida; order Rosales; family Cannabaceae; genus Cannabis; species Cannabis sativa. Next base: position 37,449,046 of record NC_083605.1, on the reverse strand, counting down.
TATGTGGTTGTATCTTTTGATGACTTAAATTTAGTTACATCCAAGAGTTCTTAGAATACTGCAACTGGATTCTGGTCACAGAATACTAAACTTATACAGTTTAAATCCATTGATAGAAAATGGTTATTAAACACTTGTGAAAGTGTAACTGTATAATTAGTAATTCTTTCTTGGACCACCACTACTAATCTAACTCTAAGTCTGATTTGCCCATACAAGTAGGAGATTTCTAAGATTGAGGACTTATATCATTTTGGGATAGAATTTCGGGAATATAATCATATGCGTCATTTAATATAGAATGACATAAAATGATTTATAGACCATTCATCCAATGATATGTTATTAAGCTGATTCGAAATGAATAAGCTAAGAGGAATTAGGATAATTTCATTTTAAATAAGAATCCAACGATGCTCCAATTAGCGAGAGTCAAAGTAATCTTATTTATACAATCTTCTTGTCTCATATTGTAAAATACTAGTCTAAGGTGTCATCAATTGATGAACAGCTAGATGTTGCATATACAATATTTATCTTTCGAGATCTAACACTATTATGTTATTCTAATGGAGAAAATCCATGAGGGATTTATCTCATTAGAAAAACAAACCAAGTTAGACCAACAATGAAGATTCGAAATTAAACTACAATTTAATAACAGAAAATAACATGGTTCAATATAAATTCATACACAATTAAGAAATTATTAATCACATAGCAAGTAGGAATGATAAGTGAAATACTAAAACACACAATCCTAAATAATTTTCAAGGTCTTCAACAAATTGATGCCAGTGTCCCGTTTAGGGGAGAGTCAGTGATACCATCCATTGAATAGAGTTGTTAGCTCATCTAAAATGATAAACATTCTAGCAACCTTTTATTTGATCAAGATTGGAATCCACGTTGTCCCGTTTAGGCGAGAGTCAAGGCTATTCTATCTTATGAGCTTCCACCATTGTTTCATATTCTTGCAAGTCTTATACAGTCGCCACCATTAGGGTGATCAATACTATATAATAAACTTACAAGATTACTTATCTTTTGAGATTAAACGGTGCTAACTTGCTAATGAACGTTCCTCCATTAGGGAGGATTACTCACTAAAAAAATAGCTATGTAAAACCAACAATGGAGATCGAATATCCTAATAATAATAAAGCTCATTATTTAATGAAAATTGTATTTTCTTCTAATATTTATTTTAATTTATTTATTTTAAGTATATATATTTATTTAATTAAAATTCCAATTTAGAATAAAAATTCTAAATATAAATTTTAATGTAATATTTATAAATTTATACTTAGATGGATATGAAAATAACGTGAATTATTTCCATCTTAGTAATAATTTCCATAAATATTTAGAAAAATATGCAATTTAAGTTGTTTCAAAATTAATTTAAATTAATTTACAACTCAAATATAATTTTCTATAAATATATATTGCATTTTGAAAAATAAAGTGTATAAGAATACTACTTTCAAAAATGCTTTAAAATAAAATAAAATAAATCCTGGAAAAATTATCTTAATTTTATGTTGGCCTAAAAATTAATAAAAATTAATTTACAACAAAAGATATAATTTTTCCTATTTAATTAAATATTAAAGAAAAATTTAAAATATTTAAGTATCATGATTAAGAATCAACTTAAATATTAATTTTCTATTTAATTAAATACACTAGAAAAATACTTCAAGCAAAACAAATAATAACTATCTAGACTTTCATTGACTAATTAATTAAATTACTAATTATAATATATTTTAATTCATTTATTTTCATTAATCATTAAATGAAAAAATCATTGATTTAAGTTGGTCGAAAATTAAAATAAATAATTTTCAACTTTAATCTATTTTTCAAATAAAATTCGAAATTTCTGCATTAAAGAAATGCAATTTCGAAGTTGTGAGAAAAAGATTAATAAAATAAAATAATATTACAAACTTAAGATAATTTTTAATTTTAATTAAATAACATGAAAATAACAATATTTAAGTATCATGATGAAAATCAACTTAGATATTGAAATTTTCAATTTAATTAAATGTATTTAATTCAAGAAATAAATAATTAGGTATAGAGGAAACTTAATTATTTATTCTAGTTTAATACTAGGAAAATATTCTAAACTTAGATTGTACCAAAATTAATTATGAAACAATTAATTTCACAATCAATGATACTTTCCTATTTAATATTAGAAATAATAACTAGTACTAGAAATAACTTTCTAGAATATATATCATTAACTAAGTGTTTTTCTAAAATTAACTTTAAAATATTCAAATGAAAAATAAATTTCATATATTTTAAAAGTTAATTATGTTGCTAATTCAATTTTAATTAGGTTAGACTAATATAATTAACCTAATACAATTATTTAAATAAGGCTAATGGGCCTTCATGGTAGTTCATGTGAGGGGGAGCTAGGTTTAGTATGTCGTACCCACTTCTATTGGCCCCCAACTCTCACACAAGGCCCGAAAGAGAGGAATTTAACCTTAAAATAAACAATTGTTATTCATTGAATAAGCCCAAATCTAATTGGGCCTCAATAAAATTACTTATGTCAAATTTTATTTTAGCAACCTAGTCCATTTACTTAGTAAAACTTAAATGGGCTTCCTATATGCATCTAAGCCCAATAGCAAACATATAGGCTCACACAGGTCAAATGATTTGGATGGGCCTTATCATGTTACTAGGTTTACACAGATGAAAGAAGTACAAAATTTACCTGTTACAAATTATTTATAAGATCTATTGACAATTGGACTATGATTAAAATTAGATCATTGGATTTGTCAACAAGTTAATCATAGCAATTTAGATCAGATAAATAATAGGTTTGTTAAAAAAAATGAATAAACAATATAAAGTTAAATAAACAAACATTGTCCAAGTAACAGATCTGAAATAAGATATTAATATAATTAAATTATTATTCTTAAACTAACCAACTAAATTCTGAAAATTTAGGGTTATTAAAACAAACCCTTAAAATTTCAAAATAAAGGAAACTTATTTTTAAATATCTAGGTTTATTTGAATCAAATTAAATTAAATATGAAATAAGATCAATGATTTGAAAGAAGAAATCTTCAATATCACTTTCATATCTTATAATAAAATAAACTAATTTTAAAATAGATTTGGTTAGATAATTATTATTTTAGGAATAAAATAATAAATAAATAATTATTACCATAATTATATGTCAAAATATCTCAAATTAAGCAATATTCAAATTTCTACAAAATATCTAAGTTATTTAAATATTCAAGATATGATTTATAAATTTCCAATAAGGAAAGAAATGATATATATAGAAAAATATCATTTTTAAACTTATTATTTATAAATAATTAAATATTTAACAAAATAACAAATTTTGAATTTGAAAATATTATGGTAAGTGTATCTATAAAAATATCTATGTTAATTTCAAATATATTAATTATTTAATTTGTCATATAAGATAATTTTAATATAATATTTTAAATAAAAAGACAAAATTATCTTTTAATTTAAAATATGTTAAATATTAAAATATATAATCTTATAATTAAATAATATATAAATATTAAAGAAGTTAACAAATTTTAAATCTGACCATAATAGGAAATATTTAAAATTGGAAATATTCCACAATGGAAATATTTAAAATTGGAAAAATTCCAAATTAAAAATATTTTAAAATTGGAAATATTTCAATTTAGATATATTTAAAATTGGAAAAATGAATTTTGAAAAACAATCCCATGAAAAAATTGGATTTTTGGGGAAAAACCCCAAAAATCGCAATTTTTGGGTTGGCTGCCTAGGAGGGGCTGCATGCAGCAGCCCAAGAGGCTCCAACGGCCCCCATACGCAGCGCGGAGGTGAGGCACCCGGCCGAGGAATTTTGGCGTCGAGCGGGGTGCATGAGCGACATTCTTCGGCCGCGGCAAGGTCGTACGGGGCGGACGCACGGGCGTGCAGACAAGGGATTTCCCTTGTCACGCGCGCGGATGGGCTGCTGGTCTAATGCCTGGTGTGCGTGCGATTGAGGCACCCATGGACACACGAAATTCGATTTTTCCAAAAGTCATAACTTTTTCAATTTTTATCAGAATCGAGTTCCGTAAAAAACAAAATTGCTTAATTTTTTACAAGGAATCCAAATAAAATATTTTCAAAAATTGAAAAGATATTTTTCATGGCAAAATTTCGTACAACACAAACATTCATCATGAAAGCACATAAACCAACATGAAACCATCCAAATCAACACAAAACATATAAAACATCGTTTTAATTCATATTGCATGAAAGTAAGTCATTACCGTGGCTCTGGTGCCAGTTGTTGGAATTATTTTACCAGGATCTAGATTTACTAACTATAATTAATTATTAAATAATATATTGTCATTTATCTTATTTATTAATAAAAACTAATGAAAGTTTCCCAATTAATAAATATACCCTTTAAACTCTCTATTCTTGTTTTACCCTTACTTAGTGAAAATTCATAAAGTAGACATAGTCTAACTTTTAGAATTATAATTGATTAATTTAAATCAATTAACTGAGTCTTACAAGCAGTATGGTCTCAACTAGTATGGGGACCATGGGTCTATATAACCGAGCTTCCAATAAGTTGAACCGAATTTACCAAGTAAATTCCCTAACTTATTAATTCCTTATTGAATCCACTCTTAGAACTTGGAATTGCACTCTCAGTCATATAGAACGCTCTATATATTCCATGATATAGACATGTCATTAATTATCCATTGTTATAATCCTAATGTGATCAATGACCCTCTAATAGATGATCTACATTGAAAAGGCACTAAGTTACCGTTCCACCTTCAATGTATTTTATCCTTAAAAAACTTAGCTCCGTATAAATGATATTTCAGCAAAGTGAAATGAGATCTCCACCATTTATCTCTGTTTAGCCAAGCTCGAAGGATATCACGTATCACTTCTAAATTCCTATAGAAGTTATAGATTCCATATTTATGGTAGCGCTCCCACTCAATTATACTATAATCTTCCCAAAATGTACGTATCACCCTAACCCAAAAGTAGGCTTAACTAACAAATCAAAGAACATGTATAGTACTCTTGAGATCGAACCTAACCATATCAGGATTAAGATCATTTAATCTAGGATCAACAGGTGATATTGAATTGAATAGATATTACGGTAAGTTTTAATATATCTAATAAAAGTTCAATATCGGTCCCTTCCGATGTATACTCCATACATTCGATACTGGTAAACTTTGCCAATGTCCTGCAAAGCACATAACACTTTTCCAAGGTGTAAGAATACCCATCAATGGTTATACCATGTCAGTCTAAATCCAGTGTTCTGACAAATTAGGGAATAAACTTTCGAACATATTATTAAGATTATATTCCACTGTGCTAACAACACTATAATCTTTAACAAATTCATATGTTCTAGACTTAAAAAGAATTCATACATTATATACATATAATCATGAAATAAATCATGTGAATCATGCAACATAAAATGTTATTTCTGATCTTTATTAATAAGTAAATCTGATTATATTGAAATGGGTTTTATTTAAGGCATAAAACCCAACACTTATAGTATCCACTAGGTGGATTTGGTCTTTTTCCTTTTGGATTGACGGTTGTGTATTGACCACCAATCTAATTGAATTGCAGTTGTCTGATTTTGACATAATCCTGGGAATAGATTTTTTATCTAAGTATGGGGCAAGGATCGACTGCAAACGGAAGATACTGGTGTTTGAGCTCGATAGTGCTAACCCAATGGTGTTTGTGGGAAAAGTTCAGGGGGCACGCGTACCGAGGATAACACTGTTGAAAGCTAAGGACCTGATGAACAGAGGTTGTTTGGTATTCATAGCCACTGCAAAGGGACACTAGCCAACCTATGACATCGTGGCTGAGAATATACGATTGGTATGCGAGTTCCTTGACGTCTTTCCAGAAGACTTACCGGGATTACCTCCTACCTGGGAGATTTAATTTGCCATTGAGTTGGTTCCGGGAGAGGATCAAGAATCTAAAGCATCCTATCGAATGGCTCTAGCGGCGAAAGAATTGAAGATACAATTACAAGAGTTACTGAATCTAGGATTCGTTAGACTGAGCTCCTCACCTTGGGGTGCTCCGGTATTATTTGTGAAGAAGAAAGACGACACTCTGCGGATATGAATTGATTATCAGGAGTTGAACAAGCTTACCATCAAGAACAAGTATCCTTTACCTCGAATTGATGATCTATTTGATCAACTGAAGGGGAAGACGCTCTTTTCCAAGATCGATCTTCGCTCAACCTATCATCATCTAAGAATTCGAGAGGAAGATATCCCAAAAACTGTGTTCCGCACGTGGTGTGGACATTATGAATTTATTGTGATGTCCTTTGGACTCACCAATGCCCCGACAACATTCATGGATCTTATGAATCGGGTATTCATGGATTACCTGGATAGATGTGTGATCGTGTTTGTCGATGACATCTTGGTATATTTAGAATCAGAAGAAGAGCATGAGTTGCATCTTAAAGCGGTTTTGCAACGATTGCGGGAACATAAGCTTAATGCTAAGTTCAAAAAGTGTGAATTCTGGTTATCTCGTGTCTCTTTCTTGGGGCACATAGTAGATAAAGATGGGATCATGGTGGATCCGGTCAAAATTGAAGCTGTTTGAGATTGGCCAACACCAAAGTCAGCTATTGAGGTTAGGAGTTTTCTGGGTTTAGCTGGGTATTACCGTCGGTTCGTCAAGGGTTTTTCAAAGATTGCTCTACCCTTAACGGAACTGACTCGAAAGAATCTAAAGTTTGTTTGGACTGATCGGTGTGAGAAATGTTTTCTAAAGTTAAAGCAGCGCTTCATTACTACTCCAGTGCTAACTCTTCCTTCAAATAAGGAAAGGTTTGTGGTTTATTGTGATGCCTCGAGACAGGGTCTCAGATGTGTGCTTATGCAGGCTGGAAAGGTAATAGCTTATGCTTCTCGGCAGTTAAAGGAGTACGAGCAGAGGTACCCTACTCATGATCTAGAACTCGCAGCAGTGGTCTTTGCGCTAAAGATTTTGCGGCATTACCAATATGGCGAGAAATGTGAGATATACACTGATCACAAGAGTTTGAAATACTTCTTTACCCAGAAAGACCTGAATATGAGAAAGAGGAGTTGGCTAGAGTTGGTGAACGATTATGATTGTGAGATCCTATATCATCCTCGTAATGCCAACGTGGTTGCTGATGCCTTAAGTAGAAAGGGTCAGAGTTAGTTGAGTACTATGATGCAAATCTCCCAACAGTTAGCAAATGAGATGACTCGAGCTAAGATTGAGTTGGTTGTGTGGAAATTGGCTAATATTACTCTGCAATCCACTCTTTTAGAGCGAATTAAAGAAGCACAAGTGGAAGATTCAGAATTAGTAAAAACTCGAGCTAGGGTTTTGGCTGGGAAGGCTAGTGATTTCTCAGTAGATGGAACGAGAATGCTCAGATTCGGGAATCAAGTTTGTGTGCCCATGTATGAGAGTATCAAGAAATAGATTATGAATGAGTCTCATACGACTCCTTATTCAGTTCATCCAGGGTCAACGAAGATGTATCAAGATCTGAAGGCCATGTTTTGGTGGCCAGGCATGAAGAATGATATTACTGAGTATGTTGCAAAGTGCCTTACGTGTCAGCAAGTGAAAGCTGAACATCAGTGACCTGCAGGGTTCCTGCAGCCACTAGACATACCAAAGTGGAAATGGGAGGACATTGCTATGGACTTCGTGGTCGGTATGCCTAGAACCTCGGGACAGTTTGACTCTATGTGGGTCACTGTGGACCGGTTTACAAAGTCAGCTCACTTTTTACCTATTTGGACGAATTTCTCCATTGACCAGTATGTTGAGTTAAATGTCAGAGAAATTTTTTGTCTTCATGGTGTCCAAAAGTTCATTGTTTTGGATAGAGATCTGAAGTTTACATCAAGGTTCTGGGAGAGTCTGCATCGAGCTATGGGTACTCAGTTAAAGTTCAGCACGACATTTCATCCTCAGATGGATGGGCAATTCGAGAGAACTATTCAGATTTTAGAAGACATGCTTTGGGCTTGTGTGCTTGACTTTGAGAGATCATGGGTAAAGTACCTTCCCTTGATCGAGTTCTCTTATAATAACAGCTATCAGGCAACAATCGGGATGGCCCTTTATGAGCTTTTATATGGAAGGAAATGCAGATCACCCATTCACTGGGATGAAGTGGGTGAAAGAAAGTTCTTGGGTCCCGAGGCTATTCAGAGAACGAGTGAGGAAGTTGAAAAGATTAGAGCGTGAATGCTCCCGGCTCAGAGTAGATAGAAGAGTTATGCTGATCCAAAGCGTCGAGATATTGATTTCCAAGTCAGGGACATGTTATTTCTCCGAATATCACCGATGAAAGGCATTAAACGCTTTGGTAAGAAGGGAAAGTTTAGCCCAAGGTTCATTGGACCTTTTGTAATCCTTGAGAGGATAGGGCAAGTGGCGTACAGGTTGGCTATGCCCCCAGCGCTGGCAGCTGTACATGATGTGTTTCAAGTTTCAATGCTTCAGAAGTATATCTCAGACTCGTCCCACATTCTGAGTTATGAAGCATTGGAACTTCAGCAAGACTTGTCATATGAGGAACAACTGGTGCAAATACTTGATAGATGAGGAAAAGTCTTGAGAAGCAAGACAGTTGCATTGGTGAAAGTATTGTGGAAAAATAGTAAAGTGGAAGAGGCAACCTGGGAACTAGAGACGGATCTACAGAAGAAATATCCGGAGTTGTTCAGGTAAATTTCGGGACAAAATTTCTATAAGGAGGGGATAATTGTAATACCCTAAGTTAAGAAATAGATTAGCAAAACCCTAATTAGATAATTATGAATAATTGAGGAATTATATTGTTATATAGTTCAATATATGAGAATTTATGTGGTTAATTGTATATTAAGACCCCGTTGGTAAGCTAGGAGCATTTTAGTAATTATGACCCGAGAAGGGTAAATTGATGAGATTAATTTAATTACATGCTTTTGGAGCTATATTATTATATAGTATGCATGTGTTGTCTTTTTCAGGTGTCATCTGACAGGTTAGCGCGGTATAGTCACAGCCAGGTATTTTGGGCGAACCGGGTTCGGGCCCGAAATGCAATTTGAATTAAAAAAATTGGGATTTTTATTTAATGGTAATAATCTGAAATTATATTGGATTTATGTGTGAATAAAATGACTAAATTGCCCATGTCAGTATATATGCATGCTTTATAGCCCTAGGGGCAAAATGGTCTTTTGACCTTTATTTTCTACAATTGATAAAAGATTATTTTGAGGGAATAAGAAATAAATTTCTGGACTTCTCTTTCCCTCTTGGCGGACCCTCTCTCTCTCTCAAACTCTCTTTTTTTTTTCTCTTTGATTTGGTGAGGAAATTGTTGGAAGCTTGCTTAAATCCTGCTATTTTGGAATTGAAGGAGGTTCTTGCTTTGTTTGAGGTAGTTTTTACAACCTTTAAACTTTAAATTCTTGCTGAATTTTATTGTTGATAAAGCATGAAATTGGTTGAGAATGTGGTTGTGTTGCATGCTTGATGAATTTGAGTTGATTTTGACAAGTTTGAGTGTGTCTTGCTTGAATTCTTGATGTGTTGGTTCATTCAAATCTTGATGGAATTTTAGGGTTTATTTTCATGTATTAAATTCAGCTTTTGGTTGAGTTTTTTGCTAGAAAATTCTTGGATTTGTTGGAATTTAAGCTCAAGTTCAAGACCTTGAAGTTTTAGAATTTGGGCATGAATTTTGTTGAATTTTGGGATTTGTTTTTGGTAATTCAGAGGCATTTTTAGGGTACATTGAGTTTGAAGTTTGATTGTAAACTCTGATTTTGGTTGTGTAAAGCAAGCTTGAGTTCACGGAACTCAAGCTCGGAGCTTTAATGGCACTTTTTGAATTTTAGTGAAATTATTGTGTTTAAGTTGTGGAATATGTTTATTATGTCATATGATGAAGCTCTGGAAAGTTTAGTGTTGATTGGAGAAGATTTGAGTAGGTTTTGGACGTTTAAAAGTTATGTTTTTTATTGTTTTTCTACCCAGACAACCAGAATTCTGGTTGGTTCAAGGCTGTTACAACCGGAATTCTGGTTGGAGTAAATCGGGAAATGCTGAATTTTGTTTTAGCCATAACTTTTGACTCGGGACTCCATTTTGGGAGTTCCTTATATCGTTGGAAAGCTCGTTCTGAGCTCTATGTGATTATCTGTATTTTAAATGCAATGAATATATTTTATGAATGTGAAAACAGGGGTTAACCCTATTTGTGAAAATCCCGGATTATGTGACTAGGATTACCGGCACCTGGTCAGGAGCACCTGCGGATTTGGAATCTCTGTCTTTAGGGACAATAAGTAGGACACTAGTTAGCACGTAGAGTATGCACGGTGGTGCTTATATTGAGGTTTATATATGTGAGTAATTGTAATCGATATTAGGTTTATAACCCTAATATGAGCGGTTGATAGCCTAGGGTTATTACCCTAGTTATATGAGTTGAATAAATGATATGCCATGCCAAGTGTATGATTATATTGAGATTTAAGGATTATGCGATCAAGGCATAATCAGGTTGGACTTGGTAATCAGAACCGAGCAGAACCATTCTAAGGCCTTATTGTAAATAGACGTGTGAGAGCAACACGTAGGTTTACGCCACGTAAACATAAATAGGCATGTGAGCGCAACATGTAGGTCTATGTCACACAGACATATTTAAATGGTGTTGTTGTTTATACTATATGATGAGCATATTATTGATATGTTTTATATTGTCTTGCTGAGCTTGGCTCACGGGTGCTCTACTGTGCAGGAAAGGGTAAGACTATTACTGATCAGCCATGAGTGCAGAAGTTGGACGAAGAATGTACATGTCCGAGCCATATCAGACCAGGCGGGTTGGGGTCTACTAGTGTTGTTTTTTTTTTAGACTCTATTTTTCCGCTTAGGCAGGCTGAAAGAAAAAGGACTTGTAATAATATTTTGTAAATGTTTTTCGAATCCCAACTTCTGTAACTTTTAGATTGTAAAGTTTAAATTATTGCAAGTTTTATTTTAATTCTGTTTATAATTAAATTTTCATTTCAGCGCTAATTTTATTAGTAATCCCAATTAGGGGATTAGGGTTTCATAAGTATCTTGGGTAGTGTGCCTAATTATTTAGGGCGTTACAACGTGTCTGACCCTCACGTGGCCCAGCATGCCACCTTGCCCAGCGCCAAACAGGATCCATCCATGCAGGAGGAGGGGAATCATGAGGGGGATGCTGAGGTCCAGGAGATAGAGGAACAGGGTGATGTCCGTCCTGGTAGTCCTTCCGAGGAGGAAGAAGAGGAGGAGGTTGCACCCCAAACTTTGGGGGATACAATGAGGCTGGGGAGCCAGTTGATGGGGACGGTGACGTCCTGGTCGAGGGCGTGGATTACGTCAATGAGGAACTTACTGCCGTGGTTCCTCACAAGAGGGAGGGTGCTTTGGGGGCCAGGTGGGTGAGCCCTCCGTCCAAGGTCAGCGAGGCACGTTTACAGGATCTCAACCAAGGTGGCTATTTCGGCAAGTTAGATTGTTACATTCTTGCCTATAACAATCGAGCCACAAACCCTGAGAGGGGGATGTGCGCCTAGTCAGGTGCTCATGCTAAACAAGGGGCATTGCTGCCTTTGCACCCGTACTTTAAGAAGGTGGTGGCAGACTTTTTCCATCTCTATCTGACCCAATTCACTCCCAAGGGCATCAAGTATCTATCTGCCCTGTTCATTCTCTACGCCATCCAGAAGTGGGATATGCCTTCTCCCCATGAGGTTAGCTGGTTTTTTGATTTGAAGTCTACTCCCAAGCAAGGCAGGTCGGGATACTTCTACTTTTCTCAGCCATACTACAAGTGGTTGACGGGCACTGGGGACAAGGTCGCTAGCAAAATTGGGGATTTTGCTAATGAGTATTACATGGTGGATGGCATGGGCACCACCTACACTCGGTTCCAGTATATCTCTACATATCACCGCCCACCCTTCACACTTGCTCTCAAGGATAGAGCTCAGAAGCTTGCTCAACTGCTGAGTGCTGCCCGAAATATAACTTTGTTGACCTCCGAGGACAACTTTGTGGAGTACAGGCTTTACTTGAAGGATTTCATTCCTTAGTCTGTGAAGGAGAAAAGGAGGAAATCCATTGTTGGTCGGGTTGAGGAAGCTCATCAGGAGGATGAACTCATTCAACTTAAGCATGAGGCTAAGTTGAAGGGAGGTGCGGGGGCCAAATAGTATGCTCAGGAGCATTCTGAGCAGGATGATGAGGTTGAGGAGGAGGAGGTGACTCTGCTCAAAAGGAGGAAGAAGCTTCCTGCTGAGCACAGGCCTGTTGAACATGCAATTCGAATCAGGGAGCCCAGTCTACCTGCTTGGCCATCCACTCCTATAGTAGGAAAGGGAAGAGCCATCCTGAAGGAGATAAGAGACTTGTCAGGTGATGATGAGCCTTCTAGTCTTGCTTGGTCAAACGCTTCTTCCGAAGCGTAAGATACTCCGTCTTGTTTTTAACCTTCTTTATTATTATGCTTTCATACTTTTAGTACTTTTCTCTAACCATGCTTCTTTTATTTTGTGCATACATGTCTCAGAAGATGCTCGAAGCTCTGAAGAAGAGAGTGGGAGGAAGCTCAGGCTCATCTCCTCCGGCCAAGAAGTCTAAGGGCGGTGAGACAACACCGTCTAAAGCGAAGGCACCGGCCGAAGCCGTTATCGATCTTTCTGAGGAGCTAACCATTGTAGATCCTTCTGCCCTAAAAGCTGCTAAGTCCAAAGTCTCTCGAGGAGGAAGCTCGGACAGGCGCCAATAGGCGAAGGGCGGATCTGAGCTGGCCAAAAGTGGATCTGAGCAGGTCCGGGCTCCTATCCCACCTCCATCACTGCATCTAGAGACCAAAAGAGGCAAAGAGATGCACACCCATTACATGAATCGGTCATTCCCTGAGGTGAATGAGCAGCTATCCGGAGTTGACAACGAGCCTTCCCTGGAGTTGTTGATGGGAGGAGTCCTGAAGGAGTTTACGAGGGTGAGTCTTTCCTGACAGTTTCCTTTAATTCTTCTTTACTTGGCTTAGATTCTAACATTTTTTCTTTGTGCAGACTGGTTTGAAGATGGCTTACACTTATTCTTGAGCCAAGTCAGTTGCCTCCAAGAACCAGTCCAACACAATGAGGGCGGAAATGGACTTGGCCTGGAAGGACGCTGATGAAGCCAGGGTTCAACTCGAAGCCGTCCGAATGGAACTGGGCGAATTAAACACAAAGATTCTTGCTGCCGAGAAGTAGGTGGCCGAGCTGACCAAGGATTTATAGGCTTTTGACCAACTTAAGGCTGCCATGACCTCCTTGTCCAAAGAAGTGACCAACCTCTAGGAAGAAAGGGAGGTTCTTCGAACTGTTTTCCGTAGCTTGGAAGGCTAACCCTCAAGCGAATTTTGATTACCAGGGTGATGCCAACCACTTCTACTTCCTATTCGAATGTTAACATGCCCTCGCCCGGATACAACAGATCCTCTAGCTCCTACCGGCCAAGAAGACCCGTACAAGGAGCCTGGGACTCCAGTCGTCTAAACACTTCTCTTTTTATCTTTCTTCTCTTTTACATCTGTCCGGCCATAAGGCCTTTTTTAAGACATCGTGACCGGCCAAGCAGTCTTTAAACTTGGAATTATTTTTCATTTTTTAGACAATCGGCTGACCGGGCTGCTTTTAATCTCGGTTTGCTTTTGTTATCTTTGATGAATTTCATCCTTTATTTATAATCATCGTGCAACTATTTTTGTTTTATCTTTACCAAATGATTTGTACAGGTATAGGTGCCCCCCAAGTGACCGAGCAAACTTATGACTCTTGGTCACTTATTTTTTGGAAGTATACTTTCTTGTCTGTTCGGGGTTTCGGGTTCGACCGAACTTTTTGTACACACTGGATGGTAAATTAATAACATGCTAGTAATTTAAACTCAATTTGAATTTTGAAATAAACATCTTTATTCATTTATTGATCGAAAAATGTGTTTGTTACCGTGGTAACTTACATCAGAGCTATTTGATCTAATATGATCTTTTAACTTAACATGAAATAAAATAAATTGCAAAAATTAGAAATTGTACTTTAAATGATGGTCATCCGACCTGAGTACTTTTCAATTTTGTCCGAACCTTTGGGCGTGGTCCGCCCAGTTGGCAATTCACTTAAAAGTAAATGTTCTTTTAGTACTTAATATGGGCATCCGACCTGGTACTTCTATTGGTAGTATTTTCTTAAATGTTCCCCATTCCAATACCTTTGTACTAGAACAAGTTGCATTTTTTCATCATACTTAACCAATTTGTACGCTCTTGATTCGAGAACTTGGAGCACCTGATATGGTCCTTCCCAGTTAGGTCTGAGTACACCTATCATACTGTCTTTGGTGTTAAGAAATACTCTTCTTAGGACCATATCTCCCACAAAAAATTTCCAAGCCTTCACTTGTTTATTGAAATACCAAGCTAATTTTTGTTGATGCGCTATCAACTTTAAGTTTGTTGTGGTTCGCTTCTCTTCGATTTCATCAAGTGATTCGGCAAGGAGTACGTGATTTGCTTCTTGGTTATACGTCAATCTTCTGTGCGATGGTGGATCGAGCTCTACGGGCAGCATAGCTTCATATTCCATGGAAAATGGATTCTGTTCGGTTGCCATTTTATCAGCTGTTCGGTACTGTTGGGTTTTATGCCCTAAATAAAACTCCATTTCAATGTAATCCATTTTTATTCAACATCAATAAAGAAAAGAAAGCATTTTTCATTCATCTGTGTATGTTTTGGTTCATCTTATCAATTGCTTGTCTATTTGATTTATAAATTCATCTGAAACCCTTTTCACATACTTGATCTTGTTTATTGTGTTGTCAACACATTGGAAAGTAAACATGACTATGTGAATAAAGATTCCTAGATTTATCAGACACAGGGTTTTACTGATATGATAATCTACAACAGAGTTTACTTGCATTTGGAGAAATGCTATGCTCTTTCCAGAGCATTGGTTAAAGTAAAGCTCAGGTTGGGTGCATGGAGTATGCATCGGAAGGGACCGATATTGAACTTTGACTTAGATTTATTAAACTTACCGTAATATCTATTCAAGTCAATATCGCCTAGTTGATCCTAGATCAAATGATCTTAATCCTGTTATGATTAGGCTCAATCTCAAGAGTGTTATTCGTGTTCTTTGATTTGTTAGTTAAGCCTACTTTTGGGTCAGGGTGATACGTACATTTTGGGAACACGGTAGTGCAATTGAGTGGGAGCGCTAACATAAACATGGAATCTATAGCTTCTATCTGGCGAATAGTAAGTAAAGGATGATCTCCGTCGAGCTTGACCAAACAAAAATAAATGGTGGAGTACTCATTTCACATAGCTGAAATATAATTTATACGGGGTTAAGTGTTTTAAGGATAAAATACATTGTAAGGTGTTATGCTAATCTAATCCCTTTACAGTGTAGATCAATCATATAGAGGATCATTGATAAAATTAGGATTATAACAATGGATAACTAATGACGTGTCTATATGGTGGAACATATAGAGCGTTCTATATACTGAGAGTGCAATTCTAAGTTCTATGCGTGGATTCAACAAGAATTAATAAGTCAGTGAATTTAGGTTATAAATTCTTGATCTGCTTATTGGAAGCTCGGTTATATAGACCCATGGTCCCCCCACTAGTTGAGACAATATTACTTGTAACACTCATTTAATTGGTTTGTATTAATCAATTATAATTCTCAAATTAGACTATGTCTATTTGTGAATTTTTCACTAAGTAAGGGCGAAATTGTAAAGAAAGAGTTTTTAGGGCATATTTGTTAATTATGTTACTTTGTATGGTTCAATTAATAAATATGATAAATGACAATATTATTTAATAATTATTTATAGTTATTAAATAGTTAGAATTGGCATTTAACTGGTTGAATTTGAAAATTGGCGTTTTTGAGAAAATGAGATGCATAAATGATAAAACTGCAAAATTGCAAAAAGTGAGGCGCAAATCCACATAGCCATGGCCGGCTACTTTTATAGGCTTTATCATCTGATGCAGGAAATTTACACTTAACACTTTTACTTCTGGTTTCCTTCAGAGAAAAACCTGAGCCTTCTCTTTCTAAACCTTAGCCGCCACCTTCATACTCTTCTTCTTGCTTGAATAATTTCGAACCACTTATTGTTAGAGTAGTGCCCACACATAGCAAGTGATACCTCAATCATAGTGAGGAAGATCGTGAAGAAAGATATTCAACAAGAAGGAGTTTCAGCACTAAAGGAAGGAGAGAAAGAGATCCAGGTTCAGATCTGTATAATACTCTGTGACAGAAAGGATACAAGGGTTAGAGATCTGAACGGAAGGAGACATTTTATTTCGCTGCACCCAATGTAAGGTTTCTCATACTTTATAAGTGTTTATTTTATAATCGTTTTAGAAGTTCATATTTAGGATGTTAATCAACATACTTGTGAGTAGATCTAAGATCCTGGTAAAATAATTTCCATCAGGTACGACCATAGAACTTCAGGAAGCTCCTCCAAACCGCTTCCTTTAGCATCCTCGAGTCTTTTCTTTAGTGTATCCTTCGGTTGTCTTGTTGACGCTTCAACTTGACCATTTTCATGGGGATGTGCCACTACAGTAGAAACTTTGATGACACCATGGTTCGCACAAAAATCGGTGAAGGATCGGCTCACTTTGTTTCGACATTTGTCCGACACTATTTTGTATGGCAATCCGAGCCGCATATTACGTTCTTCACAAAAAGTCTTGAACTGTTTTAGATGTAATGGTTGTCGGTGGTTTGGCTTCCGTCCACTTAGTGAAGTAATCAACCACAACCACTTTGCGTCACGCAATCCTCCCTTGCCTTTTGGTAATTGTCTGATCAGGTCAATCCCCCAAATGGCAAAAGGCCACGAACTTTACATCTGAGTTAACTCGTTGGGCAGAGCTCGAGGTATCTTCGAAAATCTCTAGCATTTGTCACATTTTTTAACATAGGCCTTTTGAATTTTCAATCATTATCGGCCGTAAATAACCTTGCCTTAGACTTTTCTTAGATAAACTTTTCCCGACGGAAAGTGCTTTCCACAAAATCCATCGTGCACTTTAGATAAAAAGTCGTGAAGCTTCTTCTTCAATAAGACATCTCGAGCAATGGCATGGAGAACCCTCGTCCGTACATAATTCCCTCTACTATGATGCACTGTGCAGCCTTCCTCCTCATCTTTCGCGCTTCATTTCGATTATATCGGAGTTCCCCAGTGTTGAGGTAGGCTTCTAATGGCGTCATCAAGTTCGGAGAAGTAGCAATCATTTTGATCTCTTCCGTGCCGCAATGCTAGGCTCTTCGCAAAACTCGGATAGGAACCAAGTTCGCTTTATCACTTACATTACTGCTTGTCAATCGAGCTAATGCGTCTGCAGTTGTGTTTTCTTCCCTTGGAATTTGTCTGAGACTGTAGCTTTTGAATTTTGTGAGTAGGTCATGTATTTTTCTTAGATATGCTATCATCTTTTCTCCCCGAGCCTCGTATTCTCTAGATTCGTGATTTACCACCAGTTGTGAATCACTACAGATTTTGATGTGTTTGGCTTTCATCTCCCAGGCTAGTTTTAGGCCAGCGATCAAAGCTTCATATTCGGCTTCGTTATTGCATGCCTTGAATCCAAACTTAACTGTAGTGTGTAGGTGTTGCCCCCTAGGTGTGACAAGGGCGATTCCTACATCGGATAGTTGATTCGTAGCTGACCCGTCCACATGTAGTTTCCATGTCAGCTTGTCTTCACTGTTTCTTGGCTAAGGTGTTTGTACTGGCTTGGGGTTGCCTTCCGATACGCTTCGGTTTGCTCCCGTGAATTCTGCCACAAAGTATGTTAGGGCTTGACCTTTGATTGCTGTTCGGGGCTTGAAGGTAATTTCATACTGACCCAGTTCTACCGCCCACTTAAGTAACAGTCCAGAAGCATCCAGCTTTTGCAATATTTGGCTTAATGGTTGGTTAGTGCACACCTGAACAGAATGAGCTTGAAAATAGGGCCTTAACTTTCTCCTTGCTAGAATGAGGCAGTAAGCGAGTTTCTCTATCAATGGGTACCGGCCTTCGGCCTCAATGAGTCTTTTACTAATGTAATGGGCCGGATTGTTGTATGTTGTTTTCTTCTCTGATCAGCACGGCACCCACAGCATGCTCCGTGACAGCGAAGTATATCCCAAGTTCTTCTCCATCCAGAGGTTTTGAGAGTACGGGAGGCTTTGTGAGTTGCATTTTTAGCTACTGAAAAACCCTTTTCACATTCCTCTATCCACTCAAATTTCTTATTTCCTCGGAGGATGTTGAAAAATGGAACACACTTGTCTGTTTATTATGAAACAAATTTGTTGAGTGCGGCAATCCAGCCTGTCAAACTTTGTACTTCCTTGGTTCTTGTTGGCGACTTCATATCCAGGAGGGCTTGAATCTTCTCTGGATTGGCTTCAATTCCTCGGGCATTGACAATAAAGCCCAGAAACTTTCTCGAGGTGACTCCAAATGAGCACTTTAAGGGATTTAGTTTCATGTTGTACATCCTGAGGACTTTGAAGCAAATAAGCACTTTAAGGGATTTAGTTTTATGTTGTACTTCCTTAGGACTTTGAAGCATTCATTCAGGTCATCTATGTGCCACCCAGCCTTCCTGGATTTGACGAGCATGTCATCCACATATACTTCCATGTTTCGTTCGATCTTGTATTTAAACATCTTGTTTACCAATGTTTGCTATGTGGCTCTAGCATTTTTGAGACCAAATGGCATGACTTTGTAGCAATATAGACCCATATTTGTTCGGAAACTTTTATGTTCTTTGTCTGGTGGTGCATTTTGATTTGATTGTACCCCGAATAAGCGTCCATGAAGCTTAATATCTTGCCCAGCTATTGCGTCCACAAGCTGATCGATTCTCGGAAGTGGAAAACAGTCTTTGGGGCATGCCTTGTCGAGGTCTGTGAAATCAATACACACTCGCCATTTCTTGTTCGGCTTGGGTACCAATACGGGATTGGCAACCCAAGTCGGGTAGAAAGTTTCAATTATGAAGTTGTTGTTGCGTAGCTTCTCTACCTCTTCCTTTAGGGCTAGTGCTCGCTCTTTGTCCAATAGCCTTCGCTCTTGTTGGACTGGTCGGAAGTTAGGATCAATATGTAGGACGTGCGAAATTACAGAAGGATCAATTCTGACCATATCCTCATGTGACCAGGCAAAAACGTCAAGGTTTGCTCTCAAAAATTTTATCAACACTGATTTTACTTCGAGCAACAAACCTTTTCCAATTTTACTTCGATCTCGATCTCTTCTAGTTCTTCCATAGGTCCACCATTGCTTCTTGGGTCCCGAAGTCGAGGATCCACATCTTCATCCCCGCCATGGGAAGTTCCGTACTTAGAATTGTTTTTTCCCTTGTCCGTACTCTAGCTGGAGGATACTTCCTTCTTAACCTTGGCCACAACAAGGTTATAACATTCCCGAGCAATCTGCTAGTTTCCTCTTAGATACCCTACCCCATTCTTTGTTGAAAACTTAAGGCATGAATGGAATATCGACGTAATAGCCTTTAAGTCATACAAGGCCGGGCCTTCGCCTTAGCATGACATTAAAGGCTGATGGAACGTCCAATACCAGAAATTGTGTCATTATAGTTATGATCATCAAAGTTTGCCCAACAGTGAGGGGTAGGCAAATTTTCCCTAGAGGTGCGACTCCTTGGCCGGAGAAATCATACACGGGCAGAAGACAGGGGGTTAGATCTTTGAGCTAGAGCCCCATCTTTACATAGGTTGTCTTGAATAAGATGTTGGAAGAGGCTCCATTATCTATCATAGTTCTGGCGACCATCTTCTTAGCTAACTGGACCTCCACGACCAACGGGTCGTTGTGCAAAAATCTGATATTGACAGCATCTTAATCGTTGAATGTTATTGTGGGCTCTCCTACTCGTTGGATTTTTGGCTTCCTCTCTTCTACGGCCAAGATCACTTCTTCTTGCTCGTGGTCAGCATCGTTCGGGCATACCTCTCCCGGGCATTGCCTGAATCTCAAGCTATGTACGGGCCTCCAATGATGACTTCAAATGTCCATCTACTGGTGGAGGTAGCAAGTCTTGGTTGATATCGCCCCTCTAATTTATGTCAGCCTTGACATACTTCAATACGTGCGATTTTTTTTTTCTTATCAAAAATTCAATTTCAATCTTCAAATTGTTGCATTCCTTGGTGTCGTGGCCGTGTTCTCCATGAAATCAACAAAACTTGGTCATGTCTCTCTTGCTAACATCAATTTTCATGAGTGCGGGCTTATTGTACGGGGCTACTGACTGAGTGGCCATGGAAACACTTTCTATGTCCTCCGTCTGGATGGTAAATGCAGTATACTTGGTAGGATTTTCCCGAGGAGCCTGTTCAGTTTTGCTGGTGAACTTTCCCTTTTTTCCATTCCCTTGCGTATTATTGTTGGTGGACCGTTTACTATTTGAACTTGAATTGCTCGGGTAATGGGGGAGATGGACAGATGTCCCAATAGAAGGAGCTTTTGACTTGCCAGGTTTTTGTTCACCTTCTGCCCGCTAAATGGCCTTTTCAAGTTTGATAAAACCTTCTGCACGGTCAAGAAAATCACTCATCGAGTCTACTGGACCGTTCTTTCTTATGTCCTTCCAAAGCTCACCAAGGACTTCAATGCCCCCCCAATATCACGGACAACTTTTTGTCTTCGGTTACTCGTGGAACCTTGGTCGCCTCATTCATGAATCTGCTGATGTAGGCTCGGAGAGGCTTGCCTGGTCTTTGCTTTACTTCAACCAGATCTCCTAGGTGCAACGGAAGTTGGCGAGAGGAGGAAAATTGTGCATGGAACGCCGAGGAGAAAGCCTTCCACGAGTTGAACTTTTCGGGTCCCAACTTGAAATACCATTGCTAGGAGGCTTCTGAGATGGTGGTAGGAAAAATTCTGCAACATACATCTCCTCGTATTCCTTGCAAATCCATTTGCATCTCGAAATACTTAAGGTGGGATAATGGATCTTCCTTACCAGTATACATCTGCAAGGTTGGCATCTTAAACTTGTGGGGCAACTCCAGGATATTGATTTTGGGGGAGAAAGGGGTTCCACATGCTCGGTCCAACTCGAGATCGTTGTTCCTCTGACCGGCAATGTCTTGGAACATACTTTTTAGTTCGTCCAACTATGCCCGCACAAGCTTGGACTAACTTGTTTGACATTTTGGCCGATCTGAGTCACATCAACATCTTTTCAATTGGATATTTGAGTGCGGGTTCCGGGCTGCACGATCGGCGTGTCAAGCTGATCGTCTACTCCTCTCGTCCTATTCAGATTATTTCTGAGATCATGAGTCGTCCCCAACCTATCAAATATGGAAACGCCAGGCTGTCTCAGTGATTGGTTGGTTTGGCCAATTAGCTGACTCGCACCATTAACTTTGTTGGAATTATTGGGTATGACTTCTCCTGATGAATTACTAGACAAGGTTTTCCCACCTACCACTTGGCCCACAGGTGGAACCTGTGACTGGGGATTTGATCTCGCTAAATATTTATAGTTTGAAAGGTATTCATCGTTGGATCTTCGCCGTCTCGCTCAAAGGAATGACATTCACGTGCTACCGCTCTAACTCGATAGGCTTTCCGAATCGCCACGTTGGCTTGCCGACCGCGATCGTCAATGATCGCTTGCCGAGCCCTTAACGTTTCTATCTCCTTGTCCCTCCATTCGGAAAACATGCGCCCGTGCTCCTCAAATGCGAGGTTTACCGCAAATAAGTGGAGTTCCTCTTGATCATGATACAAGGTGTTGGTATGACCCTGTATAAAATATCTAGGATTGTAAGGTTTAGTATTTTCACTAGTTATTCCTACTTGCTAAATGCTTAATAATTTTTGAATTGTGTGTGAATTTATATTAAACCATGTTATTTTCTATTATTAATTGTAGTTTAGTTTCGCATCTTCATTGGTGGTCTAACTTGGCTTGTTGTTTTTATTGGGACAAATCCTAATGAATTGTCATCCATTAGACAAACATAATAGTGTTAGATCTCGATAGATAAATATTTATAAATGCAACACCTAGCTGTTCTTTAATAGATGACACCTAAGACAAGTATTTACAATATGAAACAATGAAGAAGTTTTAAAAATAAGAATAACTTTGACTCTCGCCAATCGGGACATCGTTGGATTCTTATTTTAAATTCAAAAATATCCTTTCATTTTTCCTCTTAGCTTATTCATTTTGAATTAGCTTAAATAATATATCATTATATGAATGGTTTATAAATCATTTGTTGATGATGTCATTCTGTTTTCTCTTAAGAAATTGAATGGCGCATATGGTTATATTCCCGACATTCTATCCTGAAATGATATAAATCCTCGATCTTGAATCTCCTATTGTATATATGTTTACTATAGGCAATTTAAACTTAGAGTTAGATTAGTAGTGGTGGTCCAAGAGAGAATAATTACTCATGTATATTCGGTTAAATTTAAGTCTTTGACTTTAAATTTTAGATTCCAAATAGAAATTTCATATATCTATTTCCTAGAACACATTACACATTACAGTATGACTTTCACAAGTTTTTTTTAATATCCATTTTCAGTCAATGGATTCAAACTGTATGTTTATGTGTGGATTTGAGTTTAGTATTCTGTGACCAAAATCCACTTGGACTATTCTAAAAACTTTATCTTGTAACTAGACCTAAGTCATCGAAAGACCACAACCACATATTTTATAAATCTATGGTACTTGTATCTTGTTCGTAGTGTTTTTCACAAGATTATTCTCTGCAAAGAGTCAATATGCCTACATCCACTGATGTAAGATCATCTATATTCGAAGATGGATGTACATTTAGGGGTGGATATGAGTTTTCATTTTATTCTTAAGACGATCACTCTAGATTTTACATTATGCAAAGAAATTTGAAATGTTTGAAAATTTTCATGAAATTCTAGCAATGGTGGAAAACCATTAAGGTAAGTGGTTAAAGATCTTCCAAATTGATAGGGGTGGAGAAATATTTGGTAGATATGCAGTTCAAAGATCATTAAGTTGATTTTTAAATTATATCCAAACTTACCTCCCCAAAAATTCGATTTGCGTGTTGATGATAGTATAAGTCTATGATTAGTTGCTAGCCGTTGCCTAAGTCCTTCTAAGGAAAAACCCTAGTGATAGGAAAATTTCAGAATGATGGAATGGTTGTGTACTTAGTGTAAACCTTTACGAGATTCATGGATGACCTAATCGTAATATTAAGAAAAGAAAGAACTGTTAACTAAGGTTTGCATGTTTGATAGCTATTCTAAGTAATTAGGGGTGGACCATCCCATAGTCATTAGATAAGAAAGTGTTTATTTTAACAAATACTACTTTTCTAAGAAAATGACTAAGTCTGAAAAACAAAGTAGCAAAATAGAGGAGATATTTTTTTTTCTTGATTCCAAAAGTGTTCTATCACCGAAGAGGATAATTCCACTATGTTCTTAGACAGAAAGTCACAGTACGTTGTCGTAGTGGGAGGGTTTCAAGGAACTTACCCTGTTATGACTTGGAAGACACTTGTGATGAAATCCATTGTTAGTTTAAACAAGTAAGGGATTGTAAGAATAAGAAATTAAGAAGCAAATCCAAGAGAACTATGGTCAAAACCATTCATATGGAGTTACAAAAGTTCTTTTACTACAAGGAAAAGAAAGGAAATTTTGAAAATAAGTCTATTCAATTGACTTAACAAAGCTTCCTGCTCCTGGTATTATAGGTTTGAGATCATCTAAAGGTAGTGGAACCATCTTATATCGAATAAGATGATAGAACACTTTGGAATCAAGAAAATATCTCCTCTATTTTACTACTTTATTTTCAGACTTATTCATATTCTTAGAAAAGTAGTATTTGTTGAAACAAACACTTTCTTATATAATGACTATGGGATGGTCCACTCCTAATCACTTAGAATAGCTCTCAAACATGCACACGTTGGTTAACAAGCTCTAGCTTTCTTAAGGTCACGATCAGGACATCCATGATTCTAGTAACGGTTTACACTAAGTACATAACCATTCCATCATTCTGAAATTTTCCTATCACTAGGGTATTTCGCTAGAAGGACTTAGGCAACTGCTAGTAACTAATCATAGACCTTACACTATGATCAATATGCATATCGAATTTCTTGGAAGGTAAGTTTGAATACAATTCAAACAATTCAGCTTAATGATCTTTGAACTGCATAACCAAATATTACTCCACCCCTCTCAATTCGCAAGATCTTTAACCACTTACCCTAATATTTTTCAACACTGCTAGAAATTCATGAAATTTCTCAAACATTTCAAATTTCTTAGCGTAAGGTAAAATCTTCAATGATCGTCTTAAGAATTTAGTGATAACTCATATCCACCCCTGAATGTACATCCATATTTGAATATAGATGATCTTACTTTCAAGTTGACATAGGCATATTGACTCCTTACAGAGAATGACCTTGATAAAACCACTATGAACAAGATGAAAATGCCTTAGATATATAATAATGTGGTTGTGGACTTTTGATGACTTAGGTCTAGTTACAATAAAGAGTTCTTAGAATAGTTTAAGTGGATCGTGGTCACAAAATACTAAACTCAAATTCCATACATAAACATACAGTTTGAATCCATTGATAGAAAATGGATATTAAAAACTTGTAAAAGTCACTGTATTGTCCAATGTATACTAGGAAACTAAAATTTAAATTTTCTATTTGGAATCTAAAATTTGAAGTCAAAGACTTAAATTTATACCAAATATGTCTTGAGTTATTATTCTCTCTTGGACAACCACTACTAATCTAACTCTCAGTCTAATTTGCCTAAAGTAAGCATATACAAGTAGGAGATTTCTAAGATCGAGGATGTATTGTTGGGTTTTGTGCCCTAAATAAAACTCATTTTAATATAATCAGATTTACTTATTAATAAAGATCAGAAATAATATTTAATGTTCCATGGTTGACATGATTTATTTCATGATTATTTACATAATGTATTAATTCTATTTAAGTCAAGAACATATCAATTTGTTAATGATTATAGTGTTGTTTGCATATTGGAATATAATCTTAATTATATGTTCGAAAGTTTATTCCCTGATTTGTCAATTCACTAGATTTAGACTCACATGATATCAGCGATAGATATTCTGTTACACCTTGGATTAACGTTGTTATGTCTTTTCCAAGGAATTGGCAAAGTTTACTGTAAAAGATCGGATGTATGGAGTATGTTACATTTGTGCGGAAGGGGACCGATATTGAACTTTGATTAAATATGTTAAAATTTCACCTTTAATATCTATTCAATTCAATATCACCTCGTTGATCCTAGATCAAAATGATCTAAATCCCGATATGATTAGGTTCGATCTCAAGATAGTATTATACATAAGTTCTTTGATTTGTTAGTTAAGCCTACTTTTCGGGGTCGTGGTGATACGTACATTTTGGAAACATGATAGTATAATTGGAGTGGGAGCGCTAACATAAATATGGAATCTATAACTTCTATAGGGATTTAGTAAGTGAAACGATGATATCCTTCGAGCTTGGCTAAACAGTAGATAAATGGTGGAGATCTCAATTTACTTCGCCGAAATATCATTTATAATGGAGCTAAGTGTTTTAGTAGATAAAATACATTGAAGGTGTAACGTAACTTTGTGCCTATTCAATGTAGATCATCTATTAGGGAGGGTCATTGATCACATTAGGATTATAACAATGGATAACCAATGACGTATCTATATATCGTGGAACATATAGAGCGTTCTATATACTCGAGAGTGCGATTATAAGTTCTATGCGTGGATTCAACGAAGAATTAATAAGTTAATGAATTTAAGATATAAAATTCTTAATCCGGCTTATTGGAAGCTCTGATATATAGACCCATGGTCCCCCAAGTACTAGTCGAGACCACACCTTGTAAGACTCGCTTAATTGGATTTTGATTAATCAATTATAATTCTAAAGTTAGACTATGTCTAGTTTATGAATTTTCACTAAGTAAGGCGAAATTTGTAAAGAAAAGAGATTCTAGGTTTATTTATTAATTAAGAGACTTTATATGTCTAATTAACAAATATATTAGATGACATAAATATTATTTAATAATTGAAATTTTTAGTTATTAGATAATTATAATTGGCATTTAAATGGTAGAATTTGAAAATTGGCGTTTTTGAGAAAATGAGATGCGTAAATGATAAAACAAAGAAAATTGCATAAGTGAGGTGCCCATTAATCCAAAGCCCATGCATTCACAACACTTATAGGGTTTTATCATTTATTTTTTTTATTATTTTAATGCCAAGTATTTCTTAACTTAAACTCTAGGTGGTTACCTATAAATAGGTAAAGTGTTGATACGGCTTCAGTGAGGGCAAAGAGGATACATCTCATTCCTTCATAGAAAACTCCTAGCCGCCACTTCTTCTTCTCTTCTTTTCTTCTTTCTTTTTCGAAATCCTTTGGAGTGAAATGAGTGAGCTGCCTACACACATCTGTAAGTGGTATCTCAATCATAGTGTGTAAGACTGTGGAAAATCAACCAACAAGAAGGAGAATCAAACATCAAAGGAAGGAGAGAAAGAGATCAAGGTCTCAGTATATTGATAATGCTCTCGCTATAGTAAAGGAATCAAAGGCTACAGATATCCGAACTAAGGAGTCATTATATTTCGCCGCACCCAATGTAAGGTTTACTGTAAACTTATATATGTGTTTATTTCATTGTTTTAGAATTCAGTATTAGGATGTTAATGAAAACATTACTTGTTAGTAAATCTAGATCTTGGTAAAATATATCCAACAACCTGGCTCTCGTAGCCATGGTAATGATTTACTTTTCATGTGAAATATGTGAATTAAAACGATATTATATGTTGATTTGGATGAAGTTTCATGTGGTTTGGTGTTCTTATTTGATGATAGTTGTAATGAAATCGCAATATATGTTACTGAAATATTTTTTATTTCGATTTGGAATTATTTTTTCCGGAAAGTAGACAAAAATTTAGGCTTTTTACAGAACCTAACCTAATTCGACTTTTTATGAATTAGTTATGGATTCTTTTTGAGGTTGAACGTGTAAATATACGGATTTGAATGCACACGCGCTGCTCGCGTGACGCTCGTAATGCGCATCTTGTCTCAAGGCCAAAATCATGCATCCGCGCGCAAGGGTAGGCAATGCATACCCCCGTGCTCTCAAAATCTCTGTTTTCTTCATAATCTCTTTGATTCAAAATCGCTTTTCATTGAAACAAAAGCCAATTTTTGGTAGAATTTTGTGTAGAATCTAAATTTTCAATTAAAAATCTAATTTTCTGAATAAAATTATGATTTTTATTAATTTTTTGATTAAAATTAAGTTTCGATATTAAAAAAAGTAGGCTTCGAATTTTGAAAATTTAATTTCTCACAAAGGATCCTTATGGTTATTTATTGAAATTTTAGATTATTTTATTTATTTTAATTATAAGATCGTATATTTATTTTTTAAATGATCTTACTTTGATATTAAAATATTATCTTTTAAAAATAATCTTGTACTAATTTCAAAAATTTGCTAACTATATCATATTTTTTTTCAAATTTGTTATTTTCAAAATATATTTTATTAATTAAAATTATAAGATTAGGAATATGTTAGGCTTTAACATTTTATCTCAAATATTAGACATTTTTTTTTTATTAAAATTATATTTTGGCAAAAAAAATAACATGTGAAGATTTGAAAATTGGTTATTAGTTTAGTTTGAATAGATATTTTAAATGGTTTCAAACCATAAATTTTTCAAACTTATTATTTTATTATTTTTTTTATAAATATTCTAAACTATCATAAAATATCTATATTTTTCTAATTAGTTTATTTATGTAATATTTAAATTCTTATTAAAATTGAGTGAAGACTCAGAATAGTAATAGAAAATATCTAAATTGTAAAATTCTGGAAGATATTATATTATATTATCTTATTAGAAATTTTTAAATAAATTTAAATTTTGAAATGAAACTTGATATTTGAAAAAATTGGTTAGATATTTTTTATTTTTTGTTAGAATTTCGAAAATTTAGGTTTGTTGAATTTTGAGTTTTTTCAAATATTCTCTAACAACCTAAATTTTAATTCTAGTTAAGATATTTATTTTAAAATTTAATTTTATTTTAAATTTTAAAATTGAGATATTTTAGCTTACTTTCCAGATATTCCGCATCGCTTATTTGTTTGTATTGTTTGATTATATTATTATGTATTCAAATTTTTTTTACAAACCTATTATTTATTTGATCTAAATTGCTATGCTTAACTTGTTGACAGATCCATCGATCCGATTTTAATCATAGTCCAATTGTTCATGGCTGATCTTATAAATAGTTTGTAAAGGTAAAAATTTTCATGTTATTTCCTTTCATCCGTGTAAACCTAGTATTACATGATAGGGCCAATCCAAATCATTTGACTCGTGTGTGAGCCTCATATGTTTGCTATCAAGTTTAGATGCATATAGGAAGCCCATTTAAGTTCTACTAAGTAAATGGACTAGGGTTGCTAAAAATAATTTTTTTTAAGTAAATTTATTTAGGCCCAATTACATTGGGGCTTATTCAATGAATAAATAATTATTTATTTAAAGATTAAATTCGTCTCTTTTGGTCCTCATGTGTGAGAGTTTGGGGTCAATAGAAGTGGGTACGACGTACTGAATCTTCAAAACTCTCCCTACATGAACTACCCCAATTGTGAAGGCCCATTTGCCTTATTTTAAATTATTGTATTAGGTTAATTATATTAGTCTAACCTCAATTGAAAATTGAATTATCAACATAATTAACTTTTAAAATGTATGTGAAATTTAATTTTTCATTTAATATTTTAAAGTTAATTTTAGAAGAACACTTAGTAAATGAAATTATTCTGTGATAGTTAGGTTTCTAGTACTAGTTATTTTTTCTAATATTTAATTAAGAAAATATTATAGATTGTGAAATTAACTGTTTAATAATTAATTTTGGCACAATCTAAGTTAAAATATATTTTTCCTAGTATTAAATTAGAATTAATAATTAAGTCTTCTCTTATACTTAATTATTTAATTCTTGAATTTAATACATTTAATTAAATTGAAAATTCAATATCTAAGTTGATTCTCATCATGACACTTAAAATATTGTTATTATTTTCATGTTATTTATTTAAAATTGAAAATTATTTTAAGTTTGAAATCTTACTTCATATAACTTAAATTTGAATAATTTTCAAAATATTTTTTATTTTATTTTATTTTATTAATCTTTTTTCCAAAATTTCGAAATTGCATTTCTTAAATGCGTAAATTTCAAATTTTATTTGAAAAATAGATTAAAGTTGTAAATTATTTATTTTAATTTTGGACCAACTTTTAAATCAATGATTTTTCATTTAATGATTAATTAAAATAAATGAAGTAAAATATAATTTAATTAGAAAATGAATTAATTAGTCAATGAAAATCTAGAAAGATATTATCTCGTTTTTGCTTTTGAAGTATTTTTTTCTAAATTCTGTATTTAATTAAATAGAAAATTAATAATTAAGTTGATTTTCATCATGATACTTAACTATTTTTAAATTTTTCTTATATATTTAATTAAATAGGAAAATTATATTTTTTGTTGTAAATTAATTTTATTAATTAATTTTGGGCAAACATTAAATTAGAATAATTTTTCAAGAATTTATTTTTATTTTATTTTAAAGCATTTTTTTCGAAAATAAGTATTCTTAAATACTTCCTAATTTTTCGAAATGCAATGTATATTTAGTAGAAAATAAAAATTTGAGTTGTAAATTAATTTAAATTAATTTTGTAACAACTTAAATTGAATATTTTTCTAAATGTTTATTGGAAATTATTACTAAGATGGAAATAATTCATGTTATTTTCATATCCATCTAAGTAAAATTTATAAATATTAAATTAAAATTTTATATTTAGAATTTTTCTATTCTAAATTGGAAATTTTAATTAAATAAATAGATTAAAATAAATATTAGAAGAAAAATACACTTTAAATAATGAGCTTTACTATTAGGACTATTGGATATCCATTGCTTCGGTTTTCCAGTATAGCTTTTGTTT